>NW_027133181.1:1287051-2574102 GCF_026122565.2 Emydura macquarii macquarii | reverse complement strand
CCTTGGTTATATTGCAGGGTAACCACAATTCCTGATTTCTCCCACAAACGTATGTCCTGTAATGCCCAGCCCTCTCCCACACAATACATTAATAGAAATGATATAGTTTGTTACCCCAAATAGAGTTTCCCAAACATTTGGCTTTAAGCACACTGGATTAAATAAAACAAGTTTATTAATGACAAAGAAATACATTGTAAATGAGTACAAGTAAGAAGGCATAAGTCAGAAATGGTTACAAGAAAAACAAAGGTAAAATACAGCTGTTGCCTAACTTAAACTATGTTAAATTCAAAGCAAGGTTTTCTCACCACATGCTTTTAGCAGGTTTACTGATCAAACTTCTTAGGTCAGGAGACCTTCTCCAGTTCAACTGCTGCTTCCTTTGTCCCACATGGTGCAGTGAATCAGTGGGCAATGAGAAAGGGAGAGGAAGGAGTTCCTTGGGGTGTTTCTCCCTCATTTAAATAGTGTCAGCCCCCTTCTTGAAAAACATTTCCAGCTGAGAGTCATGAGACCCTTTATAGAAAAGGATGTTCCCTGGTGTTTTTCCTCACCTGTTTGTAGTTTCTTTGTTTACCCTCTTGCTTGATGACTCTGTTTGCTGCTTAAATGCAAATTAAACATTCCTTTGTTTTAGACAGACCTGTTTGCCATTTGTTAACACCACCATAGAATGGCATCTTATAACTTCCCATAAAATGTGTATGGCAACATTCTATCAGGACAATAATGTGTTTTCCAATGATACCTTACAAAACATACTTTGTACAAAGATTATTACAATAGTATGGACACAGAAGTGCATTCTGTCACACTAGGATGCTTACAAATGCAAAATTAGAATCAAACCCAATATGCAGCTAGGAATAAAATTATGTAGATAAGCAAATGATGTGTGCAAGGACCAGTTTATAAGAATTCATTTCCTACAATTAGGAGAGCAAGAGTGCGCAGCATGGTTGGCTCTCCATTTAGGCATTCAAAATGAAATGTGTGTGGGCTGAATTTTACTAATGATTGTGTAAGTTCAGATGAATTAAAGTCAACCTCTAATTATTCATAATGTATATAGAAGAAGTGATAATGAAGAAAGTAATGAGTCTAGTTTGTCTTTTTAGAATGCAAAACATATTGGTGTGCTGTTGGACTGGGAGAAGGAGTTTCATTGGGAGATTCTCCAATAGGATGTATAGAACCAGGCATTTCTTTGTGGACCTCACAAGTTTTGCAAAGATATAGATTTAATAAACAAACCATTTAACATCTCTGAGAAACTTAGAGGGGATTTGGAAAGTCAAACACATAGGACCCTTGCTTTGACTTTGGTGGTAAAAGTAACATCTGCTTCAGACATTTTAACAACAGACTGTTCAAATCACTCTTTTAAACTACAATAGGAGATTTGACAGACATAAGCCATCCTACTGCTAGTTGCTGCTCTGCACTTACATAGCATGGCTGAACTGAATCTCACATCACAGCAATCTTATCAAAGAAATGTAGATTTTACTTTTATAAGTCTGATTTCTTTACACTAACCATTGCAGTTACCTGTTAAGAAGAATACCACAGAAAAAAAGGAAAAAAACTCCAGATTGTAAAATAATTCCTTCAGATGGCTATTTTAAGGTATCTCTTTATTCAGAAATAAGACTCCAGTTGAGAGCATGGCAATACATTAGTCAAGGTCTGATTCTGCCTCCCTTCCTCACATTTACTAGTACCTGATTCAGGGGCCAACTGTAAAATCATTACTTACATCGATACTCATCAGGCAGATAGTTCTCCAGTGGGAGTAAGGATTCCACAACTGGGCTTTCAGCAAGCACTCCCATTAATTTTGTTGGGAGTTATCACTGGCTAAGAGACGCCTCAACATTAGTAAGGTAGCAGGATTCAAGTCTTGGTTAGAGCAAGTCATCTTTCATTTAAATGATTTACCACAATCACAATTAATTTTGGGTCAAAGACATACACAGAGAAGAAGGAAAGGAAACACCAAACATTAAAAAACAAACAAACAAGTAGTAGTTATATGAACTTGATCACAGTGTGTCAGTCAGTCTCCTTCCTCCTCCATTGCCCTCTTTCTGCTTTGTCTCCTCTTGGGCATCCTTATACGCAGCAGCTCTCAGGTGTTGACAGGCCAGCCAAGTCCTGTTAACTCTTCAGGTTCACCGACATCTCTTCTTTCCTCATCCACAATGCCAGGTATTTCTTAATGATCATAAAATTCTTTCTGTTCAAAAAACAATACAGGACCATTAGCTGAAGTACTGGCATTCAGTTTAAATTCCATATATACACCTGGCCAAACGTTTCAAGACCACAGCTGCAAGAATGTTGTAAAGTCTGTAGTACACAAAGATTGATTTCTCCAGAGGAAAATTTTGAAAGCGAGTCTCAGAGAAAGCACTTAGAAAACAAAGCCAAACAAGGAAAAAATAGAACATCTTAAGGAACAATTCAAACCTTGTTTTGGTACAGTGAGGAAGTAAACAATAGTCTGCAGCATCACACATTGTCTATATTTCAGTACATTGACCTTGTGAAATGAGTAAAACTAATTTTACTAAAACAACAAAGCCTTTTCCTCAACATCTTGTCTTTGTTTTTTGAACATATTATTTACATGGCAGGCATGACCCTTTCATCACAACACAGGCATTGTGGCTGGAATTTGCAAAGGGACCAATAGGGAAGTGGCACCCAAGAAACTACATGGGAACAAATATTTGATAACAGGTTCTTCAGCCTAGCAAACAAATGAATAATAAGATCCAATGGCTGGAAGTTGAATCTAGACAAATTCTAGAAATAAGGCATACATTTTTAACAGTTAATGTAATTAACGCTTGGGACAATTTTACCAAAAGCCCTGTGGATTCTCCATCACAACTTTTTAAACTGAGTGGGATTTTTTTTTTTTTTTTTAAAGAAATGCTCTAGTTCAAAAGAAATTATCTGGGGAAGTTCTGTGGACTGTTATACAGGAGGTCAGATTAGATCAGTGGTTTCCAACCTTTTTGGCTCAGGGGCCACAGATATCATTTTCACAACCATGAAGGGCCACCAGTCTCTGCTAGCAGGCCCCCCTGCTGCAGCCAGACGGAAGGAGTTCAGCGAGGAGGACTGTGCACTCCCCCTGGGTCCCTAGTCAGTGGCTCCCTTCTGCAGCCAGGGGGATGGAAGGGCCAAAAGAAATCTAATGAGGTTCAACAAGGATAAGTGCAGAGTCCTCCACTTAGGAAGGAAGAATCCCATGCACAGCTATAGATTGGGGACCAACAAGCTGGGCAACAGCTCTGCAGAAAAGGACCTGGGGGTAACAGTGGATAAAAAGCTGAATATGAGTCAGCAGTGTGCCCTGGTTGTCAAGAAGGCTAATAGCATATTGGGCTGCATTAGGAGGGGCATTGCCAGCAGGTCACGGGAAGTGATTATTCCCCTCTATTCGGCATTGGTGAGGCCGCATTTAGAATATTGTGTCCAGTTTTGGGCCCCCCACTACAAAAAGGATATGGACAAGTTGGAGAGAGTGCAGCGGAGGGCAACCAAAATGATTAGGGGCTGGAGCACAGGACTTATGAGGAGAGGCTGAGGGAACTGGGCTTGTGTAGTCGGCACAAGAGAAGAGTGAGGGGGGATTTGATAGCAGCCTTTAACTACCTGAAAGGGGGTTCCACAGAGGATGGGGGTAGGCTGTTCTCAGTGGTGGCAGATGACAGAACAAGGAGCAACGGTCTCAAGTTGCAGTTGGGGAGGTCTAGGTTGGACATTAGGAAAAAGTTTTTTACTAGGAGGGTGGTGAAGCACTGGAATGGGTTACCTAGGGAGGTGGTAGAATCTCCATCCTTAGAGGTTTTTAAGCTGAGGCTTGACAAAGCCCTGGTTGGGATGATATAGTTGAGGTTAGTCTTGCTTTGAGCAGGGGGTTGGACTAGATGACCTCCTGAGGTCCCTTCCAACTCTAATATTCTATGATTCTATGATTCCTCTCCCTCTGGCTCCAGCAGGGACCCCAGCACCTAGGGACCCAGGCAGAGCGCTTTGCTCTATGCTGGAGCTGGGGGAGGGGAGCTCTGATTTCCCTGCCCTCTGGCTCCAGAAGTGACCCCAGCGCCTATGGACTTAGGCAGAGTGCTTTGCCATGCTCCCTGCTACAGCCAGTGGAAGGGGAGTGTGATTTCCCATCCTCTTGTCTGCAGCAAGGAGCCTGCACCAGTCTTTTAGTCCCATGGAAACACACTCTGCCTGGGTCCTTAGGCAGCGGCTCCCTTCTGCAGCCAGCAGGAGGGGAGCCATGGGCCACTTTGAAAGCCCCTATGGGCCACTTTTGGCCTTTGGCCCACAGGCTGGGAACCACTGGATTAGATTATCATAATGATTCATTTTGGCCTTGCAATCTATGAGATTGGCACCTATTTCCTGTAGGCCACTTTGAAAATCCCACCTTCATGAGTCAATTTCTCAGTAAATCTTACCATATTAAAATATGGTTTGCTGGTAAAGATGGAAAGGATAAAACTAAAATATTTTTTATAAAGAGTCTCACCACCAAGAATACTTCTGATCATAATGTTTACAACAGAAGTGGGATGACTGCTTCTGCTGTTACTTCAGGTCTTGGAAAAGTTTAGCTGGAGCCCCTGCTTCGAAACCTTGAATCCTTTTTGATCTCAGGACACACAGGTAAATTAGAACAATTAGGGTTTGCTGTTTTATTAAGAAAACAGATCATTCACAAAGTGTACTTCGATCATTAGCTTATTTGAGCAAATATATGTTAGGTGGCAGCCACCCAAGGTTGGTGGAGGGGTTCCCAAATCTCAGGTCACATGCATCAAATTAAATAACCTCCTTTTTTTGCAAGGGTGGGGGGAAGGCACACAAGGTTAGTCCCTAGGAATAGACACTACACTTAACCCTGGGACAATATCTTTATCAGCCTAGGAGCAAGCACTCTGCCAGTACCAGAGATGATCCCAGAAGGAGACTCCTAAAGGGAATTACATGTATACCTGTCCTGAAAATAGAGCAATGTCCTCAGTCCCCAATGCCTAAATATACAGATTAATGTTTTCTAACCTAATTAAGAGTCCAAAGAGCCTAACTCTCAGTCTCTCAGCCCTGGTCAAAGGTATCTTCTAACCCCTTTCTTTGGGGTGCTCTTTGCAATCTAATAGGAGTTCACCTGGATGAGTCCTTGTTCCTGCCACATAAGCTGACTAGTCCCCTTGCTCCAGACTTGGTCTCTGCTTCCCAAATGCTTCTTGCTGTTCTGAAGTGCAGGAATTTCTTCTCTACTGGCTCAGCTGTGCTGGTCCCTGCTCTCCTGTTCCTCTTCTTTCTAGGGCCAGGCTCAAAGCAAAAGTCTAGGCAGCTGTAGTCACGTCTTCCAAGCTCCTGAACCCTGAGCCAGTGATTTGTCAAGAGTCCACCAGGTATCCCAAAGCCAATTCCCTCTCTTTGTTTTGGAGTGATAGCACTCCCAAACAATGCAACTCAGTTCGCCTGCAACTAATAGTATATCTTTATTTGGGAGGGACACTCCCCATCCAACCTTATGAAGTCAGTCTGTCAACAAATCTTTGCTTTCCACTCCATTCTCAGAATGGGAGGTGGAAGCATTCAGAACAGTGGAGGGTGGTGCCCTTTCAATCCCTGTTCCAGTAGGGTTTTTGAGGGACGTTCTACCAATATAACCAATGACTAAACCAACGTCTTCAGAAGAATGGGTAAAATAATTTGCAAACTTACTTGAAAAGTGCCTGTAAAGCTCTATGACCCACAAAATATTTGATATGGAGTCTACCAATAGATGCAAAATGAAGTTTATATGATTAATTATATCCTCTAAATATAATTAATTATTATTTGAAACATTGCTGTCTTTCAAATTTCTCAGATAATCACTCAGATGAAGTATCTGTAATTACAGTAATGATATGTACACTGTCTCACTGTTTACTTCTGACTTGTCCTCTCCATCTTTCCCTCCTCTTCATCTCCTGCTCAGTATTCCCTTCAGCCCACTTACTCCCTGCTACTCACATGTACCTTATGTTCCCTTAATAAATCATTTCTGCATCCTCACCTCCTAATCCTCTCTGCCCCTCCCCAAACTCATTCCATTTTTATATTCACTCCCCAGCTAGTTCCATGGTTTCTGTAATCATCTCAGGAATAAAGCATGGATAGGAGAGAGAGAACACTAGGAGGTAGGCCTGCTTGTTGCACTTACTTTTATAGCCACTTCTAGAGAATTCAAAGAGCCACCCAAATCCTCCTGATTATTCCTCTTGGCTCCTCATAGGTGGTTCATCTTTCTTCTTACCCACAAGGCAATAGCTTTAGAGATATTTTCTGTCCCCTTGAGGAACTGTCTGACTCCCCGAGGGACAGACAAATGAGATAGCCAAATAAATTCTTTTTTCAGGAGGAGTGGGACTGCAACAGATGACTTTTCTTGTTCTGCAGCAAGGTGTTGGAAGGAGAAGAGAAGAGAGCGTTTATCCTGGTAGCTACATTATATGACGGATAATTTTCTAGATGGAGCATGGACTTTGTGCCTGGTGCTCTCAGACTAGCGAACAGATCAAAGTTATGCCCGCTAATACCTAAAAAGACATTCTTTCAATTGAAAGATTTCGGGGGGAGAAACATAACAAAATCATAGGTTTCAGTTAAAGGAACAAATGGTTCACGAACCCTGCAAAACCAACCTTTTTTTTTTTTTTTTTTTAAGATTCACAAATCTCCAATTTTACATAGTTTTCCCCTTGGAAGAAGTCAGATAATAATGTATTTTATTTATGCCATAAATGTAAATGACCCAAAAATATTAGGAATGTTTAATATTCATGTATAATACCAAGTGTTTACTATTCAACATATTTCACTCTATTCTAAATGATAATGAAAAATAAAGTGTTTATCGCCTTCCATGTAACCCTGGAGTTTGGATTCTTTTCCAAAGGAAGCCAGCTTCACAGTTTTAGAAACACCAACAGAAGGATATCCATTTTGTGTCTATGTCTAGCATGCAGATACGTGCTAACATACAAAAAAGGGGTCCTTTAACAAAAATGGTTTGCCTAAAAGTAGGCTTCTAAGTCCACATCTAGGCACCTAAATAAAAGTGGCCTGAATATCACAGCGGCTGGGCATATGTAGCTTCCATTGCTTTTGATGAATTTCTCTCTTCTCACCAATATGATCTCAGTCTAGATTTAGACTCATTAACAAAAATCACAACTGAATTGGAGAGTTCTCTCCCTTGTGAAATGCCCAGATACTGCCTGTCTGTTCTCGAGTTAGAGCAGAATCACTGCTTCCATAGAAAAATGCTATGCCTGACTTGTCCGGGGACATCTAAAGGCCTGATCCATAGTCACTGAAGTCAATGGGAATCTTTCCATTGTCTTCAGTAAGCTTTTCTTGATCAGATCCTACTGGACACGTGATTTTCCTTCAACTGTGTTTGCAGTAGTGAACTGCAGAGCTGGATTTACTCACCAGCTCACATAGTCATATGACTCCCCAGTTTTTCTTCAGGTTCCCATGAAGGAAAGCTTGTGGGAGAAATCCAGTCGCAATCTTCTGGACTCATTCACAGTGTCTTTCTGTGTCCCATTTTCCCAGTACTTCAAAAGCTGCTGGCTAAAATGATGAAAGGCAAGCCAGATATAATCCTGCTGATCCATCTGTGCAGGCCATCCAGACAGTGGTTTCACTTGACGCAGCAATTCCTCAGATTGTCCATTTTCTCCCAGGCTCTCAGGCTAAGTGATTCACATGTAAGTGGAGAAGAAGACCAACTGAGACAAGGGAAGGAGACAGCTCATCTCTAAGGATTGCTGACATTATAAATTATGCTACATCTCATATTCTTGGGAAATGGCAAACTCAGGTCTTAATTTCATGCTTTGACTCCTTTTTTCAGGTCCAATGATGCTGTTCACAGCATATTAACCTCAAATATTAGACATAGAGAGAAGAGAGGCATTGTTTTGTTTTATATTTAAAGACCTGACAGACCTTTTATATGCTCTAAGATGTTTACATGATAGCTATTTATTCTTACTGATATTATTCCATATAGAAATTTTTAAAATTTCCAGGCGTCCTAGTCTTTTTTCATGACTTCTAGTTAAAAATCAATTATGAGTGAGCACTGAGCTTTGTTATCAGAATCTGCTATGGACAGGATTTTTGGTACAAGGATCTGCTTTACTTCACCTGATGTCATCTTTAAAATAATGTCTTTATTGCCTTCAAACAAACAGAATTATCTGTTCTCATAATCAAAACTAATCTTTCTCTTCCAGCCCCCAAAGAAACGGTACTGAGTTTTAAAATGGTTATAAATCCAGTTTTCAGGTTGATTTGGCAAAAGCCCAAGAGAGTCTTATTTTTGTAATATGCTATTCTATTTGCAGAAATTATATGGATATATTCCATCTCCAATAACAGTTTATATTACACTGCAGAGGTACAAAAATAAATAAAAAAATATCCTAGTATTCAGGGTTTCAGCTTTTGTCTTTTTCCCCCATGGCTTGCAGGTGTTGGCATGCAATCAGTTGTATGGTCTGAAATATTAAGGGTTAGATTGTACCATTCACTTGCACAGAAACTAGTAACTCCTCTGAGCTGCAGCGCATTAAATGTGGGAGTGTCAGCTCCGCAACTTCATTCTCCTTGTGCTTTCTACAGCCCCACAAAAGTCCAACAGTAGTGGGATTGGTCTCCATGTCTCAGAAAGACTAGGCAGACAGCCACTGTCTGTAGCATCATTCCTCTCAAAACCTTGTGAAGGGATCTCTACATATGAAGTTATTACTCACCCAATCAGTACCATATTTTCTAGAAAGGTGCCCCAGCTGACTTACAACTTGAAAGGAGTGAAACAGGGTTTTGTTTTTTTTCTCTCTCTCTCTCTTTTCTTAAAGGAACACTATCAACTTGAAAAATTACATTTGCCTGAACATGTTGTAACATATAGGATAACTATAGCTGAAATAAGTTAGTGAAACAGCAGCTTCTCTCTCTGATTTGATTTTTTTGTTTTGTTTTGTTTTTTTGTTTGTTTGTTGTGCATTTGGCAATATTTGTTTCACTATTCCTCTCTATAGCCATTTTTTTCCTTGTTAAGAAAATCCACCCTTATCAAGGGAGCATAAAACTGCTTTTAATTTTGTAAATAAAATATTTAATTATCATTCAGAATATACTTTTAACAAAACACTTAATCAGAAACAATTTTTTTTAAAAAATTAGTCAACATATTTAAAAAAAATAAAGATGACAGTATCCTTTGAATTAATTTTTGATTAAGACCCACATCTTCAAAGGTATTTGGGTGCCTAATGCTCTTTGAAATCAATGAGAGTTAGGTGCCTAAATACCTTTGAGGATGTGGACCAGAATACATGAAAATGGGAGTAAAACAACTTGTATCCTTGAAGCCATACTATAGCCAACAGAAAAGTAAAATACCTAAAACACTGGAAAAGATTCTATTTTTGCCTCCTCCAAATGATTGCTTCCTTTAAGTTTTCATTTATCATTTCATTAACGTGATCCAGTTGCTAATAAATAACTTAATAAAATAGTTCAACAGTATGACTTTCCTGTAATTTTTAATATATTTTCAATGATTCTGTTTTGTTTAAAGTAATGCAAGTGGCAGTTGTTTTTTCTGCAGAAGTGACACACCAGTACATCTTAAACAGAACTGATCGGTATCAGAGCCAGGCAAAATATATGGAATAAAATAGGTAGCATGCTGGACAAAGTGTTTCTTAATTATCCTGTAAGAAGGAATTAATATAAAGTATTTCTAGTGAAACCCAGATTTAAGGATAGAGGGAAGCCACGGTTTGAAAGCCATGTGTGACTGTAAGCCAAGTCTGTCCATTAAAAGGTTTTGGACAAAAAGCATTATAAAAAAATGCCACTCTCCCATCTCAACAAGGTAGTGAGTGGGTTTGAGGGAGGGAGAGTATTTGATCAGACCATCAATGGAATAGAGCCTTTGAGGTACTGGGAGGACGTGGAAAGGAGGGGCATGTTTGGCTGCTCTGGGGCCTTTACTCCCCCTCTGCAAAGTGTTCGTGGAACGTGTTTGTGGGCCAGAAGGCGGGAGGGGGGTAGAGGAGATCATTCTTTGCTTCTCCCTGCTGCCATTGACCAGGCTGTGGGAGAAGAATGAGGGGGGGAGAGTTGATTTGTCTCCCACACCCATCCCCTTTCTTTATATGAAGCCCTCAGAGCCTGCAACAGCCTTTCTGCTGCAGCTTCCTCAATCTCCTCCCTGCACTATTATAGTTTGAGCTGCTTTTACAAAACGCAATGGATCTCAACAGTGGCCAGTTATGGGAACTGGGAAAGAAGTTTTCCATCAGGGAGCGATTATTAGGGTGTCCAGTGTTTTTTCTTCTTCTTTCTTACACATCCTGGAGTCTAATTTCAGGTTAATAAGAAGTAGAAAGAGGATTTAAAAGTTGCACATTCATAATTTCATAGCATCTTGTGGCTGGTATTCACTGAGGTGCTGTTCAAAGAGAGAGATCCCAGAGTTACATGTGCAGCCTGGGAGGTAACTGGTGGGCCTTATTAGTGTGCAGAAAGAAGGGGAGTCTTTAAGTGTTTCCACCATTTATGTGTACCCCCATCCCCCTGTCACAAGGACAGGATCGAGAGGGCTGACTTCCAGGAGTTGGACTGAAGATGGCCAACCCTGAATATTGATTATTTGGAAAGGAGGCCATTTAAAACTTCACTGGGCCAGTTTACATAAGGGCCCAATCCTGCGACGATTCATGCACATCCTTAAATGGATGCATTGTGATTATTGGCACCTCAGTGATTGAACTCGATGATGCTGCTCACAATACATAAAGGTAAGCACATATGTAAGTCTTTGTAGGACTGAGGCCTAAGATGGTAAATAACAGAAGAAGCAAAGCATGTAAAATGTAAAATGCAGCAATATTCACTGGGAGAATTTAGATAATTTCATGTGTGACAATTCAAATGCCTGTTTGAGGATCAGAAACATAAAGAAACTACTTCAAGACACAGGGATTTTTATTGGACAATGCAACTTTTCTGTTAAACTTGGTAACAGAAATAAGACCTATAGGCACCCTTACTGTCTATTGATAAACCAACTATGGGCCAAAATCTGCCACGGGATGTTAGCATGCAACCCAAAGAGGAGCTGGACAAGGACAGACTCTAAGTATTTGAATGTACCTTTCTTTGTGAAATAAGATAGTGATAGAACAGCTGGAGTAACTCTACAACAAATGTTTTAGTGTATCACAATAATGGAACAAGGATTTGTTTAAACAAAATCCAATAAAATTATAATGTGGATCTGAAGGAAGTTGCTCACCAGCTTTCTGACAGAATTTTACGATGTCCTTAGATAAAAGAGCTGGGATAGAGGCCCCTATTCCTTCCCTATTATATATAAATACATTTAATTCAGACAGGCACATTGTTGTAGGCTATATTCAGGTTTCATTCACTCAGAGCAGCTGCTGAAGAGTATAACATGGCGTAGAATTTAGGGAAGATACATGATTTTCAAAGCACACAAAACTTCTCACACCTGAAGAAAGAGGTTAGTTTTAGAAAGCAAAATGGAAGCAAAAAATTCTCTATGGAAAGTATATTGAAGGCAAAAGGGGGAAATTAGTAGCAAATGAGAAATGAAAGGGATGCAGGTGGCAGAGGAGTGTGTTATTGTTTTTCAAGTAACATTTTATTTTAGTGCTTATAGGCGTACTGGCCTGAGAGGCTAAAATTCTCTGTTGTGCGACAAAACAGATACAGTATGAACAGTGGCAGCATAAGTGTAGTCCCCCTGGGCTGGAAACGAGCTGGCAACTTGGAAGCCCTATGCCCTATTTATAATATGCTGAGCCACCCAGCAATGAGCATAACACAGAAATATTTTAAGGGGTACAATCACTACCTTATACCACTGATTTTTAAATACATAAGCAATCAGGCGTGATTACTGCTTGGCTTTCATGGGAATGGCCTTATCAGGACATTTTCATAACTAGCTGATTTGGTGATAGTGAGGCAATAAATAAGCAATAGTATCAGGTGGAATTCCCTGTCATTATTATTTTAATTGTTCCCCCATTTAATGTAGATCACTGTAATGCCAGTAATGCTGTCTAGTGAGTTGCTTGGTTTTCAGACACAAAGCACTAATTGTTTGGCACCTCCTGATATTGGGACCAATTGCACCCCTAAGAAGAGATCCGTTATGTGCTGATCTTTTTCTCCTGTACAGCTAGAGGGCAAGAAAGGGCTGAGAGGTTAGCCCTCAGATCTGTAACAGTGTTCCTCCCTTCTCTCAGACACTGAGGAAATGCAATGGACTTAGGTACAGGCAGTACTGTCTAGTAGTCACAGCTGGGTTGCTGTCCACAAATTAAAGAAGTCAGTGAACAGGGATCAGAGGAATCGCTAGAGCTAGGATCAATAGGCAAGAGTCAGGGTCAGAGATACCAACCAGGCTGGAATCAGGAGGCAAGGGTGAGAGGCAGGCTTGGGTCAGAGACTGGAGATTAGACAGCAAGATGAGGTCTGGAGTCACAGCAAGCCACAAGTCTACATGATTGCTCAGACAACTTTCTGTGGCATGCTCCAGGGTTAAATAGTGAGCTTGGCCAATCAGAAGGTCACAATGTGCTGCCTCATGACTCTTTGGGCAGTACTTCTTCTAGTGCCTAATCTCCACAATGCTTCTTAGAGGTAGCCCTGGGTGGTGATGTGGGCCTATCTGCTTTCCTAGGCTCTCCAAACCTGGGTTCTAATCACCCAGCTCCTTATAGAAAGGATATTTTATGGTTCTGAGAACCTCATGGGGAAGTGTTAGGCAATGGGAAGCAAAGGGGCAGAGCAAGGGGAATATGGATCATAAGCCTGCCAGCTCTATGGAGATTTCACCATGGAGAAAGGAGAGAGACCCTATGCCTACTAGCCTTCCCAAGGGTTGGAAATCCACTTAAAGAAGGTAAGCCACCATCTGTCATGCTGCTGAGAAGAAAGAGTGTTTCTCAGGACACTGACTCATCATGGATGCACAGGGCATCTTCATGGATTCAGCTGTTTTCTCAAGATTTCTATGGATTTCAGGGGATTAAGAGAGATTGGCAAATGATCCTATTGCCTTTCCATGGAGGGGACAACCCTTCAAGAACAAATGGAGAGAAAATTGCTCAGACTTTGTCCTGCAGATTTTTCCACTGGGTCCAATGTGGTTTTAATTTCACATCTTCAAGATGAAACATTTTTGCATTCTTTCCCTGGCATTGTTTGCAGTTAATGCCAGAATTTTATTTTGCAAAAACAGAAAATGTAATGTTTGTTGCGTTCAACTCTTTAGCAGTATCTGTGTTTAGAAAGATCTAATATATGCAGAGTGATAATTCTGTTCTTGTTTGTTTCCTTATTTCAAAGTAATGCTTCTTTTTATTTATGTCTAAAGATCATTGCACCTTTCAGTGTGATAATTATCTTTTAACATGGATGCACTGTTTCATTATTTAAGACTTTACCACATTTTATATTTAATCCCTGTAGCCCAAAGGACTAGCTTGCCTTTATTATATTCACTGTTTTCCATTGTATTCAGTTGTAATACAAGAAATCTACAGGCCTGTATACTGTAACACTTTAGCTTCAGCAAGTTAGCATAAGGCTTGATGCCTATGAACTTTGAACAGATTAAATGGCCCAAAGAAAAACCCCAAGTACTGGGGAGCTGAGTATAGAGTGTATAAGAAGAATTTCTACACAGGTACATGATCCAAACACAAGAGTGTCATGACAACAAATTGACATAACCTAACAGGAACATGAGCTACATCTACTGATACCATGGCCCTCTTGTGGTTAGGTAACAAATTGACATATAAGTTGAGCTCATTGATATACTAACCTGTAGGAGAAGAACATTCCAACATTAGTAAGGTGAGAAAATACAAATAAGGGAAAGGAGAAAAATCCCCTACTGAATACGCATCAAATATAGTTGCATCAGCGTATCAAAGTTACACCCCAGCCTTGGGAGTGGGAGGAGAAAGAGATGTAGTCCTTGGGCAGTGCTAGAATGATGGTCACTGATGATGGAGAAGGTGATGAGGAAGATGATGGCTAACATTTCAGGTTGGTCTACAAAGGATGGTGTGAGTATATGGATGTGTGCCGATGTACATTCTATAGTATCGCTAACTACCTTACTAAGTTGGAGTGTTTGTGACTGCTAAATGCATTAATAAACTATTTGTAATTATAAAAGAGTTCCTATAGTTGAATGTTGTAACTGTGCACATTGGGGTTCCCAACTATATAATATTTTGAATACTAGGCCTGATCTTGGGACAAGAATTTATCAACCCTCAGCGTGATAAATGGGAATTCTTAAGTAATCAATATACTCTACAGATCGGGCTACATTCCTGAATAATCACAAAGTAAATTTGCACATGAACTATATTTAAAATAAAGTTAAAGCTGTATCAAGAACTCTCCAAGACAAAGGAACTCATTTTATGAAGGAAAATATACCTACTGTGGGCCTATCGGAAAAGCTATAGCATTGGCATGTGCACACAAAACAGCTGGAATACCATCTTAGGCCACCTGGGAATTCTACATAGAACTGAATTAATGTTTTTACACCGAGTCTTCTGGCCCTTGGTATGTTGTGGATGGAGAAAGGGCAGGGCCAGAGGGCTGCTGCATTGTCAGAATTGTCCCTTGGGAGGCCAAGCATAATTTAGAGCACCCATGAAGCTGCTCCAAATTGCAGATGTGAAGTGATCCTTGGCTAGGACCAGGATTAGGCATGTGTAAAGACTGTGTAAAACTGGCTTTGAAACGTTCCTTGGTCCTGTGCCAAGGATAGCTCAGGTGGACCAGAAGCAATGAGGGCTCTAATTCTATTTGATTACATTTTGAGTGTCTTGAAATTTGCCTTTAGATTGTTAAGCAGGTACAGTCAATGGCTTCCAAAAGATTTGTACAGTATGGTCCAGTTTGGATGTTTTTCTGATGCCAGGAAAGTCTGAAGTGGTCTATGATAATATGAAAACTGACCATTGATGTGTTATAAGGGCTAGAGTAGAAGCTGAACCTTTTTGGGAGGAGAGGAAGACAAAATAAAAAAGAGACAAGCAGACCTGAACCAAGACAAAGTCTCATTTTGCTCCCATATGCTAGTGCACGAGCAAACTATTATTCTGGATGCAGAGAGCGATTTTTAATTATATTGAGTACAGAATGGTTTGAATTACTGCCACATATTTTGGTAAGCACAAGCCTCTTATGAGTTTTGGTTGAAGAGCAGCTGCAGGTTTGTTTTGAGATCATGGCTGGGTGGCTGTTGCTTAAGGTATTTTCATGAGTTAAGAGATTTAAACTCTGCCACCTGAAGACTAATCTTTGATCTGCATTATCTAAAACTGCCTTCATCTTCATTCTGCTGCCTAAACCTAAAATAAAATGCCTTGTAGATATCATCACATTTAGATACTACCATTTTGGAATCTCCTCTGAACATTATCAGTTCCAGATGTTTCCAGATGTCATCATCCATACACTGAAATGGTTACAAGGGGAGAGATATCTTTATAGGCTGTTGCTAGTCAACAAAGATTGCTAGTTTCCACTGCCTTGAAGGGGACTTTTATGTCTAATAGGGTGGGGATAGTCCCAAATTCAATATTACAGATTTTTAAATTACATATATTGCTGTATGCAAGAAAAATAGTTGCAGCCTTTGTTCAAGCTCATGAACTTGGAGAGATTTCCTCAGAGATTACAAATTTTAATATATACATGTTTATTTTATTGCTGAGATTACACAGTTTTATTCTTTATCTATAAAAAATGCTATGTGAGTTAATCCCAATTTTTGGATCTAGATTTTTTCAAGCATTTTCCATTATTTGTTTCACTGGAAGTACTGTTTTCCCTTTGCATCATTTACCTTGGAGGATTTACATTATTTGACAATTGCAAATATATTTAAATGTATACTGTAATGTCTGGCTTGAGCATACTACTGTCTTCTAATGAAAGGAATATATCATACCTGTTCAAAGAGTTTTACTATACTTTCAGGAGGCATGAAGAACTTTTTGGGTTTTTTTTTTCTTCACAGATGTTCATGGATTTCATGTTCAGATTTGATTTGCATGGGTTTGAACTACTTGAAGTTTGCTTTGAGTTTGAATTTTAATGAACATTAAAACACAAAGTGAAATGCAATCAGAATCACGGACTTTCAGCTGATTTCATCAAGAAAATATGAACTAGAATTTCAGGACTCCTATCCCCCATCCCCCAAAACATCTTTTGTTTATTTATTTATATTTGAAGTTGTCTGGCTGGGGAAGACGTCATCTTCTAAATGGTGGAAATGATTTTGGGAATGTCTATCTAGAATCCTTCCCTTCCTGGGTCATTGGGGGATGCAAAGGTTAATCAAACCTTCCCTAAAACTCAGAAATTATCTTCAGGCTTTCACCTTGACCACCTCAGATGATCATAGCTGCTATAGCCACAGCTCGAGACTTTGAGTCAAAACAACTCACACACCACTCAGAAATCAATCAGTTATGAGCACAGATGAGCGGTTGCAATTTGCTCCATAAAACAAATATTTTTTAATAAACAGGCAGCTGCATTGGGCACTAGCTGTGATTTCTGGATGGTTTAATGTTGCTGCCTCATATAGAGAGGCACACACTCCCCCAGTGCTAATTAAGCCAAAATGACTGTAGGGACCTTTTGAAAGTGTGCATCATTAACATCTTCCATGTTCCTGTCCTACTCTGAGAGATAATGTAGAAAGGACATAGTTGCCAGGCCACGACTCTACCCCCACCACCCTGATCTGTCCCCTTTGCGGTGGCTAGAGGTGCTGTCATTACCAGACATCCAAATCCATTTGTACTAGGAGCAGAAGGCTAAGACTATGGCTATTCTTTGCTCAGATATGCAAGTTTGGGAAGGTTCCAGCCCTTGCTCACTAGTGTGGGTCTACCTCTATAATTTCTGTCCTCAGTGCTGTGTATTTGCACTTAGCTAATGTGGTGTCTGTAAGTGAAAAGCTATTAAATGCAATGCTGTATGCAGTAACACAGCACGTACCATTTCTTATTGCTCCCAAATGATGAATGTGCGTACTATACCCATTTTCCAGCCTCTTAAAACCAGCTCATGATTAGCCTTACAAGATAGTTTGCCTTATGCAGAATGTTCCTGTTAGAAAATACAGATCTAGGAAATAATGATCCTGCTTGGTGCTGAGTAACCCCTGTGAAAAACTAAGCACCTTTCACTGGGACCTGAGGAAAATTAGGTACTTCACAGGATAAAACACGTACCCATAGGGGTGTGGGGAGTGGGGAGTGTGATAGCGTGAAGACTGTTAAGCAGTCATATGACCATGTTAAAAGAATTATTCACAAATATTATCTGCACTAAGTATATGTATCTCCTCATTAAGTCATTTCTGGCTCTACTTCTAGTTCAGAATTCTTGTAAGGGGATTATAGGAGCTCAGAACCATATTGTAACAATCTTTAGGCTTTTGTTGGAATAAAAATTTGGATATAATAAATATGCTTCCAGTGTACAGTCTGTGAATTCCTCATGAGTGAGCATTGCTGATTTTTCCAAACTCTTCAAAGAGACATTGAAAAAAGAAGCAAGGGAGAAGGAAAATTGGCCAACTATATCATTGGAGAAGAGCATTTGAGGTGCTTGGTTAAAGACCTGCTGACGCCTCATGGAAAAAATTGAAAAACATTCTACTATATTCTGAGGTTTTTTTCTTCCCCTTCACCTCTACCCCTCCCCCCCCCCCCCCCCCCCCAGTCTTTCTATTGAGAACATTTGCTTGAACAGAGTTTTTTGTTCGTTTGTTTGGGTTTTCTTGTTTAAGAGTTGGTCTGCATCTCACTTTCTGAAGACGCATAATCTATGTGATTTGTAATGTTCCAGTCCAGTCCAATCCTTTACTGTGGTTATATGACTTTACCATCACATCCTGAAGATTGTGATTGTGTCCCGGCTGGCTCCTCAACAACATTACCAAGACCCATCAATAAGCTTGGAAGCAGTCAATAAGCATACTCTAAGCTGTCAAACAGTTTACGTATCTTGGCAGTATGTTGAACAAAAAAGAAAAAATTGACCACAACGTGGATGTGTAAATTAAGAAAGCAAGTACCACATATGGTTGGAAGCAACATGAAATCTGTCTGGAAACAAAAAATCAAAATCTAGAACGCTGTTATCCTTGTGACATTGCTTATTGCATGCGAAACATGAGCCTGTTATCAGCACATTAAAAAAGCTGGACAATTTCCATTTGTGACATCTACATTGATGCCTAGGCATCAAATGGCAGGACAGTGTTTCCAACATGAAAGTTCTGGCAAAAACTAGTTCAGTCAGCATCAAGGTTCATTTAATCTGAACCCAGTTGAGATGGACTGACCAAGTAGCTCATATGCCTGAGATCCATTCATCAAAACAAGTTTTATGTTCCAAATTAACCTCCTGCAATCATAAGAATGGCAGATGAAACACCTCAAAGACATTTCAAAACAAAATCTGCACAAAATGAACTTTTCTGACTCAACCTTTGAGCAGCTGGTGATTGATTGTATTGCCTGCTGCCACACCATAAGGGTGGGTATTCATGACTTTGAAAAGAATTGCTTTGAGCAGCTGGATGCACAGCACCAGGCAAAGAAACAATGTTCAGCTCAATCAACGCAACTAGGCAAATGGATCTGTGGCCAATGCACTAAACATTGTTCTTCCTGAATTGGTCTATGGAGTCAAGCAAAGATCCATTACTATAAACTATGATTGTCAACATTGTCCTTGAAATCAAGATGACTAGCATCACCATCATCATGACTTTACCTTCACAGCCGCCTGGAGACGGTGTGCCTGATCTGTAGAGGAATCTTCCTGGCCTCCCTTTTTGTGCCTGAAAATAATTGTGATGCCAAGCTATGTCATTTAGAAATCAACTATCAGATCTGCAGTGTTGCAGATCTCCTTTTAAATTCATTGCTTAGCTCTAAAGTGTGTTGTAAATATATATAAAACTGCTCTGGAGACTCAGACCCTTTCAGTCATGTTTTTGAAGACATAGTCTAATAGAGTTTTAGAATGATCAGTCTACTCTACTTCCTGGCTTCTTCCTTTACCGGTAATTTGTTGCTTCTATATATTTCTCAGCAAAGAGACTATAAAGCTGAGAGAAGCATGTCTTGTGTCAATGATGTGCTGTCAAAATGTTAGCAAGTGGTTCCCTCAAAACTTTTCTGCCTTTGCAATTAATATGACTTTCCTCTATTCTTCCCCTCACCGCACATAGCTCCTAATAATCCATCCACAGTCCACCACATGAACTCACTCAAATCCTCATGGAAGTTCTTCCAAATCACTCTCCTACCTAGCAGTTTTTTCTTATTGCAGGCAGTAGCAGTAGGTAGACTGTCCAGCAGCCTCTGTTAGCAGCTGTGGCAACAGGCAAGACATGCAGTAGCCTATGACTGTGGAAAGTTTTGGTCGGGTGGGCATGGTTCCCTCTTAGAGATGTTCTGGGTGGTTGGTTGGTGAATGAGACGCATTTGGTCCCTAAGGCGAACAGGTCTCCCCCTGGCTTCTCTAGACCTGGGAGGATGGGCAGCAGGTTGCTGATGTGTTTGGGTGGAATGGAGAGAGAAGACTGTTGGACAGGATAGAAACATCTAAGATTTCAACATTTTTTTTCTATTCTATTCTATTCATCGCTCTTCTCAGTGACACCCTTAGAACAACACAGTAGAAGATACAAGACATGCAATTTGTGAGATTTCACTGATTGATGACTCTTTTTGGATTACACAATCACTCTTTTTGGACTATGCATATCTGAAATATGAACTGACCAGGCCAAATTTAGAGGGGAAGTAGGGAGGGAGTTTAAATTAGTCATTAATAAGTGCGTGTGAATCTAAGTGATGCTAAATAAGTAAATCTAATATAATAATAAAGGTGTCTAAAGAGAGTTTAAATTAATGTAATATTTGGGGAGGAGGCAGAAAAGGTGTAAGTTTCACTAATTAAGAATTCTTCTGGATGTATTTAGACTCCACTCTGAATTTAAATCACTCTCCATGGTGCCATCTACTGCACAGATGCTAAAGCACTATGTAACTACGGGTCAAAGGAAGACTAGAATCAGTTTTGAGTTAAGGCGGTGAGTGAGTTTGGCCTGAATATTTAAGATGAAGTCAAGTATTTGTACAGGAAGCTGGCCATTTACCTTCCTGAGTTTATCCCCCCATTACTGCCTAGTTTGTATGCAGCAGACATTGATTTGGCAAGTTGTAGTTTTTCAGAAGTTTTAAGTGGACTTATTTTGGCACTAAAATACCATATTGCTTCATTTTGCATGCTTGAGTTGTTCAATTCCTGGCGGTAAAAATTGCACTTTGGGGTTTTTGCATTCATTCCATTTAAGACACAGAAATCATAAGTGGTTATGTCTCTCCTGGCGAATTACAAATCAAGAGCCAGACTTTCCTCTCCACAAACAGAAGACTAAATCTGGAGTAACTCCATAGAAGTTAATAGAGTTACACTGATGTAAAACTGGTGAGAGAGAAGAATAAGGCATCAAATGTATTTGCATGTTTAAGTGAAATTTATCAGAATTGGCTCCAAAAAGACAGAGATAATTTTTGTGTACATTAAACTCCTGGTAATATTTTGATGTTCGGATGCTATATTACTTACAGATGTTTTATTTTATTTATTTTGCAGAATTTTCTTTTAGTGATTTTATGTAACTCTGCAAATATTATGTAAAACAAAAAATTAGTAAGATGTTTCAAACAGTAATAGGATAAATTGGCTCTGCTAGGTTAAAACATGCTGCATTGTGGAGTCTATTCCTTTTTTGCTAATGTTTTTAATTAACATAGCGTTCTTCATTTTAATGTGATTATGTATTTTCTTGTAGGATGCATGACAAAAAAGTAAAGCTGAGTTATTTGCTTACATTATGGTTTACAAAGTTATTCTTAATACTAGAGGGTAAATATTTTAGCACTGTGTTCATACAAAAAAGTCAGCAAATCTTATCCAAATATTTGTGTTTGTCCATTTTAATAACCTACAAAGTATTACTTATGTATAACATTAATAAATGCAGGAACTGTAATGTATTGGGAGTCATGAAAGCAGGATTGTATAGTGATACTGTCTATTAATAAGAATTACATACAGTACTTTTGAACAGCACTAAATTCACATCACTCTCTATCAGACATTTCAGGTTGAATGTATTTGGGATTCATTCCCAACTCCATTATGTTTTTTTTTTTTTTCTTCAGTTTAATCCTCAAATATCAGATAGAAAAAACATAATTAACAAGTATCTAGGGCCCTGATTCATCAGGTTGTGACATCAACTTTATGCCAGAATCACTCTATTAAACGCCATGCAGTTTCACTGGTAAGACTGGTTTAATAGAATTGCAAATAAGGCTTTAGGGTTTTTTGTTACTTCAAATTTTCCAGTTAGAGCAGATTTCTTGAAAGGCATAAAAATCTATCTATCTTTAAATTTCCAGATGATTGCAGAACAATTAAGGTAAACTCACTATCTATTTGGCATGTGGATTTGTTGTTGTTGGTTTTTTTTTGTTTTTTTTTAATTGACTTATTTTAACCATGCGGCTTCAGCATCTGCCATAAATATCAATTTCTTATGCAGATATATGGTGCTATCACAGAATTTACAGCCACATTCTGCACCCCTGCTTTCTCTTGAGCCCACATGCATTATGGTGCTTGAAACAGAGTAGAAAGCTGTGGGGTATGGGCAGGACTCTGACTCCATCCCTTCCTCTGAATTATCAAATGGAAATGGCATGCTGTGGAGGGGAATGCCCAGTGCATCTTCTCCAAGGATGACACATCTGCTTGGGAGACCCAAAATGGTATTCTGACTCAGTCAGCCAAAATTCCTGCTTCAGTTTCTGGCTGCAGCACAGCCTCTCTCCAATCCCTCCAGCAAATCTGAGCGCAACAAGGGTGCAATCTATACCTGGAGGAATCCAGATGAAGCAATGCCATTACCAAGC
The DNA here is from genome assembly GCF_026122565.2 of Emydura macquarii macquarii. Taxonomy (NCBI): domain Eukaryota; kingdom Metazoa; phylum Chordata; order Testudines; family Chelidae; genus Emydura; species Emydura macquarii. Next base: position 2,551,903 of record NW_027133181.1, on the reverse strand, counting down.
ATTCAAAAATCGGCAGTCAGGCACCCAAAAATAATTATATCGGTTTAAAAATAATGAGATTTTAATATATTATATTATAATTTGAACGCAAATATATATAAAATTTGAAAGCAAGAACCATAACAGGTCAAAAAACAGAAAGGGAAATAAAAAAAATCTATTATATATGTGTTATATTTCTTGCTTTCATATCTTTCTTTGCAACCATGAGGGCTAGAAATATCCTTTCTTTTTTTTTCTTTTTTTCTTTTTTAAATAAGTGAAAGCTTTGCATCCTGAGTAACGCTTTTGGCTTGTACACTGATGCAACAGACAGGACGATTTATTCCATGGTCTCTGCCTTTAGGAGCTAAGATTCTGATGTAGAAGGATGAGAGAATTATAGATCTGTACCCACGGTCCCAGCTTCTAGGGTCACTTGATGAAAGGAGAACCTGTTTTCTATTATTTGTACAAAAGTAAGTCTCTAGCCTTGATGGTTGCAAAGGAGAGCTTGAAGATGTGCCCTGAGTATAACCATTGCAGTGACCTTTCTGGAGTGATTAGAGGGGTTGCAACAATAGTTCTAAGAGGTATGAACTGCACCTATGTATCTCAATAGGGTGTTAACTCCAAGATCGACTGTTTTCAGGGGCCACATCAGCACCAGCCAGATAGAGGATTTTGTTTGTGGCAGGAAGATAGGAATGCAGTATGTCTGGCTTAACCGAGTAAATGCACTCCAGCTACTGCTCCCATAGCACTACCCCTCTGGGAGAAGAGGAAAGGACCACATGTCAGTCTAAGTTGGGGTGGGGCCCTGGTGTGGAAGACTGGGATGCAGAGAGGCCTGGAGAGAGTCTTTGTATCTGAACCAATTTTGCCATCCCTTGAATTACAATGGTGTATTATTATTATTTTATTTATTTAGTGTGCAAATAAGAACAACCCTTCTAAGGTTAACAGATTTGGGAAATCTACCTTGCCCTGTCTGAAGTTAATGGAAATAGAATTGGGACCTTGCTTCAGATAATTACCAAAAATTCAGATGTTAATTAACATTTATCAAAATGTCTTCGGTCTGGAAATAGATCTGGAAAAGTCATGAATCAGACTTGGTCCCAATATTTCAAATATTTTCCTGGCTTTGTCCAATCCAAGGGTTAATGTAAGAATAGTTTTTTTACTAGCCATTTGTTGTTTCCATTTGGGATTAAATTAGGAAATTCAGAGGTATGTGAGATATCAAGGGGGAGGAAAGTTAAAAGACCATTTACATCTCAGAATAGCTCCTGATATGGTGCAAGTGTTGAACAAAAATTCATATTGGTTCTGCTTGATGCAAACTGCTTTCCTATCCCTAGTAGCAAGACTGTTTATTTGAATGTTTAATACTCACTGCTGCTGCCAGACATCTCTATACCTATTGTGGATTGTCCAATTTTGAAAGAGATTGGGCAATTCCAAAGCTTTCCCTGGATGTCAAAATAATTGATGCGTTGGACTGAAAACATATTGCTCATCCAAATGAGTAGGAGGACCACAAGAAACCAGATAGAAACAAACAAAATAATTGAAAATCATTTAGGAAACAATATTTTCAATATAAAAAAATAACAAAATAAAACAGGTAATCTACCTGAGCAGCACTATATTGGCCAACAGAGATCTCAAGAAGGAAGGCAAGTATAGGAAAGGCAATCTATTTACTAAACTTAAAAACAGATACAAATAAAATATATATAGCATCAGAACAAAACTCAGAATTTGCCATTCAAACATAATCTCATTGCTAATATATGGCTGCGAGAGCTAGAGATTGACCAGAACATTAGGCAGAAAATTAGATGCCTTCGATAATAAGTGCCTACGAAAGATTGTGGGAGTTGGTTGGAAAGACTTCATTACCAACAAAGGGATCCATGAAATCACCAACCAGCAACTTGTTTTCATCAGAATCAAAAGGAAGCACTGGACATATCTGGGGCATGTGATGCTGACACACAGACTCCGAAATGAAGTAAAATGGAAAGCAACTGGTGTGAGGAAAAGAAGGAGCCCAAGAGAAACCTGAAGAGCAGCCCTTAGCAGGAAAGGCATAACAGCTGATCTCAACTCCATAAATCAGATGGAAGCAGTAGCAAATGATGAGAGGGATGTAATAATAAATAATTAATTTTAATAACTTTATTGCTGTATTATTTTCTTTAAAAGTATTTTGAACAAACAAAAGATCCCCCACCCCCCTTATTGTACACAAGTGAGTTTTTCTTTCCACTTACCCATGTGTTGAAAACAACATGGAAAACACAATCATAATAATACCTTTTTCAGACAAATAAAAGGATGGACAAAAGTGATACATGCATATAAAAATTGCAATGAAAGTACATCCAGGGGATTAGTCAGGCTGCACTGATTCAGACAGAAGTTGCTGCAAAAAATAATTCATTCAAAAACCTAGCATCCGTTCTGTAGCACATGGATCTGTAATACTGCAGAATTACCTTTCCAAGAGCTACAAGTTCATCTTTGACGGTTTTGGTCCTCAAACCTTCTTGACAGCTCTCATGCGCACAGATGAGAGTCTAGTTACATAACTGTGTTCATGGTATATGACATGTTAATGAACAGTGGAATGAAGCTGGATGAAGTTGCCCCCAGGAAGAATTTACTTTTGTTTGAAAACTGAGTCAAAATATGAATAAATGGAAACGGCTGTAAATAGCCTATGAAAACATGCAGCAAAAATTGTTTAGAATTCTCTTTCATTACCCTACTTGACATTTGAGAGGATGACAAGAAAAGAAGATCCTGTGTTTTTCATAAAGAAATCCACAGGAATTTCAGCAAATGAGTGTGTTTTCCAGTTCAAATATTTTTAGTATTTTTTTTAATGTTTGTACAGGCTCAAGATCTCTGAGCCTGTGTATTAATTTACTAAAAAAATCTCACCGTTTCTTGCTTTGCAGAGACTCACCACATGGCATGCAGTTGAAAACACTTTGCTTTAACAAGAGCCTTGGGGTATTTAATGGCTTGCAGAGTAGGCAGTACCTCCAGCTGTATGTGGTTCTTTACACTTACTGGGATGCAAGCAGATAAAATGTCCAGATTTCCCAAAGTAAATTATATGAATCTGTGGCTATTTGTCTGAAAGGTAAGACCACATCCAGTTTAGCCACACAAACTTAATCTGTGTTTATTCTTAAATGTACGAGTGGCTATGTCATAATGCAGTCAGCTTCGATTGCAACAGTCTTAGATGTGAAAAAATAAAAATCTTTTTTTAAGTGAGCCTGCCTTATGCAGAATTTTCTATACCTGATTCTTTGGTGTCTTGTGACCAAAGTCTTCCCCAGCCCCAGCAGTCTGTTTCAAATGTGTCTGTTGTATCTTTTAGGTGTTCAGAGGATTCTGGTAAAAAGATTTATCTGCTGAATGACATACAGAGCGCCAGATTCAATGGATGATAGCTTAAGTACAGCACCAGCTGCTGTGCTTTTTATTTTGTTACTTTGCTCTTTCTTCTAAGACTTTGTTTTTGGCATTGACTTGTTTCCCCTTAGGAAAGGGTTTCTTGAGAATTCATGGTAATGTTTATGCCTTGCCCCTTATTGAGGATTAATCTTGATTTTACTAACACCAGTGTCATACTGTAGTGAGCACTGAGCTCACAACGTTGCATTTTACTCTGCTGAGCAAGGATGGTGAGTTATAGCTCCCTTCCCCCTCCCCAGGCACTACCAGAGGAGAACCAGCCTCCAGATAAAGGGCAAGGTGCTGAGGCCAGTAACCAAAGAGGCTATGCCACTGGAGAAACTACAGCACACCCTGCATCCATATTTAGAACTGTTAGGGAATGGCCCTGGGACGCAGACATCTACAGACCAAGCGCTGGAGCTGGAGCCTGGTAAGTTTCTGCCTCCATGTTTGTTTTTATTAGTATCTGGACAGGAGGGATTTCCAGTTTATGGCCCTATTGAGTTATTAATACAAGCCAAGGTTTTGGTGTGCTTCTGTTCAGGGCAGACCCCACACTGTTCCCCTAGTGCCCCCCACCCCCTCTTCACAATGTCATGTGGGATTCAAAACGGACACTGCAAAATGAGGGGAAAAGTTAAAGTTATCGTGAAATTTTCACTAGTTAATCACTGATTGTTACAAGTATAGGTTGAGATTCCACAATTAACAGCCTCACGTACCCCTCCTGGCATCTTATAAATCAGCCACATCTGTACTGTCTTGGACCTCCTATAAACTGAGTCCACCACACAGACTGACAAAACCAGAGTATGCAGTTGGTCCATTACTGTCTTAAATATATGAGTCCAAATTACAGTGGAGGGTTGCTATCTATCTGTGTTAGGAGACCCTATGGCTGGCAGTCAGATGGATCTTTCCCATGGACTCAGGTTGTTTGTAAAGAGGTTCTACTGCATCTCCATGTTAAATCATCATCTTGTTGCTTTTACCATGAATTTTCAGTCATTACTGGCTAGTGATGAAAGCAAGCTTCTCATGAGACAGGAACACCAGAATGTCTTTTATGTTCTAGGACAGAGCATACTTATTATGACCCTCTTTGTAACTCATGAGACCCTCCATTTTGAGATGTACTGTGAGTCAGATGCCTAAATATCTCCTTAGAATACCTGGATGGTTGTCTTCCACTGTCTTAGAACAGAAGTTCATGCATCCACTTGGGAAACCTCCAGAATATCAATGTTCTTCATAGCTTGCCCTGGCTGAAAGGATTGAAAAACCATAGTTAGTGAAATAGTTGTCCACATGCACCTTTCACTGTTTTGGCATTGAGTTCCCACTATGAATCAAGCCCTAGAGTTGCAACGATGCTAAAAACTCAGATATACCCACAAAAGCTGAAGTTCTGATTTGGGTCTGTGCAGCACAGTGTAGACATGCCAGCACTGTTGTCAGGCCTGGATTTCCATTACAGTGTGGATATCAAGCACAGGCTTGCAAACATCAACATCTGTGTGACTCCTGCAGGAGCACATCACACAGATCTAGGCTCACTATGCAGTGTAGACATACCCACATATTCTTTACTGACAGATTGACAAACCTAACTGCATTAAAACTAAGAAATAAAGTAGTTCAATAAATAAGCAATGATGCACCTTCTTTATTTGCCTGCCCTTTTTTATAGGATATAACAAATCCAGATTTAGTATATTTTAGTAAACATATCTAAAATTAGTGGAAACTGAGGCCTACGCAATACCCTTTTTCAATTATTTGGCACCATTGCCATCAGAGAATACTATTCTGTTGTGATAATGCTGAATGTAGTTCAAATTAATCTCTTTAAGATTAAGATTACTCACTATGTAAAATGATTTTAGAAACCCAAGAAGTTAGAAAGTTAGAGAGCAGAAAATTTGTATGCGACAAATGCATCCTTCTTCTCTTCCACTATCTGTGCACCACCAACTCTTAACATGGGTTTCCTTAGCAAACATTAGTATGCAAAAATATGGATTCTCACTGATACTGGCAAACATCCTTTCAAAGAGATTCAAATCCATGCACATGCACAACTAGAGAGGAAGGGAGGATTATTTAGCATATTTATCTTTTCTGGTTATCATTCACTGAGTATGTACAAATACGAAGAGTGCCAAACTGTGTACAACAAATCAGAGATGATTTGAGCCAAAACCACTAATCTAAATGGCCTCAGACTTCGGAGATTTTCTGATCTGGATGTGAATCCAATTTTGGTGGCTCAGGCCCATCTCTATAAACAGAGAATATTATGATAATATCTATCATACATCTGAGTTTAGAATCTAGCCCTAAGTGTTTTTCCTATCAGAACTGCACTAAGCTCCTATCCTCTTCCTCCCCTGCACCATTCATACTCCCCACCGCAAGCAATCAGTACAACCAATGAGCTTATAAAGTCAACTGTTATGTTTAGTATTGTTCTACGAAGGGTCATAGATTTCAATCCAGCAAAGCATTTAAACAGGTGCTTAACTTTAAGCACCTAACTACTACTATGGAAGCCAATGTAACAGTATTGTTCACATAGTTAACATTAAGCATGTGCTTAACATACTTTGCTGCATCAGGACTATAGTAATTAAAGATGGGTGAATCTTGTGACACTGGCAGACCAAGTGCCAGCTCTTGCCAAGGTTGTAGGCATCAGCTGAGCACTGACAAAGCCGGAAAACTGACCTGCTCACCTGTATGTTAGTATTGCTCAAAGTAGGTGTTAGACTTCTAAGACTGTGTTTATGTTTAGACTCTATAAAATGCTTGTAAGTTGCTGATTGCATTCATCTTACTTGTAATGTCTGTATTCCATGCTATATAAGGTAATATGTAGCTTTTGCTTTATAACTGTAAAAATGCTTTCTCTGAACTTGTGAACCCAGGGATAATTCCTCTGTCCATCAAGAAGGTCTATAAAAACTAAACTGGACATTGCAAAACATCACAATACAAAGACTGGGTTGATGGTCCTCTTACACCCATGAAAGTGCTACATGTGAGAAAGTTCATCCCATCAGTTTGAACTCTGGAAGAAGAGAATAAAGATAGCTAACATGAAAATTCTTCTTCTCTTTGTTGTTTGGACTCTCAAAGGGCTGAAGTTATGAAACTAAATCAAAGACTCCTAGGGTCAACCTGGGTTAGCCCTAAAAGGAATTCAGTGCTAACAGATAACTACATCTCTGTCACCATTTGGAACCATAGACTGTAACTTATTTGTGTGTATATGTTACCTGTTTAACCTGGAAATAACTCTCATTTCTTTTTCCTAGTTAATAAATTCTTTGTTACTTTACTATAGGATTGGCTATAAGCGTTGTCTTTGGTGTGAAATCTAATGTACACTTACCCAAGGTCAATTTGACTGGTATTTTGGGACTGTGAGCAATTTGAATATTTTGTGATCTTTGGTGTAAGTGACCATTTATCACTAAGTCCAGCTTGCCGGGGTGGCAAGATAGACTGGAGTGTCAAGGGGACTCTGACTCCATGGTAAGACTATTATAGTGCTTTAGCAGTTCACATCTGTTACTGGGCTGGTGAAATCTAATTATAGAACATACCACCAGTTTGGGATGTCTGCCCTGTGTTTTTGATAGTATGCCCTGAGGTTGGCATTTACAGTCTTGAACCACTGCAGACAACATGATAAATCTCAAAAGACATGGAGAGTCAGATAAACACTCAAATTTTGGGGATGAAATTGTGCCCCTACAGAAATCAATGGGAGTTTTGCCATTGAATGCAATGGACCAGGATGTCACCCTGGATGTTTATCTCAAACATCCAAACCTTTTTCATTTCCAAAATGAAAGTGTAAATCTAAGGAGATTTCCAGTACTTCTATGAGATTTCCAGTACTTCCTTTTTCTTATTTTTGTCTTACACATTCTTTGGCATTTATGCATCCATTACTGATCAGAGATAGAATTTGAAGAAGTTTTCAAAGCAATAGAATAGGTTTAAGGAAAAGTTGGATAATTTATTATTGTATCCAAACCTGTCACCTATCCCTCATAAACACCATAACAATATACTAAAGAATATATACAACCTTTTATTTCTGTTCAGAGAGCTGAAGCTCTTAGCCAGGCCCTAATCGTCTCTAACCTTGACCATTGCAACCTCCACTTTCACAAACATCTGTGTGTTTTTTTGCATGCCAGACCTTCTGCTTCAATGAATGGGACACTTTCTCCAAACTGATCTGTAACTCACCATCATGTCCTCCTTCAAATCCCTTCACAAGACATCTGATGACTACATGCATTTGTCCACTGATAATGTTACCTAGGGTTCCTCAACCCAGTATCTTTTAGTTTCTGTGTGTCAGTATCAGGAAATAAGCCAAAGAAAACACAGTACCTCTGCCTGATATATGGCTGACATAAACAAGTCAAAACCAAGTGCTTTTAACTTAAAGTTCTACTTCATTGGTCTCCATCAATTCCCATCAGAATCGCTTTTACCAGAAGTCTCTACTTATTAGTCTTATGCACATAAAAATGCAATAGGTGTTTAGAGTACCCCAAAACCTGATTGTTACCCCACAAGTCTGAGGCAGTCTTTGCATGAATCAGTCACAGATTTCCGATTCTTCTGTCTGTGCCTGGAGATCTTTCCAAATGTGTCCACAAAGCAATCCACCTGACTCAGACTCGCTACCTCTCTTTTATACCCCCAAAATTAGAGAGACATATCAATCAAAAGAATGTTACATAGCCAATCAAACAAATCAATCACTGGACAGAAGCAGAAGTTACAAAAACGGTCACTAAAAAAAAAAAAAATGAAGCAGGCAGTCTTTAGCTGTTAGTCTCATAGCTAAATTTCACCATACGGACAATTCTAAAATACATCCAGACTTCCTGTTTTTCATAGACATTCGCTCCAGCATATTCAGAGAGAAAGAATGCATAGAGCCAGGCTCACTTCCTGTGTGTGCTGTCTGATTCCCTCTACTCTTGGTTCACCTAGCTATGGTAAGTTCCTGCAAAAGCCTGAAAATGGCTAAAAGCAGCAAGCAGAATAAATGATAATTCATCCCAATAATTGGCAGTGGCTTGGACACCTTGCTGGTTGCTAAAATGCCCCACTACAATAATGGCTAATAGAGAGCCAATGAAGATTACTGATACTTTTTAAAAGATTACATGATTTGTAACCATAGAGATGTGAATGTAGATAGGCTAGGATAATGCTGTAATCTTGTGACTGTTACATGTTTAACTTTACACATGAGCATAGTCCCATTAAGTTCAGTGAAACTCCACACATACCTTAAATTAAGCACACAATATATATTTTAGGATCAGCTCACTTGATAGCAAGTCTTTAAGACAATATGAATGTAGCCAGCCTTCTATTATTTTCACTAGTTTAGCTGGCTGGTGGCATCTGCAGGAGACCAAATAAGCAGACTTTTCAAGAACACCACATTTTTTTTTCCAAATGACAGTGATATGTCCTAAATACAATGACACTTCTGGTTTTCAAGGAGTCATAGTCACTTTAGTCCTCTAGTCACTATACGAGAAAACAGAGTAGAATGTGTTCGCCTAATGTATTAGAAAAGGGAGATACACATATATATATTGACAACATCGTTATTCATAACAAATATTCATATGCTCAAATGGGAGTTAGGCAACAAATTCCCATTGACTTTGGGAGCTGGATATGTATTCACCCTTTCCGTATCTTCCCCTTTATCTATACGAAACATAGGAAAATCCATTGAAAATAGTGCTACAAAGTAGCAGGAGAAAAAAAAAATAATAATAGCAATATGAGATTTCATAAAAAGAAATTGTTCCAAGACAGTAGAGTAGCTCCATTGGCTTGGAGCCAATGTTTTATTTTAATTTCTCAAGGCGATGCCTAGATCAGATACAGTTCTGACTCTGCACATAAATCAGAACTGACAAAAGACTTGAGAAAAACCAACACGAGGCAGCAACTTTTGATAGGAAAAACTCCAATGCAACTGGTATTGGAAAGTTTGTAATTCAATAGGACTCCATTGTTTCAAAGGCTGCCACAAAAAAGGACAAAAATAGCCCAAGCATAAAAATCAGATGAGCAATTCGGTGGAAAATGCAATAAAAAATTAGATTAACGGCTAAAAACATGTAGTCATTCTGAGAAGAGTGAATATAGCAACTAGCTACAGAATTTAGCATAACATAGCACACCATAGAATAGCATAGCATTTAACCCTGATTGGAATTGTAGGATCACAGAGCAAATAATCACTCCAGCAGATTAACTTGTGGAAGAGAGAAGAGGGGACAGGCACTTTGTGAGGTTCACTCTGTGTAGTTTTCACTGGGTTATCCCAAACGTGAGGAAGATTTCCACAGGTGTGTAGTAGCCAAGGTGCAAGTCCTCTCAACTCAAGGAAGCTGTGGGGAACGGAAGCTCAAGACCCACGGATGCTGCTAGGTCCAGGGTAAGGCTCTCTCATCTGGCCTGCCAACTGTGTCCCCCTTGTGGCTGCACAGTAGCTGACACAAAGGACGTGCCAAAGGAATTTAATGCTGCTTCTGAATAGAAATCCTTCTTGTTTACAGAGAAAGATGCCAAAGAATGTTTCAGGATTTCATTCTTCATCCACTCTTACTTCCGGCTCGTCTTCTACAGAGGGAGAAGTTCAAGAGTTACAGTTTCCTGCTTCCTGTGTCTTAGAAGAGATCCATGATATTTCAATCCCTTAGCTCATAGATATGGAGGGAATAATCTCAGCCCTAGCAATTAGCATTGAAAAAAACCATTAAGTCACTCAGTCCATTCCCCTGCCAATACAGGATTATTCCTATAATCTTTTTCTAGTGCACTGATTACTACTTGTATTTCTTATCTCACAAACCCATAAACCTTGTTAACTTCTCGTTTGTTTTTACGTTATTTTATTTTTTCAATTAAAGATCTTTTAAGCTCTTCATATCAAATAACTAAATATATAAGAGAATTACATAGGGATGCATGTAGTATGTATAAAGACCCATTATCAGCTCGTCTTGCAGTCATATTTCCGTCTGCTCATATCTTGTACATTGATGAGTTGCCTGCAGAGAAGTCATCTCCAGTGTGACAGATTCCCAGAATCAGAAACAGACTTTTCCCTCAAGAGTCTTTTTCCATTTTTTACCAGGTGTCATTATTTTTACAGTTATATGAGTATGAGCAGCATTTCTAAACCCTATTTGTCCTCTACTTATAAACAGGAAAACAAAGTAAATATATGCTGTGAAGCTAAGAGAGACAGGTGTATATTTTCTTACAAGAAGTGTAAATGATTCATTACACTGCGCCCCTTACCAGTTATGAAATAAGAAAGGGTAAGATCTGTTGTCACAGTAGATTGGTTATAAGACCAGTGAGACATGCTTATCACAAATAGAGATCATTTTAGGAGGCAGGATGGGCTAAAAGCACTTTGGAAGTTTAGCAGGTCTGTTTCTATTTTAATTGGTGAGTTTACAGGTCATTGTCTCCTGCAGTACACAATTCACATATTTCCTGTATGAGGTGAGAGTGATTATTTGATTACACACAGATATTTTGGTGATACCTGAAAGCATGCAGCTGATTTGGACAGAGTATAGAGTTCACCTCTTCATAAAACCCATCTTTGTCATGTAGGGTGACCAGATAGCAAGTGTGAAAAATCAGGAGAGTTTTTTGGAGTGGGGATGGCTATAGTTGCCTATATAAGACAAAGCACCTAATATCAGGACCTCTGGTCACCCTATCTGGCATGGGAACTCTCCCTGTATATACTGAGTCCCATAAAAGTACATAAGCCAAACAATATGAAAGTGCAGTTAAAAACACATCTGATACATATACAGTCTGTACAAAAAACATTCTAAAGAACTGTAAGGTTCACCCAAAGGCACCCTACACCAGTTAAAGGTACTCTGTGGGGCTATTTAACATTCACTCTCACCATTTTATGTTATTATTTACTCCATGACCGGTTCAAAATGTGAATTTTCCATAGCAACCCATACTTCAAGTGGTGCATAGCTTTGGAGAGTTACAGCACCCCTTAAAAAGGAGCAGAGAATAGTACTCTATGCAATCTGAACTCTTGCAAAATGTTAATAGCAAAATATGGCTTTAATAAACAACATATTTCCCCCAATTTTTAGAGTGCATTTAATAAAAATAAGGTTGCAATTAGAAATGAATCAGCTATTTTAACTTCTTATTTTTCTTTAATGTTTTTTCAAAAGTTAATCCATTTTTGAGAACAAAAGCAAAGGTGAGGCCTCATAGCTGGCAAAGTCAAGGACATCAGGGCAAGTGCAAGGCTGACTGGGGTGTCTGCATGATTTGACAGTGGTTTTTTGTGTCACTGCCTTCTTGTTTCCCAGTAAGAAAAGCAAAACTGTGACAAACCATATATTCATTTTTCCATTGCATCCATTTTGACTCTTGAAATTTAATCAGTCCTTTTTCCAAAAAAACAGGTGGGTGTCCTGTATATGACAGGACTGCATATAAATAAATATTTATCCAAATCCTGTACTTGCAGTAACATACTGCTACCAAAATAATTGAGTCAGCTGGATTTCTGGAAAGCAGAACATGTCCAGAGTATCACAAGGTTATGCAACATTACATTGCTTGACTGATGCTTTGGAAGTCTCAAACACACAAAGATTAATAGATATATTCATTTTTTATTATACAAAAGCTGTGTAGTTTTATGTTTGATTTTATTTCTCTTCTAGCCTCAAACAAATTCTATTCTCAATATCAATATCGTTATGGACACCTTTTCTGTTGTGGGTATCACTCAGCACTAAGAGAGTCACTTATAGAAATATATTCAGGTTCCATAATTACAGCAGAGGGGAAAAAATTATGCATGCTTATCTGAAAATAACTGTAAAAATGACATTTCTCACCCACAATATCTGTTTTGTGTTTATTCAAGACATATCTGCTTCTGGCAATTATGTGAACGTTGAAGAACAAGTACAGCTATCGAAGAATAACCTAGATTCCATTCCACTTCAGGCATCAGTTAAATTAACAGTTAAGTCTTGACTGAAGTATCATAATTACAGATTATACTGTGATGAATGAAGGGGTGCTCCATGGGAAATGTCGAGCTGAACTTACATTATGGTTTATGTAAAGAATTCCTGAGCTCCTGAACTAACATGTTGTGCCAACTTTAGTTATAGCTTTATATTCCTCTACCACCACCAGCCAGCTGACTTGAGTTAAAAGCACCACCACACTTGAGTTAAGGTTTCTTTTGTTCGTGAAGAGGACTTAAGTGATGGGCAATATTCAATAACTCAAGTTAACTTTGCAGTAAAGACAAGTCCTTAGCTTTTTTACATAATTTTTCATTAGCACCCAGTCTGATAACATTAGTTTTTTGTGCTGTGACTCTAAGTCTAATGAAAATATACACAAAAGCTACCATCTTATCCATGCAAACACTTTCACTGTAAGAAAGCTCTAAGAAACCAATGAACATACATAGTATGAATTCCTAGCATTACGCACTAAGGAATGACTTTTACTGGAAGGGAACAGATGATTTATCAAGAAAGCAAACAAAATATCATTCAGATCCTTATTAACTTGAAATCTGGCTGGTGAGTTTATACACAGGTATACATATGTATACAAAAGATAGTAGAGGGAGATTCCCTTTTCTTCAGGCCTAGCCTTGGCAGTTTGGCATTGCCAGGTGCATAATCAATATGCTAGTGGGAGTTTTAAAACAATAGCAGAAATCTATGCAGTGGTGTAAACAGCAAGGGGCTCTATGTCCTGGGCACAGTATATCTAAAAGATCATCTAAAGCTCAGGGATGAAGCTCATGGATGACAACTCCATTTCTCAGGCACAATGGAACTGTCTACCATAAAGGTAAATCTCATCTGTGCAGGAAACTACTTTCTCTGTCTGAGACTGTGGAATGAAGTCCCACAGAAACTTCACCACCGTCTGCTCTAACTGGGAGGCACACTTCTGTAACTTTGCCTTCTCTAAAAGAAACTCAGAGCAGCGTGTACATTTAAAAACAATCCCCTTAGCAAAACAAAAAATATTACACTACACACACTACACACTCTTTGCTAGGGGATGTTGTGAAGGCCAAAGCTATAACTGGGTTCAAAAAAGAACTAGATAAGTTCATGGAGGAAAAGCCCGTCAATGGCTATTAGCCAGGTTGGGCAGAGATGCAACCCCATGCTCTGCCTGCAAGAAGCTGGGAGTGGACAACGGGGGATGTATCACTCTATGATTGCATGTTCTGTTCATTCCCTTTGAAGCAGCTGACATTGGCCACTGTTGGAAGACGGGATACTGGACTAGATGGCGCATTGGTCTGATTCAGTATGGCCTTCTTATGTTCATATGTGTCTGCACAAAGTGCACACATCAGGATTTCTGTGAACCTAATAATGCCACTGTTGGGGCAATCCCAGGAGTACATACAAACAGCACATGACTTGAAGAGGGAATCCTTTTCTCTTATGGTAAGTCAGGCAAAGTTCCATTGTCTGGAAGATTGAACTAGACCACTAATTCAGCATGCAGTGTATGCTGAGGCATAGCATACACTGTGGGATCCTTTCTCTTTCTTTCTTTTCTCTCCGCTTCATCGGGAAAGTGCACTGGTGAGGTTGGCTGAAAGTGGAAGAGGCTAGAGCTGAGGCCAAATGGCTCAAGAGAGATGGACAATGATATTCTAATTGTTCTGTCCAAGGTCTTATTCCCATGCTTTATGGGCACATCTCTTGTTTTCATCTGACTTTTCTCCTTAGCTATTTTTAAATCATTCACCTGCTGAGTAGAACATATTGTTATACTCTTTGGGGACACAGATCCTGCATCTTCATCTAGATGTACAGAACACCTAACATACCACGGGTGCTACCAGAATGCTAACAATGACAAGGCCATACTTCTTGTAGGCGGCTCCACGTGTAAGAGATAGAAAGTTCATAGTTTCATTTTCAGATTTGAGTGAGCAATGCTGGCATTTAGAAAAATCAGCTTTTCAATTTATTTAATTACAATTGTGACTAAATTAGCCATACTGCTGTCAGTCTAATGCTGTAAATTCTTTATTATTAGGTAAAATTTTCAAAAAACACTGAAGTGATTTAGGAGCCTACATTGTATTGACTTTCAGTGGCACTTGGACTCCTAGGTTACTTAGGCATTTGGAAAACTACTATTTTCCCTGGGTTGGATTGGTATAATGGCTGTTTGTTGTTGTGGATCTTTTTGGAACTAGCCCTCTACAATTCTGCTTAGTGGAAGGTGTTGAAAGATATAATTACAATGTTTACTGGTATGAAGTGTCAAATCCCATATACCGTGTATGAATCCTAAATGATAATTTCACAAAACCAAGAGAAAAATACATTTGTCGATGTTGCTCTTTTGTATCTGTTTTAAATTCTGTTATGTTAATGTAAACACTATTTTTTAATCTAAAAATCTGATTTATTATAGTTCAAAATAAAACCATGAGACTGTAGAATTCTCTTAATAAGAACTCATCTGAGTGCTTTGCAGGGGCATCAAATTAATCTTAATTGTGTGAGAGCCTACTATATGTGATGTTGTAAAGTGCAATGTGTTGCTACATTACAGTTCCACATATATGTGAGTGTAAAATCAGTTTTATATCAGAATGTGTAATCCAAAATGTAATAAGGATAAAAATGGCTAAACCTTAAGGAAAAAATTATCCTCAAACAGTAAAAAATAATGTTCCCCATTCAGGGTTTTTAATGATGTCATAAACTATGAGACAATAAAATACTATAAAAACGATTTGGTCATTTTAAGCAAAGGTTTAATATATATAAAAAACAGATAATAAAGGTCATGTTCAATTAACTGATGGTCTCAGTCTTGTTTCAGATTGACAGACACAATGCTCACATCAAATACACAATCACGGTAATTAGCACTAAAGGGCATTCTTGCTGTTTGTCTCAGAGGCGGTATCAACCCTATCACTTCCAGAAGTGGTCCCTTGCCAGGGCAGAGTTAAGAGATCTAGCAAGTTCATGTAGGAAAGCCTCAGTGACAGATCAATAGACTGATCAATCAGAACAGAAACCGTTTAGAGTCTTAGAACCCTATTTATGAAAAAAAAAAAAATCTATTCCATGGTTAGATCACAGAAAAAGCAGGGCCTCAAATTATAAGCAAAATTCATTATAAAATCCATGTGTTCATGAGGATGTGTATAATGGTATATGGGCACAGAAGGTTACATGTGGATTTCAAATAGATGCATGGGAATTCCTGGTATGCATGTAAATTTATATGTTCTACTTAGAAGCATAATGAAAAGGGTCAGTCGACTGTAAATATGTTTCCTTGCCACATAAATTAGAGTGATAAATAATGACATATCCACATCCTTGGAAATTAGTTTTGAGGCCAAACTTTAGTCTGACACTAAATAAAGTGGGATAGATAAACACAGCTGCCTATTGAATGGATAGTAAAAAGCATTAAAAAAATTGAAGATGTGGAAGAGGCTCTCTTTTATCAACTAACAAAATCATCCAAAGCACAGGACTTAGTGGTGATGGAGAACTTCAACTACCCAGACATCTGTTGGGAAAATATGGCAGAGCACAGATTATCCAACAAGTTCCTGGAATGTATTGGAGACAATTTTTTTATTTCAGAAGGTGGAGAAAGGTACTAGGGGAGAGGCTGTCCTAGATTTGTTTTTGACAAATAGGGAGGAAGGAACTGGTTGAGAATTGGAAAGTAGAAGGCAGCGTGAGTGAAAGTGATCATGAAATGGTAGAGTTCACAGTTCTATGGTACAAGGGAAAACAGCACAATAAAGATAACGGATTACAAGACTCTAGCTAATTTGGGGAATTGGTAGGTAAGATCAGATGGGAAGCAAGTCTAAGGGGATAAACAGTTTAAGAGAGCTGGCAGTATTTCAAAGAGACATTATTAAGGACACAAGAGCAAACTGTTCCGCTGTGTAGGAAAGATAGGAAGTATGGCAAGAGACCACTCTGAATTAACCAGGAGATCTTCAATGATCTGAAACTATAAAAAGAATCCTACAAAAAGTAGGAACTAGGTCAAATTACAACAAATGAATATAAACAAATAACACAAGTATGTGGGACAAAAGTAGAAAGGTCAAGGCACAAAACAAGATTAAACTAGCTAGAGACATAAAGGGTAACAAGAAAACATTGTACAAATACATTAGAAGCAAGAGGAAGACCAAGGACAAGTTAGGCCCATTACTTAATGGAGGGGAACAACAACAGAAAATGTGGAAATGGCAGAAGTGCTAAATGCCTTTTTTGTTTCAGTTTTCACCAAAAAGGTTAATAGCGACTGGACATCTAACATAGTGAGTGTCAGTGAAAATGAAGCAGGATATGAAGCTAAAATAGGGAAAAAATAAGTTAACAAATTATTTAGACAAGTTAGATACCTTCAAGTCACCAGGGCCTGATGAAATACATCCTAGAATACTCAGGGAGCTGACTGAAGAGAGATCTGAACCATTAGCAATTATCTTCAAAAAGTAATGGAAGATGGAAGAAATTTCAGAGGACTGGAAACAGGCAAATATAGTGCAAATTTATAAAAAGGAAAATAAGGACAACCCAGGGAATTACAGACTAGTCAGTTTAACTTCAGTATCCGGAAAGATAATGGAGCAAATAATTAAGCAATCAGTTTCAAACACCTAGAAGTTAATAAAGAGATAAGTAACAGTCAGCATGGATTTGTCAAGAACAAATCATGTCACACCAATCTGATAGCTTTCTTTGACAGGGCAACAAATCTTGTGGATGCGGGGAATTGGTAGATGTGGTATATCTTGACTTTTGTAAAGCTTTTGATAGTGTCTTGTATGACATTTTCATAAATAAATTAGGGAAATACAACCTAGATGGAGCTACTATAAAGTGGCATATCAAGAGGCGAGATCAGTTCCCAGAGAGCAGTTATTTGTTGGTTCACAATCAAGATGGAAGGGCATATCAAGAGGGGTCGTGAAAGGATCGGTTCTGGTCTGGTTCTGGTCCGTATCTTAGTCAATGATAAGATGATGGCATAGAGAATACACATAAAGTTTGTGAATGTTACCAAGCTGGGAGGGGTTGCAATTGCTTTGGAGGATAGGATTAAAATTAAAAAATAATTTGGCCAAACTGGAGAAATAGTCTGAAGTAAATAGGATGAAATTTAATAAGGACAAATGCAAAGTACTCCATTTAGGAAGGAATAAGCAGTTGTACATATATATATAAAATGGGAAATGACTCCCTAGGAAAGAGTATTGTAGAAAGGGATCGGGGGATCACAGTGGATCACAAGCTGAATATGAGTCAATAGTGTAACACTGCTGCAAAAAAAGGAAACATCACTTTGGAATGTATTAGCAGGCGTGTTGTAAGCAAGACACAAGAAGTAATTCTTCAGCTCTACTCTGCATTGATTAGGCCTCAACTGGAATATTGTATACAGTTCTGGGTGCCACATTTCAGCAAAGATGTCAACAAATTGGAGAAAGTCCAGAGAAGAGCAACAAAAATGATTAAAGGTCTAAAAAACATGACTAATGAGGGAAAAATGAAGAAATTGGGTTTGTTTAGTCTGGAGAAGAGAAGAGTAAGGGAGGGGGGGAACATGATAACAGTTTTCAAGTACATAAAAGGTTTTACAAGGGGGAGGGAGAAAATTTGTTCTCCTTAACCTCTGAGGATAGGATAGGAAGCAATAGACTTAAAAATCTCCAGTTAAGAAAGTTTTCCTAATGCCCAAGCTAAACTGCCCTTGCTGCAATTTAAGAGCAGATTAGACAAACAGCTGTCAAGGATGATCTAGATAATATTTAGTGCTGCCTTGAGTGAGGGGACTGAAGTAGATGACCTCTCGAGATCCCTTTCTGTCCTATTACTACAATTCTAAACCAGAAATAATGAAACACGGGATAGCCAGCTGTTTCTTCATGATCACTATCTTGTTCTGTACCTGACAGGATTATTTGAGAACAATAAAGCAAGCCCCCTTATTTCACTTTTCAAGTGGGCTGCTGGAATAGAGAGAAACTAAGCAGCTGGTTAAGGCATGCTGTATATTTCACATAGGTTACAGAAGTAGAGAATAGCCATTTTATGTAGAATCATTATTTGTTCCTAAAATAAATATATTCATTAGGAATTTGTTTTAACCAAAGAAATGTCCTTCTGAGGGAAATATTTTTATTATACACTTGCCACTGTAAGCAGGCTGTAACCAGGATAGGAGCAGGAGACCTTATGTACTTCTATATTTGGCTACTTTTAAAAAAATATTTTTCATATACCATCTATATATTCATCCTTATTTTTTTTCATTCAAGGACAGCCAAGATATATAAGACATTAAAATATGTGTCGTTTTTTTGACAATGCAGGTGGTTTTCATACCACCCAACCATGGAACTGAATTGCAATTGGGAACCCCTTTAATGTGGGGACCAGTTCTTCAAAGGGGCCTCAATTTATCTTCTGTTTGTTCACACACAAATTTCTGAACATATTCTGTTAGCCCTCGTAAGTGATCGGCAGTAGACATGTAAACCCCATGTAAAAGACTGCACCAGGCCAAGGGCTGAATGAACTGAGGAGACAACTGTCTTCTGAGCAAGCCCTAGAGGTATGGGATGTGCCAGAGGTAGGGGCATGGCAGAAGTGGAGCACACACTACTGGGGAGATTTTAGGCAGTGCTGCAGCCCATGGTTCAGCTTGGTTAGGCTACCTTAATTTATATAGGGTCCTGAGACTATCTAAATTACATCAGTGGCTCCTCCAGCTCCCACAGCAGCTGAGGATCAGGAAAGCGCAAAGATAACTTAATTAGTTGGACCTCTAGTCTGATTCAGTATGGCAATTTCTATCCTCCTTGGCATGAATTGTCATAAAAATGCCTGAAACATATCCTGTTGTGACCAAAAGTAACTGGTATTGCTGATGAAGAAGTCTAATATTTCCTTCTAAGCATGAAACACTGCCATGTGATAGCTTCTTTCTGCTGCTTAAGATTGCCCTGTCCTTCAAAAATGGTAGCAGAAAAGAATAGTTTGAATGGCTGGCGGAATAAATAGGCCAATTCATTCAGGCAGTGACAGTGTGTAGCTGCACAGGATGTTCTGATGATCAAGTGTTTGGATCTCAAGAGGCTGCGTAGACTTTATACATGACAGCTCCATTTGTGCTCCAAAACCACAGTCCCCCAGCACTTTTTATTACATGACAACGTGAAACTCTTTTACCTGCTCTGATGTGTTCAACATGATCCACCAGATCTTGCTGGTAAATATTGTTTTAACAATGTAAAGTATGATGTGTCAAAATGCAATGGCCTTCATCCATGGAAAATAGAAACTCTTTCGTCATCTATATGGTTTCTGGAAGTTCACTTTAATAGGACTATATTCTTCAGATAAAATGTGTGTAATGGGGCAGCTAGGAGTTTGACACAGTGAAAAAAGAAGTTGTCACAGTCAATATCTTCCATATACACACAAGGAGTTTATTAAGTACTCTATTAATTACTGGTGCCAAGCTGGCTGGGGTGAAAGGAGATCAAAGTTCCAAAAATAACAAGTTGTTAGGAAAGTAAAGTCAGTAGTTAAAAATGCAACAAAAATGGAGGAAAAATAAACACTACCAAGGTTGTGCAGGAATAATAAAAGGCCCCAACAAATGTTTCCATGGGAACAGCAGGTTTCATCAAAAATTATTAATTTAGATTTGGAAAGAAGTTGGGTACGGACCACAGGTGGTTGTCATGGAAAAGAATTGTATAAATTGATTAAATGACACTGTTGTCTGTTAAAGAATAGTAATAGCTCCACCCAATATCTTCTAAACAACCTAATTAACACGATTCTTTTCATGATCACAGGAAATAAATACGTTTATGATGCGCATATATTATTACTATGCACATATATACAAAGCCATACATATACAGATGTTTGATATAACAAAATGTAGAATAGGGCCAGTCCTTGCTCTAAAAATCTTAGTTTACCACAGATAAGACAAGGGAGCACATTTCAGGTGCTGAGACCAATATAGGGCCCAACCCTGCAAGATGCCTACTGCACTTAACTCCTATGGATGTCACTAGGTTCTCTGGGATTGGATCGCAGATGGCTTGACATGGCTGCTTTAGGCTGCGTGAAGAAGACAGCAGTGGTCAGTCATGTCCCTAGATTTCTGGAGCTTTTAGAGGACAGGAGCTTTGCCTGCAGGAAGAGCTGATAACAAACATCTCAGATAGATGAATGGCTCTGGGAACATAGCTGCTGCTGTTTGTGGTGTACATGGAAAGGGATGAAAAGTGATGTCACTGAGTAACCTATCATTTAAATCAGCTTCTGTACCAGATGATGGGAGTATAGCTAATGTGATACCAAGGCCACTAATCCTATCTTCAGTACCAGGCAAATTGGTTGAAACTATAGTAAAGAACAGATTATCAGACACATAGATTAACACAATTTGTAGGGAAAGAATCAACATGGTTTTTGTAAAGGGAAATCATACCTCACCAATCTACTAGAATTCTTTGAGGGGGGTCAACAAGCATGTGGACACGGGTGATTCTGTGAATATAGCATACTTAGATTTTCAGAAAGCTTTGACAAGGTCCCTCACCATAGGCTCTTAAGCAAAGTAAGCTGCCATGGGATAAGAGGGAAGGTCCTCTCCTGGATCAATAACTATTTAAAAGACAGAAAACAAAGGGTAGGAATAAATGGTCAATTTTCAGAATGGAAAGAGGTAAATAGTGTGTCCCACAGGGATCTGTAATAGGATCGTTAATATTCAACATATTCATAAATGATCTGGAAAAAGGGGTAAAGGGAAATCATGCCTCACCAAACAGTGAGGTGTAAAATTTGCAGATGATAAAAAACTACTCAAGATAGCTAAATCCAAAGCAGACTGCGAAGCGTTACAAAGGGATTTCACAAAACTGGGGGACTGGGCAACAAAATGGCAGATGAAATTTAATGTGATAAATGTGAAGTAATACACACTGGAAAACATAATCCCAACTATACATATAAAATGATGGGGTCTAAATTAGCTGTTACCAATCAAGAAAGATCTTGGAGTCACTGTGGATAGTTCTCTGAAATCATCCATTCAATGTGCACTGGCAGTCAAAAAAAAGATAACAATGTTGGGAATCATTAGGAAAGGGATAGATAATAAAACAGAGAATATCATATTGCCTCTTTATGAATCCATGGTACACCCACATCTTGACTACTGTGTGCAGATCTGGTAGTCCCATCTCAAAAAAGATATATTGGAATTGGAAAAGGTACAGAAAAGGGCAGCAAAAATGATTAAGGGTATGGAACAGCTTCCATATGAGGAGAGATTAATCAAGACTGGGATTTTTCAGCTTGGAAAAGAGATGACTGGGGGGAATATGATAGAGGTCTATAAAGTCATGACTGGTGTGGTGAAAATAAATAAGGAAGTGTGATTTACTCTTCTGATAAACACAAGAACTAGGGTTCCCCAAATGAAATGAATAGGCATTGGGTTTAAAATGAACAAAAGGAAATATTTTTTCACACAATGCACAGTTCAGCCTGTGAAACTCTTTGCCAGAGGATGTTGTGAAGGCCAAGACTGTAACAGGGTTCAAAAAAGAACTAGATAAGTTACCGAAGGATAGGCCCATCAATGGCTATTAGTGCTCTGAAGTGTCCTTAGTCTAGGACTGTGAATGGGCAACAGGGGATGGATCATTTGATGATTACCTGTTCTGTTCATTACCTCTGAAGCACCTTGCAATGGCCACTTTTGAAAGACAGGATACTGGGCTAGATGGACCATTGGTCTGACCCAGTATGGCCATTCTTATGTTCTTGTGCAGCATGGGACGTGGAAAAGAAAGGGAAACAGGATAGCAGTTGTTACCACTACATGATGTGACTGGCCACCAGCAGTTGAACACCCTGGGCTAGAGGTAGTAGAATCTCTCTTTGAATTGGGGGACACTGGGATAGGAGAGGGAGCAAGATAGGTGCTCTGCATGGAGAGCAAAGGGAAAGTCAGCTAGGAGGGTGAAGGGAAGGGTGGCTCAAGGATGGGAAGCCTTAGCGCTTCACAGCTTTCTCACTAGCTACCAGAAGTAGCTTTTCCCAACCCCAGCCTGATCACACCAGTTCCTACCTGCTCCCTGGCCTGATGTTGGGTGCTGCAGCAGCGGGTCCAGCCTCTCCATCTCCACCTCCCCAGCATGTGCATGCAGTTTATAGGAAACATTGGTTCCCAGGTCATATAGCAGAACAACACTTGGGATGGAAATATAGATCAGTCCACACGACATTTCTATTGTGGGGGCACTGGCCCCCATTGCCTCCCCAGTTCCACCAGCCCTGCCCTGGGCCACTGCTCTGCATAGATCTATATGAGCAAGAGAAAATAAATATACATTTTTTTCTTCAGATGCTGGATTACAAATGAGGAGGATGTAAGTGCTAACAAAGTGATCTATTTGATTTATTTATAATGGGCAGAATTATCCATTTTTAATCTTTAATATCCAAGAAGAACCCAAATTCTGTACTCGAGCAGTTTTAGTTTTGACTATGTGACACTTCTGTTCTGCAAGCTGCATAACAAGCAAGATGACTTTTGCCAGTGGGGCCTAAGGAGGAACCAAACCAAACCAACAATAAAAAAATAAAGTAAAAAAAATAAAAATAAGCAGTGATGAAAAACATCTTTGCCTGCCATATTGCTAAATGAAAACCTTGAATCGCGGATTATTATTAAAAAAAATTAGACAGTTAATAGTGTAACATCTGGATCAAATGAACAAATGCACAGCCAAAATCAATTTTTGTGAGGATTTAAGTGAAGTAATTCATCTGTGCTTTAACAAAGGCTTTTTTTTTCCACCCAAAGATGTGGGCAGTCATTCAATCTGACTTGACTCTTAAATTGTTTCAGTCGGTTAAATGGCATACTTTTTTCATACGTTACCATGTAAAAAAAGAAAGAGGATGGGGTGCTGCTTGGCTAGGCACATGTATTTTTATTTTTTAATATATAAAGTCATGTATTTATATATATGTATATAATATACACACAGTAATCAACAGGATTACACTGGCATAAAATATGGGAATAATATGGTGGCTAATTAAGTCCACAAAATACCTTTAAGGTTGGGATTTTCAAAGCAAAGGTACCCAATTCATATTGATTTTCAAGAGGAGTTGGGTGCCTAACTCTCTTAAGCACCTTTGAAAAGTAATACGTTGAAAGCCAATACTCATCTAAAGGAAGAATAAGATGATGGTCCCATATGTTCTAAGGGAATTCCAGATAAAGTTTTTCAGATAGTGTCCACAGCTTTTTTGAACAATTGATTTTGTCACTGAATTCCATCTTATCTGGCCACATTTTGTTGCACATATCAACTCATATGAGAAGGCCTGTTTAGATGCATTTACTGAAGAAAGTGTCCATTAGTCCAATCTCTGGCTACCGTCTATGGCCCTAATATTGCAAACATTTAAGAACATGTAGTAACATGATGATTCCCTTTGACCTCTGTGGAACAACTGACATGCTTCAAGTGAAGCACATGTGTAACTGTTTATAGCATTGGAGCCCATGATTCTAATTCTCTGTAACAGTAGTTCAGCTCTTCAAATCCTGTAGTTAACAGTCTGCTTTTCTTTTGTTGATTTTTTAAAAAAAATAAACCATCTACAATTCTTTTAAAAGAGCTTTGGAATTAGTCTAGCACTGCTAAGCAGCATGTAACAGAAGACCAGGCACTCCTGTGGAATAATTCCTATTAATTTAGGATTTGCAGCTAAGTATAGCAGTAGGTGACATAATTTAATGTATAATCCATGAACCATTTAACAGCAGAGTTTTAATGGCTAAATTTCTTTTTTAAAACACAATAAAATATTTCAAATATATGCCAAACATTTGAAGCTCTGTTAGCAGTGTATGGCTGAAGGGGAGGTGGATGACTGCAAGTATGTTACAATAACTTCAGTTGAAGCACTAACTTCAGTTAAAGCACGGATGGATTATTTCAAACCCTAAAATATCTGATTACTCTTTTCTCTTGTGCAGGTAGTGTTTTAATGCAACTACTTCACAGCTTAAAAAACTTCTTAGTTTCTGAAAGCTTCTTACATTATGCAGTACAGATCATCTCCAAATATAGATACCCTCTGAGCTATTTCTTTGTGTGACAGAAGGTGAGATTAACTTCTAGAACAACAACAAAGTACTTGGCTAAAATTCACTTCCGTATTTAAAAAACAATAACTTCTGTTAGAGGCATTTGTTTCAATTCACTAGATGGATTTTTTTACAATTCGCTATTTAAAAAAAATAATCTACAAAATATGATAAATAATGAAAAGTAAAAAGGAAAACCCCACTGGGGTTATAGGATTTCCACTATTTATACAGTGTGTAGATACTACAATCATCGGAACTTCAGAAGTAAAATAACAACATTAAACCACATTTCAGGTTTGAAGAGAGAGCAAAAATGAAAGGAAACAGTCAACATTAGATATTAAGGTATGTCACCAAATATCTAAGTTGTTTTGGGAGTTTCCCTTTGATTTGGGAGGGGGTGGCAGGTTCTTGGGAGATTATTTATGTAGGCTGGTATTTTTAAAGGAGTTTAACAGACGCAAGAGTCACTGGATTTCAGTGGGACTTGGGCATCCAATTCCTTTAGATTTCTTTGAAATTGTTAGTCCAATTTATTTGTTTGGTTTTTTGCACTAGCAGTTACAGAGCAGATATGTTAACAGAGAAAAAATAATAGACAACCAAAGTTATATATATTTATAAAAATTCTCAAACAGATCATTAGATATGAAAGTGTGTACAAAAATGGCTCTCAAGCATAGCCTCCCCGAGGCTGCTCTAATTTATGCCCATTGATAATGATCCCTGGGTGTGGTTACAGCA
Organism: Emydura macquarii macquarii; assembly: GCF_026122565.2. NCBI lineage: Eukaryota > Metazoa > Chordata > Testudines > Chelidae > Emydura > Emydura macquarii. The sequence continues at coordinate 2,526,367 of NW_027133181.1, read as the reverse complement.
TGAGGTCACAGTAATGGAAGGTGCTATGATCATGCCCTCAGCGCCTTAATGCCACCTGCTGGGGATTCCCCTGCACAACACAAATCCTCAGTTGCCTCTTACCTATCATGTGCACCATGGACAATAGGCCGCCGAGGATCTAGTTGCACTTTTTGTGATGTTCATGGTCCCATGATATTGACAATCAAATTTTCCTATTGTCTCTGCATAAATATGGAAATCTAAGCCTTTATTTCTGACAGTCCCAACCATCTTCCCATTCATAACTGCACCTATACTTTGAAAAATGTTCTTAATATATTTACATAAAACTACATAAAAGGTTAAATGAGACAAATATACCTGGACATCTCCATTGTCATTTTGTAATTTCAAACTCATGACAAAAGCGCACCAGAACAAAGTTTACTCAAATATATGATATGTGAAATTCCAGACACGTGTGCAAATGGTCTGTCATGGGAGGGAGGGGGGGGTCCAGTGAATAGGGTTTGAGACTAGAACACAGAATAGGTGGGTTCTATATCCTCTTCTGTACCCTGATTTACTATGTTACCTAAGGCAATGGGCACCCAGTCACGTTTTCAGAAGTGGCTACTGATTTTGTGTTCCTCAATTTTTTTATGCCATACTGGAGATACCAAAGGCTCCTTTCAGAGCTACTGTGGACAAGACTGTGAAGATATGGGTGGAGACCCAAGCCAAGCTTCTCCAAGGCTGCTCCCAGCTGATGCTGGATATGTCTGTACTGCTCCCATGGGCACTTCCATACACAGAACACAAGCACTCCATTCCAACAGCACATGCACTTCTCCCAGCCTGTTTGCAAAAGAAATCTAATACTGTTGAAACCTTATCACCTTATTCACAGGTGTCACAGAACAGACAGAATGCAGAGAAGCAAGAGTGCTAATAAAGGGGTTGCCCCTAAAAGTCAGTAGCACAGTGGTATTGATGATATCATGGTCATTTACATTTACTACAAACAATTAGGTAACAAAGACCCCAGTTATCAAAGATGGGTGCCTAAAATTAGGTACCTAAATCCAATACTTGTGCACCTAAAGACCTCATTTAAGTGCCTACATGGAAATGTATTTGCCTATGTATATGCCTTTTTATAGTGAAAGTATTCAAGAGTATTTTGCTTCAAATTAAAATGCTGTACAATAACCACAATTGTTTTAATTACACAAAGGGGACTGAAGATTTTATAGGAGGGACCCAAAACTTTATCCATATTAGATTTTTTAATATAGGATATAGTAACTAGGAACCTTGGCACCATTTTCATTTTTGAATGTTTCCAGGACTAAATGAAGAGTGACAGATTTTTTTTTAAGTGGGGTGGGGGAAGTTAATTTTACATCTTGAGTTGCAAGGAAGTTCTGAAATATTTTTTCCCTTTGGGAGATAAAAGCATTGGCTTTTACAATACTTCATTTCTTTCACGCATAACAGTTGAGAGGCTGTTTGAATAACTGCAGGAAGTCAATAGCTTTTCCATGTTTGCCTTGCTCTTCAGCATTCTGGATGCCCTGTATCAAGGCGGCTTTGAAACCTTCTCCCATTTTTTCAACACCTGATGGTGGTTGTTCAAGTGGAGATTTACAAATTAATTTCAACTCCACAATACTTCTCTTTCCAATAGCTGAGGCAAGAGAGAACTAAAGAAAATGCTAGTTTCTAATAATCCAGCAGACTGAGTTATAACTGTTTGATGACGTGGAAAATGGGTTGATTGTAGGATTAGGAACTGAAACTAACACTTAAACATATGTTTAACTTTAACCATGTCAGTATTGCCGTCAATGGGACTGGTGATGTAACAGTTTAGCATATGTATGCGTGTTTGTAGGATTGAGGTCTATATAGTTAACTCAGAAGAAAGGCCAATGGACATGGAGGAAAAAACAGAATTACTCTGATTCTTTTACAAGTGACCCCCTTGAAATCAAGGTTCAGAACTTTTGAGGGGTAGAGTGGGGAAGCCTGCATTGCTGGGACCAGTGCTGTAACCACTCTGTAAAGGTGCCACAATGCTGCCAAATCCAGTGACTTCCAAGAGCCTTTTAGTACTGAGCAGTTGTTTAGGACCTAATGTATCACATACAACATTAGCAGCCAGATTGAGGCTTCTCTGAAAATTGATCCTAAGAAACCACCAAAATAGCATAAGTGGGGAGGACGGGAGAAAAATGTTACACTTTACTCCTGTTCTGCATTCTACACATTGACAACCTTGCGGGGGGTGACATTTCCAGAAGTGGTGACCAGAAAGGTAGAGATTGATTTACTGGTGATTAATGCTTCAAGGTTGCTAGGAAACCCATTTGTAAAATGGAAAGGGAAAGTGATGGTGGTTGGGGGCAGGGAATAATCACTACAAGTATCACAGGGATGACTAGATAAGTGTGAATGACTCTTAATTGGTCAACGTGAAAACAATTTTTTTCAAAATTTTTGGTGAATTGAAAAGTAGAAAAAAGTTTTGGAAAAAACTAAACATTTTATTCAACCCAAAACATTATGTTTCATTTTGAGCCTTTTTTTTTTTTTTTAATAAAATTGAAAAGATCCTAAACAAAAAGTTGTTTTTCAAAATGAAACAGTTCAATTATTTGATGTAAATGTCAAAAGGAAATGCTTTAACTTCATTGCAATTTTGTTTTCAACATGAACAATTTAGCTAAAGTGCCATAAATTCAGGATATGCAGTATTGTTGTGAATTCATACTTTTGTTAGACACCAAAAATCATGGATCAAATAGAAAGTGTTGGGACAGTGCTGAATCACTATGCAGTATCACAATGGACAAGTTTGGTGAGCCTGACTGCTAGAGGATTCTGGGAGCAGGGCCTTATAGCACTTGACGGTGGAAAATCACTGAAAAAGCTAAACTTGCACTTGGCATCAATATGTGTCACAAATGTTTGTCCAGACCCTGTGTAAGCAGCTATGTTGATGTGAAAGACCAATGGTCACGGTCAGCCAATGGCCAGTTTGCCTAGTGTGTACGTGTGCAGGCGTGTAATGGCGAATCTGGACCTGGGTCAACTAACCCTATAAAATGACATGACATCAGGTGCCTAGAGGGGAGTAGTCCACAACAAGCGAATATCAGCCAATCCCTGCAGCCCCCTCCCAAATTATGAATTAATTGGGATATGTCAAATAATTTCCTGGGAAGGCATATTTTGCGGACATGTGACTTCTTTGGGAAAAGGGTATAGGTATTGGGAAGATCACATGGTAGCTAGCTTTTCCTATCTATATCTCATATATCCAAGAGGACTGGTGATACTGTTGGACAGAAGAAGGATTAAGACCAGAGGGCCTCAGGGTAACCTAGACCCAGCTCCGAGGGATCATAGATCAGAGGGCCTTGGGGTAGCCAAGACCCCACTACAAGGGACTCAGAAAATAGACTAAAGACCTGAGGGAACCTGAAGGAGGAAGAGACAGTCTTCATCTAGGAGTGGTAGCTATCCCGCTTTGCTTACCAATCAGGATACTGTGTGGGGCCAGCATAGTTACTGAGGATTTATGCTTGGGAAATTGAGGCTTAGTAAGGAAAGGCATTGTATAGTCCTTTCTATTTGTCTGTGATACCTGCTTTTCAATAAACAATAGCTCTGCATTGAAAAGATTGACTTTTTGGCTTTCACTGGTATGGTTACTGGGTGCCTAGCTGTAGGCACATGAATTGATCTGAATTGATCCCTGGCTCAACACATGGCTGATGACAACAATCTATAACCCACTAACAAAGCCCCTCCCACCTAGTGACCCATCCCCCCTTCCTTTCCCTCTTCTGACTGGAGGGGTGTTAATCTGCCATTTCATCTTGAATGGGTTCTTGAAATATGTAACTACTTATGCTAAACAATTTGTTCCACCCTCTATTTAGCAGTGACACTCTGAGTAAGTTGCCCAGACTTGAAGAAGAGCTCTGTGTAAACACAAAAACTTGTCTTGCTCACGAACAGAAGTTGGTCCATGTTGTTTCTCACCCAGCTGGTGTCTCTAATCAGTTCGTGAAACATTTCAATGTTGTCAAATCTACATTTTTCACCAAAAAACTTCCAGTCAAAAAAATGTCACCCACTTCTAGTTGTGAGGCTTTGTTATCTAATGTGCCAATTTTATCCCTGATACAACTACACCAAAATCAATGAAGTTACACCAGGTATGAATCTGGACCAGTATATGTACAGTACTACGAAAGTGTAACACACTCATAGTGGCAATTATTTCTCTTATTGCTGATGTTATCATCATCATAATCCATTTCTATATTCCAGAGTAATCAGATATTCACAATAGTTCTCATAATATCTGTAAAAGGAGGAGCTGGGGAGAATGTAAGGGTAAAATGTTCCTTTGAAAAAGAATCTCTTTTTCTTTATAAAAAAAAGAATGATTATATGACAATTTGAAACCAGCCAAAAATAATTCTATTAAAGCTGGCGGTGAGTTGTGTATTTTATGAAACTTCAAAAGGCAATAAAAGAAAGAAAAAAAGTGTGAAGAAAAACAGTGAGTGCCCTGAAAAATATTAATTTATCGTCTACCCTGAGCTAACTCTTTGAAATTATATACTTTTTCTAAAATGTTTTTTTAATTAGCGTTATCTGAATGATGGCCTCAGGAAAAATATATAAAGCAATGATCAAACAGCAGTGACATATTAAAATGTATTACAATGAATTATACATAGCACATAGTTATGCACTTAATAATGGCTTTAGTCTTCAAAAAATTATTTAAACAACATAAAACTCTTGAAGCAAACCAATTATCAAGAATCCCACTGAGTCAAATAAAGATTAATTTTGTCCTGAAAGCAAGAGTAATGAAGTCACAAATTGCTGCACACTAACATTGCCACCTAATTTCTAATCTGAAATTAATATATTCTGTAATTGCATAAAGAGGTAAAAATTATTGACACACTTTTCACTTAACCCTAAAGCACTGATTAGGTCTTAAAATGTCTAAATCTTGAGTGAACACAAATTAAAATTTAGATTTCATTAGTACCTTATATACCTAGCAACAAATATCCAAGGTGGGTTAATGTTTATATTTCTGACCCTTTCATCTGGCCATACATTGTAAAATAAACTGTTGTATATTTATCCAGCGCTCACTGTATATGTAATAGGTTACTTTGGTATTTAATCCTGTTGCCATTGAAGTCAATGGCAAGTTGGTTATTGATTTAAATGAGCTAGATTATCTCCACCACCCCACAATGAAACCTCAAGAGATGTTTTCCTATAAAGATGCAGAGGTCTGAAGAAGGTGAAGCCTCCAGTCAACCAAAACGGATGGAGACATATCTGCCTGAAGAGCTGCATCATCTGCTTTCGCTCCTCATTTGATCCCACGAGCACAGTACTTGCACAGTTGGTCCACAGCAGCTATTCAGCAATGGAAACAGGAGGAATTTGGTACTATTTTAAGCAACATCATCTCCTCTTAGTGGTATATTCTCTTTCATATTAATGGGCTTTTCAGAGGAGAATAATGCAGATATCAGTGTGAGCCATCTTCCATGTCCCAAAGCTCCTGAGAGCTCCTGTAGAAGCTTACTACAGATGAGGAGCTGTAGAGAAAGTACACACCCACTATCAATGGTCTGAATGTATACAGAGAGGATTTCCCAGATAAATAAGAGCTAGAACTTCACGTCCTGTTGATCTATGCTCAGTGCAAGACTTGTGGGAGGGAATTGTGACTGTAGCAATCTTTATGCTCACCTGTATTTGGATTCAGACAGAGTACCCAGATCACTTAGTTAGTCTGAGGTAGATCTATCTCCCCCCTCACTGGAATGAAAACAAAACTTCAAAATCTTTGTTTTCCAACCAGCCCTGATAGTTTGCCAAAGCACAGTAGATCCTTTTGAAATATCCAGTTGCCCAGAACTGACTATTGTTGGTTTGATTCCAAACACAAGATAGAACAGTTTTTAATCTTTTGGATAAATTTAAGGAATTCCTTAATCTGCCATCGGACAAGAAACCTTTCCATTCAAGAACGACTGAAAAAGAAGATGATAAAGAATGAAGTTGGAGGTAGGAAAACCTAGTAAATCATCCAGTCCCTCTCTGTGATAATGCATGATGGTTCCCTACAGAACATTTACAGTGTGTTGCACAGTCCACTGGTCACTTTATGCCCTAGAAATATAATTCTAGTAGAATCCCATAAACAAAAACTTCCTATGGTATTTCTCTCTTGCATATAAAAAAGATTTAAAAAATACTCACAGGTTAAGACTATTTAGCATACATCAAGTTACTGCAAGAAGAATGTTTTTACTGCTAGTTCATGGGCTCCATGAATAATTGTCTTATAAAGCAATCTTGAACTGTAGCATCTTAAATAAAATCTAAAATAATCATCTTCATGGAATTAAAATTTGTAAATCACAGATGTTTCTGCAATGCCAGTACAGCTTGTTGTTCCAGACACATGAGGTAAGTTTGCTAAAGGTGATAGAGGCTTTTCTGATTCTCGCATCAAGTTCTGTATCAAGGCTAAGACAGCTGGTTAAACTTGAGCCAAAATAGCAGAAGTGATCCACATTGTCCAGAGCTTCATTATTGACGTAGACTTTAGATGGAATGGTGTTGCCTTGTGACCTATTCAGAAGTCTGAATATAAGAAGTTTTATTCAGAAGTCTGAAATTGAAAGCTTGAGAGCTCATCAGTGAGTCATATATTGTCCTCTATCCATCATCTGACACTAAATGTAGTTTAACAATCAAACTGAGAACTGTAGGCTGGTTGATGTATTTAGCTAAAGAATAACTTTGAATGTTTGTTTCTCCATATTGCACCTTCCAATTTTTAAGCACTCTATCTGCAGCCACAATAGCCATCTTATGTTTAATTCAATGCAGACTGTAACAGAGGATACATGCACACTACATACTCCATTGTGGTATCTTTCCTTTTGTTCTTTTTTATGTTGTTTTCCCCTTAATCTAAATAACCTTGAATAGACTATATGTCTACACTGCAAGAGAAGGTGTGATTGTAGCACAGGTCGGCATACCCCTGCTAGCTTTAACAGAAGTGTAGACATTGTGGAATGGGCTTCAACATAGGCTAACAACCTGTGTACAAGCCCTCCAGGGACCCTAAGTATGTCCTCTGGTTGCTAACCCATGCTGAAGCTTATGCCACCACATCTACACTGCTATTGTTACCTGTGCTAGCTAGATTAAAGCTAGAGTGGGTATGCCAGCCTGAGCTACAAACACACTTTCAACTTGCAGTGTAGACATACTTTATGGGGTTAAATGAGGAGTGCCATTAGCACTTAATTGAGTTGATTACTCCGTAAATGGCCCACTTTCTCTGTTATGGATTTTAAGGGCTTTACTATGTCCTTGGTTAATTTATCGAATATAGAAGTGGATAGAAATTTTATATTATAGCTACTCCTCTATGATCATCTAGATGAAGTGTGTATTTGTAGTAGATCAAAGCTTTTCTATAGCTTATTGACTTATAGTGCAGGACTGTGTAAAACCATAGACTGCATAAGGCTCTGATAGCCCTATTAGCCTTGGCATTAAGAGAATTTTGGAGAAGAGTTATAAAATAGTAATTTTCCAGAGAGAGTTTATTTACCTTTAAGTGCTGCACATTTTTTAGAAGGTATATTATGGAGAAAATAAACCTTTGAAGGTCATTTTAAAAAAGCTTATAACAAAACAGTTATTCAGGTCAGAGCAACAGGCTAGGTTTTGAGTTAACTTTAAGACACCAAGACAACATTTTCCCTAATTACTTTTAATAGCGCTCTTAAAATCTGTGTTTTTTCATAAATGAATTTTACCGTTTCACATTTTACTGTTTTAACCCGACAAGGGCAGCTAGGAATAATTATAGCGGCGCCATTCATGGGATTTAGTTAAAGGTTTCCATTTTATCTCCCCAGGTCATGAAACCTGACTTCTGAAGGGCGAAGTTTGGTACATAAACTCTTTGCCTCAGATCACATTCATACCCTTTAGGGCTGGATTCTGGCACCTATACTCGTGTTCAATAATACCTTACTCTATGGATCAGCCAACTGATTTCAATTAAATTAATTCCAAAGTAAAGTACTGCTCAGTATAAACAAGGTTAGCAGGATCTAGCCATTAGATAGGGCCCAGCCTTACTCATTCTGAATATATCTTACTTTGGGCCAAACTGTAATACCTTACTCCTGTGGAAAAGTATCTTATACCATGAATGGTCCCATTGAAGCGAATAGGAATATTTGTGGAGTAAAGCACAATGCAACATGAGTAAGGGTATCACAGTCTGGCCCTGTTTTGTTTTTAACGTCTATTTTTGTATTAAGAGTGTTACATTTCCTCTAGTCCGCTCCCATATTTTTGTGACTTTTCAAAAGAGTAATTTTAAAAATGATGTGTTTGTAGACAATTAAATGGGATCAGTGCACATTTCACATTAAGACTTTGTAGGAAAATGCAAACATTGGGTTCCATGAAATAAAAAGGTTGTTTTGGCTTTTTTTTTTTTTTTAAACAACTTAATATATTTATGATGCTGACTTGCAACAATATTTGTACACCATGCAAATCAGTGCCTGGGTACAGTATAATGGGAATTATCCCCTAAACCAATCATATTGAATTAAAAAAACAAAACAGAAAAACAAGGTCCAGACTTTAGTCACAGGAGATACGAAAATGAACATTTTTTCCATGCTTTTAAAGGGCTAGATTGCCACAATCTAACTAATGCTCTATCAGGTCCAATGCTGGACCTGGCAATTCAGCAAGAAGGCAGGAAGTATTGGCAGAAGGAAGAAGAAAGGCAACGTAAGAGGAGGTACAGGGCAAGGGATAGCTACAGGAGTCTAAGAGAAAATGTGTCAGGAGAAAAGAGTATCATTAAAAAAGAAAGAAAATAGAGTGGATCCTAATGCTCAATGAAGAGTCTTTGATGCAAAGGCAAGAGCTTTGGATCCTTTTCCTTTAGAATAGTATATTGTTTTCTAGCCTGTCCATAGCATGGAGAACAGTGGTGGTGTTTCCTCTTTTTCTAACTAAAATTAATGGGTTTCTCTGCAACACACTCATAAGTATAGTTTTTGCCTTTCAACAGTTTTTGTTTGATTCTTTGAGTGTTGGTAACGTGTAAAGAGATGTCAGCTATCAAGTTCGAGACTTCATGGGGAAAGTGAAATTGTAATTGTACAAATTTATATAAGAGGGGGTGATCTCAGCCCCCTGAGGTTTCTTGCCAAGCAAACTCTCGAGTACAATAGCAACAGTGGAGAGAGAATTCTGAAATGTCTTCCAGAAATACAGTTTCAATACAGAAAAACCCCTTTACGAGAACTTCACTTTTGTTTCACACTGCCTGCTGTCCAAAACAAATATTATCCACTTGTTTTTTATAGAGTGTGAGGTTTAACTTGTTCTTTATGGTGCAGCACAGAAAGAGCATGAGGGAGAGGATGTGTCTTGGTGGTTTATCGAGTCCAACCCCTTATCAATAGCATGTTACTTACCATATATTTTCCAGTGATTTGTCCAGATAAATGGAATAATTTGTGAACATTCTTGTTCCTCTTGCATTACAGTCCACACTTAACAGAATTAGAGCAGTTTTTCTAGCTAGCCTCCTAAACAAGACATTTTTGATCTGTTTACTATACTTGGTGTCAATGAGTAATATTCTACATTTTATTAAATAACTGGTATTTTTCCATTTATTTGCCATGGAACTAAAGAGGAAGACAAAGAAAAAGAAAAATTATGTCTATGATAGTAGAACTACAAGTATTGGCACCTATTTTATATAAGAAGAGTGCACACATTATGGCTACCTCATATTAATCTGTTTGAAAATCTGTGATGCTTTATGGCCTTTAAAGGAAAATGTATTCCTGCTAATGAACATGAGATCCACAGTGAGACAAAGGTGCTTAGAAAGAGAGACAATATGGTCACTGCAAACTTTATACAAGTGGGTCTTTGGCTGGTTAGCTAGAAGAAAAGGGGCATTGGCTCTTTAAAGAGGAAAGCTTACAGGGAAGGCGGCAGTTGGGGCTAGGTCAAGGTGACTGCATTTCCCTGCCTGCTGACTGGAAGAGTAGGAGGGGTATTTATAGCGCATGCAGCCACGGAGAGGCCTGCTTTACCAGGATCTAACTGGAAGCACCCACTCACCCACCCGTGTACTTGGAACAGGACCAAGTTTCATTTTGATCTGCTGTGGGGGCATTTCATTAGTTGCCCGTTTTCCTTCTGGCTTTGAGAAAGAATTTTACCTCACAACCAGATTGGCTAAGGTGGGGTGGGGTTTTTTGCCTTCCCCACAGCTGATCTGGGGACCTGCTGGGGTGGAGTAGGTTATCATATCACAACTTATATGTAATACTTGTGGCAGATGTCCAGTGCAGGTACTTACTATGTAAGGGATATGGTTATCAGATAAATTGGATTGGAAAAGGATTTGAAGGAAAGCATCTCTTAGGGGAGCTTATTAAGGGGGGAAGGGGGCCTGGCGTTTCTCATCTCATCAGCAGGGAGTTGACCCCCTCCTGTTCCTAGCCTCCTTTAAGGGAGCCAAGGAATCCTACATCTGGATCAGCATGGGGTAGGGGTGGCAATGCTCTCCTTCCTGCACTATACAATTTGCTGCTGGTTGCTCCCAGATATTACAAATGAATAAAATTGCAGCCTAATTAAATCACATCCATGGCCTCCTGTCCTTCTTCCAGCATGGATAGACAATAGAAGAATTCCTTTAGCATCTGCAGCTACACAAAAGGCTAACCTCTTAGGATTTTGTCTATAAACAGAAGTAGCACTTACTGAACTTAAATGGGTTTATTTAAGCCGATGCAACTTTTCTGTGTTAATGCTTCTATGATGATTTAGAACTGCTTATATCACCGTAGCTAAACCATCATGTCAGGTTTAAACTGATATAAGAGTGTCCACACTCAATGTTACAGTGATTAAGTAAACCGGTATGAACTATACCTTTAGTTATATCGGTGCAACTTTGTTTTTATATCGGGCCTCAAGACTGGTTTCCCTACATCATCCAGCATCAGAGATGTTAGATGAGCAGATACAAGGAACAGCTTTTGTAAAGCAAAACTAGACTACTTTAAAGTAATTCTTGAAGCCCGTAAAGTAATAGTTTCAAAAAGCAATCTAAAAAGAGAACAATTTAAATCAACAAATCAGTTTTTCAAAGCAAAATTCAAGAAGGCAACTTTGCAAGGAGAGCCTCATTTCATTTCCTGTCCCTTCCATAATCCTGATTATGGGCCTGTTGCCACAGGTTGACATTAGTTTAATGTATAATTATCACTGGTGTTTACAAACTGAGACACAATGGGATTTGCTGACTAATTGAATTACCTTCACGTAGTCTGGCACCCCTAGCAGCATGTACGCCAGAAAATACAGTAAAACGAAGTGTTTTCCAGAGCACCATGGATTTTAATAGAAGAGCCAAAGGGTCATTACAAATAAAGCATTTTATAAAAAATAGCCTGTGTAGTGTTCATTTTAAAATATGTCCTAATTTTCCCATAAGTCCCATTCACTGCTACCTATCTGCTCCTGCTGAGACAGACAGGCATTGGGATTTTTCCTCTTCTACCTATCAAGTTATTACATGGTGTCATGTGGCATTAGGGAAGTTAGGTTCCTGAAGTTTAATTTTCTTTTCTAGGCTGCTGTGCTATGACATTTACAAACTAGTGTGCACCATCACTTCCCTATATAAATCCCCTGGCAACAAGTGTTATAGATTGTTTTGCTGTGTGAAACATTTTTGTTTCATGACCAAAGAAGCGTAAAAGTAATCATGTACAGTAAGACTGGTAGAGTTTTGATTTTTTTTTTTATATAGAAGCAATTTCAGGCCCTGCTCACTCCTCTCCTATTAAAGCTATATAAATTTTATTATTCGTTGGCTCCCATGTCCATTGAAGCTTTTTGAATGATTTGGAGTCCAGCTACTCAAGAAACTGACTCTCTCTAGATATCAACTGATTTTCTCTCAGTAACAGTCCTTAGATCTGAAAGTCTGGGAGCTGAAGGCATTTTCATTGATGGGCTCTCAAATCTTGATTTCACTTCCCTAATTGGGTGGACAATTGACCTTTAGGACACACTTTTAACACCCGACTTTTTCAATCATGCTTTTGCCTGAAGGGCAAAGTTATATACAACATAAACAATGCAAGTTAATACTCTCTACATGCTCCTGAAGACAATGGTGAAAAGGCATGTTTAAATGCAATTCAGTCATTCAATCAATCATTATCTTCTTCGTAACAACATCTTTCTAAGTTTTAAAATAGAAATGGGGATTTGTAATGAAATTGCTTCAAAACTTTTAATGGCTATTATCGGTATTTATATTGTGATATTGCATTCAGGCCTCTTTCAACTGCACTCATATTATAAATAAAAATTAAAAGAGGCAGTCCCTGCCACAAAGAGTTTATAAAACAACAACGCACAATAAACAATCAAAACACTTGTCTTCCTTCCCAGACAAGAGTTGTTATAAAAATGGTGTAAGCTCAAGACATAGTTGGTCCTGATACTACTAATTTTTCTTTTACAACTTATAGTTGCTTCATGTGGAAAAATAATAAATCATTTCACCAAAAAAAACCCAGCAAGGTACTAGTCACATGGTACTTAGTTATTAAAACAAATGGAAATAATCCTTGGAAAATGAAGTAGTGACATATAGTCTGAGCCCTGCCTATTGATTGAAAGACGACAAAAGCCTTTGTTTAACCAATGATTTCCCCCAAAGCCTTGGTGTGTCTACCAGGACACAATGTTAAATAACAGTATACCTGTGTCTTTTATTAAAGTCTAAAAAGTAGCATTAAATACACTTAAATGCTAGACTTTTATTTGGTTTATATGCATTATTTCTTCTTGTAAATGTCTCCTGGAAAAATCATTGCAGAGTAAAAAGTAGTTTACATCTGACTCTTCTGATCCTACAATACTAGATCTAGTATGGTGGTCCAATCTTTAAATAGTATAACATTGAATGATTGAACCATTTCCCTTTCTACTTGCTTTATTAAGTTAAAAACATTCTTAAAAGCTGCTTTTGTCCATTTCTGTTGCCAGGATATAAACCAATCTGCACCCATGCTTAGCCAACAGATACAAACAACCTACTACTGGGATTTTTCTCCATTCACGAAGCAACTCAATTCCAAATGAGGAGTTCAGAGTCTGAATAAAAAGACCTCTTTAAGTGAGGTGTACAAAATAACCATTACAAGGCTAGTAGTATTACTAAAATATTTAGGACAAGCAATGTTCATAAAATGATATTGCAAAATCACTCAATTGCTGTTCAAGGCTCCACATGTCATGGACACACCATGACCAATTTATTGGGTGACAGAGCTTCTTAGTATTCATAGAAAACACTTAGATCTCAATCCTGGGCCTAGTCCTTCTCCCATTGAAATGAGTGCAATTTGTTACCAGAACAGGCCCTTAATACTTTAGGGTCAGATTGTGTTTAAACTCTATGCATATGTGCGATGGGAGGTAGGGCTGCTTCCTCCTCCCCTTCTCATGTCCATATAAGGGCCAGTCAATTATACTCCCTGCTTTCGGGATAACATAGGGACTACTATATCCTTAGTTCCCCCAAGAGTGCATGGAGATGAGAGGGAAGAGAGGAGGTGGGGCCATGTCTCTGATCCCACCACAAGGAGTATGGGAAGCTGCACAAAGGGATATAGTAGCATATGTGCTGCCTGAAATAGAATGCTTCCTTTGGGAGAAGCACTCAATACAAGGGCTGTGCCTACAAGCCACAATTCAGCCCTAGATAGTGTTTGGAAGGGAATTTGTTAAATGAGAGTTTACTTGCAGTATTTTTATTTATTTCCAAAATATACCATTAACTTATTAGTAAGTATTATTCAGCCTTCAATTTTTTTAAATTGAAAAAGGGGTGTCTTCTGCCCCCCCACCCCACAGTAATAAACAGCTTGGTAGCTTTCCATGCTCTCATATTGAAGCTATCCAGTGCTTTAACTTCCACTCTAATTAACGTCGTAGCTCCAGATTCTCCATTCATTCATTTATACTGTTTGGTATCAGTTTTCGGTTTGATGACACAATAAAAGTCATATAATTAGGTAACAACAACTTAATGCACTAACTACATGCTTGTAAAACCACAAGAAATTTGTGTGACAGGTTTATTGCTGATGCTTTACTAGTGTTTGCTTTCCCTTAGTTGTATTTTGAATCTTAAGAACACTAAAGGTGAAATCCTCACTGCATTGAAGTGAATGGCAATTGGCAAAACTTCCATTGACTTCAAGGAAGCCAGGACGTCACACCAGCTTTTTTGATTCTGATGTGAAGACTAGAATATTAGAATATTCTCCAGTATATGTTCATTTTATCTAAAATATAAAAATCAGCATGTTATATATATACACAAACAGCACATTACATGCACATGCATACACACATGCACACACACTGTACTGTGCACACCTGCATGCTATATATAACAAAAAATATACAAGAACTTTAAGGTTGCAAAGTTAAACACTCAGAAGCTAGAAATTCAATAAACTGAGGTTGCCTGTGCAACTTGTATTAACTCCCCTTCTTCATATGCATTAAGATACAGTCTTTAATTAAATGATCACATACCATTTTTTCCCCACAGGATCATTGCCTGACTCAGTGCACAGGATGGACAGTGTTAAATTAATAAGCACTTAATTCATTTTAGTCTCATTGTTCCATCTGTGATCCTAGTTCTTATTTACTACACATTATACAATCCCTGATTGGAAGGCAGAATTATTTGTTCCCTCATGGACTTTTCTATGACACTCATCCCTACAGCATCAGAGACCTTCAGAAACTCATTAATTTGTCTTCACAACCTTATTTTACAGATGGGGAACCGAGCACAGAGAGCTTAAGGTCTAAAGTATCCACTGATTTTGGGAGCCCAAGATAAGAGGCTTATCCTGATCTTTCAGAATTCTTACCATTATATAGCACTATATAAAGCACAACTCCCATTGACTTCAGTTGCAATTGTGAGTGCACAGCACTTCTGTAAACCAGACTTCAGTCTCTCAAGACAGAACAAAAACTTTTTAAAATTCACCTAGCATGGAAAATTTCAGCCAAAACAGTTAAAGTTTATCAAAAGGTACATGCAATTGAAAACAGGATCTTATAATGGAAAGTTAACTCTAGCAACTAATAACTGTGCCACTTATAATATTGTTGTCCTTTCTTTCAATGCAGATGTTAGAAGCACAACACTGAAATGACCCCTCGGACACGTGGTAGCAGAATTGCTAGGCTTTGCAGGTCAACTTCCCAATGGAGGAGAAATTAGTGACACTGAGCATATATTAAGTGTATTCTAAGTGTGGCTTGCTTTTTTTACACATATTCACAAGTTATGGAACAGAGGCAGTCAAACAGCATAAACATTCCAGAAATCTCAGCTCACACACCACTTCCTGGTTCCCAAGAAGCTATTCTGCCCCAAATAATTAACTCTAGATAGAGAGATTAAGGCAGAGATTACATTTCTGCTATCTGCTACAGTTTCTCCTATAAGTCTCTTGCATAACCAAGCAAACAAAACTGCATTTCCTCAAAGACTGAACACCTGCTCACACACTAAGACAAAGAACTCATATGACTGACCAGTCCTCAACTTCTATGTACCACAACCCTTCAGTATTCACCACCATCCTATATGATTTACTCTGCTCACTTTCACCTCAGTGGGCACCACACAGATGCAGGGAGCTGCCACATGGTTTTGTTTGAAGGATAGGGGCTTTAAACTTGGAAAAATACTAGGAGAAAAAGAGAAGCATAATACTTCATCCTGATAGTCAATGGGAGTTAGGTGCTCAATTCACTGAAGTGCTTTTGAAAATCCCACCCCGAATGCTGCTCTCACAGCCTTCATCTTCACCCCAGCAGGATGAAGTCTTTTCTTTGTATTCTAGACATATGGATAAAAGATAGGTCTTTTCAGGTAAGCAAAAGTTCCATTGTTCCCACTTTCTATTTAGTATGAAGCATGTTTTGGCAAGCCTGCCAATATATGGACAATTTCACACCATAAGTAGTCAAATAAAAGATTGCACAACTTATCATACCTATTACTTTCATAATGTATAAGTAACAGATTACATTTTCCAAGTTAATAACAATGCAGAAATCAATGTATTGCTTATGCTTTTCATACAAAAGGCCTAACCATCATTAATGTAGTTGTAAATCATATGGCAGACTGCAACCATTCAGATAAATTAAATCCTTAGTGTTTTATTTTCCCATAGTATGTTTGTGTCAGAAGAGTGATAACCTCCAAGTAACTTTACAGCCTGTTCTCTAAATGAAGTTATATGCATTCAGCTTCAGTACAAACAGGTCTACAGGACAATACACACTGTAGATGTTTGTGAGCAAGATGAAGAAACACTATACTGCACAAAAAACCCAAATGTTTTCAACACTATTACATTCTTTTCCCCCTTCAAGACCTCCTTTATTTTCTTTCTATCACTTCTTGATCCCTTCTACCTTTTAAACTAGTCCACATGTAGACCTACTATGCTTCTACAAGTCTTCCTCCCATCCCCACCCCTTTTATTTAAAGCATTATATTTCTGGAGGATTGCCATGTGTAGCAATTGAAATGCATGTCATTAGCTGATCCATTTGTCAACAGAAACATGACAAGTCACAGATGTCCAAACACTAATTCCCTATGTCAAGTTGAGAGAAAGGGAGGATTGTAAATAAGACATTTTTTGTTATTATTAGAAAACATCACACAGGTTAGCTTAACATGCTGAGAGAGGAGCCTGTAATTATCTGTAAGTAGCTACAACATCCGGAGGGCTTTCAAGCGTGTAAATATTCACTTTGAACAGAAATGGTGGCCCAGACTGCTTAAAAATATATTGTGAAATGTTTTAGGACCCAAATGCCAGGATGGATATTTTTTAAAGGGGGATTTAAAACACAAAACAAAAACCTAATATACATTTAAAATCCCAATGGAAACGTTGTTTTCTATAAATACTTCAGTGAAGTTTTGAAAACAAAATCCCAGCAGCATTGTTGTCAGACATGAGATTCAGAAAGTGAACTTGACTATAGAGCAAAGTGCACCTTATCAGAGAGTACTTTCCCTGCTTATGCTAAGAGCAGCGCAGAGTAAGCATAGCATAAATAATGTACAGTAAGTTAGATTTTTTTAAATTTCCATTTCAATAGTCTCATGATATACACAGGTAAAGATGTATACGTGTGTGAGAAATACGTGTGACTACTGACAAATGAACACAGATCAAACCCCAATCAGTCTGTAGCCCTATTGTGACTGCCTTTTACTGACCTCCCACATACTTGAGGTGTCTGTCTTTTTTACACTTTGGCAACACTAGCCTAGTTTGTCATGCCATTAAAGTTTGACTGAATTATACATTACATGTGCCTGTGGGTGGGGGAGGTTTCTACATTGAGCAGACTGGCAGTTTTCTTTAGTGGGAGTTAAGGGCATCTAGAGTCCAGTTCCCCTCCAGTTGAAGTCAACAGCAAATCTTACACTGTTGTCAGTGGCAGCCGGACAGTGAGTTGACAGCACTTGGCACCTTGCAGAATGTATAAAAGCACGGTATCTCTAGCAATGGTGTGGATTTAATTCACCATAATCTATTCCAATCAGTTATTCAGCATCCCAGGTTTGGAAATTTTCAGTACTAGAGGACACCATAAAGGCTAGAGAAGTTGAATGTAATGTATCCCTCCAGAAAATCGAATACAGTACAGATGCTCATAACAGGCGACTTATTTATTGATAATCAATTTCTAGTTTCCACTGAGCTAAAAAACCTTGACATTTGGTCCAGTCATTTATTTCTGGCAACAGGGTACAGAAAATAAACCCAGATCTGAAATTTGATCTCCTTACCAAGCCCTGGTCTACACTTACCTGGCGATTCAGCAGAGTAGCTTGCGTAACTCCCGTCGACTGCTGTGCTTCCCTTCTGTGTGGAGTCCTCACTGCACTACGCCGATGGGAACCGCGTTCCCATCGACGCAGCGCTACACTACTTGAGGAGGTGGTTTACCAGCATCGATTTCTGGAACGATTGAGCGGGTCTTCACTGACCGCTCAATCAATCCAGATAGGTCGATGCCATCAGTGTAGACATACCCCAAAATGTTGTCATTTATTTATATTGGATTTCTTCCTTTTGAGTGCCCTTTTGTGTATATTAAAGGGGTAACAATTAAGGCCTTCCCTTCAGAGAAATATAGGCCATCTCAGGTCACCAGTTCTATCTCTCTGTAAGTATGTTTATAGAGAGACAAAAATTATATATCACTGTTACATGGTGCTGTTAAAGAGATGTGTTTGCTCGGCAGCAGTGGTCTGATTTGGGTCTAATATTAAAGAATTAGTGGCAAAACACCAGTAAAAGTAGAGTGACCTCAACCCACACATTGCCTCAAATGTTAAACAGACATAGTAATAACAGGCTCTCTTGAAACTAATATAATTTATCTCCCAGTTTCCCAGTGTTTTATAGTCTTGTGAAATTTTGTTCCAGTTTTGCCATATATTGGAAAATCATAAGCAGCACTGGTTGTTGAATACGTGGACATTAATGAATATGAGCTAGATGGTTAAGAGTACTTTGTTTTTCACAGGCCCCCATTTGATTCAAATAAAAAAACAAAATGATGTCACAACATCAGAGCTCACAAAAGGCAAATGTGCATGCTTTGGCACCAGAAGTCAGAAAGAAATCACTAGAAAGCCTAGAAATCAGGAGATAGGGATTCAATTCCCTGCTCTTCTATTTAGTCTCTGTGCCTCAACTCTCCATTGTAACAAGGGATGTGCTATTATCCACAACCTCACAGGGGTGATGTGAGGATAAACATATTAAAGATGGTGAGGCAATGAGAACTATATAAATACCTAAGATAGACAGACCTTGATAAATATGTCTGCCTGAAGATAATAGCTATGGGTGGGATTTTCAAAGGGGCCTTAAGACAGACAGACAGACAGACACGGGAGCTATGCAAATAACTGATTTTTCAATTATTCAGTCAATCCAGAAAAAAATTTTAAAAATTATTTCAAACTGATGCAAAGCTTTTTTTTTTTTTTTTTTTTTTTTAATTTTGGGGTTAAGAAATTTTTTAAAAATTCATTTTGGGTCTGTAAAAGGGAGCTCAGAGGACCAAGCTGACTAGTGGTTAGAGCACCCGACTTCCAACCCCTTACCTCTCTGTCAGAAAGTAGAGGTGCCTGTTCCTGACCTTAAGCCAGGGATCTTCTCCATCCACATCTGGCTCTAAGCCTTAAGGGACCTGGGCCCTCCCTCTCCATCAGGTCCCAACCCAGGGCCCTGTTGGAAGTGACATCAGCAGGGTTCTGCTGCAGCCAGTCTAACTCGTTTCTCTGGGCTACTTCCTACCTATATGCCTCTTCACTTTGGGGCATTGCCCCTATAGACAGTCACTCACTTTACAACCAAAAGATTCCAAAGGAGCAGGGTCCTGTCAGACCTGCAAGTTCTCAAAGGGGATGGTGGTTGGAGAAGGTTCTCCTTGTGGGCCTTACCCGCTATTGGTTCCCTTTCAAGCTCACTCTTCTGTCTGGCTTCCTAGAGAAGGATTCCTTTTTCCGGCAGCCTATTTTCCCCCTGCCCCGCAATTGCCTGTGTTTCTGAGTTCCTTTTAGCCTGCTTCTCTAGCCAGAGCATGCTTGGAAACTCTGGCAGGAGCAGGTATTCCTGAACTCCGTACTGCCTTTTAATCTCTTTGGGCCCCCAAACTTTTTGTTTGACCCAAAACAAAATGTTTTGTTTCATTTGAGAGTTTACCTTTTTGTACTAAAAAGGAAGGAAAATTCAAAACAAAAAGAAAAAAGAAAAACATTTCAGATATGCCAAAATATTTTGATTTTGTGTTTGATATACTTGTTTAAAAAAATTCCAATCAAAACAATTTGGCAAAGTTAACACTAATAGTTTTGGCCAACCCACTCTGCAATTTTGGTGAAAAAAAATCATCAAAAAAATTTCATGCTGTTCTATTAGACACTGAAATTCTATTGAAGATCAATAGGAATTGGGTGCCTAGCTCCCTTTGACAACCATACACATTACTGTTGTGTGTAACACTGTTTTCCAACTGTCAGGAAAAATATTAAAAATGTTGAATATGAATTTCTCCTAAAACCAGAGGCAAGTTGTCCTTGAAAATGTCAAAACTCTACTTGGCCTCTTTTTAGATTGTAAAAAAAAGTGTTTTTCCACTATTTTAGACTCTCTATTTAAAAAATATATATATTTTTTGCATTCCAATTACTCAAAATCAGAGTCTTTTCAAAATGTAGGTGTTATAATGAAGATTCCAAACAAGGCAGTACTCTATTTTCTGCTATTTTGTGAACAGTGCATGCAGGTGCAATGTGGCTTTTTTTCTAAGCCACCGAGCTGCCAGTTTCACATGCTTAGTAGGGTGCATATCCTAATGTGTGGCCTAATCCTAAAGTGGGGTGGCACCCACCTCTTGCAAGTGCCCTTTTTGTTTGGGTGTGTGTCTGCACCTCTTTCAGTCTGTGATGATCTCTTCTGCCAGTTTCTCTAGTAACTCCACCCTCTGGCCAAGTCATACACAGTCTGTATGGAACACAACTCAAACAGACACCTTCTGCAGTACAAGTCCAAAGTCTTTAAGCACTGCTGACCCTGGTATCAGGCTGTGCCACCCCAGGGCTTCCTTCCTGGTGTCTCTTTGTCAACTCTAGTCTGGTCTGTCTCCAGCTCAGCCTCTTAACAGTTCAGATCCACTTGTGGAGTTGTATTACTGTCCAATTGCAGTCCACTTCCCCAGTGGCCTTAGGGGGGGGACCTGGGCCTACCCAGTACCCCAGGTCCCAGCTCAGGGACCCTAAGAATAGCAGGCACCTGATACGGTCTCCCCTACCTTTCACTAATGCTTTGCTCTTACCTCAGGGCTCCTCTATACTCAGGCCCAGCAGCCAGCCAGGAGCTCTTTCTCACTCCCCCAGGTCCCTGGCGCACTAAGCCATCTGTAGTGTTACAGTCCTTCAGTATACTAGGAGCATTGCCTTTACTCTTCAGGTGCCTAACAGCAATTACATGTGAGTAGGACTGCAGCTCCTTTTATATTAACCTGCAACCCTCTGACTGGCTAGCCCCTTGCTGAGTCCTCCTGATTGGCTGCTTTCCTGCAGCCTTTCTTGGCCATTTGAAGGAATTCTCTACTCTTCTTTACCTGGGATGGTTGTGGCAGGACCCTGAGGCCTCCAGCAAGGGTCCTCTGGGCCTAATCCACCCCGTCACAGTTGAGCCACCACCCACTGATGTCGGTTACAGAGGACGCCATGTTAATTGCCACGAGGCGGGAAGCGGGAAGTCATGTATCATGCCATAAAGCTGATAGCAGGCTGTCACGTACACTACGGTATAATTCTCTCAAATCACTCTCCATGGGTGGAACCAGAAGGGGGCGGTAGGGGCACTCCTTGGACTTCAATAAAACCCTGCTGAACCATTAGACAGCGTTTCAGATGGCCCGGACGCCAACTGTCCCTGATAGCTCACCGAAGCCTGTTAGAACCTGCTGATGCAGCTGTGTTAACTTGTGGTGATCAGGTGAGTTGTCTCTAGACGCGGTTTTTGGTCCCCTATTCCCTAATAAAGTTAGTTTTGCATAAGCCTTGCCTGTTGGATCTCATCTTTCGGACCAGAACAGTACAAAATTTAAAATGAACATGGAATCTAATGATTACACATTACCTGTCCACAGCCTGTTATATAAGAGCCAGAACTAGACAACTAGAACTATGGTAATATATACATTAAAAATGCCCCAAACAGATCTTTTTTTATCCTAAATGCTCTCCAAGAGGAGCATTTCTGAGGTCTTTTGTGAAAAACTAATGGCCTGGGATGGAAAGGTCTGGCCCCACCAAAGTCCCTGGGAGTTTTGCCATTTGATTTCAATGAAGGCAGGATTTCACCCCTGACCTGTAAAACATTTTCTTATGGGTTCAATGCTTCTTTCAATTGCCTTTATTATGACTATTCAATAGTAAGTGGCTAGTGTCAGCAGGAACAGATCCTGCTTTAGAAGTGAATATAGATAACCTGACTTTTCATCTGAATGAAGCTCCTAACATCACAGCAGAAATGAAGTTGTCAATGCCTTGTTCACCAAGGGGCCCCACTCAACTTAAATAGAGCTCTGTGTGGGCATATTTCAGGTGTGGGGCCAAGTTTTGTTTCTTTTCACTGTTTGTGGACATTGTAAATTGTACTTTGCCTAGCATAGTTTCAGAAATGTCACTGTAAGTTAAAAGCAGTTTTTCCAGAACAAGTTTGCGTTTGAAAATCACAGAAAAATGTTTAGTTTTTTTCCGAATATTTGCAAAACAAATAAAACAGAATAATTCATCTTTCCAAACCAAAGAGGATACTAGTCGTATATATTTTTAATGCTCTAGATTATGGGGTAACTTTTGTTGTATTTTATCATATTTTCTAATCCTTATGTAATGGGTTTTGGGACAGCACTATGCTAATGTTTCTTTTCCCTTCCCTGTACCTCAGCTTACTGCTTACTCTACTTTGGCACAGATCAGAATTTAGTCTTTTCAGGACATGTGTGTAAACACATAACAGTTTACTTTTAAACCTTGAAACAATTGTGAATATTTTTAGTAACAACTCTTTTTTACAGGCAACATTTTCAATGAATTTTCCTCCAGATTTAGTACTTGTTACTATCACAGGTTCAAATGCAAAATAGAATTATGTCTGTGCACGTACATATACTCCTGTAGGGTTCTTCTCTGGAAGGATTTACCTTTCTCACTGTGTGGAATGGTGTTCAAACCCTCTTCAGGCATGCCAGCTTCTTAAAGTTGGAAACTTCAAACTCCCCTTGAGTCCTTGCAATGACAGTCTTCAATTTGCATAGCCTGCAGCAATTCTATTTGTCTTTTCTTCTCCAGTGGGATGTCCCTGGAACACAATCCTTTGAGAAGATCCTTGTGAACTTTGTCCCGCTCTATGACTGAGTCCCTCAGTCAGACTTCTGCTCCTATTTATAAACTCCTCTCCTGCTCTTATGATCCCATTGGTTTCACTCTCTGAGAGGGAATTCTTCCAGATTGCTTGCCCTCAATGGAAATGACCTAAGTAACTTCAAACTACTAACTAGCATACCTAATGCCTAACATACCTATTTTCAAGAAAATTCTGACCCATGCAGCAATTAACCCACCCAGCTTCGACAAGTCTTTATGCACAGAGTATCCCAAAACAAAAACAAGAACTATGTATCTTTCTTCCCTTATTTACACCACTAAACACTGCAATGTGGGGTTACACTTCTCAAGAGTGATTTGTACCATTTGATGGCAAATTACCTATTTGTTCTAATAGAACATGATCCACATATTATTTGCACAATCTGTACTCAGACTGGTCCTTTTGGCTTTAATAGTATTGTTTTTATTAAGGACTACTCATGTGAGTATGGGTTTGCAGAATTAACATATTACACTGCTTGATAAAAGCTGAATGGCCTTTGTAAATACTATAACTCATCCTCTCATATTCTATGTGCATGTAATGTATTATTCTAATTTTAATTTTATGTAAGAATTGGCAGTTCAAAGGGTTGATACATCTGCATTCTGGTCTCCAAACATATTATTGCTTCCAGTTTACCTTCTTAATCTGTGCTTTAGGAACAGAGGATATTCTAATCCCTCATTTCTACTAAAATTGCATTGCCAGAGATGGATTTAGACAGTGTTGCCTTCACCCTATTTCTTTAACCTCTCCTCTTGTATTAGATATCAAATAATAATGCATGCGCCTCTGTCTCAGAGCTATTTGCATAAACTAGTAGACCTGAAAAAGAGCTCTGCGTAGCTCAAAAGCTTGTCTCTCTCACCAACAGAAGTTGGTCCAATAAAAGGTATTACCTCACCAATCTTGTCTCTGTAATACCCTATGACTGATACAGCTACAACACTGCAAACAATGTATGAATTTGTGGCAGTAAACCTGATTTCCCCAATGTTTGTGTATGGATCATGGTGTTGATATAGCTGTATAAAAATAGCTTTGCAGAATGAATTACCGCTGCATGTAAATGTTTTTCTCTTTTGGTGCTGTTTTTATTTGCTACCATTTTCAAATAGTGGCTGGGTATGCACTGTTTTTACTACAAATTGCAACACAAGATAGATTTCTCCTTGTATTTGTGGAAGCCAATGATCTACTTTTTACTTTATTTGTGTGGCACAGACATGCATTTAAACGAACTCCTCCAACAGATGCGAATCATTTTTAGAGCTACTGCTCGCTGGCAGCTAATAAAAATAAAATACTAACTCTTGCTGTCTTTCTGGCTTTTCATGCATCTCTCTTCAATCAGACTTAGGAAATTCCATAGGTAGCCTGAAAATCTGTAGCACAGTGTAAAGCAGGAATAAGCGAGTTAAAATCTTCCTGGTACATTTCACCCCAGCCCTGCAAAGACTGACCCACGTTCTCAACTATACGAACTGACTCTTGCATTCTTATCCAAGTATTCACCAGCAAAAACCCTATTCTTTGAAGTATTCAGCCCTGGTTTATACTTCAATTAGCAGAATTTATTCATTGCAAGATGTACTTGGACACATGCACTATCGGTGCCCTCAATAGGTGTAGGCACTTCTTTCCCTTCAATATATTTTGTATTCCCTTTAGAAGACTGGGGAGGAAGACTTGAACAATAGAAGCAAAGCAATCCAATCTTATTTTGCCAATGAGTGTGAGCAATTCTCAAATAGGAAATGATCTACGAAACTATACAAAATGATTAGGGCCCTGATCCTGCAAAGATTTACCGTATTTCCCCATGTATAAGACGCACCTTTTTTCGAAAAATTTGGGGTCTAAAAACTGGGTGCGTCTTATACAGTGGTACTTACCGGTGATGTACCGTAATACATTTATTTTCAAATTTCGGGCCCCAAAATTAAGGTGCGCCTTATACATGGGAGCATCTTATACATGGGGAAATACGGTATGTAGAGAGGAATCTCATTGGAGCCAATGGGGAACTGCTCATGGGGCACAAAGTTAAGTTTGTGCATAGGTCTTTGCCAGATCAGGACTTTAGAATCGCTTGATTTTTGTGAGAATAAATATTCAGTCTCAGAATTGTATTAATATATGTTTAAAAATAGAATTATATTAAGACTAAAGGGTCACACTTTGTTGCTTCTGTAGGCTAAGCTCATTGCACACACCAGGAGCTTCTTGCATCTCTCCATCCCTCTCCCCTCCAGATCTCTGTATGCCATCTTCCACTGCCCTCTATTTCATAGAGCCCTCCACAACCTCTCCCACCCCTCTTCTCTCATGCCAGAGACTCTGTGTGCCCCCCATTGCTTCTGCTCCCCATATCAGGGGGCCTCATTCTCCAGCTATGCAAGGGGCTGTTTCTCCTCATTTCCCTCTTTTGTTTTTTCTGATTTTCATCAAAATCAATAGGGCTCTGCCAAAGATCTAGTCAAACATCCCCTCTTGGACATCCCCCAGACTGCTGTGAGGGAACCAACCACTGGATCCTGTGTGTTTTAAGCATCTGGAATCTAAACAGAGTCAAGGCGCTGTTACTGTCTTGGGGTGCCTAGGCACACTCTTGGGGTACAGATCCTTTATCTAACACCTTTCTCCTGAAAGCCGAGACCTCAATGTCCAATTGCCTAGTTCTTTAGACTGGTGCTGACCCCTCAGATTCCCCCACAGCTTAAACATTATCTTAAACATTCCTTCCAGAACTCCAGCCATTTGGGCATTCCAGATCCACAGGTTCATTCTTCAAGGGCACATGATGGTGTAACTCACATACATGCGCACACACAGAGCCTTTGCATAGGAGTCTAAAATAAATCTTTACTAAATCTCACAAGAAATACACAGATCTATTCAAAAATAATAAATCCTATGTGTAGTTCCCTGCCTCAGTTTCCTCATCACTCCAGAGCTTTCTCTGGGGTGGGTCAGAGTCCCTGACAGTTTTCAGGGTCCTTCTCCTGCAGTACATGCCTTGTCTTCTAAACCATGGAGCCATTCTCTCTTCCCAAGTCAGTTTGCTTTGCACTCAGTTGGTTCTGCAACAAAACCCTGCCAGCCCTTCTACAAAAGCATGCCAGTCTCCTCCCATTTTCTGACCAAAACTTCATGTGTGGCTCTGTGAGTCTTCCCCTGACCTACCCAGCCTCTGTGGTTTTTAAAGGCTAGCATCAATACCTTAGTCTCTTTGTCTTGCTGTTGATAATTTTCCACTCTCCAAATGCCCTTTGGGTTTCAGAAAACTGTTTCTCCCAGCTTCAGACAACATCTTTACTATACCCATTATGTGGTCAAGAGTACAATTGTTCAAGTTAACTACTCCCCATTCTCCTTAGTCTGGTGGTTACAAACTGCGATCTCTGTTAGCCTGTGGTGGAATTGAGTCACACAGTAGAATTTGATGATACAACAATTTTCGTAATAAAAACTTCATAATACCAACCTGAATTCATATGTTGTACAGAGAGATTCTCCAAATAATGACAGATGGCTACATCGTTCCTTGAAATATTGGAATTGATCCAAGGAATCATTCAAACTTTATCACTTTACATCCAAATATCCAAACAAAGAAATGACCTTATGTTTAGCATAAGGCCTCACAAACTCAGCCAATAATGAATAAATGGCTCTGGCTACCAATATTGTCAAAATTAAATGGATAAATGAAATTGAATGGAGAAATTAAATATTTTTAATAAATAAGGACAGAAATTCTCTATATATTGTGTATGATTTTCTTGTATTATGTGTTGTTGAATGATTCAGAATTGATTTAAAAGGATCCAGATGTGTGAAGATATATGCTCATGCTTAATTTTAGGCACAGTAAAGTCAATGGCATAACTCACTATGTGTAAAGTTAAGCACATGGAAAAGTCTTTGAAGGACTGGAATCTAAATAATTTGAAAACTTCGGAAGTTCCCCAGGTATCTGATTAATCAATAGATTAAATGTTCCTAGATTCTTTTATATAGATTATGGAATATATTTTCCATTTAGATTTGTGAGCTGAGAGTTCAAGGTAAAAACAGAGCTGGTCAAAATTCTTTTGTTAAAAATGTTTTATGTGAAACATTTTTCTTTATTTTAGTTGAAATTTTCTTTTTTTTTTCCCTTTCTATATGAAAAATTGAAAACCTAAACATTTTCAGTTTAGAAAAAAATTAAGAAAACAATTTTGTAGTTGTTTTTAAAAAACTGAGAATTTTTTTTATTTTAGCTTTAAAAAAAACCCTGAAAAATGTAAATGGGAAATTCTGAAGAAAAAAAAATAAAAACAACTTTCCCCCTGCCCCCGCAAAGTTTCAACCAAAAACAACTGATATTTTTCACCCAGCTCTATTAAGAATGCAACTGGGTTCCAATGTAGTGAACTATTACAGCTGCATACAATGTTTGCAATGAAACCTAAAACCATATAAACACACAACTGGTTTGGGGTTTAGCTGAAACTTGTGAAAAAGTCAAATACATTTTGTGCAAACCTGGGCTAATTTATGCTTTGGATTGAAATGGTTTTGCATGGTTTCGACACTAAGGGTGTTTTCTTTGAGTTTCACTTTGCGATTCCGAGTTCACTGAGTCCTGAAATTCAAAGTCAAATTTAATGGTAGTAACTCATGTGGATTAAAACTAAAGAAAATGTTGGCACAAACCTGAGCAAAGTTAAACTGCTAAAATTCAAACAGCTCTGATATGTGTATAAAGTCAGTAGTTTATTGTAATCACAATCAACTGAGTATGTTTCACCTGGAGTTTCAGGGCAGGGAAGAAAATATTGAGTCATCTCTGGCCTCATGAGTGCTTTGACCAATTTAAGAAAGTCCACATTTGACATTAATGAACATGCAGATCAAACGTGGTCAGGACAGGACAAATAAAATTAGGAGGTATTAGTGCTAATTCCTTCTGGGAAGTAAAATGATGAAAAGGAGTGAGAACATGATACTAAACAGATTGTGAATTCAGATTTTAAGTGCAACCCACAGTCCTTTACATTAGGAGAATTTTGGAGTGTACTGATAGGCTTAAAGGGGATTTATGGTCTGAATGATTCAGTTTGTCCATTAGATGGAATGATAGTTCACCCCGTGACAAAAACTGGGTTATAACCTACAAGGTTCTTTTAAATTTCATGTTTATTTTCCAACATTTAATTTTTACATCATATTCCAAAATGCAAAGGAGAGCTATTATTTATCAAATCAGCATTGTATCTTGAGTGTTCTAAATAATTGTTTAAAATTAAAATATACTGCAAAGAGTGAATAAGCAGCTTGGCAAAGCAATGAATGTAACAAACAACTCTAACTAAGCTTTTTGGACTGGGGAAAAAAATCTTGTGTTATAATGTGGCCATTGTTTCTCTGACTAATTACTGCTTTCCATAGCAGTAGGAAGCCTTGCTGTAAAGCAGTAGGGGAGTCCACCTCCCATATGCATGGGTATTTTGGAACTCGTTTAAGAGAAAAAAGAACAAGGGAAAAAACACAGAAATGAAAACAAAGATCTAATAGTTTATTTTTCTGGGAATTAAATCAGTTGAGTCCATAATACACTCTATATATTTGTTGGATTATACACTTATACATGAGTTACTAATCATCAAAGGTGTCAATGTGATAACCAGTCTTATGTGCATAGTGCCATTCAAAATAGCCCCTTTAAAACTTGAACCCATTCCAATCTTTCCAAACAAAAATATATTTAACTAATGTCTTTTTTTAAATTTATATTTTAAAAGTATTGTTCCATTTCATAGTGGAACTAGCAACATAGAAAAGCTTATAGGCTAGCCTGTGTGTATTTTGGAATGCAAAGGAAAAAGAAAGCAACACCTGACTGGAACACAAAGAAAAAACTAAATATTAAGAATAATAAAGATTACATAATTGAGAACAAGAGTATTTTAGAGATTTAAATGTGTTAGTTAAACCTTGGAAAAGAAATATCCAACTACAAAACAAAGAGATCACAATCTTTTGACTCCAGAGCAAAAACATTCTCCCAATATTATCTAATTCCTATACTGGTCACTTACTATTAAAAATTGATATAGCAACACTGGCAAAACACTAGCTAAAATTGCTAATGAAATGGATAATTTGCATGGTCAGCCTTCATTAAAAAATCCACATTGTGAAATAATATGTCTTTAATTTTAAACCTATAAGTGTTTAGAAAATAAAGAGGTTAAGGTTCTCATGGAAAAACTGACTCCTTCCCTTTTCACTCATGGCTTATATTTATTAAGATAATAATTCAATATATTTTAAACTCAAACAATTTACAGACACAAAGATAACCTACCTACTCCATTTCAGCCTGATCCTTTTCCCTCTGAAGCCAATGGGAATGTTGATATTGACTTCAGTGGGAGGAGGACTGGACTTACATAAAAGTACACACGTTTTTGCAGAATTCTATAAAGCCACAGATAATTTCACTTCTTCAAATTTACGTTTTTTCTATGTATGCATGAAATCCATTTTAGTAATTGATTATAAGTTAAAACTTTGTAATATTTTTTCACTCAAATTCACATAACAGCTATTGCTCGTGGTGGCCTAGCCACATATGAGGTTTGAAATTTCCAAGGTTAGCTATTCTTCTATTATAAAAACAATAGCTTCTGCATAAAAAGGATCAAGTAAATAAAAGTTATTAAATAAGAACAATCAAGTGTTACAATCAAAGTTGTCTTGCAACTTCAAATGAAATTTCCAGCACATTTTCTATTAAAAGCTGTTAAAAGTGCATATTGGCTGTGTACTAGATTTTCAATAGCACCCGGAACCTATAGCTGGAACCAGATTTTCAAAAGTGCTCAAAGGTAAGTGCTGAGCCCTATTGAAAATCTGGCCACTTCATTTAGGTGTCTAAATAAAAGTTGTTGGGTACTGACCTCTTTTGAAAAATCTGATCCTAAATATATAAAACCAACAATCAACAAACACAAATAAGTTCCTGTGAAGGTTTCAACATTCTTCTATTTGTTGACTGTTTTGAGCATATTCCACAGAGTTTACCAACTTCCTTTTGAACTAATTAATTGTACAACAGAGAAAATATTTTCCCTGTTTATATCAGCATATAATGGACTCGGTTTTGAACAGTGTTTTCAAGAAATCTTCAACATGCATTTAATTTTGTTGTAGGTAAATGTAGTTTTGTTTGAAATTCACTTGTTTTTGTTTATTTGATAGGGAAGTGTGTCTGAGATTCGTACATGAAGGTAAATACACTTCTCTCTCTTGTTCTGCTGAGACTTGGTGTTCTTATAAAGTGTTTCACCCTGTGATCCCACACATACACATGCTTTCTCTTGGTAGGACTGAGCTGGATGGGGAAAGTGATATTTCCAAGTCAATCACTCTCTCTTTCTTGTAACTACAAATTCTCAAAATTTATTTTAGTTTGCTTTCACTATCCTTCCTTGAGAAACTTCCATGAGTTGGCATGGAGGAGTTAGACGGGGATGGGATGAGAGAAGATTATATGACTATAGATTATAAGACTATATACAGTTCCTCTCACCAATTAAATTTTCCCAAATTTTTGTCTTCTATGTACTGTACAGTGGGAAGAAGCAAAGAAAAAGTATTGTTATAATTATTAAACCTGTGCAGAATTGTCATGAACATTTTTTATCAGCTCAGGAAAACTTCCAGTTACTATTTGCTGTTACTTTGCTATCATGATTGATGGTAAAAACAAACCTGATGATATTTTATTTGCCTGTATAAAAGAATAACTCACAGTGGGCAAGCAGAATTTTTCAAGGCTGGAATATTATTTAACATTAAGGGCAGTACTGCACAAGACAAAGAAGAAACACAGTCTATGCCCATGAGTTTCCAGTAAGCAACTGAACAAGGCTGTAATACAATAGGTTGGTGAGCAGATATTTGGAGCTTGTGGAAGATGTGACTTTTAGGAAGGAATTGGAAAGAAGAAGGGGTTGGTGCTTATTGGGCTGGATAGGGAAGAAATTACTGGAGTAGGAGGAAGCATGGCAAAAGGTAAGAAGATGAGATGAGATGGAAAGAGAGAAGATGTAGGATTCCCTGGCAGAGCTGGAGCAAAGTAAGAAATAAGGGCAGAGACACAAGACGAATTCTATAGAGCTTCAAATGTGAGAAGAAGCATGACCTTGTTAAGTAGCCAGAAGAGAGATGTGAGGAGGGGAGGAAATGGTCTGCGTGGCATGTGAGGAAGATTATTTCAACCTCACCTGAATAGACTGGAAAATTATATATTTCTAAATGTGATGACACTTTTAGCTCAAAAACGATTGCACCTGAAGTGACAATAGCTGGAAAAACAATGAAAAAGGCTATTCCTTATGCTGCAGGAAATAAGATCATCACCCAGGGCCTGATTTTTAACACTGACTCATGGTGGGGGCCACTTACACATTCTGATTCAGCACTGCTAAATGAGGTAGACTGTAAGGAGAGAGAGGGAGACAGCTGGAGCAGCTGGAAACAGAAGACCAGGTCCTCAGCTGATGTAAATTGTCATGGTCCTATTGACACCAGCTGAAAATCTAGCTCACAATAGCAATGCATGACAGACTATTGGCCTGTTCTCTTATGGCAATTTTTATGTTTCTCCGATGACAATTTTTTCACATATCAGTGGAGCAGGATTATTTTGTTTCCATATATTTTGTCATATTCATAACCAAAGCCTGGATTGAATTTAGGATTCTTAAACTAGGATAAACTAGCTCAAAAGAATAGGATTTTTTAAAAACTTGCCAATTTATAATATTCCCATGTCATTTCAACACCATGTGGGTATGGGAGTTTTTCAAAACAGTAGTGTCAACCGGGTGTTTTAAAATAACAGCAAGTGTTGTAACCTTTCTTAAACTTTACATAAGCTCAAAAGCACGGAGAGCATTAAAAACTAAGCTCTCTCCCCAGGTGGGGTGTCTCAAAGTGCTGGTTAAAATTTTTAAAAGAGCGCTCATGGCCTATATGGCAGTAATATATATAGCATTCTGGATTGCAAGATCTTTAGAATGGTTATTGAAAATATGGGATACTTTTATTTGAAAAGGTAAAAATAGTCTTATGGCTACCCAGTAATAATGGAGCTAAAATACACAGTAATGTTTCTGCTGATTACTTTCAAACGCCAATGAAAATTATTTGAAACTATGAATGTGCTATGGCATACATAGCTTAGAAATTAAAAATAACCTTTGGCTATATTGTGACCTGGAGTCCAATAGCATCTGATCCTAAACACACTGAAATCAATGAGATTCTTTGGATCAAGCACTTGGACGAGATCCAAGGCCTTTCATTGACACACACAGTGAGTCAAGCCACTGGGTGGGGTCTGCAGTGTGTGCTCATTAGCTGGAAGGCATCATCATAGCCAGCCTTAGACCTGTGCCCCAAGTCCGTGTAATAGCTGGCACCCATTATTCTTAACATCAATAATTAATTTATTGCCTACAAACTGACCCCCCCCCCCTCCCCACACAGGCACACATCCCTATGATTCTGGCACATTTTCTGAAATGTGGTACGTTCACAGTAGAGACAGACTTACATCACTGGGGCACTGCTGTTTGAATTTCCCAGTGCTTTGAATGCAGTTTCCAGCTGTTTCATAGGCACAGACAAATTGAAAAATGGCTTTCAGGATTTCACAGAGAGATATCATGTAACAGCGGGAATGTAGACTTCTGCAGTGAAGGGGACCCCTACTTGTGCCTGCACTACCTTGAAAACAGAACTAGTTCAAACGGGTGTAATCTAAACCACAGCAATGGGCAAAGCTCAAAAGATTCAGAGGCTCAGTTTGCTTCAGATCAATATCTCAAACTTAGATATTTCTCTAAACATTTCTGCAGGAAACCTTGTGAGATCAGGCTCGCTCAGAAGAGTGCTAATCAAGACAGATCTGCCTACAGTGAGATATGAAAGACCCTCAGATTTGCTTGTTGGCTGCTGCTCTCTACACCCTGCCCCTAGAGTTTTGCTTTACCGTTAGATCAAAATTAGGTGAATTTTCTCTTCTTGTGGGTGGTTTTTTTTTTTACTCAAGGATTAAATCAGGAGTATAATATATTTTCTGTCTTCAAATGACAGCAGACAAAGGTGGAGTCTCAAAAGATAAGCATTGTCCTCTTTGCAGTTTGCCTTAATGAGACCCATCCTTCTATTCCCATGTGGGTGGGTCTCTTCATCCACTACTTTCCTCAAATCTTGATTTCCCCCGCGGTGTCACTTTCACAACTATAGCACTAAAAGTCATGAGCTTTTGGAGGCAGAGGTGAAAATTCCCAACAAAATCTTGGTTTCAGTCCAAAAGCCTGAAGTTAGGAAAGTATGATTCAAAGGCAGAGTTGACCTGAAATCTGTAGGGAAGGACTTGTCAACTACTGTTTACCCCAAAAATCAGTCAATTCTCAATTTCACACCTCCAAGCTTCATTTGCAGCACACTCACTTCTATCCCAATCTCACCTCAGTGCAGGTAAGGTGGAGTCATGGAGAATTCCAAGAGGGCTCTTTTCAGATCTTCATCTCTTCCTCCTCCTCTTCTCTGGGCTCCTGTCTATGGTTTCCTTCTGTGCTATACTGAGCAGGGAACTAGATGGCACAGAGGGAAATGAGAAGGAAGAATGACGATAAAAGCTGTTGTCCACTGCTCAGCAGTCATAAGAGCATCCCCTAGCAGCTGGAGAGAAAAATTTCAGGGGATTGTTTATCTTTCCCCTGGCCCTCTTCAGGGCAAGGGCAGGGATCTGATCTGGAGGTGGGCAAGACACTGAGGTTGTATCTACACTACAAAGTTTGCTCAGGCATGTGCACACTTGGCTGCTTGTGTCCTTATCATGAGTGGTTGCGCTAATAGAAAAATCTGGGTAGGAATCCCAGTGTGCCCCATGCTACCATCCTCACACTGCTTTGTGTGATGTTTTTGCATTGCTTTCTGGGATACCAGCAATTTGCCCAGGGATTTCTGGGAATTAGGAGTCAAATTCTCTTAATCCCACACTCTCCATCCCACAAATGCTGCTTTTCCCACAGGCCAAAGAGATTCGGGATTTCTGCCCTAACTCAGACCTAACTATGTCTAGGTGCAGCTCTCTGTCTGCACTAAGCCAGCATAGTTGAATGTTTGCAAAGGTGGGCAGCCAGTAAAAAGGAATTTAAGCAACATGCTGAAGTTTTTAAGTGGGTGGGTTTCCAGTATCTGTGATCAGTAGAGATGGTACAGTAGAGTTCAAAATTGTGACTGGAAGGGCCACTGTCATAGGAACAGGGGCAATGTGGGATAGCTGCTGGAGGACGGTTAGGGCTGAGTCATGTAACACAGTGTCTACACTAGCACTGCATCAATGGAAGTAGGTTCACTTTCGCTCTGTGTTGTTTGAGACAGTGATGTTATTGCGCTGATGTTATGGAGTGCCTACATTGTCAGGAGACAAATGTAGGTGTTGGCATATGCAAAACTAAGTTGAATTTTGTTTTGAACATGTCAACTTAGATTAGGTTGACCTAACTTTGCAGTGTGGACTAGGCCTGAATAACAAGGAGAGAATGGAAGGTGCTCACCTGTGTGTGTCAGTCCACTCTTTTTAAACAGATGAAGTGAAAGAGTGCCCACTTATTTATCTTTCCTCCCACCCTCCTATTTGAACCAGTTCACATGTTCGTGGTACATCCAAATGTACTGTTTTAGAGACAGGCATGCTGAAGTGCAGTAGCTTGGTAACAAAGAGGTAATGTGAATTTTCCTAAGATTTGTTCGTCAGGTGTTGGTTTTCCAAATCTAAATTCAGGAGTAGTTCTGTCTAATTCTCATTTTATCTGAACCCCAATTCAGGGGTTCAGGTACAATAAATTGTTTGGATTTTGCTCTTCCCTACTGAGTAGTGAAATAACCACATTCCTATGGCAGATCCCCTGCTCCAGAATACTTGGCTTTCTTTGAACTGGTTCAGTTCTTTTCTAATGCAGCTTATTCAAAAAGAAAGAGGGATGCAAATCTCCCTGTTACAATGAAATTAAGAGTCTCAAATTCTGAGACTATTGGTATCACTTCAGCCTTCTTAACTATATCTCATTAGTTTTAAATTCTTTTTATTTAATCTCTACAGCAAAGTTTCATCAGTTAATCTCTGCTTTCTTTTATCCTAAAACAAGAGTAAAGAAAATAATAGAAAAGAGGGGGAACAAATCAAAGAACCTCTACCATTAATCAAATGCAATTTTCTTAGCCAACAGCTTTTGTGTATTGTAAACCTCCACAAGATACATCAAATCAATAATTTACAGCCATCAATTCATGGTCCAAAAACATGGCAAATAAGAAAACACAGAAAAACTTTTGCAAGAAAATTATTTCTCATATATTCTGCCCAAGAGATTAAAATAAAAAGACATTGTTAGGTATCAGAACTGGATTATTTTATAACAATTAATAAAAGGCTAAGGTGGTATTTTTTCCTCTAGGGAGAGAAGTACCTTTTTTCTTTTCTTTTTTTGACTTACATGATTTTTCATCCATGTTCAAAACAGCATTAAATAATTATATAACTGCCTGTTTCAAACTATATCTATGAACTACAATAAGAAAAGAAAACTAACTCCTAGAGTTCTTCAGTGAGAAAGAACAGATAGCTGGGTAAAATGGAAAAGGATTTTACACAAACCTGCAAGGATTTCTGGCTTTAAAGCAGCATAATGATTTAAAATAGAGCATGAGCGGAGAATACTAAAGCACTGTGATTTATTTTTAAGTATTATAACTTAAAATGTGTAGTTACAACAAAATCAATTACCTGCATTTTTCCATGGATTGTTCCCTTCATCCTCCTACGCTAAGTATGCTAAGATGGTCAAGGGACAATGATTCAGCATTGCTTGTGTGACAGAATATATATATATATTCTACACACTATATATATACTAAAGTACATCTTCCTTTCCACCTTGGTGGTAAAGTTTTTCCTGCCCAACTTCCACATGCCCACCATACACCTTCTTGTATTGGAGTAACTGCAACTATTGGAATGGGCTTGGTATAGCACATGTAACATGATGTTAGCCCACACACATATATATACACATATATATACCTATACATATATATATACACACATGTATATTTCTTTTTTCACAATTACATCCATGGAAACATAGTGAACAAATATCACTATTTGTGGGTTATCTTGTATATCTGTGGATTCATCAACCGCTAGGCTGAATGCTAGAGAATTCTTTAGATCGTTTTGCATCTTCCTTGCAACATTAGCACTGATCTAGGAGATACGCCTCTCTGTAGTGTGGCAGGAAATTGCAATTTGCTTTATTAGTCATTGAAGTTTTGTGTTACTTGGATCTAAAATTGTAACCCCTTATGCAATATTCTTCTTAACAAATTCTCCATCACAATATGGATGTTTAGCATGAGCAATATTGCATGACATAACAAAACTAGCTATGGTTATTGTGTTAGCTTCCTTACTGAATGCCGAAGGTAGTGTCTTTTGACTGTTTAGGTGTAATTTTAATGTGGTTAGCCTGTTTTTTCTTAATTCTGATTCAGGAGGGAAGTTAGACAAAAAGTTACTATCATTCATTTTGTAGTGACATTTCAAGTTGCTCGCTTCGTAGTGAGTGAGCGATGCATTGGAGATGAGGCATAGGGGTTTGCCATCTTTAACATGAATACAAAATCTTCCTACCTTTCTGGCTTAAAACTTCAGTTTTCTTCTTTATACTTGTGTTCCTAAGAATTTGAAGATGTCATTGTCATCAACGAAATTAATGTAGGGTTAACTTTTAAATCTAAAACTATTCAAATGCAACTTATGAACAGTAAATGCAGCCTGTATTCTGTGGAATGCAGGGAGATTGCAAACACATGAGGGAGAATGGGACCAGCTTCTCTTGGTCTCATTCTCCACCTACCAGACTGGGGGGTTGGGAGGCTAGAGGTTTCTGCCTTGAGGTGAGGATAGGAGTCTTAGGACTTCAGCCTCTTGGGAGGAGCCTATCAGGGATTGAGCCTTCAACCCGCAAGAGATACCTGCCGGGATTTGGGGTTTCAGCCCCAAGGGAGGTGCCTGCAAGGGCTCGGGGCTGCAGGCCTGCGGGAGGCGCTTCTTTTACAGTTAAAGTGAGGCTTGTGGAGCCCCTCCCAGCCCTCCCCATTCTCCACCCATCTCCCCAAGAAAATGAAAGATCTCATCCTAAACCAATGGATATTTTTTTACATTATAAAACCATCACAGAATTTTATACTATTCATTGTAATTTGTATACATTGCTTTAAAGGGCCCTGGGGCCCAATCCTGTGTCTCTTATTCACCTGACTAGTCCCACTGAAAACAACAGTACTGCTCAGGGTAAATAAGAATTATTCATGACATCACTTTGGTTATAGGACTGGGCCCGTGGTCTGGAACTGGAAAGGTGTGACATGTAAGAACTCAGCAACGTGATGTTTGGAAGGTGCACAGATGCCTGTCCCTGGCCTGGTCTCTCGTTCTCAAAACTTTTAACATTTATTCACATATTTTTACAAATATAGAAATCTATAAAGCGTAATTATGTTAAATTTCTTAACCTGACTTGTTTACACAAATTAGCAACTTGCCATTAACATTACCTTTTATAACATTTCAAAGTCCCCCAGTATTCTTCAGCTAAAACACGCAATCAGTCATACAGAATGTTACTGTATGACAATAAAAGTTATTGGCACTAAACCAAAAAGACATTTGAAGGTTTGTCCACAGTTAACAATAAAAATCCTGAACCCAGGACAGTGAGGAATGACTCTTCACTAGGTAATTAAATTGGTATCAGTGGGCCATTTTCATTACAAAACATATATGATACAGCACATTAAATTTCCACTACTGCTTTCAGAAACTACAACATACTCCTTTCCACAACTTTTATGTGTTTAAAGAACACATTCCATAGTTCATTCAGTCCATTTCCCTTACAGACACCTCTCAATTATACATGTGATACATGTAGAGTTCCAGATGCAGGGTAGCAGTAGTCAGGGAGGGAGAGGATTATGAAAGAGTTGTTGAAAAAAGGAGACTCGTTTAGAGATTGGCCCAAAGTGAAAATTTTGACCAGGATTACATTCAGATTACAAATTCCATCCCCACCCCCACCTCTTAGAGTTTGAAGTGCTGAGAATTGAGGTTCTGATTCAGTCCACTGGAGAGAAAAGCTATATATGTAGACTTCAGATCTGTGTTCAGTTCTGGATTTTGAACCCTCCCAAAAGTGTAGTGTCTTGAGATTCAGGATTCCAGGTCAGGTCTCATCTGTCATTCCTAAATGAAATACATAAACTCAAGATGTCTGAGGAAAAGCTATTTTAAAATACATATTTTAAAGAAGCCATCGTACAGTAAAAGTAACAGATCTGTTACATATGAGCTACAGCTGTGAGAAAGGTTTGTAAAGAAATACAAACTCAAACAAAACTTGCCATTTCAAATCTCATTGTAAACTGGAAGTCTGGACCAGTTTTTTTGAAAGATTACTAAATTTCATGAGCTTTCTAAGTGAACATGGGTCAGTTTATGTTATTGCATCAAAATTCTGCAAAATACGTGGTTTGTTTTAGCTGTACAATCGAACATTCTTTGAATATGGGGTTGGGTTCACTTGAATTTGAAACTGAAAGCAAAGCTTGAACATACACAATTCATTGATGAAGAAGACCTTTCCATGAATCAGTGAAAAGTAAAGCTGATAAATCTGGGACAGTTTTAGTGCTTAACCACTCGTAACCTGTAAGGAAAAAAGGGAAGTCATTTTTAAAGAGAAGCAGCATAGTAGGTGTGTTCACAAGCATGTTGACAAGGTACACGGGTTTTTATGAGACTTATTATTATAGATGGGCCAGGATACTCCAGTATCTTGAGGGTATTCAAAACCCAGTTTCAGACTAGAATTTTGTAGCTGGCCTCTACATTTATAGATAACTGAACTAAAACCCTTTTTCAAGATTTGGGGGCTTTGAAATATGAATCAATATTTTACAACTTAAACCCAAGACCCATGTCTAAATTTAATAGACACCCCCACACTATCCATTCCTGGTGATGTTCATGTGATCAGTCCATCAGTCATACAAAGTAGGATATAGATTTTCAGCAAACATATTTTCTAAACCACAAGATGATTCTGTGTGTCAAAAATGTGCACAGAATTGCACTGTTTCAAACTATTTAAACAACTGAAGAATGCAGGGGAAGAGGCAGAATTCAAATATAAATGTTAAATATTGGTTAATAGCAATTGTAAAGGAAATACCAGTAATTAATACTTAGCACATAACTGTAGGTGTCCATTAAATCAAAATTTAAAATTCAGCAATGCAATGAAAAGATTTTTTATGAGAATTTCTTAGTTCCTGGTTCATATTTACCAGCTTTCACTGGGTTGGTGGCCCAGTCAAATCCCCACCTCACACATGTGGCATTCAGGTCCTTTTTATGATCTCATGCTCAATGGAATCCTTTAATATAAGTAAAGGATGAAGGTCTTTTCAGCTAAACAATAAGAATTGTCTGGGAGCTTAATAAAAAAGCAAAGTTGTAACAAGTGTCTCCTTAAAACAAGATGGAATGTCTGGAGAGAACTAAACTTTGGTTGAAATACAAACACAGCACTGAATGTTGCTGACTTTAAAAAAATAAAATACCAGACAAGAAACCAAGTGTGTTGTTCTGAAGCTATGCAGTTGCCTGTAAAATAGTTACAAGTTTTTCATTATCACACAGTCATCATCAAAATATGTGCCTTGGCTTGAAAAAACAGCCCACCAGTGATATAAGAAAAGGAAGGGAGAAAAAACTTTCCATTCCTCATTTGTAACATCTTTGCAGTCATGTCCACAGCTGTCAACTCCCCCCATTGAGCGATGACTAGAAAAAAAAAACAGGGCTCTAATGGACTCAGGAGCCTCAATATATCATTAAGATGATCCTGGAAAGGAAGAAAAATTTAAAAAAATGGGTTGTGAATAGGAATGTGCAAAACCTGTTGCTGGGGGTGTGCATACATTTCTGCCAATCTTATCAGCAGGTAAAGATCATATTCTTTTACAACCCAGGACAAAACTCAAGCCAGAATTTAGACAAGACCACAAGAACTTGACAATTTTTGTCAGTTTTGCTATAAACCCATTGAAACTTGCCCAGAATCCTGTCTCTCTATCCCCTTCTGTTCCTTTTTATGATCGGGCTTTTTGAAGGAAGAAACTGGAGCCTACTAAAAGAGAAATGATGGAAAGGACATTGAGTCTCCCGCACAAGACACAACACTGAGTTATAAAGGTGTAAGTCAGAGCAGAATCAGACCCAAATGGTTTCCCACAAAAATCACCCCAAAAAAGGCTTTGAAAAGCAAAGACAACCTATATGAGTGGTAGCTGGAAAATACATACTGGTCAACTAGTCCCATTGGAAACAAGGAATATATTTTATAGGAACTGTAGCAGTGGTTCTCAGGATCGACAGTAATTTTCGCAATGAGCAGCTGCCTATTTTTTTACAGAAAATTGCAAATTTAACATGTCAGGCACAGTGATAAGTGAGGACCATATCTACAGGTTACAGTTTTATTGCCATGCTTCATTTGAAAAGAGTTTTAGGAAATCATAATTTCCTCTGCCATTATACTTTTTCCAAAAAGTAATTTTTTTTTTAATTTTAAAAGAACGTTTTTCTCTCATGTCACTATTTTGTCACTACTAAAGGAATTCAGCACCACAAGGTGGCTACTACTATTTTATTAAATAAAGATCCTCATAAATTCCAGCTGCCAACCAT
The DNA here is from genome assembly GCF_026122565.2 of Emydura macquarii macquarii. Classification (NCBI taxonomy): domain Eukaryota; kingdom Metazoa; phylum Chordata; order Testudines; family Chelidae; genus Emydura; species Emydura macquarii. The sequence goes on along the minus strand of NW_027133181.1, from coordinate 2,485,273 downwards.
GTGTTCTATCTTTTTATGTGCAAATCCACTATTATTTAAACAACCCCCAGCCCATGTGCCAGTACAAGTTCTTACAAGTCTTCAGGTTTTATATTTGAATTGCACATAAATCCTGACCGTGACTTAAGCATGAAAGATCAGTTGAACATGCACCTCATAATTACTGTATCCTTTTTTCTTAAAATGAATCAGATTTCAGGAACTGATCAGGTGATCATTAGACTCATTTAACTCGGGTATGTCTGACATAGATAATCTGTGGAAATAAATGAGGAGATAGAGCATTGAATCGAAGCCTATAATCACTGGGTATTTGGAAAGAAAAGGATTTGCACTAACATCTGTTGTACAAAGAGAATACAGGAATTCAAAATGCTAGAAAATAAATAGTAGAAAGCAGGTAGGACTTTGTTCATACAGAAAATGAAGGTTATACCAAGACTGTCACAAGGCATTTATAGTAATATATAAAACCCAACAGACATGAAATTAAAGCAGAAATCTAGATGTGCAGTTAGTTAATGCAGCGGCTATTCTCGGGAGATATAGTCTAGCTAACTCCACGGTGGTGTTATACCAGGAAAGAATTTGGCCTGTTTTCTTTTTAATCTATCCACAAGATAAATTAATTTATCCAATTTAGCTTCTTCATGTAAAGGGGAAGAGAAATTACTGAAAAAATAAAAGATTTCTGGGTATCTAGTAGTTATTATTCTTATTAATATACCATAAATAATCATGCTTTACAGGCAGAAATAAAAAATATCCAGTCCAGAGGAGTTTACAACTTACATCATCCCATAAGAAACTGAGACTGACTTTGAATCATAATCATGAATCTATGTAAAGTAGAAGAATTTCTATTTCACAGAAAACCCTGAGCTGCTGTATTGTTTAAACAAATGGAAGCACTCAGCTCTGTATCTAGCCATGCAAAGTGTACTGCCTAGCCTCCTCCTTACTTGAGTTTCCAATAGCTAGGGAAGGTTTTTTTCCTTGGTATGGCATTTTCCTGAGTTCTTTGCAATAAAAAATCTCTTATACCTGAGTGGTATTCTTAGGCGCTCCTCTTCTGTGCTTTATATCAAATCAAGCTGAATTAAAATAGACACAAGGAAAGATCTTCTGTATACATTTCAAAAGCCTTACAGGTAAAATGCATATCAAAGGAAAGAAGGTGATCCAAAAAACAAATGTACAGAGTCATTTGTGGCCATTGGAGAAAGGAAACATATTTGCTGAAATAAACTGAAGTCTGGAGCACACAAAAGAGATAATGTGAAAATCAGCTGTACGCTGCTACCAGGTAATCAGTTAAATTATAACCTGACTATTTTTCATTAGGGTAGTGATCAATTGACTAGGAGAATCTGAATGTAATTGAGCCAGACAGTCAGTACAAGCAGGAAATTTAAAGAAAAGTGGAAGAAAAATTAATGTATCTTCAGAACAGACAAGAAATAGAGTGGAAAGCTACAAACATGAGAGGTATGAGCAGCAAAGAAAGTGCTTTAAAGTGAGGAAACTTGGGCATACACAGTTTCAAGTTCCAGTTCTAATCCTAGGCCACTAGGTGAACAACTATAAAGAAAAAAAATATAAAAATTCATTGGATAAATTACTCAGAAATATATCTGTGGAATTATTGACAAATTATTATTGCTGTTTTTATTGTTATACAACATTATATGAGTCAATGGGGTATTGATTGTACTATGGTTTCTTCAACAGATATGTGGATATAAGTTATTTTAGAAAAAAAAATTGCAAGTTTTATTTAAGATAGTGTTGGATATTTGGTAGTTTCAAGAGAACGATTTTAAACAAATAAAGCAAAATTGGGAATGAGAGAAAGAGAAAAAAAGAAAGAGCCAAATTTGGCTAAATCTATGAGATTTTAGGTCATGTGACAAAATTCTGCCTCATATACGCTCACACCGCTCGTATGAAGATGATGGGATTAGAATTGGTCAAAAACGGTGTTTTCCACACACAAAAGTGTTTAAAAATTTTTCATAGAATTTGGTAGTTTTTCAATTAAACAAAATCATTTCAGTTTTCACTTTTTGGGACTGGGATTTGTTTCTCTCTTTAAGTCCTTTCTCCCTCTCCCCTCCCCCCCCTAACGGCAGAAATATTTCAGTTGCTGAAAATAAAAAACTGAAAAATTTCAGTTCTTAAAAAAATTTTGTTTTTCATTTTTTGTTGAAACACTGACAAATTTAGATTGAATAAAAAATTTTGCACAAACATTTTTGATTTGGTCAAAAAGTCATTTTTAGATGAAAATAAATGTTTATGACAATTTTTCAACCAGATGTAATTAGGAGAATGTGTGTATCCAAGGAACAGGCTTCTGCTTATTACAATTTGTTTTAAAGGTTCAGTAACTCTTGATTTAGGTACAGTCAAATTGTACATTGAGGAGAAGTAGTTTTGTGCTAGTATATATGAGCATAATCACAGGCAGGAACTGCAGAGGAACTGAAAAAATCTTGAAGCAAAATAAGAAAAACAGGTGATTTTTAAACAGCTCAGAATGCAACATCATTCAGTGCTGTTCTCCAGTTGTCATTACCAGGGATATTTTAATCCCAACAAATATAAGGGAGAGCACATCACCTCTAGGCTACAGTCACAGTTTCAGAAGAATTTTACCAACTCTGGAATATGAAGTCAGATCCGTAAAACAACCTGACTGCATCAGTGAGGTCTGCTGAGCCCCAAGGAGGGGAACTAAATTGGTGACATTTGCATAGCTCTCTCCTTCTGAGATCAAATATAGGAAGGGCAGGTTTGAATTCTATTCTGTGGAGTTCTATTGGTGGGGCTATAGAAGAGATGTTTTGAATCAGTGCAGTCTATTTGCCAAGCTACCCACCCGTCCTCTCCATACATTGCCAGCCACTTTTGCAGCCCCTCTGGCCTCAGTACTAGGGTTCTCTGATGGTTTCATTGAATTTGGTTCACAGTATTTAAGGCATTAAAGTAAAATTCAAGGTGTATAATCTGATAAACTAAATAGGATTCTGCTCATTCAGATAGAATTGGTAATCAAACTGAGTCATTTTTATAACAGATGCTGTGAAGACCAAAAATGTGTTGGCTCTTACTGATCATTTTCTGTTTCATACCAGCATTGCTGTGTGCTGTGGTGAGAAAAGAAACTAGTTTCTGGCTCTTAAGGATTAGAAATACAAAGGGGAAGGGAGGAAATATTTGACGATCGTATATATGAATACTTCGTAGTATGTAGCGAACAGTTTAGAGTATTCAGGCAAAGATGGAAACACTCAGAGGATTTCAGAATTTCAAACATTTTCCATATGTTCCTGATTTTTCTGAGGTTTTGTATATTGTATGGGGTTTTCAGGAGACAGGGTCTTATTCTCATCCGGTGTAAATCACTGAAGATCCATACACAATAATGGAGCTGTGCCAATTTACACCAGTTGACAATCTGGCCCATAGTTGTCTCTTTGACAGTGGCTAAACTATTTCCAAGGACATGGGGAGAAGGAAGTGGAAGCTTCAAAATTTAAGCATTATTTTAAACTTAAACAGAGTAGGGTTTTAATAGGCCATCTGGCATTTTAAAAAGTGGATTATATCCCTTTTTCAGTGGTGAATTTTTGCTTCTTAGCAATGGAGTGAAATTCCACTAATTATCTCCTGCTTTTTGGTGAGATTTTTACAAAGCAAGACCAAGAAATTTCATACATCTCTACTAATCAATCTCAGAGGAACTTAATATTATTCATTTGTTCTCTTTAACAGATATCTGTGTTGATCCCAGGGTATTAGAGAGACAAGGTGGGTGAGGTAATATCTTTTATTGGACTAATTTCTGTTGCTTGTCTCACCAACAGAAGTCAGTCCAATAAAAGATAAAGCCCTGGCTCGGATGATTTAGTTGAGGTTGGTCCTTCATTGAGCAGGGGGTTGAACTAGATGACCTCCTGAGGTCCCTTCCAACTCTAATCTTCTATGATTCTACGATATTATGTCACCCACCTTGTCCTTTAAAAGTATTTAAACAAGTTTTCATGAACAATAGCTGAAAAGGAGAATAATATTAGAATTATCCACAATTTGCAAATATTAATTCCCTGACGACTATAACTGATATAGAAATTCTTTAGTTATTTTAGCCATAATTTGGGATTGAGATGCAAAGAAAGTTGGTGGTGCCTTCCAAATCCCTTCTTTCTGATTTCCTGATGTTGCCAGTTGCGGATTCTCATTGATACACAACTCCTGAGATCTTTAGAAAGGATAGACCTTAGATGCACCAAGTAGTGCTCTAGTTGGGTTTATCATAAACTTTATCAAGCTTTATGAGGTCAGGAACCACACAATTCCTAAAAACTTTGGAAGGCTTGTTAGTTCTCCCTCAACCAGGCAAAGCCTCATGCTTGGGAGATTGCTTACATGGAGCAAGTCTATAGAGAAGGGGGCTTTATGAGCTTTTGCTGGAGAACTTGTAAAGCACAGAGAAGGATACAGCTGGGGCAGTTGAGTACTGTAGGAAAAGCTAGAGTGAAATAGTAGCACTTTTACACTAGATGAACCTCTTGTGTTTTGCAGTAAGAGGAACCTCTCTGGCAAACCACAGGAAGTTGGCTGAGTAAAGAAGACGCAGCAGTGCTTATGCATATCTTCCGGCATTCCTGAGTTGCTCTAAGAAACCTGCCTGGATCCTTCTTTTCCTGGCAGTCCCACATACATGTTCCTCACCTATGCTGAGCTCTGAGAACAAACTGCCAGTAGAGCTCTGCACCCGTGGACAGTGCTTAGAAATGTGAAGGTGTAGTACTCGGAATATAAAATGCATAGTTTCATAGCTACACAAATCACATAAGTAAATCTGAAAGGTAATTAACCCAAAAACCCCTAGTGTGGGTATACGTCTCTCTCCAGAGACAGTTCATAAAAGCAAAGTGGCTGCACATTCATAAATATGATGAATACATTTGTCTTTTCTCCCAGTGACCTAAAGAACACATTCCAGCTACAGAAACAAAGATAGAAAATGACTGTCTTTCTGGTGTCTCTTCACATTTTTGGTTTTTCTGTATTAGAATAAAAGTTTCCATCTTTTCTGCGTACTGATAATTGAATGTAAAAAACAAATGTTTCACGTTTCAATAACTAGGACTACATATGGCTTCAGAATTTGGGGAGGACCTGCAAAACCAAGGTTTTGCCTCCCAGGTTTCAATGTAACCCATGATTACCACACCATGGTGCACGGGACTGGCATAAGGATTTTGTGGAACTGTAGTGAGACGATTCCGAGTGAGGCACCCAGACTTGACTGACATGTGTTAAGTGTGTGTGTGTGTGTGTTGAGGGGAGGAATCTCTCTCCTCCCGCAGCACCAGTGGAACCTGGACTTAGCTGTTTGCTCCGTTCAACTCTACCTGCTGATTTACATTTTCAAGGCTTTCTTCCCAAGGAAAAGGAATAGAAACTGTTTGCTTTTTTTTAAATGGAGGCTCAGATTCTCTTTTACAATTCCCCCAGATCAGAAAGGGACAAGGCTGTGAGCTTCATGATGCCCAAAGGCCTGCTCCAGCTACAACAACTGAGAGTAAAACTTATTGCTGATTATAATCACAGTCATTCAGACCATCATCAGTTAAAATGAACTGGAGTACTAAAGCACTAAACATTTCTCATCCTTTTTATGCCATAAAAGTTTCTTAAATATATATACCTATTCTGGTCTTAGAGCAACAAATTTAATAGGAGAAAATTGTCAAGGTAGCATTAAGCCAGGACTCCATAGTAGCACAATGAAGAAAAACAAGAGACAGATCTGCACTGGTTTGATAGTCACTAGATGAACCAATCTTGCATATTACTATTCTTCCATGTGGTTGCAATCAGATCACATACTGCCTTAAAGCAGTGTCACATTCAGCTTCCTGAGTTTTCATAAGTGTTTATCACATGATCAAACAGCAGATTTTTTCACTCCTGGAATGTTAAACGCCATTAGCAAGTGTATGGCTTTAAGAAATGCTACCATTTATTATTTCTGACAGAGGCAAAATATGGCAATTTAAAGATGGGACTTTTTTCCTGAATATTACCTGTCATTCTAATTTCCATGTATTCTTGCAGGAGACCATTATGTTGATAATTTAAGACTGAGTAGTATGGAAAAACTTATCAATTTCAGATATTTGACAAAAATCCCAGCTGGCATAAAAGAAGATGACAGTGATGGCTGAGTGGAATTTAGAATGTTTACTGGCTCAGACTACCAATAAAAACACTTTGGGATCCCTTGATGGAAGGTGGTATGTAAATACAAGTGTTTTTTTTCAAATATTAATGAAACAAGCCTCACTACAGGCTTGTGATCCTATACCCATGTTACAGATGGGGAAACTGAAGAATTCGGAGATTAAATCACTTTTGCAAAATCACACAGCAAGCTCTGTCCATGACTGTAGTATCACAATACCTCAAACATGAATTAATTTTATCCTCACAACTCTCCTGTGAGGTGGGAAAGTATAATTAGCTACTATTTTATAGACTGGAAACTGAGGTACAGAAATTTAGCAAGTTGCTGGAGATCAAACAGGAAGCCTAAGGCAAAGATAGAAACTGAACCCATAGCTGCTGATTCTCAGTTCAGTGCCACAAGATCATGCTGGTTTGTAGGGCATCTGTTTCACCAGTAACTTTAGCTGACATTACCCTCATCAATTTTTAAATCCTTATGGATAAATCACGATGCTTGTTGCATTTGTTTTGAAATAATGAACCATAACAAATATTAATGCTGTAAGAGTAACAGGAAACTGTGATTGGTATTGCATGATATACCACAAAGATACAGTTATAGGAAGCAGAGTTTCAGCATCATTTATAGCAAAGCAGTGTCCTAGGTCACATGGGCCTTCAGCTACTCAAGGAAGCCTGTTAAAGAAGTGTGTGCAAAATTACACATAATAAGCATGGTATATCAGTCCTCAGGTACCATGTTTGGTTATGGCTTAAAGATGAAAAGGATCTTTAATGCCAAAGAGAATCACTTAGGGATGATGTCTCATATGAAAAAAAATAAAAACATCATGCAAGAGGCAAAGCACTCTCTATCTCTCTATCTTGAGAACTGAAAGGCCCTTTGGGAAGCTGCCTTCATTTCCCAGTCAATGAACCTAAAAATTATAAGGATATCTTAATTGAAAAAATAAATGACTCACAGCATGTCTGGGCTGTCTCAGTCCAAATAACAAAGCCACTCAGTTTATTTAGGAAGCAAGGATTAGTGGAGAAAATTGTTATCAAATCACAAAATGACTAACTGGGGACATCCCTGATAAGAGTGTTTCTTTTGAAATGAAATGGGCCGGATTGTCTTTGAGCTCCTAGAGCAGTGCATCATGGGGTGTGCAAAAAATAGCTTTAAACCACTTTAAATCTGGGACCAATACTCCAGTCCCCTGGCATAATATTAGTGCAATTATCTACTAATTCCAGTGAGTCATTTCAACAGTCAGGATTGCCTAGAAGTAGGGATGCTCTAGTCATGTCACGTTTTTTCTGGTCACATCCCCCATGCTAGTGCTGGGAGGAATAGGAACTGTTGTGGGGGGCTTTAGACAACGAAGGGATTCATTTGGACTGGAGAAATCTCCAGGAGGTCCTTTAACGATAGTTGAGCTGATGATCTGACCCAATAAATGTGGTAGTGTAGTTGGCTACATACCCATTTTTTATAATCTCTGTGATCATAAATTATTGTGCTAATTAAGTCTTTGAAAAGAAATGAGACACAGTGAACTAGTCATTTTGATTTTGAAATATACAGTTGTTTATTCAACCTGACTTTCTCCAGTAGCATTTCCAAAGAGACCTCACTGACTTCACAAGCCCTCTATGGTGCTTGATTGGTTGTCCTTCTGAAAAATGCATTTCCTAGATCTTTTAGAGAGATGCTCTAATTCCCATAAGATTTCCATTCTCTGGCCCTCTGGTGATACAAATATCACCCTCTTTTAGTAGAGGGTAAAACATATCAACTTAATGGAGTTCCTATAGAGAATAACAATTTCTGTATACTGAACAGCCTTAGTTTTGACCTGTCCATCGCATTTGCAAGGGATCATAATCTAATTATTCTATCCATTATTAATACATCATACAAACAAGTAATATATAGAGACATGCTGTCCTTTACTGCATTTCATTCAAATGTGATTCAAAGCATGCAATGGAAAATGTATTTATAGAACTACTCACACATGAGACACTTGTATGGATTATAAGTACACATAAAAATGAGTCTCAGAACAGAATTTGTTTTCCCAGAGTAATTTCTCCAGCATAAACCAATTCAGTGCAACAATTTTCAGTACAGTGTGCTACATCATGTACAATTCAGCTGTTTCCCAAAACTGAAAGGTAAGGAAAAACATGAAAATATAACCAAACCAATGGACTGAAGGACACTATGAATCACCCAACTCAAATGTCAAGGCCTTAAAAAACTAGACATGGCAGGTCCCAGGATTCGGTCCCAGGTATTTTCTTTGGTCATAGGTGTCACATGGAGACATTATACCAGGGGCTCATCTACAAAATTCCAGTATTTATATCATCCAGAAAGAGATAAAGAGTTGAAGAAAGTTTCATTGGGTTCAACAAATAATTTTTACATAAAAATCTGTTTTTCCAGGGAATAATTTAGAAACTGAAAATAACAACTGTCCATAATTAACATAATTCTGTTTTTTGGTGTAAGACTTAAATTCATGACCATAATACTATCTCAGTCAAATTAACATGTGCTGCTCTATCTGTCTACTGTTTGAGAGCACCATATTATTCCCAGATAAATTGAATCTGTGTCACAATGTTTCAGGTGGATTTCATGGAGTTTTGTTCTCTTCTTTCTTCACTGATGAAAAAGGGAAAAAGAGAGAGGAAGAGAACAGATAGGGTGGGTGGGGTGAGGGGAGAAGAAAAGAAAAGAACTGATTTGGGTTCCATTATTTTAAATCAGAAAACCAAAACATGGCATGGAAATTTTTGGAAAAAAAGTTTTGAAATTTTCAGTACAAAATAATGAGCAAGGGTAACATTTTCAAAAGCTCCTACATGAATTAGGAGTCTTTCAGAAGAGACTTTGTTAGGATCCTAAGTCTGATTGACTTTCATTTGAATGTTCTGAAATTTTTACTTCAACTCTTAAAATGAGTATACAGCTGAGAACGATGAATGGCTAAACCATCACACCCAAAGCCCCTCCTCTTGGCCCAGCACTGAGAAATAATCTCAGTATCAAGCAGGCCACATTTACAGAGTCTAAACAAAAAGTTGACCATGTTCCCAAGATTCTGGAAAGCAGCCAAAAGAGAACCTTAAATGGGTATGCATGATACCCTCTGAGTACTGAGGAGCATGGATGTTTTATAGCCAAAACCACAGAACCCACTTATCCCCAGGTCAAGCAGAAATTCTGACAAGATTTATCATTTCTTCATGTTCATCTAGCCCTGAAGGCATTTCATTTTAATATAAAGTAAGCATTTGAGAAGATTAAGAGAAATGTGTAGTTGGGTTACTTTGTTGTTCAATCGCCAGTCATAACATCAAATCTGCTAGTTAAGGAAAAAGTGTACTGTTTCATAATGTGTGTGGTTACTTGTGTGCTCTGACATTTAGATTGAAACAGTGGGATCTGTGACATGACCCTTCAGTGTTATTTAATGCCTTTGTTAATTCTTCCATCAGTACACTGTACTACCATAATTATCATGGTCTTTTACTGTAATGTGTTTCTCTATATGGGAAGTCACTGATGTTTATTTACTTAAGGAAAACACAGAGTTTAGCGAAAAGCTTCATATGATTTTCCATTGTTTGTTCACTATAATGCCCTGCATAAATCGAAATTAAAGATGTAGGGATACTGAAATATCTGAGAATTAAATTACTTTGTTACTGTTCTTGATCTACCCCTTTGAAATATTTTCTTTGCATTTACTGCCTCTGAATTGAAAGCTAGTAATCAGTTTGAAATTTTTTGACCGTGAATCAACCTACTGGAATACATACAAGTACCTTAATAAAATAAATTATGGTGGAATAAAAACAAGTATAACTCTCTGATAAGTATGAAACTCTGATCCTAAGATTTTCTAGGCATTTTTGCCAAACATTGTGCTCTATAAAATATGTACCCAGATAAGTTAGAATGGTTCTCCAATTATTCAGTATGATTCATACAAATCGAGCTTATTAACAAGGTAATTCTACTCTGAAAAGTGATACAGGAAAGATAGTAATGTGGGATTCCATGGTTGTCCCCAACAACTGTCAGATCAAATACTAGTAAAATATATTTTTCTAATGTACAGCCTTGAGAACTTAGCCTGGACTCTGAAAGCAAAACTGGATTCTTTCTGGATGGCTGATTTTCACCAATAAAGATTTTGCAACTGGAACTTAGTTAACAGTTCTGATGATGATGCTGAACCAGAACAAAATCCATATCACATGCTATGGAGCTGTTGAGATACCATGCTAATGGCCATGCTATAAAATCCTAAATAGAATAAAATAGCTCCCTTTCCCAGAACTGTAATGGCTCTGAATTGCTAACCGGTGTCAAAAGTAATCAAAACTTATTTTGGTCAGTAATATCAGAAAATATTATGTTTACGTATTTGTTTAGATTTCTACCAAAATATACATAAAATCTATGCCTAAAGGTGCTTGTGACAAAAATATAAAAAACAATCCAAGTAAAGTACCAGCAACTACCAATGAAATTTCGTCCCAACAAAAACCTCCCAGCCACCACTCACTCCCACATTTACCCACTGTTGTGCATTGAGTACTTCCCACTTCACACACGGTCTCTCTAAGTCCCATGCTTCCAGGAACATACACACACCAGGCTTCCTTTGACTTGACCCCGCATGCCAATCCATTGACCCAACCATCTCCAGTTCCCTCCCTAAACCCTTTTCTGTGATGTTTTTCTGTAGAACCAAACCACTAGGCTTATGGCCTAGAGGTCTGATTTAGAAAAGCACGTAAAAGTATGTGCTGGACTGGAAATCAGACTGAAAATCTGACAAGAACAGACCCTTAGGTAAAAGATTTCCAGTGCGTCCTAGTTTCAGCTTGTGGAATTTCAGCTTGCTGCCCTCGCCAAAACCAGGCAACACAGAGCTACAACAATTATTATTATTTATATAATATTCTTAACCACAAACAGATTTTGGCTCAGTTTGGCGCAAAATGCCCCAAATGACTTGCTCGTCTCAAGTAATAAACATTAACATTACACAAAATAGTATGATTTGTGAATTGTCCAGAGTCTAAACAGCCTGGCCGATGTATTTGTTTACCTAATGAGGGCAGTAATGGTTCCTCTGGCTATTCTCATTCAGCCCAGTCAGTGATAACAGTCTGCATGGCACTTTCAGTGAGAAAAAGATGATGAAAGAAAACAGTCATATTGTGATGGGCCTGCTAAGCAGGGGACAAAAATTCCATCAGCCCTTTCCTTGCTGCACATCCTCTTTTTCCTGAACAGACAAGGGGATTGGTCCTGAATCAGGAAGTGGCCGGGCTCTGTTAAGAGTCAGCAGCCACATGGCAAGCCAAGCTGAAGAGAAGCCACATGCAGGAAGGACCCCCAAGGAACCATATGCAGAGCTACTAGTGGAACAGCCTGTGACAGCCAGCCGGGTACGGTCTGTGTGGGACCTATGGGGGAGCAGCAGCAGCAAGACAGACAGCCAATGCAGAGGGGCTCCGATGAGAATCAATAACTGAGCCTATGCTGGAAATTCACAAGCTCCTATTTGCCTGAATAGAGACTGGACTGGAGAGCACACCCCAGGCACCAGCCTGAAGAGCCCCAACTCTTGATTGGACTGCCTAGGGACCCTAACATTTACTGCTGTTGTAACTGTTTAAGTCTCTGTACCTAGGATATTTCCAAACTCCCTTTTGTGTCAGCCCTAGTAAAATGCCCTTTTGCTTAGCCACATGTCTGAGTGGTTATTGGGTCCCACCAGGAATAGCATGCACAAGGCCTAACTGCTGAAGAAATTTCAGTGCTTGCCTCTGAGTCACATTACATTTGGCACGCTAAGGGTTTGGTGTATTCCAGTACTAAACAGCATCAATAATTACAATAGCTAGCAATGTAATTAACTCTGAATGATGCTCGTTTTTATCCACTGCTTTTATTTATATCAGCTGATAAGTCCTCTGCCTTCTCTGTTAACACAGAGATGGCATGGTGAAGAATGGAGCTGGCTGAATGTTTGGAATCACAAATACAGGAGAGGTGAGAGGGGGCAGGAGAGGAGAATCAGATGGGCTTTGTATGCATTTTAATGCAAAAAGAAATGTGAACCCTTCTGTAAATTCCAGTTGAAAATTATAATTAGTTCCTCCTGGTCCAAACTGGAAAGTAGGTTTTGGAACAGAGTGATGAGTCTGATTGTTTACTCATTCCTCTTGGGGCCGCCAGCATAAACCAGCCAAGAGCAGCTCAAGAATTACAGATTACACTACCACAGTGGTTTTCAACCTGTGGTCTGCAGACTCCTGGGAGTTCGCAGACTATGTCTAAGGGGTCCGTGAAAGGTGATTATGAAAATAAAGTTTCAGATACCAGAAAAGGCATTCCGTTTTTCTGAACAATCAAAAGTATGTGAATCCCCCACCTACACGTCAAAATCCAGGAGTGTGGTTGTTACCATAGCAGCCCGCAGTTCAGCACTCTTTCTCACACTGCCCCAAATGCCATGGCAAGTACAGGCAACATTTATAGTTGAATTCTATATGAGCATATGGAGCATATGGTTCAGACAGTTTCAGTCTAAGACTTCTATGGTAGGGGTCTGCAGACCACAGGATAAATTTCCAAAGGGGTCTGCACTTCCATCTGAAGTTTTTTAGGGGTCGCAAATGAAAAAAGGTTGAAAACCACTGCATTACAATAACTCCAAACATGTCATTTTCCTTTTTCTTTTTTCCTTCTTCTTAACTTCGTTAATTAATTAATGCACTATTGTTTATTGTCCCTACTTTTCAAGAGTTATTTGTATCTTGTTGTTCCATTCTCCTGTTATCTCTCTAAAGAAGAAAAATAGAATATCCTTTTATTACAAGGGAAACACAGTCTTTCCCTACCCACGTTTTAAAAGTGGAAGAACCAGGATAAGATTCCCTGACATGCATACACCCTATATCACCTTATGATTAACTAATTCGCAGAAATCTTGTAATGTTATCGCTCATGAAAGTATGCCCCAACTTCTATTATTAGGCATTGAGGTATCTTTCGATGTATACTAGAAATAGGGCAATATAACTTATTGATTAAAGAGACAATAGATACATAGGGTTTCTTGCTTGCTATACAATTAGGTGAAGGTGTCATATTTAATTAATATGTTATATAAGTGGAATTGAGAAATATGATTTGGAGAACTGTGCACACACTTATTTATTTCCTCTTTTATTAGCTACAGAAGTGATTGTGCATCACTGTAGCACTTTTATCCCTATGGTAACATGAGCTAGTATGTAGAGCTGGTCTAAAATGGGAACATTGTTTCATAAATAATTTACTCCTTTTAATCTAAATTTTTAATTTCCTTTTTTTAAAAAAAAAATGGGGTGACTTTTTTACAAAAAAGTTCACAATATATGTATATATATATATATATATATATATATATATATATTTTTTTTTTTTTTTTTGGAAAATTTCAACTAGCTCGAGTAGTAGATGCTTCAGACATATATACTTGCAGCAGGCAGTGAATTTCTAGGGGTTAAATGATACACAAAAGCCTTGTAGGAATAATATTTCTTTGCAGTTGCAGGTTCTGAAAATTACCTTCCAAATCAGAAGAGGTTTAAGTATCTTGGCAGGTACATTAATGCTGAATGTAGAGCTGGAGACAGAGCTATTGCCATTACAGAAAGAGTGCTAGGCAAAGAAACTTGTTTTTAATGTTTAAATAAACTGGAGGATTTCAATGGTTCTCTTAAGCCATTAGAAATACATTACTGTTCCTTCTCATAGTTGGAAGCCCAGCAGACCCAGACAGCCTGGATAGATTTCCAGGTTCACTAATGACCTCATAGGAATTGAACAGTGGAATGATATCTGCCTCTTCGGTGGATAGAGACAGGCCCGAGCTTACACAGATCTAATTATTGCATTTCTTGAAGATAAATTGTAGCCATGAAGGCGTCTCACAATCAGTTATCAGGAAAAACTCCATGGGCACTAACTTTCATTTTTCCTCAGTACAATGATGTACTGCCAATATTTTAAGCAGGGGCTCCCACCAAAATCTCTCCCTTAATCTGTGATACACTCACATCTCCCATAGCACATGTTTTTGCAGGGAAGTGAAACGCTAACTATTTCTTTTTACATTAACATTTAAGCATTTTCTAAGAATCACAACCAAGGAAGAAAACACCACCATTTGGCAAACAAATGTCTATTACATATTCTTTGCAAGAAATGTTTACACTTCATTCCTAAAAAATAGATGGAGGAGTGTAACCCTGTGTTCACTTATGTTTGTTTAAAATTGGTAGGGTTGGGGGCACGTAGTACACTTTCCTGAGAAACTGTTTTGAAAGTATCTTCCACTTGATGCAAACTTGTCCGTTTTCAGTACACCAAGGGGAATATAGTTCTTTAGAAGCATTTTCATGAGTACCAGGGATCTAAATTACCTATGTCAAAGGTAAGAGATTCTGGGCCAGACTGTATTACCATTACATGAAAAAGCGCCTTACTCCATAATTTGCCCCATTTTTCCAGTGGGATGGAGTAAGGTATTATGAGTAAAGGTGGTTCTTCTGTTTCCTTGCTCTTTCTCAGAAATTATGCTGCTTTTCATTTTGTATATAGTGTCTCTAAATACTACGCTTATGAGCTCATTAAAATAGATAGTTTAGATAGATCAATGGATTTAGCAGTATTTACAGAGTAGTTGCAACTCCACCACAGGCAGGAAATCATCCAAATCTTCCTTTTAATTTGTCTGCAAAATTTTAACACAAGATACCTACTATGCTCCTGAGACGCTACTCTAGCACATCACTTCTGCAGTGGTTTAATATTTTTTCCACTTTGCCTCAAAATCTGACTGTTCTTTTTATCTTGGCAATGACTTTACAGCAAACTTACCTTTTATTGCAGGGGGGAAATATAAATGTTTCTAGAAAGTGTGAGATATATATTTAAGGGGGGTTTTTATACAGTGGTTTCAAACATAAACCAGCTATCTACCACTCCATCAATTTAAAAAAAAAATTAAGGTCTTAAGAAATATAGGTGTCTATATAAAGATTAAAAAGATAATATAGAGCGTTCCTTTACCTGTCTTTCCTTGGTATATTTCACTTTAAAGTTTAGAGCCATTTTAAAGTTCGAAAAGTATTGTTGATTTGGTGTGACATGATTATTCATCCTGAAAATGAGCACTGCTACCCCATCCTGATAATTAACAAGTAGCCACCCGTTATTAAGGAGACCACATATTTCAATAAAGGGTCCTGCTGAGTTGTCTTTGTTCTGAAAAAGGTTTCGATTGAAAATTGAAATAATGAGGTTCCCCTGAAACGATAAGAAGCTCGGCCAACAATCATGGCTCTGAATCCATAAATCTTAAACTAAGTTTAATTATGAATACAGTTTACTAAGCATATCCATAGTTCTGTGAACTAGCTTACTGATTTTGCTTCTCATGATCCATGTGAATCTCTGTAAACATATTTGGAAGGAAAAGTGCTTGAAACATAGATACTAGTTGAAAGAGAAAGTGACGGGGCAGAGGCTGCAAACACACAATGCAGTGACAACACTGTTGAACATTGCAAACTGGCAGCACAAAACAAAAACCCTAGGCAAGCAATTAGCCAGGCCAAAGTGCCACTTAGTAGTAGTTTAAACTAAAACGCTATGTGGTGTCAAGAGGTCATTGTTACTAAAAACATTTGAAAAAGCAGCATATAAAATAGTGCATGCAGGAAAAAAGTTTCAACATGTGTGAAAATGTTAAAATAAGGGAAAACAGGTTTATGTACTACATTTCACAGTGGGTGATAGATGTATTTTAGAGCTATGGGAGCATTTGCAAACATTAAAAACACATATAAAATGATCTTATCTGGGAATACTAAGTGAGAGGATTAGTGTGTTGGAAAAATCATGCCCTAGTGAAATGTAATAAGCCAATATTTGTTCTTAGTAAAATCACAACTATTAATGTATTGGCACTTCCATTTTATTATTCAAAACCAGTAGTAAATTGGCTTTTAAAATACTTGGACAGGACCTGTAACTGCATCTCTTTTTGGAGAAGAGACAGCTCAGAACTTTAGAAGTGTGAGTCAGTAAATGAGTCAAAGCAAACACTATTGCTTCTGTGCCTTCTTTCTTAAGTAGAAAATAATTGCTGGTAGAAACACTGACACTTTGATGTATGACTGAATAAATCTATGCAAATTACTGCTGTCACATGCTATGAATGGTACGTTCTACTTAGGTGTACCTTACCTTAGACCTTAGTTCCTCCTGTGCAAATGACACATGGAGCAGTCCAGTTTCTCTACTGGTTATGGTCACTTTCTAATTGTGGTACTTCTCCCAAGGTGATGCCAGTACATTCAATATCTGTTGTCACTATCTTCTGCCAATTCTTCCTTGGCCTTCCTTGCTTTCTCTTTCCTCTCTTAGGTTCACAGTTCAGTGCTTGCTTAGCATGTCCCCATCTTTCATATAGTGTAATGTCCCCACCAACTGAACCTTCTGTCTTTCATGGTATTTTCTAACATGACCTGCTTAGACACCTTCCTTACTCTCACATTTGTTATTTTGTCTTTCCATGAAATGTGCCTCAGCCACCTGTGATGGGCAACTTCCAATCTCTTCTCTTTTTTGTAGCCAATGCCATTGATTAAGTCTCTGCTTTGTACAATAATGCTCAGAACAATTGCATGGTTTAATCTGACCTTTAGTTTGGTGTGGAGACCTCTGTTTGACCAGAAGTTGTTCATCCTTCCACAGGTGGTGTTTGCTTTTCCTAATCTCATATGAATATCTTTATCTCAGTCATCTTCAAATGTCATCACACTCCCCAAATAGCAGAACTCTTCTACCAATACAATTTCATTTCCTTCCACATAGACCTTTCCATCTATTTTCCAGTTTCCTACCTTCATAATCTTAGTTTTCTCTTCATTTACTTTCAATCCAATTTTTTCTGCTTCCTGTTCTACCTCTGATGTAAGGGCAGGCATTCTATTCCACATCATAGTTCACTCTTTGACAAATCTCTGAGAAAGCTATTGCATGGCAAAAACCCATCTTAATCAATTTTCTTGAATATTGCTAGCAGCCATAAAATACCAGAAAAGCTTATTAATATAATAAAGAATGTATATGATGGAAATAGATGCACAGAAAAATCAGATACACTGCTGGGTGAGTGATTTGATATTGTGACTGGAGTTAGACAAGGGTGTGTGTTATCACCGATCCTCTTTGCATTAACAAGAGCCTGGATGCTCTGGATGCTGGCTGTTGACAAAAGGCCAACAAAAGGCATTCCTGATAGTGTAAAAATGGGCAAGTGGAGACAAGTTCCAGAACCTTGACTTTGCTGATGGCATTGCTTTACTACTGAGGTTTACCAAGAGAAATCACAGAAGTAGAGATGTGTCAGCTATGAATAAAGTAAGAACTGACCTGAATCTTTGCTCAAACATCAAACCCATTTTACAGTTCTGAGGCACAGCACAAAATCTCACCCTCTATCTTATTTGACAGAAATGTAACCTGTTATCAGCTCAGCTTTGCTTTAGAGTTATCAAATTGTATGAGACTCCTCCAAAGCCCACTGAAGTGAATAGAAACTCAGGCCCTATTGGAATAGCTAGAATTTTTTTTACAAGCTTTAATCTGTATCCAAGTTCATCAGTTTTGGTTTTACAGGAACACATAATAGTCTTAAGATAATATGAATCATCTTCATATTTAGTGTGTGGATACAGAACACCACAATATAATTCAGTGTTTTGCTCTGGCATTTAGAAATGACTATCTACAATTGTACATGTTCACCCTTTGAGTATGTATTTCTGCGCCTTTATACAAACTACAAGATTCAACCATTTGTTATGAGACTAATTAAGTATTTCCAGTTATTTGTGTGTTTCACAGATATAGAAAATGAGTCTATTAATCAGTGAGCAAATTAATTTTTCACTCCTTTCTGTATAATGTTCTGCTGCAGATCTGCACTCCACCAATAGAGTATTATGGGAAAAGGAAATGCAATAAAACTAGAAATAATTTCCCCCACTATACATCAGATAGTTGAAATACTCACTCAACTCATATAACTCTTTTCATTTGTTCATGTCCAACACATATCAGACTCAATAATAGTTGCTTTTAGGTATTAGATTTAGTTTCATTAAGTTCAGTGAGCCATGAAAAAGAAAAATTATGAAAAGGCTCCCAGTTTCAATAAGAGTGTGTGAATTTGTTTATATCATTCTTCCAGAACTCCTGACTAACATTTAACTACAGACTGAAAAACAGCCTCTAGTCATATCCCCAGAATATCTGGGTATAAATCTTTCTCCTCTTCTATTAACTTAATGAGAGCAAGAACAGCTAATGTTTGGGTAGTATGGCCTAGTGGATCGAGCACCAGATTGGGACTCAAGAAACTGGTGTTCTAGCCCTGGCTCTGCCATTTGCCTGCTAGATGACCTTGAGCAAGTTACTTCATCATTCTCTGCCTCAGTTTTCCCATCTGTAAAATGGGATTATTGATACTGGCCTCCTTTGTAAAGTGCTTTGAGACCTACTGTTGAAAAGTAGGACTGTCAATTAATTGCAGTTAATGCATGCAATTAACTCAGAATAAATTATTGCATTTTTTTTTTAATGAGCATTAATCGCACGCCTCTGGATACAGGGCTCAGCAGTTGCCATGTGGGGAGAGAGGCACTGGCTGAGGCACCATCTCCTCCTGCTTGACAGGGCCAGCCTTAGAGGTGGGCAAGGGGGACTAATGCCCAGGGCTCCATGCTCAGGGGGGTATTGCTGCATGCCTCCAGGGCAGGCTCCAGCCTCTCTGCTCCACTGCTGCTTCCATCTCCTCCCTCCAGAGCCACCCTGGCCAAGTTGCTCCAGACTGGGAGCCTGCCTCCTGTCTGCTGCGCAGAGCAGGGGCAGGGGGACTGATGTCTTGGTGTCCCCCTCCCCCTGCCCATGTACCTGGTTCCTGCTTACCTGGGGTCAAGGAACGGGGGGAGACTGTCTGCTGCTGCTGCTGGCTCAGGAGTTGCTGGCTGAAAAAGCGTTCAGGCTTCTGAGTGCTCTGCTTAAAGAGACAGCACTCTCCCAACACACACACACACACTCACACCAAACCAAAGTCTGATATGGTGCCCCTGGTAAGCCAGGAGTGGCCAGAGGGCTGTGGGATGGCCATGGGCTCTGGCAAAAAACCAAAATATTTAAATAAAATGTATTCTATTATTGCTTAACAGTGTGATTAAAACTGCAATTAATCATAACTATTTTTTAATCTCATGATTGATCACGATTAATTTTGTTAAATGTTTGACAGCTCTAATGAAAAGTGCTATATAAGATCTAAGTATTATTATATTATTGCTTTGGAGAGACCTTTTGCTTATATTGTGCCAATATTTTTGTTGTTCACCACAAGAAAAAATATGTTAGCTTCCATGGTGAAAAGTTCCAGAGGGGTAGCCGTGTTAGTCTGTATACAGCAAAAATCCTAGACATTCACCGCCAAAGCATGGCTCCTGCCACTTGAGCTGCAGGTTGGTCTAACTCTGCTCTCATTGAAGTCAATAGTAATTATAGATTCAATGGGAGCAGAGTTAGGGCCAATATGGTGTTTTTGAAAATACTAGTCCTGTGATCCACTGGAGTTCCTAGCCTGGTACAGGCATAACTTTGTAAAGACCCCACAGCATTAAAAAGCCATGGCCAACAATTAAGGCACATCAAGAGATGTTACACATGCTGTTCCTGCTGTCTTGCCTCCTTTTACAATGGCCGTTCATGCATCATGTCCAGGGCTGCCAGTCTAGTGTTAAGCTCAGACAAACAATGGTATATCAGGTTCGATAGCTATGTCCTTGCAGAGTGGCAGCAGTTCCGGGATAGAAACAAGCATGTTGATGAACTTCAGAACTCCTAACTTATGCAGACTTGTTTGCAACCTGAGCGGAAGATTCTGGAGTGGGCTTCACAGGCTGATGACTGGAGCAGCCAGAGTGGCTGCCACAATACAGAAATGTGCCTTAGCCCAATCTTCACAGCATGAGTGCATGTCAACAATGCAGATGGGCCAACTTGAGGTGGAGGATAGGAAGGTGGACTGCAACACCTTGCTACCCTCAGTGATGGCTGAACAAGGCAGATATCAACTTATAGTGCATATGAAAGAGGGAGGAGTTACTGTAAGTATCCGTTTCAGACTTATTGCAATAAAGTTCTCTTCAGCTTCTCTCATCTGAGCATTTCTGTGCTTATATATTCCTCCTAACCCGCTTTTCCATATAGAGTTCAAAATTAGCTAAAGGAGATTTATGTAGATGCCCTGATTTTCTGTAAAACCTGTTTAAGATTTTGTTCTGGAAAAATCATAAAGAGAAAAAGTTGAAAGTATTCCTGACATTCTGCCATATTTCTTTACAATCTTCTTCTGAAAATTAGATATGTGACTCCTCTTCCCATTTACTATCTATCTCCAGTGTTTAACATTTGAGCTGAGTAGGAGTTTCCTATTGACATCAGTAAGAGCAGGATTGGCTTTACATTAATGGATTTATTTTTAGAAATTTGTAAATGATGGAGGCTGGGTGACTGTGCTTTTGACTGTGAAGTACTCCCACCTGAGCCTTTTCTGAACTGTCTTGGCCGTGTCACTGCAGGGCTATTCAAGGCGCTCTCTCTTCCCAGGGGCCAAGTGTGCTGCCGACCCAGAGGCAAGCTCAAATCTAAAACTGTTTTACATTGGATGGAAAAGGAAAAAAGGAAAGTTTTAGGACAGAGAATGTAGAAAGTAGATTCATTGTATGGGAAAGCAGGTGATTTTATAGCATGAATAGGAGGCCATCCACAATTATTGATTAATTATATTAATACATTACTGATTAAATAATTCCTTAGAATATGCGAAAGGAAATATTAGCCCACCTAATTTATGTGATATTTACTATAGCCATGTAAATAAGGATTCACACCATGATACAATTACAATTATATAATTATTATTTTTTTATTCCTAGATTAAAACATCAAACCAAAAGTAGCAACCCTCTTCTCTAACCCTCTAACCTCCCCCCACCCCCGAAAAAAAAAAACAAACCCCAGCAACATGTAGCTGTAGATTGCTATTTCTGACATTTTCCTACACAAATTAAGTTATCACAACTCCATCTACTTATACATCCTGACTTTCTTTGTATCTGTGCACACACATGCACTGCTGCCCATCAGAGGATAATAATAAAAGGCAGACTTACTTAGTTAATAGCATAATGTAACTTAGCTGCACTCATTATTTTCATGTACAGCTCCAAGTTGTGAAAAGCTCATGACCTTGGTATCAGAATGAAATTTATGCAGTCAAATTAACTTCAGCAGTTGAGCCAAGTGATCAAAATTTTAAATCTTTCCAAATATATTAAAGCTGGCAGGGAATTGCATTTCTCTTTATCAAAACAAAGTTATTTTGTATTGTGCTGCAAAAAGTAAAATTGAAGTATCATTTTCCAAAGGAAATTAGACCTATAATTTTAACTTAACAGGTTTTCAAATTCCTCTGTTGTTTTCCTTGTGATATTTGCATGAAACAAGAACTGTTTTAAATCATATCTGAGTTAACACTTGAACTGCATACAACTTCAGCCTATGGAAACGATTTCCTGATATAACCTCACTCCTGGCCAGCTAGAAAAGTTTTATTTCAGGAAGAAAAAGCCCAATGTGCCATAGACTCATCCAGCTGCATTATAAATGTATTCTTAAATAGCAACTCTGTCATTTTCTTGCAACTTTGCAAACCACAAGTATTTGTAATTTGCTCTGGGAGCTTATTTCTTGAGTCAGACTCTGCTATGTACTTTAAATTTAACCTTACAGGGTTTATTTTTTTACAGCTCCTTTTAAAATATCATATAAACATAACCAGATATTGGAATTTAAGATGTTGTTATATGATATGGAAGTAATGGACACTACTCTGGTTTGCAGATACCAAAAAGTCTTTATCTGTCATTACAAGCTCTTTGCCAGCCTAGGTAAAATGAGTTGATTGTTTGAGTCCAGCTCCCGTGTGGCGAGGTGTCCACAGAACGAAAATACCCATCAAAGGGCAATTTTGTTGGCAAGCTCATCAGAAAATCGAAGGATTTGGTGGGCCTCGAGACTGACCTTCCCTTTCACCCCCTAGAAGGTATGGCACATTGGTCCTCTTACATTATAGAAAGGCATAATGACAGAGGTGTGTTGGGAAGCTTGCAGTGCCTCTTTCTGCATCTGCTCTGTGGACAACAAAGAACTTAAAACTCCAACATTTTTATAAGGACTGCTATATTAGCTTTATGACTACCATGCTCACCTTCAAAAACAAATAAATTAGATTCCTAGGTCAGTAGAAACTGAGAGTATTCAGCACCTGGAGATTGGCACTCAGCACATCAAAGGATCTGGCCCAGAATCCATAAAGTGGCAATAATTAAATTAAAGCCCTAACTGTTTTAAATCATAAAGAGTTTGAGCTGTGAAGGTACAGCGTTCTGACCATCTGTGACAGGGTGTACTTACTCCGCACTGGACAGGAAAGAGTTAACCCTACACTCTGGGCAGAGGAAGTCCCGCCCCTCCACCTTTGCTGTGCATGCTCACTTTGGTGAGCTAGTATAAAAGGAAGCAGCTCAGCTAAGTTGGGGCTGGATGCAAAGGACAAAGGACATATGGCAGAGGCTCCAGCGAAGGAGCAATAAGAGCCCACAGTCGCCTCATGGAAGCTGGATTCACAGGCTGCTACACCTGCTGAAGGATCTGGAGATCCCAAGGATGCTCAGGATGAGACTTCAGGAATCAGGGTAGGAAGTGGTGCAGGGGGAGGGCTACCTATTGGCCCATGAAGAGTTAGCATCTTTCGGTCAGATTCCCACTGACTCAGTGACACACACTTGTCACTAACAGGGCCCTGGGTTGGGACCCAGTGGAGTAGGTTGGGACTGGGTCCCCCTACTCTGGCCATCACTCACTCCTAAGTGGCAGCCCATTCCACTCTGGCCATTGGGCCATGCTGCCCTAGGGCTGGGGTTTCCCTTTTGATCCTGGCCATTGCGCCATGCTGCCCTAAGGACTGGGGCCATTGTACTGTTTCTGGCCACTAGGCCAAAAAAACATGGGGTCTGAGCACCCCCAATTCACCCCAGGGAGTGACACCATTACTCACTCCACAACACCATCACTCACAATCAATTGGCATGCTGTTCACATGAGGCAGCACAATATTTCATTAATATTTCAATAAATACTTGCTTGATACAGAGCCCAAGATAGAACAGTAGTCATCAATGTCATTTACTGTATTTGGTTGAAGCAAATTAGTAACATGTTCTTTTCTAGACTCTATCTTCTAAAGCATTTCAGCCTTCACCAGCATACTAACACATCATTTACATGACTTGAAATTGTTGAACACATTTAGTGCTAGTTGGTCTGAAAAGTGGAGGTGATAGAACATAGTTTTCCTCAACTTTGCCAATTTAAGGAGACTATGTCATTGAAGATAATTTTTGGCTCATTTCATAAACCATTTTGCACTTCAGCTTATGAAGTTCACTCCATTTCCTATAATACCCCCAAGGTGAATCAGCAGATCTCCAGAAAATAGAAATGAATTCATGCTTGAAGAAAATAAACATGTTATAACACACACACACCCTCACTCATTTACACATGCTCCTATTCTCTAGAATTCATTGTTTACAGCTCAGTTCAACAAATAAACAACCTCTGCAGCATTCTGCGTTGTGAAAGCCTCTGAAATGTCATGGATGTGGATTCCACATGTTTGTGGTCAATAGAAGGAACTGGGAAAAGTTGGAGAAACTTTTTTTTTTGCCAAGATTTTAAAATTGCACCTTATAGAAAGCCTTTTAGAAACAGAGGCTTCACTTAAATGATTCTAACCAAGATCATGCAGTTCATTGCTTAATCTGAGAAGTCAAAAAATGATGGAGAAAATAATACTTTTTATTTACAAGCTAAAAGGCGAAGGAGAGCTGCTGCCTGTCTCAGGCTTGGCAGATGTAAAGTTTTTAAAACTGACTTTTCTTTTTTAAATATGAGAACAACAAATCCTACCTGAGCTGATATTTCTCACAACAAATTACACCTCTAGAGATAATTTTTATTGCATATTGTTTACTGGTGGAAAGTGTGTTAAATAAATTCAGAGGAGCATCACTTTGGATGCTTATTCAGAGTATTTAATCAGTTCCAGTACCTCTCTTCATCACATCTCAACCTTCTTCTTCCTTCCCTGATCCTACTTCCCTCTCTGACCCCTTGTTCCTTCTGTGTAACTACAAACATGTCTCTGATATACAATAGGCTCCACCATACCCAAATCAGCCTTTCCACTTCTAAATACATCTTTTGAGGTCCCTTTTTATATTCCCAGGAGACTTCCTGATACTTGTTAAGAATTAATATAAAGGAAGCCATTTCCAGTGCATGAGTTTTATTGGTTCCACAAAACCCAGGAAATTTAGCTGTTAACTATTTAGATAAATGATAAAGAATTCTGGTACCAATCCCCTAACCCCTCTATTTTAAACATTCCCCCCAAACTTCCTGACCTTCCCCAAGCATCACTGTGCCCCCTGCCTTTAATGGTACTCTATCATTGAGAAGTCTTGTATTTAACACTTTCTCTGGATGTCTGTCCTATTCAAATCTTATTCCTTTCAGCTTCTCTAGGTCATAGTTCACTGCACTCCAACAGGGGTTCTGCAGAAAGCCTACATGTCATATTTTAGACAGCAGTTGGCTCATCAGTGTTTTTCAGTCTTTCTTTGCTCCTGAAGTGATTTTAGGTCAAAGTAGTTGAAGTTTTGGATGAATGTTCAATTCATTTTATTTTATTCAAATGTTTTCAACTCATGCCTGCGATACTTACAATAATAGAAACACAATTTTTGTGACTTAAAAGCCATCACCTCAAAAATATGAATTCTTAAAACAGGATTTTAAAAATATTCAAAGACATACAAGAAACTAAATGTCCCAGGATGCATGAATGATATTATGTAGCAATATCTACTTTTTCCATCCCAGGAAAATTAAGTTAGAATTTAATTTTAACGTCTGGGAGGCTACCAAATGCTAATACCCATTCATTTAACTGAACTTCCTTTTATGTTGTAGGTACTTTCAGTGTTCACAATCTCTATTTCTAGGGTTCTTTTTTATCTAACAGGAAGCATTTTTTTTTCTCTTTTATACTGCAGCTCTAAGGTTTAAGTATCACAATGAATTTTCAATATTCCACATGCTATACAAATAGCAGAGGTTAAACTTTTAGCGTGGAAATACTGTAGATACAGTGTAGTAAGGTACAAAAGATATCAACAGGCATTATGTGGTGACTAAGAGTAATGATTGCAACAACAACAAAAGGCTTGATCCCTAAAAATGTACACAGCTCTAAAATCCAAAACTGGCCCAAAATAACTTCAGTGGGGTTAGTGGTTAAATTCATTAGCAGGCTAACTTACTGGTGCTTATTTTCTTCATCATATTTACTATTTAGGTAGAGTTAATGTAAAACATTGCTCATCTAAACAGTGGGGGATATTGGCTGATGAAGAAATTTGGAAAGACTAGTGATTACAATGGGGAATCAGTAATGTACAGCACAGAGAGAGAAAGAGAACTGATACAGTGTATACACAAATAGTAGCATCAACCCAATGTAGGCTTAATGTTGCTCATTTCAAATGACTCAGAGTCAATATTTTAGTTTTGCTATGTTAACATTATGAAGTAGAGTGGGAGAATGACAGAGGGGACAGTATTCTTCCAACATATGAAAGTTCCAAAATATAGCTAGCAGGGAGGAAACTCTCTCCCAGATTAAACATTTTCCTCACAACCAGCTCTGCTACTCCCTCAGATGCACTTACTGGGAGTATGCATCTTTATCTGCAGTACATTTCACCTACTGAAGTATGAGTATGCCTCATAACTTTATGGGCCTGAAGCACTGCTGCAGTGCTGCTTCCTTGCGTAAAAGTTACATGATTTAAGCACTCTCTACTTCTCATGTTCAGGCCCACATTATGGCAGCCATTCTCCACATTACTCTACTGAATGGAGAACACAGGAGAAGAAAGGAAACAAAAAGGAAGAATTAATAGGGACAAGTTGAAGTGTTGGTAAACAAGTACCTAATTTTCATGCCTTATACATTCCTGGGCTTGAGTACTTACTCTCCTTTACTAGTTCCTTAACCTCGATGTTTCTTTCAATTCTAGGAATGGGCTTCCCAAGAATTGGCAGCTGTAGCATAAATAGATCCAGAAAGTTAATCTCAGATAAAAAACAGAAAAGCTGTAGTTTGCTGTGTAATGTCTAAAACTGGAAGAGTAAAAGCCTTAGAGACAGAGAAGGATAAAGCTGTCATCTGCCACTCCAGACCAGCATCAGTAGTCATAAGAGCATCTGTGACAATTAATATTTGTATCAGATTTTGAAAGACAATTCACATACTAATGCTATGAATATCAGCCAAATGCAAGGCATCAGCTATTCTTAGTGTTTAAAGAAACTGGATTTGGTTGGAGTCCCATGGAGCCCACAAGTACTAGAGCCTGCTACAACAATGTATACCACAGATTGAACTTAAAGAAAGGCAGAAACTAGGAGATGGGTCTGCTCCATGGTGAAGTTCAAAAGGAGGTTTTTAAGGAACAAGATCTGTGAACTACCCACCAGCAAACACCGAGGATGATGGGGAACTCCCAGATACCAGGCAAAACTGAGGGAAATCATCCAGGCAGTTTGGGAGTATTGAGAATAATAGTAGGGGTTTAGGCTTCGGAAGCCTTAAAAGACCATTCTTTACATGGAATTTAGATTAGGCAGACACACACTTCTGGTTGCTAAATCATCTTTCCTTTCTGTATTGAGGTTGGGACAGGAATATAATTTGATATTTCTGTCTTGCAAATTTTATATTAAAAATGTTGAGGAGTGTTTTAGATAACAGGAGAGTTTAATGTGATCAGGTGGAAGAAAAAAAAATCTATTCCTTCTGTCTCTGTGAAAATAACAAGCTGGTCCCATCATGCCTTCATACTGTAAATACATCGGGGGAGTTTCTGAGCAATGGCAACCCCACATGATACATCATCTGTAACACCCAGACACCATTAAGAATGCTGCAGTCTGATTTACCTTTCAGTCTGATTTTTCTGGATTTTCTCTGTTCCGTCTAAGTCCCACCTTTTAACTACGTAGTTCTCCTTGTGAATTTCCTTTATTTTTAGAAAATTTAGTTAACAAAGATTCCAAATGGCACTTACACATTTTCCTGTAATGCACAAAAATTATATGAAAAGTAAATTTCCAACTCAATGAAATACATATCAATAGACAGTAATAGCATCTTCTAGAAGGACAATTTCATTTGTTAGGCAAGTTCAATTGTCTTTAAATTTGTACCTTACTTTTGGAACTGGAACAGAGTATTGTTTTGAACTCTGGTATTGAGATTAATCCAAAAATGGTTCTTTGACATAATACAGAACAGCAGCTCCATCATGTTAAACTCTAGTGCTTTGACTCTTGGCCAAGTGGTAGCAAATTTCAGGACTTTGCAGGTCAGCTTCCTCTTTAAGAGTCAGTAAAGCAGAGGCAAGTATTTTCTAGCATAAATTGTGTGTATAGTTGTGTATTTATTAGTTGTATACCAATCCTGTTTACCTCAAACTGAGGTGGTTAAAACTATGCAAAGCCAATTCCCTC
This sequence comes from Emydura macquarii macquarii, assembly GCF_026122565.2. Classification (NCBI taxonomy): domain Eukaryota; kingdom Metazoa; phylum Chordata; order Testudines; family Chelidae; genus Emydura; species Emydura macquarii. The sequence continues at coordinate 2,457,147 of NW_027133181.1, read as the reverse complement.
CTTGGAGAAACCTCAGTGAAGGCAAAACATCTACTCTTTTAGGCCTCTGACTCTTTTGAACTCTCCTGCTTATCACAATCTTCACTTTCACTTCACTTTCCCTGTTTACCCCTACAAATCCCCTAATATAAAACTGCTCACCCATATGGTCTTAAAAGGTGTCCTGGGTATTAACCTTCCTTTTGTGCTGCTGTTCTGCTGCACAAGCAAACCTCACAAAGGTTTGACAGCCCATCCAGACAAATGAAAGTTTTTTAACCCACAAAAGCCCTTTAACAACTAGGTGCAGTTACTGCATATGATAGCTTTGTCTCTTCCTGTAGAGTTTCATCCTGAATGTATATACATTGATGATTCATAATATGCATGACATTAGCACTTTTTGCAATTGTAGTGTGAACCAGAACCACTGGTAATAAACACAATGCTAATTTAAAATATAATTGAAAAAAAATATTCATTGCACATGCATGATAGCTCATTATCAAATGTTAATGCCTTTGCAGAATCTATTTTTCATTTAGTTCTGCACAGTCAAGCAGATTTCTCTTTTACTTCAAATTCTGTTGAGTCCAGAGTGTTAAGCCAAGTTTTATACCCATTAAACAAGAAGACCGACTATCTCTTTAACTGCAGCATGACAAGCAGTTGTTTTATATAACAAAGTAAATAAGCTTTCCCTTTACCACAGAGAAGGATGGTGCCTAAGACTATTCTTGTCACTGGTAAAGTAAGCACAGCACACTGAGCAGTGTGTGAACAACAACAATTTGGCTGTGAAAGAGAGAAAGAATCAGTAATGTTCTTATATCAGGCTTTGGGACCATTTGAAAAGTTTGCCGTGTGGGTTATTTCAGGCAAACTTTTTAGTCTCTCAGAAAGCTCTTTGGTTATGCATGAAACTGAAAGCATTTAAAAAGGGGAAAACATAAAAAAGGGAAACATTAATTGGGCAGATCATCTAGTATTGTAGATCTATTTTTACAAAAACCCAAACACATCTATACATAGATTTTCATCTGAAGCTTTTAGACCACCATTCCTTTTTTCCTTATCTGCATAATTGACATCTTCATTCAATTTCAACCAGCTGTTATGTGAATTTGTAATCATTTTATTTCTTTCTAGGTAATGCTTAATCTTTTGAACTCAAGGAATAATTATTATTGCAAAGTAGTTTTCCTTTTCCAAAGAGAATGCTTCAGGGTCACCGTTGCTTCCAGTTTCTCTGGGAAGGAGGACAATAAAGTATTTGTTGGTGCTGGAATGTTGTCAGTTCCAAGGACATTGGCATTCTCTCTCTCTGCACTACGTTCAGCATATTGAAGTGAGTTATATGAACCACATCAAAAAGCTTTAAATTAGTACTTTACTGCTTTTTAGTGCCTACAAACTAATTTTAGATCCCTCTGGAGCTACAAAATTTGTCTATATTCTTCTATGCAGCTTCATAAAAGCATAAGATGGGCATCAAATCATTTTGGGATTTATTCTTTTCTCTTTTTATTTTTAAAATGGAAATTGTTATATTTTAGAACATTCATCTCAGCACTGTACACAGTATACATTACAAAGATTTCCAAGAGGGGATCTGATAAGTACCAACAAAGACAGATTTCTAAAAATCACATCTTCTGCTCTTGCTTAGTGGCTCAACAGTTGAATTATTCACAGTGGCAATGTCTTTAAAGTTAAGAGTATAATTTCTCTTGGAACAACACTTTTAAAAAAAAGTTTACCAATTGGAAATAACTATGTGCTTTAAAGAAACTTTTGCGACATCTTTTTGTTTTTTTAAAACTACCCTAACTTTAGAAAGGAAGAGCAAACTAAAAAGAAACCACAATAACGTTGAAAGACATAATGGAGTATGTGTCACCATTGCTTTTTCCAGAGTGTGGTGTATGCGCCGATGAGTTCTTTGATGGCTGCTAAGTCCAATGCGCAGGTGATGGTCCAGTCCACAGGGAGCGCACACCACACATTAGCAGTGTTCTGAACTGGAGCAGCAGATTCAATGGAGTACAATGGAAACTTTATCAATAACAAAGAAGGGTGGAATCTATCTCTGCATTCAGAACTGAATTTTGTGTCATTTTTACATCACTCTTACATCTCCCATATAGTAGGAGTTGCAGAGTCAATTTAGCCTTGGCCAATTTGGTCAGGACAGTCCTGAGATTTCCCCTGACTTGCACCCATCTCCCAACATCCCCTCTATGTGGGAGGGGCAGATAGGAATAACCAGGGCATAAACACCCCCCTTCTCTATCCTGACGTGCCCCTGGAATATTCCTTGCATCAGAGTTTCCTGCAGGTCTGGTACAGAACTGGCTTCATCAATGTGTCTTTTGGGGACTCCCCCTACACTGGGGAAAATCCTTGAGCCAAGGATTTATAGCCCTTTTCTGCTGGTGGAGCCAGTGGACCAAGGACTGCAGAGCAACCATGAACTGGACCCCAAGTAGCTAAGTAGCAAAAAAGGATGGATGCTTATAATCTGGAATGAATATATAAATAAATACATCCAAGAAAGGGAAGCACAGGAGAGGCTGATTTTAGTGCTTGTTCTCTTTCTTACAGGCTTTTTCCTTACAAAGGGGTTGCTCTTTGAGGTACATTGGTCAAATGAGAGGAAATTTTGGTGGTTTCATGGCTGAAGCCTCAAGTTTTCTTCATGCTATAACTATTACCAACAATATTTTCTCAAGATCAGAATGAAATATTATGTTTGCTGCCAGCTATCAACTTGATACAGGATACTGTAATAAAAGCAAAGTGTTTCATGGTAACAGAGGAATTTTACCCATCCTACAGCTCAGGGGTGTCTGTTTCTCTGTTGCCTCTGTTCCCTTATTCCCGTAACTTGTCAATTACACATGCAGTATTTAGCCTCCTAATTCCAAGAACCACTTGAGTGACCTCCTTCAAAGCTTTAATCAATGCTGCTTCGTAATTCAGTCAGCATATCTGAGTAAGTCAGTTGCACTAGGACTTTTTGGCACATTGGTTACCATGGAGATGTGATGAAGACCATGATAAGTTTGTAGTGCTGCTGCCAGCAGCAGTACATGCCACAGAAAATTAGGTTAATTAGGGCCTGATCCAGCATCTGCTAAAGCCAATGGAAAGACTCCCACTGACTTCAATGGGCACTGGAGAGGGCCTGTGATGAATAATTCCCTCAGTAAATCTGGCCTCTATATTTATTTGTGGCATGTCCAAAAAGAGATAAAAAAATTCCTCTAATTTACTCAAAATTGTGTGATTTTCTTTTCCAACCTGAAGATTTCTTGAATAAAGTTCTACAAGAATTTGATAATCAATATTCACATTATAATCAGTGTGGGTTAGATATGATGGGTGACATAAATCACATGATAGTTTCTATCTAGTTTTGATGAGCAAAACCCTTATAATCAAGAAGAAAGCTTGAAGGCTGCACTGGGGTTCTGAAGCTGTCAGAGGTAGCAGCTAAGTATAACTAGGAAATTTTATTTTAATACTTTTCCTTTCTGAGCCACAAAGGAATCATTCCTAGGAGATTTAAGTTACTGTAAAATGTATTGACTTGGTGCAGAAGTTATATTTAATTTTCTTTTATCAGCATGTGCATTCATAGTCCTAGTGGCAAAGAGTTTGGTCAGATCCTTATCTAGCTAATACAATTGTCTCTATGCTGGGGCTCTGTTGCAGCGTTCTGTAATTCCTGCCCCATTTTAATGTGTTGAGCAGTGTATCATCCCATATAAAATATATCAAGTGCATTGCTTTTACTGTACTGTAATTTTCCGTCCTCACTGTAGTCACTACCAGAAAGTAATGGCATGCTCAGTGCTAGCTGTAAAGGGTGTGGTCAAATCCTTATGTTGGTTATTTGGCTGCCCCTTTCACAAGGCTTAAAAAATTGACTTGGGCATCCTGTACTCGTAAACACTTAGATGCTACAGTAAAAAGTGTCATAACTAAAATACATTAAAATAAATAAAATTATTCTGATGGTGTTTCATGAAATACTATTTAATGCTGACATTACAAATTCCAGTTTTCAGAAACTGTTTAATCTGAAATACCTCTGTATCTCCATTTGATACAGGTTATAATATGTTCTCTTGATTTTACAAATCATCTACTGTACAAAAAAGTTTAGGTGTCCCCAATGCCATCACAAAATACATGCATATCTCTTCTGGTGCAATTTTTCAAGACTGTTAGGTTTGGATTTCATGACTCTGTGTGAGCAAAACTCACTTGCATGAATATTTGCAAAAAGGGCTTACTTGTGAACTGCCTTATTCACTCCTACAGAGGATAAAGAGGCATAAGATACTTCCTTACTTCTCTGCAACAGCTACCCATGTTGGCAGCCTTCCCCTCCTGTGCAGGTAGGTGGGGAGTGGAGGACTGGAACAAGAAGAAAGAAGGAACCAAAGAGTGACTCAGGTTATGCCTATGTTGGCAAAATTTATGTCAGCAAAATGTACGTCTCTCAGGAGGTGAATTATTCACCCCTCCTGAGTGACATAGTTACACTGATGTAAGTGCCGGTGTGAACAGCACTATGTCAGCGGGAGAACTTCTGCCGCTTGCAGGTGCTGGAGTAGTTAAGAAGACATTAGCTTAGAGCAGCTACATTAGAGCTCTTATAGCGGCATAGCTGCATCAGTGCAAACTCCCTAGTGTAGCCTTGTCCTCAGAGTCACTGGACTGCTTGTGGAGACAACATCTGTGTCTGGCCATCTCAGGATAACTCACGGTGATCACAAGACAGATGAAAATGTAACCAAAGCAAAACAAAAGAAATGACTTTCAGTTCAAGCAAATTCTCGTGAAAAATCATTTTTCAGTATTTGCCCAACACTATTGTGCATAGTGCAGTTTAGGAGTAGGAGTACAAATGTGGCCTTATGCCACCTTTACTATCTTCTGGTGGTAGGCCAGCTCTGGGCCAGTAATGCCCCCAGTGTAAGTTAGAGCCATCCGAAGACTGCTCTAACTTGTGCCAGTTGCCAACAGTTCTGAGGGTCAATATGGCAAACAGTCCTAGCCAGCAGAATGGAAAGGGGTTTGCAGAAGGGTTGCTCTCAGATCATCACTGGAGGTTGACATACACGACGTCATTGGGGCAAACCCATGAGATTGGCAACCATATCATTGGAGGTTGCCATACACTGCTGTGAGCCTCCTATGGTAAGCCATGCCAGGTGTAGGACATGAAATATATAATCCAGTACCAATATTTGGACTTACATTTAGTCTGGTAACAAATATGTACAAACCCTACTCATGAGACCTGTCACAAAGTGTTTTGAAAACTTCTTATTTACACAGCAGGTATGATCGGACCTGTGGTGGGTATTGTTTGCATCCATGCCTCTTTTAAGGGATATGAACTTCTCTCTATACAATGCGTCTGATGCCATGGCAGAAGAAATGACTGCAAGGGAGCACCGCGAATAGAATGCAAAAAAATAATAAAATGTCAAAATAAACAGACAAAAATTCCATTCTTTTCTGTGCTTCTACAGCTGTAAACTAAACCAAAACAGCTTTTTAAAAATAATTAATTTAAATTAAAAAATGTATTTTGAGGACTAGTGGATTCATGATAAAGGTTCAAATATTGCTCTCATTCGTCAACATCTACCACAGTCCAACATCTGTGGTTTACAATAGGTTTATTTAGTCAACTGGAATTCACTTTTATTTCTAGGCACAGATGGTTCTATTCTCTTCCCAGTCTGTTTACCTGACAATCAGAGTTGGTAAAAGGAAGTCTAATGATATGCTAATTGTAGCTGTGTCTAAAGAGAATATAGAATCACTTAGGGTCCAATTCTTCAAAGATTACATGCAAGACAGTCTTCATTTATTCCATCAGTCTCATTGCATTTCATATTGAAGTGAAATCATGTTACCTACATGAGTTAAGGGTTTGCAAGATTAGGCCTTTGATTATTATTCATTTGTGAGATGATGAAAATTGTTCTTCTTGCGCTTAATCCTGTGTCTCTTAGTCATCTGACTAGTCCCAGTGAAGTCAAAAAGACTCATGTGAATTAGGATGCAGAATCAGGTCCAATTGACTTATATTGTTCTTATATATTTAGAAACTGATAAAAATAATGAATATGAGAAAAATGTTGATAAAGCTCTGAAAATATATTTTATAAATAAATAAAGTATGTTTTAACTTATTTCCAGTATCTTGAAAAGAAAGTTCACAATGGAAAGAGAGACTATGGTATTATGTGTTGGGATTCTAGTTTGTTGCTGTTTGTTATAGTCCCTTTTTAAATCAGAGAACGTGTTTGTTTGTTTGCTTATTTATTTTGGGGAGTATGTTTTGTCTTGGTTTTTGGTTCTCCCTTTAAAAAAGGGATTCTTTGTCCATTTAAAATCTTTTTTGATTTCACTGAAGTTTTATCCTGTAGCGTTTGGCCCAATCCAGCGTTCTGCACTCACTGAATCTGAAAGATCATTAGAGAACCCCACCCTCAAATTAAATCTTATTAAACAATATTGTCTGCTATATGGCTACAGTTTACCTTTCAATAACATAGAGAATAGTTTAATGTTATTTCAAGGAAAAATAGAACAGGGACTTTGGAAATCTCAAAAGCATGCAAATAAAATAAAAAAAGAATAAAACAAGATATTTGCTTTATTGACAAGACTACATAATTTCTAAATTGCCTCAAGTCTTGGGCTTCCTGGGGTCCAATCCTGTGAGGTACTGAGCAATGTTAATGTCACTTGAGGGTGCTTAGAACACTACAGGATTGTCCCCTAAGCATGCAAATTGAGTGTTACTTTCGGACTGCTTCCATTAAAGTCAGTGACAAAACTCCCATTGACTTTAATGATGCAGGATTGAGCTCTTGTGATGATACTTGTACTTCTTAATTAGAGCTAATTCTGAGTGGCCAAGTTCAAATCTGGACACACATCTTCATTTTTCCAAACTCAGGGCCTGATTAGTCAATTACAAAGAAATGGTCAACCACGAAATATGGGTCTAGATTCAAATGTTGCCAAAGTTTAAGGGTGTTTTGAGTGGCTGGGTTTTGATCTCTATCTTCATTTTATTCATTATGACAGAAAAAGTTATACAGTACGATTGGGATCCATTTTACAGAAGTTCCCAAAAATTGTCCCACACAACAAAAAAATATAGTTTTGAAAGGAAGAGGTTCGTGTGAACACTTATGATCAAAAAAGGTCTTTATAGTATTGTGTAGCACCATCCTCAAAAGACCAGCATGGTGATTTTAGGAAAGTGACTTCAACTCTCTGTGCCTCTGTTTCTCATCTCACGTGTTTTGTCTATTTAGGCTGTAAGCTCTTACGGGCAGAGACTGTGTTTGTACAATGTCTAACAAAATGAGGCCCTGATCTGGTTTGGTTTCTCTAAACACAACTGTAACACAAAATATAAATTTAAAAAACTCTCAAACAGCCTGTTAAGTATAGAAATAATATTTTCAAAGGAACCACTATCTACAAAACCACCACAAGTAGCTCCTTTATTGACAGTCAATAGGGAGGCAAAGGACTGAATGTATATTGAAATAGAAATGAAATGTGTATTGAAATTCACCCTAGAGGTCTTTCTTCCAAGTAAGGTTTAAGGTATGTTGGCCACTACCACTGCCTGTGTCGAATATGTTCTGTGGATAATCAGAGGATTTCAGAGTTCCAGTGATCTCAAGCTAGTACCTTTCCTCAACCCCTTTCCATGGAGCAGATAATCTGAGCCATCAATTTTTATTATTAATTCAACTGCAATAGACTATCAAGATAATTTGAGGCAACGTAATACAATCACTAGGACACTTGACTGGCACTCAGGAAATCTGAATTTTTTTATGGGTGCTGTCACTGATTTGCTGTTTGAGCTTGGACAACGCAAATCAGTCTCTGTGCCTCAGTTTCCCCATCTGTAAAAGGGAAATGACTTTGTGAAGAACCTGCAGAGCTAAAAGTTATTTTATTATTCATAATAATATCCTACAAACAATCTAGGACCATATTAATACTAAACTGATAAGTACTACCAGTGCAAGGAAATACTAATGAAGAGCAAGCGAGAGTTACCCATCAAGGTTAATTTTTGTAGATGTTATCCATGATTTCTGTTCCAAACTAAAATCACATTAAAAACTAATGGTCTGTCAGTAGCCTTATATTTAAGAGCAGAGACGTAACATGGGATTATTGGTAACACATTATTTTACAGGGCATCAGTAACCATGTGTAAGAAATTATCATAGAATTACAGAATTATTACATGGTTATTTGTGCTTTGCCAAATAAAATGTTACTTGATCATCATTAGATTTATGGGGTGTTGATCAGATGTGGCCATTTACCTTCTATCCTAGTTCAAAATGCCATAAACCTGATGTTAGCTGAACTCTGGGTCAGAGTCCCAAATCTAGCAATCAAGTTATTAAACATATTTCTGTCTTTCATAAAAATAGCTTGCTGTTGTAAGGTGTGATGGGCACAATCTGATGAGCCAAATCGTGAAGTCCTCTGATTCTTAGGATGAACTGATTAGTTGAGATTTAGGCCTTTAAAGGATATTGTCAAATATTTTCTATAAGTTTACAGAATTTTATACTCTCCAAGGCTGGTAACAGATTTTTGAAACCTGGATGTAAATATTTTCTCCAACCTATTTGACATTTTCCATTCAGAAAACATTACTTCCCCCCGCCATCCTCCTTTGCATTTTAAATGGAGATACATTATTTAGGCTAATTTCATTGAACAAATAATGCTTTAAAGCTAACATGTCTGCAAAGCATAGCTCTAGTATTTGTTACTTAACTGCTGGTGCAGACAGAGGTGACAGAGGAGGCACTGAACGTTGGGTTTGGATGTCTGTAAAACTAGCGGGTTTTAAGATATGCTAATTGATGGAGTGAGAGATTTAAAAGGTCAGCTAGAAATTTAGAGTGCAGTAGTTCCTTTACCCATTTAGAATCATTTTAAAGGTCAGTTGTGGACTTAAACCTTGGCAGCAGGTCCAGGTTAAAGAATTCTGGACCCCTATGCATCATGGTAACTGCCCCCCCCACACACACACACCTTCCCTGTCCCTAGGAGGTGGGAAGCCTGGAGGGAGGGAGGGATTTGGGTCCTGACCCCACGGGGGGTGTTGGGTGACCAGATGTCCTGCTTTTATAGGGACAGACCTGATATTTGGGGCTCTTTTGTATATAGTTGCCTATTACCTCCCACCCCCTGTCCTGATTTTTCACACTTGCTATCTGGTAACCCTAGTGGCATGGGAGACCCAAGGGGGCCTGGTGGAGTGTGAACAAGCCCACCCTGCACTCAGTTTTCAGTGATGTCTGTCCTGCAGGACTGGCCTGGTTCTCTGTGAGGCCCATCGGCTCCCACCACAATGTGCAGGTGGGTCTTCCCTGGGTTGGGTTGTGTATGTTTGTGGGGGAGGCAGCATTCCCCAGGGCTCGGAGGGCTCCCTAAGATGGGGGCCCAGTGCAAATGCACCAATGCACGTTGGTCAATCCAAGTTACTTGGCAGTGTAAAACCTCTGGAAACTACCGTTGGCCCTCCTGCAGCAACAGGGGCTCTCAAGCCTTTCAGTCCCCACTCCCAGCCTTTAAGTGCCCACTCTGCCTGATCCCAGGCTACTGACTCTGGCCTGCTGCTCCTGCTCTCATTCCCCACAGACTCTGGCTCCCTCCTGAGCCTGGACCCTTTGATATCAGGTTTGACTTCCCCTTTCCTTTCCTGTTAGTGGATCGCTCGACTGACTGGATTTGAATTGGAGGGTAACAATGCCCTGAAATGAGCCAGAAGGTTTATTGAAATATGTAGACTTATTTAATTTTCCTTCACTGAGAGCTTAAGGAAACATAAGGATTTTAATATAGTCTCAGACTCAAATTACTATGTGCTTTGGCACCCTATTTGGTACACCTCAGAGCAACAATAAAGAACAAAAAAAATTGTAAATCATTTACATTGTAAGAACTTGATTCTCCGCTGCCCAGGACCTTACTCAATAATGTGTGTACAATGCTATTACTTTGGTCTGGTAACATTTTAGACTCCTTTTGCACTTACTTTGCTCTGGTGTCACTAACTGCACAAGGTACCAGGCAGTGGATATTCAGGTTCTCAGGTAATAGCCAACTGACATCATCACCATCCTGTATCTGAAGTGACCCCTGAATACAACCTGGCAAATAAAAAGCTCCTGTTCTTTACTCAGAAATGGGCTGAGAAAACATAGGAAAAAACTTCCTTTCTTCTTCCTCCAGAAAAGCAACAAGAGTTTAGTGATTTCAGCCCAGGACTATAGGGTTCTGTTCCTATTTGTCACTGATTCCCTGTGTGACCTTAAACAAACTGGTCAACTCCTCTGTGCCACACTCTCCTCCATTTGTAAAATGTGTATAATAATCATAGCTGCCTTCCTCTCTGAAGGGTTGTCTGAGATAATTGGTTAATGTTTATGGAAGCTCCTCAACTGAAAAGTGCTACACAGATGCAGATACTATATTCTTTATTTTGTACTGTCCCCATGAGAATAACTGATGGATGAATAGGTTGCTATTCAGCACCAGAAGATGCTCATACTCAAGGGTCTTTTTTTGTGTGGGTCATACTCAGATGTCCTAAATAAAAGATACTCAAATCTGACTATTACTGATCTCCATCTTGAAGTCTACCAGCTACCTCCACTGTTATCCTCTCCCAGTGCAGTACTGGCACTATTCACAATCCTCTTCTTCCCCTTCCAGTCACAAGAGTGATCAGGCAGAGCTAGAAGAGCCTCTTTCAGATCCTTCCTCTCCCTGGAAGTTTGGAGTCTGCTGCTGCCTCCTAAACTAGAAGTTTGTGGTTATAATAGAGATGAAGGAAGAGGAAAGCCCTGGGGGAGGGAGATATGATGATAGTGCCAGTGAATGCTTTCATCACCGTCTTTTAATCTTCAGAACAGTCACTCTGTAGAGGAATAATCTCTCAGTAGCTATGAGATTTCATTAAAGCTCTGGACTATAGTATAATTCAGGAAACAGCTATTCTTTAAGATTAATAATATTGGCATTCAGTACCTGAACTCAGTTTATTGTTTTTAATCAACTAATTTCTCTCTCTCTACCACTAAATTCTTCCTCTGTGGAAATCAAAAAGATATACTTTGACATACACTTGAAAACAATTTCATTTCCTGGCTGAATCAAGGGTTGGGTGATACAAATTTTTGACAGCACACACCCAAATCAAGAAGTTAACTCAAGAACTTTCGCTCACTGTTTCATATTCTGGGTTATAATTACACTGTAGCCTTAAAAAAACTCTGGAATGAAACTGGGAATAACAGCACATCACATTTATAAATGTGGTATGAGAAGCAGAATGATTTCAGCAGAACTAAAATGCAATATCACCAACATTTCCTGTAATGTACAGTTGCCAAGAATACAAAGAAAAAAAAGACAAGAAGAAGTGGAGTATTATGTTTAAAGGACTACTTTATGTTGTTCTTAGAAGAAGAGGAAAGCTAAAGGACCAAAAAGATGTGAAGACCTAAAATGGGTCTATATCTGCTGAAAATAGTGTTAAGGGGCTGAGCACTCTCAATTTCCATTTATTTATATGGGAGATGCTCAGTGTCTTGCAGGATTTGTCCTTTATGTAGGTGACAAAAGCCTAAAGCCTATAAAGTGCCAGAGGTGGAGTATTACTAAAGAATCTGTGAAGTCTTTAAGCATTGTCACATTAGCACTCAATGGGTACTAGATTTAAAACTTTTGAGAAGAGACCTCTCCCCCTATACTACCTGTCATTTAAGTGATCTCTAGGAGACCTCAATTTACATTACAATAGAAATTCCTTATAACAAACAGGCTAAATTAAATCTCCCTGTCTAAGAGAGCAAATTCTGTCAGGAGCCAACAAACTTATTTAAATAGTTAAAAAAAGATTTAAACAAAAACTAGAAGTAACAGCGTTTGAACTCTTTAGGCAAATTTAGATTATCATCATAAAATGCCACTGATAAGGACAGAGAACTACTTAGGAAAAACAAGAGTGAAAGTCATGCATGGAGAACAGGACACTTGCCAAAGAAAAACACCCTTCCCATTATTGTGCAAGTTCTGAATTCTGCTGACTTCATCTTTCATCCTTTTTCTCAATAATTTTTTATTGCTTGATTTCCAACAATGACAAATATTGTAAATCTATGAGGAAAACTCTGACGTGGCTTTAAAAAAATCAAAAAGCCACTGGAATGAACAAGAGTGATTTTTATTTGAATTTTATCTGTGTGAAAATCAAAATTCCTTTTTTATATTATGAGTCACAAATGTTGTCTCATACCAGTGAGGTTCTAATTCTCTTCCCATGCTAGTCTAACATTTGTGTAATTCCATTGATCTCAATGGAGTTACTCCTCATTTATGTCCGTGCAAAAGGAGAATAGGACCTTGAGAGCTGAAAAATGTACGTTAACCCCTGACTAAAGGATGGAATCAGGCTTAAAGAGGCAGAGGTCAGCTAAAATGCAGGCAACCATTTCTAGGGATAGTATACGGCTGACAGCTCTCACTTCTCAGCCCTTTAATTTAGAAATAGGGATGGAGTGGTAAGAGAAATGTATCTTTCAATGAGGAGTGAGGCTGGATTCAAGATGACACCATTATTTAACAGCAAGAATTAATTCATAGCAATAGATGGGCAATTATTTATTTAAAAGAGAAAGAAAGGAAGCAAATATATCACTATCTTCTGCTGCATAGATAACTCAGCCTGGAGTTCCCTAGATAAATTGCCAAGACAGCAAATCCTGCTCTATCTGGCATTTCTGACACTGCAAAAGAAATCACTTTGTGTAGAAGTGGCTGTGACTGCTGAAACAATCCAACCCAAAAGCTTGAGAGAATGAAATATCGGGTCTATCGTAATGGTTGCTTCTGCTGTGTATTCATGACAGCTGTACGTGGGTTTATATCACAGGAAATAATTTTTTTTGGCGTTCTGAGTATTGTTTGATTATAAAATTGATAGATTTTTCTTCTAAGTATTTTTAAAGCGGTTATATTTTCATTTATGACATTAATGTTAGTATTGCAATCAGTATGGTCTCTTGTGAATTTTGATTAGAAACATTCAGCTGAATTAGCTGAAACTATTTAAAGGACTCAAAACTGATTGAGGAAATTGTAAGCAAAGAACAACGATAATCAGCAGTGCATCAAGGGCTTGATCCTGTACCATTGGTATCAATGGAAGTTATATCTCTGACTTCAACTGGAGCAGGATTCGGTCCCTGATTTGGGTGAAGTCTCTATTGGCATACCAAAAAAGATCCATGCTGTTTCCTGTTTTTTAAAGTGTTCCTCATCTGAAAACGGTAGTACAAACCACATTTATTAAATGTACAGCTGTTATATATATCCAAAGCTGGAGAGAAACTAGATGAAAGAAATGAACAGCATCTAAGAAGGTGAGAGAGTGGTGCCATTTGGTGTTTTGATGAACTTCTGGAACCTTTTTATTCTCCCAAATAATATCATATTTGAAATTTGAGGTTTGTATAACATTGAAATCCATACTTTTCGAAAGAAAAATATATTGTTATACACTGAGTGTGTAAGTATGAGTATGAGTAGTGCTGCATTAAACACAGAGGAAGAACCACTTTGTATAAATAAAACCCATGTTTTTCTAAGTAAATCAAAATCTATACTACGTACATTAGGGAAATAAAATTGCAACCATTGAAAACACTTTGCAAAAATGCGTATACAATAGGGACTGATAGAAAAGTCACTGAAGTCTGTGCAAAGAGTCCCATTGTCTTCAGTGGTTTGGGGTTAAGCTCTAACAGAACAGATAAAGCCGGCAAAAATGCACTTAAGAGCATGCAATAACCCAGGGCCAAATTCTTCACAGGTACACTCTGGTACAGCTCCATTAAAGTAACTGAAGAAAGGTAAGCAAAAATAAGTATAAAGGCCAAACCAAAGGAATCTGCTGACAATATCTAATTCAGAAGATATGCATTCATTGATTCATTGATTTTAAGGCCAGAAGGGACCATTATGAACATCTTGTCTAACATCTTGCATAACGCTGGCCATATATTTCACCAAATTCTAGAACAGACCTTAGAACACAAATATTATCTCAATCTCATTATCATCTTTACTTGCAATAAATCCCTCAACCTGTGTTCTCATGGGATTTTCCAACGCCCAATACTTCCAGTTATAGAATCACAGAATCATAGAAGATGGTACCATAGAACCATAGAACGGACCTCAGGAGGTCATCTAATCCAACCCCCTGCTCAAAGCAGAACTAATCTCAGCTAAATCATCCCAGCCAGGGCTTTGTCAAGCTGCATCTTAAAAATCTCTAAAGATGGAGATTCCACCACCTCCTTAGGTAACCCATTGCAGTGCTTCACCACTCTCCTAGAGAAAACATTTTTCCTAATATGCAACCTAGACCTCCCCCACTGCAACTTGAGACCATTGCTCCATCCTACCTGGAACCCTCTTTAAAGGCTGCTATCAAATACCTCCTCATTCTTCTCTTCTGCAGACTAAAGCCTAGTTCCTTCAGCCTCTCCTCATAAGTCATGGTACCATATGATATTTTGATTAAAAAACCTAGAGCAATATAAAATTAATCTAGCAGACACTGATAGGACTCAAAAAGTAATTATAAATGGGAAATCCTTATTGAATGGGTGTGCTTCTAGGGAGTTTCACAGGGATTGGTTCTTGACCTAGGCTATTTAACATGTTTATCAGTAAGCTGGAGTAAAATATAAAGTCATCACTGATAAAGAGTGCAGGCGACACAAAAAATGAGGGAAAGGTAAATGTTAGGGCTTTCCCCTGCCCCTTCCCTTTTGGTTCCCAGACACAGCTCACCAGAAAGTAACAGTCCAGAGTCCAGTCTGCAGGCAATGGCAATGGGTTTACTGGGGTCAAAACACGCAAGTATAAATTCAAAGCCCTTTGAATCCGTTGGGCTTCCTTTCCCATGACTGTAGTTCTATGTGCCCACATAACTCCCTCCTCCTCCAGCCATAGTTTTGTTTATCAGTGGAACTCCCTTTCTTCCCCTAACTGTGACTCCATACACCGATGGAGCCCCCTCTTCCTCCTCCATCTTCTTGGTAGGCTTAATTATACCTATAGGCACCTCCCTCCTGGTGCTACCCTTTTTAATATTGGTCATGTTCCATTTTGGAGGGTCTTAGGTCTGGGTCTTTAGCACCATCTCCTTTATACCTCATGTTCCTATGACATAGCAAAGGAATGAAGAAAAATGAGGTTCTACTGGTTTCACTTCTAGTCTGCTGGGAAGTCTGAAGAAAAGGACTCTTATTGTCTTTCTGTATCCCTCCCTCGGCTGGAGTGTTTCATCTATGTTTTGGATATTTTCACCACTAAGACTTCATTAAATTGTTCTCTCTTTCCACTCATCATCTACTGCATTCAAAACTCACTTCAACAACACTAAATCACAACCTTAACCCATTTGCTCTGTAGCATATTGAATCTACCTAATATCCTCAGGAGAGTTGTGGCATCCGTCACACCTCCCTATATTCATCGTATGAACACTTTCCATCTGCCTGTCTAATTCCAGTTTGGCACATGCAGCACTAAAGCTTCACTGATAAAAATTATATACGGTCTCTGCCATAACCATCTGTGATTCAACTGTAAATTTATTTGTTTGATAATGTAGATCAAGGGATTCTGTGGGGATGGCTAATACCTCTGTCATTGTTAGCACAGGCAACGTTGAACAAGTCTAGTGTTGGGTTGGAGGACCCTAGTAATCTTTGTCAATTTTTAGTATGTTTTTCATTAGCTGGATTGTAGCATGCCCCAGGATTCTACACAGCACTCTCCAAGATTTTTGTGGAGGAGCACTTTCCTAAGAATCTTTTCCTATGAGAAATAAGCAATCTGACTCACCAAATTCCACAAAATATTCTGTTAATGAGGTAAAGAAGTAGAGGTTCTAGGCTATAGTAAACATAATTCTTTCTGGGTGCAACCTGTATACTGATGTGATATCATCATATGAGTCTCACATATAATGCATGATGATGATGCTTAACTAAATTTCTCTTTATAAAGACTTTTATTCCTGGGACATTGTATTAATAAATAATAAAGTTAATAAAGAAATCTTTATGTGGATGAGTAGCATATTTCAAGAAATTAATGCAGGAAAATATTGCAGAATTCCACTGTGTGACTTCCATTTGAGTTCCAAGAGATACTGGGCTTAAGTCTGATCTCAGTTATATCGTTATAAATAAGGAGTTACTCCATTCAGATCAAGGGATTAAGACTGATGTGGGTTCAGAATCAGGTCTTTGCACCTTACAGTGTTGTTTCTTGACTTTCTCTGAATATATAAAAGTATGAAAAACTTTTCATACAAAACAAAATTTAATTCCTCCTCTCTGCCCCCAATTTTTCATAGCTAAAACGGCTTCATTTTTAGTTAGACTAAATCAGGAGTTTTGAAAAAGATCGAAACTCGAACCAGAAAGGGGTGTTGCAGTTGACTCATGTATCTACAGGTAAAAAAGGGGTAATGGCAAATCAGATTGTGTGAAAAAGGAATTTTTGCTGATTATTTTTTTAATTTAGTAACAAAGTTAAGAAACTAGTGTAGGAACTGTTCCAAGGACATTTCATGGATATGGCTACCTTAGCTGTGCCCATCATTATAGATCTGTGAGCTATTACATTGGTTGGGTTTAGTGCATACATTACTACTTTTCACTTTTTCTTGTACATAAAGCATATATACTGTGTTCTTCTGTTTGAAATGTACTATATTCCAGTTAGCCTTATACGAGTAAGGCCACATAACCCAGAATTACAAAGTTGACCCACATATTTACCAGAGGTCTTATATAACACAATTTTGTATAGTTACTGGTTAAAGAACTTTCAATAATGTATTCATTGTCTCCTTCTTCCAGTTACTATGGCCAAGTAGGTCTTATTATACATCAAGGATGTTTTCATTAAAACTGATTAGCTGCTGAAAAGAATCAAGTATAAGGAGACACCAAAGATTCTGAGCCTAAAAATAGCTTCTATTTCACATCAGTTTGAATAATTTCATCCACAGCTATTTATTTCTATTTGAAGGGCAGAACCTAATGTTTATACATGAGCCAACAAAAGTGGAAATAAAGAGGAAAATTAACATTTTACAGCTAATAACTGTATTATTTATAGAGTTGTGATTGTGGATATATCCATTTACTTTTCCAATACATCTGCAGTAAATTGCTTCACACAACGCACAGTCAACCTGTGGAACTCCTTGTTAGAGGATGTTGTGAAGGTGAAGATTATAACAGGGTTAAAAAAAAAACTGGATAAGTTCATGGAGGAAAGGTCCATCAATGGCTATTAACCAGGATAGGCAGGGATTGCTGTTTGCCAGAGGCTAGGAATGGCCAGTGGGATGGGTCACTTGATGATTACTATTCATTCCTCTGAAGCACCTGGCATTGGCAACTGTCAGAAGACAGGATACTGGGTTAGATGGACCATTGATCTGACCCACTGTGGCCATTCTTATGTTCTTATGTCACTTCCAAATACCAACATACTCAACTATAACCAAGACTTTCTTTCCAGTCCCCGAAGTATCACTTTGCATGAAAAGACAGAATGGGAGCTACTTGATTTCATCTTTTCTTTCTTTTCTTGCTTATATGGTCAATGCAAACTATATTAAGCAAAAGGCAAACAGGGGCATATCCAAGAGTATCAACAGGAGGCAATCTTCTGAAAATTGAAAACTTCCTATTAGGTAACTAAGGTGACTGCCCTGTTGATATTGCCCAGGATTTCCAATGTGCTAGAACCTCTAGCTATCTCCATGGACCCCAGATCATTTCCTTCAATACAGGGTTCACACAAAAAGTGGTCTATGTAGTGCTGTAGCTTTTATGAAGCTCAGTCCTCTAGAAGCTGATAGTAGATCAGTAGTTCACACAGTCACATGCTGAAAATTAGAATTAAAGCACCTCAAATACCAGAGACAATCAAAAGGAAAGCTTTTTCCTGTGTCTCTGGCACTGCTCACAATTTTAGCAGGGGTTTCTTGGACAGACAATTTAAGTGTGATGTCTAAACTGTGATGTCCTCTCAGTTTTGGATTCAGCTCATTAGACAGAAATTTACATTTCCTTAGCACCTTTCACAGCTCAGGTCATCTCAAAGATCTTCACAGGCAATGTGCAATGTGTGAGACTTAAACACCATTTTAGAAGGCTGAGCAAAGCAGCGATGTCTTTTGATGAGATTTTGAATACACAGAATTGAATTTCCAACTGCCTTTGACAGGGAATTCTGAGGGCCATTTTCCACCATGCCCAACATACAATGGACTGCTTATTGAAAGAATTTTAAAAACTATGACTAAGGACATTGTGTCATTACCCAAAATGGCCTAATGAGGTTACATTATAATTATTATTTGTACTGTGGTAAAACCCATAGTTTCAGACACTGTCCAAAAATCCCAGAATTCACAGTTACAGCCCTAAGAGCTAGATTTGAATAATGAAAATTTTCTAGTTCAGGTGATAAAAACATGACAATTATCATGAAAACTTCATCCCTTTTTAGACAAAATTTGAAATGTCAATGAAAAATTTTGATTAAAAATTAATATAGGAAACTTTTGAACAACTGGACTTGAACATCAGAAGATGCTACAGAGCAGTTTTGTTTTGTTTACTGAAATTTAACTTGGAATGCTTTGTAGTTATTTTATTCATGACCAATTGCTTTTTAAGATACAACTGGATATGGTTTGGATTTTAGTTGTTTTTCTTTGTTTAAAATTTTGTGGAACTTTAGCAAAAATGAACTAGATAAGATTGCATTATTGGAGGGCAAAATGCAGCAATATATAAGGACTTGAAAGAGAACTATTTAGCAGACAACCAGAATCACCAGTTGTGTCCCTTCAATTTCCAACAGATGGTATAAATATGAAACTGTGTCTTTCCATGCTGACTACATGTGTGCTGTATGTGGCAAAGCACCAGACCCACCGCAGGGTATTGTACGTGCAACATAATACCGTCCCTGTTGTCCAATGTTGTACCAATGTCTGAGCACACTGTGCTTATTTCTCATTGATCAATTTACAAGTCATGCAGCACATGGAACTATCATAGCTTTCACCCTTTATTTTCTCTCTGAATATAGTACTCTTCCCAGCTCTGTCTCACTGCCTTTTTTACCTCTGCTGTCGTCTATTTCTCACTGATCGCTAAGACTTTGAGGTCTGTAGACCCAATTCACTTCCCAGTTATATTGGTTTTACATCCCCGTATCTCTCTGTATTCCAAATAAATTGTTACTGATTTATATCAATGTACATGAGAAGACACTAAGATCTGATATATCTTCTTCTGGTCTCACTCACCAGGCCCAATCTCCTCTTTCCTGTCCCAGTATTTTGAACATTGCAATTCTTCCTGCCACTGACACAGATCTGTGGTACATTCCAAAGCAGACACGAACATGACCCAGTTCTCTTACATTGTTCCAGCCTTGCTAGTTATAATCTTCCACTCCTATTGATAATTTGATTTTTCAGCAAGCATCACAGACAGACAAGGTTTGAGCTTCTGGGGATACCAGTTCACTGTGGCATGTAATGATTGAAAAAAGACCATATGAAAGGATAAGAGGACTGAACAACTAACATTAATTTGGTTTCTGATTTTTAAGTACTGATTCACTTAGAATGGTCTTAATGCAATTGCCTGAGGAGTTCACCCTCAGAGAATTCTCCGTATTTCTCCTTTAATAAAATAGATACATTTCATTGTATTTAATAACGTATTATGTTAATGCTGTAAAACACAACGAAGAATAGATTTTAATTTTATATAAATATGTGACCCAATTTCTACGAATCTCCAGTGCAGACATTCTCCATTATGCCAATCTATTGTACTTTCAATACGTGACAGAGAAAAGGTGGAAGAGAGGCTACGTACTCTAGATATACTAATCCAATAGCTTTCTATTTATTTGCTCTCCTTCCACATCTAACATTTTTCTTTTGTGGTAGTCCTCCAAATGCACAGTATTTTGCTGATAATGTTTAATGTAGAATGTTGGCTTTCCATGTAAATTATGATACCGTCTCTCTGCTGTGTCATTTATTGAACTCCACATGCTATGGAACATGGAATCAGCTACTGATTATGAATAATTAATTCACTCTATGATGGAAATTAGAGGTTCAAAGGTTGATGAGCCAGTAGACAAGTATTAGTGGAAATATTGCTGCCACTTCTCCAAAAATTCAGTGATTGTTTCCCTCACATGAAGTAACAGCTTTCTTTTCCTGTTAGTCTAGCTGTAAATAACATGTTCCAGAAATGAGGGAGGGAAATTACAAGCAACAGGACAAAGGGGCCAACCAGCACTTCCTGGCATACAATGACAGGAAGGCAATGCTCCAGTGTCTGCACAACCTGGGTAGCCTGATATACAATTGTTCTAAAAGGAATAAAACAAATCTATGTTATAAATGTGCATACAAGTTTTGTATTAAACAAGAAATAGTGTCAGATACTTTTCATCAGCAAACAGGTTTATCATAATGACTTGTTCATTGGTTACAAGTGGTAATTAAACCTCTTCATACTCAAACATTTAAATAATTGTAAATTGCAAAATGACTATTAAACTATTATGTATTTATGATGTGCTTCCTGTCCTATCACTACTGATTACTGAACTACTGTGATTCTAGATTAACTGAAGGAAAACTTGTCGTGATTATGACAGCCCAATCCATTTAATTATAGTGAATTGTAATATTACTATAGACTGGAACATCATGAATAAGTCAAGTAAAAGAAACAGATGGATTATAAGAGAAAAGGCACACTGTGCATTTGGTACACTGTATACTATATGAAAACAAAGAGCAGTAATCAGAATGGAAATTGTGATATGGTAGGACCGTAATTTTAAATCCAAATATTCTGCTCTTGTAAATTGACAAAGCTCTATTGAAGTTAATTGAGCTGATCCAATTTTCAGCAGCAGATTTTGGCTGATGCTGTTTTGAATCCTACTTAGCTCTTAGTCTCAGTGAAATATCTTGAAGCAATGGAGTTACACAGATGAATTATGCATTGTGTAAAAATGTACTTCCTTTTAAACATGTATTATGAGAGGGTAAATAAGGACCTGGTTTACCTTCTCTGTATGACAGATAGTGTGGTCTAGACACTCAGCTGTGACAAAATTGGATGTGCTCCAGTTTGCACTCCCCAATCCCGAAGACAGCTAGAGTCCTGATTTCATCCCTAGCTCTACTGAGAGTAATCTCAGGACTCTAACATACATCAACTTCTAACAGCACCCAAAGGGCCGTTACAATGGATGGGGGTTACCTGAGTGCAGTGCGCTCTGCCCATGCCTTCTCCTACCTGTGGCATTTTACAGCAGAACTGGGCCTTTCATCAGTAGATTTCTAAGCAGTCCACAAAGTTTGGTGAGTATCATTATCATCATTTCATAAATGGTAAAACTGATGATCGGAGAGGTAAGTGACTTCATCAATGGCAGAACTGGGAATAGATCCCAAATCTACTAATCCCCAGTCATTGTGCCTTTCTGCTGACTCATGCTGCACTGTAACTTTAATTAGGAGTCCTATTACTTCAATACACATACACATTGCTGCTCAGCTCTCCATTGACCCCAAATAAATAAATAATGTAGCTACTAGAAGAATTTCATCATGGTTGAAAAACAGTGACACATAACTAGGACAAAATAAACACTTATCATGAGCATCCTAAAATCAATATGAAAAACAAGGCTGAAAGGATCAACAATAAAAGTAAAATGAAAAAATCAAACAAATGTCTCTTTTAAATTAACGACAATATTTATAAAATAGATTTAGCACAGACCTAATATTTAGCTTTATTTAAATTTTGGCTCCCAAGAGAATTAAAAAAACAGCTGGTATTGTTGATCTAATAGCGCCATGTCGGCTGGAGCAGACAGTATAAGAACTGTGTGAGGTTCAATGTCAACAAGCTATAGTCTTGGAAAAAGTGAGTTTACTATTTTATGTTTAAATGTTTTTCTCAGATAAGAGTGGAATTAGATGAAATTCTAGAGCAAATATACAGTTTGCTGTTTAAACCCTAATTTGTGTATGTGGTCTGAAAACAAAAAAGAGAAATATATATATTTCACTCCACTAGTTACCACCAGTTTAACTGTATATCACTACATTAACATTAACATGAGGGTCAGATGACTGTTCATGTTTCTGAAGCTAATAAAATAAGTTCCATGCAGTGTACTGGGCCTTTTAGAAGAGATCTTTAGGACTCAGGCCAAAAAAGTCAATCAAAATTCAATTCAAAGTTAGTCAGCTGTTCAGAGGTTATGAGTACCCATTGCTCTCATTTAGTTTCAAAACCACAGAAAATCAGGGCGCTTATTTTGTTGCCTAAATATAGATTTAGGTGCCTAACTTTTCGTACTTATATTTGTGCATAATGTCATTTCTGCACTGCAGTAATGTTTAAGTTCCCATTTCTCTTTTAATTAGAAAAGAGGTATGGCCTGGTGGGCTTGATTAGAATGACACATTTCCTTCAGTATTCTGCTATGCAATATAACATATGCCTTTGCCTCATAGGCCGCTACATTTCCAAGAGCTCTATGTATTTAGTACGGTATGTGAAATCCTTGAGGATCATTGTAATAATAAAATTATATTTTATAAAATAAAAATAATACTATAATTAATGTTATTGAGTATATTAATAGTAGAAAGATTCTTATTTGAGATAGTTTGGGCAGAACATTATATGGAAACTTTCCTGCTCTAGAGACTGGATTCAATTTGGTCAATAATGAAAATTAGCTTGGTCTTAATGAAGTCCCTAATTGTACCAAATCTGCTCCAGTAAAGGCATAATTTTACTTTTTCTGATCTCACACCTCTGCACTTTCTGATTTATGTCTATGTTGGAAATGGATCTTGTGCAGTGGAATAAGAAAATCAAAAGAATTCTTGCAGTATCAGAAATACCACAGATCTCATGAGAAAGCCAATACTCATATTTTCAGCTTGATTTTCAGATCAAAGAAGTTTGAATAAAATTGGGTAAACAGACTAGGCAGAGAAGGGTGGGAAAATAAAAGCTGATCTCCCTAAAGGTGAACTGAAAAGATTAGATCAGTTTAGAGTTAGGCACAGAGCTATGTACTGATTTTCAATGACCTCTACCTCCACCTCCTCCATCCTTTCCCATCATTCTGGCACATCAGAAAGAGCAGAGGTGAGTCCACCATTGACCTCGTGGAATCATTAACATCTCAGCATGATGAATTCTGGGACACTTGTAGTGAACCCAGCAGAGCTGGGGGAATATCATGGTGGATAAAAAGAATTTTAAACTATATGTTAAAATGTATGTATGTGCAAACCATAGCTGATTAGTTGACAGAGAAGTGAGAAAGACAGGAAGTTATTCAGAATCTACGTATGTACTTTCTGTAATTCAAAATTGATCTAAGCTTTGAAATTCATTTTAAGTAAACAATTTCCAGGTTATGCCTTTGACACGTACGAATCTGTCAGCAAAGAAACCAAATGCTGGCCTCTTGATGCCAAAAACTGATGCCAGATTTACTGTATCAAATATTTTAAGCTTCTGCTAATGTAAAGACTAATCAGAGATTTTTAGGTGGACAAAGGGATGGGGAAATGTGAAGGAGGAGTACAGACAAAAGCAACTCTTTTTTACATGGTCACACAGCACTTTAAGTGTTTATTTTCATGAATAATTCCCTAATTAAAGTTACAAATGGTATGCTCTCAATAGAGGCTTTTCCACCATAGTGAAGAGAACACAATGGGGATAGCAAGGACACCTGTATAACACTATAAATTATCCCAACCTGTTCTCTCAGGTGTTTCCATCTCAGCTCTGTCATGTTACCTAGTCAGCATCTACATAGTTCTGATTGAGGAAAGCACAAACCACATGCTAAATCCATCCTGATTCAAGAAAGCACTTAAATACATGCCTACCTTGAATGGGACTTAAACATGTCCCTACATGCTTTGCTTAATAAGGATACTTTCCTGAATCTGGGCCTAAATGTATGCTACTGACATAGCTTGAAATGCCATATACTGTACTATCTTATGTGGGCATTTCTCTCCCACATTAAATTAATTCACATGTAGGGCTGGTGATCTTTTACTCATTTTCTAAGAAATAACAGGGAAGTGCTTCCAAAGCCCAGTTTATAGTGAAACATTTTTTTTCTATTTTTGCATATCTTTGTCCCTTTGGGAACAATTTCTTAGTGATATATAACACTGGATGCTCTACCATCAGCTTCTTGGCATTAAACTGAACCCATTCTAATTTCTGATGCATCCGGCTGGACAATAAAACTTTCCAGAGAAATATGAGCCTGACACACAGGAGCTGTACATAATTTTTCTTTAATAGTCCTGAAGGCATCTTTTATAGCACCAGACTCCTTTCCCCATTCTATAGCAGGTCAGCTGGCGTAGCAGAAACTTTGGAAAATCTCTAGGATAAAAACCTATAATATCTTGGTAGGCCAAAAATAACTACACCGCCCTTTGTCCTCTGGTAGCAGCTCTGGACTCTAAAATAACCCAGAGTTTTGCAACCTTGGGTTTGACTTGCTTATTCCTCAGCATAATTTCAAGTATCTGATCATTTTTCAGGAATAATTGTTGAGATGGATGAACAGATTCATATATACTCAGAACTGACCTGAACTGTCAGTCAAAACATTTTGAGGTTTGAAAAATTGTGGATAATTTTATTTATTTGGTAAATATTTATCCATTTTGATCTATTAACATTTTATGCCTTTCAGAATTAACAAATAAATGCAGAGCCA
Organism: Emydura macquarii macquarii; assembly: GCF_026122565.2. Lineage (NCBI taxonomy): Eukaryota > Metazoa > Chordata > Testudines > Chelidae > Emydura > Emydura macquarii. The sequence goes on along the minus strand of NW_027133181.1, from coordinate 2,432,142 downwards.
AACTAGCTAGAAAGCTGTCCTCATGCAGCAGCTGAGGTTTACCGATGCATATGATTCCCTAGGTCATGTAAGGCTGATGTAGCCAGCTTTAAACCACTTTCTTCCAGGCCTCCCCCACAGCCCTGATGAAGGGGAAGAATTAATGGGGCTCCCTGCAGGCTCTGTATTAATGCAACCCCTCACCCCCCAGAGGAATGGGTGTTATTATTAGATAGGATTTCCCAATTTCAATATCCAATGGGAGTTTTGCTTGAGTAAAGGCTGCAGGATTTTGCCTCAAGAGAGTTCTTATTCTCTATCTGGAGCTGAGACCACCAAAATTACATTTCTCTCAGGCTTTCCTTGAATTTGCCACTTTGTGAATGCTGGGCCAAAAGAAACATTCTGGACAATGTTTTCTATGCTATTGGGTAGCTGGTGTGCCAAATGAACAATGACCTTATTTATCTTAGGTATGATTTGTCGTGCCAACTTTTCCCCCTTTTGAACTGTGCAAAAATCCATATTCCCTGGTTACATAAGATTTGAATACATCATTTTTAAAAGATAAGCTCACATGCTGGCTGTGAGCTGTAATTAAATCAATATTTCTTGAGGACTTCACATTAACTAGTACAATAGATACAGCCATAGCCCGAGGTATTCCTTCCTGCCTACATTTTTATTTTCTTTTTTGCACATATGCTTCCGATCTTGTCTTTTAAATACCAACACACGGCATGTAAAATGATTCCCTCTAGGCTTTCTGGTTGGCCACCTTGCTTTAATTTTTCTACCTTACAAAATTATAAAACTTAGAGATAGAAAAGACTTGTTATTGTAAATCAGTCATCCCGCTTTCTTTCCATGGCTGCACTGTGTGCTTCAGAATTTTCCTGACAGTTCTATCTAGCCTATGTATTACTAAACTCTAACGAAGGGATTCCATCATTTCCTGTGAAAGATTATCACGGTACATCGTGTGCTTGATCTTATTATATAGGATTTTTTCCCTCTGGTATCAAGCTGAAATTTCTTCATGCTCTGTATCATCCCATTATTTACAGCAGTGGCTCTCAACCTTTCCAGACTACTCTACCACTTTCAGGAGTCTGATTTGTCTTGTGTACCCCCAAGTTTCACTTCGCTGAAAAACTACTTACTTACAAAGGCAGACATAATAATACATAAAAGTGTCACAGCGCACTGTTATTGAAAACTTGTTTACTTTCTCATTTTTACCATATAATTATAAAATAAATCAATTGGAATATAAATATTGTACTTACATTTCAATGTATAGTATATAGCCCAGTATAAACAAGTCATTGTCTGTATGAAATGTTAGTTTGTACTGACTTTGCTAGTGTTTTTTATGTAGCCCGTTGTAAAATTAGGTAAATATCTAGATGAGCTGATGTACACCTGGAAGATCTCTGTGTACCCCCAGGGGTATGCGTACCCCTGGTTGAGAACCACTTGTTTATAGAAAGAAAAGATGCTCCTTGGTTAGGTTGCTAACCTGGGAGGTCTGGATTCAACTGCCTGCTCCACCCCAGACTTATTGTGTGAGTTTGGATGAGTCACTCAGTCCCTCTGTACCTCAGTTCCTCCTCTGTAAAAAGGAGAGTTGTAAAGATAAGGGTATTAAAGATTGTGAGGTGCTCAGATGGGAGTATTTACTTTAGATAGCTATTTCCAGCTATTCCCTCTTGAACTGTTCTAAACACCTCTTCCCTCTCAAAGAACATACTTTGATATAATTTAGACAGTTACCATATCACCCTTTAGCTGTATTATATCTATGATATATATAGTCTCTCCTAGCTTTAGCACAGAGGTCAATCTCTTAAAGGATTTGAATATCTTTATTGCCTTCCACTGGACCATTTCCAGTTTGTTTATTTCTTGAAACTTCCTCCAGTGTTCCAAATGCAATCAGAATATTAATGGACTAATTTTACTTTATGGAATTTAAAGATGTCTGAGGATTGGAGAGGTAGTAGTCAGGGTTTTGTAAACCCAGTGGTGTCTAAGGAATCCCAGATTCAAAGGCAAGTAAAGCAGGCACTAGGGAGAGTGTCCTCTCCTCCTATTGTCACATAATGAATGGCTTAGCACGTCACACATTCCAGAGAAGATTCTTCTGTCCAGCTGTGACCTGTCCAGGCCTAGGGTAGCCACCTGAAAATGCCAAGTTCAGGGCAGGCTGCAAAAGGAGAGCAGATTCTCCCAGCACTGATGGGTGACACTGAAGTCAGACTTCCCAACCAGCCACAACAATGCTTTTGATTCCCACATTGGTTATCAAGAAGCTAAAACAAAATATACATAGCCCCCTTTACTACATTTCAGTCTCTGGCTTCAAATCAGCCACTAGGTCCAGTAAAGAAAGAAGTTACTTAAAACCCTATGCTCTTTTCCAAAAAGGTTCTCCTGACCCCAAAGTGTCAGCCACCTTACCAGATCAATATAAGTTTGTATCTTACCCAAAATACCACGCTGCCAGCCAATCCTTTAGTAACTAAAACGAATGGTTTATTATAAAAGGAAAGAAACAAATAATAAGAGAGATCTTAAACTGGTCAAAGCAATCAGATCCCTACAAGAGATTGGAAAGTCCATTTATACCAGATTTTCATTAGAATTGTGGAGTTTGCAGGCTTGTATAGTGCCTCTGGTGTAAATCCAGTACCTAGATGAGTCTCAGTCCTCTGTTTCACAGCTTCAGTAGTAGATGAATTAATCCAGAGGTGGATGAAGGCTGAAGACTGAATACTAAAGACTGACTGAAAACAAAATGGATGTGGTGCAGCTGTCTTTTATGTCCCTTGGCCTTTTCCTTGCTGCTTGTGGAAATTTATAGAAATAAGATGGAGTCCAGGGTCACATGAGTAAGTTCTGGTGACTCATCAGGTGTATCCCTGGCTTCTCCCCCTGAGCCCTTTGTACCTGTGAGTCTCCTTAATGGGCCATTATACAAGATAGTGCTGCCACCATCCTGTCTGGGGTGTCTCCCAGAAACAGAGCACAAGTTGAAATACCAATATATCAAACATATCCATAACTTTCAATACAAATATGACACACACATATAAACAATATCATCATGCTTAGCAAATTGTAACCTTTCTAATGGTACCTGACATAGCATATCTCATAATAGGAATTATTACAATTTGGACATATTGATGTTAAATAATATCATAAATGGTCCCCCTAATCCAGTCAGCATTACACCAGCCTTTAAACCTTCTGTCCAGTCTTTAAAAAGAGAAAAGAAGAGAGAGGCAGTCAGTGACCCCCCGCCCCTCCAAATGGATAAACATCCAATGGGAAAAGACTCCTTGGCAGAAAAAGATCTAATATGAAGAATCAATGGAAATGCAGCAAAGAGATGCCTTTTGTTTTTTGCTAGAATTTGAATGAAAAAAATGCCAGCCTCTTCTATTCCTTGCATTCTAAAGTAGATATATATTGAGACAGATTTAGAGTGAGCAGTTCTGAATTTCTATATTTATTGTACAGAAAGACGGCATATATTCAGTTAATAGCCCCTTCAGTATTTATGAAGTGTTAGTTTAAATTGAAGTTCAATAACTATTACTAGAACGGCTCTTTATTTTCCTATTTTCCATTTCTTAAAAATACACTATGTATTTTCTAAACTGTGAAAAATAAAGCAGTAAGCACATGATTTACTTTAAACATGTGCTTAAATCCTTTGCTGAATAGGAATGGATTTAGGCGCATGCTTAACCAACATGCTTTGTTAAATTGGGGTCTATGTGAAGAAACTGGGTTTCAATATTGTACATCCAGACTCCCAAAGATTCAAGCACAGATGTTTCAAGCACAGATATTGAAAGAGGAAGCAAAAGCCCAGAAAACAGCAAGCTTGTTTATTGTCTCAAAGAAAGCCGTGCCTGAAAAAGGTATTGCAAGAGGGGGGGAAAAAAACCCAACATTTATCTGAGAAATCATAGCAGTAGGATTAGAGAGAGCTTTATAGCTCACACTTGTATGACAGAAGACTGAAGGTTTTGAGAATCTGCCTCATGTTGTAGTTTCTATTTCAGTTGTAAAATTCTTGATGGCTCTTGAGGAGCCAAGTCCTAAAGGAATTACATAAATAATGTGGCTACTCATTGTTTCAATGCCTGAGAAATATTTTTAGTATTAGCAACTGTAAGTTTCTATTAGTATTAGCGCGTAAGACTGCAATTCCACTCTCTGGAATTTTCCTGCACCTCCTACAGTAACTTTCACTTTCTTCTCCATATGTCAAAACTTTATGTCTCATAGGACAGTAGTGCCAAAATGAAAAGGTAAGATAAAATCATCCAGTGTGCATATCTGTGAAAGCAACTTTCTTGGTGCTGCATTGGAATGTGCATGCTAAATCAGCACTATTTCTTGTGAATTGGTGTCAGATCTGCAATCTTTTCTAAGATAAATAGAACCTTCAGTTTTTTGTATATTTGTTGCTGACAGAACAAAATATATCATACTCTAGCCTGGATTTAACACATTTAACTCTGAAATGCATCAGCTATCCTTTCTTCATGGTAATTATAGCATTTCATGGCTTTCGTGCTCTTTGTGACGTTGTGATTGATTCAAAATGGGCCCTTCAGTGACTAGTGCAGGGCTGGAGAACAGAGTGGGAAAACAATTCAAAATGCAGTGCGAATTCAGCGGTCTGTACATATGTATCTTAATCTGACACAGTGAGGAAACAATAATCAAATAAAGACAGAACGTTGAAATTAAGAAATACATTTGCACAGATTATTTTGATTCTTGTTGATTTCCATGTATAGATCACAACAATTGAAACATCACTAAAAAGAGCAGAAAAAGCAGTCCAAGTAAGTGAAAGTTAGAGATAAGAGCTGCAAGACTGGGAGCACTGTTCTGAATCTTTTGTTGGCAGTCACCTTGGATTTCTTACCTTGTTCCTTTATGATTGTTTATTGTTTAACCCAGTCTCATATCAGGTGCATGCATAAATTTTGTGAACAAAACGTAGGTCCCAAATTTTACAAATGTGTCCTTCACTAATTTCTGTCTATAAGCCAATTCTCAAATTTCTGTTATTTTCACAGGTCATTCACAAGGATCTGTAACTCTTCCCCACCATACAATTTATGTGAACATTTCTCTTAGAGGTTTATGAAGGCCTTCTGATCTGAAACTCACTCTCATGCTGACAGTTGGCACTTGTCTGAACCTCTTAGGGTGAGAAACCAAAGAGAAAGTGTTGTGAGAGCTGGTTTCTTTGCAAAATTTTTGGTAGTTTCTGGCAGAAGATGGAAATAGTATGAAAATTACTTTTGTTGTTTTATCTGGAACTTCTGCCTCCAGACCTGAAGGCTGAAAACTGAAGGGAAAGAATGCATAAAAGTTGTAAAACTTCTTTGGAAACTCAGTTCAGTTTTGGGTGAAAGTTCAGTTTGCTTTATATTTTATCCAAACCAGTTCATGCATCACTTGTTGCTGTAGCCTTAATCCAGCATCCTAGCTAAATTTTAAAGTCCCTAATTTATCTGCAGACTCCTTTGTTATTTCAATTGAATAAATTACAGTTCAAATATTAGATATTATTTTGATATAAGACAGTTGGCAATGCCAACAATGACTATAGTCAATGATATGCATTTTTAAAGAAACCAGACAGGATTTTATGAACATTTGTAATCCTGCATTCACTGTACTGAAATGTGGGAAGAAAAATGTTTGTCCTGAGATTTTATACTATTTTATCCCTAAGGTTTGCTGATTCTTTTGGCATTAATAAATCAATGTGACAAGGTCTCCAAATTAGACATGTCAAAAGAACTGTAAAGAGTTAGGCTTAGGAAAATGTCTCATTCAATATCTATGTATTTCAATATTTATTCTCCAATGCACTATGACATACTTGAAAGAAGGGGGATAAAAGTTGAAGATTAAACTCTTTTTCCCAATAAACTCTTTTCTGAGGACAATGTTGTCATATAAGCAATATGGAGAAGTAGTGGATGTGTTCCTTAACATTACTACATCATTTTTATTTGCTGGTCTGTGATGCTAAAAGGGACTTTATATGAGATAACATTGCATTTGACCGCAGAAAACTGGTTGTGTTAAAGACACTAATATCATGGGTGTAGCACCAAGATGCATGGACAGACTCTGTGGCTTTGGCTTTGCAGTGTTTTACATTTTTCAGTCGCCTAGCAAGAGATTTTTATTCAGTTCAATAAGGAGAGTGAAGACTGCAAATCTTCAGTGTGAAACCTAGGGACACTGAGGGTGCCCAGCATCTTGCATGAATGGGTCCTGACTTTAAAGAGCTTTCATCATAAAGAGGTTCTAAAATGTTAGAAGCCAAGGATCCGTATATCTAATTAAAAAGCCACTATCAAAGTCATTTACATCAGTGTCCTCTGCTCTACAGCTGGGAGGAAAACAGTTTCTTGTCCTGGGTTAAAAAATGAGATTTCAAAAGTTTTCTTGGTCCATATCAGGATGAAACAGAGAGGATTGATTCAGAACTTAGGTCTCCCACACCATTATTTCACATATAATTTTACATATCTTATTTTGAAAACCCACCCCTAAATATTTCCTGGTACTACAACTGTTCTTGATCTTGTATAAATACACAGTTTTTACAGGAAAAATTCAGACACTTTTCAGATCCCCCCCACAAAGCATTCACATACCCCTAAGGGGTTGTAGAACACAGCTAAAGAGTCTCTGTTATGATCGATGCAGATAGCAGTGAAAGAGAGTTTTTCTTAAAATTTAATGACATGAGAATGATGACTCAGCTGCAGAACTGATTTTTATTTTCTTGTCTCAGGGTAACGCTAGATTTAAATTTTCAATGGCCCTAATAGTGTTCAGACCTTTTTACTCTTCCGGGGTTGCTAATAACTTAAACACTTGTGTTTAAACATATTTTTAAATTATTTCCCAGGAAAAAAAGTTACCCCATTAACTCATCACAATGAAATTATCTTTATTATAGTGACCAGTTGTATGCTTTGCCGCTACTGAACTCAGCTAACATTCAGTTCTAATCTCCTTCAGCAGATCTTTCTGTGTCTTACTGCAGTTCTCCCCAAGCAAATGCCAGGTTGAAGTCTGGAAACTCACTTTATTGGGAGTTTTATCCTTGTTAAATTCTTTGAGAGATTTATTCTCTTATCCTGTAATCAAGAATTTGTTCTTTTTCCACCCCAGGAGACAAGGCAGTAAGCAGTCCTTGGCAAGAGTTCACTATCTTTACTCTACCATATGTACTCTGGTAGATTAAATGTGGAGATTTAGGTGGTTGCTGCAGGTGAGAGGGCAGCTGGGAAACCCAGCAAGATCACTGTCTCACTTTAGACCAGAAACATGGCAAAGGCAATGGGCTTTCTCTGTGTGTGAGTGAAGAGGCTTGTGTATCTGTCTTTATTGCTCTGCACAGCAATATTGGTTATCATTGGTTATCACACTGAGAAACACATGTTTATTACTAATAGAGGGGTCCTGTCCACACCAGTTTGACTGGTAACTTAACTGAAGAAGATGGAGTCACCACAATAAGTGCAATGGGAAAGAAATCAAGAATAAATTCAGAAATCTGCAAAAAGATAGTACAGTAGTATTAAATTTATGGACTGCAAAAAACAGATGACTTATTATTCTAAGTGACCAATTTTCTGAAATTGCTTCTGAGAAGGCCAGATTCTGCAATCCTTACTCAGGCTGAGCAGCACTGCGTTTCATGAGTAGTTCCACTGAAATCACAATGTGAGCAAAGGAGTCGAAATCTAGCCTTTCTGTGAGCAGAGTTCTACTGTTCCTGTCACTACAGATTTTCCCACTTCCTCATAGCCCATAAGTGAAGAAGATGTGATCTTTTCAGACTTTGGTTCTGCTTGCTACCAAGACATGTTTTCTGGTTTGCGTTTTGCTCAGGGTTCTATGACAATTGACATGATACAAAACACACTAATTAAAATGTAAGTTTTTAGGGACAGGGATTATCTTTTTCTTATGCACTGTATAGTGCCCAGCATAATGGCGCCATAAACCCTGATTCAGGCCCCTAGGCCTTATCTCAATATAAAGAATAAATAACAACAGGAGCAAAATGAGGTGGGAACAGGACATTTGTCGAAAGCATTTTTATTTGGTTGGGATGTATAAATCAGTGTGACAACTCAGAGGTCTCCAAACCAGACATGTCAAAAGAATTATAAAGAGATATTGCTTAGAAAAATGCCTGTTTCTGTCTCTGTTTGTTTATATTTTCCAATGTGTTTTGACTAATGCTGGAGGTTTATCACAAATGTGATCCTTGAATTTCATTTTCACCTCTTTCAATCTAATAACAATGACTTTTGTTATTTTGTTGGGTGAGTTGGTTGATTTGATGGTAAATAATTCAAACAACTTATCTGAGCTGCAAAATTAATCCCTAGACTTCATGGCAGACTTTTCGAGAACAGAAACATTGCAACAACAACAAAAAATTGAGACTACCAAATTCTTAACCTCTTTATTGCCCAAGGAGTCATGAAACAATTTCTCTCCCAGAGTTTTAAGAAAGAATTGGGGAGATGAATTTGACTGATAATTATCAGCTCTTTTATTAGAATAGCTCACCATTATTCTAGCACATTCATTTTTCATACATTAAATATGGGAACCCAAAAAGTGTTTAAGTTACTTCTTAAAGTTAAATACTTCCTTCTGCCTCAGTATTTTATTCTCACTTCCCTCTTCATGACTCTCCCCTTTTCCTTTTTCCTAGGAATGAACATTCTCAAATAAAATGTTCAATCACATCCTTAATCATAATGTTTTAGTTCACAACATTGTTTTTGCTCCCCATCATAGACAATTTTGGGATCCAGGGGGCAGTTAGCAACAATCACCTAGGAGGTGAAAAATTACAGGGTGGTGTAAGGGTTACAAAGGATACATGTAGCTTATATTTAGGTATGAAATTTTGAATGTGTCAGAGAGCTCTTTGACCAAAGAATGACACTGTTCTAGCTCCAATGTTGTTATATAAGAATTTAGGAAAACTTTGCTAATAGCATAAGTATGAATTGCAGTGATACCAAGATATAGAAGTTGAATGTAAATGTTCCTGTCAGAACTGCTAGTCAACAACAGAACAGCTCCCGATGGCTCATTATTTGGAAGTACAGAAAGAATCACCTAAAATTTTGAATGAAGGTTAAGGAAAGAATAAACAAACCTCACTGGTCCAAAGACAGCTCAAGGCATTTGCTTATTCATACTCACAGTTAGATGATATAGACATTGACTTGATAGTCCTATAGAGATCAGGGTCCACACAAGAGGTCATGTAACTGACAAGTCTAACTGGGGAAGAAATAGAGGTAAAGAGAGCAGATTATCCAATACAACTATTGTGCTTAATGATTATTGATAGCAATCTCTGGTGGAAAAGATTCTGATTCTTTTTGTCAATTTCTAGCATCTAGCACCTCAGCTAATTAAAATGTCTTTTAAAATGGGCAAAGAATACATATGTCTGTCCAACTGGGCCGTTATCATCCTTGCCATTGGAGTTGTTTTATATAAGCATAATGCTACAATAGCAGACAACTCAAACGAGTAAAAGTACAACAGGGGACAAGGTAAAATTCAGTTCAAGATCTTGTGTACCTTGCAAACTATTTTGTGAGTCTGCAGAGTTCACATAAATAGTTTGAGTTTGCAAGCCACTGTGCCCTGTAATATAAACACATGATTTTGAATGGTTCTTTTAATCTTCTAAAAAGATTTCTGGTTGAAGGAAAGCTTGTACTTCACTACATATTATGGATTCAATAACCCCCAAAGCTATTTTGGCATAAGGGGTATCCCATAAAGAATATAGAGTGCTTACATGATCATGTGGTATGGCATATAAAGGTTTTACTGGCAGAAATTTGAAATGACCGCATTGCTCTCAAGAGCAAAGACATGCACAAGTAAGTTATGCAGGTCATCCTAAATAAGTGCCAATAAAAATGGATACCACACAGCGCTATTATGTTTTCTGCATACACCACTTATTTTACAGAAGTTCTATTTTGAAACGTGTTGGAAAGTTTAAAATAAGTGTTACAGGCTGTATTTGCCACATCCTTCTATATCCACAATACCATGAAATCAAATGTACAGACCTCAGAAGGACAATAACATAAGTAATGAATTTTAGAAAACCTCTAATATGATATGAAATAGCTTCTCCATACAAAATACTTACCCAGCTGTTAGGAATAACATCTTATGATCCATCAGGGCTACTAACAAGACTGCCATGAAAGTCAATGGAAAGATTCACATTGACTTTATTGGGCACTGAATCATATCATAGAATCATAGAATATTAGGGTTGGAAGGGACTTCAGAAGGTCAGCTAATCCAATCCCCTGCCAAAAGCAGGACCAACCCCAACTAAATCATCCCAGCCAGGGTTTTGTCAAGTTGGGCCTTAAAAACCTCTAAGAATAGAGATTCCACCACCTCCCTAGGAAACTCATTCCAGTGCTTCACCACCCTCCTAGTGAAAAACTTTTCCCTAATATCCAACCTAAACCTCCCCAACTGCAACTTAAGACTATTGCTCCTTCTTCTGGCACCTGCCACCACTGAGAACAGCCTAGCTCCATCGTCCCTGGAACCCCCTTTCAGGTAATTGAAGGCTGCTATCAAATCCCCCCTCACTCTTCTCTTCTGCAAACTAAACAAGCCTAGTTCCCTCAGCCTCTCCTCATAAGTCATGTGCCCCAACCCCCTAATAATTTTCATTGACCTCCGCTGGACTCTCTCCAATTTGTCCACATCCTTCCAGAAGTGGGGGGCCCAAAACTGGACACAATACTCCAAATGTGGCTTCACTAATGCTGAATAGAGGGGAATAATCACTTCCCTCGATCTGCTGGCAATGCTCCTACTAATGCAGCCCAATATGCTATTAGCCTTCTTGGCAACCAGGGCACACTGCTGACTCATATCCAGCTTCTTATCCACTGTAACCCCTAAGGCCTTTTCTGTAGAACTGCTGCCTCGCCAGTCGGTCCCCAGTCTGTAGCAATGCATGGATTCTTTTGTCCTAAGTGCAGGACTCTGCACTTGTCCTTTTTGATCCCCAACAGATTTCTTTTGGCCCAATCCTCCAATTTGTCTAGGTTATTCTGTATCCTATCCCTACTCTCCAGCATATCTACCACTCCCCCCAGCTTAGTGTAATTTGCAAACTTGCTGAGGGTGCAGTCCACTCCATCCTCCAGATCATTAATAAACGGTGAACAGAGGGGCGGCTAACAGAAGGAGAAGGAGGGAGTTTGCCTGGGAGCTGTCCCAGGTGAGTGCTAAATGAGTGCAGTTGTGTGGGGTGTGCTGTGCTAGAGGGGGGAGTACCTGAGAGATCAGGTGTGTGACTGGTGCAAGTACAGCTGACTGTGGGTGGGTGCTTGTGAGTGGTGCAGTTACAGGCACCATTTTGGGTGTTGGGGGTTTATGTGTTTGAGTGATTGATTGGATCCAGGTGGGGTTAATTGCGGGGGCGGGGCTTTGAGGGGTAAGTGCAGGGGCGGGGCAACTGCCCCAGTCTTATAAAAGGCAGCCAGCTGCGAACCAGCTGAGCGGCGAACAGAGGGGCGGCGAACAGAAGGAGAAGGAGGGAGTTTGCCTGGGAGCTGTCCCAGACGTTGCTGAGCAGGAAATTGAGCATCTGAGGAGGCTCTCAGAGCAGAGATATGGAGATGGAGCGATCCGTTGTTGTCACCTGCACTGGGTGTGCTATGTTTGTCTTCCTCCCACAGGATAGAGATGACTTCATCTGTACCAAGTGCAGGCTGGTTTCCTTATTGGAAGAGAAGGTTAAAGGACTAGAGACCCAAATGTCAACCCTGCGGTGCATTACAGAAAACAATGTCTTTCTCCATCAGGCACAGGCAGAGCGTAAGGAAGATTCAGAGAAGGCCGGGCAGGCGAAAAAGAAGAATGGGGAAGAAAATTGGCAGCATGTGACCTCCCGAAGAAAGAGAACCCATGTGCCCACCATGCAGATAGAAGTAAGGAATCGTTTTCATCCTCTCTGCACAAGTACTACGGCAGAGAATGATTTGGAGGACCCTTCAGAGGGAATGGATCATCAGGAGACCCGTTTGATCAGAAGGCAAGAGATGCATTCTCCTAGGGATGGGGGTTCCATGACCACCATTCCAAAGAGGAAGAGAAGGGTGATGGTGGTCGGGGACTCCCTCCTAAGGGGGAGTCATCCATCTGCCGTCCGGACCGGGAAACTAGAGAAGTGTGCTGCTTGCCTGGAGCTAAGATTAGGGATGTGACGGAGAGACTGCCAAAACTTATCAAGTCCTCAGACCGCTACCCCTTCCTGCTCCTCCATGTGGGCACCAATGACACTGCCAAGAATGATCTTGAGCAGATCACTGCGGACTATGTGGCTCTGGGAAAAGAGATTAAGGAGTTTGAAGCGCAAGTGGTGTTCTCATCCATCCTCCCTGTTCAGGGAAAAGGCCCAGGTAGGGACAGTCGCATTGGGGAAGTAAATGCGTGGTTACGCAGGTGGTGTCGAAGGGAGGGCTTTGGATTCTTCGATCATGGAATGCTGTTCCAGGAAGAAGGATTACTAGGAGGGGACGGGATTCATCTAACGAAGACAGGGAAGAGTATCTTCGCAGACAGGCTGGCTAACCTAGTGAGGAGGGCTTTAAACTAGTTTCGACGGGGGACGGGGACCTAAGCCCGAAGGTTAGTGGGGAAGAGGGACACCACAAGGAAGCAGAAGGAGGAGGGTGCAGCAGGGGAGGCCTCCCGATTCATACTGTGAAAGTAGGCCACTCGGCTACTTATCTCAAGTGCCTGTACACAAATGCAAGAAGCCTGGGAAACAAGCAGGAAGAACTGGAAGTCCTGGCACAGTCAAGAAACTACGACATGATTGGAATAACTGAGACTTGGTGGAATAACTCTCACGATTGGAGCGCTGTCATGGATGGGTATGAACTGTTCAGGAAGGACAGGCAGGGGCGAAAGGGGGGAGGAGTTGCACTGTATGTAAGAGAGCACTATGACTGCTCTGAGCTCCAGTATGAAACTGGAGATAAGTCAGTTGAGTGTCTTTGGGTTAAGCTTTGAAGCAAGAACAATAAAAGTGATGTCCTGGTGGGTGTCTGTTACAGACCACCAGACCAGGAGGACGAGGTGGATGAGGCTTTCTTTACTCAACTAGGGAAAGTTTCCAGTTCACAGGGCCTGATTCTCATGGGAGACTTCAATCACCCTGACATCTGCTGGAAGAGCAATACAGCAGAGCACAAACAATCCAGGAAGTTTTTGAAGAGTGTTGCAGACAATTTCCTGGTGCAAGTGCTGGAGCAACCAACTAGGGGCCGTGCTTTTCTTGACCTGCTGCTCACAAACAGGGAAGATTTGGTAGGGGAAGTACAAGTGGGTGGCAACCTAGGCAGCAGTGACCATGAGATGAGATGGAAAGGAAGAAAGGAGAGCAGCAGGATATGGACCATGGACTTCAGAAAAGCGGACTTTGACTCCCGCAGGGAACTGATGGGCAGGATTCCCTGGGAGGCTAATATGAGGGGAAAGGAACCCAAGAGAGCTGGCTGTATTTTAAAGAGACCTTATTGAGGGCACAAAAGCAAACCATCCCGATGTGCAGAAAGAATAGCAAATATGGTAGGCGTCCAGCTTGGCTTAACAAAGATGTCCTTGGCGAACTTAAACACAAAAAAGAAGCTTACAAGAAGTGGAAGCTTGGTCAGATGACTAGGGAGGATTATATAAACACTGCTCGAACATGCAGGAATGAAATCAGGAAGGCCAAAGCACAATTGGAGTTGCAGCTAGCAAGGGACGTGAAGGGGAACAAGAAGGGTTTCTACAGGCATGTTGCCAACAAGAGGAAGATTAGAGAAAGTGTGGGCCCCTTAGAGAATGAGGGAGGCGACCTAGTGATGGAGAATGTGGAGAAAGCTGAGGTACTCAATGCCTTTTTTGCCTCTGTCTTCACAGACAAGATCAGCTCTCAGACTGCTGCACTGGGTGGCACAGAATGGGAAGGAGGTGAACATCCCGCAGTGCTGAAGGAACGGGTCCAAGACTATTTAGAAGGATTGGACATTCACAAGTCCATGGGGCTGGATGCAATGCACCCGAGGGTGCTGAGGGAGTTGGCTGAGGTGATTTCAGAGCCATTGGCTATTATCTTTGAAAGCTCGTGGGAACAGGGGGAGGTCCCTGAGGACTGGAAAAAAGCAAATATAGTGTCCATCTTCAAAAAAGGGAGGAAAGAGGATCCAGGGAACTACAGACCGGTCAGCCTCACCTCAATCCCTGGAAAAATCATGGAGCAGGTCCTTAAGGAATCCATTTTAAGGCACTTGGAGGAGAGGAAGGTGATCAGGAACAGTCAACACGGATTCACTAAGGGAAAGTCATGCCTGACCAACCTGATTGCTTTCTATGATGAGGTGACTGGCTCTGTGGATGTAGGGAAGGCGGTGGATGTGATATACCTTGACTTTAGCAAAGCTTTTGATACTGTCTCACACAGTATTCTTATCAGCAAGTTAAAGAAGTATGGGTTGGATGAATGGACTATAAAATGGATAGAGAACTGGCTAGAGCATAGGGCTCAACGAGTAGTGATCAATGGCTCCATGTCTAGCTGGCAACCGGTCACAAGCGGAGTTCCCCAGGGGTCGGTCCTGGGGCCGGTTTTGTTCAACATCTTTATTAATGATCTGGAGGATGGGGTAGATTGCACCCTCAGCAAGTTTGCGGACGACACTGAGCTGGGGGGAGTGGTAGATACCCTGGAGGGTAGGGATAGGATACAGAGTGACCTAAACAAACTGGAGGATTGGGCCAAAAGAAATCTAATGAGGTTCAACAAGGACAAGTGCAGAGTCCTCCACTTAGGAAGGAAGAATCCCATGCACAGCTATAGACTGGGGACTGACGAGCTGGGCAGCAGCTCTGCAGAAAAGGACCTGGGGTTAACAGTGGATAAAAAGCTGGATATGAGTCAGCAGTCTGCCCTGGTTGTCAAGAAGGCTAATAGCATATTGGGCTGCATTAGGAGGGACATTGCCAGCAGGTCACGGGAACTGATTATTCCCCTCTATTCGGCATTGGTGAGACCGCATTTAGAATATTGTGTCCAGTTTTGGGCCCCCCACTACAAAAAGGATGTGGACAAGTTAGAGAGAGTGCAGCGGAGGGCAACCAAAATGATTAGGGGGCTGGAGCACAGGACTTATGAGGAGAGGCTGAGGGAACTGGGCTTGTTTAGTCTGCAAAAGAGAAGATTGAGGGGGGATTTGATAGCGGCCTTTAACTACCTGAAAGGGGGTTCCAGGGAGGATGGGGCTAGCCTGTTCTCGGTGGTGGCAGATGACAGAACAAGGAGCAACGGTCTCAAGTTGCAGGGGGAGGTCTAGGTTGGACATTAGGAAAATGTTTTTTACTAGGAGGGTGGTGAAGCACTGGAATGGGTTACCTAGGGAGTTGGTGGAATCTCCATCCTTAGAGGTTTTTAAGCTGAGGCTTGACAAAGTCCTGGTTGGGATGATATAGCTGAGGTTAGTCCTGCTTTGAGCAGGGGGTTGGACTAGATGACCTCCTGAGGTCCCTTCCAACTCTAATATTCTATGATTCTATGATTCTATGTTGAACAAAACCAGCCCCAGGACTGACCCATGTGGCACTCCACTTATTACCGGCTGCCAACTAGACATCAAGCTGTAGATCACCACCCCTTGAGCACGATGATCTAGCCACTTTCTATTCACCTTATAGTCCATTCATCCAACCCACACGTCTTTAACTTGCTTGCAAGAATACTGCAAGAGACTGTATAAAAAGCTTTGCTAAAGTCAAGATATATCACGTCCACCGCTTTCCCCACATCCACAGAGCTAGTCATCTGATCATAGAAGGCAATCAGGTTCGTCAGGCATGACTTGCCCTTGGTTTATCCATGCTGACTGTTTCTGATCACCTTCCTCTCTTCTAAGTGTCCTAATGACATAAAGCCCAAATTCCGAGCTTTTGTGATTAATGGGATATTGGACCTTTAAACTATTGTAAATACAGGACTATTACCCCTGATTAGAGTTTGGACCAATTTAGTTATTTATTTGTTTGTTTGTTTTAACCAGAGAGGGCAAGAGGGAAAAAGATAACAGACTTTAAGGATAGACTTTTTTCCTTTTAAAGGCAATTGTTTGACAGCTGCTCAGAGTTTTGGACTTCTTAGCAGTAGTCCTGGCCACATGGACACTCAATTTAAGGGTTCTGGAATTTGTCATCTAGATATCACTGTTACAACATGTGTAGTATAAATGTTGATATATTGCATATAATCCACCTAAACTTTTCACAGTACCACTCTGTGTTCTTTATTCCTTATATATTTTTGTGGTGAATGTGTATGTGTGTCTGCATCTCTGTCTCTGCATGTGTGTGTGTTGTATATATCACTCTGCCCACTCTCTGCTTCAATTTCCACCCTAACAAGCTCAAACTTTGGTCATTAGTCTATAGTGGCACTAATATCTGGCACTGGTAAAGTTTCTACAGTAGGTATTTTTTCAGGGTTGACCATTTTGAATTAATTTCTATTTTATGGCACTTGTTCAGCTAGCCTAACCTACATGCATTCTTTGTGATTTTTACTCTGATCATTTGTGACCACAAGCACAACTAAAAACAGGGCTCTGTTTTTTGGTCTGCCATTTCAGTTATGAACATTAAAGGCTTTTCAAATCACAACAATCACCTTCTCCAATTAGATACCTCACATGCAGCTGTAATGTAAACCTTATTCCCACTTTCCCATCAGTGAGGTAAATGCTGACCAAGGAGGAGTACCCTCCTGGTCAGTTATGGGGTAATTTGGTCTGCTTTCTGAATACATTCTGGCTCTCTTCTGCATTGAGATTGGCAATGCTACTGAGCAGTGTCTGATGCCAGTGGTTATACAAATCCTCTGGTGACTGTGTAAGCTACATTCCTCCAGAGAAACATCTGAGGCCATTATGCTCATTTTATTTGATTACAGGATGGACATTAAATTTAACTATATGCTCCAAGGAAAAAAAATGTTTGCTACCAAGGCTATAGTAGTACATAGAGAGACACACATTTGTGATTTAAAGCAAACAATCTTGAAGGTTTAGGGGGATTGTTGCCCCTTTTTTAAAATAAAGATTGTGTTGAGGTAAATGGATACAATATGGACATTAACTCCCAGATACCATGATACCTATAAGGTGGTATCAGAAATCCATATGTTGAATCACTTTCCTTTGAGAGTACAATTTGTCTGACCTGAAAAAAGATACACTTAGTCTTTTTGAAATGTTGAAGATTACTCATTGGGAAGGTGCTTTTATTTATTTTTATTTTTTTACTGGCTTGCATGAGCTTAATCAGCCACAGACTCCAAATATACACTGGCTGCACCTATTTTTGCATTTATAGATAGATGTTACCTTCATATCTGTAGCATTCTCTACAATTGCTATGAGCTGAATTGGCACCAGCAGCATCTAGTTGTGGTGCCCCAGGAACAATGCATGGACTAATTTCCCTACTTCATCCTTACTCTATGGAGGAAGTAACCTGGGCCAGTCCTTTTCCTGATGCAATTTACCTCCCCCTTCAAGTTGGCTTAGCAGTACTGGCTTATGACTAGGACCTTGGAGCCATGTTCCACCTGTTTTTACTCCTACCCACCCACACATGCATTTTCCTGTTCCCCCACCCCCACCTAGCAGTGTATAGTAAATAAGTTTCTTATCCTGCTCCATTGGATGTTTCCCACTGGGAGCCATTGACTTCAGCAGGGGCAGAATTTGGATCTCAGGTAACCAAAAGTTCAAAAAGTAGACACGTACCCTGGCATTCAACCATAAATGCCTCCTGCCATTCAACTGTGTAGGTATTGCACATTTAGAAGACATTGGCTAATATGTTAATACTAAAATGAGCAATGCTACTACTCCTATTTAAATATATGAACATTTGGACTCAAGAGATCTCCGGAATTCTGGCCAGCAGAAGGAGAAGAAGTAGTGCCTTCCTCCTCCTCCCCCTTCTTCAGCCTTCGTGCAGGGGGAGGATTTGGGCAGAACTCAGGGCACATAGTTCCCACCCCCACAGTCTGATTGACCCATTCAGGGGCCATGGGGGCATCCTATTGGCCTAATGGTATGCCTCACTTATATTGCTCCTTCTGGGGATGGGCAATCATTTGTGTCTGCATTCTTTATTCCACCCTCCCTTTGCTTGGGTTTGTTTTTCCTGTTTCTTACTGCTAGATTTCCCAAGCTGCCCTCGCTTTTAGCCAGCACCTTTTTAAGGGAGTAAGAAGGACTTTTCCCACTTTGCAAATTGGTGTGGGGTTTTGTCTTACTCGGAGCAGACAGGGTACGGTGGTGCCTAGGATTATTGAACATTGCTGTATGACAGGTTAGCACAGGTGAATGGTTGATACAGCTCAGTATAGATTAACTGAGGCTGCAAGGGGATCAGAGTTGCTGCTGCAGTCTGGGCATTGGCTGCACCCTGGCTGCGCATTACCGAGCAACAGGAGGGCTTCATTGCAGTGTTGTCAACCCCAGGTGATCAAAAATCATATCTCAGCTTCCAAAAACCCATGAGATTAGCTTTAAAATAATAAAAAATGTGAGGTTCTTTGTATTTGCCTTCTGGTTTTCAAGTCTCAAGATTAGCCTGAAATGTGAACGGAGTGTTTTTCCCTAACCATGAGGGCTAAAGTCTTTTCTTTTCTTTTCTTTTCTTTTCCTCTTCAGTAATGAAATATGACTTGACTTCATGAACTGGAGCTTTAAGAAAAACACTAAATATCGCAACTTGGACAAGAAGAGACCATAGAAATCCTCATTCTACTCACAAGAAAAGGGGCTTTCTTGATCCCCGGGTTGATTTCACACTAGAGATAGCCTCCTCTTAAGGACTCCTCTGCCTTAACAACTGTTAGTTTGGGAACCACGCTGGACTTAGCCTCCTGGGGAGGAGCCACCTGCTCCTTTCCCCCCTAGTTTACCTAAAGAAAGTTGCAGCCTTCACTTTAAACAAAACTCTGTGTGTGGTATCTTATTCACTGCAGCATCTGGGCCAGACTACAGGCTTCATAAAAGTGAGGCTTTTTCAAAAGACAGGTAAATCCCTTGGCAACCATAAGGATAATTGCTTGAATGTCATTGTTTATACAGAAGTCCATACAACACCTTGTAAGCATAGCTTTCTGGGTTCCCACTTACTGTTTACAGTTAGACTCCTGAAAATTTGGGGCCGTTGCTTAATTAGCCTGTTAGTTTACTGTCCTGGCAGCTTATCCTGTACCTATGCTCATTATGTTCCTACAAAGAAAGTGTTTTGTACCCTAAAGATAATTTGATAAATGTTGTGTCAGCAGTTAAAAAGGTTTCTATTATCAAAACTGGCAATCATTGAACAGACAAAGTCTCAGAATAATTGATACGGACGACAGTGTAAGCATTTAGTCTCCCAGTAGGTTAGCCACCTGTGCAAACAGCACTTCCAACTTCAATTTCAGTTGCTGGCTTCTGAACAGTCAATTATTTAGGGCTTTCCAGAGATTTCACTGATGGAAAAAAATCATCCAGACCTCTTTTTAAAAGGTAGCTTTATCAGCATAGTTCAATTTTGCAATTATAACCTTTGTCTTTTTTCTGCTCTGAATGACATCAGGTTTTCAACGAAACAGCGCTCTTTTAACTTTGTAGGATCAACACTGGTATCACTCCGAAATATTTCATGTATGATGCCATGTTCACCTTCATATCTTCAACCTTCTGACTTTTTCACAGCTCACAAAGTAACAAAATGGGCTCAGATTTCTGTTATTCTGAGGGGCGATTTCTCAGGTTACCAAGAGATCAAAGAGAATTCTGGGAAAGAGGGAGGGGCTACTACTATGATGTATGTTTTCAGCAGTGAACAGATACCAATGAAAATAACAATCTGCTATGAAATTGCCTTTTTCATAATTCAAATTCTCCTATTTACTTTCTCAAAATTCAAGAACAAGGAAATATTCAGTGGAACTCTAAAGTACCAAATTTAGAACTGAGAAAAGGAAATATTCTTTTACACAACTCAGAATAAACCTCCATTACTTAAAATGGATTAGACATTTACATGAATAATGAGGGCAACCACGGTAATTATATAGGTGAATAATTTTATTTTTTAGAGGGACTACCAACACTCATATTTTGGGACCTCTAACTGCTGGGGTTGAAGACACTTCTCATATGAGCCTACTATCCACTATGGACTTTCTCACACTTTCCTCTGAACCATCAGGTACAGATCATTTGGACAAAGCGGGTGTCATGGTAATGGTAAAGAATCACGTATAGAACCACTTTCTTCAAACACAGGACAAGAAACTTTATAGAAATTAGAAAAAATATTATCCCTAAAGCTGCCCTCCATTTTAGCCTACGTCTTCAGATTAACTGTCCAAGCTTGTTCACAATTCTGCCTTTGAACACAGATCACAGGAAATGATCTTCACTTGATTCAGCTGTCTTCCTGATTCCTTTGCTTCAATAGACACATTCCCAGTGTTCATTCATGCCCCCCCTTCAATGTTTTCTCAGGAGATGTCTCACTGTAATCACAAAATTGCCAGAACCAGATGTTTCAGAATCCAAGGTGATATTTTTTCTGACCAGTCTGAATTGTTATGTTACTCTTGTCATTTGACTCTTTGTCATTGTCAAATTTTGTTTAAGGGTTATTTGGGTCAACAGTAATATAATCCAGGGACTGGGGTTATCAGAAGGACTGGCAGCACAACCGTTATGCAAGAGCAGTTGTTGACTTGTGGTTGTCACTGCTAGACACTGCTAGACATATTAATAGGAGCTCTCTCCCTACCTCCCACCATCAGGACCTTACAGTACATTAGCCTTTTTTTTCCTTGTCACTCAACAAAAGAAGGAAAACAACCTTAAAAATGTGTTTGCCTGCAATCACAAAGAAAACAATATAAAATGCATGCAATGGGCCACAGTATGACAGGGCCTTTGTGGGAGCACTCTCCCACTTTGAACAGCCAACTGGCAAGTCTCTCCAAATTGCAGTCCTTGTATTCATCCATGTCAGTGCAGTGACTAGCCCTGTGGAGCCAGCCAGTCCTCCAAAAGGTAGCAGTCTGCACAGTGCCTGACACACTCCCTGCAGCTCAATCTCTCCCCAGGCTCTCCGTGGAGTGCTCCAATTCTGTACCATCAGCTGTTTCAAAACCAGTAGCTTAAATGACAAAATACGGCCCTAGCTGCAAACTGAGTGAAGTTTAGTCAATGTGGAAAAATATTTCAGACAGTTCTAGAAATTAAAAATGGAAACTTACCAGTAAGTCACCTAATACATCCTCCTACCTACAAATGGCTGCAGTCCACAGTACGTTAAAGTGCTTTGTTTAATACAGGTTTAAATGATTCAAGGAATAGAGCTTCCATTGTATCCCTTTGGGAACCATTCCACAGTTCAACAGAACATGCAGATTTTTTTTCCTGATTTTCAGCCTAAATTTTGTTCAGCTTTATCCCATTATTCCTAATAAAACCCATTTTGAATCTCCCTAAACAATCTCTTCTTCCTCAGTTTGTAAAAATGCCCTGCCTTTAAAAATGGCCTGCAAATACATATATATATGGATATCATATCTTCTCTCTTCAGATCTCATAAAGCCAAGGTCTTTAGCTGTTGTAAACTTTCTAGCCATTCCTTCTAACCCCATATCACTTTTGTTACATCTTTGAATTGCTTCCAATATAAGTGGCTCTTTGCAGTGACAATGTATGTAGTATTCTAGATGTATTTTCAGTTAGTGCCACATGGACAGGCTCCATAACTTCTCTGAAAAAAATGCCTTTATGTGTACATCCCAAAATTCATTTGATTCTTACAGACATAGCTCCTCCTTGAAAGTTCTGACCTCCATGTATTATCTACTCTAACACTCACAGAATTCTTCAGACCTATTGCTTGCCAAAGATTTCCCTCTCATTTAGGATCTGTGTTACAAATATTCCACCCCTAAAGACTGCTCTCTTAATATTTCCACAGAAACTACAATTCTATCTAGGCTGTCAAGCTTGCCTAGAGTGTTGTAAATCATGTAGCTACGATTCCACCTATAACGTATCTCACATCATGAGGGAGTAACACTACTTTCTACTGAGATGCATGTACAATTGTTTTTAATAAGCAAGAGCAGTGTTAGTTACAAAAACCGTTTTCTGCCTATAGAATAAACTGAGGCAAAACCTATCTAGCAGAAAGTAACCGTTTTCCAACTTTGCATTAATCCAAGGAGTGGCCTATGTTTATTGGTTTTGTTTGCTTCTCATGTCATTTTGTATGGGGCCCCAACAGCCAAAAACTACACAGAAGTATTCATTGAGCATGATATTAATGTCTGGCATCCATCCCACATCATCTGAACTTGTAATCATTAAAGAGATTTACAATGTCCAATCTGCCTTGTTTTGATTGGTCAAAATCAATCTTAATTCAAGACGCTGGTTGCTGCCAGATGTCAGTCATCCTCCAAAAGCATATCATTCGAGAATAAACATGGCATTAAGTAACTTGATCTAGTCAGACAAGAGCTCTGTTATATTAATGAGATGGAGCATGCACATGCTAGCTCATAAAATTCCAGCAAAGAGTACTTAGTTTCATTACAATTCTTTCCCTGTCCTATTTATCAACATTTCCCTCATAAAGCAGCAAATATTTATATGACTTCATATCTATCATTTCTATCATGTTGTTGTTCTTTGGGAGAATAAACTAGTGCTCCCCTCACCTTCACCCACTCCTTTTAGACCCATAGAAGTTTACTTAAGTGCCTTTTTATGTGTTGATATACATTGTAAACCAAACACAGCATGGCTAATTTTTAACTGCATTGTGAAAATTGTATATGTTTAGTTTTAGAGGTTCCATCTGTCAAATGACATTAATGTCCTGTCGCAAGTACAGCTTTAGAACAGCTTTCATCTTGCACTCTCACTGTCTTTTCAGTTGTGGACTGAGCAAGACAAGTTGATGTCAGAAGGACTCCTGGCCCCCTTCGTCTCTGATCCCATTGCACCCACTGGCCACACCCTCTTCATTCAAGTCCATGCTCAAAACTCATGGAGTTCACAAATGCAAACCCTTTTCACCAACACTTTCACCCACCCATTACCAAAACATTGGAAAAATGATGGTGTAAGAAAGAACATTTCTTTTTGTCTCCCGTGTGTTTTGTGTTGTCTGCCAAGCACATTGTCAGTAGATTGCAAGTATTAACATTGTTATTACAGCTTTTAGCATCCCTGCTTGGTCCCATGATGGATCAGTTTTTGATACCTGTTTTACCAATGGCAACTCTGTGAAATCCACATCAGTTGTTTGTATGTTTTTTGTGGGTATTCGAAAATAAAAGGAATAACAACATAGGCAGAGAAGTTAACAATGGGAAAAAAATTTCCTAGATATAATATACAATAGATTGTATTCTAGCCTAAGATATGAAATAGATATGGCTGGAATGTTTCATTTCATTTCTGTAGATAGCAGAACGTATAGGTTTTGTACTGGACCCAGTAAATGAGCCATTTTAAATATTTACCAAAGCAAACTCTTTTCTCCTTCAAATGGAAGCAAAAGAAAATTCCTCATTTGGATTGTAGACCATGTACTTAATCCAAAACGAATGGTCTATTTTTCGTTTACATTTTTCTCATTATTTAATTTTTGTCCATTTGAAAATGCCTGATTCATTCATTCAGTTTTACAAACACGCTCCTTCCAGCCCTGCTGCTTCAAGAGAGGGGCAGAGATCAGAAGCTGCCTCCTTCTCCTGTGATTGTCAAATAGCAAACACTGCTGTGCAAGACATTTATTTGAGGTCCATTGTCATAACATTTTCGCTGTTTGGCCATGTCCTCAATCTGAAATGGTGAGCTCAGCCCCTACAACAGATAAGTAAAGTAATAACAGAGCTGTTTCTGCATACCATTTCTGCTTTCTGGCCCATTGCCAGAGTCAGTAGTTCTCCATATAGATGGAAACATGGGATCAGGACTTCACCAAGATTGTGCTATATTCCCCCAGAATCCAAGCTTTTGTTAAAAAAAATAATGACGCGCCTACCCCTTGTGGGTAAATGTACAATAATAGGTGCATGCTGTCCTTTTGCTACTGCAGTCTTAATAAATATAGCACTGAGAGAAGTAAAAGTGAATGTTTTCATAACAGGAATATCAATTAACTATGAAGCTGAATTATCAGGAGTGTAAAATGTCACAGTGATAAAGAAAGAAACAGCAAAATGTTATTGGTCAAGCTGAATTTGATTTTTAAACCAGCACAGATGCAGAATTTCCATTTAGTGCCTGGGGGAGAGAGATCAAATTGGGAGACCTGATCTCATACCTGACCCTGTGCTTTTGCTTTTCCTGAAGACCAGCTGTTCAAATGAGACCTCTGAGCCTCTTCTTCACTGCCTTGGCAGTTGCCTCCTGGTCTGTTACTCTATAATGCCATTATCTCAATTCTCAATGTCCAAGCCAGTCCCTGACCCTCTTTCCAGACCCTGCTATGATGATAAGGGTAATAGAGGGCCTATCTTATGAGAGAAGAATGGAAGAGTTTGGTTTGTTTAGTCTTGCAAAAAAAAAGGCTGAGAGCGGATATGACTGTTCTGTATGAATACATTAACAGGGCAAATACCAGGGAGTGAGAAGAGCTATTTAAGCTAAAGGATAATGTTGGCACAAGAACAAATGAATATAAACTGTTCATGAAGAAAGTCAGGCTGGAAATTAGAAAGTTTCTAATCACCATTGGGAGTTCTGGGGGACCAGGAATACAACTTAATTAGTTTTAAGAGAGAGTTGGACAAATTTATGAGTGCAATTGTATGATGAGGTTGCTTGTGAGGGTAGGGGGCAGAGCTCAGCACCCTGGGGCTCACTGGGGTTTATGTCTTATGTAGCTAAAGCTCATGCTTCAAGGGGTTTCAGCTGGCCACCAGCAGGGGTCAGAAAGGATTTCACCCTCTCTCCCCTGTGTATTCTGGGAGGGGGTATTTATCTCCTTCAGCCAAAGCATCAGGAGCTGACATAGCTGGAGATGGGACATTGGGTGGGATGGGCCAGTATTCTGAGGTGACCGTGAGCATTCTCTCTCTCATGTGCTTGGCTGACTGGTTGTTGCTCACATGCTCAGGATCTAGCTGATCACCATATGCGGGACTGGGAAAGAATCTCCCCCCAGATCACATTGACAGTGACGCTGGGGTTTTTTGTTTTGTTTTTGCCTTCTTCTGCAGCTCGTGGATCTGAGTCACTTGCCAGAATTATCTGAGCATATCTGACTTAATCATTTTGCTGCCATTGCAGGGCCTAGAGCACTGGTGCACCTCAGTCGTCCTGTTCTCTCTGCCTGTGGCCCATAAGGGTCTAATCTCCTGTGGGTCTCACAGACTTTAGTCTTATTTCCATTACTGGATTTATTGTGCAGATACTGGGTGGTGTTAATGGCCTGTGATATACAGGAGGTTAGATTAGAGGATCTAGTGGTCCTTCTGGCCTTAAACTCTGTGGGTACGTTTACTCTGCCAAAAATACCCCATACAGTAAATCTCAGAGCCTGGGTCAACAGGCTCAGGCTCGTACTATGGGGCTTAAAATAGTAATGTAGATGTTTCCACTCAGGCTGAAGTCTGGTCTCTGAGACCCTCCCCCCCTCAATGAATTTCAGACCCCGGGGTTCAGCCTGAGCACGAGTGTCTACACTGCTATTTTTAAGCCCTGCGGTGTATGCCTTAGTCAGTGAGCCAGGAACCGAGACATGCTGGTGCTGGGTTTTTTTTTGCCAGGTGTGACTGTATGACTCCTCTAGTTTCCTCTTGAGTCCTGACAAATACTAGCTGAACCTTAGATGTTATGTTTCCTATAAGCTATTTTTAAAAATACATTTTAATGTACTAATCCCAGCACTTCTCCCATGTGTAGCTGTGACAAGGTGCTGAGGCAGTCTTCTGCTACATACAGTATAAAGCAGTATTAAGAAAGCGGACTAGGAAAACACAGCAATAAAGACTTAAAATAATTGCAAAATCATCTTATTTTTCCCCGGGCCAGAATGAAGAGCAGATACCAATAATGAGGCATAGTGAGGAGAAATGTGACCTTTTGGCAATCAAATACACTCTTAACAGTATTCAGATTTTTAAACTGTGCGTATTATCATCATGCTTTGATTATGAATGCTAGAGTGAAAAGGTTACAAAATCTCTACTTAACCCATGCCTGTAACTTTTTAAAATATTAAACTTATGAGCTGGATTATTCTGAAAACTTTGTTTAAAATCCTCTCTGATGGTCTGGATATATGAAAGGAATTTTTTAAAAAATCCGTTCTTTCCATTGAAAAACAAAATACATGCCCATTCTTCTGAGAGGATAACTGAGAAATAGATGAACTCGGAGACTTCAGACTTGGTAGTTAGGACTTGATAAGCAGCATGTGCTTTGCCAAATTTGGAAAAAAATTAAACATTTGAAAAGGCTTGACTGAGCATACACAGCAGAACATTCTATTAAGCTGGAAGTCATGCACTTAAAGATGTTTGTGGAGTACCTTTGCACAAGTTGTTAAGCACATAGCAGTTTGGTCACAGGAATTTACAATATCGACCTGGTGAAGCAGCTGAGTTTGTAAGCCAGAAGGTTACAGTACAGTTCTTCTCCCTTTCTCTCAGAATAAAAAAAATTCATTACAACTGTCCCTCAACATGACAGATTTTCTCACCTTTGTTTTAATTAGGGTCAGACAAATTAGTTTAGTCCAGATATGATCCTGCTTGAACTTTTCATTATTTTCTGAAATAAACAAATTTTTTAATTTTTTTTTTCAGGTTTGTCATAGGTTTGAGGGAAAAGCCCAGCCTCCATTCTAGTCCCCACTCCCATACTACTCTCTTTTTCAACCTTTAGATGTGGGTCAGTAAATGCTGCAGCCTCTCTTCTATCATCTGTCATCTGTTCTCTGTACTTTAAGATTTCCCACTTACCCTCTGCATCCTTCCTGATTAATTCCATTCAAGGTGTACCATGCGTCTGTCATAAAACCCTACACTAGGAAATCTATTGCCCAGCAGAGATTCTGGTCAAAGGTGTACTCTCAGTGGTGCTGCTCTCAGGGAAACCCAGTGCCAAAGAAAATTTTAAGTGTATGGCACTGGTGTATGCCTGCTACCACCACCATGAGGAAATCTGTAAAAAAAAAAAAGAAAGTTTAACTACACTCTGAATTATAGTTTAAAAGTGGGTCAGTTCATGATGAAAGAAAATGTCCCAGGTAGAGATGGCAGAGCAATATTTGCTGAACAATTTATCTGGTGATATTTGTGATATTTTTCCCAAATAAACTGTCATTATTTGCACTGCACATGGAGCTCAGGGAACAACTCATGAATAAATCCAAAATTCACAACATTTTTCAAAGACAGTATTAAAAAATAAATGTTCTGACTTTTCAGCTAGTTCTCATCATGGGAAATGGAGAGCCTTAGGAACACTGGAGATTCAGCAAGACTTTGTGTTGGCTTCCAATATAACTATCTCCCGAGGTTCACCTGCCTCCCAGCTAAGAGCAGACATACCCAGCCTCTGAGTCTTCAAGGCTGCAGATAATATGAAGAGTGGGGGAAAAATCACTCATTCAGTTTACCCACTTTCCAATAAACTTTGACTCAAGCAATTGCTATTCGGTTTCAAAGACAGGGGTACATGACCAGAAAATAAAACAGGTAGAACTTTCTTACTACAAAGGATACAATGCATGTATTCTTTAGTTACCTGGTAATTACTGGCTATTTAATTACATGGGAAATGCCATATATTTACAGAGAAAATACATGGATATTTTTGTTCCCTAAATCACAGTGCTGATTACATGGCACAGTAATTAACTTTTGGATTCATTAAGTGCAATTACCAAGCTAGGAGGAACAAATGTGCTGTACAAAACTGAACAAAGCTGAAATGGCAGAAGGAAGGACTCCGTGACCAAATAGATTTATTCCATCACCAACATCTATGATTGTAATATGTAAGTGTTATGTAGTCTGTTCTTCCCACAGTGTATTTAATGGGAATTACACACATGCTGCAAAGAAACTATATTTTACAATAGAACAAACACCAAAAACAAAAACAAAAAACCCCTCCTACAAGTGTGTTTGGATTTAAATAATAATATAGCATTTTTGCCTGCTTACACTCCTTTTTTTGTATTTTCTGTAAACATGTAAGTGCTAGATTTACCTGCACTAATTCCAAGTAGGGATTTTTGCATCACTTTCATTCCAATAGATACACCAGCTCCAGCTGAATCCCAAACATCACCTGAGTTGAAATGGGATTGGACTTTAACAACAGCTTCAGTCCATCTGAAGTAAGCTTCTTTTCTTCCTCCCCAAAAGGATAATTATTACCATCTTTAATACTATCTACAAGATTGTGAAACAAGTGTTTTTTCCCTTTAAAGACTTTCTCCAGTTAAAGGGAATACGGAATGTTGTTAAAATGAAAGACTTACTTTACATTCCAAATACTTTAACTGTTTTTCCTTCTTTTCTGTATCTTTAATAAAAGATTTAAATATTTTTTAATGGTGTGTTTGCCATGGTACTAAGCACACTGAGGTCTCTGTTAACCAAACCCTGAACCTTGTTTTAATGTTGGACAGTGATTGGGTTATGTTAACACTTTGGCCCATATATTACATTTAAATTAATACAACAGCACCCAGACAATATATCTTATCAGTAGCCTTATTTTTCTAGACCTTAGGAAGGCTTACGTGGCTCAGAAAAGGCAATGTTTAACACTTCCTGAAATTCCTTATTCCTGTATATTTGCACCTTTTCCTCAATTCCTACCTGTCTTTGAGAGATTCAAAATCTTAGTGTTTGTCTCTTTTTATACAAGGACCTCCATCTGATAATAAAAATTACTGTCACCCAATCAGTGAACACAAGCAACACGTGATTTACATGAGCAGTCTCAACTAAAAGCTCATATTTCAAATAGCTAGTCCTTGCAGTATACTGTTTGCAGTCAATCCACGGAGTAAAGCAATTCACCAAAAACAGAGAGAAAATCAAACGAGGTGATTCAAGGAAATTGTGATCTCCTCAAACATTTAGGCAAGTATAGAGATTAAAATCCTAGATTTAATTATGCCTATGAATTGTTAATTTAGCTCCTATATATATATATTGTTATAGAATAACTAAGGAATCACCAGATAAAGTTGAATTGTTGCTCTAGGAAAAAAAACAATGGAGTGGACTGGAGAATATCATATTACCTGTTTTTAAGTTTGATGGCAAGTCATTCAGGGCCTGCCCTTCAAAAACAATTTCAAATTTTGCACCTGCAAGTTTTGGGAGCACCAACATTTAAGACTTGTTACCAAAAACATCTGAGTGTAAGTGCAAAATTACAGGCCAAACTTTGAAGGTCAGACTGAAGTTTTGAGCCACTGGAACAAAAGATACTTTAAAAGAGAGGATTTTTATTTTTTTCAATTCCGTTAAACCAAGAAAGCTCACCTTGATAGAAGTGTCTGGTCTTCAGTGACATTCTGCTTTTATCTCACTTTCCTTAGCTGATATGCCCAAGGCACAAGAAGGAAGGTCAAATGACTTGCCCCAAGTGACAGAATGTCTGAGTGGTTCCCAGACCTTTGCTCTAAACTCACTAGATCTCATGCTCTCTTTAGTCACTTCAGGAAGAAACACAATAGGCTTTACCATTAGAAAAGTTGTATTGCCTCAAGCTATGTACTGTTGATATTGTATGTAAACATTTGGGGGGGAAAAAGAAAAGTACCAAAAGGTGTGGAAAAGTATGGTATTTGCCCTGTTAATGAGCTTGCAAATGCCTCACTGTTTCTTTTTTTTTTTTTCTTTCTTCTTTTTCTTCCATATGGTTCAGCAGCAATCTGTACATCTCTTGCTGTCGGCAATCTGACTCTGTGTCAGCACCTTTCCCAGCAGAGCAGATTGCAAAATTCAGTTCTGCTGTAGGGCTTATTTCTTTTCACTGTAACCTCCCGACTCGTTTAATAGACTAAGTATCTGGGATGGAGACCAAAACTTTGTAGCTGGATTCTGTTTTTTGTCCCCTTGGGCAATTAAGTCCTTCCAGCAGTGTTAGTGTGAGACTCCTCTGGTGTTGCCTGCTTGATCCAGGAGGGATTATTTAAAGAAAAAAAATAACTGGTGTGTTGTGGTTCTTATATTCTTGGCAAAATATTTTAACTTTGTTTTAAGAAATGATCTTAAATCTCCAGATATAGTATTTAATAGTTAGACATTTACTCCTAAATTTTAACTATGCTGTGTGAAGAATTTAGCTACGAGACTGCCATTGGTTTTAATGGGGAGTTGTGCTGCTTTGTGCCCATTTTGGGTTCACTCATATTTGAAAAAGTTTAAAAAATAACAAATGAAACAATGGAAAATGTTTTCAAATTCAAGAGGTTTCAGATTAACAAAAAATGAACAGAAAAGGTGTGGTGATGCAATGCAGTCCTTACAGTACAGCTAGCCATCCTTAGAAGGTGGGCTGGTGATGTCATGATTCAAAGGCTTTCACATAAGATTTAGAATACTTTCAGGTCTGAAGTTCCTCAAAAATTCTCTTACAATATTTTCATTGTTTTCTTTTCTGGTCCTTAATGCTATGAAAGGGGTGATAATGAATCAGGAAAATGTTAACCTTTTTTGTTATTTTTTTTTTTATTAAGACTTGTTTTGAAGATTTAGATAAAAGTTCAAGATATTTCAACCAGTTTGCCCACCTCAAAGCCTCATGTGCAGTATTATTTTAACCTTTTTAACACACCTATGAACATTTTATATACAACCACAAAAGGTATTTTTCTGACCCTCTGCCAAACAGCTCAGAATTAAGGGCCCTTCCCTGTGACCTTTGTGTGCACACTAGAAAAGGTGTTCGAAAGAATTCACCAACTTAGTGAAACTACAGATAGTAGTACAGCTAGAGAAACAGATGTTTTCTGGACTTCTGTATAAGAAGAATAAAGTTATGGCCTCGTTCACCAAGCCCATGAACTTTTTTTTTATACAAACTTTTTTTTTTAATGCTGCATGTTTATCAGATCTGTGGTTTGCAAAATCCTGATATATCAGACCCAAGTGTGTGATAGGTACATTAGGTCCCCATCCCAAAGAGCTTACAAGTGAATTTTCGATGTGATACAAGAGGGGATAAATACACACATAAAGAGTAGTTGAGGATCATTCAGTTGCTCAATAGGTACGTGCACCTTCTAGTGGTACAAATGCATTTTCTTTCTATTTTGTTATATGAATAATACTCATTACTTCCTCACTTCTTGCACATATTGTGCAAGAAGTGAGTCTTCTAAGTAAGAGGAGGTAGCTCAGTGATCCAAATCTAGATCACGGCCTGGAAAAAGCTGTAGAGGTGTTTCTGGGACAAGAAAATAAAAGGATTATTGTGGCTGAAATCATGGTAGAACAAGAGGGCCAGGAACAATGCAGTGCAAATCTATCTTGGCTAGACAAGAAGCTGAAACTTGTTGCATAGGTGAAAGAAGAGCCAGTGGCTGGATTCAAAGAGACGAGTAACTGATCAGATTAACAGGCAAAAATAGGCAAACGGGCATATTGGATACTCAATGTATTTAGGCACAGAGGGGTACACCTATCCATCCAGGGAGTGGATATATTTTTGGCCAATGTTAAGCACAGTGCTGTTAACAATCTGGGAATCGAGATGGAGGTGGGCAGGGGGGAGGCTACCAGGGTAATTGCTGAAGACTTCTCATGGCAGATGTCCATTCAAGTACAAGTTCTGTAAAGGTTCAGGTCCCTGATAAACTAGAGTTGGGAAAAGGGGAATTGGTGCTCCTAACTTGTGATACTGCAGGGAGACAACCTCCCCACACACTTTTTTTTTTACCAGATCCTCCTTAACCCGCAACATAAGGGGAGGGCAGCTGGGTCCCAGCAGTGGGCAGGCACCCGGTTGGGAAGGCTGATGGCAGGTTGGGGATGGTTAAGGAAACAATGCTGACAATTGCCGTGGACAATTTATTGTCAGGTATTCCCACATGGCTTAATAAAGTTGCAGCCTAATTGAACCACATCATTTACATCCTTTCTTTCTTTCTGCAGAGACAATCCACTTAAACCCACAAAACATGGCTTTCGTGAGATTTAAGAGGTGCGTAGACTTTGGGCAGGCTCTTTGCACAGCAGTAATTTTAAGCCTTTTTCAAACATTGACACCTGCATGCCCAGTTAACAGATTCTAACAATGGGTAAACGAATGACTGCATTTTCATCCACAAAATCCATTTTGGAAATGACTTTTGCATGTGCAAACTCTGTCATTCTGTAATCTGTAACACCAGAACATGCAGAAGCTCATGCTTCGAAAGAACATGAGCAAGTGGTTGTGCACAAGCTTGCTAATTTCTGAAAAAAGTTGTCCCTTTAAATGCATTTGACAAATGGCTAAACTTGGGGGTCTATGTGACAGGGCTCAAGCTGTACTTTTTCCTCTCTTCAGTAATATTTTAAAATTAAAGCAGTTAAAAGTATGGTTTAGAGGGTATAATTCCTTCTCCTCCTTCACTTTAAGTCACAGGACATTTAAATCATAAACTATTTAAAATGCTTTACTCAGGTTCAGTCCACATTCTCTCTCTCTTCTTCTGTGCCTTTGTCTGCCTGGTCAATTTTCCTGTTATACTTTCTATTTGGAATGCTCTCATGGTCTTCCTGTCGAGTGACTGGAGAGAAATTACAAGTGTTCTGATCCATTTTATCCTTCCTCTGAGCAAACCACTATACTTCCCTCAAAGCCAAAGAGGAGGAGCCAACGGCCTGGCATGGCTGTGGTCCGGAAACCTGTCATCCCTAGCTGTAACTCTGGCAGAAATGTGATAGAATACACAAGGTCTCTCCAAACATAAGACACAGTGATATATGCAGCTGAACTAGTGTAACTAAGAATTATTTAAAAAAATGCAGGACCAAGAAATTCTGTTTTTAAAACCCTGGGCCACTCATCATATTCATGGACTAACAATGAAGTACCGTGTATATTCTGACTTGTACTTCCCAAAGCACTGAGAAAGGATAAGAACAAAATGAGTGGAATATCCGTGTTCCTCTGGAGCCATACTTTTCTCAGTTCCAGTATGGGTTTGGATTTATATTTCCCCTGTCAGCTCTAAGATACCCCAGGTGCAGGCAATGCCAGATGCCTTGAGGATTTGTGTTGAATTATTTTAATCAGGAAAACATTTTTGAAACAATGCACTGGCAATGGTAACCAGAAATATGCAGAAAATCCCAATGTGAAGAATATCCCAATAACACTGGAAACATATTAGAAAGGGAGAGTTATGTTTCTTTATTGTTATTACTATAATGAATAATAAATGCTGTAACCAAAAATGTAATATAAACATAGAGGACAACATGAGATGACAGACAGTGAACATCTTGAGTGTCTGGAAAGGACATGGGAAGAGTCTTTGTACCTGTAAGAATAATTTGTAAATGAGATTGTACCATACATGATCTCCCTCAGTGAGCCTGGGTGCAGGCCTGAATTTAGAAGTGCCTGTGGAATTTTACTCAAGCAAGAAAAAATAAAAGGCTCACCCTTTAGGTGTGAGACTTGGCAGCTCAGCGCATGGAAAATGTAGAACTAGTAGGGGGACCTGAATGAAAAAGGAGTTACACTGATGTGCCAATCAATCAGTTAACGCCTCCGTCAGTTCATGCTACCCATATATCCTAAGTGGGATATTCAAGTACATGTGCTAAATATAAATTTATGGGAAAATATGAAGCCACTTAAGCAGTTTCGGGTGATGCTTTGTTTGAATCAGAGCTATTCACTGGTTGCTAACATCCTACAATCTAATTAATTCACAAAAGAGGTATAAAATATGATTGTGAATATTGACAGGAGCAGGAGAATAAGAGAAACTATTACAGAGTAGCAGATAGAGGCCGCAGGACCAAGGGATAACATTCACACTGCTTTTATCCTGTCCCTAGTTCTCATGGCAAAATTTTAAATGGCAGCAAGAACTACAACAAAAGAGAGAGGTCTCATTATGTATTTATTGCACAAAATGAAACAAACACAGATTCAGAAAAAAAAAGACACAATAAAATGAAAATGTTTACAATCAGATTCTACACTGAAAAGTGACAGCAAATGAGGTATCAGCTGATGCCTGGAAAGTGAACAGTATTCTCCAAACCTTGTTTATCTGCCATTGATTTCCATAGCTAATATCCTAATATCCTAAGTGAAATGTTTTTCCATGTCAGTCCTGAGATGCAATCTAAAAGTCTTCTTGTGCATCAGTAATAAAGGACAAATGTGGCCCCCAGTTTGTTTGCAAAAGTGTAACTGATTGTAACTTTGTAAACAATTTTGTTGATACACAAAAGGGAATAGAATCCAATTTATATCTTCTTCACTATATTGGTTCAGCACTGTTAACAGAAGTGAAAAGCATATTTTATCACAAGTCAGTAGCTATGACTTCAAACAGACCCAGGAAGCAGATCGGCTGAATAAAAACCTAAGTCAAGTTCATGTAAAGATACGTTTGTGTAACTATTCTGCTCCTTCTCTCTCTTTAGCTAGAGAGGCAGCAAAGTGAGGATTGCCCACATAGTGCTCGGCAATTTTTTGAACCATTGGATTGTACTGCTTTGAAATGCTTTTTGTTCATTGCTGTTTGACTGCTTATAAAGCCACAAACATGAGAGGTTGTCAGTGTTTCTGCAAATTAACTTAAGAGCTGATGTACACAAAAGTTATTTTTTCCTCATTAATAATCTTATTCAAATGCGTGTGTTTAGGATCTATGGATTTATTGCTTGGATGATTTTCAAACTCTTAATCTTACTTTGAGTCTTTAAAACGTTGGGGAGCATGGGTTAATCTTTTTGCCTTTTATATTCCCATTACATTTGTGGACTAAAAATAGAACCAAAATAATTGGCCTCATTCCTATCTACTCTATTTAAAGTTTTCATATATATCAAGTGCTTACTTGAACCTGATTAAACCACAGACTTTTTTATGGAACAAGCCATGGAATATTAAAAATCAGATACATTATATATGAAATAATGTGCAATTCCACTCCCTTTACCACTGTAATAACCTTACCTAAAGGATCCAGAGGGGTAGCTGTGTTAGCAAAAACAACAAGAGCTTGTTAGTTAGAATTTGTTAGTCTTTAAAGTGCTCCAGGACTCTTGTTGTTCTTACCTAAAGGGTTTATTTTAGAAATAACAGGACAAATTCAGTCTTGGTGAAAGCAGTATAATAACTGAAATAAGTCAGGTTTACCCCAGTCTGTCCTCTCTCTCAGTTTTTGTGCTCTTGTGTATCACGGTTCTGAATTCTGAGAAATAATGTTACGTTACAACCTTCCAGCAAGAGTATTTGTGTTTTTATCTAACTTCTCTGTGTGAATGCCGTGAACATCACAGACACAATGATGTCACTACTACCAAATCAGAGCTCACACTCCAAGACTACATATCCCAGACTCTACATGAGCTCCACTGCATATTAGGCATGAAAAAGTCCACCTGTTAATTGAATGGAGGGATGAGGAAGCATTTATATAACCACCTCTTTTCCATTACATGGCATTTTCTCATTACTAGTAGGCTAGGACAAAAAACTTTATAGTTTAAACAGATTCATATTTGCAGATGAGCATGTTCAGAGGAGCAGTCAGAATCCTGATGGTCTCTGTGAGGCCTCTGACCAAGGTTTTCTTGTTATTTTTGTTTTGTTCATTCATTTTCATTTGTATTTTATTTTTACTATAAAGACTCTAGCATATGCAGAAATGTATGCTTTATGTATGCAATGAGGACAGAATGAGGGCTAAAGGAAAAAATAGAGTCATAACGTTTATGGCCAGAAGTGGCTTCTGCATCATCTAGTCTGACGTGTTCATGGGCCACTAAACACTACCCAGCCACCTCCACACCAAGCCAACAACCAGAATTATCCCAAACTATTACAGACCTTAGGAGACTAAACTACTGTGTGCCACAGGCAGAGAATAGGAGGGACTGAGATGCACCAACTCCAGGGCTCCTGCAATGGCAAGAAATAGAGTAAGTGAGCTATACCCAGAAGATCCTAGCAAGTGACCCATACCACATGCTCCAGAGGAAAGTGAAAATCCCCAAGGTCACTGGTAATTTGATCTGTGGGAATTTTTTCCCCAACTCTGCATATAACAATCAGTTAAACCCTGAGCATGTGAGCAAGGCCTATCAGCCAAGCTCCTGAGAAAAGAAATTCCCAGGATCAACCCAGCCCATCCTGTCAGGTGTCCCATCTCTGTGTCCATCTCTGATGCTTCAGAAGAAGAAAAAAAAGAAAAGATGACATGGCAATGGGGTCGGGCGTTCCCTTTCTAATCTCTACAGGTGATCAGTTGAAGCCCTGAAGCATGGGATTTTAAGAACATAAGACATGAACTACAAGGAATCCCCAGGGCTGCTGAGCCCAGCTTCCCTCCCCCACTTTTCCCCCATCCCCCACAGACAACCCTTTCATACAATCCCACTCATAAATGCATCAAGCTGTATCTTAAAGCTAATTATATTGTTTGCCTCACAACTCCTACTGAAAAGCTGTTTCAGAACCTCACTCCTCTGATCATTAGAAACCATCTTCTAATTTCCAGGGTTAATTTATTCATGTCTAATTTATATACCCATTTGTTCTGGTATCAACTTTGTCCATTAACTTAAATAACTCTTCACCCTCTCTGGTATCTATTTATAAGGAGCAATCATGCCCCTTCCAGCCTTCATTTTGCTAGGGTAAACAAGTCAAGCTTTTTAGTCTCCTTTCATAAATAGGCTCTTCATTCCCCTGATCATCACAGTAGCCCTTCTCTGCACCTGTTCTAGTTTGAAAACGTCTTACATGAATATGGGAGACCTCCAAATGAGGTCTTACAAGTGACGCCTTGTGAAATGGTATTAATACTTCTTTCTCTCTTCTGGAAATATCTTACCTGATATATGCTAGGATCATATTTGCCTTTTTCACAGCTACATCACACTGGTGACTCACAGCTATCTTGTGATCAACCAGCATACCACCCAGGCTTCTCTCCTCCTCTGTTGCTTTCAACTGGTGAGGCCCCAGCTTATAACAGAGTCCCTAAATGACATTGCACTTTGTACTATTTCATCCCATTTCTATTATTCCAGTCCTCATGGTCATTCACTTCCTCGTGTATTCTGATCCTCCAATGTATTGACATTGCCTCCCAACTTTATATCATCAGCAAATGAAGCTAGAGACTCCCATCGTATAACTGTACATCTTATAACCAAGTCCTATGCTCGAGACATACCCACTCAGTACAAAGTGACTATGTTTTTCTGAATATTCAGTCAGTGTTATTCAAACTTCCAGCAAATCTGGATAAATTTAATAAAGCTGCTAGTTCTTTATACCCTCCAGATCCTGTTTCTAAAAGACGCACATATGAAATTTTATGTGCTTAAGTGTAGATGCTTCAACTGTATGTGGAAGTCAGATATTTGTTTAAGATACCAGTCAGTGACATGCTTGCTTAGCTTGACTTCCTCGTGCCTGTTTGGTAGTCTGCACTGCAGCTGGGAGTGTGCTGCCCAGCCCAGATAAACAGACACTCACTAGCTCTGCAAGAGCTAGTGGACTAAACATAGCAATGTGGATGGACATTGCGGCATGGTCTAGTCACCTGAATACAAGCCCATCTGACCCCCTGGGTCAACACTTGAGCGGCTAGCCTGGCCACAGCATCCACACTGCTATTTTTAGCACACTAGCTCCAGAAGAACTAGCCCATGTCTGGCTACACAGTCTGGAAGGTACACTTCCAGCTGCAGTGTAGACATAGCCCAAATATCTAACCTACCATAACTATTGACCTTCAAGATCCCTTGTTTGCAGGAGAACTCTGAGATTATTAATCCTGTTAAAGCAAATCTCGTTTATTTCCCAACAATGTCTTTGCAAATTACTTATAAACATGTAAAAGTGCCCAATCCACAATACAATCCACAATCCCAATAATCAGCCATAATCTGTTTTTATTGAAGAACAGCTACTTTGGATCAGCATCCCTGCAGAGCAATAAAGGTCTATGTATTAATATGCCAGGGCAGTTTCTGATCCTGTGTAATTAGGACAAACTGCATTGAAGTAAAGGGAGTTATGTCACTAAACCTTGGCATGAGTGAAATCAGAATCAGGCTCACCCACTCTACTTCCAGAAGCTAGGGTACTTCCAGAAAACAGCATGAACCTTTGCAATGTACCTGCAGCATCTCTAATTATTTATGTACTTTTCTTCAGAACTCTTCTATTCACGGCATGAAACTTAATTCCTCTCCCTCAGGAAATGTAATAGAAGAGATGGGATTGCTTCAAAGGAAAGCTGAAAAAAAGCAACAGCAATCCTATTTAAAATAATAAAATTATACAGCAGTGTGTCTTCAAAGAACAGAGTTATCAAGTGTTTCTCCTAGATTACCAGAAGCAAGAATATAACATTAAGAGTGTTGTTATTATTGCTGAGATAATTAACTTATAGCGACAGCTTCTTGGAGTGTATGTAACTTCCTTACTTCTAAGCAGAAGTAACAATTTCCTCTCAGAAATGAATTTCATTTGCTTGCTTTATGATTTGGCCAAAGTAAGCCCATAAGAAGTCTCAGGACCAAATCATCCTTTCCTAGGAAAAAAGGAAATCTAAAAATTCCACAAGTTTAAGCCTATGCAGTTTGTCACATTCCCCCTTTGAAGAAAGGAGCTTCTCACAATGTGAAAGGCAGAAAGTGCAGACTTTCACCCTTCACTGCCCAATTTCATGGTGTTATCAAATTTCTGCTCTACTCCTTGGGCAGCTTCCTTCCTATCCTGACAACATAACTCACTCAGAAGCCATGCGGTTAGTGACACCACCTGCCATGCTTGTGCAGCATGCCCCTCCTAGGGAAGTAGAAAACAGAGCAGAAGTTAATGCTGCTATGAGGGTAAAGAGACGATCTTCATCTCCAGGGCTGCTAAGCCATTACATTTCATGATCCCTAAATTCGAGGCGTCCCTCCAGATTATCAGACTCCTTTTCCCTTATCTTTGTTGTGAGGTGGCTTCCCACTTTTTCCTGGCAGCTGTCAGAGCCCCCCAAATGGGTCTTTTTGGAAAAGTACCTGCCATCTACAAAACCACTCTCTCTAAAAAAATGAATCTACTGGCAGAAGGTTCCAAAGCACACACACACCCTATACATGCATCTTCTGTGTCCTCCATATTGACTGCAGAAAGTAGTCTCCACCGCACAAACCATCCAGTCCCTCAGCACAATCTTAGAAGAAGGCTGTCATCTCCCCACAGAATAAGCATAGCTGACAAATGGTATTGGACCCCCCTGCTGTCCCTTGTAAGAATTTTGTACCTCTGGACCTTGCTTAGCACAGATACCTCAGGCTGTACAAACTTGCGCCAGGGAAGCCCTGGACACTACAAAATTTGCAATGTCCTAGTAGAACTTTGTTGACTAGTTGTTACTTGTCAGGGAGTAATGGTGGGCTAGATCCACCACAGAGAGGGGAGAAAGTGGGGAATAGGTAAAGGCATATCAAAGAGAGTTAACTAAACGTTCTTGAATACCACAAGCCAGTTACCTGCAGATGTCAACACTAGCCACTCAGTTTTTTCTCAAATGAGCTATGCGTTATGTTTCACATTATTTAGGCCCCCATATTGGGACCCAGTCTTTCCATAATTATGGCTTCTCATCTCCTTCATAACCTTTCAAATCAATATTTAAAACACTTTATTTTTTTTGCTGAGGGAAGGAGAAGGACATAGGTAGACAATTAATCATTGATCTGTCATCTTGTTTTTATTTCTGTCAACAAAGCTCTTCTATGCAGTTAATTTAACTATTTTCATCTGAGGCTTAAATCTCACTAAAAGCCTTATTTAGCAATAGAGATTCCCTTGGAAAGAAAACTAAAATTTGCATCCTCAATCAAAAATTCTTTCCACTGTTTCTGCTGTATTTTCTGTTTCTGATGCAGAGTTTTTACAGCCATCATCTGCTGACTTTTAGAGGAGAGAAATTAAATTACCAGAAAGAAAAAGAGCTGGGTGCTTGAAAATGAAACAGAAGATAATGGATGTAATTTAAAACCTCAGCTTCAACTGTCAACTACTTAATGATAAATTAATTTCTTTTAGCTGTCTGAAATCATGGGCTACTTTCTGTGTATCTTCTTTGAAATGTCTTTCACTCCTCTGTCCAAATGGTAGCTGATGAAAGTAAATGTACAAATGTCTGCTGCACGCTCTGCATCAATGATATCAGAGTAGTCTCTGTGTGGTAACAAAGGAAAACTATTACACACAGCAAATACTATCTGGGCCCATTCTACTTCTATACAAGCTTAGATAATACAATTTTAAATAAAATTTGATGTGGCTGCTCACCAAGAGGCCAAAACAAACACAGGCCCTTATTAAACCTGTATTTTTAGATCAGGGTTATCACTAAAGGACAGCAAACAAAAGAAAAAAGTGCAACTTGACTGTAGGAAGTACAGGGGACATTACTGGAGTACCATAAACTCCCTCCAATTAAGGACTATATTACTTTGTAAAAATAGTGTGGAATATTTCCTTTATTTGCTATTAATTTAGATATGCATGATAATCACTTTCTAACTGTCTTATTACATTGAAGCATTTAGTAGAATATGAATCACTTGGAAAAGGCCACTCAGGTTATTATAAAAGATATTGTAGTCAGCTACATACACTATTGGCACCATGCCTGAGTTGACAAATGACCTGAATAATGTCATTCACTAAGCACAAATTTACGTCTTCTTCTGATTAGAAATGTTGTTGGATGCTATGACTCTAGAATGTTAAAAAGTTCAAATTACAGCTGAGATTGACAGGTAATGTAAAAGAAGAAGGAGCTGAAAGTTCCAAGGTATTGAAAATGTACAGGCCATGACCTTCTTTAGTGTTCCAAAGGAGAATTTGTTATGAACATTCATATACAAGTCATCTGAGCATCTGTATTCAGGGAGCTGCATTCTGTCAGTATCTAGTGGGTGAGTACAGTGGAGTGAGGACATAAAAAAAGGACCTATCTACATTAATAAATCCCTTTGGAGGAACAAATAAAGTAGTACTGGATGGAATTTGGCTCTTGTAAAAACACCTAGGCTTAGTGGTAGGTGGGGTGGTTCCATAGCACCACCTGTGGGGTCACATGTGGTACTGCAGGCATTCCCTGCCTTAGTCCACAAGATTTGTCTGCCTGCTTCGAGCATGGTAGACAGTTCTGTAACTTCAGCATCAGTCCCTACGCAGTTAAATAATAATATTAGAAAAGAAACCCTCTGAATTTGTCTGCCTGAATCTTTAACTAAAAAAACAAAACCTCAAATGTGAGCGCTTAGTTGTTCTGCTTGAAGGCAAGGCCCTGACCGGCCATGGGTTCTGAGCTAGCCCTGAGGAGATCTTCCTGTATCCCAATATCACTCAGCTCTGCTCCTGAGAAGGAGCAGACAAGCTTTCTTAATTAATCTGCTGACTTCCAACTGATCCGTATCTTCTCCTGGCCCTTTGAGGTGTCTTGAGGACTAAGTCTTGTTGGTTGCCTGGGATGAGTGGGTTTTCCTTGAGCAGGGAATATCAGTGCATCAAAGCCTCCAGCAAGGGGCTGAGAAGGCCGGATAGACCCCATCATAACTTAATATATGCCTGGGACTATTCCAGAATTGGATCCATGGACCTAAAATGATAGGCACATACAAGGGTGTTCAAGATATTTAACTGAGCCGTGTGCTTCATTTCCCACTTTTTCATAATGTTAATTTTTATTTCCAGAGGACAAGTTTGCCCAGAACTCATTTATCAGCCCTCAGATTAAAGCCCCTGGCCCCCACCACCCAAGAGTTAAATTTGAGTTTTTTGGAGCCACCCGCCTCCCCTCCATGTGAACAAATATAGGCACACAGTCCTAATTTAATGACCAGGGGGAAAAACACCTCTGGTTACCCTAACCTAATATTCACCGAGACAGGAAACTATGTTAGCAGCTACAGAGTGATCTGCTATGTGCTTTCAAAAAATAACATCATATAGCAATAGAACTGCCCCAACATTAAGAAGGTTATGAATTTATGTGTTTTTACCATCCAGTGTTAGAATGGATTAGAAAGGGTAAAAATACCAAAAGGATAGTAAGCTCATAGGGACCAGGATGGTATCAGAATGTGTGCCTATACAGTGGCTAGTACAATGGGGCCCAAAATTGGTTGGGGACGCCAGGTGCTACTGCACTACAAATATAATTAGTAGTAGTTTGACTCTTCATAAAACTATCTTATCAGTTAAGTAGATAGGGTAAAAGTTACCAAGGTTGTCAACCCTAATACTTCAGCACATAACCTGCTCCAGTGGAAGCTAGGTAGACCTATATTCCTATTATACAGTCTTGAACTTATGTGGTTTTTTACACCTTCCAGTGTTGGCCAAATTCAGAGATGGGATACAAGACTAACTGTTTTATTAGTCAGTTCTTAGGTTAGATCTATTTCAAGCAGAAAATGTAATATCCTACTATAAAATACATACACAAAGCTTTTGTGAGAGAAGATAGAAATAATCATTTTGTTATATTTGAGTACTGATTTTACAGTATCTATTTGCATATATACTAGCCATAATATTTGGATCTGAATTGGACTATTCACAAAGTTTGTGAACATTTGCATCTGGGGTTTTGGTTTGGGACCATTTAAGCTTGCAGAGTATATCTGAACACTTACAGTAGAAGAATGCTGGTCAAACCAGCTAGGGAAACTTCATCTAATATGACCTATAGGCATGACTCTTCAGGCATTACCTAATCTAACAGGGGTGAACAAACTGGCTCGTGAGCCAC
Source organism: Emydura macquarii macquarii (assembly GCF_026122565.2). Lineage (NCBI taxonomy): Eukaryota > Metazoa > Chordata > Testudines > Chelidae > Emydura > Emydura macquarii. The sequence continues at coordinate 2,388,951 of NW_027133181.1, read as the reverse complement.
ATGCGGCTCTTTTACAGTTAAAGTGCGGCATATAGAGCTCCCTATGCCCCCCTTCTCCCAGACTGGGGTGGGGAGCTCAGAGCTTCTGCCCTGTGGCAGGGTGGTGGGGTTAAAGGATTCTGCCCAGCTGGATCCCGGGGGGGTCAGTACGTTTGGAATATAAATTCAGGTCTGAATCAGAATAATTTCAAAACAAGAAATGTTCTCTTCAGAAGGAATTGCCACACTGAAGCTTAGTTGCATTCATTTGATATGAAGAAACTGAGTCGACAAGTAGAGTTATTATGTTTGGTTTATTAATTACTCTGTTTGTTCAACCTCATGTGCCAGGAATTTCAGAGCATCGCCAGAGGTACACATGTCAGCAGTTGGCAGCCAATGATTTCTGGCTTCTTGGAGGTCATTTTTCTCCTGAGTTTTTTTCCCTGAAAGATTTGAAATCCACAGTTGAACAATATCACATTTCATCCCTGCTTGCTACTTCAGCTTCAATAACTAAATTTCTTCCGAATACTGTAACAGTAAAAGTAAGATAACTTGTTTGCTTTCTGATGCTGGATGGTTATTACATATGACTTTGGTGCCATAAATTGTTTGTACCTCTGATCACATCACACATCATAAAATGAGTAACACACAATCCTGCTTACAGATGGCTTCAAAATAGTTTAGAGTTTCTTGCCTTCTCAAAGTAAAAGTCTAACACCATTAAAAAAATTACTAAATTTTGGTTTCAAAACAAAGTTTTGCAGGGATTTTATTTTTACTAGCTAGCACTGGTGTGATTGATACTTCCAAGAAAACCTTTATATACTCTACCACACCATCATGGAATTATATACATGCACAGACATTTTGGTGACAATTGTAGAATATTATAGCAACAGTAATCTTTACTATTTCTGTTCTGTATTTCAAGTTCACTGTTGGTTAGGAACTTTTTGCACTTGAAGGAAGTGAATTATCAGTACACTGGCCTTGCAGACGAGAAGGTAGGTTAGTAGAGACAGAACTGTGCAAGAAGTAGGCATTCGTCCCTGCAGATGTAGAAATAGAAGAGAAATTGCTCTGAACTGAAAATTGAGCCAGGATCTGTTTGGTTACTAGTCTCCTAATCATGAGACAGGAAGAGTAATGCCTATATTTTACTTAACATGCATAAAAGAAAAATCCTGATATAATGTTCCCTAGAGCAGGGGCTACAGACCCCACTACAGTACATATGAACACTGAGCCAAATTCAACTCTCACATAAGTGGATGCAACTTCCATTGATTTCAATGAGAGTTGCCCCATTTATATCAAAATTGAACTTTATGATTATCACTTGGCCAGCTCACCCACAGGATGTAAGGAGGTGTGTAAGGATCTTTTATCCCTTGGCACACCCCCCATGCTTCCTACTTTCTGGGTTACAGCACAAAGGGGAGGGGTAGCCAACCTTGCATTTTAGTTTTTACTGACATGAAGATCTGAAGTTGATTTTTTTTACTGACATGGTAAACTTTTTACTGACATCACTAAACAGACCGTAAACAATGCAATAATGTCACAAAAGTGTGCACTCGCTCACGATATTCTGTACACTGGAATTACTCAATTGTTTTAGCTGCAGTTAATTGATCTATCAGGTTCTTTGGGCATGTACAATAACAGAAAACAGGAAATTGATAAAGTCATTATCAGTGTAGTTTTTGTAGTAAGTATAAGACCTGTCATAAGGCCTGTAAAACAGGCTAAGGCCTAAGTGGAAAAAGCCAGGTGAACAGGAGTATAAGTGGAAAAAACCAAGCTAACTGAAATTGGCACAGGAAAGTGCTGATACTGCAAGTACGTAACCCTTCTGCCAGACCAAGTCGGCAGCAGCAAGGGCCGGGTTCTATATCTAGGGGTCCATGTAAATGATACAACACCAAACTGGCTCGAGCCCCCGCCCAGTCACCTGGGAAATTACACACTATCCCCTGGGCACCCTCCAAAGGGCAATACTTCCCCTCTCGCAAGCACAGAGTCTGAGTGTAGAAAGAAACCTTTTAATAGCAAAACAGAGATAACACCGCACTGGTTTGGGAAACAGTGCAAACAGAGTTCATAAACTCAATGAGCCCAAACCCATCCCAGAGTACAGGGCGTGTCCTTCGCCTCTCCCTTCCTTCTTGCCCCTGTACTGACCGTCGTAGTTGCAATATCCACCTCTCAGGTGTGGCTCCGCCCTGTATGCCGCACCGGTCCAACACAGGCTTGTCCAGGCCCCCTCTGCTGCTGTCTCCTATCGCCTGTGGGCCTCACTGAGTCCCCCACCACTGGCAACAACCACGCCGATCTCCCACCGACTGCTGGCACCAACCATGCCTGGCTCCCGCTGACCGCTGGGCGCCCTGGGCTAGCACCGACTGTGCCGGCCCCTCCGCCGACCGCTGGGTGCCCTGGGCTGGCACCGACTGTGCCGGCCCCTCCATTGACTGGGCTGGCACTGACTGTGCTAGCCTCCCACCAGAGTTGCCTTTTGCCCACTCAGCTCTGTTAGTGGTCAGGCAAAGTTTTCCAATTCCTCTACTGGTTCAGCTCTTAGTGATTTCAGCTCTTAATGATTCCAGCTCTTAGTGATTTCAGCTCATAGGTAAACTTCTGCTGTCATACAGGAAATGTCCCTGCTTTCAAGAAACAAAAGACTCCAAGGTGAGTCATTAAGTCTATCTTTTAACAATGGGAGGCGAGAATCATTCCCTGCCTGGGGGCAGCCCCTTCGCTTGGCCCCTGCAAATCCCAATAGGAGACTCCTCCACCTCCACCTTTTCCAGGCTGAAACATCGGCCTGCCACCCTTGGGGAGCTCTGTCTAGTTTGGGGTGAAGTGTTCTATCATAACAGACTAAGCACAGTTGTGCTGACATCTGTTCATACAATTGAAGGACAACATTTCCCCAGCAGTTAACACAAAAGTGGTTTGTAACCAAACCCAGCCCTGCTAACCATTTCCCATTATGCTCCGCACCTAGGTAAATTATGCTAAGTACTTAATTGTACTCATGCAGATACAAAGCCCATGCAAATAATGTGCCCCCCTTTACTCAGACACTCAGACCTTGCTTATAAGTATATAGATTGCCAAAATATTACTTAAATGCAAATTATGTAGCAGGTACAGGAGGCACCGAGATATCAAAGAGAACTAACTCCCAAAAATGACACTTTGATGAATAGAAATGACTAAAAAGTGATAAATGGAGTTGTTTTGCCCAAATCAGCCAATTAATGGAAAAAGGTGGTATTAGACTACGTCAAGAGGGTGGCAACTACCTACAACAAAGGGGGCAGAACGAAATTGTCTGTAACAATGTAAAAAAGAGGGTGTCAGAGGGAACAACGTTGTCTGGTCTAGGGGATAACGGAAAGTCCCGCCGTTGGACCGTGGCCATTGTAACGCCGCCTATACGAAACTGACCCAGAGATACTCTGTAGGTCACTTCTTATTGTGCCGCACACAATAAACCTGGCCTGGGTGCCTTCGTTGCTCAGCTAATCCGTGGTCATGTCGATTCATTCAATCATGAGAGCCGTCTCTGTTTCCTGATCAGAGCTGGGACAGCATCTGCACAGGGATACACGCACTCAGCCTACACTGATAAACACCGGTGGCCAACACGCCGTACCACAGCTTTATGATACAAGAAGTGATTCTGAACGATGACCATCTATGTCAAAATACAATATGTTTTATTTCTGCCCAATTTTATGGACATTTTCATTTATTTACAGATTTACTGACAGCGTAATATTGTACATTTTTTTACTGACTGTCCGTAAATTTACAGATGGTTGGCAACCCCTGGCAGGAGCCTCTTTGAGAGCCTCCTGGGCATGGAATGGACAGTCTTGAGTCTACCGACTGTATTGCACTGTCTAACACAACTGAGCTGACATGGAAAGAAAATTAGTCTGTGTCTCATAAAGGGCTAGTGAAACTCTGGAACAAGGGACGAACAAAAAACTGAACTGTGACTCTGAGTCACAATTTGTTGCATTGCTCTTGAATCAGTAGAACTATGTGCTGCCCCTTGCTAAGGGCAGACTGCATTTACATGGTAGCCCTAATGAATTTTAAAATGTACTTTTCTTTAAGCAGAGACAGTGTCTATAGACTTTAAGGTGCTTTAAAAAAAGTGGTTAATCATTGTTATCGCCATTTTACATCTGGTGCAAATGAGACAAAATGTGTTTAAGTGAATTGCCCAAGGCCATACAGCAAATCAGATAGAGATCCAGGAATAGAAACTAGGGATTGTGATGCCTGCAGTGGAATTCTAGTCCCAATTAAGTCCATAGGAAAACTCCCATGTTAACTGAACTGAAACTTAACTGAAGAATGAGGTGTGCTAATGCACTGAAGCAGAATCAGTGCTAGGCATAAGCAGAGTAAGCAGTTGTTTAGGGCCCCGAGCAGCTCAAGGGGGCCCACTATTCACTTTTTATTAATGTGTTGTGTGGGGTGAGGGCATAAATATTCCTGCTTAGGGCCCCTAATGGACTAGTACCACCTCACTGAAGTCCATTGTACAATGCATAGATTGTCTGAGTGATCCCTCATGAACATGCCCAGCTACCAACAATAGTGCGTTAATTTCAAAGAGCTCGTATACAGTGTTGTTCACCTCTAATAAATCAAATTGTATGAAAACATAAACATGCAAAGAATGTTTATATATGAAAACTGTGACCTAAGTCTTTAAGCATATTTCAGGCCACTAGCATTTTCCGTTGGTGGGTAGCATGCTTCTTGATGTGTCTATACAAAGAGAGGTTATACCACACTGGGTACTCTGAGTTCTTCACAAGTAATCATATAAAAGTCTTTCACTACTGGAGCTATTATTGCTGAGCAATATGACAGACTAGTCAGCAAGATGTATTTTACATGTATGAGCAAATTTGGACTTGATGGAGCTACATTGTTCAATGACTTCTTATCTTGAAGTGATGGCTAAGTCTTAAAAGGAATTTCTATGAGATTCTATAGCCAGCAAATGCTTATAATTCAGGTCTTCACAGCACTAGTCAACATTAGCAGAAACTTTAAAAAATGGAGATTCAAGATAATGGATCTTTTCCATAATCTGTTTCTTGAGAAGAAGTAATAAATGGAAGGAGGAAATTATAGATGATCTTGTAGCAGTCAATCAAGTGGCTCATGAACCAGCATAGCAGTCATTTCTGTGGGGAAAGTTTCTATACAAGAACCATTGCTGTAAATCTAAGTACAATAAAGAGAACCTCAAAAAATAAGTAGATAATACTGCCACTTTCATATATTTGAAAATTTCTTTTCAACTAGGTTCTCCACACTCAGGTGAAAAGTAGGTTTGACAATGAGTTCACACTGGTACTGGAATCTTAAATTAGAATTCTCTATCATTCAGGGCTTATGGCCCTGATTCAGGAAAGCAACTCAATTAAGTCTGTGCTTTTCTGAATCCGAACCTATATTTTTACCTTTACTGTTATTGTTATTACATTTTGGTAGAGGTTCAGTGCTTTAGTTCAACTATTCTGATTTTTTTTAATAGACATAAACCCACACAAGGAGAACATTGAAATCACTGTGGAAGTCTTACTGTTACCCCAGTAAATCAAAAGGACATTCAGGGTTTTAAGATTTATGTTCTACCATAATTCAAGTTTCAAGACCTGTATTTTGAAACAGAGAGTATATCTACCTTTTCCTAAATATTAAGCACTCAGCTTTACATGGTGTACTTAAAAGGCTCAGTATGCTAAAAGACCAAATCATATTCAGTACATGAACGACATTATGAATGACAAGTATTTGGTCAGAGTAGATAGGATAGTGTGTATATATAGCTGCATATATAAACTAAACACCTATGAATAGATTATTGTAAAAAGATACCTTCTGGCTTATTTTGTATCTTGAGATTTGTGTATCCAAGAATTTATATTTTATAAACAAGCATAAATAAAACTACATAGAAATAAATAGGAGTAAAGATAAATAATATTATAAAAACCGTATACCTGGGGAAACACAAGTTCATTTATTTTAGGGAATATAGTGAATACATATATTCATTTATGTAATTTTTACCCTCACCCCAGCTCTCCATTCACTGTTGGTTGAGCCAAGACCCTTTTAAAGTCCATGGAAAAATTCCCACTGATATCAATAAGACTTGGACTGAGACCTTAGATCACCCCTTTCCTCGTTAGTTCTGGCCTTGTTGACCATTAAATGCTTTGGTGCAGATGCGAAAATACAAGTATGTGACTATGGACTTAGTGGTGGGGGAGAGGTGAGGGCAGGAGACTTCTGAAATAAATAACTGTTAAATGTTTTCCCCATATAAAAATGATGTATTCTGCATGTTTTGGTGTACACATTTTTGGAGAAATACCCTAAACCTTCTTTTCGGAATGAGGTCCAAAGATGGTGAAGTTTTTTGTTGTTGTTGTTGGTTATTTAAATGAAACATAATAAATAACTAGCAGCAGGAAAATAATAAACCCTTACATTTACAATACTTCACAATTTCTTAAACATATGAAAATAGAATGTTTTAATTTTAAAAAATGATCTAATAAGCTTGGGTTCACCCACTTCTTTTGTACATATCTATGTAGACCCTGAGTTACCCCTTCAATTTGGGGCATGGAAGGATTATATACTTTTAAAGAGCTACAAATGGATTTGTACTGGATTCTGATTCAGCCTACTGTGCCAGCTGTAATGATGGTCTTTTGTAATTCTGGCTTGCTATGGTACTAAACCTTTTATCAACACAGTACTGGATAGCATGGTATGTACAACACAGCTCAGGCAGGTACTGTTGGCGTTTCAGCGGCTAACATTCTATTGGCCCTAACATTGGATGGGTCCTAACACCACATCCCAACTGCCTTACACCTTGACTCTATGACCCATACATCCTAGCTGTCCTCCTAAGTACCATAGAATCTTCCGCTGCTGGCCCCATAACCTTGCTGAGCAAATGGAAAGAGCATCAACAGATTAACTACATTGACCTTGCTAAGCCCATTACTACTCAACCATTTTATCACACAGTCAATCAAAGCCAAAAACTCCAGAACTATCCAGGGTCTGGTCCTACCCATGGTTTCTGAAACCTTAAATGAAGATATATGGCTCCATATGTAGTAGGTGAGTTATTTTTCCCTTCGCAATGCTCTACACAGCTATAAGTAGCATAGATCTAAATCAGTTACTGAAGCTGATTCCCAACTCCCTTATTCTAAAATGAATAGGAATAAGTAGGTGAGAAAACCAGTCTTATTTCTAAATTGCAGTGGAGTTTAGCATCAATTTCATTATGATCAAGAGCCTCTGTCATTGAGGAATGACTGAGCCTTGAAGTGAGGACCATGAAATCACAATTAGGGGACAAATACTGGACTACAGTTTTCAATGTGCTGCCAAAGAAAATAACTATTAAGCTACTAACACCTGACTTTCAGATTTTTCCTGTTCTATAAAGGTCCATTCAATTCTATATACTTAGCCAATTGCTGGAAGAGTAAATTCCTCTTTTCAGGTATTGTGGTAGTATCCAGTCAAACAAGATATTTCTGAATAAGTTGAATGAAAGTGGCCATTGAAATCCATAGGGTAACCATCAGGTTGGTCAGATTGGACCCTGAAGTAACATAATACTACTGGGTGAAGTCCAGAAATTAGTTCATTTAAACAAAACAGAGATTTTGTGTCCCAGATGATCCATGCAATCCAGCACATTGTTGTTTTGCATGGGAAGTCAGATCCATTGCTTGAATAGTGGGTGGGCCAGCTGAAAGGAATTGCAGTGTTGGAAAAACGGACTGCAAATATTCAAGGGAAAAGAAAACAATATGATCTTATTTGGAATGAATATGGAACCACCTGAAAGCTGCTAATCAGGGTGATTGATTCTGAATCCTTTTATATGAATTACCCCCTCCACTCTGCCAATGATGCAAAAATTTGATGCCTCATTTATTCAATTTTCCCACAACTATCTCTGCCTTTTACCTATGCCAGGAACACCCTCCCCCACAATTCTGGTTCTCAAAGCCACTATCCTATTTCATTCAAATCCCTTCATAAGTTTCATTTATTATGTGATATGCACAAGAATGAGACAATAACTACAATTATATATTAAAGCAGTGGTTCTTAACTTATTTACCATATGGGGGCTGCACATGAAGCTCTCTATGTGTTATGTGGGCCACATCCGTGCCATATATATACCACTCTGCCTGCTGCCTGGTCAGGCACATATCCCTTGATGTCTGTTCCCAAACACTCAGAGGCAGGGGTGACCCCAGCCGCCGAGCCATGGAGGAACCTAGCTGGGAAGCCGCCCCCATGACAAATTTCCACCCACATGAGCTTTCCCCCCAGAGATGGGATTTACAGGGCAGCCTCCTGCTCTGGCTGTGAGCTCCAGGTCTGGACATAGCCAGCAGGAGACGCGCAGGGAGATCTGTCTGCTGCAGGCAGCCCAGGATAGGCTACAGCCTGGGCATGCTCATCCCTCCCCAGAGGTAACACGTAAGTGTGGCTAGTGGTTGAACGCCTCTGGCACGGACATCCAGAAGTGAGGAGGTAGCGCTCCCTCTGGTGGAGGCAGTCTCAGTCATCCCCTCCTCTTCTCCCTGCCCCATCCCCCTGTCCTCTTTCCTCTCCCCACTATCCCCTGCCCCATCTCCTTCCCCATCCCCTATCCCTTTCCTCTCCCCACCGCCTCTGCTCCTATCCCCAGGGCCCAAGCATAATTTTTTCAGGCCCAGTACAAACTTGTAACATGGGCCCCCTCCCACATACATAGCCATGGGAGTTGTAGCCTGGCCTGGGCCCCCCAGGGCCTCCGGGTCCCAGCAAATAGAACCCTTTGTGGGGGCCCTGCTTTTCCCACTCCCCAACCCCATCCCCCTGGCCCATTTCCCCATCCCCTTCTCTTTTCCCCACACCACCCTCTTGCCCTGCCCTCCAACAATCACTCCCCCTTGTACAGAAACAGGACTCAGCACATGTAGAAGAGGACGAAGATAAGCACTAGGAGCTAGGAGGCAGTGTCCCAGAGCTGCTACCCTTAGCGGGGAGAGGGGCAGAATGAGTAGCATGGGAAGGACAGAGCCCTTGCCCCTCAATATGGCTGAGCAGAGCAAGTCTGGCTCGGCCCTCACAGAAATTTAGATTGGGGGGGCAGTGCTCCCCCAAACTACACCTATGGCTGGTGGGGATTGATGACCCAGCACAACCCTCCCCCATGGTAACTAACTGCCAGGTTCCCTTTTCAACCAGAGTTTACTGGTGAAAACCGGACACCAGCAACCCTGAAATGGAGTGTGTCCCTGCAGCATGAAGAGAAAGGAAGCAGCAGGCTGCCAGCTGAGCTGCTGCCCCACCACAGGGGGTTGCTTCACCTTTCCTGCTGGCAGGGAGTGCTCCAGTAGGGCTCTGTGGCGCTATCTCCCCCTCCCCCTGCTTGGACCGGGGAGTGAGGCAATCAGCGTGGCAAACTTTGCATTGTTTTTAGCACACAGCTGCAGCCCAGCTGCGTGCTAATTGGACTGTGGTTTGGGAACCACCATAGTAAACAAACATTTTAATTACATCCGCAAATTGTGCACATACCAAAACAGACTCATCACACAATATTAACGCTGTTCTCCCACATTTCACCCATCCACTTTGTTATCAACACTCATCACATCAAAAATTAGATTGTAAGCTTTCGCGGCGAACATCTTTTATATGTAATGTCAAATCTAAAGATGTTAGCACAGTTTTCAATTCTTTACAAATAATTGTTATTAAGAACGACTGGATGTTGGTCCAGGCCTAGTAGAATGTTTGGATTTTCAGGACACAAGAAAAGACTCAGTTTAAGCTTGTTATCCAAGACTTTTTGTTGTGTAAGAATATAGCTTATTATATGGTTTTGTATGTTCCAACCAGAATATATGGCCGATTTTCAAAACTAGTAATTTTAGCGGATGCAATTTCTTGGTGTTCTTCTTGAAAAAATCTAAAGATCTAAAATCACATTTTAAGAAAGTATTGAGCACCCATTGTCTAAAAATTAGGCCTCTTTAATGTATCTCACATTGGCATCCAAAGGACTAGTCACTTTTGAAAGTATTGTCCTTAATAAAGATAATGTATATTTTAAAATAATATTAAAAGTTAAATTTGAGAAATGTGCAGACATTAAGTTTAGCAAAATTCACAAGAGAGAATGTGAATGAATGTGATTTTATTGAATTAGGGACCGTATACTGGTAAAAAAGAAGATAAAGCATGAACTGAAAGAGAAGAATCTGAGAAAACTAATCAATGGGCTGAGCGAGAAAAAAATCTTTGTTAAAATATAAAGGCCAAAAACTTCAGTTGACCTCTATTTTACACACCCATAAAAAGCTATATTTGGAAACTATGAAATGAAAACTGAAAACATATAACTGTACATGCCACCTATCTCTCCACTGCCAAGCACATCATCTTTCCACTACCAAAACCACCAAAAACCAAATTCAATGCACTACACCTTTAACTCTGCCTCAGTGGGGATACCAGCCTTTCAAGTCCATTCCCCAAACTTCTCCCCACCCTCCCACCTCACCATCACCCTCAGACCAGACCACTCCCTTCCCCTTTGCACTGTCCCTCTGTACAGTTCTCGAAAACCATACTTATTCTAGTTTGGGAAGAAGATGCTGGAAGGAATAGCGGTGGAATAATTTTACTTAGTAAAAGATCTATACTTTGTAGAAAAATCAAATAAGGTTTAATGTTTAAGTAAAGGTTTAGACTGGGCATTTATTATAACCACTTTGCTCATAATTAACGTTAAATGTAATTAACACCGTATTCCTATTTTCTTGTCTAACTTCTACACTGTAGGATTGATCCCTACTTTCTTCCATAACAATCATGAACAAAAAACAAGGTTACTTACCAGTAACTGTTGTTCTTCGAGATGTGTTGCTTATGTCCATTCCAATATAGGTGTGTGCACGCCTCCGTGCACTGTTCCCGGAACTCTTTTCCCCTTAGCAGATCCCGGAGGGTCAGCTCTGGTGTCCCCTGGAGCCCTGCGCACATGCTGCGGTATATGAGGCACTGCCAACCCTACGGCCCCTCAGTATCTTCTTTCTGCCAACTCCAGCAGCAGGGACGGAGGGCGAGTGTGGAATGGACATGAGCAACACATCTCGAAGAACAACAGTTACTGGTAAGTAACCTTGTTTTCTCCTTTGAGTGATTGCTCATGTCCATTCCAATATAGGTGATTAAAAAGCAATGCCTCGGAGGTGGGTAGGATTACTGGTGACCTGCCCTCAGCACAGCTCTGCCGAAACCCACATCATCTCTCGCCTGCTGAGCGATGGTGTAGTGGGACGTGAAGGTGTGCACCGATGACCAGGTGGCAGCCTTGCAGATGACCTTTAGGGACACTCTCTCCAGGAAGGCCGCAGAGGAGGCCTGAGCTCTCGTTGAGTGCGCTGTGATGACACCCGGAACAGCACATTCGCCTGCTCATAGCAACACTTGATGCAGGATGTAATCCATGTGGAAATGCACTGGGTGGAGACAGGTGATCCTTTCATCCGGTCTGCCACTGTGACGAAGAGCTGTATAGATTTCCGGAGCAGCTTTGTATGCTCAATGTAGAAGCCCAGGGCTCATCTCACGTCCAGCGAATGGCATCTCCACTTGCCTTCTGGACCCTGCGGTTTGGGAGAAACATGGGGAGAAAATTATCTTGGTTAAAATGAAACTGGGAAACCCCCTTGGGCAGGAAGGCTGGGTGTGGCCTCAACTGCACCTTATCCTTATAGAATACTGTATAAGGGGACTCCAAGGTCAAGACCCTAATTTCAGAGATCCTCCTAGCTGAGGTAATGGCCACTAGGAAGGCTACCTTCCATGAAAGCATGAGTAGAGGTCATGAAGCCATGGGTTCAAAGGGGGGGGGCCCCGCGTCTCGAGAGGACCAGGTTGAGATCCCAGGAAGGCACCGGGTTGTGGACCTGCGGATACAGCCTCTCCACCCCCTTGAGTAACCTGACCAACATGGGATGGGAGAACAGTGATCTCCCCTCTAGCGGCTGATGGAAGGCCAAAATGGCCACCAAATGAATGATTCAATGAGGTCAGCACCAGACCCTGGCGCCTTAGCTAGAGCAGGTACGCCAGGATTGCCTGCAGAGGCAAGAGGCTGGGCGGAATGCCCTGGGACTCCGCCGAAGAGGTAAACTGTCTCCACTTAGCCCGATACACGACTTGTGTAGAGGGTTTCCTGCTGCCCAGCAGGACTTGTTGGATCTGCACCAAGCAGACTCTCTCTCCCTCCGTCAGCCATAGGGCCTCCAGGCTGTGAGGTGCAGGGAGTCCAGGTCTGGGTGCAACAGACAACCATGGTCCTGGGAGAGAAGGTCATGCCACCTAGGGAGCTCCATGGGTGGGGTGATCGAGAGGTCCCGCAGCATGTTGAACCAGTGCTGTCTCGGCCAGGCCGGAGCAATAAGCATGACGTCCGCCCTGTCCTCTTTATTTCCAGTAGGACCTTGGGCATGAGTGGAATGGGTGGGAACGCGTACATGAGGGTCCCCGCCCAGTCGGTGAGGAATGCGTCGGAAATCAACCCGGTCTTGTGAGCCCGGAGCGAGCAGAATCTCAGGCACTTCACGTTCCAGGCCGACCCGAATAGGTCCAGTTGGGGAACACCCCACTTTTGGAGGATCGTAGTCACTACCTCTGGGTGCTGCGACCAGTCGTGGAGGGGTAGAAAGACCTGCTGAGGCGATCCGCCTCATCGTTCCTCACTCCCAGAAGGTGAGAGGTAGTCAAGTGGAAGTTGTGCCTCATGGCAAAGGCTCACAGATGGGTATCTCCTTTCAGAGAGCCAAGGAGCGCACCCCTCTCTGCCTGTTTATATAAACATAGCTGTGGTGTTGTCCGTCAGCACCTGCACCACTCTGCCTGTCAGGAATCGGAGGAACACCCTGCATGCTAGGCGAATAACTCTCAGCTCTTTCACGCTAATGTGCAGGTGCCTTTCCTTCCCCCATCTGGAGCCCCTGAGTGCTCAGATTGGCGCTGATGTGAGCCCCCGCAGCCCACATCCGAGGCATCGGAGATTAGGGTGACCAATGGGACCAGTTCCCTGAACGGAACGCCCTTCAACACTGCCCTGAGAGATCTCCACTAGTCTCGGGAAGCTAGAACAGGCGGGGGGAACTGTGAACATCAAATTCAATGGGTGTCTGCTCAGCACGTACATCGAGGCCAGCCACTACATGCAGACCACCATATTGCCTAACAGCTCTAGGTGGTGCCTAGCTGTTTTCGTGAGGCATTGGTGTAGCTGGGAGATGATAGAGACTATTGCCTCGAAACGTGGCTGAGGCAGGAAAGCTGTGGCCTGGGAAGCGTCCAGGGTGACCCCCACTGGATTCTATGCATTGCACTGGGGTTAGTGTAGACTTCTGCTTGTTAATGAGCAGTCCCAGCCTGCTGCACATAAAGCAAATAAGGGTCACGATCTCCTGCACTTGGAACCTCGACTGCATGTGGTGAACACCCTTGGAGCCGAAGATAGGCCAAAGGACAGGGCTGTAAATCGGTAGTGGGAGCCAGCCACTGTGAAGCAGAGGAAGCGCCTGTGGCTGGGGAGGATGGACACATGAAAGTACACGTCCTTGAGGTTAAGGGCTGCATACCATGAAGTCTCCTGGATCCCAGGAAGGGATTATGGAGGCTTGGGAAACCCTGTGAAACCCTGTCATATGACGTATTTGTTCAGATGACGCAGGTCTAGTATGGGTCTCAGACCCCGTTTTGCCTTGGGGATGAGGAAGTACCTCAAAAAGTTCTCAAATAGAACCCTTTTCCCCTTCTCCCATTTGGGATAGAATGCCCTTAACCTGTTCGGGACAGGGTGGGGCGGGTCCAGGAAAGCAGTAAGGGCGTCACCCTCAGGGCACCATCAAAACTGCCTCCTAAGATTGCCCGACCTCCTGGAGGGCCCTTGCAGGGGGGCTGAGGACGAGCTTGGGGGCTGATTCCATCTTCTAAACTGCCTATTTCTGTTCCTATTTCTGTAGGGTTGAAAGGGCCTAGGCAGAGGCCTGGTCACTGCTGCACCTGGGGCCGTGACTGCCTCCTGGAAGCCTGGGGTATGTACAGGCCCAGGGAGCGAAACATGGCCCTGGAGTCCTTCACACCATGCAGCTTTGCATTGGTCTGATTGGAGAAGAGGGCCGACCCATCGAAGGGGAGGTCCTGGATTGATTGCTGCACCTCCTGGGACAGGCCTGAGGGTTGCAGCCATGACCACCTCCTCAAGGAAATGGCGGAGGCTATGGCCCTACCTGCTGAGTCAGTAGCAGCACTGTACATTTGGAGCGCTGCCCTAGCCACCGTGGCTCCTTCATCCAGGATGGTGGTGAAGTCTGTGGCCTAGTTCTGGGGCAGGGCCTCAGCAAACCACTTGAGGGAGTCCCACAAACTAAAATTATATCTCCCCAGGAGGCCCTGGTGGTTGGCAATCCTGAACTGCAGGGCTGCTGTGGAATACATTTTTCCCCCAAACAAATCCACAAATTTGTGTTGTCTTTGTTCTCGGGAATGGAATCAGATTGACCTTGCCTGTCCCACCGGTTGGCTGCATCCACCACCAGGGTTCCTGGGGCTGGGTGAGTGAACAGATACTCGAACCCCTCGGCCGGACATAATACTTTTTCTCAGCCACCTTTGACGTAGCGGTGACCGAGAAAGGGGTTTGCCACATGGCCTTAATAATTTCAAGGACCCTATTGTGGACTGGGCAGCCTTCGCTCGGGCAGCCGCTGCCAGCACATTAAAGAGGGTATCGACGGCCTCCACTAATTCCTTAACTTCCAGTCCCAAGCTAGAGGCCACCCTCTTGAGCAGCTCCTGGTGCACCCTGAAAACCTCCAGTGGCGCCATGCAGTTCCAGGAGACTGCCTCATCTGGGGAGGAGGAAGAGGACTGCTAAGGCATGTCCTGTGGGTGCTCCCCTGCCTACTGAAGGGATGGACCCGAAGAGGGGCGCTCCATGGGGTCCGACTCCTCATCCAAGAAGCGATGTCTATAGACCTTCTCCTGTGCAGGGGCACGGACTGCACCCCTGCTGACAGGGTGGATTGGGGCCCTGGTCCCATCTGGGTGCCCCCATCTGGGGCCAAACCAGGGCTGACAGTGCCACCTGCTGTGATGCCTTGTGGGGGCATTGGATGTCCTGATGACATCCACCCTGCGAGACCCCAAGCCACTATACTGCTGTGGCCATTCTTGGTCCCGGGCTGTCTTCTTGCCGCCTCCGACGTGGAGGATGACGAGGACCGCCTCCGTTGCCGCGAACGGCTGATGGACAGAGGCACGCTCCGAAGAGCGCTCGGAGGACTTGCGGCGCCGCTTACCCCTTGGTAATCGAGCCCGGCACCACTACAAACTCTGCTGTGCCAAGCCTTACTCTGGAGACCGGGTTCTGCGTCAGGGATTGCGCAGTGCAGGGTCCTCAAATGGCGACTGGGTTCCGCACTGCCTCGGTCTGGGCAAACCCCTCGGTGTCGAGCCTCCGACGATGACCAGGTTCTGCGCCGCCTCAGTGCGGGCAAACTCCTTGGTGCTGGGCTCTCTGATGGCGACCGGGTTCTACACTGCCTCAGTGCGGGCGAGCTCCTAGGTGCCGGGCTCTGTGACAGCGACCGGGTTCTGTGCCACCTCAGTGCAGGCAAACTCCTTGGTGGCACGCTCTCTGATGGCGACCAGGTTCTGCACCACCTCGGTGTGGCCGAACTCCTTGGTGCCGGGGATCGGGAACTAGAACTGTCCAAGAGCTGCCTGGTGGACCTTGACTGGTGCTGCCTCCTGGCCTGCGCTGCCTCCGGTGCCGGGGATCGATGTCGGCACCGAGAGGGAGACTCCATGTCCCATGCCGATGCAGGTCGACTTGACGACGCTGACTTGGAGCGACTGGAGCTCTACCCCGGTGGTCATCTGGCAAGACATCTTCCTCCCCGTACCGGGGATCTCCACCGCTCTTTGGAGGGACACAACTCAGGCTTGACCCAGGACACTGGCCCCTTCTCCCTAGGCGGAGGGTGGGGAGGAGGTGGCGTAAGCAGGCCAACAAGGCTCTTATCGCCTGAAAAACCACCAGTGTCGATGGCGTCGGCAGGGGCACTCTCCCACTCCCAAGAGTTGGGGGAGACTCCCTGCTCAGAGATGCAGGCACTGGAGAGGACTCGACAGGCCGTAGCTGGTGCATCTCCGCCTCGACCCTGCCCGTACCGACAGCACAGGGGAATGTCTGCACTCCACATGCTGTCTCCTCTTCTTCGGCACCGGGGATTTGGCTCATTGCCAAGTGAAGCCCGGTGCCTGCGGTGCACTCTGCACTGAGGTGACGCTCAGTGCCAAGGTGGAGCGTGACGGCTCAGATGCTGGGCCGAGTTCTGCCTTCATAAGCAAGGCTTTTAACCTGATCTCTCTGTCCTTCTGAGTCCACAGTTTAAAAGCCCTGCATATCTTACACTTGCCTTTTCTGCTTTTCCCCCCAGGCACCTAAGATACTGATCATGGGGGTGGCTTAAATCCAGGCAACGCAGGCATGGCCCGGCCATTGTAAGTCCCTCAGGGACTTCTTATCTAACTACATTACTTAACAACTACTTAAAACTAAGTAAAGTACTTCGAATAACAAAGAGTTCAAACAAGGGGAATGGCACTTTCAGAGAGCAAGTGCTAGTTCCAGCAACCATCATGGGCAGAAAGAAGGAACTGAGGGGCTGTAGGGTCGGCAGTGCCTCATATACCATGGCATGTGCGCAGGGCTCCAGGGGGCACCAGAGCTGACCCTACAGGTTCTGCTAAGGGGAAAAAAGTTCCAGGAACCGTGCACGGAGGCGAGCACATACCTATAGTGGAATGGACATGCGCAATCACTCGAAGGAGAAGGTATGACTCATGAAATATGCTTCCTTTTTGTACACTGTATTATAAACTCAAAGGAATGTGGAGAATTAAATGATGCTTTTCTTTTGTTTACCTCCTTTTGGTTTAGCAATCTACAACCACAAGGAAAAGACCTGCATAGTAAACATAAAACTGTATTCAAGGCAATGCACTGGTTATCTTCTAATTTTCAATGCATAAAAATTAATTTGTTTTGTTAAATGTCTATATTTTCACAGTTTACAACAATGACTTTCAGGTTTGGTATTTCCTGGCAGTTAACGACCTGTTAAACTAAGGGCTAGGAGCTTCGCCTTGGGCTTTTACCCCAGCTAGTCTTCAGCTCTCAGGAAATGCCCTCCCCATTGGTCATTACAGTCATTGATTCCACCTGTGAAATACACCCATAGTACAATTTAAAACATTATAGGAGTGTGCCAACGAAAATGTTACTGATGGCCTGTTTTTTCTAATAGGTGTTGCATGTTATTTGCACTGCTAAACTTAGGGCTTTGTCAACTTTTTTCCATTATATAATCTTTCCCCCTCCCCCCAATGGCTTATAACTGCAATAAAAATTCACTCAGTTTGAATCTTGGCAAACAAGGTTTTAAATTGGAAAAAAAAATCACTAAAGCCAAGTTAAAGTTTTAAGAGTGTAAAAAAAGAGGAGTGGGGTCGAAGGAGTGGAACTTTCTTCACTCTATTTTTGCACTTGCATAAATTAAAAGCTGGTTAATTCTTTATATTTATTGATCTTTTATTACCATATTCAAATATGCATGCAGATCGGAGTGGGTGCCTTGATGTAAACTAGATTACTCATTGCCAGAATATGGATTGGAAAAAGGAAGAGAAACCTGGCTAAGAAAAATAATCATGTGAATAATTAAGTTAGCTTGGAATAAAATGAGGAATATCATATTTTCCTTCAATTTATTTCATAATACTTACAGTGAATGTCTTGCCCTGTAATTTCAAGAGGCAATTGGTCTCTGTCTCAGAAACTCTTTTTCCCCTAATCAGGAATAGCCTACAGAAGGCAATGACAACTCTGTAAATTGAAATGTATATTTCCATATGAAGTTTCCTGTCATTGGCTGAATCTTCATCATGGATGCAGTCTCATATCCATCAAAGTCAAGGTACTTCTGTGTGTAAGTTGTGTGCCTCTAACCTACACCCAGGCCCAACCAGCTCTTGCAAGAGCCAGGCTGCCGGGGGCTCTGCAATCAGCAGTGGCCCCTGTAAACTGAGTACTTTTAAAACTGTCTGTGAATATTGGACATCAGCTGTTAACACCAAGATTCTATCTAGTTGAAACTTTAACCAGCATCTCAGTGAAGAAAAACAAACAGCATCTTCAGCTGGATCCAAAGTGAGATGAATTGCTCTGTGACCTGAGTAGCAATGGTACTAACATGGCAGCTTCAGTGAAGGGAGATAATCCTGTTCAGAAGAGTCTAAAACATTTTAGATTTGATTCTTCAATTGAAACAACTAGACAAATCTCTCTTTGTAGCCAAAAAGATGAGCCGATGCTTTGTACTCATATTATAAAAGTTCCTTCTAATTTGAGTTATATTACCACTGGGAATGCCCATTTTAGAACTCAGAGCCATGGAATCATTCAAAATGGAGGAAATATTTCTAAGTGTGGCCAGTATAGATGAGCAGTGAGGTCAGTGACACATTTAAGTTTTTGTTAACTATTCATTCTTATTAAAGTTAGTTTAAGCAGAACAAATTGGGAATGAGGGAAGGGTGAGGTAATAAGGTTGTGCATTTTTAATACTTGCAGGAAGTCAAAGCATGAGAGGGTTAGGAAAAAGCCCTTGAATCTTCCCTTTTCATGCCCAGTGTTGCAGGTCTGTTGGCGTGCTGGCCTGCACCCTCCTTTCTGTAGACATTTCTTTCTGGGAAAGCTACTTGCTCTTCTATCCAATACAGTGTCTGATGGTTATCTTTGTGGTCCTCTTCACTCCTAGCAAAGCACTGAGGTTTTTCAAGAATTTGTGCTTTGCGGTTCCTAAAATTCAAAGGTTCCTGGGAATGCAGATGTTTATCTGAACGGAGAGACTTTTTCATCCATCACTACTTTTAATAGAGATTTTGGTCTGTGAAAATTATTAAAATGTGTTACTTATTCTGTTATACTACTAGCAAAGACAAGCAAAGCTTGCTATCTAGCTTTCCTCTTCCCCTCTCCACAATGATTCTTATAGAAAAGTGAAGGTATTAATTATCCCTCTTCTATCATTTACATTTTCATATGCAATAAATGACCTTCTCTTTTTTCATTTGATCAAAGACCAGTGTCATTAAGATCTTGAGAGATGCCGAGCAGCACTAGAAGAGAAAGCGGCAGGTAATGCCTGCTTTGACTACCATTCCACTTGTGGAAGCCAAGCTGGATTCTTCTATCCATTCACTCAATGGAACTTGCTTGGCCTCATTATTACCTCCTAGTAGTTAGCATGTTATACATGCTTAATGATATGTTTTTAGACCAAGGGTATACACTTTAGACTTGGAGAGCTGTATGAATTCTCTTAGTGTAATGCCTCCTTATATGTTCCATTGCCAAAATGAGAAACCCTTAAACCTACAAAATATACAACTGCAGCCCTAGAATTTGGGAGGAGATTGCCTAATAGCTAGGTCAGGGACCAGGAGTCATGGCTACTGAAGTACTATGAGACCCTTGAATAGAAGGCACTACCTAAGTACAAAGTAATATTATTCAAACAAAAACACCTTTAACAAATAGGACACAATGTAGTTTCAGCACTGTATGTGATTTATTGCAGTCCTTAGTGTGCCACTAAGACAGAGTGAATTACAATATAATGAAGCAAATTCCATCAAGGAGTCAAAATCACCGATACTGATGTTTAGGGCTGCACTGAGAGCAACCTGGAAGTAATTTAATCTAGACGCTCCTTTCTACAGCAGTGAATTCAAAACATAAGAAAACAAGAATTATATCTATTTCATTTACACACTTTTTCCCACAACAGATACAAAACATAGTAGAAAAAATTTGGCAAGCCACTAATAAAATAAAATAAATTGGTTCGCAAAGCTGAAAAAAAAGTGTTCTCTTTTCTCCATAAAATTAATGTGGCAGCCACAATTTGTAGCAGAAATACTTCTTCCAAAGATAGAGAAAATGAAGGATACTGCACAGTGGTGACGTAATTTGTTAAGTGCCACCATCATTCTGCTACAAGCTATCGAAAGGGCTCTGACTATTTAATCTTCAGGATAAAATGAAGAGAGATGAACCCTCCCCAGACTTAACCTTACTGCACATCACAGGAGCAAATGAAATGAGATAAACTGTGAATCACTGAAATAGGTTACCTAGGGAGGTGGTGGAATCTCCTTCCTTAGAGGTTTTTAATGTGCGGCTTGACAAAACCCTGGCTGGGATGATTTAGTTGGGACTGGTCCTGCTTTGAGCAGGGGGTTGGACTAGATGACCTCCTGTCCTTCCAACCCTAATCTTCTATGATTCTAAATGTATAAAGTAAAGGCAGTACTGTAGTTGGTGGAAAGATTTTCCCAGGTCAGCTGTATTACTGAACTCAGAGGAGAACTAAAGCAAAATTTTACCATTACCAGGTGGTTATTTGGCTGAACCATTTCAAACACCTTACATTGGGGGATTTTTACCGGTAGACTTTTACATGTAATTAAAGAAAGAGTTGATGGTTAGATCCGTGCTAAAGACTCCTTATCTGATACTCAGAGAATGCTGTAGTTTTGAATAGTTTTATCTGTGCAAATCAATTTTTGTCTTCTGGATGATTTTTTTTTTTAGAGAAGTATTAGAAAACACCCTGAAGGAGGTTGCACAAATCCCAAACTTTTATAATTGTGACTGTTATCTTTTGAGTACAAGATTTTAAATGCATTGCACACCAGAGATAATGCAGAAGGGGAGAAGCAATCCATGTCAGCAAAGAAACTGGCACCAGGTTAATTCCCTCCAGGGTAAAGGGAAAGCTTCAAACAAATTGTCATGATTCTGGGTCAGCTCATAAAGAATAAAACGTCTAATTTTCATCAACAAGATTGGATGTCTTTACAGCCAACACCCATTTTGATTTCTCTAACAAATCTGTAACGCAGCTCAGGACACTTATCGTTAAAATGGCTTAAGACCTTATTATACTATACATATTAAATATAATAAACCTTTGCATTAACAAATACGTAGCACGTTTCATCACAGGATCTCAAAGTGCTTCACAAAGACATTAACACACTTATGACACTAGTCTTCACAAAGAAAAAAAAATTAAAAAATCAGTAGTGAACTGAAGGCTTTTCATACTATGATGAACAACATAACTGCAAGGTTGCCGAGGAATAGGACCATTTTATACAACATAGCCAGCTATAGGAGACTGAGATGTCAGCAGAACCATTAGGGGTTCTCTCTCTTTTGGAGAATGTATGACTATTTATCTACATGAATTTTGGTATATAAAAAGTTGTGTTAATAATTAGCAGGAGCAGCATGTTCACATATTGTCATTGAGTTAACTTCTGGAAGAATTCCTCCCTAACGTTCCCCCAATCTCTCCATCCTATGGATAGATCTGATTAAGGATGCAATTTTGTCATAGTAAAATTAATTAGCATAAACACGTGGGTGGCCATAGTGTGAAGGGCAAACCTCCTGGAAGTACAATAAAGAAAATAAATCAGATTCAAGGATCAGACCCCAAGAACCTGCTTCTGCTCTTGTTCAAGTCAATAATGAAACTCCTATTGACTTAAATGGGTCAGGTCTCTAAGTAAGCTGCAAGAAATTGTCCTTGAATGCTTATGTCTTTCAGGATAGGGTCCCCATCGAGTATTGGTTGAAGTTGTTTAATGATATCCTGTATAGCTTTCAGTGTGGGATGGTAGGGGGCGTGCGGTCAAAGGGGACCTGCTCTATGATGCGATCTCAGAGATTTGGAATATTAGAATAAGGTAACTGGATTAGCTGGTAGACGATAGTCATAGGCTGATGATAAATTGTGCAAGTATGTTTTACATTCATCACATGCTTGTACAATTTACCATAGGAAAGTCATCTCTATATAGTGAGGTGTTTGTGTCTATATATATGCATGTGTGCAAGTGCATATATGTAACAAAGGAATATTAGGAAGATTAGAGCCAGTTTAAAATGCTACAGCACTAACAATTTTGTAATACCTTTTTTCAAAATAAAACTTTTCTGACATGAAATCCTAATATTTTTATATAGTTACTAAGCCCTTTATCATTTTTGTTGCTGGTTGCTTGCATTTCATGCACACATTTTTACTGATTTCTAAAAGAAATGTAAAACTCTAAAAATGTAAAACCAAAAAAGGCATTCCCTTCTACATCGTTTTATGTTGACACTGCAGTTTTGCCAGAAACAATTCTGCATTAAACATTCAGTGTGAGAGTCTGTTTTCAATATGGATGGAAGCTTTAGGGAAAATACTCAGCACTTACAGGACTGGTTGTGCTGGCAGAAATACAGAGCAGCTGCAAAAATTACTAAACTGGGGCAATGCTTAGAAAAGTTTGAAATCAAATATCTGTTTGATTAATAGAATCAAGGAAAAGGATAATTAATGAGCTTCCTTTTTAAAAGATATGTTTTCTTCTGCTAAACTAACACAGTCCATGCTTTAGGCTGACAAGGGAATATAGTCAGTTTTACACCTTCCAAGCTGACTGTGTGGCAGAGTTCTGTCATATCTCACCCAACTCTGTTTCTGAGTCTGGCATACACTGAGCATAAATACTATCACATGATAGGAGATGCAAAAGCAAAGGTGCTGATTTCCCCAGACTGCCTCCAAATGAGTGCTCAAAATTGTGTGGGTATGTTATAGCCACACTTCTCTCCAATATTGGCTGGAAAGTAAGGAGGGGGGAGAAAGAAAGGGGAGCTGTGAAAAATTAGAGAAACATAAATAGAAGGAGAGGACAAATGTGATCATTTTTTTTCTCTAGTTTTGAACACTGTTCCAGGGTATTTGGTTCCAGGACTCGAGTGCCAAAGCATCAGAAAGAACACACTCCAGCTGAAAAACACTGTATGATGTGAGCTATAAATCTGTTTAGATTAACTGAAATGTTCACCATTTGGTTTTTAGTAGCAGAATTTAATATTTTCCACACAAATAATCTATTTTGACTCTATGAAAAACATTTTCATTGCTACAAAGCTATTAAAGTCTTAGCACTTACTGTTTTGTAGTTAAAGTGTTTGTTGTTTTTTTTCCCCTTCCTTTCCACCAGTTTCTTTGCAATAAATTTTTTCAGCACAGGTCAGCTCCTGGTTCTATTTCTCTTATTACTTCATCTAGGAGAATTATTTACTTTAAACCCAAAACCAAACATAGCATTGAAGAATAGATGTTTAAAAAAGTGCAGTAAAACAAACCTTCACTTTTCAATATGACCGTCTTAAGTATCTGCTATATAACATTTTTCTGATGTTTAAATCCTGTTTATTAAAAACCAGGTATGTGTAGCTTTTGCTATTTTTAACAGACTGTAGTGAACAGAATTTAACTGACTGTACTAAACAATTATTTATTTGCTTTTTTTTAAAAAAACGCAAAATGCTTCAAGACATTCATATGTAAAATATGATTAATGACATTCACTGTCTAGAAAATGTCATATCAAGTTAATTTTGCAAAACAGAGCCTTAAATGGGTTTATTATATTAAGAACAATATGGCAAGGTATGAAAAATGTATTCTGATTGTTGAAAACCCTGAACCAGATTCTCATCTACATTACTGTAATTTACACCTACACTTTAAGCCCCCTTTCCATTGCCAGAGCAATGTAAAGGGACCTTAGTGTAAATGACAATCTGACTCTCTGTTCTTCTACCATCAAAATTCAGCTACCACCTCACCATCGCCTAATCAGCTAGATACGTCTCCATTAAGGACCTGATCTTGCTGACATTGAAGTCAATAGGAATTTTGCTGTTGACTTTGATAGGGACAATCTTGGGGCTTGGTGAAATTAGCATCCTAATTTAGCAGCAGTGATTGTACTTAGAGGCCTGATCATACTATCCTTACTGCTCAAGCAAAACTCCTATTAATTTCAGTGGGAGTTTAACCAAAGTAAGGAATAGAGATTCTGGTCCCAGTCATCATTAGGCCTGTATCAGCTACTTAAGAGGTACCACATTTATTCAACACCCTCTGGACATGTGGAATGTGATGTTCATTCCATGTATCACTTCGTACTGTTTGCCCTTCTTGCTTATATGATATAGTTCTGCCACAATAAAAGAAGGAAGAGCCCTCCTATCCAGCTGATAAAACACTCTATGGACTAGGACTCAGGAGACTGTGCTGCCGTAAAAATAGGAAACATACTTATTCCATGATTCTAATGGCGGCCCCTGATGCAAAGTTAGGGTTTCCAGCTATGGTGGCTAGATGACCAGGATCATGTCATACCTGATCCTCTCAGAGAGAGATATATGTTATGTACAATGATTAGTACAGATGGAAAGTTTACTATGGCATAAAAATCCAACCTAAATTGATGCTGGATTTGCCTATACATACCTAAGGGAATCTAATGTGGTCTGTAACCCTGTGAAAAACAGCACTGCGGTAGTCAGGTCATCTCCTAGATGTTCAGAGGCAGCAGAGTGGCAGATGACAGTAGTGTCACCAATGATATTTGAAAATTTGACTTTGTGGCGAGGATGCTGAGTGCAGTGTATGGATCCTCTAGGATGAATCCTGAGCTCCCTCTTCTTTTTCAGCTCTTCAATCTATTGCATCCTGTCCCCCTGTTGCTTCATGATGTTCATGGTCAGGTGCTGTACTAGATCCTTTCCATGAGCTGTTCTCCCCTGTAACTAAACCTTCCAAATCCTTATATGTGAGACGCAATCATTTCCTCCTGCCCCCACCTTGCCTCTCCTAGCCCTAATCCTGACTCTCCTCCTCCTGCTTTTGTCTCTATATAGCTGCCTGTCTCTATATTTATGTTTCTTTCTCCCAACTGTGTGTGGGATCCTCACGCACTCTGTGCGCTGTTTGTTTGAAAGTTTCACAGACTGTAGGCGGATGTGTGCAAACTGCCTCTTGAGCACCGTAACTTCTCCCTCCTGACTTAGTCATGCCTCTAACACAATTAATTTTTGAGCACCCTGAGGGCTTCTGAAATTGCTGTTTGGACACACGTTCCCATACCTCTTGGTGCACTCCAGCCACTGGTCACTCAGACAAGTTAGCACCCAGTTTGGACAAATCTCTCAGTGCCCAGCTTTCATGGGAGTGTCTGGCTGAGTACCGAGAAGCCTCATTAAGCTTGCCAAAGTTTTTGAACATTTTGGTGTTAACATCTCTGCACCTTGTTAGCTCATCTGGAAAATTGAGATAACACTTATGTACAGGGATACTGTGAGTCTTAATAAATAACTGTTGGTAAAGAAGTTTGAGAATCACAGATGTAAAATGTCATAAACGTATGAAATATTATTGACATGATAAAAATATAAATACATGCAAAATAATTGCATGCAAAATAATTGCTATTTTTGCTCATTTTAATCTGATGTTTGGGAGATTCCCTCAACTTGGAAGGTTTTCTGTAGTAGACACTGAGTAGAGTTGA
The DNA here is from genome assembly GCF_026122565.2 of Emydura macquarii macquarii. NCBI lineage: Eukaryota > Metazoa > Chordata > Testudines > Chelidae > Emydura > Emydura macquarii. The sequence goes on along the minus strand of NW_027133181.1, from coordinate 2,363,292 downwards.
TCAGAACATTATTTGAAAAAATCCCATTTTGCTGAAGCTGAAACATTTCATGAAGATGCATCAGTTTCAATGACATTTTCATCACGAAGTGGGGGGCAGAAAGAGGCACTATATCTGGGTGATTTGTGCATTGGCTTATTACCTGGGAGACCTAGGTGCAGGTTCCTGCTATGCTTGAGTAATCTGAGATGAAAATTGTGCTCTGAGTCAAGCAGGACAGGGACTTGAAAGTCAGTCTCCTACATCCCAGGCTAGAGTTCTAACCGCCAAGATGGGAACGAACAAATGCAAGCTCACATACACTCACAGGTATCAATCTGAGAACACATTCGGCCACATTTTCACAAAAATATTCAAAAGGTTTTGGGGGTTCTTTTCATTCCACATTGAAAGAGTAATGATGGAAAAATCCATGCAATAAAGGGATTTTTGGAGAAATCATACCAAATAAGAACACAGCTCTCGTAGAATGCTTTGTAAGATTATTAGAACAGTTTCAATATTATTTTTTCTAATTGATGAGGCTAAATTTTGTATTTCTCTTCATACCCCACCTTCCTCTCATATTTTATTGTCTTAATTTTCACCATCCTCTAATTTCCTTCTCCTCCAGTTTAAAACTAAATTCACAGTCATATGATCCTCCAGTTTAAAACTAAAACCCTCACTGCAGCCCACTTTCCATTATGATCTTGCAGCAAAATGTGGTTTAAGGATCCAAGGACGTGAGAGGGGGTTGACAAAACTTAGAATCCAATGTTCTTGTGTCACCTCTATGTTGAACAATTTGGGTCTTGAATCAATTTAACCTCTTTGAGGATTGATCAAAGAAACCTAGCAGAGTCAGACTGAAATCTGGGAATACAGACTGTCAGAAGAACAGAGCCTTATACGCATATATAGTAAAATGGTGCAGTGTATTTATTTTCTGCATCTACTTCTGCTGTAATATTAAATGTAAGTGTGACTTTATCTGGGGTGATATTTACCCATAATCAAGAAATGCTTGTTTAGGTGAAAATATACTGTAACAATTAGTGTCTTTAAGACAAAGTGATTTTAAAAAATGAATGTCTCTTGCCTAGTACAAATTGAGATAAAAGAAACAGTTTTACAATTATTTACTTTGAAAGTAATATGGCTTGGATATAATTGTAGCCTCAATTTATTTTCCAGCTGACTTGATGGAATTACATGCTAATGTTCTGTACTTCCAGACATATGAACCAGCTAATACAAGTCATCATAGAACTATTGGCTTCCATGAAGCTATGCCAATTTCTACCAATCCCTTCCTTTTTTGTCATTTCTGCTAAAGTGGTGTGTGTGTGTGTGTAAGGATGGGCTAGAGACCAGGAGTAAGGGGAGAATAACTAAACTGATGTTGGCATTATTTGAAATTAACTTCAATTCATGCTCTGCCAGACAGATAAATATTAATTTCAACTCTTTACTTTCTTGTATCGTATTTCTGACTCCCAGCTAACTGTCAGATGGTTTAATATTATAAGCTTTAATTTAATGCGTCTTTGTTATGTTTATATTTTCCCTCACAGCCTTTTTTTGAAATTTATCATAAACGATTTCATGATTTGTTAGCACTTGGTTTCCAGAAGAATTTGGGTAGCTAATTGTAAAGAGAAGAGGGATGATTTTACAAACTACATTTATTCTACATTGAGAAGTACAGAAAAAAAAACATTGCCTGAAAAATTTCTTAGTAGTGTGTATATCTCCAAATTAATGCAAAAAAAAGAAAATGTTTAATGGTCTCTTCTCTAGTCTTGAGTTCTAGAATTAGGATTGGGATCATCTGATTAAATTTATTTGAAATGGAAGGCATTCCAAGCACCAGGCAAGGCAAAGATTGCAATGTATTCAGGATCCTTTGGGCAACTTTTGCTTTTGTTCCATCTAAGATCTTCACCTCTGAATTTAGAATATATAGCTTGATCATCATCACTATATAATATTAATTATTTACTGTTCTAATGTATTTTTAATTAAGAAAATGTTGACTAGATAGAGTAACACTAGCTGTTTGGCAAATCCATAATCTGCCAAATGATCTCACTTTCACCAATACAAAGACATTGATTATAAATTGTATAAATATGTCTGGATAGAATCAAAGAAATGTAGGTGCATTCAGACAAAAACAGGCAGCAGTTTTGGGTGGATTCAGAGAGTTGTTGCTTCAAATGGATTTTGATTATTCTTGGATGGTTCCAGCTATTGTCATTTCCACTAAGAGTTCGCTTTTCTTTCTTCATCCTCATTTTATTATTTTACAGTATGCAGAGATGAAAGACCAGTTCCTCCTCTTCTTTACTTCAATAAGACAAGGATGAGGCTCATTGTCCAGCCAAACTGAAAGAAAGACATGAAGCCTTGTATGTGGTTTAACTAGGCCACAACTGTATTCACATAAAGTATCTGCAAGTATCCAAGGATAAATTGTACAGTGCTGATCATCATTATTTGTTTAGCTGTTCCCCCCTTTATGGGGGTCTGCTGTCAGCATTCCCCACCTTCCCAACCTGGTTTCAGCCAGCCTGCTGCTGGGACCTCATCATCCTACCCTTATATAAGGATTAAGAGAGCTTGTAGAAAGGTGCTGTGGCCTTCCTCAGAGCCTGGGCCCGAGGAAGGGTCGTGACACCCCAGCCGGATGGTGCCACCGGCGCACAGGGCTGAAAAGGAAGTGGGGTTGACTCCCGCTGGCCCAGACATTAGGTGCTCCAAATCATCCTTCCCCAGCTTCCTCGAGGGATGCTTTTCTCTTAATCCCCTTCCAATCCATTTTATTTGATAACCATATCCCTTCCATAATGAGTACCTACACTGCCAGAAGAAGGCACCAGTGATTAGATTGGTTGCCTCCCTCCACCCCCTGTGTTCCCAAATATTTACCAATTCCTTCCCTAATATCAGACAAAAATATACCCACTCCCAAGTTGGATAGCTGTACCCCATCCTCCCTGAATAAATCAGGTGCCCAATAAGATATGTCTGGATGAGTAATTACCAATCCCTTTTGTTACATATGAATTTCCTCCACTTCCCTATTCATGTACCTGCCAGTCTTATCAACCCTTAGAGTCTTCACAGCTCCCCACCACACCCTCACATGCAACATTTCAGACCAAATAATCATCTCCCTGGGAATAAATCCTGGTTCTGCCCCAAACCCTCTTAGCTCTGATCATCAGGTCAGCCCCCTTACACATTCCTAAATTATTTTCACCAAGGTGAAAAATAATCACACCTGGTGTCTGCTCTCAGGCCACCAAACAGCATACAAGGGGCATCAGCTAGTCCAAGAGTGAACTGGAGGACTGACAATTGATAACATGCTGCTGCCATCTTGTCACTCCAGAAGCACACACTTTTGTTTGAAAAATCCGTTCCCCAAATAGCCACTACCCTTAAAATCGGGAAGAATTCCAGGAATGTTATATCCTTCACTAGCCTTTTTTGCATCCAATTAGAGGGCCATTTCTGAGCACAGATCTGCCTGGGTAAAAAATACTCCAAAGCATATTCCTCCCAATGCATCTGAATGAATCTTTAAATCTGCTTCTACCATTCATTCCTCCCTCCAAAAAGACACCCCCATTAAAATGCTTCAGAAACTGTTCCCACACACCTAAATCCTCCTTCATCTGTTTACTAACTCTTATAAAATGCTTCAGGCTTGACATTCCCATGGTGGCAGACAACAACTGAGTGCAAAATGCCCTCCTTGGGGTCACAGCTGTTACGTAAAGCTGTTGACCTCAGTAGGAAGCATTTTTACTCCAGAAGCCGCAACCCCATTCCCCAAAACAGCCTGGAGCCTGGTGTCAAAATCTGTTGCCTCACTTATTTCAGTTGCTCCTGCCCTGCAAGAGGCATGGATGGCTTCTCCCCTCCATCCTGCTTCTTTCCGCCATATGTAGCAGGGGGGAATTCCCTCAAGACACGTCAGTGTCTCTCTTGTGATCCACAAATACAGCATCAGAGGAGAGGGAGTTAACATCACCATTTCCCCTTGCACCATCCTGACCCTCCTCAGTCCCTGGGCTCTCCATTGGATGCAATCCCATACTCTCCCCAGCCATGCGCCTTTTGCCACTCTCCCCTGAACTCTCATCTCCCTGCCTGCAGCCACTGTGTCTCTCATTGATCTTGTACATTTCCTTCTGGGTTCTAGCTCATACCCCTGTTTGTCCTGCAGCATCCTTTTACCCTTGAACTACTGTTGAAACACCATGTATAACTTCAATCAATTTTTGACTTTTACCCTTCCTCACCAGCCCACATGACCTCTTCTGCTCACACAGAGAGAGGGGTCCCTTATATGGGTTCCCCCCCCACTTCCCCAGAGGCTGAACTATGCAAGTCTGGTGTCCTCCTCTTACTGGGAAGGACTGGGATTGTCCTTCCTCCGATGCATCTGGGACCATGGCTCCCAGAGAGAGAGATTCTCCAGCACTGTCCGTGATATAAATATCTGCCCCACACGCCCCCCAATCTCCCGTCAATTGGTAGGACAATGACCCCTCCCACCTGGTTTAGCCACTTCCTCTTCCTCCTTGATTCATCCAGGTAAACCTTCCCTTCCCTCCCCCTCTGCCACCAATTGCAAAGGGAGCTCTTATAGTAACAATCCCTTTTCTTTGGGCCAGGTGAACAAAAGTTCCATCACGGGCAGTTAGGATGAACACAATATATAAAACATCCACTGTCATGAAGCACCTTGTTCCTTTTCTCACCGATCTGTGGAAGCTCGGCCCCAGGCATGCATTAAATCAAATGCCACCCTTTCTGTGCTGTAACATGGGTGCAACTAAAATACCTAAAATAGTTAAAGACTGATAGAAATTATCCACAGCTCATTGTACTCTGTTTATGCCTTATAGATGTGCAAAGTTCAACAGCATTACTCATATCCAAACAGTTTCATTAGTATGAGTCAGCATTTCTAAAACGGGAGTTTCTCTAGATGATGTTACACTAACCTCAACGTATTGTTTCTCCAAGAAAAGTGGAAATCTCACTGACATGGAGATATGCTGGTAGGAGGCAAAATGTATCTAAATCTTATGGCTAGCTTTTCTAGTCCAAGAGAATTCCACAAGAAAGGAAGAAAGTCTGATTTCAGAATGTTCCTCGGAGAGGCAAATGGGAGCTGAGTTCTGCTGATAGTAAATGAAATGAGTTAAAGTAAATTAAAAGGCAAAATATTGTTTCCACCTATTTTCTCATCTTTTATCTTTTCAGGACATCGCAGTGAGAGTTTGCTTATGGAGTACATGATATCCTACAGGAGTGGATGAAAGGAGAGGGGCCATGAAAGAGGAGAATAACAAATTATAAAATAAGGAAGAAAAAAGAATAAAAGGAGACAACTCCTAGACCTCACACAGGTTCCTTCCAATAATGGGAAAAAACTCCCAGAAATTCAGACCCCAGACGTAATGGAAGGATTTTTAAAATAATGGATGTTGGCTCAAACTCCACTGAATGACCTGGGCTGTGTGCAGAATAACCAGTCATTACATCAGCCAGTGCAACACAGAACAGAGCATAAAAAACTGTCCATTTCCTTAAATCAGATTCCATGTTATGGGGTTCTTTTATTGAGTGTTTTAGTAATAGTTTCCTCTCTGGCTGATGTTCTTATGCAAATTATAATGCCATTATGCTAGCTTTTCCTTCATGTGTTAGTTAATTCTATCTTTATGGGAGTTCATTGACTTCCAGTTCATATTAATAATATATCTGTTCCGTTTCCAGGGATCTTAGCCATGATACTGTGCAGAAATGTCTTAAGTCCACAAAAATCTTTTTACAAACACTTGATTGACTGCAGCTGAGGATAAAATAAGTACCCTAATTAATTTTTGTTTACTGAAAATCCTGAATCTGAACCTTGGCCAACAATGATTTTCTGTGCCAGTCTTTGCTCTGACAAATGATGAGGAAGAACGTGTAGATTCTTAGACCTTAGAGGACACAAGAAAGATCAGGCCTGAGTTTGTACACTGTCCACAAGAACAGTGTTTAAGCAGTTTGACTATGGGGTCACTGTAAAAGCTTTCCTTCCTCCGTTCCACACCACACTTAAACAAATGGTTCATTGTGCCATATATATATATGAATTCGGGGGGGGGTGGGGGGGGGCAGGCAAGGATAACTTATCTCTGCCTCTGCCCACAATAGTGAGTTCTTTCCCCTGCTCCTCTTTGCTTCCCTACACACAGCTTTAGCATAATAATGCTGTGTACCCCATAGAATGCTCACAGAGATTAGTTGATTTCAGTGTCAAGAATAGTTCTTCAACATTTGCAGAGTATGTAGGTATTTATATGCTCCCCCAACACCATCATATCTCAGTGAACCCTTGTACTTATGGACTGGTGCTTACAACATCTCTGTGAGGCAGGGAAGTGTTTTTATCCTCATTTAATTGAAGGGCACTGTAGGCACAGGGAGATTACATAAATTTGCTGAAGGTCCATGATAGAGTTGAGAATTGTATCAGGATCTCCTAAATTCCAGTCCACTACCCCCCATCAAAACAATCCTGTACCCCTAATTCTTTATTTCCTGGTTCTCAAAATGTTCCACTTTGTGGACATCCAGAAAGAGCTCCATTGATCACAGCCTAAGAACGTTCTAGAATTTAGTCCAACATACCTCCCAAAGAGCAATGCAAATATTAGTGCTTTTGACTCTCTCTGCATAGAGAGCACACAGAGATCTCTGAACCTGACATTATAACATCATATTGCCACATTATTTTCACCACAGTTTTACTAATTACTTTTTTCACTGTCCTTTAGGGGAAAAAAAGTCTTACAAGAATGCAGAGTCTGCAAAATATGAAAGTTTATCATCAGAAGAGAGGGCCCACAACAAGGGTGCTTCCTATTTTTCCTATTTCTTCAGAGTGTCCAAAATCCACTTCTCAGAAGACACCCAGATCCCAAGGAATGAGTGGGTGGTGGGAAATCTTAAAAAGGGAGAGTGCCAGCCCTTCAGTATACTCTCACTTCTCCCACAAATGCCACAGAAACCCTTTCATGATGTTTAGGTGGGGGTGGAGCTCCATGTGGATTCATTTGGGGAGGGAGGCAAACCAGAGAGCAACAACTCTGGTACTGTTTCAGCAGAAGAGACAGACAACCAAATGAATAGTCATGCCTAAATTAATGTTACTAGAAGCAGCATTAATCTACATGCCAATGCTCACACCCTCTCCCCCTTCTGCGAAGCAGTTTTGGGCTGATGATGTAGATATCCAATGGCAGTAAAGCTCCCTCAAGAGCTTCCAAGTGTACTGCAGGCTTTGAGCCAATGCCAAACACCAAAACAGGGAGGAGGTTCAAGAAAAAGAAAAGCCATGGCTCAGCTACATGCTACTTTAACTTCCTGCTGGGACAGTTGGTGTCCTCTGTCCTACTCTGTAGGGTCAGTACTCCATGTTTGTGAGGATGAAGCAGAGTGCTAAAAGCAGGAAGAGAGATGACTGAGCTATAACCACCATTACATGCAAATCCATGGAAATTTCCTCATAGACGATAATACTTACCCAGTCAATATTATCTCCTGCATGTCCCCTTCCAAACCGTTATACCCAGAAGTCCAGAAATGGAAGATTTGCTTGTGTGGAGTTTGCAGAACCCTGAGAGAGTATTTCCTGAATAAGGAACTATTCATCCCTTTGCAAAGAGCCAAAGATCCTTCTGGCTAGCTAAAGAATCAGCAGTATCTTTTCCTTTCTTCTGTTCAACTTTGTTCAACTTTAAGACAAGCAGCTTAAATTCTATGTGGTTACCAGAGCAAGAAATACTGCCAAGGACTGAAGCTATTAAATCTTGTCTTTTATCTCTTTCTCATGAATATCACATGCTGTTCTGAATTGGGCTGTGCATAACAGTTCTTAACTCAGCATTTTCTCTGTTATAAAAAAATAGAATTTTACAAAAAAATCCTGATTTTTTATATATATATATATATATATATATATATATGGAGAGAGAGAGAACATTTGTACTCTGATACCAACTACTTTAACTAGTTCCAGAGGGGTAGCCGTGTTAGTCTGTTTTCAGCAAAACAACAAGAGTTCTGTGGCACCTTAAAGACTAACAAATTTATTTGGGTATAAGCTTTCGTGGGCAGAAACCCACTTCATTGCATCTGAAGTGGGTTTGTGCCCATGAAAACTAATGCCCATATAAATTTGTTAGTCTTTAAGGGGCCACAGAACTCTCATTGTTTTACTTTAACTAGATTAGTAAAAGTGACAATGAAAATTCTTAATTTAGGTCCACCCACTAGGTAGCCCTGGTTATGTTGTGACATAATTGTCAAATTTGCTTGGATGCAAGTTGCGTATTGCATGGCCCAAATGGTACCAAGGGCATTTTCAGAAAAGCTTGTTAGCGTTCCCAGTGAATTCTGGGGATTAACTAACTGCATAAGAGGGCAATTCTGGGGTGTGATTAAAGACTCAGTGCCTCAGTTGGGATTTTCAAAAGTGCTTGGCATTCACACTAGGCATTGCTGACCTTGTCATGTAGGGGGCACAACTCACACCTCCTGATTTAGTTAATTTACGTATGCACCAGTCATTTGCTGGCTGCGGTAGACGTCCAGCCTCCACTCCTAAGTGAGTAAAAAAAAAAACAACAACAAAACCCACACAGAGAACTTGTGTCAGGGAGCAAAAGGGTGAGTCACAAACACAAAGAGAGTTAGCACCTTCTGTGGGTTTTGGGGGCTACTGAAGCGTTACAGCCAGGCAGCTGGGGGCTGGCTGGGAGACGGAGGTTCTCTGGAGAGCAAGGATACAGCCAGGTAGGAAGCAAGGAATTGGATCTTTAGGGACTATCTGTGGGGGAGGGGGATCTTTCACTGGGTCTGGCTAGGGTGAGATGAGTAGCTGGAGGAGCCTAGGGCTCTTATCCCAATCACTTTCGTCCCCAACAACCCCATGCTGCCTCTGTTGGATGCTCCTTCCCTGCTCAGATACAGCAGGAGGAGCAACTAGAGGAAGGACAGAGGGCGTCCCTAAGGCCAGGCTCCATTGCAGCAGCTAATGGCTGCAAGAGGAACTGCAGCTCTTCCTTGCAGCCCAGCGGAATTTATGAAGTTCTGTCAGGGTTGCTGGAGTGACGAGACTGCCAAATGCAAGTTTCATATAAGAAGAATGGCGGTAGGAGAGGAAGTGACAACACAATGTGATGGGGCGAGGGCATGAAGTAGGTGTGTCGAAAGACAGATGCTTCTAGGGTTTTCCTATATTGATGGAGGCTGTAGCAGCCACTCAACAGTGCTGCATTGGCGTATCATGGAGCAAATGAGAGGAAGTAAGAGAGCCAGGATGGTCCTGATCAGAGACAGATGAAGCAATCATCTCCTCCACACAGGGTTGAGATAAGCCAAAGACTACCTTCCTTGACCTTAATGAGGCATGGGCAGTCCAATGGTGTATGCTCACCCAAAAGTCATAATACAAGTGTATCAGGAGCTGAGGTGTTACCTGGTTAAGGCAACACACAGGATTCTTCACCAGGGTTACAACAGACCTGGACTTTCTAGTCTCTGGATTCTTTCAAAGGATCGTCAGGGAGACCACAGACATCAGCCACTCTGCTGCTTTAATATATCTTGAGGACTCTGAGTACCGTGCAAAGGAGGGCAACTAATCAAATTGTCTTCCCCAGGAGGAGAAAAAGGGAACTCTCCAATCATTTTGTTTATCTATTTCAGTTTTTTATATATATATGTGTGCACACACGCACATGCATGCAAGCATTCTAAATGCTTTTGCCATAAGTTAAAGAAGTAATCAAACTAAACACAACAATTAAATGCACCTTCATGCCCAGGAAGTTCACAGGCCCATGATATTTTGGATGATGGGTGAGGGGCAGGAGAAGAAGAAGATTGTTCCAAAGTAGAGAGGCCTTCATGGAGAACACTGAACCACAAACATCAATTTCTTTTTAAAAGAGAAGGAGCTCCAGAACAAGCGACTTCATTGATTGCAACTGGGACAGTACAGCAAAGGAAAAGGTAATCTCCCAAGTAGACCCCATCCCAATTATGACACGATTTCTATGATATTATCTAGATTCTTTCAGTGGAGCATTGGGATGGGACACTTCCCCCTGAGGGCAACCAGGGTAGATAATATGACTTATCACATTAGGAAATTTTATGATTATGATGCATGTCTGATTAAAAACTTCAGTTCACATCTGCGATTGTAAGGATTCTAGATTCTTGTCATCATGATTCATATGTGCTCAATAACGTGTGCTGGCCTGCACTGTTTGTGGTAGGTGCTCCCCACATTGACAAGAAGGCAATCTCCACCCTAGGGACAGAAAGAGTTAAGCTTGTGGGAAAGGAGTCCAACATACAAGTAAAGTGGGCAGAGTGGTATTTGGCTACATCTTGTCAGCCAGCTAACTCGCTCCCCTACTTGCTTCTGGGAAGGGGAACAAAGCCATCAGTAGCCCTACAACCCTCCATTTCCCCACTACCAAGGCTTCCTTCCTCTCAATTTATATGCTCCCAGCTGCTGGGATTGCTTCCCTCTCTAATTACCCCTCAGCTGTAGCTCTACTCAGTTGATTTACTTTCTACTTAGGTCTCAACTAACCTCTGTCGGTAGAGATTTGAGTGACAGGGTACTGCAGCACACCCTGTTACAGGGTGTCAAAAAATATTCTCCTGAAACTGACATGAGAATGAGCCTAGCAAATGTGTTTTACAAAGGAAAGTTCGTGTAGGGTATCAAAATGTCAACATTTGTTTCCCTTTCCACAGCTACAATTCAATTTATTTTAATTGCAATTTATCTGCAAGGACGAGTACATCATGAACACAGTTTGTGAAACACTCAAAATTGATAGATTCTGTCTCATACACACACTCCAAAAAGGGAGAAAAGAACTATTTACAACCTGCCTTGAATATTGTTTTCTTCGAGTATTTATTTAATCATTCAAAATCCTCTTTACTGCCTATCATGCAGTCAGCAGACCCATTCCTCAATGTAAGATGTTCACCGAGACTGAGAAAACTTGATATCTCACAGGAAGCAACAACATTCAAGCATCAGTTACTCTCGCTAAGCAGTAACCTGACAATGCCCAAAGCCTTTATTTCCAGGAACAAAACACTTGTGTTATTGAAAAAACAGTTCAAAGGGTATTCACTTCCAAGGGTCTAAAAGGAATTCTGATTCCATCAGTTACACATGGTCTTGATTGCCCCTCCTAGCCTCAGATCCAGATTAGGGTACCTCTTTCTCTTTAGGTAGTGGCTAGTTCTTACATATGATACAAGCTCAGAGTAACCATATCTATCTCCCTGCCCTAAGCTTAGCAACCACATGGCCAGCTGTGTCCCTGTTGCAGCAGCATGTGTCTCAGGTCACATAGCCTTCCGTGTGGTGTTCCTAGTCTCTAATGCAAGGATCTGGTAGCAGGAAGTGTAGTATCTTTATAACGAGCAGATTAGTGTTAAGTTAAACTATTGATTATGAACAGAACTATGTACAGAAGTGAGGTAAACTTTCTATTATTCTGTATAGTGCAGCCTGGGCTTTTTAGTTTCTGCCCCCAGCATGAAATGTGTCACAGAAAACCCAAAAGCTTCATGAAGAATGTACAGGAAGTGTAGCATCTCTACACTTCCTGGAGGATGCACATCATCCCTTTTTTAGATCAATTTCTAAGTTACTGATTGAACTAAAACGTCAGCAAATTAAACTATCAAACGAAAACAAATACAATAACTGACTTAACCCTTCAGATTGCTTTAACACAAATTTAATGTCTACATATTATATCATACATAGTAATGTGTCAGTCTTAGGGCATATCAGCAATCTTCCCGATCTGCCGTATTGCAAACTTTCTTTTGGCAAGTCCTCGTCTTTAAAGGGCTCTTCAGCCTCAACATCAATAACAGGGTCAGTTGATGAATGGTATGTCTGCTCTCACTTCACTTGTCTCAGCCAAGTTGACAGGTATCTTAAGCAGATGCTTACTCAGAATTTTCCTTCATAAGAGTTTGCCTTCATCTGTGATCAATGAGTATGAGTGAAATTACTCTTTGATCGCTAAGTTTTTGACTGGCCAGGGCTCATCTTGCCAAATTCTCAGTGTCTTTTTTTTAACTGTGGAAGAGGTCTTGCTCCTATGTTATAATATTGTATCTGACTGTAGTTCCCCAGTCTTTTCCTCACTATCACAGACTACTTAGTCATCTATGTTTTTCTCCCATATTTCATAACTGAGTTTGTCTGTTGTAGAGGAGGACCACAATCTGTGTCCCCTTCAGGAGCATTCCTGAGATCTCTGACAGTTCATTTTTATAGTGGGAATAGGCAGGTGGGAAGGGTTGCTTCCCTCCCCTCCCCCCTTCTTTCCTTCTTACTTGTATCACTGCTTTTAGCATTTCATCTTTAGCTTAAGAGCAGAGCAATATTTTGCTCATCCTCCAGTTTATTTGCCCCAGTGGATTTCATCTACCTGTGACTGCGCTGCTCTGGAATGCCATGTTTCTGTTCCCTGCCAGCAATTGTTACAAGAAACCCAAAGGATGCATGAAGTATGTACAGGACGTGTGTCATCTCTATTCTTCCTGGAGGACTTACACTATAGCAGAGTAGGTAGGGAGTGGGATTTCCGCTTAGTTCTCTAGCCATCTAGACTGGGGGTGGTGAAGGAGGGAAGAAAGGAGGAGCCAGTTCCTCCTCCTGGCCCATCCCCAGCCCAAGCAGGGCTCCAGGGAGAGGGCTGGCCTTCACAGCACTGCTGCTGACTTGTACAGCGGGGGGCTCAAGAAGTTAGAACTTATTTCCTGTTTTCAAAGCTTTGTCATGTGATCAGGTAGCAGAAAACATATCAATTTGTCATCAGGGATGACCAATCTTGAACAACCAGTAGGAAGTAGCGAATAACTAATGTGAATAGTTCACAAACAACCGATTACATGAATACTATCAAATACTTAGGAATAATGAATATATTTGAAGAAATCAGAGTGGGTTCATGAAAAGCTTGATTGCCAAAAAGAGGTCTGAATTGTCATAAAAGTACAACAGCTCTGACTGTAAGATGCACCATCATCTCAAAGAGGGCAGGATCAGAACACCTCCATTCAACAGAGGATCATGAACCTTTGTGTATGTCTGTAGCAGGCTGGCTGGGGGGAAACCTACATCCTCTCATGACTGAGCACTTTTGATGGCAGAAGGGATATACCTCAGATCATCTTGCTAGAAAAGCACAGGCCCTCAGCATCTAAGCCACAGAAAAACATCCACTATGTATTAGTAGTGTAAAACTTATGTTATAAATTGGAATGGTTTTGCAGAGAAAAGTGACACACACACACATTTCTCACTTCTTTATATCATTAGAGGAGGAGAAGACAGTGATCTACTTAAGAGAATTAAGGAAGGCAACAGAAGTAAAAGAAGTCGTTCATTATAGAATCATAGAATCATAGAATATTAGAGTTGGAAGGGACCTCAGGAGGTCATCTAGTCCAACCCCCTGCTCAAAGCAGGACTAACCTCAGCTATATCATCCCAGCCAGGGCTTTGTCAAGCCTCAGCTTAAAAACCTCTAAGGATGGAGATTCCACCACCTCCCTAGGTAACCCATTCCAGTGCTTCACCACCCTCCTAGTAAAAAACTTTTTCCTAATTAGAGCTCATATGAATAACTAATACTCTATTCAATGAATTGTTCCTCTTTCTTCATTCGTGAATTGTTTGTGGACAGATTACAATTTCTTGACATTTATTTGTTATTCAAATTTGTTTATCTGATACATTTCTGGAAGTAATTTTTGCTCTGTACCTGTGATGATTTAATATCCAAATTATGAATGGGTTTGCTCGAGACCAACTCATAATTTCCATGTCTTGACTGGAAATTTAGCTGAAGGCAAAACTTTTTGCAGAAGAGTAAATTAGATGAATTATTTCTAAATTCCCATTAGTATGATTTTCAGCCCAGCCACTGGTGCTAACATTAGACTTATATGCACTTAAGGGGTTAATGTGAAAGGTATTTATTCCTGCCATTTCTTTTTGAGATTTCTTATCAGCCATAGTTAGTCTGATTCCTCAGCTTTGACATTTAGTTACAACAGTTCCCATTTTGTGGAATACCTTACTCTTTCCATGCTAATTTGTGCTCAAGACACAAGTTGGGGACTACTCTATAGTTCCTAAGAACATTGCACATAGCATACTATGCAGACAACTATATTTGTACACCCTTCTCTACTGCTGTGGACAGCCTGAAAAATTAGTTTCCAAGGATGTGTACCTCTTGACTCTGATTGCTTGTGATAGTTGCTGACACAGTATATGGGCAAATGGATTTCCAATTTCAAATTCATTACTCTTTGGAGCCATTCCTGTAGCTGAACAAATGGGCTGATTTTTTTAGACAGATGAGTCTTTCCCACAAACAAAGACTGAAATGTAAATTAAATGATGCATGTCGTATGTGATTGCAAAAATGAGCCATATCATGGTATCCAGGAGATACAAGGATTCCTGGATATGATGTTTAATTGTAACAAGATAAGTTTTTTCTATTCTTTTCCATGTATTTCCTTTCCTTCCTTTCTCTTCCCCTCTTCCCTTCCATGTGCATTACTGGTATGAGTGGAAATATGTAAGGTAACATTTTTAGTTGACCACAAGTCTTCACTGGGAGGTATTATCTCTGATCAATCCTATATAAGATCCTTTTTTGTATTAGTCTAGATTTAATTGTAAATCAACTTTACTTTGGTTAGTAAAAAGTAAGGACTTTTGTTTTTCTGGGTTATATTTTCCAATTCTTATAGTTATTTCAATTTAAATAAAAGTTCCCCAAAGAATTATCACATATGGTGATTCATAATACATAGTTTTGATACATGTGAATCTTGGGCTCTGATCCTACATACACTTACATTCATGAGTAGTTTTAAGTTTGAGAGTTGTCCCACTGAGTTCAATGGAACTACTCTTGTATGTGCTTATAAAATCAGGGCTCTGATTTGTAAACTGTTACTACATAGATAACTGAAGGAAAAGAAGTTCGGAGAGGGATAATATTTGTATTTATCTTTATTATTTATGTCTTTATTATTTATGCCCAGTATGAGTGGCTCCATTTGATTTATACTGTCTCCTTTTAAAATCAAAAACAGACTAAAACCTTATGTAACCTTAATGGGAGAAAAAAATCTTTAAATTACTAAAACACTAAGTGGGGAGCTCAATTACTAATAATGACATGGTGGTAATGATCAAGCAGGAGTGTCAACCACTCTTGGATTTAAGAGGACTTTAATTTTGTACGTGATAATCTAAAAGTTTCAATTTCTAGAAGGAGCCACTGCAAAAAAAACTGGCATTCAGCTGGCCTGATTAACTCAGCTGCTGAGTAACATAACAAATAGTTGGGTATTTTTCCTCTTTAGCACAGGCACTGCATTTGTGAACATCATACAAACATGTTCATCTTTGTGAGGCTTTCCTCTTAGGGAAATTTCAACAGCAACAAGGGTTTTGCATGCCTTTTCCTCCTCTGCTGCAGCTATGCTAATATCCACTGGATACTAAACTCTCACAAGATTTGGATAGAGAGAAAATTCCCTGGTTCACAAATGAGGTTGGAAACTACTCCTCTTGGAGACAAGATGATACTATATAGAAAGCTAAGTAATGTATTTGCACTATCCCTGATATAAAGTTCATGGGATTTTAACAGGGATGATTGACTGAACTGCATATATGATGGTAACTGGTTTTTATAGTCTTAACTATTGCAGGTACTACCTAGACGAGCCATAAAAAAAGTCATCCTGTTCATTAATATTTCTCTCTAAAGAATTAAGAAAATGTATCTCTATCATAGAGAAGGAGGTAAACATGAATAGTACGGCATCTATTCTGCACTAGGATATGATAATGAGGTTAGTTTGTCCCAAAAGTTATGTTTTCCTTAGAAGATGTAAATCAGTGGACACTTTATCTCCTTCCACAGGGCATCTCACTTGCTAATAAAAATTGTTATTTAATTCATAATCTGCATCGAGAATGCGTAGCTCAGAAGATAAACGTATACAGACATATGGTCAATCAAAAGTCAATGTCTTTACAATGAGTCCCTCGAGTGGTATCCCTAACAGGAGGCCCTACCAAGCCAGCCAAAAGGCTAAAAGCACACCTTTACTGCCCCACAGTTTGTACTATGGGGGTGTGAACAGCAGAGAGCTGCGCTGTAACTTCCCTGTGTGGATGCTGTGGATGTGAACTAAATGGTTCCTAGTTCACATTAGCATATTTTTCTGTAAACAGGAATATATTAATCCATAGTGGGAACCTTTTCGTTTTCAAAGAAAAAATGGGACATTGCAGGGGGGGGAGGGGGCGCAGCCTGAGCCACACCTCCCCACGGCCTGCCCGCAGTGGGTTGGACTGGCCCGAGCCATTCGCCCGAGCCTTCTCTCCCATGAAGACTTGGCATTGCTGCATGCCTTCCACCCCCTTGCACATTTCTCCGTGCCCCACTAGGAGTCGCTTCCCACTTTTTATAGCAAAACTGTGCATTTTCCCATTTGCTTTTGACTGATCAGTTGTCAAGAGCAAACGGGACAAATGCCCAGTTTTGCAAAAAGAGTTGGGACGGCCAGGATGGGCTTAAAAAAGAGATTGTCCTGGACAAAACGGGCCGTATGGTCACCCTACCATGCTGTTATTTATACCTCCTTAATCTGAACTAGGGGGCTGGAGAGGTACACTCTAAAATTAATCCCCAGGCAGGATTCAGAAGCAGCTCAGAGGAATGACCAACAGTGAGCTAATTAAGTATAGCTGAATTTACTTAAATTTAACACTTTAAAAGAAAAGTGTTAGTTTCAGATGGGATGGATGAAGGAGATATGCTTAATGCAAGCTGGGGTAAGGAACTCTGGAAAAAGATAGAGGTCACTCAGTATTATTTATACTTCTGGTTGGAGTTTACTGCATGTAAAATTTCATAGAAAGACTGGTCAAATTGCTCTTAATTTGGATTAACCCTGAAACCTAAATACAATCCTTCTCATAAAAGGTTATTTAACATTAAAAGGCAAGCCTCCAGTGAATTGTTTTGTCTCTCGCTATTGCACCCCAATCCCGTGATGATGAGAAGCAAGTAGAAGTCACATCATAATGGAGAAACAGTAACTGCTGTAATAATTTATAGTCAAATGATCCCATTCCCTTGTAATGAAATGAAGGCAATTATTATGAGATAGAATTTAAAACCCAAAGCTAAGGTAAAAAGCTGTATAGACATAACCAAGAGCTCAAGCATTTTGTACATTAAATCAAGATGGCATGTCACAAAACAGTGGCCAAGAACTGGATTCATTTTGGAAGAAAAATGCTGTGAGTGATCACTAGACCATCAATTCTGTCATAATGTTACAAAAAGTATATCTTAAAAGTTTAACTGGTCTTTCGTTCCTACACACGCCTTTAGCAGGAGCCAAGTCTCATCTGTAATCCGTATTCCAGTCACCCTGACATATATACACCTAAATGTTCTTAGTAACAAATAGATGTGTGTGTACATGATAGCAAATATTTATTAATCTCATTTTAACACTACATTTGTAGACTTCATTGTCATAATGTAGATATGAAATCTACACAAATCATGCACTTGGAATCTGACCCTTTTCTTTCTTACATTAGTCTTATACCAGAACAGCTCCATTGATTTTAATTGATTTATGATTTATACTTGGGTATGTGATACAAGAAACAGGCCTCTTAAAATGCAGTGGTTCCACTTTTTGAAAACAAGATTATCCAAATACCTGTTAATTCTAGAAAAGTTCAGATCCATTTTTGAAATATTATTCAGTTTCAAATTAAAATAAAAAATCTGTCTTTAACTGTCCATCTGTTACTCCCCTTAAAAATCACTGGGACTGATATTTGCATGTTTGAGAACAGAATATTTTTAACTAGATGTTACTGAATATAATTAACAATCATTTTTTAGATTTTTCATTTTAAATGCATAATCAATACCTATGAAGACAATAGGTTCATGATGTACTGTAGGACAGTAGCACAGGCTTCAAATTAATATAGTGACAGTTGCTCAGTTAGTCTACTACTTGGCATTTACGAACAATTTTTTTCCATTTAAGAAAGGAACATGTTCAAGGATGAAGAGGTCAAAAGCTGGAGCAGATTCCTTTGAAATCAACAGAGACTGAATGGGCTTTGAACACTTCTTCACTTAACTACAAAAGTGGAGGGTCTTGAATTCTAGTTATTAAAATCCTTTATTATACTAGACTTAACTGGATTTGGGGGTTGGGTGGGGGAGTGGGAGATGAAATTGTCAGCGCAAAGCTTTTCTAGAATAGAGGAAGTTAACTGTAAAATAAAATATTTCAATATTTGCCCCAAGCAAATTTTGAACTGCATATTCAGTTGTCATTTTCAAAATCCTTATTTTATTAGCTTGCTATATCCGATCAGGGATTAGAAACAATATCAGGTGACTTTTGTAACTAGCCAGCACACTACAAAGTTGAAACTTTCAATATTGACCATGCATTGTGTGTGTGATATATTAATAAGGAAATAAAACATTTTGAACAAAATATTCAAAAAATGTTTGATCCCATGATAAGAACATGTCATGAACAGAAGAAAGAAGCGAAGTTCAACAAAGCAATTATACATGGCAAATTATTAGCACAGCTCTAATACATATTAACTCCTGAGCAGAATTGAAAGGAAGGTATGTTCAATAATAAACATCTGATAAAAGAGTCTAGTTGCAGCAACAGTGGCAATTATAATTCAGTTTTGGCATATCTATGTCAAATATGTAGTGATAGATTTCAGCTACACGTATTCAAAGAAACTCATTATAGTGTTTTCTATGAACTAGCACCTTATTAAACAGTGATTACTAGATCTGATCAGGAAATGCTTTTTGGTCATCAAAAAGCATTTCAGTCTAGAGCCATTTTTTTTCCGTTTTATTCCCAAAATTATTCAGTTTCAACTACTGTAAACTGAGAAATGTTCTGATTTTATCTAAAATGTTTCAGTTGCCCCCGCACCTAAAAGAAAATGGGAAAAAGAATGTGGAAATGAACATTGCCTTGGAAATGTCTGTTTTAATGAAAAAGCCATTTTATGTCAAAAAGATACTTTAAATGAAAAGTTTTGACCAGCGTTAATGATTGTCATCCTTAAATCATTTCTCCTATGCCTTTGAAAGGACAAAGTCAGATAAAAGGTAGGTCAAGATAAAACACAACTTTGCAAGTTTCTCCAAAGTCTTCATTACTGTAGCTTTCTAGTTAAATGCAGATACAAAACTAATTTGCTCCTTTTCAAACTTGCTTTTCAATCTTTTGCCTCCACCTTTTTTGTAAAGACAGTCAGAACACGCCTAAACGTGAATCCTTTTTTCATCTGAATGCTCATTAAATTTCATAAGAATTTGCCTATGAATGAATAAAATGAATAAGAACTTAGGACTTAGACCAGTGAAGGACTCTTTGTAAGTAAGAAGCTTTATTAGTCAAGTACATCTAACTGCGGTGACTACCCCCGTAATGGAGAAGTTTTAATATAACGTACTACAAGAGTAGGGACCATCTTTAGTTTAAGAGCCAAATTCATCTTTGGTGTAATGCTACTGACTTAGATTTATAATCTAAGACTGAATTTGGCTGGGTAAACGCAACGCATTTATAGAAACACAAGGATTCTAATTCTTGTTCTCAGTGTGCACATATAGCACCCAGTAACATTAATCAAGATATATTTGCTTCCATCAAGAAAGAAATAGATCCTCTAATCACTGGAGTCTAATATAAAGTTTTAACCCAAAAACATTTTTCACAGTGATAATGGCATTGGACAATTAACACGATTAGCCCACGGTCGATGAAATGCTATTCGCTGCCAAATAAATACAGCTGTAGTGACTTTAAGGTTTAGTGGTCATAACCAAGCAAAAGTTGACTTACCAACAAGTAAATAAATCTTGCTTTCCAAACTTCTGGGCTATAAAAGAAAGGGTTTAAACTAGGTGACCTCACTTTTCTGTATTGAATATATGGTAAAATACTTCTAAATGAATTATTGTGCAAAACCCCAAACTGAAGTTTTTATGTAAATAGCCTGATCTTAATTTATAGCATTCTTATTTGTGTAACATTCTAGCTTATTGGCATTTGTCCTATGAATATACTGCTTTGGAAATTATGCACAGGGGTTTTAAAACACTGTTTTCCCAATACACAGTTGTAAGAGAAACAGAAAAGAAAGAAAAGCTTCATCTCAAAAGATTTGCAAGATAAAATATTTTAAATTGAAAAAGACCATAGACAGCATGTATTTTCATGGGGTCTGGGACACTCAGAACAACACAAATAAACCACTGAGCCTGTGTAGAACCCCAGTGCAGCTTATGGGCATCACACAGGCATGAATGTAATTATTCTTTATATTACAGACATGCCTAGAGGTTCCAGCTGAGATTGGGGGCTCAGTTATGCTAGTTGTTATACCCACAGATAGTGAGAGACAGCTCCTGCCCTGAACAGTTGACATCCTAAAGACACAAATGGTGGTAGGGGGAACAGAGGCATAGAGAGAGAAAGTAACTTGCCCATGGTCACATGGCAGGTCAGTGGAAGAGCGGGGAGGAAAACCTAGGTCTTGTATAGCCAGATCAGTGCTTATGCACTTCCCTTGTAGCTGATTGCAGGACTGAGGCTTAAAAAGTAAGGCCTTCTGACTCAAACTAACAAAAAACATATTCCAACTTTAAGTGATGTGAACCAAAATCAGGGTGGAGCCATCCCTGCTCCAACTGGTATCAATAGAGGTTGTGCTATTGCCGTGAGTGGGAGTAAAACTGAGCCCAATATGTTTCCTTCAGAAAAGTAACCTTCAAAAAAGTGATTCTTCTGTGATTTTGTTGCACTTTTTTTTTTTAATTACGAAATGCCTACAATATTATTGGTTTAAGAAGGAGCATGATACTGCGCTATAAATTTCCTAAAATGTTAATTATAATTTAAGAGAAAATATTATTGATTCCAGGTAGATTGCATACTCTTTATTATAAGGAAGTGCAGAATGCTCTTCCATTTTTGTAATGCCTATTTTAGCCTAATCCTTGAATCCTTTTTTCCTTTATACATTGTCCCTCCCAATCTAATGCCCCAGAGTGGGGTACAACTTCAGCAATCAGGCACACCTGGATAGGAAAAAAGGTGTTTCCAGGCTAATAATGAATCTGTGCACCAGGTAATAATAATTATAATAAAAAAGAGTTACATTTCCACACAGAATAGAGGTTTAACTTCTGTGCTGTCAAGTTATGTGCGATTTGTCTCCAGCAGTTAACTTGTCAACAGAAATATAATTAATTAGTATTTCAATTCCCCAACTTGTGAAACCATATATGTTCATCAGATATTAATGAATTAAAAATTCATTCAGAATTAAAAACCAAACAAACCCCAAAGCAACATAATATGTAGTAAAATATTAAAACATATTTTAAGCAAAGAAAAAAAGATCAAATGATGTAAAGACTGACAAAGGAATAGAAGAAAGCAGGGAAAAAATAATGAACAGAATTATCTATATTTAAAAAAAATCCTCCTAAAAGCCCGTTACCACCATATCATATACATGAAGTGAGTCAATTCACATCTATAAGATATAGACAGATTGCTAAATTAATGTGTGTGTATAGATGCATACATAATGTGTGCACATGTCCTAAATGAATCACACAGTACTATTGTAGGGCTAATCTTTTCTATCCTTCTTCCTCCCTTTGTTCTTGTTTCCCTTGCTGATTGTGTCACATCTAAAATTATGTTGTAAACTCTTTGGGGCAAGTAAGTACTGTGACCCGTCCGTGCCTAGGGTAGCCACCTGAAAATGCCAAGGTCAGGGCAGGCTGTAAAAGGACAGCAGATTCTCCCAGCACTGGTGGGTGACACTGAAGTCAGACTTCCCAACCAGCCACAAACAGTGCTTCTGATTCCCCACACTGGTTATCAAGAAGCCAAAATAAAAATATACACAACCCCCTTTACTGCATTTCAGTCTCTGGCTCCCAATCAGCTTAGGTCCAGTAAAGAGACCAGTTATTTAAAACTCTATGCTCTTTACCAAAAAGGTTTCTCCTGACCCCAAAGGGTCAGCCACAGTACCAGATCAATATAAGTTTGGATCTTACCCAAAATACCATGCTGCCAGCCAATCCTTTAGTAACTAAAACTAAAGGTTTATTATAAAAGGAAAGAAACAAACTATAAGAGAAATGTTAAATAATTAAAGCAATCAGACACATACAATTGATTTGAAAGTCCATATATATCAGGTTTCTAGTAGAATTGTGGAGTTTGCAGGCTTGTATAGTCCCTCTGGTGTACATCCAGTACCTGGATGAGTCTCAGTCCTTTGTTTCACAGCTTCAATTCAGTTCAGTTGTAGATGAGTTAATCCAGAGGTAGGTGGTAGACTGAAGACAAAATGGATCTGGAGCAGCTGTCTTTTATGTCCTTTGGCCTTTGCCATGCTGCTTGTGGAAATTTACAGGAATAAGATGGAGTTCCGGGTCACATGACTAAGTCCTAGTGACTCATCAGGTATAATCCCTGGCTTCTACCCCTGGGCCCCTTGTACCTGTGAATTTCTTAATGGGCCATTAAGCAGGCTAGTGCTTCAGCCATCCTGTCTGGGGTGTCGCCCAGACACAGCACAATTTGAAATACAGATATATCAAAAATATCCATAACTTCCATTACACATATAACACATGAACATAAACATTATCAACTTATTTAGCACAGTATAGCCTTTCTAACAGTACCTGACATGGCATATCTCACATGAATTATTATGATTCTGACGTATTGATGTTAAAAAATATAATAAATGCCAGCCAACGTCACACCCCCAATGCAAGATTGGTGTAGGAAGGAGTAATCAGAGCTCCAGTATACACCTCAAGGGCCACCCTAATCCAGCCAGCGTCACAAATACCTTGGTCTTTTAATTTTCTGTTAATTGTTTAGTCCAGTCACGGGTGCTGTGGACATAGTAAATGATAAAAAACAGTAACAGTCTGATATTGGTACTTTGCTCACTGCACCCCTTTCTTTATTTACAAAATAAGACCCTTATAACCTCTGGCAGAATAAGACAGCTATGATGTTGCATGTAAAATGGTACATGAAACTCATTTCACCGTGACACTGAAGGACCCTCCAGTGAATGGGGCTAGTCAAGGTCCTGATTCTTCAAATACATATACTTAACTTTAACAGTAAGAGTTGTCCCATTGGCCCAGAATCAGGAAAGCTCTTAGACATGTACTGATCTTTATGTCTGTGTTCCACTGTGTGCAGGATCAGTCTTCAGTTTATTTTCAATTCCCTTTCTTCAAACAATCTCGTGGTATGTATTGTAATTCCCAAGCATTAATATTTCATTTCCCTGCATAAATCTGATCGTTTGTTATGCTCTTTCCATACTTCTGCACATCTGATACATATTGGTAAAGGAAACTTCCTGAATGGGATGATATATTGACCAGCATCTCCTAATCGTGCAATGAAAGTCCCTGTCCCGGTGGACAGGCACAGAGCAGAGATTGGGTTGGCATAGGACTCCCACACTGAATCATCTGTCTTCTGTGCATTTCAGATGTCAGCTTTTACACCACATTAGCTGTCTTATATGGAATTTCCATTTTTTAAATGTTAAGGAAAACCAATGAAAAAACTAAATAGATGCATTCCCAATACACAAAGTGGAACCTAAACACATTTCCTCTCCCAACTCAATGGGCCTGAGATATTTCCCTCCGCTCTGAATACAGATGCAATGAAAACATGCCACAACTGCGCTATTATTTCAAATCAGCAAAATCAGACAGATGAATAGGAGTATCCTTTCCAGTCAACTGCCCAACTTTTCACTGCAGTTTTGTTCTTCTGAGGAATTTTCATTTGCATAGAGGGCTTGTGTGTGTTGTACTTTAGCACCTTCTTGAGGTTCTTTCATCTTTTCTGCTGATGAAATAGCCAAGTGGTTTATTTTGGTTGGTTGTCTTGTGGGATTTGATTTTGCAACGCTAACTTTGCCTTAATAGGACACTCTGACTTGCTCAGATCTCTCTAACATCTCCATATATTCAACTTTTCCTAGAAAATTTTATTTTAAACTTCACCTTAAGATGCTTTAAAAAAAAAAAAAAAATCCCCAGAACTTCTACAGTGTCATTCACCATCCTCAGAGAACGGCCTGTCTTTTAGCCTCTCTTCCTTTTTCAGGAGACCCTTTGAAAAAGCTAGGGTTTACTGTCCGCCAGTCTCCACCCACCTTTGATGCAATTCCCTTTTCAGGCTTTCTGGGTGGTGCTAAAACACTTCTTTGGGGCAAGTTTCTTAGACTCCCTCTGTCAACAGTCAAGGATCATGAGTGATATTCTACTACTCGGAACCCTCCTTTCCAGTAAGCAGCTGGCCCAAAGGCTCAGACTTAAACATGTCCTTTCTCTTATGCTCACTAGTTCTGATACCTGCTTTACTCTAAAACACCAATGTCAAACCTTGTATAAATGATTGTTATCACTCAGAATCTCCCTTTCTTTTAATTTTCACTTATAATCTTTTGAAATGATCACGTTAACATCTCTTAAAAATACACACTTCAGCACTCTCCAACTAACCCTCACTGTTTCTGTCCCGAGTGGCACCATCTGAATGTGCTTTGTCACTGTCTATAAATCATGGACAGCTCTGAGACCCACCCCCAGCCCCTAAACTAACTGCTTAAATGATGGGGATTAGGTGTGTCAGCCCAATACAGCCTTCAGATCCTGGGAAAGAAAAGTTGTTCCATTGCAAAGGCCTGTGTTAATTCCCCTTTCTCCAAGAGTTTGGCAAATTATAAATGGGAAGGAAGCAAGCAGAAATGCTCCATCAGTCATTGTGCAATGCTGTGTTCTGTTCTATTGTTCTACCCAACAAACACACTACATATTTCTTCAAAGACTAGTGCTTAAAAAACCCTCAACCTCAAATAAGGCTTTGCACTGTTCCCAAAGTCAGACCATTCTTGACACCCCCCCCCCCCCAGCTTCCTTCCCTCATGAAGGTTTAAACTCATGTTACGATGCACTGTGGTGCCTAAAGAAAGAAAAGGATGCTTTTGTTTGTTTGCGGTTTTATAAATTAATGCAAGATTCTGAAATATGCACATTTGAGAAGATTTCATTCTGAGCAGACATCAGAAGACGATCCACCCCTGTGTATAAACAGATCTCTTAGGTCCTATGGAAGACTAATCAGTCCCAGCATGTTTGGGTTATCTGCCTTAAGCTGACTCAACCCCTCCATAGAGGGGACAGGAGGAGAAGCAGACAGATACTTTTTTAAACCATCCTCTCTGCCCACTTAGCATTTAGGTATTTTAGATTTCAATTAAACTGAGGAAGAATGATCCTCAATTTGTCAGAGAGGGAATAGAGCCACAGAGCTTGCAACTCCAGCTAGCCCAGTAGTTTGAAGTAATTTGCTTATAGCCAGAAGCAGCACCCATAAACTTATCCCTCATTATGTGCTGGTTTGACAGTTTTTCCCCCCCTTTATATGCTGTTTTGACAGTTTTTCCTCATTAATTTGTCCCCTGGAGTTGAAGTAGTTGTAAAACCAGCATGCTGTGGTCCCAGTGTGTCCTAGTTGATAGAAATAGATACAAAGCAAGGATGTAAGTAGTGTCTAGAACTAACAGTTTTTTAAGGTGCAATTCAATGCCTTATCAGCTGTCCTCAGTGACAGTCTGCAGAGACAATTGGCAACAAGACAAGAGAATTTGAACAGCTAAGATAGAATGCTATCACGATTGAAGTGAGTTTGATTACAAACATTATATGAGCAAATAAAAATGTTCTCCCTTTGTTAACGCCCCTTTGCCAAAACCACCAAAGGAAAAAAGGGTTTCTTCAACTAGCCTAATAAAAGAGACAGGAAAAAGGGAGTGGGGGGGCCCCTGCTATTTTGCTTCTCCTCAATAGTCATGCCCTGAACTGCTTTATAATCTCTGGTGGAGCAAATGAGGAGGGGCTTTTTCATATTCCCCAATGAAGATCGTGTTGATGAGCCGTTAACCTTTATCAGTAGATTAGAAGCAGCCAGGTTGACAGCTGACTCCATTCACCTGCAATACAGGCAGCTGCTGAAAAGGGTTTCTTGCTGTTTGGGCAGGAGGTTTTTTTTTTTAAACTCTATTCCTGCCACATGCTGCCAGTAGTGCATTCACTCACCTCGCAATCTAATAAAAAGAAAGGAACTTGAAGCAGGATATTTTATTTTATTATTAATTAGTATGATGGCTTATTAAAATTATTTGTTTTTATTTTATTTATATTCAGCTCTCATTAGCAATGTAAAAATATGTATCAGTCCTTAAAACTTTCATAACGGTTTGCAACTTAATTGCAGTATTGCTTTGATGTGTCTTTTAAAGTCATTTCAAGAGAAAGGGGACTGAGGCCCAAATCCACAAGGTAGCTAGATTCTTAACTCCCATTGATTTCAAGGTGTTTCATGCGGGGCAGCTAGCAAGATCAAGGCCTTAGAGCTCTAAGCATTAAGACTCAATTCTGAAAACTCAGACTCACAGGATTAACTTTAAGCATATGTACAGTCCCATTGACTGTTCTAAGACTACTCATGTGCATAAGCTCACAGAATCAGGGTCCATGTTTGTAATACTGAGTGTCACAGGCTCAAATTCCAGCTTGTGATGATTGAGACCTTTATCTTTCTAATGTACTGTCCTAATGTCTTAAAATTATGCTTGTCATGCAGGTACAGCGTGTCTTAGCATTTTACAGGAAGTCAATAGAATTCACTGGTCAGAGTATTGGGTATTTTAAGACATCAGGATACCGCTAGGTACTTGGACACTTCAAAAATAAATGTAATACTGTACACTTTACAGCCCTGGGTCCTTCAATTGAGACTTTTAGAACTCTTCTGAGAATAGATTTTAAAACCCATGGCATTTTATAAGCAGAAGGTTTTACCACAGTGGAATGTACCTCCCTATATATCAGAGGTGGATGCATATATATTTTGTGAAGTACTCTGATATTCTTCAAGGGGAAAGAACCTGCTTTCATGCAAAATATTACCATGTTCAGAAATTACCTTGAGGCTGGTGTGCGCAGGCCAGTATTCAGAGGTGGCAGAATTGAAGAGGTATCCAAACTGCAACCGATGGATTTCTATTTTCTCCTGACTTCATCCACACATTATGTCAATAGTTTTTTGTTTTGTTTTTTAAATTATGGAATGCAGCCGGGCTATCTATCTTCAGTCTATGAGATATATAGTCTGAGGCTTTTTTGTAATGAGCAAAATATAACAGTGCCTGTCTCATATGTCCTTCAAACTAACACACTAGGAATGTGAAAAGAATGAGAAAAGATTTAATGGCGGGTCCTGTAGTTATGAGAGAAGAATATCTGAATTTCAAACAGGGGAAAAAATAAATAAATAACAAAAAATCACTCTTACTTTCTTTAACATTGCCAAATGGCTCTCTTTGTAGGTTGCTCCAATCTAGAAATGTTAAAAGTTTTACATTACAGTAATGTCATATTTTTAAAAAAATAGCCTTGCAGGCCAAATTCTAAAATGAAAAAAAAAATCCTTGTAAAGCTTTATCCACCACAGAAATCCCAAGGAAGTGGTGATCAGTGTAAAGCACAGTATTCATTCTTTACCAGCTCTTTATTTTATCTGCAGTGTTTCTCAATCCTCTGACAGTGTGTATCATTAGCTCACAAATATTGGCTAAAGCCAATCTTGCATGGGATTCACTAATGCAGACCTCCTGAAGCTATGCACAGTCTCACTGAAGTTAATCCCATTTGCACTAGCAGATCCCAATGCAGGAGCAGGGCCTAAGCGAACGTCATAAATAGGAATGTAGGAATCTCCATAATGGATCAGAAGAGGAACTCACCTAGTCCAGTATCTTGTCTGTGACGTTAGCCAGTAGGGCTATGTCTATATTGCAATTCAAACTTGCGGCTGACCCTTGACTCGGACTAAGGGGCTATTTAATTGTAGTGTAGACTTTCAGGCTTGGGCTGGAGCCCAGTTGCTAGGACCTGTGAGATGAAAGAGTCCCAGAGCTCAGGCCGCAGCCCAAGCCCAAACATCAACACTGCAATTAAACAGTCCCTTTGCCCAAGCCTCACAAGTCAGCTGGCTTGGGACGGCCATGGGTGTCTAATTGCAGTGCAGACATAGCCTAGGAGATGCTTCCAAGGATGGTGCAAGAAACTACATTATGAACCACTATAGAAAAGCTACCCAAAGGGCAAGTTTCTTCGTAATCCCTATCGTGTAATGTTTGATTTATGCTGTGAAACGTGAGGGTTTGTATTCCTTATATAAGTAATTTAGAATATTCAAAAAAATAATATATATATATATATATACATCCTATCTAATGTAACTGTGGCTGTTCAGATTATCCACATGAACATCTAATCTTTTTGCTCTAAATTCTTTTCCTCAATGATATCTTGTGGCAATGAGTTGTAAAAATGTATTAAAAATGTATGTGATGTAAAAAATGTATCTCCTATTATTAGTTTTAAATTTGTTGTCTTTCTGTTTCATTGAACGTTCTTGTATTATAAGACATGAGACATAGGAATGGTTGGTTTACCTTCTATATACTATTAATTCTTAGAAATAGAATAGTAAAAACAATTTCTTCGGGCATCGAATTACACTTTCTGAAAAATACAGGAACAGGATTTATAATCTTATGTTCTAAATTAGAAAAGCATAGACCATGAATGTGATAGTGCTGCAGCCCCATATCACCAGCATTATTTATACACCCACCAACTACACTTACCAGTGGAGTACTGTTTTTCAATAGAGAATTAAATGAGGCTCCTCTTTTCTTTCCAGTACTAGCTATTACAAGGCATCATGGGACACTGGAAATACCAGATCTACTCAGTCATAGTAATTTAATTTTGCCTATCTGTATCTTTCAAATGATTAAGTGTATTTGTGTAGAATGTAAAGTTAATAAAGTTAGTAAACTGTGTATCTCTTCATGTACATAAATATACTGAAACAGATTCTTATGACTGGTTTTCAGAAAAGATAGATCTGGTTGCACAGAGCTGATCACTGCTTTATTTGAACAGTAGCAGATGCTTTTTTCAAAGCTTAAAAAATGTTTAAAGGCATACCATATATTAGACATTTTGGGGTTTGTAATTGGAAATTCATTGCCAGTTTAAACATTTTTTATTTGGCAGGAAACCTAACTTGTTAATGTTTCATAGTTACAGCCATCCAGCAAATGCACCCAAAATGAGATTAGATTAAGTGAGACTCTCTAAAAGTAACATCACAAAAATTAGCTTTGGTCCTATCTTTCTCTTATATCATTCCAGCCATTATGGTGCTTTTCCTACTCAGATCAAAGCTAAAAAAACCAAAATCTTGTGTCTGCTGCATTTGAAGAATTATTGTGCAAAGCCAAGCCTGGACCAGTATAGAATTTAACAAAGAGTACCGACAGGACTGGCAATATTAGATGGTCTGTGTTTTACTGGGATGTTAAATCCAGATGAAAACCTTTCTTTATCCAAAGTTTAGAGGTTTAGTTAAACCACTGCACATGTACTTTACATTACCTATTACATATGACACAAAATATTTGCCTGATTTTAATTAGGCCAACTTTACTCGAACATCATTTGGAAACTAAGATTAGATCAGAATACAAAAATGACATATATTTAAGTAATATTAAAATGTGGTTCTCCTCTGAAAAATGAGTCTGTAAAAATGGGATTGCGGGATTCCATGTTTAACGTCTCCCAGCAACTTCCAGATCAAATTTGCTTAGCTTACAAGTAAAAAACATAGGACCAAATCCCCATATGGTGTAAATCAACGTAGCTTCAGAAGCCAATGGAGTTACACCAGCTATGATTCTGATGTAAGATTCATGATTTTTGTAACTGCCAGCCCAGCAAAATCATCCAGGTTGTGCAGTTTGGGTAATGCATCTTCACAAGTAATAAAGATTCGGTGATCATAACTTAGGTAACATAATTCGATTAATGATGTGCTCTTGTATGATGCATGAGGAACTTTTTCATATGCTGAATTAGTAAGCTCTTTGGGGCAGGGACCATCTTTTCATCATGTGTGTTTGTACAGCATCTAGCACAGTCCCTGGTTGGAGCCTTTAGGAGCTACTGTAATACAATAAATAAATAACAATACGTTTAAGAAGAGAATCCTACTCAGTCTCCTGTAGCTCTACACTGTTACTGGAGGAAATAGTATGCAAGTCTTTCAGGTAAGTAGACATAAATTACATTACCACCAGGGGCAGATCTGTTCAGTAAGAAGGAAAGTAAAAAATCACTATACTGACCACAGTAACTATGTTTTCATGCCACCCCTCTTTGAACAAATGTGTACTCTGCTCGAGCTAATGCCATATCCTCCTTGAGCTAATAATTCGCTAGGCCCCTTCAATTCCTTTGTCAAATCTCACCCATTTCTGCCGATGCCTACAAGATATCATTCAGTGACGGTTAGGTTGTGTGACACTTAGGAGTAGCTGTAAAGCTGGTGTTAGTGAGTAGGGCAACTGTCTAGTGTATAGAAACTTTAAGGGCAGCTAAACCAACTGAGATTCTGAACAGCACTGCAAATAGCCAATTTAACAGCACTCTAGCCAGCCTCTGATCTTGGTGACATGAGAAGGTCCATAATTAATAAACCAGTTCAATCAAGGTAAAGGGCATTGCATGTCCACACTAGGAAAAAGGGCACAGTTTGAGTTTAGTTAACACTTGTCAACTTAATCTCAAATAATTTTGTTAGCATGGGCAAGCATATTGATCAGTGCTGAGCCCTTAATTTACAAATGACTAAACTGATTTATTTAAATTGTTAATACAATATATTCTCAAAACCTCGTGTGCTACCAGCCTGGAGGCAGAAGTGATTTTTTTTTTTAATTTTATTTTATAAACAGAGACATTATAATTGCTCCTGAAAGCAGGGAAGTTAGAACTCAAATGTTGACATGCCATTAACTGCTACATAATGAAAGAATTATTTTTATTAGGCTTGGAATTGAGACCTAATCAATAGTTATACACAGGTCTATAGGATAATTAATAAAACACAAAATGAAAGAAAATTATAATTCTGCTTGGAAGCAATCAAATTCAATTAGCCTTTTATATATAGCATAATAATTAGGACCATTTGAATTGTTGACAGTTCTTTCTGTCTTTTTCTTCTTTCTCTGTCCCTTTGCCTGCTTTCTTTTTAGCTCTTTTTAAAAGACGATCAAAGAACATCCAGCTGAATGGACGTTAATGGTCCATGCACTCATTTGAAAAGCTCCAAGTCCCTGAGATCGGCACACAGGATTTTTTTTTCTTCCGAAAAGTGTCCGATTGAAAGTGTATTTGACACTATTAGCAGGAATTATGTCTGCTTTTCTAACAAAACAAGCCCACTTTAATATTTTCAAAGGCAGCAGCTAAACTGTAAGTTACATAACCTTTTTGATCCTTTTACAGAATAGGTACTTTGAAGTAGAGATTTGCCATAGAGTTAATGAGTCTCTTCCTCATGCATATGCACCTTCCCTCGCATTGTACACAGTAATAAATATGTGCCCAAGCCTGCCACACAAGCTTGGGAAAAATGACTAAACCTCTTGTTAAGGAGGATGTAATCCTGGCAGACCGGAGGCGTTGCAGTTTCAGTTGAGATGTAATACAATTATTAGAGTTATACAGCCAGATAAAGATGTCACCAAGTACTTGCCTTCTTAGTTGAAATCACTCTCCAAAATGACCTAAAAATCTAGTGTAGCTATACATGTATATTGCACTGATATGGTACTACATTATTAGGGCCTAATCCTGAGAATCCATAGTCACGCGAGCATGCAAATAGTCTTATTGATTTCTATAAGATTATTTGCATTCTTTTTTAAAATTTGCATTATTGCACCTACAGTTCCCAGATGAGAGCTGAGCCCCATTGTGGTAGGCACTGTACAAACACATTTTAAGATAATACACTCTAAATAGAGCACTATGGGTATGATCTGATTGCCTGCCTCTCCATTGCTGGGAAGATTCTTGCTAGAATCTTACTGAGTCATCTGCTCCTTCTTGCAGAAGAAATACTCCCAAAGTCCCAGTGTTGCTTTAGCCCATCACAAGGCACCACCAGACATGATTTTTGCAGCTAGGCAGATCCAGGAAAAATGTCAAGAACAACACCAGGAGCTGTATATGGCTTTTATCGGTCTAACCAAAGCTTTTGAGTCTGTCAACTGTGAGGCTGTGTGAAAAATTGTGGTAAAGTTTGGCTGTCCAAGCAAATTTACCACCATTGTAAGACTGCTCGACAACCAGATGACTGCCTCCATCCTGTGCACTGGCTCTGCCTCTGAGGTCTTTGCCATCTGAACTGGCGTAAAGCAAGGTTGTGTACTGGCACCCCTCTCTTCTCCATTTTCCTAGCAGCTATGACAATGGTAATCCAAGACCTTCTGCCACAAGGTATTGGCATCAATATCGGACTGATGGCAACCTTTCACCTCTCTCGTGTCTGTGCCGGAACTAACGTAACATAGGCAACAATAACTGAACTCCAGTACACAGATGATTGTGCTGTAGTTTCACACTCAAAGGAGGATCTACAGACAGCCCTTAACTGTTTCTCCAAAGGTTATAAAAGCCTAGGGCTAACCCTGAACCTCAGCAAAACAAAAGTTCTCCACCAGACTACTCCCTGTCAATAATCAGACCCAGCAAGGAAGATGTACATTGACAGTGAGGAACTGGAAAATACAGGACACTTTGCCTACATTGGCAGCCATCTCTCACAGAGGGCAAACATAGACATCAAGATTCAACACACAATCCGCTGTGCCAGCTTTGCCTGTGGAAGACTATCTCACCAGGTGTTCAACAACCATGACATCAGAACACACACTAGACTTTTAGTTTACAAAGCGGTGGTAATCCCAACTCTCCTCTATGGCTGCAAGACTTGGGTGACCTACAGAAATCACCTGACAAACCTGGAATGCCATCTCCAGCACTTTCTCCAGAAGATCCTCAACGTAACGTGGGAGGATCACCACACTAATGTTAGTGTCCTCATGGAGGCCAACATCTTCAACATTTGAGGGTCTGATTATCCAGCACCAGCTGAAGTGAGGTGGGCACTGTGTGTGCATGTCTGATGTATGCCCACCAAAATAATTGCTGTATACCTCACTCATCAAAGGAGAAAGGAAAAGAGATGACAAAAAGAAACACTTTAAAGACACCTGCAAGACAAACATCAAGAGTTGTGGCATCGACATCACACTGGGAGACAGTAACTCAAGATAAGAATAACTGGCAAAGACTCATCAGAAAAGGAACGACCAATTTTGAGGATAATCGCCTTGCTCCGGTAGCATAAAAATGCCAGAAAAGAAAGGACAGACAATTGGCATGCAGCAATCATGGCCCAACCCTGCCTTCCAACACCACCTGCAATATCTGCCAACGAGTCTGCAGTTCAAGGA
The DNA here is from genome assembly GCF_026122565.2 of Emydura macquarii macquarii. Taxonomy (NCBI): domain Eukaryota; kingdom Metazoa; phylum Chordata; order Testudines; family Chelidae; genus Emydura; species Emydura macquarii. The sequence goes on along the minus strand of NW_027133181.1, from coordinate 2,329,538 downwards.
TCAGACTCCTCAGTCACCAAAGGATCCATATAAAATAAAATTAATGAAAGAGCACATCTTCAACCATTAAGGTATCGCCAACGTTGCATAGCACCAACAGTTCCCAGATGAAAGCACAGCCCCATTGTGGTAGGCACTGTGCAAACATTTTAAGAGAATACAGTCTAAATAGAGGACTTTGGATCTGATCTGAAGCCCAATGATATCAGTTCAAAGACTCACTGACTTCAACAAATTTTGGATTAGATCTGGTTTGCATGAGTAAGGGTTGCCAGGCTTGGACTGTTTGTAAAACAGTGCACGTACTGCCTCTGAAACTCATTGCAACATATATCTAGTAAAATCTTTGATAACTTATAACCCTACAACTAATAATTAGCTGAACTTCAAAAATCTATTTGAGTTTGGGTTGTGATATGGATAGGCAGCTGAAAGTTTGGACATTTCTTCAAATCTTATCAGAATTAATATGAACCAATTTGGCCTAAAAAATAATTGGAGATCTCACAAAAAGATGCTTTCTTTAGGGATCTCTGCTACTTTCTAGTTTTGGTTTCAATTTGGCTAGAAATACTGTAAGAGCAGCCGTTCAGGTGCTATACCGGTAACTCTGACTGCTCTCCTGCTGGAAATTAGTATGTATAGAGATGTGCAAAAAGTGTGAAGAGTTGGGTTTTTTTAATAAGCAAATTTCTCTGATAAATAAAATAAAGGTGGTGTGAGGGGGGAATATTCAAGATGGGACATTTTGGAGAAAAGATTACATCACTTCTTATTTTCACCAAATTAATCCTCTTATTTCATTTTACAATATCCTGCAAACGCACATACATACAATGGGCCAGATTCTGCTCTCAGAGTAACACCAGTGTAAATTCATACTGTTAATAAGGAATTTCCACTGAAGCTAAAGAAGCTACTATGAATTTACTTTGGAGTCAAGTTTGAAAATCAGACTCTGCTCTCAGTTACATCAATGTAAATCTGTAGTAATTCAGTTGAAGCCAATAGTAATTCAGTTGAAGCCAATCACTGAAGTAATTCAGTTGAAACCACATATACACAGGTATAACTGAAAGCAGATTCTGATCTGCACTCTGTGAAATTCAACATTCAACATACAATAGGTGTACCTCAGAGGAGCAATACTGATGCAGCATGATTTTTACCTGCCTTACTCCCCTACTTACAAATAACACCAGTCTTCACTGGGTTCCTATCTGAATAAGTTACAACTAGTGTAACTTAAGTGTTAAAAAACTCAGAGCAGTAATGTTGATGTATCTGATTTGTACTGACTGAAAGAAATCAATGAGTCTCTGCAATATAAATGGTATTTAGAGAAAAGTGGTGGAAGAGGTAGTGAGCCTCTGTCACTTGAAATGTTATTAATTACACAAACAGGCTTGGATGCTGAGTGAGCATTTCACTTTGAGAAATAAGCCTTTAAGTACTTGAGGTGCAGTTTGTCTGAAGTAGATATACTGTAACACAGTATAAATAACCATGGCAATGCTGGACATCAGCACCATCATAAACTATTTATCAACAAACCATATTTAACAGAATAAGTATTTTTGCCTGCAGAGAGGTCACCTCTCTAAGCACAGATTAATCCTGCTAATGGATTTTCCTTACCTTTATGAAAAAGACATTATGTGCTTCTTGGAGATGCTCAAGTGCTGTTAGATTCCGCTATGATGTGAGGCTGGCAACAAGATGATTTTTTTTTATTTGGTTTTGTTTCTGTTTCGTGGGGAAGGTACAAATGGTTTGTGTGGTCTGCTGCCAGGCTCTCTGATTACCAGACAAAGGTTCCACTAACACTAGGAAAATAAGGGATTATATACCCCATTTTTGCAAGACTCTCACAGAGTTGTACACACAAAATGTCTCGACACCCATTGCAACTGATCCTGTGATCTCACTTATAACAGTGCAAATCAGAAGTGACTCTAGTGAAGTCAATGTAGTTACACTAATGTAAAACTAAAGTGAATGGGGACTAATGGTGAGTTCTCTCCTCCTCCCTTCTTTTCTCCCAATTGGGTTGGGATACGGAAAGACATCCAAAAGTTTTGGTATTTCTTGAAATCTTATCAGAATTAATATGAACCTCTTTGGCCTAAAGAGTAATCTGGAGATCTCACATGAAGATGCTTTCTTGAGAGATTTTTGGTAGTTCTAGTTTTGGTTTCAGTTTGGCTAGAAATATTGTAACAGCTACTCTGGGGCTATTTCAAGAACTCTGACTGTTCTCCTGCTGGAAACTAGTACGCCTAGAGATATGCAGAAAACATGAAGAGCCACAGTTGTCCTAGATTGCAGTGGATATTGTTTGTACCCCAGCAATGCTGCTCTCTCTCCATAGTCTTGAGTATCAGGATTCTTCAGTAGTCACTTAATCCTTTGTAGTCACACACATTTGTGTTTTACTAAGAGACACTTAGCAATTAATACAATATCACATCATTTATTGCTCCCTTTTGAGAATTGAACCTTAAAAAGAAATTCCTTTGAAAGGTGTCAGCCTGAGAGGCCCAGAGAGTAAAATGACCTTTTGATTCCCAAAACAGGTACATTACAGGCAGTAGCAGTCCATATTGCCATTCACTGCCAATCCCTTGGACCATTGGACTAATTCTCACTGAGAACAGTCCAGTTTCTATGCTCTTTCAGTCCTTAGCCTCTCTGTAGAGGTCTCCAACAAAGGTGACAAATTATATTAATTTATATTGTGTTCTGTATTATGGGAACTAAGGATACATCTACACAGCTGGCCCAGATCAGCTGACTTGAGCTCCCAGGGCTGAGGCTGTGGGGCTATAAAATTGCAGTGTATACCTTCAGGCTCAGGCTGGAACCTGGGCTCTCAGACCCTGCAACAGATGAAAATAGTTTTCAGCGGGCCATATTTTGGGCTAATTTATTACTTTTTTCTAACACCAGTATTTTGTGACGGGTTGCCATTGACCTTAGCTGACAGAAGGTCCAAATTCAAGTATGCTGTGGTTTTCAGGCCAGATTTTAACCCATATGAAATAAAACAATAATTACATATAAATGCATGATAGACCTTCTCCAGAACCAGCTTGTAGAAGGAATCACACTTTTGAAACGCAGATAGATCACTGAAACCATTTATTCCTAGGAAGCTCATTTGTTTATTTGTTTTTGTGTGGTTTGGTTTTTGACCATTGTTTTGCTAATGGAGTTGAAAGAACTGGATGAAATTTCTGTTTGAGGTTGGTTTATTTCAGTGGACCACAAAATCATGTGTTCTCTTGAGTGGAAGAGGATGTGCAGAGAGCAAGAATACTAAAGTATTTATTTTTTTTTGCTGCTGTAGGGCCAGATTCTATTCTCTGTTACACTGGTGTATATCTAGAACAAACCCTGTTACTTAAGTGTGTGGCCATTAATTTACATTGGTGTAGAGAAGATCAGAATTTGGTCAATAGCCTTTGTGGAAATGATATTGCTTTATGGCTGAATAAATGTTATATAACAAGAAGACTTGCTTTTTATATATATATAATATATATATTGACTTATGCAAAAGAAAGACATCTACCCAAAGTCCTGCACAATTTATAGGAGCAAAAATAATATCTAGCAACCTCAACCCTGATCCACAAAAGTATTTAGGTGCCCAAGTCTTATTGAAATCAATGGAAGCTATGCTTGTAAATATCTTTGAGAACCTGGGCCTCACTCCTTAACAGCCAAGAAAATTCAGACCCCTACAGAATGCTCACAAAATTCCCCATCCCCTTGCAGACTTAACCCCCATCAATCCTCTCCTTTACATCAGTCCAACCAAATAAGCACGCCTTGAATCATAGTTAGGGAGGCTGGAGTTACTAACAGAATGTTCTCTCCTCATAACACAATTACTTGTCATCACACAGTTAAGTCCTGCAGAACACTGAGATGAGCTTTAATGGAAGAGAGAAAGTTCTTACACTGGCCTTCCATTTCTGATTGACTGTGATTTCCTAAATGCCAGGCTTTCTTTATAGTTTTTCTACAGACATTCAGCTTCTGCATAGATAGTTCTCTGGGATATATTGATTGTTACAAGGAATGAACTAGGTCACTTAGAGAGCTGTTTATTATTTCATTTGTTTGCAGGCTAGGAGACTAGAGTGACAGGGCTAAATTCTGCCATTTGTTACACCCATGTAGCCCGTTGAAATCAAAGAGTTCTGAAAGCAGAATTTGGTAAATAATATCTTAGAATAGAACTTGGAAGAAAATATTTAAAGGACCCCATATTGTATCACATAAGAGGTTTATGCCAACTTTTGCTCTCAATAATACCAGTGCACTCCACTGACTTGAACGTGATTGAACCAGTTTTAATGAGAGGAAGATTTGGACTTTTGTTTGAAATATGATTAATTGTCAGTTTTGTTTGTTTGGTTTGGTTTAGCAAAGGAAATTTGAAATGAAAAGGGTGCCTCTTTCTTTCTTTCTTTTTTTCAAACCATTGCCAGTATCCTTAGGAAATAGTAGAGAGCAGCAAACTTGCAGTGAGGAGTGCTTCAAGGCATTCTTTTTGTGGTTCTGGGTTGTCTGAGCTCATTTGCGTTGTTTTCTCAGCACTTTGAGTAGATGACCCTGGCATTGTGGTGTAAAACACAAACTAAGTATATATATTTTCCCCATTATTGTGCTAAAACTAGAGATTCTTGACCCCAAACCTTACTGATTTAGAGGAAACATGACTCCTTAGGTACCTCAGTCAAGGCAACTGGGGCATTTGAGTCCATAACTTGAAAAAAGAAAGAAAGAAAGAAAGAAAGAAAGGTTTCAGTGATTCAAGCCTCACCCTACTGCGTAACCCAGTGCATTTCCCAGGTATGGCTGTTTGAGTGCAAATGAGGCTAGTTTGGGAAAGTCATCGGGATTTCATGAAATTCATAAAATTGGCTATGTTTAAAAAATAAAAGTCCTTCCCTATCCATTTTGCATATACAATCTCTATCCATGTGCTGCGTCTCACTGGCAAATGCCCCGTGTATAACAGCTGTCAGAGAGAAGAACGGACAGATGAAAAAGATTACACAAAGGCAAAGAAATGCACCAGCCAAGTCAGCAAAATGACTGAGAAACGAGAAGAACCAGACACTCTCTGTGAATGGTGTATCTCTCAGCACAGACCTGGTGGAAGCATTAAAACTGAAATCAACGAACATCACAAATGCCTAAGTCCTTGAAGCATACAAACACTAACATTATGAACAAAAGTGACTCAATTAATTGAAATCCTTCCTAGCTACACAGGAATTTAATATTGTGCAGCTAGAATCTCCACGATGATAGATGCCTTATAACTGAGTGCAAAATAAATAATAACAATAAATCATTCTACAGCGCTACAGTGAAATTGCCTGATGTTTATGATATTTTAAAGAAAGCCCTATCCAAAATATAGATTCTCTATCGGACCTGGACCTACAGTGATCACTGCTCTAGAGCTCATAAGCTTTCTATCATTCACCTGGAAGGCTCACCCTTTACTGTGTGACTGATTGAACCAATAAAATAATGTAGTTAGAGCATTGCCAAGGCAAAAGGAAACACACATACTGCAGCTCTTAGCCCGGGAACCAAAAGAACAGCAGGAAACATTCAGAAGAAGATCGTTGTATCAAGATCTTGTACTGAACAAGGTTCCTGGGGAGTGTGTGTATCTCTGAGTGTTTGAGAGAGTCAAGAAGCTTTATGGTTTTATTTTGTGTAAACTTCCTCCCTCCTGTATCTATGTTGTTGTTCTCTGTTGTCATTCACACTGGCATTATTAACTTAGCTTATGAGCAATATTTAGGTTGAGGACTGTGTTTTTATTTGTCTTTCAAATGCCATGCTCACTTATGGTATTGCACATGCAATAAATAAAAATGTGAAAACAAGTGTGGGAGAGGTGAGCTTTACACTGACTCCATTGTGCCAAATAATAAGTCTAGGACTCAAATGCATCCAAGTGGACTTCCAAGGACAGGGGCCCCTTCCCCTCTGTCAGATCAGTTGAGATCCACAGATTTAGAGGGTGCAGCTTTCAACCTCCTCCACCAGGGAAGCCCATCCTCTAGAAGAGCTCCAAGAATTCCACTTCCCTCTGAGAATAACCCGCAGAGTGGGAATGGAAACCTACCAATATATGGTGGAAGCACTTTACAGTGTTCCCAATTCTGCTATCCTCACCCTGAGTAGTCCAACTGGAATACATGGAGCTTTTGGAGGCGCTAAGAGCCTACTTGAAGTGAATAAGGGTGTTAGAATTCAACCCTAATTTAGGTTTTGCTGCTCACTGAGCCTCATCACTGAGATGACAAATGGAAACTGTCATCAAGCTGATGCCTCTTAAGGGAGGTTAACTTGGGGAATAGCATGGAAATTTAAACAGCCACAGATTTGGGGCCAGGATACTTTGTGCACGCTCAGGATTTGCATAAGCCATTAACAAGGTTCTCTCCACATTCCATGCCAACACTAAACCCTCCACTCCTCAACCACCTAGGAGAGACTGAGTCAATCTACACCTGGCCATTCTTTCTCATTAGCTATAATCCTCGGTGCTTCTGTGTGTTTCAGGGGATAATTTGCCTCAAAAGACAAAGAGGAGACAGGGTGAGCTGTGGACACCAAAAGCATTGTAAGCAACACGGTTAAGGGACTCCTCCTTTCCTGTGGTATCCAACAGGCTGGGAAAGAAAGTGGAGAGTATGTGTCCTACCCTAGTGCTTCCCAAGACAACAATCTTTAGAGATGTTTAGGCAGGGAAGGAGCAAAGAAAGAGAGAAGTGATAAGGCCTGTGGAGGCTGAGTGACAAAATAGTCATGAAACAAACATCCAACCACAAATAGTTTAATGGTTTCATTTCACTGTGGAAAATGCTTGTTTTCCCCATCTGACAGAGCTTGCCACAGTGGCTTTTAAGTCTGGCAAACAGAGATTTTTTCCCCCTCTAATAAAAGGAAATTTGCTCAGTGGGCGCTCGTTGCGTGTTGCCCGGTCTAGTCATGAGATTGTTATAATCAAGAAACAGGGACCCTGGAAATCTAGGTCACTTTGGGATGTTTTTCTGCAGCAAGAATAAAAGAATGGTAGAGCATCTTTTACTGGATACTGCAGCTGTGGAAACATAGAGCTGTCTGCTCTTTTCACACTCTCAGAGCTCAATGCTGGCTGTGAAAACCCAGAAGCTGTTGCTTTTAATGATCCCATGGCCGTGAAATTGGCTCTGATTCATTCACTGGCCATGGAATCTGCATAGCCTTATTAGTATACTTATTTGGGCAATCTGCGCCTACTGAAAAGGGAATTGTACTGCCTGAGTCTATGGATGTACAGTACGTCGCGTATCATAACGAGACCATGCCTGAGATGAAGTAAAAAACAAAAACAGAGCAGGGTGGAGGTTGAATCTGGTATGCACCAAATTGGGTCTTAAAGAAAGAAAAGGAAAGAAAACTGCCAGTGCTCACTACTGAACACTGGTGTCTTTTCAAAAGTGGACAATCAATTCTTTCTTCCATGTGTGTTTTGTCTGGTATTTGGGGTCATATAGAAGTTGTATGCGACCGATCAAATAACTTTTTAAACTTCAGTAAGCAGGAACAAACAAAACAAAGGGGAATTACACCATAACAGTTAAGATGGTAAAGGCTGTGAAGGAGAAACTTTAAAAGAGTTTTTCCACAGTATTCTTAGAATTTATAACAATGTAAAGGAGCCCTTGAATGAACCAGGTTCCCTGCTGCTTTTTGTCTAGGAACATCCATCCAGCCACCACAGAAAAGATGCACAACTACTTAGACATTTCCATAACATTTCTCAGGTTAGGTAATGTATATAACGTTATTTACATTAATGTCTTATTTGTTTAGAATCTTGTGCCTTAACAGATGACCTTCAGCTGTCGGTGCAGAAAATGTAAAATAAGAAGGACTGATTCTCCATCAGTGGCATTATGCTGGTATAAAAGAGGGTACAATGGGAGAAGAGTCAGACACAAAGGCTTAAGCTGTGTTTTTCCTAAACCATTGTGTGCCTCACCCTGTCAAGAATCTTGAATATTTTCAAATAACATATTTAGAGGAAGTTGTAAAAGAAGGTAGAGAAATATTTCTGATTGGAAGCAGGCCCCTTGCTTAGTTATGCAGAGCATAACAAAAAAAAAAGCATTACATTCAGTATTAAGCCCCCTCGTTTGGCAGCCTGAATCTAGTTTCAGTTACACTCACGTAAATAAGGAATACAGTAACTCCATTCTAGTCATTGGAGCTATATCAGTGTAAAACAAATGTGAGATCAGAAACTGGTCATTTTTTCATATATAGCCCTGTTGAGATCTAATAAATAACGGTAAAAATATTTCTAAAGCATAGCTATGAATGCTTGGAACGTGTGAGTAACGCGCAATGACTTTCAATAGATTTAGGCACTTAATTTCCATTTGTGCCTTTGACAATCTCTCCTGACATGATTACCCACCACTCCTTGTCTCTCACCCCCTAAATTCTAAAGCAGGAACCATCTTCTGCATTGTGCATCCCTTGGTTGTACGGTGCATAAGCCAGTTGAGAATCTAACCCGTTTCGGAACAACTATAGAAGAAGTCCCCAAGTGATCCATTCGACATTTTACACAAGACCCAGTGCATTGCATGAAGGATGCTTTAGTACATTCTAATGTAGTCTATAAAGTTGCTACTTTTTTACTAAATTAATTCTGATCTTTATGGCCAGCTTGTGACCAATCACTGTGTAGGTTCTCTAGGGTGGGAGAGCGAAGATACAAGGAGCCCTCTTGTGCTAAGTATAAGAACTGTGCAAGTGTCTACAGAGGTATTAGTTTTTTCAAAGGGGATAAGGGACATTGCCATGGTCATTAGATCTTGTGCTAGGGTAGTGCAACTCTTTACTGCCCCAAACATGTTGCCTTAAAGGCACAATCAAACCCTCAATGTTTTAATTCAAGGCTCTCTGAAATCATCAATTGTGAAATACAATGCATAACCATTGCAGACTTGGATCAACTTCCTGGTGTGTTTGTATTGGCTTTCACTATCTATAGGAGTACAAAATCACTAATGTCAGATGTATAGTCTGTCTAATAACTGAGGCCAAAGGTGCATAGTGTGCATTGAGAAGGGAACTAGTTAATTTTCAGGAAAGTGCCTGTAGTATATAAACTCTGGCTTTACCATCAAGTTCTTAATACGGGAAGTAAGAATCAATTGCTGATATAGTTTTAAAGTTTGTGTACTGAGCCAACTTTTGTGCAGCTGCTTTCTCAGTTCTTTGTCAGACCACTGGAGAAAGGTGAACAGAAAGACCTACAATGAGATCATCAGATTTTGGCCAATGGTGTTTACAGATCGGCCAATTCAGAACTCTATATGTGTAATTGTAGCATTAGATGTTTACTCATAGATGTTTTAGGAGCTTGCTTACTGAGAATGTGATTTTTCTTAATAGCTAAACACTAAAAGCCACATCCTTAGACTGTGTAAATCAGCTATGCTAAGAATCCAGCTTAGAATCCAGCCCTAATAATTTAGTAATAAAAATGGAATGAAGTGAAATAAGCTGAAGAGGCTGTACAACTTACACTTTTTAGGAACATAGCACTAAAGGGCAGACTTATCTCATAACTTGTTGCATATTTTCTGTGAACTTCTACCATATTTTTCCTACCTTCTGTCTTTTTCAGACATTTCTTAACTACTTTGCTGCTCTAACTTAGATAAAGTGATGGTGCCCTCAGATCCAGGCTCAAGAAATATAGATGAGACAGAGTGGGAAAGCTTGCCCAACACAGACCTCTGCTATGCCTTTCCTGTAAGTATTCACAGCACTTCATGTCAAAAAGCTATCTATCTAGTACCCTTCAAAAGCAATACAATTCGTCTACCAATGTAAAAAACAGGACAGAAAAATCTTTCACTAACTAACTACAGGAAAATTCCACTGAAAATGGTTGGAAAGAGAAAAATCTCTGAAAATTATGAGCTTGTCATATTCCATTTTTTTTCCTTCAGAGTATTGAATGCCACTTAAAGCACAACGAACATTCAAGTTCATATCCTGTGACAAACATCCAGGGATATCTCTAAGTCAAAACAAAAGCAACCAAAAATCAGAAGGCAAAGGAAACTTTGATAAAGCTACAGAAAACTTGTCAGCTGCAATAATTCAGTAACTGTACCCAAAGTAATTATTAGGAAGGGTCCTATTCACCATAACCTTGTTGAACACTGTGTGGTTGAAGATTTCCACATACATTGCAATCTGCAGAGTTAGCAAAAGACAAAGCCTTCTGAGACAGAGACACAATGCTAAAAGCAAATAAACAAGGACCACAATACTCAGAAACACTACAAGACAGGTGACCAAAATCAGGCCAGGAAACAATGCTATCACAACAGGAAAAGCAAAGCTGAAGTATTTATAGCTTAAGGTAATCCAAAAATATGTCTACCCATAAACTACCAGGTACAAATACATCCAACTAACAGGAATACTCTTGACCTCTCTCGTGTGGTTCAGGTAGCAAACCACTCAGGCTTAATAAAGGTGTACACAACAAGAAACAGGGTAGAAGCGACAAACATAGCTGAAGACACAAATGCCAGTCACAGTACTGGGAAGTACCCGATCTTAAAATATAACTCAGCTCATCATGTCATGCAACAGCCCAGACACAAATGATGCAAACCTGAAACAATTACTGCAAAATAATTAAGCTGAAAAAGGTGAAAAATATCACTTGGGCTGGCCTAAATTTTAAGGGGTGTAACAAAAACATCAATATGGGGCTCACCCCAGTGGTCTCTTATGACACTTGTCTCATTGTCTTGGAAGGTTAGATATTTTTGGGGGGACCACTCACAGCTCCTGAAAACTGTAGCAGGTTTATTATCAAACCCCCACCTCTCTGCCCTATAATTCTTAGTAGGCTCTTTGGTAGCCCTATTGACCCATCACTCCCAGAAGCTGTGACAAATTAGCCAATTCAAAGTTAAAAACTACAATTACAAGAAATCCAAATATTTGAAAGTATGTAAATCCACAGTTCAGCTATGCGAATTGCCTTAACTCTGCCCTATTAACAAGCCTACCCACCTATCCTTTCTTCTGTATCTTTATGTATGGTGGAGATACTTTTCTACTGAAAGTTTGCACTGTTTGCAACTAGAGCGTGAAAATGTACATTCCAGAGCACTGGTTTCTGAGTGGTGTCATGGCTCCACTGAAGACATGCTGTGTATCTAATGCTACCTGGAGCATTGGCTGGCACAATAAAATTGAGCTTCCAATTTTGGAAGCTGCTGAGAGTTTTCTGTGAAATGTTGAGCCCATTTGGAACTTTACAGGCTCAAGTACTAATGGGGCGCAGGGAATAATTATTGCCTTCAGTGTCCTGTTCATCAAATCAGGAATCTGTAAAGTGTTTTTCACTTCTATGTTCTGTGAACGTCTGTGAAGAAAGACAGAGTTAACTCATCCATTACATGATTAAGAAGAAAACATTGTAAATTCTGTGGGTACCGATCAAACAAAACTATTGTGGATAATGGATTTTTCCACAATGAGGTCAGAGCTAACGTAGTTTGGATATCTTAGCTGTGAATTTGCATAACTTCAAATGTGTTTTTTGGTGCCTTCATGCTGAATTCCCTGGCTTTTTATTGGTTGTGTTTCTGCTTGCTATAGCGTTCTTGTAAGGATTTTTACTTCAAAATTATTGATTAGCTAAAACCTAAATGTAGCTTTTTGTGTGGTAACATGCATGCTTTCTAATTAAAGGTGGGGTGGTGAGCAACTCAATCTATACAATGATAATTTTGCCTTGGCTGGGTACATGTGCATAGGTTTTATAGACTGTAGTAACAGAAGTTATTTACAATCATATGGTTCCATCTCAATAGCGCCGCCTTACTCTTGGTAAAGGACATCCATATGCTTTGTTAGTTCCCTAAATGAAGGAGAGGAGTGTTAACAGATTTCTGTTATTGCTCCTGCTGTCATTGTTACAAAAGATCTTTTTTTAGTCTTTCCTGTGATATTATTTCCAGGAATTTTCTTAGCTTTCAAGTCAGTAGAGAAACTATATACGACTATTTACAACAAAGTGGAAGTGAGTCACGCACTTAGAAAACTAAGAGTGCAAAGGGACAGGGGGTTCTGATTCAGGCTATGTGGTAGTAAGAGGGAACTGGAGGGGCATCGACCCTCACTACTTCTTATGCCCTCATCTGGGAGCACGAGGAGATGCACTACGCACGTGCTAAGAAACACTTCTGGACTCAGGTGCATGGCGCGCATGCACGCCCACATGTGGAATATATATAGGCACCATTATTCAAAGAAGAATCCTTGTTTTGTAATATACTAGCTAAAGATCTGCCCTGATAGTGTGGGGACAAGGAGGAAGAACAAAAGGTCGACGATGAGGTGGATGACATTGCATTCCTTTTCTGTACACGATTGTTCTTTTATTGATAAGTGTCTGCATTACACAGATATATGGGTCCAGTTTGAAATGTGGATTCATGTGACGTAGACAAAGCATTTTCTGCACTGTCAAATATTCCGCTTCGCATTAAGTCCATAGACGAATTATGAACCCTGTTTAAGGCAGTACTGTGGCAACGTCTCCTTTAGAGTCATTTAGAGTCTATGATTGGATTTGCATATGATATATGAAGTAATATTAAACATTACAAGGTCTTAAGAATATAAGATTTACCATACCAGAACGGATCATTGTTTATCAAATCTAGTATCCTGTCTCTGGCCTTGGACACTATATTTAATTGGATAGCAAATCCCTTTTGATAATGCAATTGTGAAATGCTATACATGGGGAGAAATTCTTTTTTGGACCAGGAGGTTAGTTTAGATCTTGAAGAAAGAGATTTGATTACCGTTATCTTGGCATGCATAACCACAAATGTTATTCTTGGTCATAATACTTATCCAGCCCTATTTTACATCCATGCAGTCTTGATGATGGCTTGTGGTAATGAATTCTACAGCTTGACTCAATAATGTGTGTAAAAATATTTCCTCTTATTTGTTCTAGATTTGCCAGCAATTATTTTAAATCAACCGTTCTCAAAGAATAGCTGAACCTCTCTAATTCTCACTCTGCTAATCTGCAAACCAAATAATTCTCACCCAGAATGATTATTTAAAAAATGATGGTCTCACCTCCTAGCAAAAGCTTTGCAGACTCTTTTATTAAAGACACATATTAATAAGAGTTCTTTTAGAAAATTTACTACATCTGCATAGTGCATTTAGCAGTATACTAAGAAGTATTCTAGGTAATTAAAAGTAAGCTACACTTTTCAAAACGACTAAACAAAGTACATTTTGTAATGCGGTATTTTTATTTTATTTTTATATTTATTTCTTATTCACTAACTTGCTGTTCTAGCTGATTGCACAAGATAGGAAATAAATAATACTTACTAATTACCTAAAGTTGTCTGGCTGTCAAGAGGGCAAGGGGAAATAACCCAGCAGAGATCAGGGAGGAACTGGTTTTTTTCTACTTACTGTTTGTCTAAAGCATGCCATACAGCACCTTAGTATTTCAGGAGCATGCACAGGATTGCAAACTCCTTCATCCCTTTTGTTTTGCTGGCCCATTTTCCAGCCGCAGCTTTCCATTCATGCAGCTTTGCTAATAGGGAATGAATCTGTAAGACATTATATGCCACTGTGTGTATGTGAGAGAGAGTGTGTGTGTGTAAGTAAAAGTAATGGGAATTATCACACAGGAAATCAGCACGGTGTAAGTATTAGTGAACTGAAAAGTGAGGTGATGTGTGTGTGTGTGTATAGCCAACCTCATTTACAGCAACAATTCCTGGCATGGCTTTATAATAAAAGGCAATCAAGGCTAAGCAAGAGCTTACTACTCACACATCTTACACTCTTCCTTCAATGTACTGACTGTGAGATGACAATGTGAAATGTGAGTGGAGATGCTTGTGATAATTTGTTGGCAGCATCCCCTCACATATCCTCTGATTCTTGGATCGCTACTTCTCATTTGCTTCTAGGTTGTAAATCTGCCACTTCTCTCCACACAACTATTGTTTCTGCTCCCCAGCTACTAGTACTTTATGGTTTCAGTCCCTATTACCCTGCTTTCTCCTGACATTTAACATTAAAACTTGGCACAAAATGTGAGTTCACTGCCATATCTTACATTGTGTTGTGCTAGGTGACTCAGATGGAAGACTGGAAAAACTGTAGTTGTTTCAGCTTTTAATTGGCATGTGACTTTCTCCTTGATTTTCTTTTTCTGACAGTTCTGGTTTCTCCCTGAAAATGCTTCCTCCAAAAGGACTGAACCCACTGGGTTTTTGAACTTTCCATTTTTCTTCCTCCCCTCTGGACGCCTCAGAATGCCGCACAACCCTGCAGCGTTGCTATAGTGTGAGCACTTATACTCATTTTTCTGAAATCAATTTCTCTCCTCTACATGTTCTTGAGGTCTCCCTATCAAAGCCTGTCCTTTCCCCCCAAAACTGAAGTAAGAGTGGATGAAACTCCGCAATCCATTCCTCCAGAATCCTGTGGGTTCAATGGAAAGAGATAAGAAATACCTCAACATACATGCTGCCCATCAATGAAAAACTGTAGACCAGTCTACTGAAATGTGTAAAGCCAAAGGTTCAGTTAGTCATCTAATGGCACTGCAGAAAGCCACACAAGAAAGTGCTGCAATGTCCTTATGCTGTATTACTCTGTGTCAGGATATTGCATCCTTATAATTCACTGTCATGTATTTCGGCTAAGAAAATTAAAACGCCACACACATCAGGCTGCCTCCTATGGTTAGTATGCCCTCCCTCCCCCATCATGTTCACCAAGCTGCTGCCAACATCACCACCACCAACCTTTCTTCATTCTTAAGGCACACAAGAAATTCATCTATAACAAAACCCATTAAGTCATTCCCAGCTCAGGATCTCCCATGTGACCCATCTTCTGTGCTTCCATTTTTTAAATGTGAGGCTGTTCAGGTGGGAACTTGCTTTTCTTTTTAATGTACAGTGCTGTGTATTTTATCAACACTAAATCAACAGGGATAGATTGTGCTGCAGGGCACAACCCTGTGTAAGAGGCAGGTCATGGCTGTGCTTCCCCAGGGAAAAACTCTTTCTTGGCTACCCCTGAGTGGAGGCAACCTGCTGATCTGGATCCAGACTAGACGCAGGGCTGCCAATTAAAGGCCGAATCATGGACAGGGAGCAGTATAAACAGAAATGCAGTTCGCATAAAAGCAGTTTGGGATTTACATTCTACTTCATTATCACTAGATTATGCATATATATTGGTTGTTTATCTACTTATATATTTTTAAATAGAGATACTTTAATGCAGAGATAGTTACCTTCTTGCAGAATTAATGCATAGAGGATTATGTTAGTGAATAGCAGGCGAATCTGGATTTTATAACCTTTTATCATTTTCTCCGTCATGAGCACACTGCTTTATAGTTTTTTTCAGATACTCTGTTGTGCTTTTGTTATCATAGGTAGTTTTTCTAGTGTATAGTACATCTGATACATACTGCTGTGGATAATATTTGTTTGGGTAGCCATCAGGAGGAAACTTGAAATTTTCCTTTCTTCTTCATTGAAGACCCCATCAATTTAAGATTCTTCCATAGCTGCTGCTTACATATTAAATTCTCTTAGGGTTAACCAACAGATTATTGAAATGCAAAACATCTAATATGAACATTTCCTATGGTAGAACAACTTTAATAGACTGGGCACTCCCATCATGTCTGACTGACAGGTCTGGTTATGCCTATCAGCAAGATAACAGGTTATAGTGGACCACAAATGTCAAGCTGTCAATGTGATGCAGCTTCAATAAATGCTAATATGATTCAGGGGTGTATTACCAGACGTGTTATATGTAAGATACAGGAGGCAACTGTCCTACTATACTTGACACTGGAGAGGCCCCAGATGCAGTACTGTGTCCAATTCTGTGCACATAATTTAGAAAAGATGTCGACAAATTGGAAAAAGTCCAGAGGAGAGCAAAAGAAAATAATAAACGTTTTAGAAAACTTGATCTATGAACAAAGGTTAAAAAAAATTGGGCATGTTTCGTCTTGAGAAAAGAAGACTGAGGGAGGACCTGATAACAGTCTTCCAATATGTTAAGGGTGGTTATGAAGAGGCTGGTGATCAATTGTTCTCCATGTCCACTGAAGGTAGAACTCAAGGTAAATGGGCTTGATCTGCAGCAAGGAAGATTAAGTTTGGATATTAGGAAAAACATTCTGGCTATAAGGGTAGTTAAGTCCTGAAATAGGGAGGTCATGGAGTCCCCATCATTGGAAGCTTTCAAAAACAAGTTGGACAAACATCTGTCAGGGATGGTCTAGGTTTACTGGGTCCTGCCAGAGGTCCCTTCCCGTCCTACATTTCTATAATTCTAGCATTCAATTCAACAGGAGAGGACTCACAATAAGGGATCTGTAGACATTCCCTGAGTAGAAAAATATGCTGTAGGACAAGACTGTGACTTTGGACACAGGTCTGAGCATGCAGTGGCACGTAAACTGCACAATGCCAGAAGTAGTCTCCAAAGGCATTGTGCACTGAAGACACCCCTCTGTAGTACAGTTCCTTCCCTGTTTCTGGCTTTGCCAGAAAGGGGCAGGAATTTGTTTTGGCTTGATGCCAGCAGCAAATTATGATAGTCCTTATTATGGCTCAGCTGAGATGGTCAGTGAGTTGTGGGGCTGGAGCCAATGCTCCTCCATTTCCTACTTGCTGGGAGTGGGGAGGATAGTAAGTGGGTACGTAGCACCGCATACCTCTGAGTACCTGGATCCAATACAGCCTGTGCAGTGGCATACGCGGGGGTGGGTCTTACTCCCCATTGCTCTCCTGTGCAAGCATATAGTCCAAGTCACAATCTAGTCTGTTGAGTGTATTGCATTACCCAGGGCTCTCTGAGGAAAGAGAGCCCACATACACGACACAAGCAGAGAAGCTAACAGCAAAGACAGAGTTTTCTCTTTCTTTAATTTCCTCTATGTGCATTTGAGGGAATAAAAGAAAACACCAAAGAAACAGATAAGAAAGCTCTGATACTTCACAGAGAATAACTAGAGAGTAAGCACTATTAACATACAAATGTCCCGATTTTTGTTTTGTGTTTGAGGTTGGGTGGTGCTTTTCTCATCTGTGTTAATTTTGAATAGAATCCTAAAGCCTTATATATCAAGGACTTTTCATAATCAGGATTTTTATTAAAAGAAATGTGTGGTGGGGTAATACAGATACAGTATTTCCCCAATGTGAGGTGTGACATCCCATCAATAATAGAAATGGAGATATCCCTCCATATATATATATCGTCCTGCCTTTGCACTATTACTTTTTTTATGCACAACCATCCTGAAATTGGTTGATTTGTAAAAGATTTTAACATTTTATTTTCAGCCATTTAAAACACGAATTACAGCAATATATCCAAGGGAAAATCTCACTGGGATCAAAAAAGTTCTTAACTAGAATATTTGGAGCCCCATTTTGCCCTGAATTACATGCGTGCAATGTCAACCGACATCAATAGAACATAATCAGGCCCCAGATCCTGCAAACAGGTAATTTATGGTTTAATCCCATTGATTTCAATGGAAATGCTCCTGTGTGTAAAGTTATTGACAAACATAAGTGCTTAAAGAATTATGACCTTGATTTTTTATGATGTGAGGGGGAATGGACAATGATGGAGATTATTTTGTTTCCACTCAATCATCTATGACTTGCACACAATGTGCTACAGATTTCTAGGCAAAAACTCTCTGGTAATATCAGTTCAATTCTGCTCATAAATCACTAGCATAATATAGACTGATATGAGTTCTCTATGTGTATAATAAAATAGAGTGATTGCCTCAGAGGTGAACATGTCATGAAAAAGCAGAATTTTACCTTAAAAGGTGTTTTTTGCATCTTTAGCCCACCAGTCTGAAGTGACTGGCTACGACCTGTTAATCAAATCTACAGGAGTTACATGTTATCAGTTCACACTGGTGGACATTAGCATACAGAAAAACTATCCTTGTGTAAAAGGTATTTTTACTATTCAGCAGCATGTGTGTATGTACATTTGAAGTTGTAGTCTCCTGAATGAGAGCATTTGAGTGTACTCTAGGACTTGGTGAGAGTATCTGGTTATCTGAGTAAACTTTGATTAGGGGATGAGGTATCATAAACATCTATTTGCTTTTATCTGAGGATCAGAAACAGGGAATCACAAGGAAATCAGTAAATAATAAAATATATGTTTTGGTTCATCACAGACAATGTGAAAAGGGTGTTTAGATTAATGCACTACAAATGTGTAGACTGAAACCACATTAAAGGAATGCCATCAATGTAGAGTAAACCCACATTGTATATTATTTCCATGTAACAAAATAAACTGATAATCTGAGAGTTTTTAACTGGTATAATGCACGTCTCAATATGTTTAGTGTTAATTTCAAAAGATTTTGTTCACTGAAGCGTTCATGTGTTGTTAAAATCACTGCTTGCATCTGGTACAGTCGGTATTAGAGGATAATACTCAAACCAAACATGCAGCTTTTTGACAGATGTTTAATTACAGAAAATTTTCAGACTGAGAAATCATTTGTGGATCTCCTGTTATTTCAGATGTAACTACTTATATACAAATGTGTACTGTTCTGGCCTGTTATCTTCTGCTGAGTGCTTTGACTGTTGGGCGATAACTTGAAAACAGCAGCATATTTAGCCAAAAGAGTGTGTTAACTCCCCTTTGTCAGATCAAACACAAGATGGCCAATAAATCTAAAACAAATACAGTAATGCATATGAAAACTTTAGTTGTTGTTCTTTGTATGTAACTATTTATCATTGGCTTAAGTTCTCCAAAGAAAAGAGAAAGATAACTAGTCCACCCTGACAAATTATGCATTCCAACCTCACCTCTCACACTAAGAGCCTTAAGTTTTCCCTGCCTTATATTATCCTTAACTGACTTAAATTTAAGTAGGTTTCAAAAGTTTGATTTATTCTTTTATAAATATAAAAACTTCATAGTTCTTTGCTCAAATAACACTTTTTCAAAGATTTTTCTTTCTCATACACTCCTTTTGTCTAGACTGCAGAAAGGTTGGGACTTCAATGAAGATGGAAATCATGGATGAGTGTATATAAAGATATATAGCTACTTATATATATACCCCAAAGTGGTACACCGCAGTGTAAAATGGTTATTAAATTATTATTAGAAATCTGTCTACAAGCTTATTTGGTGTAAAGCAGCAGCTTTTTTTATTTAAGGCCAGAGGATCCTTTTGAACTTCTCTCCGAGCCCCAAAAATACCTTCCTTACTGCTTTCCATTTCCCTAGGAAAGATGAATGCCTCTCCTTTCTGAAAACATTAATAACACTCCTGTAATGCGAGAAGGAGAAGCTAGTGTCTGAGGTGAATCGTTCTCTCCCACTGGTTGAAAAGCACCCCATTGCAAAAGCCCAGCACAAAACTTAAGTGGGATTTAAAGTGGTGTATAGTCTTGTGCTGACTGTCTGCATCACGATGAATTTCTTCCACACAACAAATGCATGTGATTCCTTTCACTGTGCTCTCTGCCAGTCCTATAGAAAGCCAGTGTAATTAATTATTTAGGTTCTGTCCCTGGCTGACATTATACCAAAAATATGAAAATTGCATTATAAAAGGAATAGCTCAATACTTAGTGGAGAAGAATTAATATGGCATTCAGCATGATAGAACACTGTCATATGTGTTCTAGGCCAATAATACTATTTATTCTTAAAACCATATGCCATGGAAAAATTGGTAAAAAGAGTATCAAGGGAAGAAAAGAAAGAGAGAGTGAGAGAGAGAAATAAGAAATATTTCCAATGATACGCACTAAACTTTTTAAATAAATATTTTAATTCTATTATTGGCATTTACAAGTAGAAAGCATACAGTATGTTACAATTTTATCAAAAGGTGGAAAATATGGATGTTACATAAGTAACAAATGTAAAAAAAAGTATTTTTCTTACCTTCCCTGAAAATAAGAAAACTATTCAGCATAGGAAAATATTGATATCAAAAACACAGTTTAGGTAAAAAAAAAAAAAAAAGTCTTCACACAGTACAATAGGATCTTCAGATTTGCATGAACACGTGAAAGGTTTTGTGAATTTCTATTTAACCTACAAACTTTCGGGGATTTGGGACAAACAATAAGCTACTGTAAGTGAGTCTACTAGGAGTTTTCCCTCATATCAGCTCCAAAATGCTAGAGTGCAGTAATTTTTTTCTATACAATAAATAATTCTTCAAAACTTTCTGTCATAGAAAATTATGTAATGCAGAAAATGCCATTCCAAGGTCACATAGGCTAGGCAGTGCTTTAATAATAATTCTTATAGTGCTTTATGACATCTAAGCATATTATAGATGTTAACTAATTAATCCTCACAACACCCCTGTGAGTTAGGCAAGTAAGTATTATTATCATCATGCCCCCATTGTACAGATGGGCAAACCGATACTTTGAGAGATTGAATGATTTGACCAATGGCTGAGCTGAGATTAGAACTCAGGAGTTCCTGGTGTCTCAATCCACTAGACTGTGCGGCCTCTCTAGACTAGACTATCTGTTTGATCTGACAACTTCCAATAATTTCATGCCAGTTGGAAGCATTGGAAGGAGGACAAGAGTAGGGGATAGGCATCGAAAAATATTTCATGGGGATTCAGAAGCTCTCACACAACTTTGTCAAAGAAAAAAAAATCCTAAAGTGCTGGACAGGTTGAGCCACTTCTAGCACCTCTTGTATGGATAAAACTTACAGCACTGTTGCCAGCAATTACTCAAGCTTATTTCTTCCTTATAGTTTACACATAGAGGAAATGCAGGATGTGGTAGGTATATTTTCTGAGAGACTCTAACAGTATAATTCCTTCATTCACCCTCCTTCTTCCATGCGCCTCTCAAGGGAAATGAAATCCTCAATACTCTTGCATTGCAGAACAAGTTATTAAATTGGAGACAATACACACACTCCCCACAATAAAAACATCTGAGCTCATTTTCAGATCAAAGCATTATTAATTTAAAAATCACAAACCAAACAATGGTAAATAGGAAACCCTTTTCAAATGCTGCATGCTGAATGTCTTGTTTTTAAAATACAATGCATGCAGGAGAAATAAATTCACCCAAGCATAATTAAATTAAAAAAAAATGTTTTAAGTCTATTTCAGCAGCATAATGGTTATTATTTTTAAAAGTCTCCTCCAACCACACTGGCCTGGGCTTAAGATGCTGACTTTCACTTATCTACAACCATACAATGGTTTAACTGTTCCATGATTTTGCATTTTGAGAATGCCAGTATATGAGGTCTATACATATTGTTCTGCTTCCCCATCTTTGGAAACGGGCTTTGTTGTACCACCTTTGCTCTCTTCATTTGTGTTTGCTGCTGCTGCTGCTTTTTCTGGGAGTGATGCCAAATCTTTAAAAACATCCACATAATGTCCAAAACCTGGGCCCCAGTTCAAAAGGTTGTCCCAGTTGAAATTTCCAGTTTGCTGTCCAAGCTTTATGGGCAGTGTGTTCTCAGCAACATTAGATGTTGTTGCTTGTGCACCCACAGGCCCACCCTCAGCTCTCCGGCCAGGGTACCTCCTAGGCTTCAGCCTAGTCCCATAATTGTCTTCATCATCTGCATCTGACTCATTGACTTGAGATAATTTGGGCATTCTGGAAGTGTACACCATGGGCTTGTCCCTGTCATACTCCATTTCTGAGCAAGTGAAAGACTCATGGGAGTCACTATCAGATGATGATTCTGGAGCTGGAATACCATCAGCTGGATTTCTCGTTCTAGACAGTGGCCTTCTGCAGTCCTCCTCTGAAGAAGACCTTCCATGATCAGCACTACAGATGCTTGGATTTCTTGGACGAGGAGTGTTAAGTCTCTCCACCTCTTCAATAGACAGTCCTACAGGAGGAGCAGTCTCCAGAGGAATCTGTCCTATTGGTTGCTTTAGGCGACTTCCTGGTCTGGAACCATGAGTTGCCATGGTCTGGGGACTCTTACTTCTTCTCCCTAGTCTAGTGGCATAGTTAAAAATGCCAGGCTGGCAGACATCATTGTGCATCTCCAAAGGACTCCCTTCTCTTATTGAAAGATGCAGTTCCCTTGCTGGACTATTTCTGTAGAAAGCTGATGACTTGGAGAATGGAGCAGGACTGTGACGAGACAAAGGGTTGGGAGTAGGGCATGCAGCGTGGCTTAAGGAAGTCGTCCTTAGTCCCTGACTGTACGAAGGTTGGTAAGTCAAGCTGCTTGCTCCCAGTGGCATTGGGGATTGCCTTGCAAAGCCTAGTGGGCTATGCCTCTGGATAGAGAATTTGGGCGTGTGGCTCCGGAACTGCTTGTAGTGCTGAATGATGTCTGCATCTGACGGAGCAATACTGCTTGCATTTTCAATGTCATAGTGCTCTATCTCAGGTTCAGGGGAAGCCAGAGGGGCACTGGGTATAGTCTCTGCATTATGGGGTATGTCTGTCTCATCATAGATGAGGTATGGGTTTTCTCTTTCAATTATATCAGGTTTAGGGTTCCCTTCAGGCTGCTTCCTGACAGTCATGTCATCTCCATAGGGTGGAATGTTGTCAGGATCATCAAATGCAACATTCTCACTCCCTTTTTTCTTCTTTTCCTTTGTTTTCTTTTCTTCTTTGGGCACTTTTGTCTTTTTTCCCCTGCACTGATTACAGAGGATCAGGCTAAGGACAAGCAGAGCAAGAACTGTAGCACAACTGCCAACAATGGCAGGAACAGCCCAGAGTGGCAGAGAGAGCTCGGCAGGGTGAGGGTAAGGGACACATATGTGTCCTCCATTGATTCCACCCTTGCACACATGTCCCTGGGCACACAGGATACCCAGACAAGCCACTACCATCTCACATGTTCTTCCTGTGTATGATTCAGGACAGCTGCAGGTAAATCCAGAATGCATGCCAGGTTCACAGCTACCACCGTTCTGGCAAGGGTTAGAGGCACAGGATCCCGGAGGGACACATTTATATGCATACCACTGGTTAATGCACATTAATTCGCCCCAGCATGGATTGCTGGCACAAACGTTGGGACCTCGGCAGCCAATCTTCACAGAGGGGTCCGTTTTGGATATGGTAGCGATGCTGTGCTTTCCGCTGAAAGGAAGGTTTTCTCCACAGTATTTCACATAGGCAATACAGCCATCAAAACCTAGGGAAAAAGAACAACAACAGTTACTTTGGTATCTCAAGATAGAGTGTCCACACAGTCTGAACAAAATTCCAGTGTTCACTGACAAAAAGGAATCTTGCAGAATAGCCACACTATGCAAGGTGAACAAACTTATGATCTGTAGAAAACAGCCAAGAAAGATCAACATTATTAATAATACAGTGTATACTCAACCCTTATGATGCAACTGTCCCGGTAGTTTTGTAAAGGACCAACATTAAAAGCAGCATTTTGGATAACCCAATAACCTTTATTTACTGAAGTAGCTTTAATCAGCATGCAGTGTCTCCTGAAAGTGTAAATTGGTAGGCTAAGTTATGCTCTTAACTGCACTCATGAAACCTTACTGATTTCAGTGGCATTACAAGGGTGTGACTGAGGGTACAATATGTCCCAATGATTTTAGCTTTAAAAATATTTTGTGTTTCATTTACGTGAATAGATAATTATCTCAGTTACACTGATATCAATCTGGAATAAGCCATTGAATTCACTGGAGTTCCTGCAGCTTTGCATCAGTGTAACTGACATAAAGATCGGGTCCAGGGCCTTCTCACATTCAGTCTCAAATTTTAAGAACTTTCTTTCTTTTGGTAGCTATTTGGCTACAGTATTTAATGAGTCATTTGCTCATAAACTTTTTGATAAAAATCTCACTGTCACTGCAAATGAAGCAAGCACTGAAACCTGCTTTGAGAAAGTGTTAAGGAGCAACAACAAGGTTAAATAAAGAAGGACCATTTCAAAGACCATCTTGCAAAACTTTTCCCAGACACCTTTAGTTGCATTTTTTAAAAATAAATACTTTTCACATACTGTGTACAAAAAGTGAGGGATGATAATGACAAGAAAGGAGTTCTGAACACTCTTCTCTTGGAATAGAAACTTTATAAATGATTTCAAAGCATCTTGCAAACGCCTTTTTTTTTTTTTTTTTTAAAGTGCTAAATAAGGAGTTTGAGAGAGTTTAAGATTTTATTAATCAAGTTCAAAACCCCAAGTTAACAAAAGCATGCTTAAGTCAAAATTTTCAAACCTGCATCCCAAAGGCATCTAAAGTCACATTTAGATGCTGAAATAAATGGCCTTTTTTTCAGAAGCACAGAAAAACGCTGATTATCCCCCGCTCTCAGTGCCTTCAATATGTCTGAAAAATCAGGCCATTTTTATTTAGGTGCCTAAAATAAAGGTATAGGCACCCAAGTTTGAAAATTTGAACTCAGTTTTTAAGATTTTTTTAAATATAAAAGTTTAACATACATTGCATAGTATAAAGACCCATTTTTGTTTGGGAATTATCTCCTGCAAGTTTTTTAGCTTGGAAATAAAGCTCCCACCAAGAGAAAAAAAGAGTTTCAGATTAAAAAAGGCATTTGCAAACATACACATTTCTGTCGCCCGGTGACAAGATTACATGTGAGCTTTCAAATACAAATGAATATTTTTGTGACTGTAGCCTGAGTCTCTAAAATGTGCTGTGACCCACCAAGATGCAGCTTAAGGGTTATATTTTCAGATCTTTAGTCTAATTTAGCTTTCCATGGAAACAAAATGATTATGCTAAAGTACTAAGTAATCAATGGATGGTTGAATTTCAGGGAAGCATACATTTTCTACACATCTATCCTCTAAATTCACCAAATTCATTATCAGATTACAGACCCCTTTCATTAAAGACTTGATTATGCAACTGGGGTTACCATGTCCGGTGACTTTATACGGAAACCATCCCTAATCTTGCCAGGAATGCACATAGGCTAAAAACTGGAGTGAAATCAAATTTATAAATTCACTCCCTGGTAAAAAAAAATGCAAGAGCATAGTTCAGACAATCAGTATTTAAAGTCCCCAAAAGGAATTTCAACATGTGTTCTACAGCCTTAATTTACAACAGAGGTTATTCTTAAAGCCACACATCTTCATGTCATCCATGATCTCAGACCTCCCTTTTCTCTGACTTTCCCCTTGTCTCTAAATCTGCCTATCACCCTTACCTTGACCTTGGCTTTGTTGAAGTCCTTATTCATGGCTCAACAAAGTTCTGGCTTGTCTAATGCAATTCATTTTTCTGTAGTCTTCCTAGTGTCCCATTCTTTAAACTGTAAATGTTCCATTATGCTATAGCCAGTGTCCTCACCTTTATTGCTTTAGGAAGCAGGATGTTCATGGTTTTATGTCTCTGAATCTAACAATGACCTATTTCAAAACTTTTCATGGTTCCGATCTAACACCCGTCTCTTAATTGTGATCCAGGTTTTCAGAATTGTGAAAGCACACAGGGCTAAATTCTCCCTGGCCGTTGTGTCTTGAAGAGAACAAATACCCCCGAAAGGAGGGTAGTGACAGCAAGCTGCACTCTTCCTCTTTGCATACAGGAGCTCAGGGAGGGATTGTGCTTTCCTGAGACTCATTCCTTTCCAGCACATTCTTGGGGCAGTGAAGCTTTTCACTGACCTTTACTCCAGGCTATGGCATCCATAATTTACACTCCCAATTACTGTGAACGCACAAACAGTTGTTGTAATACTATGTGCTTGCCCAATTCTGAAAATTTGAGTCTGAATATCCAGCTACATACTTATTCTACAACTCCAATTTTAGCTTTCTCTCTGTCTCCTCTCTGTAGCTTTCAATGTTTGGGTGGTGATGGGAGAATAATTCTTTCACTAACATCTATCCGGAACTCTCTCCTCAACTCTAAGTCACTGAGTCACAGCAAAACTTTAAATCTCACCTTAAAACCTTCCTTTTCTCCTGAGGATTGATTGTCTCTAGAATGCATTTGTGTGATGGCTTGTTTGCAGGAAGCTATTTAAAAACAAACTGCATCTTATAGAATATAACAAAAATGCTTGAGAAGGAAGGAAAACAATATGGTGTGCCACTCGAATGATGAAATATTGCAGTTTGAAATTACAAACAATAGAAAAGGAGTAAACTTTTCATTCATTATTGATGTCTGAGAAAGTTTCAACATATGTAAATATTATGGGTGGAGATGATAGATTGCAAATATTTATACTAACATCACTATAAATTGTGGAGGACTCTTTAAAGATGCCCAGCTTGGAGGTAAATGCTAGGAATATTGACTCTGCTATGAAATAGCAGATGTAGTCAAGGCACACTGGACGGCAGGATTGATTTTTAGATTTTAAAGGACACTGTTTTAAAGACTGAACACTCTCTGATGGCAGAAATGAGAGATTAGCGGTTTTCAATATCAAATATGTTGTGATCAGAAATGCAAGTCACATGGTGCGAAGGAACAAAAGATACTGCCAAGTTTCACATGCATGCTCATCCTGTGGCATGGCAGTGATAGGTTTCTTTTGTGAAAGAACAGTGTTTTCTTTCATCATGGCTCTAATATTCATTTTCTTCTATTTTTATATATCTGAATAGAGGGGAAATTGAGGATTTAGGGTTAGGTTAGGTAAAAGGGAGGATTTGCTTCATTCCTGGTGGTCTATTTCTAGCAGACATATGATCTGCAGCGATTGTGATTTTGTCAGGTCTACTTGGGTTTACTAGTTTCATATCTCGGGGGCTGCCACCCGTGTATGTTTTTGTCTGTCTCTCCTAGTCCTTCAGATATTTTTGATCAGCTGAGTTCACATAGAGTTTTATAACCCCCCTTTGTAAATCTTTGGTAAATCATACACAGTGTAATCCAATATTAAAATATAAGAAAAAATTTTGGACTGTGCATTCCTAATGCAAGCCAGACTCATAATTTGTTTATTTCTCCATCAGTCAGTATGTTAGGAGTTACTGTCCTCATTTTTCTTTATTCCTGCCTTGCTACAAATGTCTCTATTTTTTTAATGCATAGACTGTAGCTTGTCATAAAATACATATGTAAAAAAGGATGGGGTGAGGCATGGCATGCATGTGATTTCACACCACATCTTGCAACAAGTCACCATGAGTGGAAGTCATTGTTTACATAGGATCCTGGAAAAAAAAAAGCATTAACTTGCAACAGTCAAATTCCTTTATCTGGTGATAATCCTTTGAGTTAGTCAGGTTTTCAATATGAAGACTGATTTTTAAACATATGTCTGCTCAGCCTGGCATACCTCACAGTCTGCAGTTAAAAATCATTTCTATATTTTCTTATCACAAGGAGAATATCAGCTAAAAAGTTGTCCAGTTCTATTGCCAGAGTCTGTCAATTTAACTCTCAAAGGGGACAGAACTACTTCTCAACAGTTTTACATCGTGAAGAGGGTGTTTCTTATTGAACTTAGTTTCTGTTTCTCAGATGAAGAAAGAGAAAGATTTATTTCTGAAAGCAGAAGGAAGTTGGAGTTTCAGAAATCATTGTAATCGCATTAATGACAGGCCAAATTCTGCAGTTCTTACCAAACCCCTACTTAGGCAAAATTCTCATTTACCTGTGTAAAACCTTTGCCTGGATTTGCAAAATTTGCGGTAAAGTAAGAATATTTCAACTGATATTAGGAAAATAATATGATTTATTCACTGTCTCAGATTAAAGAGAAAAAAAGAGAAACATGGCAATGACATATTTGAGCACTTTACAGTATTACGCATTTTTGATCCTTCAAAAACTAAACACATTCCTTTCAAAACAGTAATAAATTAAAATATATACTAAAAGGCCAAATCTTACAGTCCATACTCAGGCAAAACTATCATTGATCTGAACGGGAAGTTTTCCTGATACAGGTCTGTAGGATTTGGCCTAGTAATAATCCCTACAATATTTTTTAAAAAAACATTTAGTAAATGGGACACCTATTTGAGGACTCAGGTGTAAATGTGATCAGTGTTACATATCTATATAATTCATTCCTGTCAGGGTGATGTTTTTGGGAGATATACTGTATATATATATATGTACTGTGTATATGTATATGCATTCTTTTTTTTACCTGTGTCTGTGCTTCTGGATGCTTGGCTTAGTGGGATTCCTCCAAGAGAAACTGTAAGAACATTAAGTCCTCCAAAGTCTTGTGTGACATGGAGAATCTCTCTATTGTAGGTCTTGTCAATGGATAGAATGGTAGCAGATCCGTTCTTTTCAATAAGAAGGGAATGCCATTGACCATCTGCAGTGTAAACTTCAGGAATATTCCTCTCCACTTTTCCAGCAACTCCAGCATCAGAGACATAATGCACTTTGCCGCTCTTTATCTATAAAGACATTGGAAAAGGGTAAATTATGTATTATTAAAATGATAACAATGCATCATAAATAAAACACAATGCCTCTGGATACCATTTGATCATCATAATCCAAACGATTTAACTGTTATAAAGGAAAAAAAAAAAAAAAGCACTGCCCATTTTAGTCACACAGATAAATGATCCTTATGTATGTAGCCACCTGAATTTATTTTTAGTGAGATTCCATTTTTTTTTTTGTCTTTTAAAAACAAATTATTTTGCATTAATATACAGGAAAGTCACATGATATAAAGTCGTCATTTCTGGTACAAGGCTAGATAGTTGGATTTAGTCAATAGTATCTTATATGTTCTTGCGAAAAAATTCAATAAGGGGAACAATTTTTCTTAGGAGAAATTTTTGTTTTTGCCAAACTGATTGGCATCTGACTGATATTCCATTAAAAGTCCATTGATCAAATGCTCTAAGGTCCATTGAACAAAACATGTTTATGGGTAAGTACAGCTGAGTGCCTTCTTTTTTATTATAAGTGGCTCAGTGCTTTTCAGAACCGACAGACACTGTTCCTGCCTCAGAAAGTATACATCTAGTTTTCATTATGACAGCAAGTAAGGATAACAGTCAGCTAGGGGCAGATGGGATGAGGAAAGATCAAAATCATCTGATTACACAGTTTAGACGCATGCATAACTAGATGGTTCAAATTTCCTTGTCTCAATACTAAAATTTACTGACTTGCTTCTAATGGGCATCAGGGAAGGGTCTGAATTAAAAGACATTGGTGGTTTAGGGAGGATGACCCAAGCTCAGTGGGAGGTGTGAAAAAAGTCACTAAAACGGTTGTGAGAGAAGTGGACATATGGAGCAGAGAACTGGCACTACTGGCAGAGTGGAAAGGACATCCTTATGTTTGCTGTTGCCATTTCCCCTATACACAGTCTCTCCTCTCTGTTTTATTAAAATTTATTTATTTCAGAATAAAAGGTTTTTGGAGCAAGACCAATGGTTCTGTTATATTTGGAAAGTGTCTGTCACATTGTAGGTAGCACTGGAAACTAATATCAATAACTTAGAAAAACAAAGTCTCCTTATACAGACTGCAAATTTATTTCATAGTCCTAATTTGGGCAATCCTGGTGGGTGAAGCCACTAAATGTGACTGAAGTCTTTTTCATTATCTATGAAAATTATACCCTAGACTCTCAAGTAATTTCACCGGGATTTCAGCAAAACAATTAGCCATATCCCTGGCTTGGCCCTAACAACTTCATTCAAGAATGCAATGCACCTAGTTGCTCTATAGGTCAAGTATAGTAATAAGTAGACATTGGGAGTAGCAGGTAGTCAATTATTCCAAAACTTTTCTTCTGTTGGGGTCTGAAAGCATCTGCCTTACAATTCTCTAAGTTACACAATGGATCAGCTTGAGTATTGTGATACAGCAGTATACCCTGATATCTATTTCTTTTAGAGTTTTTTACTGGTCTCCACTGCTATAGTGTTTGCGCATCTCTCAGGTTAATAGATTGGCAAAGCACTATTAAACTTCATGGAGAATTCTGCTCTTTTCCTCCCTTGTTTATAGGATGCTTTGCTTGAGGTAGGTTTGTGCTCTTCACATGGCTCTGTGGGAGCTCAAAAGCTTGTCTCTCTCACCAACAGAAGTTTGTCTAATGAAAGATATTACCTCACCCACCTTATCTCTCTAATATCCTGGGACCAACATGTCTACAACACTGCATGGGAAAGTATAGACACCGATAGCGTTTATGAAGTTCCTTAAGCATAATACAGTTATTTCCATGAAAAATAAAGTTATACGATCGGAATTGTGAGACGAAGTGTGGGTACTCCAGTTTCTAGAAACTGTTAAGTACACGAGTATTCTAATTTCATGAAAGAAATAATGCATGATACAGGTTGAAAAGTTTTGGTTCATCAATTGTGATTAGCTCCATCACAGCTGTCAGAACATGCGCATGTCTTGAACTGAATGACTGCTCAATGGACTAAAATGTACCTAGCACATTTTGCCACTTGGGTCAAGTTCATTTTCTAGATCTACCTGATAAGTCTGACAGAATAAAAGTGATTAATATATACCTCTGTAGAAAACTTCACAGCAAATCAGAGCATCAGAAAATGTTTGGTTTAGAATGTCTTTAATAAAGCTCTGCAAAAACAGAAAGGGTGGTATTGTTTTTGCAAACCCATGCCTGAAGTATCACTCAATACAAAGAGAATCCCACATTTGGCATGTCAGTCACATAGACTATAACCAAAAAACCAACACTGTTTGCTAGATTCAAAAGTATTCTTAAAAACTCATTAGTGGTTTTTATATGATGTGAAGTTTTGCACTCTACTACAGTTTAATTACTTCTTCATTTTAGTTATTTTGTCTTTTAAAGATGGAGTGGAACAGAGTCTCATGGTTTTGCCTCTTCATTTGTCTTTTATGCAAAAAGAAAAAAAATCACCATATGAGACAATGCCCACTGAAACACTAAACACAAAGCAGTAATTTCTAATGCCACATTATATAATTCTTCTACCTGCCAGCAACCAATACATTCCCTAGTGATTTATTACACTTAAGAGGTATTTAGTTTTCTTTAAAATTGCATTTGCCAATAGTAACAGACACATAAATAATATAATACTGGCATACAGAAAACAGAAAATTTCCAGTGACAAGACTGGATTGTGACTTCTTCAATCAAGAAAAAAGAATGTGGCTTCTAGTTCCTTGAACCACACCATATTTCTAAACTCAAAACAAATGGTCTATACTGATAACACTGTGAAGGAGCCTATTTCTGGGTTTTATTTAAATGGCAGTGAGACTGGCAAATGAGCTATAATGAAAAGCATGAACCACTAAGCAAATTCAAACAGAATCTAAAATACGATGATCACCCATCTGCATTGTTAATATCCTAAGAGTTCCCTTTACTGAACGAACAGCTTCTTATTCTTCTTTTACATGTATGTATTTTGCTTTGCGATTCCTTCCCATTTTAGTTGCGGTGATGATATGGGGGAAGGAGTTCATGAACAAAAGGGTGCAGTGCTGGTGTGACAACCTGGTGATGGTTCATGTCCTCCAGTTCACTCAGGATGATGAGGTGTGTTTAACTTATAATATTTGTTTAACTGCTAACATGTGCCCAGGATTGACAATGGCATAGCCAAGACATTGTCTTGATTACAGGTGACAGAATCTGAGACCTGGCAAATAAGGAACCTGAAGAGATGTAGCTGGTCCTTTGGAAGCATGGTTCATGACTGCTCTTGGATTAATATGAAGATCTGTAGCACCTAGGGCATATGTTGGGGCTTCAGGGGATTTAATCAATTTCAGATGAGGGTAGGCCTGCCTATGATTTGGCCTATTCTTGAAGATAAGATAATGTCAGTATTGCACAGGGGGGCTGGTATAACCAACCATTACTGGTTGCTTGTCGGGCATTCTATTTTGCTGCAGGATGAAAAGTTACCCAGATTCTGCAGTGGGTTTTTGGTTAGGAGGTTGTTAGTTGGATGGTCTCAATCCAAAGTCCCTACAAAGGATCCCCAACAACCCAACAGTATTGAGATTCTTTGAGATCTGATTCAAGTTCTTCATCAGATATCCCAATGCGGTCAGCAGATGTCCTTGTTGAAGGCTACATTCCTGATGGCATTTTTGGAGTATTTAGAGTCAGTGAACAGGTGCCTGAGTCAGCAAGGGATACTTTAAGTAGGGCTTTGGAGATTATGGATAAACAATCAGGGGAGCAATAGGTCATCTTGACCCTGAGGATGTCAAAAACAGATCAGGGAGGGCAAGGTGAGTTCAGAGTGCTGCAAGAGGATGGTGAGGAAGGGATTTGCCTAGTCATGGTATTAAGGGCTTCCATAGCAGTGAGACTGAATAGGGATGGGCCTCTCTTTCTTCAATGCACGAAGACACCTCGCAAAATTCCACTTTGTAGCAGAGAAATGGGCCTACAATGACAGGGTTCCTAGTGGTGCATTTGGCTCCCATTTGTTTAAAATTGGAGCAGTAACATCTGAGACCCAATGGGGAATAGGGGCTAGAAGGATACAGAATGGGTGTTGGCATTCAAATGCATACAAGATTTACATGCATCCCCTGGTTCAGAATCACAGTCCGATGGTGTGAATGACTAGTTTTACTATTTAGCCAATTTTTAGGAGCAAGGAATGGGGTTTTGAGAGCTGGTGTGTAGATCTGTGGACACAGGATTGTGCATTGGGCCCTACAGGCAGGCGGCTAGTTCCCCTGGAGGTGACAAAGTGATTTTGTGTTGGCATGACAGGAAGGCCATGCTCTGAGACCATCTGGTGTCCCTCCTACACTCTGGCACCCAGGAAGCAGCTATCAGACATGAATACTGTGCACAGGGGAAAACAATACGGGATTTTGTAAGTGGAATTGAGGGGAATTATAAACTGGTCTGAAATGCTGCAGCAGAGGGGGACACCACAGGTTGACAAGGACTGAAGGTATGTACATTGGGAAGTCAGGGAGGAGACATATTTTTAACCAATGTTAGTTAACAATTTCTTTCCTATCTGGGAACCTGGCCATGGGGCGGAGGGGAGGCAGCCAAATGAATTGCTGGATCCTCATTTTGGCAGGTGTCTGACATAGGTACTCATTCCTTAGGGGTCCAGTGCCCAGATGAACATGAATTGGAAGTGGAACTAGAGGAAGGAATGCCCTAAACAATCAGTGGAACAAGGTTGTGGATGCTAGTGTCTGATATAATGAGGAGGCAACACATTCACCTCGCCCCATTACCCTCATACAAGGGGAGTAAGGTTGAGGTCCAGCAATGGGATGGGACCATGGTTTGGAGGACTGATGGCAGCTTTCAAATAGGTGGAAATGATTAAGGAAGGAATGATGACCTGCCCTCTGTGATTCATTGCTGGATACTTCCCAGATGAGTTAATAAAGTTAATTAAACCACATCACTCACATCTTGTCTTTCTTCCTGCACATCTGGGATAAAGGACTATAATGATCATTTGATCTTCTGTAGAATACAGGCCATACAATTTCACCTAGTCACTGCTTCATTTATCCCATCATTTCTGACTGAAAGACAACAAATCTTGATTTATAGACTTCAAGTGATGGAGAATTCACCAGACCCATTTGTAAATTGCTCCTTTGATTAATTACACAAACTGTTCCCCCTCCACTTTTTACTTATTTCCAGTCTGAATTTGTCTAGCTTCAGCTTTGAGTCACTGGATCTTGTTATGCCTTTGTCTTCTAGATTAAAGAGCCCTCTGAATCATAAAGAGAAACCTAATTATGAAAATTCACCTATTTCTCCAACTTTTTTATACATGAAAATACTTGCAAGATTGATGGTCTTGAATCATCACTGTGTTACTCCAGTTTTATCCCATTGTGGTTCCATTTACATCAGTGAGTTATAATGGGATAAAAATGGAGTAAAGCAGGTGTGACTTAGGCATTATATCTTATTTATTAAATGTTTTAATATTGAAACATATTCAGATTTTTACCACTTTTCCATATGCTTAATATCTTGCTGCTCAAATACGTTAAAAGTCACACAGATCAAGTAACCAAATAATTTTGAAGATGGGCCAAAATATTCAAACTCAGATTACTAAAATTAAGCACTTAAATAAGTGGCCTGACTTTCAGAAGTGCTGAGAATTTACAATTCTCAGGGAAGTCAATGGGCCCCTAAACTCAGGCCAACAAGATTAATACATTTTGGCCACAGTATATAGGGCATCATACTACCAGAACGAAAAATCTGGATTTAAGATTTAATCTCAAAATCAGAATCTTCCATACTGAGAAAAGTAAGGCCTGATATTACTGCAGAGACCATCCTCAAGCTGCATTTTCATGAAGAGGTTCTGAAAATCTCTCATTGCCCTGGACATGCAGGAAGACAGACAAGACATAAGGAATGTGGTTTAACTAGAATGCAACTTTATTAACTCATCTGGGAACTATCCAGCAATAAATCATACAAGGCAGGTCATCATTCTTTCCTTAATCTGTTCCACTTGTTAGAGGCCTCCCCCACTCTGCCACAGCTGGTCCCCAGCCTGTGACTTGGAACCCACCACCCTCCCCTCATAGGACGGTTAAGGGGCTGAAGAAAGGGGGTCTTCTCCCCACTGCACAAGAGACTGGGAGCCCCAATCCTGTTCTCCAGGTTCTTTAGGTGATGCCTTCCCCTAAATCAACTTCTAATTCCAGTTTATCAGGGAACTAGACCCCCTAGCGGAAGGTGCCTTCACTGAGCACCTGCCACGTTGCAACAACTTGAATCATACCAATGGTCCTACCCACCAGGTCCTTGGGCTGTTGTGGGAAAGCAAAAAAATTCCCCACCTTGCCCTGCCCAATCTGTCAATGAGGGAAAAATTCCTTCCCAGTCTTCAGAAGGCAACTAGCACCATGAATACAGCTGATCCCCCCTCCAAAAAAACCAAAAACCCCAATCAACCCCCCACCCCAAACAAATAAACAAAAAGCAGCCCTACACTAAGCCCAGGGATGGGAGAGTAGGTCTGCTGGTCAGTAGTAGTGCACATGAACCATAAGGAAAGGGCTTGTATGGCCTCCCCTTCATTGAACAGGAAACTATGGGATTCCATGCAGGTCCTGCCTTCCTGACTCTCAGCTACATCCCCCTTCTCCCCTGTACAAGGAAGCTAGCTCTTGTGAAAGGGAGAAGGGCTGGTAGGGTGGGGAACCAACCTTGTAGGGGAAAGAACTCCTTTCCTCCCCTACATATTCAGGTGATGATATCCATCTTTGAAGCTGCCTGGGTGCATTGTTGCTGCACCCGTGCTGCAGCTCCAGCATTGCTAAAAACGGTGGGAGTTCTAGTGTAAACAAGCTGCTAGCACTTTAACCACCAAAGCCTACTTTGTCTTTTTTTAAATCATGCTTATGCAGGTTCCCTGCCAAATTTCCACTGCAGGCAAAATTGAAGCATTTTATTTATTCCCACCAAGTTAGTCTTCACTAAGCCAAGTTTTCAGATTTGAAAACAAGAAGATCTCAGATGTTATGAATCAAGGGCACAACTTGCAACACAGGATGTATAAAATGTGGCTCCTAACTACTGCCCTCTTTTTGTACATACAGGTTGAGAGCAAAGCAGATACCTGCAGATTTTCATTGCTAGAAAACAAACAGCTGTCCATTTTCATTCATTTATCAAAGATAATGAAAATAAAATACATTTTAATGCATTTGTTTTATATACAATAATGCTGTAAAATTATATGCAAATTGATTATGGATTTCTTGGAAGTTGATAATGCAACCCCTTTGTCAGAAAAGTTGTGCACGCCTGGTAGGAATGGAAATCAGGCAAGCAGACAATATCAATGCTGGCCGAGGCATAGAAAATGTGGTCTTATGTAGGAGTTTCTCTAAATGTTGGGAAAAAATTGGAAAGAATTCCAGTAGTCAAGGAAACTTGGAGCTTGCAACTATCCAATAAAGAGCTTTGCCAGCATCACTGCTGTACTCATTTAGAATTATGACTAAGTGGATTGAGTCATAGCCAGGGACTGAACTCATCAGTTTCTCCTGAGAAAGATAACTTATTTAGGGTTAAACACTTGGAAAAAACTGCCTGGAGCTTAAAGCACCGATTTAGCAGCACATATCAGAATCATGTCACATTTGCCTTTTTAACATTGTCATTCTGGTGGAGAAGATAAACTCCAGAAATAATGACTTTATGGATTTGAAATAGGATTGTCTGTGTGTACTGTGCTAGTACGAATTCATGAAAATGTGCTGGCTTTTGTTTGGTATTCTGACATTGTGGTGAGAGAGTGTCTAAAGAAACAGAACATAAAATTCCAATAGGAAAAAGGTTTGCACTCTATAGTGCAACTTATCAGTGTTAACAAATATGGCAACAAATATGTTCCCGCTGGCCTTAAAGTAGACATTACTTGGCGTCTAGACAAAACTGATTAGAAACAAAATCACTAAGACCTTCTGATATCTTGGAAAATAATGAAAGAATCATTGAGAAGATAAAAGATACTGGAATAGCGCCCAGCATTAGTCAAAGCTGTAATAGTTTATAAAGAAAAAGACAAGGGCAACAGAAGAGGTGATTTAGATCACTACACAGCAGGCAGTCCAATCAAATCAAGTCAGCATTAGCTTTAATCTTACCTTCACAGTAGTGTAATTGCTGCTTTCCTGGATATGAATTAAAATTCCATTCTCGCTTCTTGTCCTGAATTTCACTTCCAAATGGTTCACACTCAAGGGCTCTGAAATGGCACCTCTAGTACTGCCATATTTCATCATGTACTCTCGTTTCTTATTCCGGCTCATGTTGTAGTCAAGGTGTCCTTTGCCTTCTAATGATAAGGCAGTATCGGCAGTAATATCTAGGGCAAATATCAGGAGAAGAGTTGAGAATTCTTTGTCTAATTCTTTAGTTGGGGTAGAAACAGGTGTGTGTGAAGCCTTCGCTTCACTCTTATAGTCTTTGGCCACTTCACCTTTCGGGAATCCAGAGATTGGCGGGCGTGAGCCAGCAGTGGTGTGTGACTGTGAGTGAGTGAATGAGTGAGTTAATTTACTGCTAGTATAAATTAGGAGTAAATTAAAACACCCTGGGAGCAAGGAGGAAACAAGGAGGGAATTTTGGCTCTGTGAGCTACAATTCCTTTCTGGGGATGCTTCTGCTTCCCTTTACTGTGGGCTGTGTTCTTGGATTAAAACTGAACTGAACTCTCTTTAGGGCAGGAACAATGTCTTCCTATTTGTTTTGCAAAAGACCTAGCACACTTTAGGCTGGTATATATATAATATTAATTATACAGCATAACGCTCAAAATCCTACCATAATTGTAGCAAAACTCATTTGTAAACTGGCACAACAGCAGCATATAAATAAGCAGTACTATAATGGAATATGTAAGAAAATAGAACATATGACATGAACAGAATTAAATGGCTTTCACAGAGAAATCACAATAATATATTAAATCTGAATACAAATTAATTAGCTTGCTCCATTATGCAACCCTATGTTGACCTGCAGAGCTATTTGCTTGCAAGTTAATAATTGTAGACATAATTATGGTCTTTTTGAAAAATATCAATGAGCTCCTCTTGTTTATACTTACATTTATGTATGTGTTATTTGAATTTTTTTTCTACAATATTCAAAGTGATGATAGGGCAAAAAGTCAATGTGTTGCCTTTCTGCATAATTATTGCAACAGTGAATACAAGCATATTTTCATCATTTAACAACAGTTAATTACCTTATGTATCTAAACATGAAACCCAGTTGCACTTGATTAAACTGTGTGATTAACTGTAGATTAAACAGAAGGATAATTAAGCCTTCTACATACATTTTTCACAGTGTTTCCCAGTCAATCCATCTTTGCAATGACATTGCTGCCATGACCAGTAATCAACACAGGTGCCACCGTGTTGGCAAGGGCTAATTGCACAAGCTCCTTCTAATCTAGGGCATCTAAAACAAATCAAAAGAGTAGTCACTGAAGTATGTACTTTAAACAAACAAAACAAGCCTTCTGGATGGTGTCACATGTGTTTAAGTGATACCACTCCTTCCTCCCCAACCCACATGGATGAATTGTTTAAAGCCTCTTGTAAAGTAGTAAAAAGTAATAGTGGCAAGTTCTCTGCACTGTAGAAATCTGATATATCTAAACAGTTCCCAGTTTCCAGTGCCAAGTTCTAACAGTATTAGAAAAAGAGAGAAGACTTCAGAGGAAATTGGAGGAAAAACAAAAACTCTGTTTTATATTCCTACAAATTAGATATTAACTTGTATAATTAGCAAATAATATTCATATCAGTGTTCATGTATGTCTTCAAAAAACAACAGTCTTCTCAAAGACTACGGTGCTCAAACATGTATAGTTTCTTTATGGCAGTATTCTCTTTGGGTTACACAACAAAAACAATGAAAATGATCATCTTTCATTCCATGACTTCAAGTCGTACTCAGGTCTTTCACTCAACCTTTCAGTCTCATTCTTTGTCTACACAAATTTTTGGTCTAACAAAGTAATAGAAAAAAAATCTGTAATATCCATACTGTACATAAAATCTGAAACGGGTTGGGGGAAGGGAACTACCATGTAATAAACTTGTACTGAAAGTAGTATTTTTAGATATAAATGAGTAATGCAGTCAGAATCTTTGCCTAAGATTGAGACAGTTAAAATTAATTGCGAGGTTTTTCAGAACTCGTACAAGATTACGGTTGAAGTTTGTGGTCCGTGAAGAAGATGACATTGCTAGAATTTTAAGCAGATACATACATTGTAGATGTTTATAATAATTTAAAGAGGGTGAAGACCCATCAATATTATCTTAGATAATAACCTTTTAAAAGGAGGCACATAGAGTGGTTTAACTTTGAATCTGCCAGGCAAATCTCCAAGAAAACCTGAAAGCCATCTTTCATTGTTAGACTGCCCAAGGTACTAAAGGAAAAGGCCTGATTGGCAGGCACAAGTCTTGGATTGTGAAAGATATAAAATTCAAAGACAGTTTTTTACTTCACTGGAATGTCCCAAGATGATATTTTCTAGAAGAATGTTATTGAAGTTGACATCTTCAGCTACAGAAGCTCAGGAAGTCTTGTGCAATAAGAAATAACACAAGCTTGGAAGGTGAAAAGGGGAAAGATGAACTAGGAACGGTGGGCTTGCAAGCTATACTGTTGCTATAACTATCATTACTGTCAAATAGTGAGATGTTAAAAAACAACTGATTCAGCTAATCAATAATTTCTAAAACAGTGCTCACGAAGGGAGATGATATGGGGGAAATTCAGGGATATTTGAGAGGGAAAGTGAGAGAACAGACATTTGGGATAAACAAAAAAATGGGAAATCTGGTGAACCAGGATAGTCAAATCCAGGTGGAATTTACATGGATATTTTAAAAAAGAGCTACTCCATTTCAGGATAACAAAAATAATAAATAGCAGTAGAAATGTACTGTTGCTGCTTTGTGGAATTGGAATTGTGTTTCTGCAAATTCTGATTTCTGTGTAATCTTATTTCCAAATTCAGATTCTTCCTTGGTCCTTTACATTTGATAGTATGTTGTATATTCATATTCACAGGCATTTGACTTAATTAACATTTAACTCTTTTGCCACTTTCCTATATTATGTATCTGATACTATGTATAGCTGACATACCGATCTAGGATTCCTTGAGCTGCCAAAGCTTGGCTGGGTTCCAGAGGACGTCCATTCACTGCAAACTCCATTATACAGCCCACAAAATCATGGCTTTCCACCTGTCCTCTCCTTTGAAGTATTGGCTCTAGAGATCTGATGCCACCAACAGTTACTCGATTTGGTTGTACGTCAAGAGTCCTAGAAGAGAAGCAGAAAAATCAGTGCATTAATATCAGCACACAAATTAGAGATAATAGAATAATTCTCATATCTTCTAAAATCCTTCTTTTCTGCAGCTCAGTTTCTACAATTTCTATAGTTCATTTTTTACAATCACAGAATTATTGCATACAGTGACAAATCAGCTCTAGTTAAAACCACCTCTGAAAAAATAATTACAATGGTCCGAAATCTGAAGTTCTCACTGAGTTTTCACTCAAGCAAATCTCCTTTAACTTGATGGAGAGTTTTGCTTGAGTCAATATTGAATAAAGATTTGACCCAATGATATTTATTATCAGAGGTGATATTTATCTACAAGTTGGAGCCACCATTTTATAAGGAAGTATACTGCTTTGTTAATGGGGAAAATATAGGACTAAATGAAAAATAAGACAGATTAATGGTTAGAAAATAGTAACATTAACAATACTTAGCATTAATACAACACCTTTCTTCTTCAAAATGTATTTAAAATATTAACTAATTAATCCTGACAACACTACCGTATGGCGAAGTCAGTAAAACCCATTTCTTCCCTCCCCCCACACTAAAGGTGAAAACAGCAAATAAAAACAATAAAGGCATTTGGAAATTATTCCAAATATATGGAAAAAACTGAGAATAGTTACATAGGCTGAGCATGTAGCAATCAGCTGGGATATATAGTAGGTCTGAGATTGGTGCTATTTCTCATGTGTTCATAAGAAGTAAAAAGTAAAGTTAAACAGCAGCAGAGTGAAATTTAGGAGATAATTTAACTGCTGGATCATAAATTTGGGACTGTATTCCTATATTTGTTTAGATAAATATGCTTTTTTTGGTAAAAACAAGGGCACAAGAGGTTTT
Organism: Emydura macquarii macquarii; assembly: GCF_026122565.2. Taxonomy (NCBI): domain Eukaryota; kingdom Metazoa; phylum Chordata; order Testudines; family Chelidae; genus Emydura; species Emydura macquarii. The sequence goes on along the minus strand of NW_027133181.1, from coordinate 2,288,724 downwards.
GTTCAGGAAAATTTCCAGCAATAGCCACTGCAGAATTTAAAATATTCTAATAATCAGGCTAAAAACAGGTGGAGTGAGTTCATTTGAAATATAATAACTAAACAGAATGTTACTAAAGAACACAGTCTTTCTTTTAAGAAGAGATTGCTAAGCTAAACTTAGAACATTTAAAAAAATGTGGGGTGAAATCCTGACCCCATTGAAGTCAATGGGAGTTTTGCCTCCTACTTCAATGGTGCCAGGATTTCACCCTATAAGCCTGATTCTGCGAATGCTCCATATGCATATCTCAGCTTGACTACAATAGAAGTTCCACAAATAGAGTGATTGCTAAATGGGAATCTAAGCTTTAAAGCAAAGCCATTTTAATTCTGTAATGAGAGTTATTTATCCTGAGACAAAACTCTATTCTAATGATCCTACTTCTGCAATACTGTGAACCCCAGATTCTGTTCACTAGCCAGTCAGAAAACATCTGATTTAGGAGTACAGTATTTTAAAGTCTTTAATGCCTTTATCAGTAAGCAGATTATGACTGGCTATAGTTTTCTTTTACCTTTTAAAGCATCAGTGATTATGACTGTCTGATATTTTGGTTTGATCATCAATTTGAGCTAGATTGTGAATTTTGACTATGGCTAATGAAGACAAATAAGAACTCCCATTACGGCACTTTTCAAGCTACCCAAAGTTGTATGTCTGTCAGAGCTAGTGGACAGGAAGAGTTGGGGAGTGGGCGGTCTTGGCTCCACCCCTCTCCCTCCCACAGGGCACCAGCCAGTAGAATTGAGCTAGACCACAGTAGGAGAAGGATATGCAGAGTTTTAATTTGCTGCTGCTATAGGCCAGCTGAAAATTGATACACTCTGAAACAAGAAGGAAACAGGAAGGGAATTCTGCCTCAGGTAAAATGCCTCCTTGGGCCAGTCCTGCTGTGGTACAGTTTATGCAAACATCCCTCGTACTGGGCTATGCCTAAAGGCCCAAGCCATCCCACTATTAGCAGGTCTGACATACCAGCTATTCTACATTTCTCCTAATTATAAAGATTTTAACATTTTTATAACATAGAGCAAAATGAAATATTCCTTACCAGTCAGTGGAAACAGCCATATTACTAACAGTACAATAGCCTGGTTCCTGGTCCTCAGAACAGGAGTCCACTGTCAAGGATGCTGCCTGCAAAGCAACACAAAAACGTGTTTAGTAGTATAAGGACTGAATGTCCGATCTCATGTTTACTACTTTAACATTTCTTTTATTATTAAATATAAAAAAAAAAAAATCCAAGGGTTTAGTCAGTCACGTTGTACCAGATTTTCCTGCCTTGTGCATTCACAAAATTGTACACACTTAAACATATGCCTACAACTTTCAGGTCCAAATTCTTACATATGCCTTTTAAGTATTTTAATACCTATATGCCTACTGCCCTTGACTCTGCACCTAGAAAACCATGGTAACACTTGTATCTGAACAGGATTTAAAATACTGAAAAAATATGCACGAGAATAAAAGCTGGCACAGGTATTTGCACCTTCAAAATGCAGGCCCAGATGTTTTGCATGCCTTAAAATTAATCTTTTTATCACTCTTGAAAGTAAATTTTTTATTGTAACAGAAGTTTCAGACCTCTATTCTGAAGTCAAACCCAAGTTTACCATATAAATACCACCAGAATGCTTTCTAACTTGGAGGGTCTCAAAATACGTTATAGACACTAATGAATTTAACACACCACCATCATTGTGAGGAATTTAATGTTATTATCCCCTTTCACAAATGGGGATACCGAGACACAGAGCAGTTCAGTGACTTGACCATACAGAAAGTGTCTGTATGAGTTAGGTAAGGGATTTCTTCCCCTTATGAAATTGAAATAATTTTGAGCCATACTGTATACTGCTCTTGTACTGTTCATAAAAGACCCACTAGGCTCAATGTTAGTTCCTTCATGGACTAGACCATTGTGTCAAATATATATTTTCATTTTGATTGAAAGTATGTCTACCCAAAGCCTGGGGCACAGTACAAACGTTATCAGTAAAAACCTGTAATAAACAAACTGGACCAATTTTCAAAACCACACACCCTGCAAGATTCACCCAAGATGAAGATTCTCTCATAGGCATCATACTTCCCCAGAAAAACAGCTGGGAGAACATAGTGTATTGATCGGAACTTTGCAGACACTACTATGATAGAAAGAAGATCTCCTCCTGCCCAGTCACAGTATAAGACCTTTAACACTCCTTCTGTTGCTATATTTTCAAAGTCTGAGACTTCCACTATCAGGACTCTAGCTGCCTTCATACTTCATTTGTTGTAAATCGCTTGTATACTAAAGTGACCTGTGAGGTTGATGTATCGAAAGAGGACATTTGGGAGCCACCTTATCAATCAGTGACAAAATGTGCTACCAAAGCAGCTATCAGTGGAGTGGTCTGTCAGCTGTACTCAGAGCATTCTTCTTCCAAGCAATCTCAAATAGGTCTGGTTCCATTAGCCACTTCCCCCACTAACCTACTAATAACTGATACAATGTACATAACAAAATTGAAGGTTAATTACTCCATAAGTCACATTTTCAAAACACAAATGTGATCTTCTAGATGTATATTTCAGCTCCGATATTACAACAAAATACATGGAAGCAGCTTATGGTAAATTTAAATCAAATGTTACTACTTGACAACAGTTTGGTCTATGTTTATGTTTAGGTAACTGTACAGGAGCTGTACAAACACTAAAAGCTATCACTGTCATTCTTGTGTAATATATTTTAATTTTTTTCATTTACAATTCAGTGCACTCACCACTAACAATGTCTGGCTGAAATTCTTGTGAAATCTCCACATTTTATTTCCAAATACACATCATGAACTGATATATTATATTGACCAATTAATTCATGGCTCTCAAATATAAATCAATTATTAAATCATTTATCAATTTCAAATTATGTATTTCTTTCCTCTTTTATTTTTAAAATGGAAGTGTATCTTGCATTTCTTTCCATACATAATGAACCACCTATCCCTCTTGAGAAACATAAGCCAGCCATGGCTAAGTACATTATATATTGAGTATAAATGAAACAGTTCATAGAGCACATAAAATTAGTTGGCTAGTTTATATGGTATCACATATATACATATTTTAAGAGTACATTAACAACAAAAACGAAAGATCAGATTTTGTTTGTACTAATCTCAATAAATGTAATTTCCACTAATTTAAAATGATACATATTCTGAAAACAAGGATGAGCTACAAGTCCATCTGAAGGGCTGGATATCTGAGACCGTGTTTTGCTTGGAACAGAGTTCATACGATTTATTTTCTAACATTAGTCAAATGCTCCTGCTTGTTACTTTAGCATTACTCTACAGTTACCGCTTCAAGTTATGAGAGTTTCTATCCTGTCACTCTGTAATATCTCAAAACTGACAACTTAATGATTTTACCAGTTTCCGAAAAAATCCCACTGCACTGTAGGAAATGACAGATTTGAAATCCTGTAGGGAGGTTATTTTATACATTTTTTGACATGTGGGAGATATTTTTTCCTACAGCAAATACTTAAGACAAAAGTGATTCTTTTCACATCTTGTGTTTGTAAACAGCTGACATGGTGAAGAAAAATTTCAATACAGAAAATATGTATCAGAATCAAGTGTTCCTTGAGGCTGGCTTTTAATTTCAGGCATTCACAAAGGTAATTTTCTAGAAAAAATGTACTTAGACCTTTCATGTATAGTAGAGCTCCTTCTATAGACCCATGACCTGACTACATGTTGTTTATTCTTTCTTGCTTGTTTGTTACAAATTTTTAACTAGTGTACCTATAGTTAGGCACATACATCTTTATTTAAGCATGAATGGTATAGTTAATATATAGCAGTTAATAAAATCCATACTAAATCCATACTAAATCAACACCTAGTTTCTGGTTAAGGATCTATATTTGAAAATTGGAACCCTAATATGTGAAATATCTAAAATTAATATGTTCTAAGACAAAACCATTCTCCACATTTGTAATTATCCTTCAGGAAGACACTGACTGACACTATACAAACACTCATAAAAGAAAAATCAAATTTAGGGGCAAACTACCCACTTCCAGCACAAGTACACATGACAAGTGAAAAAACCGAGTCAATAACTCTGAGCTGAAAATAAATGCAAAGAGTTTCAGGCTCAAGTTCCTTTCAGAGAAAGGAGCAAATGGCAGAGCCTCTCTGCTGGGCAGAATCCCGGATGCACAGATAATACAGCACCCAGCTGCTCTTAGAATATCTGTGTTCTTGGACACCCCTAGATTCTACCCCTGAGGCACACCACTCCTGTAATAGCAGCATGGTTGGCTCAGTGGTTGAACTACTATTGGACCCACACAGTGCCTGTGCTGTGTCTTTTCAGTAAGGTTCCCTGAGCATGGAGCTGAGTTTAATGATACAATTATGCTGTATCCAAGCAGCAATGACTTCTCCATTTAATCGTAGGAAAACTGTAGAGTACTGTGAAGAACAGCCATTCCCTTTTCCCCCTATTGCTTCTAGCCTGACATGCAAAACAAAACGGAGTCCCAGCCATGTATTGTCCTCATGGACTGATTTTAGTTTCAGGGATGGAGGGGACATTGCTGAGGAGATACTGTTAAGAAAGGAGAACAGAGAAATAGCAAAAAGAAAAAAATCCACTGAAAAAAACCCCAGTGAAAAATGGAAAAAGGCAGAGTATCATTGAGAGTATAAGATAACCACTTGTATCAGCCTAGATTTTAGGGCAGTTCTTCTTTCCCTGATTCATTGCATAGGCTTCCTTTCAAGTAAAAAAGGTTTGTTTTAAAAATCTTGAACATCTTTGAAAAAATACACGGGTATAAATTATAGAGGAAAAAAACTGCAAGCATGACAAGTTTTGTAGCATCTCTAAAAGTTTAGGCAGCTCACAAAACCCTAAGATCCCAAGAAATCTACCCATCTCTATTGCAGCTATATTATGGTGAAGCATCTACACTCACAGTCTTAGGATTCACTGTAGTATCACTAGGTAATTAGTCTTCACTAATAATCTTCCCACATCACTAGATAATTAGTCTTTACTAATAATCGTCCCCATTGTCTGCAATAGTTAATTAGTCTTCTGGATAACTCTTCAGCTCATTAAGTATTCTTGTTCCCATTTTTTCACATTCAGACTTTTTTTTTTTTTAAATTCTGAGCAAACCATTATAATTCTTCAAGCCATTTGGGCAAGATACAAATTAGAGCATTTTTCCAAAGTTGGAGGTAAAGCTAGAGAATACAACCTTACCACTTTTTATGTTCATTTACATGGAAGCCAAAGTGACTTGGAACTGAAAGAGCTTTTACTTAATTCTCAGTGCAGCATTTCTTACCATTCCAGCCCTCCGGGCAATAACAGTATGAAACTGGCCATCAGACACTTTCTTCGTTGTGGTAAGTTTATACGTGCCACTGCCAAGGTTGTAGGAGAATCTTAGCCTTTCTTCTGTTATTTCCAGAGCCAGAAATTCTGCCCGCTCTCCAGTCTGGTTGTCATAGTTATACAGCATTAAGGCATTACTTTTAATGGTTGCAAACTTTATATAAATATAATTGTTGTTTGGATCCATACTGGGAAATTCCATGTAGGACAACTCTTCAAATCCATAGCTATTCAATTCACAATGATTTCCAAAGACACCTATAAAAGGAAAAATGTCTGTTATCAAATTGTTCTTACCCCATTTAATCAAAGTCCATGACATAAACCAAGTAGTACAGTGCTTTTAGATGTGTTTATGATGTGAACTTTCTTAAAAAGCATCTTAAAAATCCATAAATAAAAATATATATATCTTGGTCAAAAAAGAGTTACTACCCAAAGTGTTATGTTTTAAAGTACATACATTCCAAAACTAAAAATTAAATTACAGACAATTGGATAAAAAGCAAAGCATACTTTCGTTAGCTTCTAGAGGGGTTTTAAAAAGACTTTTGAGTTGAGATTGTGTCAAAGAGAGATATTAATAGGCATAATGTATTTTCATCCAGATATAGGGATGGATTTGTTATGGAATATATAGAGATAGATATTCACTTTCCATTGTTTCCCATTCTACTTGTACAATCTGAGAGTGATTTACAGCCAACTAGTTGATGCAACTTGGTTTTTCTCCTCCCTCCACCAACTTTGTGTTTGTATTTATTTGTGCTAGTTCTTTTTCTATTTAGTTTTTTACATTAATTTTATTGTTACTGCAGTGCTAAGCCAAAGTATTTTCCCCACAAATATTTATGGATTTGTGTCAAATAACATGAAGATAAATTCAAGTCAAGATGGAATGCATCTTATTAAATTGTGATTGTTTCATTCCTTCTTGAGATTGGCTATACATTATCTATTAATCCTTAGTGTTCAAGTCCACAATAAACATAAAATTTACTAAACCTTGTCTAGGATGTTGTGCATATTTTTTTCTTGCTATAATCTGACTACAAACATCTGAGCCTTGCACTTTCTCAGTCTTTGATTTAATCTGAATATGTATGTGCACTCCATACATTTCTTTCCAAATGTCATTGAATTGTGTGATTACTTTTCTTGTTTTCTATCTTAATCTCTGAAAGTTAGATGCATTTATAATTAAATATGATTACAAATATAGAAAATGAGTGACTCTGAGAAAAAACTATATAAAATAGGATAATCAATTCATTACAAGTGCAAGACAGATGAAAGTTCACACACCAAAACAGTTAAAATTGTGTTTTGAGAAACATTTTTCTAAAATAGTGTTACTTTTTTGGCTGCCTTTTAAAATATTTTTTTTTTCATTTTTTTTCTTTTTCTGTTTAATTTGTTTTATTTAACATCATTCTTTTCTACATGAAAAAAGACAATCTACAATGGATCTGAGTTCAGTTTTGTGTGACTGTACCAAGATCCCTGAAGCTACCTTTTATGTTTTGTATCATTACTGACTGCTCAATTCCTGATAGAAACTAGTGATAATTAACTTCAAGTAATTATAAAAATATATTGATAGGACTGTATGATTTCTTGATTTTATTCTTAGAATTTAGGGCTAGGAACACTGCAAAGTTTTAACAGTATGCAATGAATAGGACTAATTAGGATTAGGATTAATGTGGAATAATAATGTGTTTTGATCTTTCCACATCTTTTCTAATGCTTTTTAGCAAGGTCTAATAACTATAAAAATAAGTGCCATACTCAATATGTGGGATTATGCTGCTCATCAATAGAAGAGTTCATTATGTTTGCTGATTCCTTGCCTGCATATGTTTGAGGAGTTGTGAATACAAATGTGATTACTTTGTAAGAACACTGAAATACAACAGAATCTTCTCTTCTATAGCTAGAAAATAGAATATGATGCCTTCTTTTCAAATTATTAGTGTGTACAGCAACAGAATTTGGTTGTGGAATTCACAACAGATGAATTGCAATTTTTACACCTACTATATATATTTATATAGAACTCAGTGGTGTGACCTGCACTCAGTGGGACTCCTGATGTGAAGAAATGCTCTCCAGTTCAAGTAAGGGCTGCACAACCTAGCACTCAAAACATTTCTGGGCTTTTCTCTCTGTGTCTGAGAAATGGCTGCCGCTCTTTTCTGGACCCCAAAAGAAAATAAGGAAAAACTGTAGCTTTACAGAATCCCTATCTGGGGGCAACCTGGAGCTCAGACAATCCAGGGGAGTTCAGGGAGGGATTGTGCAGGAAGTGATGAGTGAACAGCTGCAACCTCAGCAGCCTGGCCCTCTGTGGGCTGGTGTAAAGAGAGGACAGGGCACAGGAAGGCAGCTATGATTGTGAGGTGAGCATACATAGTGAAAGGCTCCTTGCATGCGTGCGTACATGCGCACACATACACACGTATCCAAGGACCAATAAAAATCTGGCCCTCTGTGTATACCAGAAAAAAGCTCCTAACTTTCCATTTTGCTCACACATAGAAGAAACAGAAAGTGATATTACAAATCACTAAGGATTTCTTTAAATAGATGGTTTTTGCTCTTAACTGGACTATATTTTAACTGTGTGCCGTGGGACCCTTTGTGTTTAGGATAGGCATGTGATTTATTTTGATAAACTGAAATTGACATAATTAAATATAGCTTTTATTTAAGTCAACCTGTGGAAGTTGGTATTTCGGTGAAAGGTTAACTAAGAAAAAATAAACAACTCACCAAATGGACAATGGCAATAATATCCTTCCAGTCCACTTTGACAGGATCCTCCATTGAAACAGGGGTTGCATTCACAGTAATTGACAGCAGACTCACAGGTTTTTCCTGCAATCAGGTAACCAAATGAACTTCCATGTAAGAGTTTTCATGTCAGTTTCAACACAGGTCTCACATTTAGACAACTAGCTTATGAACCCTGAATATATTTTCCAGCTGTGCCTTAGAAAGGAAGAATGATCCCCTGGATCAGCCACAGGACTGGGAGTCAAGAGATTGAGATTCTATTCCTGACTATGCTACAGATTTACTGTATGACCTTGAGAAATTTATTTAACTCCTCAGTGTCTCAATTTATTATCTCACAGAGGGAGTTGTGAGGCTGAAAAAAATGGATGTTTGTAAAGTGCACTGACAGTGTCAAATATATAGCAGGAAATTATTATTATACCTATTTCTTTTAAGTGCACTGAACTCATCAGGGTGATTGGAATCAAGAATAAAGAAAGCCTAACTTGAAATAGTATAAATGTAGCATGTTTAACACAGGCAGCTATTATAAGATTTTTCATATATTTTCCCATCAATTGTGTGATCTCCTTCCTGACTTAGAGGGACCATGGTCCTCTAGAGTTAAAGCATGTTATTTCTGATCCAGTTCTTTTCTAAACAGACATTGTCACATGTGGTAAATATTATTCACTAGAGAATAAACTGACGCCACATCATTCATTTCAACAAGGAATGTAACCTAAAGTACAAGTGAGGTTTTTTTGCAGACTCTGAATACTGGTAATGGGGCTCTATGAAAGAATAACCGCAAGAAGAGAAATTATAAGAGCTATCACAAGTATATACAGGAACACCAAATTAAAATGCTGTTCTTATGTAAACAATAACCATATCCTTGATTTAAACAATACATGAGATTTCTCTTCTCTAAGGTGCTCAGACACCGTAGTGGTGCATGACCTAAGTAACTCCCATTTTCTTAACCCATCATCTCCGTCTCTGCATCCCTCCAGTGGTTCTTCCTTTTTCAGTGCACCAAGCATAAACTACTTTTTTCACTTTTAATTTCCTTCATGGCTTAGCTGCACCCTATTATCATCTCATACAGTTTACATGTTGACACCTGCCTCCATTCTGTCTAGTCTTTATTGCCAATTAGTAAAAATTGCAACAATCATTTTTATATTTTTTCTCATGACACCCCTAACAAGTCTGCAAAGCCAATTAACCTTCTTCAAATCTCCCCTTAAAACTCACTTATGCCATTATGCTTACAAAATAAGCCAGAAACGGCTAGGTAGCTGGCATACTATTTACAAGCACTACTTATTACACTATTAATAATTGTCTTACTTTTACCACAATACAAATATTAAACTTTGTTAGAATACTGCATAGAATGATAGAAATGTAGGGCTGGAAGGAACCTCTAGAAATCATCAATCCCACCCTCCTGTGCTGAGGCAGGGCCAAGTAAACTTAGACCATTCCTGACAGTTATTTGTCTAACCTGATCTTAAAAAACCTTCAGTGATGGGGATTCCACAACCTCCTTTGGAAGCCTGTTTCAGAACTTAATTATTCTTTGAATTAGAAAATTCTTCCTAGTATCTACCCTAAATCTCCGATGCTGCAGATTAAGCCCATTAATTCATGTCCTACCTTCAGTGGACATGGGGAACAACTACCATCCTGTTTATAACAGTCCTTAACATATTTGAAGATTATTATCAGGTCCTCCCTTATTTTTTTTTCTCAAGACTAGTCATGCCCATTTTTTTACCCTTTCCTCATAGGTCAGGTCTTCTAAACCTTTTATATTTTTATTGCTGTCCTCTGGACTCTTTCCAATTTATCCACATCTTTTCTCAATTGTGGCACCCATAACTGGACACAGTATTCCAGTTGAGGCCTGATCAATGCCACAAGGAGCAGGACAATTACATGTTAATACACCCCAGAATATTAGCCTTTTTTGCAACTGCATCACATTGTTGACTCATATTCAATGTGTGATCCACTATAACCTCTCAGATCTTTTTCAGCAGCATTACCTCCTAGCCAGTTATTCCGCATTTTGTAGCTGTACATTTGATTTTTCCTTCCAAATTGAAGTACTTTGCACTTATCTTTATAGAATTTCATCTTCTTGATTTCAGACCAATTCTCTAATTTGCCTTTGAGCTTGATTTCCTCTGCAAACTTTATAAGCATACTCTCCACTCTATTATCTAAATCATTAATGAAAATATTGAATAGTACCGGACCCAGGACTGATCACGAGGTATCTCACTAGATACATCCAACCAGTTTAACAGTGAACCATTGATAACTACTTTTTGAGCAGCCACCTTATAGTAATTTTATCTAGAGCACATTTGCTTATGAGAATCTCATGTGGGACTGAGTCAAATGCCTTACTAAAATCAAAATATATCATGTCTACTGCTTCCCCCCATTCACTAGGCTAGTGACCCTGTCAAAGAAAGAAATTAAGTTGATTTGGCATGTTTTGTTTTTGAAAAATCCATGCTGGCTATTCCTTATAACCTTATTATCCTTTAAGTGCGACAAATTTAATTTTTAATTAGCATAATCTTGGGCATTTGACCTCCAGATAACCAAAGCTCTAGTTACCTGAAGGTCACTCATGTCCCATGATGGTAATGTGCAGTATGCAGTACTCTCTCTCTGGCCAAGGTCCTAGATTTCTCAGTATTTTGGATCTCCTTAAACCATTTAGAAAACCAGTGTTGTATTGTGTTAACTTGTTTAGCGTTCTTAGAAGTTTTGCAACATGTGTCTGCCTGTTTTCAGTACCTTTTGGTGATGGACTATACATTTAAAATTAAATAAAAATAAGGGTTCAGCCACCTATCCTGCAGAGACCATCTAAATCAGGCATCAGCAGTTTGGCAGGAGAGTGCTGGGAAAATTCTTTTGGGCTAATATTAAACTCTTAAATTCACCAAAGGTACTGGGAAGCAGGTCCAGTGCCTGTATCTTTTTTATAGTTTATAGTTTTTGGTTTTTTATTTTACTTTTTGGTTTTTCTTCTTGTATGCAAGAGGGAATGCAATCTTTTTTTATCTTAGATATAGCTGTTTTCTTTAAACCTTGAAAACTAGTATCCTAGAAATATTGATCTTTGATTGTGTTCAGCTAGGAGATAATATGTTACTAGAGTAGGGTACAAATAATAAACTGACCCATTGACAGTAGTTTTCAAAATTCAAACAAAGCTAGTAACACTAGTCTTTATTAGCTTAATCTAACTAAAGCAATCTCAATGTTCATCTTTTTCTTCTTCATTAGTGTTGACATAGCTGCTAAATCAGCTAAAGAACTTAGATATCTACTTCACAATACATATTTTAAACAGTTTTAAACAATGTTTTCTTCACATTTAACAACTGTTTGAACAATTGCTGATACCAGTAAAAGTTAGTTTACATTCCTTCCAATTGTTTTGACACAGGAGAAAAAGTACCCTCTGATTACACTAGACCAGGGGGCTTTTTAAACTAACATTTATTAAGAATAAAGAGCAAATCCAAGTCTATCTCTGCTGCTCACTAAAGTCATGAGAGGAATATGTTTCTTCATGTTTGAAATAACTGTGCTGGTTTAACTAAGTTTTCTTTGAACCAGTACAGATCATTTATCCTCTTCAAATCAGTGTTACAACACACTCATCTAGAAGGCAAGAGCCCTTTAAATCAGAATCAGGGGAACAAAAGTAGAATACTGGAGAGCTATTTCAATTTAACTCTATGGATGCTTAGCCTAAGGACTTTCAAAAATGCTTTTGATAAGAAGGCCTTTAAGAAAATCTAGTAACCAGGTGGTGAGTGATAAACTCTTATTTTAGATTAAAAACAGATTAAGAGATAGGAAGAAAAAAACCCAGAAATAAGTGACATGCCTACATATATATCTATAAATTCAAAAGATTTTGCTATTTAGTTCAATAGGAGTGGAATTGAGTCCTTTATTGGTACCATGATTGTAGCTCTCTATCTGTAAAGCCAAACTGCCTTAGTACATGAATCCAACCACAGAAGACTGGGTGGGAGTGAAAAAATAATTCATTTTAGAAACCTCCAAAATGATCTAAAATAGATTTTCCATAAACCCAGGTACCATAGTATTAATGATCTGAAACAAAATCCACCAAGTCAAGAATAAAATGATCTTTTCTCAATAAGAAGTGGAGATTCTTTGCTCTTTGCCATGTTTTCACTTGTGATGGTTCATGAGATATTGGACCTTAAATATATCCCTTCTCCAGAACTGAATATCTTTCCATCCTGACTATCAGCCAGTTCTGGGGAGAAATTTGGGTTTGGAGAGGAAATTTCTGTAGCGGGTAATTTAAAAAAAAAAAAAAAAGATGGCTGTTGGAAGCTGTTTGAGGTTACCTATATCTATTGTACAAATCTTAGCACACAAACATTAGCTTTCCAGCTTTACTAACAAAAATATTTTTAGAAAACGCAGCGTGGTTACCTCTCCCATCTCTTTACTGGGGTAGCCTACAGATGTGATAGTTGACACAATCGGATGTTAAAAGATGTATGTAGATTATGCTTGTTTGAGCTCTAATATAATGGTTTAACTGTATGTGAATTTCATCTGGAGTGAGGAGACAGCTAGATTTCAATTCTCACATATAAATCTGGGTTTGGTGGGAAAAGTTTGCAAATTTACTGTTGTTTTCCTGTTCTGTTTGGGATAAAATGCATTTGTATTCAGAGACTGAATTGTTTTGTCTGAAGAGACAAAAACAGGACAGTTTTCCATGATCAGAGAATGAACACAGACATCATTAAAAGACAGACTGCGAACTCCTTCCTCACATTGCTCAGCAGTTAATCACTTGAGTAATCCCATTCACTCCAATGGGATTACTTGGGCGACACACTGTTCACCAATGTAACAGATTCTCAATCTGGTTTAGGGTTTCCAGGTATTCAGTTTTTAACTGGACTTTCCAGTTGAAAAGGGAACCTGGTAGTGTCAGTTAGCACTGTTGACCTGACACTAAAAGTCCAGTTACCGGGGGGGGGGAGGGAAGAGGGCGGTGTGCACTGGGTCATCAACCCGTGCCAGCCAGGGGTATAATTTGGAGGGGCATTGTCCCTCACTGCCCTCCACAATTTCTGCAAGCACCAAGTAGGACTCGCTCCACTCAGCCTGTCAGGGTGAGAGAGTTCTGTCCTTCCCATGCTGTGCCAGCTCACTCAACCCCTTTCCCTGGCTCAGACTGGCAGATCTGGGATACTGCCTCCTGGATCTTAATGTCTGTCGTTCTCTTCTCCATGTGCTGGGTCCTGTTTCTGTACAACGGTGAGTGCCCATGGGGAGGGGCAGGGCAAGAGAGTGGGACTGGAAGAAGACGCAGGGGGGGAAGGAAGGAGAATGGGATAGGGAAGGGCATAGGGGAATGGGACAGGGGAGGGGGATGGGGCACAGCACAGTGTGGAGAGGAAAGGGAATGGGGTAGGAAGAGGAAGGGGATAGGGACAGGGGAGGAGAAAGGGATAGGGGATGGGGAAGTGGGATGGGGCAGCAGCCAGTAGGGTGAGGAAAGGGGATTGGGTGGGGAAAGGAAGGGGACAGGGAGATAGAGAAGGGAAGTAGGGTTGCCACTTGTAAGGGTTTTATTCGGACAGCCTGGTTTTTGGCTTCTGTGTCTGGGTGCCATTTAGGGTTCCCAGGTCCCGAGCCAGGTGTCTGATTTTTGGGACCTGGCAATCCTAAATGGCAGCCAAACCAAAAGACTGGTTACTGTGGGGTGGAGGGAGGAGCTGGGTCATTAACCCCAACCCTTGCTCAGCTGGGGTTGCCTCCTACCTGCAGGCAGGTTCCTTGAGACAATCCAGCAAGCGGGGGGATAGGGGAAGGAGTGAGCGACGAGGGGGAGTTTCGGGGAATACGCAGCACAGGGGCGGGGTAGGGGCCTCGGGGGTCTGGTTACCAGCATTTAGAAAGGTGGCAACCCTAATGTTCTGGCCTTAAATGCTCAGTTCCATTGCCTTACTTAGATATGTTCCTTGTGACTTAATTAAACTCACAAGTTTGGCATATCCCGGTTTTCTAAGCACAGTCTTCAGGGCATTTTTCACAAAGTTTCTCTTCTAAGATTAATAACACGTGTGTCTAATACTAATTTTTTGAGGAGTGAGCACATTGATTTCCTTAGGTAAATTATGGCCTGGAGTTGAACATATCGCCAAATGATTATTAACTTTTCAGTACTATGGGAAGTTTATCTTTCAGATTCCATTTTCACAGATTTGGATTACTGTGCATCTGCTAACCAAAGACTCCTTTTTTTTTTTTGAGGAGATATAAAAAGTAACATTGTTTCCATATGTTTGAGTGCTTCAGGTTATCAAATCTGAGGGAGGGGAGGAATCAGTCAATGATTTTGAAACCAGGGTGGGCTCAGGTGTGCCAAGTCTTAATATTCGTGGGGCATAGAGCTGCATCCTGTGGCTGACGCAGTATGGCTGCCGAGTAGATTTATACATATTCCCACACAGACAAAAAACTTTGTTAGCTTAAAGTCACAATGCACCTTCCTCCAAAACACACTGAAAAACGCAATAAACAGTTGTCTTTAAACACCCCATCTATATGCTCCTTCTCAGCCTCAACTTCTTCCTTTCCACGGACCAGACTCCACATCATCCCAAGCAACCCACAGCTATCTCTGAGTTCATTTTTATAATAATTTTTAAACTAAATTAAATTAAATAATAAAAATAAAGGGGAAACAGACAGTGATTTGTGGTAGGGGAGTTCAGGAATTGGGGCTGGATATTGGGGCTGAGGAACTAGTGAAAGCAGTGGGATCCAGAGATTTAGCACAGAACTCTGCTATCCAGTCCCACTCAAGAGCTCTCTTCACCAGTCCTGGTTACTAGCTTTTATGCCTCCCCACAAATACATGCCCTCTCACACCTAGCACCCAGTCCCTCAGACAACTAAGCTCAGAAGCTGAGTCCCAGCATATCATTGACTTCCTGAGATCTGCCAGCTGATGAATCACAGGAGGTCTGTCAGGATGAGCACTTCGGCCTGGATTCCTAAATACTAGGATCCTAAATTCCTAAAATCCTAAAATAGGGTGTGCTCCCTGAAGGGACTCAGGTGCCTTAGTCTACATTAGCACTTATGCCAGCAAAACTTTTGTCGCTCAGGGGTTTGAAAAAAACACCCTCTAAGTGACATAAGTTTTGCCGGCATAAGCGCTTGTGTGGACAGTCCTATGTGGGGAGGAGACGCTCTCCTGCCGACATAGCTACCGCCGCTCATTTAGGTGGTTTATTATGTCGGTGGGAGAGCTTTCTCCAATCGACATAACGCGGCTACGCAAACGCTTATGCTGGCAAAGTTTATGTTGCGCCGGGGGCTGTTTTTTTCACACCCCTGAGCGACAAACGTTTTGTTGGTATATGTGCTAGTGTAGACAAGGCCTTAGAAAGAGAGTCACAAAACTTAACATGCTAGGCATGGACCTGCATACAGTAACCATGTGAGATGCCGACGGGGATGGCGTGCGAGGTTCCCTTCCTACCCTGAAATAGGCATCTAAGTCTGGGCTGCAGGGAGGTGCCTATTTCTTCTTGCCATCAATGAATGTGAACGTGGCTGGAGTCAAGTGGCATAGGAGCCTAAGGAATTTCTTGCACGAATGAGTTAGGTGCCTGCCTCACTCTGCAAGATATGGCAGGAGGAGGTGGCAGCGGTGATGTCCACTTTATAACTTTTAGCATGGTAGTTGCCTTGCCTGGCAAAGCAAGGTAGCACTTGCCTGGGATGTGGGAGACTCAGGTTGAATTCCCCCCTCTCTGCCAGAGGTAGAGAAAGGATCTGAACAGGGGCTTGCTCTAACCACTGAACTATGGGATATTCTGATGTCGGGCTTTCTCAATCTATCCTGTTGAAGCTGTTCCACCACTGACAAATAATGGAAGAGTGACTGAAGTGAATGGACTAGACCCAGGGTCAGTGGGAGCCCTACCCACTGGGCTACAGAATCAATCTCTTGCTCTCTCTCTGAATATATCTACACTACAGCTGGGTGGAAGCCTCACAGTACAGGTAGACTCATGCTTGCAGGGCTCGAACTAGTGCACTGAAAATAGTGTGGACATTGCAGCTCCGAGGACAACTCGGTCTCTACCTTCCACGTTTTGTAATGCGTCTGCAATACCACTGTTCAGTGGATGATGCAGTTTGTCAGACTGGTGATTCCTTCCTGATTTGGGCATCGGTAAAAGGAAAAAAATTATCTTCCTGTCACTGACAAAATGTCCCAGAGAGATTGATTAAGTAGGGACAGAATTAATTGATATTGACAGGATCAAATCAAGCTACTACAGTCAGGATCAAAGGTCGCAGACAAATGAAACCACATTTCAAATAATTAAGAACCAAACCTTTTGTTAATGATAAATAAAATGTGTACCAACTGAAAGCTGCTGGGTTAAACTTTGGTTAATTTGGGCTGTTTACATTCTATGCCTCAATATGTCCCTCTTTTAAACTTTAATTTTGAATTTGAAACAATTTAACAAATCTACATTCCTCTATCATAATAAGCCTGGAAAATAGGAAATGAAGGGATCTCAGGCAGGGTAGGCAAACTATTGTAAGCCACAAAGTATATTCCTTTTAAAAGTGACTCTTTTCAAAACAAAACCTGATCATCATTAATAGACATAATTATAACAGACTGTTTAAACCTTAATGATGTTGCTCTGAGGTAATCTGTCTTTATAATGCTGTTCTGTGGAATGAACTAAATTACCTCCACAGTGTGATGAAGTGAAATGCAGCTGACAAAACATAATCAATCAAATAAAAGTAAGTCTACCCTCTCTGTCTTGAAGTAAGCCATTACAAAGATCTACAACTCATGTACTCTAATTTACATTGAACAGAAGGCCTGTGTTGGAAAGCACTAATATCCATCTACACACAAGAACTACAGTGTTGGTGTCTCTTGATGCTGCATGCACATTCAATTAAGAGGTACAGTATTTTTATTTTGAGAGCAGCCATTAAACTATACATCTAGTACACCGAATTACACCAGCTCTTGCTACTTGCATTTGAAATGGAATTACTCATCTCCACATAGGTAGGATGAGGGAGAAAAGTATTTTGGCTTCTTCTCTTTCACTTAGGCACACAGAGTGTATTCATGAAGATACAATTTTGTGCTTTCTTTGTTAAATCAGTAGAGGTGTCTTTAGTCAAATGCCTTTTATTTACTTCTTTTTTTGGGGAAAGAATGTTTAAGGGAAACAAGATTAATCTTACAACCCTTTCCCTCCTTCTATTCTGGTATGTTGGCAATATAATAATCATATACATGAATATTATATCATGTGACTTAGGTGATCAGTCTCACTACATAAATAACCAATAGTGAATAGTGATAGTTCACAAACAATCCATACGATGAAACTTGTTTGCATAGACATATGCATAATTCATTTATAGAACTCAGGACACGTTTGTGAATAGCTTTCAGGCAGAAAAAAAAACTAAATTTACTGAATTATTAATTGTGAGCAAATTATCCAATCAGCTCTACTGACATCCACCTTTAAAGTTATCTTGCTTTGTTGATAAAAACTTTAGTATCTTTTTTTTTTGTTCTCTGCTATTTAGTTTTCAGGAACTTAAGTAATATTTAACTTTAGCTACTTACCAGCAGAAAGGAACTATCAGTTCACTTTTTTCTTCATATCTTTGGATTAGAATTGTATGTTTCCTGAAAGGCCAGTTGATCTATGAAGTTTTAGAACTCACAATCTGAAAATGTCTAACTCGCTGATTTTCTGTTTTACAATTATTTGTGCTGACAAATAGTTTTAACTAACACATGCAAGAGCACCATGTTAAGTACACAGTTTGAAAACCTAGCTCAAACCATATGAAAATCTCAAAACCCATCAAATATAATTCATTAAAATGTTCGTATGTTTACAAGCATCTGTCACAACGCAGAACAAATGTCATGTTTAACTTACGTTTGATAAGGGTTGAGCATTAATATGACATTAGTCGCACAAAAGTCGTCTGCACTTTTCATTAACTTCATCTACACGCTATAGGCTGATGTTACAGTATCCTGCTAACGCCAACAAAGCATTCTGCTGAGCTGTACCAGCAAGCATGTGCCCATTTAACCTCCAGTGTTAATGATTTAAAGCATTAAAGAGGGATGGGTGCCCTAGAATTATTCTGCCATGCTCCTGGCAAAATAATCTGATATACTAATTCAATGTGAAATAAAATCCTGGATCATTAACTTAATTAGAACCTCTAGTCAATTAACAATAATTGCTAGTGACCTGAGGCTCTGCAGTTTCCTGATGCAGTTCACACAACGGATCACATCCATGTCTTTTGTATCAAGAAACTTCTTGTGCTGACCATATGTTAGCAGTCAGGGCTGTTCTTTAAATGAAGTTGCTGAATCCACTGTTTTGAAATCTACCAAACATTTTTTTTTCTTTTATATTTATCTGATTTTTTTTTAAATGAACTAAGCTCAGTTTATCATTTACAAACGAGTCTTTGTATTAGCCTGGTAGAGCAAACACTAGCAAATTGTAATACCATGCTGACCCTAACTTAACAAATATCTCCCTCTCCCTCTGCAGCTACTTGGAGGACAGATGCCCCATCACCTCCTCACTGGGGAGGAGCAGTAGAGCAACTTGAGGCAAGGTTCCTGCCACCTACATGTATTGGGCTAAGTTGCAATGGGGCATACAGCCTCAGTAGCTACTCTTCATGGCCACCAGCTATGTGGGGCACAGAAACCCCAGAGGGGAAACCTTATGAGGAAGAGACTCTCTGGGTCCATAGCAGGAGAGGCGCAGGAGCCCAATAATAGCAGCATAACTTCAAAGAGCAAATCCTGACATAAGAACCACCAATTTACCTGAATGTTTAATTCCAGGCAATTGGTCTGGAGAAAGGAATGGGCAGTAATCAAAAACCCCCCTACAAAAACCAAACCAAACCACAGATACATATGCATTACCATTAAGCTAATTTATAATCTTGCATCCAGTAACTCCGTACCACCTCTTCTCTCTGTTTTGTCTTCCCTTGTCATGTCTCAGGCTGTAAACTCTACAAGACAGGGACTTTGTACATGTTTGTATAGTGTCTAGTAGAAAAAGGCCATGGTCTTGACTGAAGACTTTGGGCCACAAAAAGAAGACATAACAAGTAGTGACAATTATATTTCAGAAGAGGGCAGGTTAGGTAACATAGGAAGGCATATGGGGAAAGCAATTTCAACTTCGCAGGCTATTATAGTGAATTTTCAAACCAACTGTTGCCCCCTAATCACATTCATTCATAATAATATTCCTTGAGAAAGACCTATTGAAACCCTGGAGTAAATCTTTTCATTTAGGTTTTCTTAGTTTTCCTTTTATTATGTCTGGAGAAAGTAGCCATAAATATTGGTTAGGATTTGTTTAGATGGTCCTTAAATGTCATGTTATCAAATGATTTGGACTCCCATTCCTCTGTAGGAAAAAAAACGTATTTTGAATTCCTCTGTTGTTTTCCTAGGGTTACTCCAAGTTTATTCACTGCACCTGAAAGACAGTGAGCTTTTCCTACTTCTAAGCAGATCTTAATGGTAAATTGTGGAGTTTTTGTACAGACGGGGAACAGAAGTTGAAATGAGCATGTTAGAGCTCTTATGTTTCACTCAGACATCACAGTATGCTGGGCCTGGTTCATACGATGCTCCCATTTTATACCTGTGGCGTTCCAAAGCAGTGGTGAATCCCACTAACTCCAGCCATCATGGCCAATAGCAAACTGATTCTCTCTTTGGTTTCAGAGATTGTCATTAAACGCAGAGTTCAAACTGGCTTAGTAGATGTAAGTGCCAAGAATCATATGTGAATGAAAGTTACTAGTACCTTATTTTTTCTACCCTTTAAAGACAACATCTTTAGGCATCAGTAAAACTAGGAAAATGCCTAGCATGCCATACTTCGACTTAAAGCATGAAATAACTACACAGTATGTATTTTTATATGCAACTGTCCCCTATTCTTCACATCTTTCTCTAAATATAAATGAAACATTTAATAATACAAAACATTTATCCTTCAGGATCTTCACTAGGAAAAAACTGTCAAATCTGGCTAATACAAATATGTTTGTAAACTCTTATGCTTGAATTTTTCTAATGTTTCAGACTAATAATATTATATCCTTCAAAAACAAACAAACAAACAAACAAAACAAAACAAAAAACAAGCCTGTTTTTTTCTTTACACTCCTCAGAACTCAAACAAAGACAAAATAAGCATGGATGCTTAGGGTCCGCTTGCACCAATACAATAAATCACACCAGCCCAAGAACATTACTTTGTAAAGCACTCTGAGGCTCTGGCTCCGGAAGCTTAAGTTTGTCCTTATTCAGGACAGCACTTAAGCATCTGATTTCACTGGAACTTAAACATGTGCTTAACTTTAAGCACATGCTTCTTACGTGCTGTCCTGAATAAGGATGCTTTTCCTGAATCAAAGCCTTAAGAATCATTTAAGACTGTCAGATAATCATGCTGAAATCATTTTAATTGGCAAATTAAATAGTGTAAGACTTTGATAAACTGTCTAGTCCTGATAATTGCATGATAAACTGTCTAGTCCTGATAATTGCAAAATCTGAACACATCTTCCTTTTGTCTCCTAAAACCTAGGACTGTCTGATCTCACCATAAAGGGTCTGCCCTCTGAACCTGTTATTTCTCCTAAAATGGCCAGAAGTGTCTATGCCCAGTAACTCATTTCTTTCTCCACAGGGAGAAGTGAATTTAATCCTCAGGTGTGATAAGAATGTAACATTCATTTATATTGTTGGCTAAAAACAAAGCATAAACAAACAAAACGTGGAAACAACATACATGTGCCTTTCTCCCTGATCCCTCTGCTTATCTGTTGTTTCCCCTGCCCCACCCTTCGTTTGTTTTTTGTCTTATATCATGGTAAGAAATCTAGGGCAGAGACTGACTTTCCTTACATGTTTGTCCACAACTTAGCACATGCAGGGTGCTCCTGTAATATAAATCATAATAATAAGAAAATAATATTTTAAAGTATTGGAATTGGGTGTAGCATATTTAACAAATGGGATAGTTTTGTGAAATCTCTTTTTCTAACAAGGATCTGCAGGGTGACATTTGCCTGAGGATAGAACAATAAGAACAATGTTACTGTCAGCATCTTAGTTTCTTTGCTCAGTTTTATTTACTCTCAGCATCTTATTTTGATTATTCCTCTGCTTATTTGGAATACTCATATTTAGACTGATCATCATAGTTGGAGCAGATCTGACTGGTACTCAAAAAACATCTGTACCCTCTCTCTGTTTCCTCTACACTCTAATTCCAGAAGGACAAATAGATCATACCTGTATAGCCAGTTTTACAAACACAGTTGAAGCTTCCTGGGAAGTTCTGGCAGACAGCACCATTTTTACAAGGGCTGGACAGGCACTCGTTGATGTCTCTCTCGCAGGCCATTCCAGTAAAACCATCTGGACAACTGCATGAGAATCCTCCCACCAAGTTGTGGCAAGTCCCATCATTGTGGCAAGGGGATGGGAGACATTCGTCAATGTCAGTTTCACACAAATTACCATCATATCCTGGCATGCACCTACACACGAAGGGCTGAAGAGGTTCATTTGCCAGGATGATTACTGGGATGCTCTCGTGGTTCTTTAAAACAGGTCTCACAGCCAGCCTTCTCAAGCAGCTTCCTCCATTTTGACAGGGGCTTTGTACACATGAATCATGATCCACAGATTCTATCCGTACTCCACTCTGACGGAAAAGGATTTCTTTGATGCTCTCAAAGAAGGTCGCCACGCCACTGGGATTCACATACTGATTGTTGTTCCGTTTCACAGCTGCCATCAGGAAGGTTCTGTTACTCTCTTCATACACCCCGTAGAGCTGCACAGCAGTTCCTAATCCAGGTAACTGTGAACTGGCAATACGCAGGAAGTGAAGGTAGTGATTTGTCAAAAAATCTCTGACAGTTTGCACACTAAGGCGAAGAAGAATGCTGCTGTCAATTGTGGCATTATTGAACCCTGCAAAGAAAACCCGAACACTGCTAGTAACTGCACTGTGTAGCCCATCACTGCTAAGGACTGTCAGATCGAATGTTCCCTCTGTGGACCTTGCCTGGGAATGCAGGTCACAAGTGCCCCCTGGAATATTAAAGAGGCTTGTAACTCCTGAAGTAAGGGAACAACGGAAGCTATCTAAAACATCTGGATCCTGGGGTTTCACATTGCCTAAAATTCCACCCGGGAATAGGTTGCCGTAGTAGTGAACAAAGATCTCTACTGTTCTAGGTTGCGATGGATTGTCATTTTGGTCTATTACCTTTATTTGTACAGTTCCTGTGGACGACATCTGAGGAATGCCAGAGTCTCTGGTAATCACTGACAAGTAGAAGTCACCAATTTGCTCTCTGTCAATTTCCCTAGTTGTGCTCAAAACTCCTGTTGTGCTAAGACTAAAATAACTAGTTGCAGGGCCAGTGCTAAGCAAGTAGTAGGTAAAGGGGCCTTGATTTGGAGGGAGATCAGGATCTGATGACTGAAGTGTCATCACATGAGTTCCTGCACGATTATTTTCCATTACTTCTCCCTGGCTGGTAGACAAGGTAGGTCCATTATCATTGATATCTTCTAAAATTACCAATAAAGAGGCACTTCCTGTTGCTGAAGGTGTTCCTGAATCAATTGCTAACACAGTTAGGTTATAGACAGGTAAAGATTCTCTGTCCAATTCTGCAGCAACAGTAACTTGTCCTGTCTGTGGGTTGATGGAAAAGGCACCATTGTCATTCCCAGAACCAATAAAATAGGAGAACCTGCTCCAACTTGGGACAGAATCTGAATCAAAGGCACTTACAAATGTGACATGGGTCCCTGGAGGAACACCTTCACTGATTTGTATATTGTAAACCTCTAGGCTAAAAACTGGAGGATCATTAGCATCTAATACAGTGATATTTACAATTACTTCATCTACATCGGCACCGCGAATGCTCCCAAAATTTTTTGCAAGAACTTTCAAACTGATTCGCTCTTCCTTTTCTCTGTCCAAAGAACCTGAAACAGAAATTTGTCCATTCTTCTCATTAATCTGGAAACCCTTCTTTCTGCTACTGCCAAAGATAAGATAGTGGACTTCTCCATCAGTTCCCATATCACGGTCACTTGCAAAGACTTCTCCCACAACCATGCCTTTAGAGGCTGCTTCAGAGACCTCAAAATAGTAAAGCTTGGACACAAAACGTGGCACATACTCATTTGTTCCTTCTAATTGGATGTTGACACTAGCAAAACTGCATCGTTCTTCATCTGGAACATTAAAAGCTTTCACAGTTAGATGATAACTTTGTTTTGTTTCATAGTCTAAGAATCCTTGGGTGGTGATAATTCCCGTGTTGGGATCAATGACAAAGAGGTCACTATCTGAGGACTGCACTGCATATGCAATCATGGCATTAGGTCCAGAATCAGCGTCAGTTGCATTTAGACGGATAACAGTTGTCCCACTTGGGGCATTTTCTAATACATTAGGGAAGTAGTCTTCTGGGCTGAATACTGGAGAATTATCATTCACATCAATAACATTAACAGTGACACTGCAGTAACCTGTTCTAGCTACCCATCCTCCATCTGTAGCGCTAACAATCATCTTATGATTTTGGCATAACTCATAATCAAGGGGTTTGGCTAGAGTCAATGCACCTGTGGATGTATTAATAGCAAAGATACCAGCCTCATTTCCTGAAGAAATATTATATTTGATTAGTCCATTCATAGCAGCATCCCTATCCCTTGCTGAAACAGTCCTGACAATGGCTCCAACAACATGACTCTCAGGGATAGTAACACTTATATGGCTTTGAGAGAACTCAGGTGTATGATAGTTTTCCTCTGTGATAACTATTTGAACAGAAACCTCGGATGATAGGGGGGGATTACCTTTATCCTTTGCTTTTACCTTAAGCAGAAAGTTTTGGTTCAAATCTGTCATGAGTGACGAAGCTACAGAAATCCAGCCTGAACTGCTCTCCAGCTTAAATTTATCAGTGTTGTTTTCATTAGAAATGAAGTATTCAACTTCAGAATTCAGTCCAAAGTCCTTATCGTCAACTGCAGTAACTTTAATTAATTTAGTACCAACTCCTACATTTTTAGTCACAGGGGTAAAATATTTAGTAGCAAGAAACTGTGGTGCATTGTCATTGCTATCCACTATGTTGATTGTGACTGTTGTCTCACTCAGCAAAGAAGGACTGCCTCGGTCTGAAGAAGTAACTATGAAGCTGTGCCTGTTGATATTGATGTTGCTGGAACCACTGGAATTTTGATACTTTAAATATTGCTTATTGAAAATCTCCCCTGTGGTTGCATTAATTCGGAAGAACTCAGACTGGGATTTTATGAAGTAGAAAACTTGGCCATTAGATCCTTCATCAGGATCTGTTGCTGAAACCTGAGTTACTTTCAATCCAACCTCAGTAAGCTCGGGACAATCTAAGTAATAGGATGTTTTTGTGAATCGTGGAGCATTATCATTGACATCTGTCACAAATATAGTCACATCTGTGCTTACTGTCCACCCAGAATCATGTGCAGAAACTCTGATTCTATAGCGGTCTGTGTCTTCCCTGTTTAGATGTCTACTGATTGTAATGTCCCCGGTACTAGGATTTATGATAAATGGAAGACTTGTATCCCTTATGGAGTACCTGCTGATAGCATTCACACCAATGTCTTCATCTGACGTAGTGACTCGTGTAACTGTGTAACCCAGAGGTGCATTTTCGGGCACAAGAGCACTGAATATCTGTAAGAACCTGGGAGCATTATCATTTTCATCTAAAATATTAACAACAACTTTTACTGTGGTGCTCTGAAGAGGTGTACCTCTGTCTGAAGCTTTTATGGTTAGCGTGTAGCAAGCCAAATTTTCCCTATCCATAGGTCTGACACTTCTAATTTCACCTGTGGCTCGATTAATACTGAAACTATTTTCTTTATTGCCATCAACTATTTCATAGTTCACCTGTCCATTTGGGCCACTGTCCTTATCCACAGCAGTGAGAGTCAGAATTTTACGTGGTGAAAGGTTCTCTATTATTTCAGCAATGAATGGATCTCGCTCAAACTCTGGTGCATTATCATTGACATCTACCACTGTTACTTCTAATTTCTCATAAGAGGAGAAAGGAGGAAAGCCCATATCTCTGGCCTCAATCCAAACCACATATTTCTGTATTTCTTCAAAATCCAAAGGTTGGCTGATGGACACATGTCCTGTTAGTTGGTCAATCTGGAAGGTATTGCCAAGGTTACCACTAGCAATGTAGTAAGACAAGGAACCTCCCCTGGACGAAGACCCAGAAACAGTGGTGACAAGAGTACCAATTGCCTGATTTTCAGGAAATATGAAAGTCTGTTGCTGAACTTGAACTTGAGGGAAGTCTGCTTTGTTCACAAATCTCACAGTTACCGTTGTAGAGTCTGTTTTTGGATACAGGCCACCATCTTTTACGTGAACGGAAAAAGTCACTTCAGAAGCCCCTGTCAGTGCGTCAGCAGCCATAATTGCCCCCCTCGTTGGGTCAATATGGAATTTTTCAGAGTTCTTTCCCATGAGGGAATAGTGAAGCTCAGCATTGGGCCCAGAATCAGCATCTGTGACTGTCACAGCAAACACAAATGAACCTGCCAAGGAGAACAAAGAGGATAATTAATTTTGTGTAATAAAAATAGGACATTTGAAAGTAATTTTTCACTGTGAAGCACTGGGAACTATGCACACCAGTCCTGTTATTTTTCTTCTATTATTTAACTTAATGCTGTTCTGAAAATTAGCCCTTTTTCATAAGTATAAAAGGGAATATGAGATATTAAGTCAAATTTTCTACCACTGCAGGACTATTTGTATGCACACAAAAAAATGCATGCACGTGCATACATCAACATTTGTGCCTGAAAATCAGATAAATTCACAGAAAATAAAATAAAATAAATAAAAAAGTTCGTGTATGTACAAATGTTAGCAAATGCATCTCTGATTTTCTGAAACTTTCGCATCACATTTTGACAATATTCCCTAACTAAGATTATATGAAAACTCTAAGTCTAATACTTTGCATGGTATTTAATAGTATTTTAGA
This sequence comes from Emydura macquarii macquarii, assembly GCF_026122565.2. NCBI lineage: Eukaryota > Metazoa > Chordata > Testudines > Chelidae > Emydura > Emydura macquarii. The sequence goes on along the minus strand of NW_027133181.1, from coordinate 2,262,204 downwards.
TGATTCTATGTTTTGCATATTTTGTATACATGTAGCAATTAGGTGTGCCTGTAATCCAGCATATGTTGACAGTTTGGTTTGCACTTGCACGTATCTGTTTGCACTTGCAAATCCAACACTGCTCATGTATCTGGGTACTTGCGTGCATAAATTGTGCATGCATGCTTTTGAAGATTTGATGCTGAATGTCCACTATGCTGAACATCCATTCACTGGCTTTGCTAGTGTTGATTCATGGCTCATACCAGATCTCTATATAAATAATGTAATTTTCAAACTCTGAAGGCAAAATCTGTGAGGGACAGGAGTGACTTTGACAGTGTCCACTTAAACCATTTCTTCTTGTCACTATTTTTTGGAGAGCAACATTTTATACTCTAAAGGGAGGAACTGCAAGATGAAGAACAATACCAAAATACAGCAGTACTGCAGTACTTGAGCGTGACAAGATTGGGACAAAATTAAGAGTTCTGCTTCAGTTTGGCACATTAATTTTATGTGGTTGTGATGACTTGTCATAGCCCCATTTTTAAGCCTGACACAATAATTAAAGCAACCAAGCTGTATTCTTGTCTCCGAGTGTGCATTAAGACCACTGTGAAGTAACCACAGCAAAAAATTAAATGTTATTGTCTTTGAGACTATCTACTACAATTAGTGCTGTGCCTGCCAAAACCGTTAACTTCAGTGGTTTTTTTGAGTAGTTTGAAGGGATTCTAAAATTTCCTTTTAGCTGAAGCTTGTTTGGCATACAGGTTCTCAATTTTATGATTTAAAAAAAAAGTGTTTTATTTAAGTTTATTTGCTGTTTTTTAAGTTGGTGAAGTCCAAAGAAATTGTGACTGACTCATTTTGACTTTTCCCCCCTTTTCTAATTAAAAAGGTTTTATGTTAAAAACAATGGTAGGACACTACCAGATAATATTGGATAAGTCATATATGCTCTGCCTAAATGTATGAAAATTGAAAATAAAACCTTCAAAAGAAATCTACCCATATGTTACTGATCTCAAACCAGCTGTACACTGCTCATAATGTATGAAGTTTCATCTTTTACAACAAAGGTCTTTGTTGATACTGTTGTTCTGATAGGGGGAAGAGGTATGGATAAAATGCATCTTTCCTTAAAAGACAGTTTGGAATCACTTAAAATTTAGAAGGCTGGACACAATTGCTTGACAATGTGATATTATATTTCTTAAAAAGAAAAATAAATAAATATGTTTCACAATCTTCTGTACAGGAAACATGTCTGCTTGTCTGTACAGAGTGTTAGATCCTTGCAATGTGAGCAATAATATGCAACTTTGTGAATTTATGATACATACAGTGATCTAGGGTGACAAGATAGCAAGTGTAAAAAATCGGGACGGGGGTGGAGGGTGCCTATATAATTCCCGAATATCAAGACTGTCCCCATAAAATCAGGACATCTGGTCACCCTTTAGTGATCACACTTTAAAACCTTCTGCTGTTTTGAGAGAGTAGAGGTTCCAGAGTTATTCCAGAGATATTTCAGTATAAGACACTTTTTAATTGTGACCAATGTATATATGAATGTTTTTGGGATTACCATGAGACAAAAACCTGCAAAAAATAAATATGACAATAAACCAGTACTCACTCTAGAGTACAGCACTGTGCCTGTGGAATGGTTATTTTAATCTCGAGTAGTGAATTCTAACCCATTGCAATATATCATCTCATAATTACACAACTTAAAAACCTTTCTAAGTAATCACAACCCTCCCTGTATTTCAGGTATTTTATAAAAGCTAATAAACTGAATAAGATCAGTTAATAACTAGACATCTATTATTTATGAAACATTATGACTTTCTATGATTAATGAGTGATATTAACATTCTGTATTTAACCTATTCTACTCATCCTATGAAGTGCTCATCCTAAGAATGAAAAATATTAATAAAGGCAGCACTTCAGGCTTTTTCACTTCTGATGTACTTATCGTATTTGTTTAAACACAAACTGTATAATCAAGCAACTCAATTCTACAGTCATGTGAAATTTGGAGGTGCAAATGATGCAGGACCTATGAATATTTATACAAAATGGAAAGGATATGTGACTTAAAGAAGTCTCCAGAAAAGCTTTTATAATTAAAATGTAACACAGACAAGAATCATTAAAAGATATTTTTGATATCTTTTCTAAGACCTTCTCAGTGACACAGATTCCGAAAGGCAGAAACGGCAGTTATCATCCCTTCCTCTAAATGTAATTTTATCATTTCTTTCTCTTTTAGATTTGAAGGCTTGATTCTGATTTACACTGAGCCCAGTTATAACACTGCAAGCGTAAAGGGACTTTAAGGTCAGTGGAAGTGGAAGTCATGCCCACTGTAAGGATCCTTTGCTCTATCAGAGTGATGTAAAGGGCCCTAAAATAAATGAGATTAAGACCCCAAGTATTCTTTTCCTTCACAAAGAAATAAACTGTAAAGTAAAAAAAGGATTAATCATTTTAAAAAGTGTATAATACACTGTGGATGATGTGCTACCTTTTCTTAAACAAAATAATATTATGATCTGTATAGAACCAGAGGTGTCAAGTACACTTGGGAAACACATAGGAAGACAAATTCCCTACCCTACCCAGAACAGTCTTGATTAGACAAGTTTTGGGATTCAGTAGATGGCAACTTGAAAAAGGGACCTTTTCATCACAGAAGTTTGCATGTTAAAATTTATTTTTTGGTCCACTAAAAGGTGTCACATCAACTGTTCTGTATGTTTTTTCTCCATAATAAAGTTTATAGAACTTTTCATCTTCAAAGCTCTTTATAGAGATTAACTAATCTAGTTTTACAAAATTACTGTTGTGAATTAATAACAAGTCAAACAAAAATACCAGCTCTTCTGGAAAATACAGCATATACAGTAACTGGTGAGCTTCAAAAGACTAAGAGTATGATTTGATGTGGCTGTAAAGAGAAAAAAAAGCACTGAAAAATACTTTATAATTACTAATCCAAATCCATTCATTGTCTCAACTTTGTTAATTATTCCAGCAGCACACACCAAAAATGTAACAGACAATGCAAAATAGTTACAGGGAAATGTATTTTACAAAGTTCTTATGGAATACCTATCATTTGGTCAGATTCTTACATTATCCCCTGTACCTGGAGTGCCACCATTATCAAATTACCTGAAGTTGTAGGTGATGGAATATGGGTGACATAAGGATGGTGTTGAAATTTAGGAGGATTGTCATTCACATCGGCAACAGTGACAAGCACACTCGTGGAACTGGAAAGGGCTTTGGGAAAGCCACCATCACTGGCCACAACTACCAAGGTGTAGTTCTCCTTAGTCTCTCTATCTAATAGTGCACTGGTGATGATCTGTCCCGTTGATGGGTTGATTGTGAATTGTGAATTACCACCAATAAGACGATAGCTGTTCAAAAGACGAAAAAAAAAAAAGACATTTTCCATTAGTATTCTCATAAGAAAGAAACCTTGTTACATTATGATAATAATAAATTATTTAAACTATTAAGACCGCTGCCTATCATGCTGACCAATACTGTCTCATTGTTTCCTTGTGCTTCCCCATCTATCTGTCTGTATCCATTCTTTGTCTCTTGTCTTATACTTGGGTTGTAAACTCTTTGAGCCAGTGACTATCTTTTTGTTCTGTGTTCAATACCTAGCACAATACCTGGACCTTGATTAGGTCTTAAGTGTGTTACACTAATAAAAATAATAATAAATAATTATAAACTAGAAATGGAAAAAACCAGAGTGTACTTAACTAAAAAACCAGGTCAGACATCTGCAGCTGAGTTTGGTATTTTGCCCTGTGTATCCACCGCTTAAATAATCTTTTCATCATTTCATCATTTATCATTTCCACAAGTTTTGGCCTCCAAATAGAACAATCCCATTATGTTGTATAATTGGGTTGGGCAGCACCAGAGACAGTATCTCTAGGGGAAATGTAGGAAACTTTCCAGCTCCCTACTATTTGTCCCAAAGGGTACACACTGATGTGGGAAATGCTCATTAATACTTTTAATTCAGCACTTCTCTAATTTAAACTTCTAACTTGCTTTACAGACCTTCAACGTTCAGTATGTTGTGCAACCTGCACAAAGGACCACCTCCAATAAACTGCCTCTCTTGTATAAGAGACTGCTTTAAATAATCTTCACATTACTGGAGTTAATTAAGTTTGAATTGAAGTTAAAGACTGGGCAACTGACTGGGCAACTGACAGGTTTCACTGCATTCTTAGCACTTTGCTCAAGCTTGGGAAAGCTCATTCAATACTTTTACATTAACATTATGGATGAAGACAGGAAATGACCTAAGTAGAATGTTGCCTGTTCTGCTCTTTTGGAGTTCGAGTGAACCACTGGAGTTTGAAATTTGTTTTAAGTGACCCTTCAAGGGACTGACAAAATTTGGTTGCTTCATACAAATAACAGTGAAGCAAAATTGACTTCAGTACTTGAGGCGATACAACAGAGCAGCTCCTTAAGATTGGAGCCTGACTGTTGAAGTGGACACACTAATAGACTAAATATTATCCTGCAAGCTGAGACCTGACAATCTGAATTTGTAAAGTCCAGTGAGGAGTAAGGATATGTAAACAGCAGTAATGATTTCTGAAATAACAAGAGGATTATTTTACTGTGAAATGGTAGAAAGGACTTCTAGTATGCATCATTTTGTGGTCCTGAGCCAAAGCCTGCTTTTGTTTCCTCAATTTTAATCCAGAATAATTCACTTGGAATCAACAGAGATAGATTGATGTAAAGAAAGAAGCCAAATTCTGCTCCCATTTCCCTTAACCTTTTAATATGTCAAACCACATATTTTTTAAGTATTGGCTGTCCAGAAAAATGATGCTATAGATCATTATACAGGCTAGGCTCCATCTTATCGACACTCTTGGAATGCTAATATGGATATGTTAGATTTTTATTTTGAGCAGAAGTATGGATCTCAAATGATATTTTGATGCATTGTGGATTATTTTTTTCCAGATGACCAGATAATATAATGAACTGTACAATTTTTCAAATAAAAAAACCAAAGGTTGATGTGGATAATTCTAGTCTATGGTATTATAACCCCAATAAAAACAAGACACATAATTGTACACAGGGCTGGATTTCCAATTAGGCACAGTAGGCACGTGCCATGGGGTGCTGGCATTTTAGGGGCACCTAAACAGTGGTGAATTACTGCATGGGCCAATGGGGCCTGTGCCCAGGGGCGCCAGCCAATTTGGGGGCCCCACACGAGCACTGGAACTCTGGCCCTGCCCCCTGCTCCTCCTTCTGTCTCCCAGGGCCCCACTGCCTGCTCCTCCTCTTGTCTGTGGCCCCACTCCTTGGCCAGGCTGGAAGTCAGAGCTGGTTGCCCCAGTTGCCTCAGCCCCTCTCCACCCCCCACCACACGGAGCTGGCCTGGCCAGCCCTTCACTCTCCCGTCGCCCTTCCCCTCCCATGCAGAAAACATAGGGGGTGGAGCCCTGAAGATGTTGTGCCATGGGGAGCGTAAGTTGTGAATTTGGCCCTGACTGTAGGGAGAATTGCTTCTTCAGAAATGCCTGAATCAGCAGTAGCAGCACCGTTCAATATAAATGTTTCCGTAATGATCCAGAAAGAGAATGGTGTTCTGAAAAATAACATAGAAATATTATTTTTGTTGCTTATTTTAAATCAAAATGGGTTATGACAGGAATAATCACACAGGCCAGGGAATATCCTAGGAAATCAATAACCATTTGGAAATAATGGCAAATTAGCTCTGCCAGAAAATGCCCTGGGAATATTCATAATTACTTAACTATTATTTAACAAGATGGCCGTGTATACTTATTAACTGGCTAAAGAGAGATTAGTTTGGGGTGAAACTGATCTTTTCGCAGAAAGCTTGCAAAAGGCCTAATGCACTATTTAGATCTCATTAAACCCATAAAGTACAGGGTGCATACAGGCAAATTTCACCCCTAATCTGCAGTGTCTTTTAATGCAAGCTGATATGACAGTGGCAACAATGACATCCTCTTTCTCACCCTATTTTTGCCAAATATCTTTGTAAAAGGACAACACAAGCGTTTCCATGGAGAAAAACACCAGAAAGAAGAGTTTTAAAATAAAAAACTAAGAAAGTATACTTAAAAACAAAGAGTTCAACAATATGTCCACAGCTGAACCTGTACAACTCCACTGCACATGTATGTGTCAGGACAGAATTTGGGCATAATTAAAATAATAAAGACAATCAATATTGCCAGCGACTGGCCAGAAATCAAACCGTTCTCAACTCAATCTTCCACCTCCATGCTTGGCCAATACATTCATATTTATCCGCTGACCATTTTTTCAATGGAATTTACAAGATTTTTATGTGTTAATATTGTGGTTGCATCTAAAGGCCACAGCGGGTTAGGCCTTATTGTGTCAAGTGCTGTACAAACATATAATAAAGCCGAATTACTGCCCCAAAGAGCTTACAATATAAAAAGATTTGCCCTTCACTGTATCCTATGATTTACCAAACTCAGCTCTGGAGGATCTCAAGAAGGAGTGCAACCCAGACCAAGGATTCTTCACTGAGAATGTCCTTTTAACAGTGGGGTCTCACAGCAATGAGAATTTCAGCCAATCACAGCTGCCATTAGGGAGGGGCAGAAAGGACAAGATGATTTCTTAGGATAAGGTATACAAAGGAAAATAGAAACATTTTTATTATCAAACATTGCTACAATGTTGTCCTACATGCTTGTTCTTTGCAGATACTGATTTACAATGTCAAAAGGGCTTGCTATGTCTTTACAAAACATAGATCCAGTCCCACAACTAACTCCATACTGGCAGATCTTTGGACCCATATGAAATTCCACTGTCTTCTGTGGTGCTCTGTGCTGGCACAAGGGTTTTGCATCTATAACCAATTTATCATTAGATGACCTGTATATATAGAGGGAGATGCTGCACATTGGAGGCTATTCTAATTGCTAAGCATCTTTCTCCTTCTCCTTCTTCTATGGAAACCAGTTTTGAAGCTTGGAACTGTAAAGTTAGGCACCTAAATCCATATTTAGACTTATGGAAATGGTATTTGGATGCCTGGCTTTAAGCATCCAAGTTTGAAAATCTGACCCTAATATTAGAAGTGACTGACAAAGTGCCATTTAGATCTGGATCTAACTAGGTTTAAGGTTTGAATTAAGTTCAAATCTGAATCAGGCTAGGGTTTTGGTTCCACAGTGCAGAAACCAACTATTATTGTGAAACTTCTGGCTGCATCCAAACCAGAACTGAACAAAATATCTATACAATTTTGCAATCTACCCCAGCACCACAACTAGCTATTGGGTTGAGTTGATATATGAGTTCTGAAATCCAAATTACTCCTCAATTTCAAAGGTCATCAGATTTAAATTTCTGGATTTGGTCAACTTCCAAGAATAATAGTTTCTGCTTCTCTAGTGACTTCCATCAATGAATATAAAAATATTTTGGAAGCATTAATTAATTAAACCTTCTTAGTTCCAACCTTTACATCCAATTGTGTCTCATCAAAGGGAGCTACACTTGCTCAACTGAGGGGTGAATTGGAACTGTATAGTCTTTTTTAAAGACTATACAAAGTTAACAGGAAGCTATGAGGTAACAAACAATCTATCTTATTTAATTATGGATGGTCCCATTTATCTCCATTTTATTTGACATATTACTGACTTGTATACTAGTCCAAACTACAGGATTTGGCCAAGTTATGATCACTAGGCAGTCTGCTAAATATAGCTGCTTTATCCATGTTTCTCATTGTGTTTAGAGGAAGCCAAAGTTTTAAAAATCAGTTAAACTCAGGTGACTTTAAATTCAATTTGCTTTTAAGTAGGCAGATTCTTAAAAATAATTTGCAATATCATGTGTCCAGATTACCATCCTAGAAGGTTTTTAACAAGGTTTGCTGAAACAATATTGCCATGAAATTGCCATGTACAAGCCACCATCCTTGTTCATCGTTAGTACTTAGGTGGTGATGATGAGCAGCAGGAAAAATGTATATCTTCAGGTGATACATCAGGCAGCAATAAATCCATCAAAACTAAAGGGCATACCTGATAACTGCATTAATTGAAGCATCAGCATCTGAAGAGTTGACTAGCAAAATATCTGTCCCTGTAGGTGCATCCTCTGGAATGGTGGTGGAATACATCTTAAAGGCAAATGTAGGAACATTGTCATTGACATCGTCCACTGTGACAGCAACAGTTCCTGTGCCAGTAAGGGCAGGAGATCCTGGGGGAAATGGGATTTAAAATTCTAGAGGTTACACATACAACAATGCTAATACTGGATATGCCACTCTTCATTTATAATCTAACACTTCAGCATGTCACAGCTCCCAGAGCTGCAAAGCAAAGTAGAGAACAGGGCCAGTTTGGTTTTTAAAGTAGGCCATCTGAGGACAAAGTACAAATGTAAAGAACAGGGCCAGTTTTAAAGTAGGAGTACAAAACACAAATCACACAAAAATAGTTTTCAGTCTCATCTTACTGAAATATTTTGTAGCATAACTTCCGTGCACAAAGATAAACTGGAAACAATGTAGAAAGCCTTGTCTGTAACAATCAGGCCTAATTTGAACATGTGGTTGATTTTTCTTTTTCTCTAATGGAAGTCTGTCAAAGACAGTGCATTGACAGCCCTGGAGACTCAAGCCCTCAATTTATTTATCCACAGAACAAATAAAGGAGAGGCAGTGGAATGTTAGTTTCCTTCATTTTACTCTCTCAGTCTGTCACAATCCTGACCTGGAGTGATGTCCTCTGAGGGCTAGAAGGGATTCAATTTCCAGACTTATTCAAACTTGATTTCTTTGCTGGAACTACCATCAATGGTGCCAATTAGTGCCAAATCAGATAGTGTTTACTGTGATGTGGACATTGGTTTACAAGAAACTGGACTGAACTCATTTAACCTATGTTTTGTCTTGTTTTTAATTACTAATCTGCGCTGGATTTGAACAAATGAGAAAGAGTGGAAAGTTCGTGTTTAATCTTCCAGTATCTAGTCTGTGAACCCCTTCCTCTGTCAAATGGAAACCTAGACACAGAAAATGTTAACAAGGGGCCTAAATTATATTAGCTTCCCCAGGGTTATCATACTCGCTGTGGGGTGAGGAGGATCAAACAAATTTATTCTACCAACCAAACTAATCACTTAGTAGTTTTCTGAGTCCATTTCTCCCCTTCTTGTCTATGAAACAATAATACTATATTTCTCTCTGTTTTAACTCCTATTACGGGCTGGCGCAGTATCCTCCTGCCTCGAAGGAAGAATCTGTGATGAACTCCAACTGAACAGCTGCCAAAAACATCAGAGTATACGAAGGAACTGAGCATAAAACACAGGAAGGCAGGGAGTGAAAGAACTATAAAGTGAAACTTACCAAAGAATTCCGTAGGTTTCACTTTAAAGTCTGTTGCTCAGACAGGCTGGATCAAAACACTGAGTGGGACACTTCCAGCTGAAAGGGTGTATGTTTGACACCACTGATTTACACAATGCAGTTCTTTTTATGCTATGTATTGAGTAATTCTTTTTGCCAATAATATACTTTCAGACAGGAATTTTACATGAAGCCAGTCAGTCTGACTCATACTGTACCCTGTTTTCAGTTATGTCATTTAGCCAAACACTTACAGATAGAAAAGGCTACAAAAAGTGTTCTTGATTGCTGACATATTGCTCATGGAGTGTTTATTATTACTACATTAAATGAAACAGAAAGAGTCCTCAGTTATCGCATGTTTCGAGTACAAGCATTCCAAATACATTTAATTGACTCATTCACCTGACAGTTAATGAAATGAAAAGTTGAAAGTTGCTACATTTCACAGATGATTAGGTATTTTAGACATACTTGAAAAATTAATCTAGGATAAGTCATATTCATATACAATTAATATTAACTCAACCTGGAAAAGAAAGTTAGTTCACAGTAAAGACTTGAAGTTCATCTTTTTAAAAGTAAATGTAATGCTTGCTAAAGGTGATGGACAGACAACATTGGAAACTTAAGCCCCCAGTTTATTCACAGGATGAAAAAATGCAACACAAGCTTCCCCAAAATGTTCCTTTAATTTATCTCGACACTATCCATATGGGGCTAACTAAGATAGAAAGAGAATATTGTTTTCTACAAGGCTATTAAATTCTTGGCCTCTTAAGTGAAATGGTCAACAATGATGAAAATTAGTGCCAAATTTAATAATGCTTTTGTAATGTGGATATCTGTCTATTAAGAACTGGATTGAGACCACACACTTATTCCACACAGAGCATTGTCTAGCCAGTTGCCAGTAATCAGTTTTGGACATTTTTTATCTGGGTGAAATTTTAATTGGTAAAGTAGAGAAGGTGGGTGAAATCCTGACCCTTCTGAAAGAGTTATGCCATTGACTATATCCCATAATATTTTCAGTTCTCTGAGCCATCCAAGAATCTTTAAAGTTTTTCTATTATCCACGCTGTTGATCTTGAATATTTCAGCAATCTTTAACTGGTGGGGAACTCACAGCAAACAGAAGGGAAGTGAAGATGGATTCTGAGTCTTGACCTGGCATTCCATTTAAGAATTTAAGGGTCCAACTTTACAACTCTTTTTTTCCATGTGTATTCCTTACTCATGCAAGTAATCCAGTTGCAGTCAATAAAAGTACTTGCATCAAACAGGGCCTTAGGTAAAAGGCTTTTGGCAATAATGTTTTCAGTGTTTCATTTCCTTCGTTTACTAGAACTCACAAACCTAAGGTCTTAGTTGATCTATACAATGATGATGTAATACAGATCAACTAATATTCCGTGTTTCTTTCAGTATTATAATAAACTGGTTGTGTGATTTAGCTGTTAGCAATATACTAGCTCGTCTCTTAGTTCTCACAAACACAAACAATCTTTCTATTTAGAAAAGAAAATTCAAGCATATACATTGGTTTCTTTCCTATTTATCTACCCACTTATGTTTTTAAGTGAAAAATCATGTTATTTCCATTTCTAATACTGTGCAAGTGAGTCCTGACAACTTTCACTCCCTTGCAATTGAATGACTAGCTCACGTCCACTAACATTTGTGCAGTTGCCGAGAAATAAGAGGAAATGACAAATGAAGTCATTTTCTATGGAAAAGTAGTTACTTAGGGCCAAAATCTGCAGTCCTCAACCGAACAGAACTCTCAGTGCTTTCACTGGAAGTTCTGCTTGATTAAGGACCACAGATTTTGGCCCCTGTTAATTTGGTAACAACATAATTTGCATTAGATGTAAATATCATATTGGTGGTAACAAATGTAGTTTCCATGGTCTGGCCAAGTTCCCAGATTTGATTTCTGCTTCGCTAGCAGTTCCTTCTGAAGATTGCTCTTCTTACAATTTGTCAGAGGCCCACAGGATTTTCTCCAAGTTTTCCTGAATATATTGCATAAATTTAGTTTAATACATTTTCTATGAACTTCAGCTACGACAGTCCTCATGTACAATGCTAAACATGTACCATTAGGGTCTCTGATGATGCTACAGAACTAACTGCTTAAAAGTGTGGTGATCCTATAGCAAGTGAGAGAATTTATATTGCAAGTACTGGTAAGTATCTCTGAATGTAAATGGATTCTGTTAAAAAAAATGCTAAACCTGAATCACACAAGACTCTTCAGATTCCCGTAGACTGTACTGAATCTTGCAGAATTTAAATCTAGTAGCACTAAATTTAGCAGAAAACCCTCATGCTTTCTCTGCTTTGGAGATTTGGTTTTAGATGTTTTACTCCACTCTCACATCACATCAATACTGTCACTACTGTTATTATTGTCATCAGTATTATTTATTTGTATTGTTATAGTGCCTAGTCATTACACACACACACCCACACACAAAGGAAAAATGGTCTCTGGCTCAAAGACCTTGCTGTATATGACCAGAGACAAATAGATACAGCAGACAGATGGGAGGGCAGAGGAGAAGCACAGCACAAGATATCAAACAATTACAATTAATGTAATAAGCAGCAATCACAGCACACCAGATGCCTCGTCATTGTTTAGTGATTGGTAGACATCAGAGCAGCAGTGAATTTTAAGCACAAATTTGAAAGATGATGTGAACTGCAATAATCCTGTCACTTCTTTCTCCATAATTTTCACATTTCCCCCCATTCCCGCCACCAATGCCTGTATCCAGATCCCAGTTACTTTTTTCCTCAACTACTGGAGCTTCCTACTTTATGGCCCCTCAGGTGCCTACCATACACCCGTTCAATCTCTCCAACCTAAGCAAGCAAAGGGGAAATCCAACACAGCTACTAAAGGGAGACACTTGATAAATGTTGCTATTGTTATTAACAATTATAATTACCTGCTATCATTGGATTTAACCCTTCAAGGTGCTGAGAATCCTCAGTTCCCTGTGAAGTAAACAGAAGTTGAGGGCACCTCACCAGAGGCCCAGCAACTTATAGGATCAGGCCCTGGTCCATAAAGTCAACACATAAGTGCTTTTCTGGATCAAGCCCTCATTCATGGCTCCTTACTCAGGCAAAACTATCATTGAAGATGTTGGAGTTTTATCTGAGAAAAGCCCACAAAGAGAATCGGGCCCACAAAGAGAAAAAAATATTTGTACTGCTTTCATATTAGAAAGTTATTTTTATACCATTACTAAATTCCTACAAGAAAGAGTGAAAATTTTCTCACTCATACCAATAATTTAACCATGTAAAACACAGAAATTAAAATATAATTGTTATCACAGATTCACCATTTCCAAGCCTGCATCAAGCGAACCACTGCCTCAGTTTCTCCTTCTTCGGTACCCTTAGGGTATTCACACACCACACAAGTGGTGTTTCAAACTCATGGCTCCTCTTTCTGGGGTCAGGTTTATTAACATTGTAAGACAAAAAGTGTCCATACTAAAGTATTCATTCTGTACCCTTGTTGTTTCAGTTCTCCAAGTACTTTCTGGCCTTTCTCCTTGGGCTTCACAGTCCCTTATAACGGGCTTCTTCAGGTTCATTGGCTCTAGTCTCAAGCTTCCTGCCCTCCAATGACCTGGGAGATGGTAGCTTCCCAGTAATTTTCCTGACTTTGGACTCTCCTAGATTAAACTAGGAGTTTTTCTTTATATTGCGCCAAAGGCAAACACATGATCCCCGGTCACCTGGCATTTCTGTCACATACTCAATCTGGTAACAAATTCTGGCATCCTGTAAGAGGGCATGCATTTGTCTAAAAGACCAGTGCCCTGATAGTTTCATAAATTATCTACTAAATATAGTAATGACAGTATATGTAGCCTGCCTCCCTTTTTCTAAACATCATGTAACATCTTTGTTAACACAAGACAATATAAAGAATATTTCTTAATCTTGGACACATAGAAATGTTTGATTTTATGATATGCACTATAATAGAACAGATCCCATGGGCAGGACAACATGAACAAGAAGAAAAATTTACTATATGAATCATATAATTTAGTATTTACCTGTTAAATCCTTTGAAAACTAACATCTTAAAACCAGCCAGTATCTCAAGATATGAATGATACTGTGACATCTAAAAGGTACAAGCTAGTTAATCATATTTTATTAGAGATAGCTAACATATTTTTTAATTTTTGTTAGCTGCAGAGCAGGAATGCCTTCTGAAATACCACAAGTATTAAATTCAGTGTATTTCCGTATAATTGTTTCTAAAATGAATTAAATAATGTTTGCTGTAAGACTTCATCTCTCTTAAGCCGAACTAATTAATGTATATAAATTAATCATAGGATATGAACAAACCATAGTCCTGCAATAAGCAAGAATTTATCAGTAGGATCATGAATTATGAAAAATCTGGCTATACCAAGTGTAATTAAACATAAATTATTGACGATGTTATATGAAAATCTACTGTGACTCCAAAATTGCAGATGTATATCAAAGTTTAAATAAGTGTCATTGTAATGAAGAAGTAAAATTGATTTAAAATCCAAGCAGTCCAAGCTCGTTGGCTGTGGAAGGCAAGCAGACTAATGTGGAACCACTGACACCTGTTTCTAGCAGGCCAGCAGGCTATGACATGGCATTCCCGTGAGATGGATAGGGTGGATTGGCTTAACAAGCCATTACATCTGAAATGTACTTGTTATAGATGCAATACAGCAAATCAGACTGACTTATATGGATTTCAACGGATGCCTATCAAGCCTAGCAAATGGAAATAGTCACAGATCTCAGATAACTGCTAAACATATTACATGTATTGTGAGCTAGAACTCTACTTGCTGTAGTGCAGACTATGCTAGTAGCAAAAGAGTCAAATTACATGTTTCCTTTGCTGCCATAGAGGAGACATATTGGCTGGATACAGGAGAGAGTTCACAGTTGGAAATTATACTATCCTTTACACCTGACATTCAGGTGGACAAGCGAAGCACAGGGATGGGGTTGCTATAACAGCGGACAAGAGAAAAGTGACTTCAGTGAACAGCTGGAAACTGATGTCTGAGAGGATTGTCACAGCAAGATTTACTACTTCCTACAATAAATGATGCATAACTGTGACTTGCTGTCCTGCACTAACAAAAGTAGAAGAAGAGGAAGAGACAGAAGGGTTTTATCAATAGTTAGATAGCATTGTAGATGAAATTCTTGGTCATGATATGATTTTGATAATGAGAGATATGAATGCAAAGGTTGGTAGCAGACTTGGTAAGCAAATGAATAGTGTTGGACCATGTGGAACTTGGACAGCAAACGATAATGGGAAAGGTTTAGAGCTTGCTGTGAGATGCACAATCTGATTATTGGTGGTACTTGGTTTCCTCACAAAGCTATAGACAAAGTTATACGAAATTCACCAATCAGTTAAATTAAAACCCAGATTGATCACATTATTTTCACTAAAAGGTCACTGTTATTTGTTAGCATCTACAGAAGTACTGAATGTGGCGGTGATAATGTCTACTAATGGGAAAGA
The DNA here is from genome assembly GCF_026122565.2 of Emydura macquarii macquarii. Taxonomy (NCBI): domain Eukaryota; kingdom Metazoa; phylum Chordata; order Testudines; family Chelidae; genus Emydura; species Emydura macquarii. The sequence goes on along the minus strand of NW_027133181.1, from coordinate 2,247,187 downwards.
TTAAGATGAAGTTAAAGTCCAAGAAAAAGATGGGTGCAACTGGAACTAAATTTGATCTTGATAAGTTAAAGGATATTCTGTGTGAGGGAGGCAAATAAGCTGATGCTTGGAAAACATTTCAAGTCACTGATTTGTGAAGATAAAGAAATATCACCACAGGCTGGATGGAAAATATTCAAGAAAGTGATACAAAATACAACCGAGGAAATTATTGGAAGGCATAAGCAAACAATGAAAATCTGGAGAAGCAACAAAACAAGAACACTGCAGGAAAAGTGTAAACAAGCCAAGATTGCTGGGAAAGCAGAAATAGTAAAAGCATTGTGCAATGTGGTGAAGGAATCACAAAGACTGGACAAGTAAAATTTCTGAAAAGAAGAGGTTCAATAACTAGAAGAGACATCAAGAAAACAAGACATGAAAATGAGGTTAAGTTGTGTGGAAGCAAATCAGGTCAACGATCCAAGCAGTAAGAAAGGTCATTGGTGAACTGACAACAAATGCCAAAGAGGTGCTGAAAATATGGAAGCATCATTTTGAGAAAGTGCTGAACCCTGAAGTTCATCCAGATGCAAGCATTCTAAACATGCTAGATGAACAGGGCAGCTTGCAAGACAGAATGTATATCAGCTCTGAACCACCATCAGAAGAAGAAATAGAAAGAGCAGTGAAGAAAAAATAGGGAAGCTGCAGGAATAAACAATATTCCAGTTGTGTTGCTAATAGCCAGCAGGACAAGTTCTATCAAAGTATTAGGAAAAAAATTTATAAGAAGGTCTAGAAGCAAGTAGAGGTACTGGATGACTAGCTAAAGGGCAATAGTTGTACCAATCCTGAAGAAAGGAGATCCTGCTGATTTAAATAATTACAGAGTTGTAAACCCATTATCAGTACGGGGAAAAATCATGATGAAAGTATCTGCCAACAGATTAAGGTCAGTTTTAGAGGAAGTAGTAGGCAAGGAACAGTGCAGCTTCAGATCAGGCAGAAGTTGCATTGATCAGATATTCACGCTCTGAAAACTGATGGGTAGAGGGAAAAAGAGTGAGAATGGAGATTAAAGATGTTAGCTGTTTTCATCAACAGGCATTTGATTCAGTTTGGAGAGAAGCACTACAGAAAGTAGTAAAATCACATGAAGTTCCAGATATAACTGCAAGATATGTTCCTGTATTACTGTATGAACTGGTGGATAATTGAGCAACTAGCTTAAGTCAAAGTGGCATAAGAGAAGGGGGCATGGAATCGCCATGTTCATCATGTTCTTAAATTGCACATTAAGACTGATAAAGGTGTGAGGGTGTGACATTGAATAAAGAATTAAACTCTTATCTTCTGCAGATGACATTGTACAACTGGCAGATGTTTGAATTAATGATACTTTTTTGCTATTCTTGGAAAATTGGTATGGCCAACTTGAATTTACAACCACTTTGTCTTTTCATTTATTGTATTTTGGAAAAGGGACAGGAGATAAAGTATTGAAATGAAGCAGCGGGGAAGTCACAGAACAAGTACAATCTTATATGTACCTAGGAATCTTGATCAGTGCCAATGGTTCCATCAAAGATGAGGTTAAAAGGAGATGTGAGTTAGCTAGAAGTGCTGCACAGAAGTTGATGAAATTATGCACTGATACATTTTCACTTCAGAACCAAACATAATGTTATGAAGCCAGTGTAGTAACAGTATTACTTTATGGTTTTGAAGCAGCTACATTAAATGAGACAGACATCAGAAGGCTGTAGGTAGCAGAGATGAGAATTCTTTGGGAGATGGCAGATGTAAAGTGGAATGATTTTAAGACAAATGAAGTTAGAAGGAAAATAGGCTCTTCTCTGAAATCATAGTATGGGATTTGCCGCAATCAAAAACATTACGATGGTGTAGACACTATAGAAGACAAACAAATGATAAGATGCCAAAGAAAATAAGGCAAATGCAATCCAAAGTCAGTCAGACCTAGTGGCCGACAATTGACCAGAAGGTAGGATATCAGATGGAGGGGTATGACCAACCTGGGCTAAATGGAGGAACAAGCCATGGACAGGAATCAGTGGTGATGCTGTACTCTTCCCATGTCTGTAAAGGTGCTTTGGAATGAGAAGGTGATGATAATGTTTGTGCGGGTGAGAGGTGTGGAGGGAGTTCCATGGCTTTTTAATGAAAAAATACATGGAGTTTTATCTACAGCAGTGGCTCCAAGTCTTGGCTCTCATTGGACAGCACTTGAACATGTGCTTAAGACCATCTGCATTCAAGAAAGCACTAAGACATGTGCTTAAAATTAAAACTGGTGTAACACAGTAGTGAATTATGCCCAAATGTCGCTTTTTTACATAAAACTGCTAGTGGTTTTCATGTTAAAAGTGAACTGAAAATATTTTGTTGTGTAATGAAAAATTCTGTGAGGTGCCAAGTTCCTCCAGAGAGGTGCCAAATGCCCTCAAAGTTTTTTGAAGCCAATACAAGTCAGCACCCTACAGGACCAGGCTCTCCCTAGGATGGTCCAAAGTTTTTATTTTATTTATCATGCACTTTTGAAGTCTGCTACCTTCTGCCCAGGAATCAAGCTCCAGCCCATAGCCTAACATTCTAATCTCTGGACAACTACAAACAACTACCCTTTAAAAATATTCCAATCTGTCTAAGAAATATTTCTTTCCTCTGATATAGAAAATCCCCTCAAATTATAACTTTGTGCAGCCCAATATTCAGTTCTGGAACAGTGACAAAATTTGGGGAAATATCTTGTAAACCTACAATGTTAATAATTGGAGCATTATCCCATTGGAATAACAAGATTTCTTGCTTCCCACCGGTCACTCATTCTGAGCCCTGGAAGATCCTGAGACTCTAGACCTTAAAATCATGGTATATGGGGGTTTGGACAAGATACCTTAGGTCATTTTTAGAGGTTTATGATTCCATTTAAGCCTTATGAAGTTGGCCTCATGCTAACTAAGAAATCATGATAACCAGTAACAGATACAAGGACTTCTCTGTAGAGGACTCATTCTGGCCAATCCCTGTATGCCCCCATATTCAGACCTTGACTATATGAACCAAATTTTGTGTGGACTTCCAGTATATCAGTAATTTATAATAACTTTTAGTAATATTTTGGCTTTTTCCAGCCTTTTAAAAGTGATATTTCTTTGAGGGTTCCCTCTTTTTTGGGAATGTTTTTTTAGGGTTTAATTATCACATTTCCTCAAAAACAAAAAACACATAGATCCTGCAATAGAAGAGAATATCCAGATTGAAAGGTTTTACTCCAAAGGGAAAAAGAAAAAGTCAGACCTCCATTGGATAATTAATAAAATACAGACATTTAATGTTAACCTTCGCTGAGGAAATTTAGATAATTAGAATGACAACTTAAGCAAAGAGGAAATCTTTAAAATTTGGAAGAACAGATTAATATTTAATTTGCTATGACTTGGAAATTTAGATTCCTGGTTTACATTATCACTGGTCTATGTGAAAGCCAATTTAAGTGTTTACTTTCTAGCTGCCAGTTACTAAGAATCAACCTTATACACACCTCAAATAAATTCAGACAAATGGCCACAGATTCTCATATGAAATATACTGGAAACGTAGTAGGCATACTTGTAATCTGGGATTGTTTTAGAAGTTTTGATAACCTCAGTAATCTAAAGTACTGAGTTGAGAAAGATAGTAATTTCTCATTAATGGACTTACAAGAAAAGAAACCCAGTCAGATAAGAGAAGAGGGGAATAGGGGATGTGTCAGGATGGTATGGTAGGGAAGATAGCAGCTAGGTCTCCTCCAGATTCTGCTTCCTCCAAGCTTCCTGGGAAAACTGGTGCACATTACAGACGAGGTTGGCTGTGCCAGTTTCCCTCTGTGCAGTGGATCCCTCCCTTTTAAAGGAAGTTCCAGGGATGTCACAGTCATGGGAGTTGTGAAGAATCCATATTACAAAGAAGCTACAGGGAATCTGGAGGGTAGGCAACTGTGCTGTGCAAGGTGATCTCCCCTGCTTCTTCTTGCTACTTACACCAACCTCAGATGTACTTTGGAGGAGATCTACCAGCGGCCTCCTTCTCCTTCACATGCAAACATTTTCTTCTGGCTGATCTCCCAAGATATGCATGGATCTCAGGAAATCTTCAATTTTAGACAGTGGAATCATCTGGTTTTTTTTCCATAAGGGGAAGGGGAAACAAACAGTGACTCCTCGCACCATACAGAATTGTAAGGAAACTAATTGCAGGCAGGTTGTAGTAGGCACAGTACAGATAGGTATAGTTTAATCTCACAGAATTTCCACTCCCCAAAGCCAGAATAACCACCCAGAGAAAAATTTGACTCTCTGTGTGTGGCTTTTTTGGATGATCTAATAACTCATTTGTGCCTTCATTTTGCTCTAATACTCATGGAGTAATGCAGTCACATCCAATGTAGGGAACTAAATAATATTTTCTCACTTTCACCATTACATATTCTTTCTGCACACATGTCCATTTAAAGCAACACAAAAGGAGTGATAACTGTAGGTATATCTTCTGTTAATTACTATGTGGTTATTGTGAAACAACACCTGTTATGTGCATCTGGTTTAATTGTGGAACATATGGGCAGAGTAAGCTCTCTTGACCTACCGTAATCCTCAAGTACATGACAGTGTCTGCTCTAACATATGTTCAGCTTTAAATACCATAGTTGCATTAAAGGAGAAATGCATGCATAGTTTGGCATGGAAGGAGAAATGATTACCAAAATATTTAGTGAATCTGTCTTGATAAAAGAAAACAGTCAAAGGAGATTGATAAATACCATTCAAGGCAACTCCTGAATATGTTAAAAGAAAGTTCAGCCAAAGATGTTAATTTAAAACAGCTCAGTTATATGGTGCTGTACAGTATAGAGAAAAACAAGAATATACAAAAACAGAAATATGCTGTTTAGTTTGTGAGCCACACATTGTTCATTTTAAAATACAAACAGGTTCTGGATCTTGTCATCTGTGACATATTTTACAATTTTGGGAATAATGAAACTATTATTCCTTTCAAAACCCAGAAGCCTGAGGTCTTTGTAAGTACTAAAATATCACAATTAAGTGCTAGAAAATTGACAATAGACTTGTAAAAAAGTACAGGCACCTGCTTTACCAAAAGAAAATAAAAAGATGAAATAAAATAAAATGAATGAGAACAAATGACTAACTAAAGTTCAAACTGCAGGCACATTACAATTTTTGTGGGCCCCTGTAAATTAAACACATCATTATCCTGAAACATAGAAAGTAATTCAACAGAAATGGAATTTTTGCTTAACTGAAATCTGTTGCTTTGCAACAAAGCTGATTTCATTCCTGCAGTCAAACATTCAGTGAATGGGTCCCCAGACTGGAAGTTGGGTTTATTATTAGAAAGCATTAACTTTTTCATGGAGTAAACAAGGTTTTTCTCACAGTAGAGCAGCCAATCTTTCAAATGAATTAAAATGCAGACAGGGTCCACTGGTCCACATTGGTGTGTTTTGAAATAATTATGGAAGTGCTATAACCTCTTCACAGCTAAGTTTGCAAACAGCATCGATTATGAAGCTGTATTTCAGTGTCCATGTTACTCAGCTTGGAATATGAATTCAGCTTAAAAGAATTGTCAGTTTTACCCTGATCACAAAGGAGAATGTATACACAAAATCTGAAGGAAATTGTGGGTTATGGCTCATTAAAATTTACCTATTTTTTGAAAAATTGACTTTTATCTTCCTCTACCTCCAGTACAGCTTTTCGTTATCTCTTCAAAAGTCCATGTAGTTAAATCCCTTTGAAAACTTGTGAACCTAATATATTTGTATAAAAAAGTTGCAGTTAAGCAATCTTATTGATGATTTTTTGTTGTGGGTTGTTTGGGAGCAAATCCTGTTTCCATCCATTTCAATAGGTGACAGCTAAGGGATAACATCCTTTAGCTCAAGACATAAAGGCAAAATTCAAGAATGTGTAAAGAACCTCCTTGGTGAAACAAAAGCAAGAGCCATTTTCCCCTATAAGATCTGGTGGTGGAATGAGAATATTTGAGAGTCTGTGAAGGAAAAGAAAAAGTGTTTTAAGCTTTGGGAAGCAACACTCCAACAGCAGGATTTTCAGGAGTACAAAAAAGCCAAAAGGATAGCAAAGAAAAAGGTAGCAGCTGCTAACCCTAAACCCAAGGAAGGCTTATATGCCTATCTCGAAATGAAGGATGGTGAGAAAGAAACAAAGACTGGAAAGGATCTACAATAAGAAAACTAACGACTTTGGTGAGATTAAAGTAATTAAAGATGAAAATGGAAGAGCATTAATCAATGAGCACCAGATTAAGGAACAGTGGAGATTATTTTGAGAGGTTTATGAATGAACAGAATCCAAGAGAACCATGCCATATGATAAAACCAAACCAAGTATGGTGGCACCAGTCCTAGAAGAAGTTGCGGAAGTATTAAGCAACATGAAAAATAAGAAAGCTTTCGGTCGTGATGACATACCAGAACTATGGAAGTGCCTAGAGCAAGTAAGAATGAACATATTGACACAATAATTTTAATTTGCGTTATGATAGGGCTGGATTTGCCGGTAGTACCGCCTACTGTTTAGTTCCCTGGGTCACAACTCTCCCGTCTCTAGCATTCCCTGCCGATGGCCATTCTGGCATGGCAGTGGTCTATCTTTCAGTAGATAATAACTCGGACCTCCAGTCAGGTCACTACTGAAGTCTACTCCTTTTCTGGGGCAACAGAGTCCAAGAAAGTATAAATGTCCAATGTCCCCCAAAAAGGAGTTTCTGGCTGAACTCCAGGCCCCAGAAGGCCTCATACCTTTATTTTAGTGTTTACATTGTCTTTTACCTCCTTCTTATTTCAAGGGGGAGGAAGAAGAGAGGGAGTTATGTCACCTTTGTGGCTGGCTGGTAATAAAGCCTCGGCCTTTCCTCTCTACCAGGCTCTAAACCAGCAATATCAAGCCCCCAGGAGTACTCTGAGACTGCCTTTCTGGGCCACTTCCTGCCACTTAGTTTCTCAGTCCAGGGTGTGGTCACAGTCTCAGAAATAATCCAAGAAAAAATACAGCAATCCTTAACAACAAGTTAGTCCCTCCTCTGGGATCTGGAGTAGCTGCCATTTGGGTACCCTCCTTCTTTGCAGCAAGGACTCCTGCTGTGTCCTTTCTCAAGAATTCTTACGACAAGTCCATCCCCCTATCATATCTAATATTTTCCGTTTTCTGGAGAAGTCTGGCTATCTTTTAAACTCCTCGTCCTGCTGGAGCACACCCTGCAGGTATGATGGGCCAGGGCAACTTGGGCCCAGAACTGTCCCTTAATCCCTTCTATTCCCATGTGGGGTAACCAATTACAGAAAAGATGAGGGAATCCTGGCTTAGCTGGTTTGGGCATGTGAAAAGAATATTGGATGAATATATAGGAAACAATGTGCTACACTTAAAAGAGGAGGATAAGAGAAAGGTTGGGAGATCCAAAACTGAACGGATGAACGTCAAACAAAAGGATGTGATTAGCTATGGTGTTTCTGAGGAACTTCTTCAAGACAGATGGAAGTGGAGAAGATGGACTCGAACAGTAGACCCCACATAGGTGGTAGTAAGGCTAGAAGAAGAAGAAGAAGAGCTTTAATTAGATTGAGGCCTAGATTTCAAAGCTTTAAAACTAGATTTCAAGTCCCAATTCTGAAGGTGGTGGTTTGTTATAAAGAGGTAGTACTTAAGAGTGTTTTTAAGAATCCATGTTATTAAGTCACCTAAAAGTGAAGCATTTCCTGGGTTAAGTCAGAGAAAATCTGAAATTTTATTCAGAAGGAACAAAATTAGAGGAAGTAGCCAGAAAAGTGAATCACACTCCCCTGAAAAATGTCATGGTTTTGGGGGGAAAAATTGTCCTAATTTGGGATAAGAAGCCAAAACCTTGAATACGTCTGTGGGACTGAAATTCTGTAATATTTCTCTTGGGAAACATTGGAACATTTCTGCAGTGGGAACATTTTGGTGTTTTAGAAACAGAATATGCTCCTGGGAGCTCCAGTGGCTCTGCAGTGTGCCAGACAATCTGCCAACAAGCCAGGGCTACAGGCAGGCGGCTGGGGAGGTGCACAGGGAGGCAAGCCGTCAGAAAATCTGCCTGGTTTCCTTTGATTAATTGAAATTGACACATTCTCGTAGAATGTTTTGATTTTGATGAATTGGCTTTTTTTTTTTAATAGAAAATCATTCCAGAGGAAAATTTCTGACAAGCTCTAGACAAGACTCTATGGAGCAATTCTGAGACCCACCACGTCATATAATGCACTAACACTCCTACCTAATGTTTTACATTTGTGTGAGGTTGATATGTACGTGTGAAGAAGGGTTATTGTGTTATTTCTGGTTTATAATTCCTTTTTTTTTTTTTTTAAGTTTATTTGTTTTTATAAATAAAATTGAACTTATTTATAACGAGTGTCTGTGAACTTTGTCTACATTAAACTGATGTTACAGTTGTCTGTGTAATTAAACAGGAGAACTGGAGGTAAGAAATTACAACCAAAGCTCAGAATTCAAAGGGATTGCTGCAGAGCTGGATGAGATCAAGGGGTGGGATTAACCTCTCACAACCTATTGATAGTTGTCAGAAAATTCTTTAGCCCCTAAAAAGACAACTGGTTCATGAAGGGACACTAAAAGATAATTATATTGGTTAATCTGAAATCCTTATAAAATCACAAAGGCACTAGGCCTAGTCTGAAAATCTTGGATTGAGAACTTTTCTCCTAGGAATATATCAAACCAACATTGTCCTGGACACCACAGGAAGAAAGGGAAGAAACCAGAAATGTGGTTTAACTTGGTCGTGACTTTATTAAGTAACACATCTAGAAACTTCCTGGAAATAATGCATCCAGTGCAGGTCAACCTTCCTTTGTAATCCATACTACCTGGAGAAGGGCTGCGGCCAGCTCCCTATCCCATTAACCTGGTCCCAGCACCATCGCTGCGACCCCACCTTCCGCCCCTCATTCAAGGGATAAGAGGTGGGAAAGAGGGTTGTCTTTCTATTGTACCAGATATTAGGAGCCCCAGTCCCATTCCCCACCTTCTTGAGGAGATGTTTCTTCTAATCCATTTCCAATTTCATTTTATCAGGGAACTGGAACCCATTGAAAGATCACTTGTACTGGGCATCTGCAAAAGTGCCCCAACATGAACACCTAGGATTTGGGGAGTTACCTATCTGTCCAGGCTTTACTGGCAGCAAGTGGAAAACACCTTCCCAGCTCCAAAAAGACAACGAACGCAATACTCGCAGTAAGGTTCCAAACCCTAGTCCTACTCTAATTGCAAGGAGGGATGTGAAGGATTTTTTCTTTCGAGGGCAGAATGGTGCCTCAAGGCTGGAGAACTGCTCAAAGAACCTCTTGTTTAGTGTGGAGGTTATGGTGTACCTTTGTGTTCAACCAATCAGAATCAGCCACAAGGAAGGGAGGGGAGTATGTACACTTCTTGACTGGGTCAAGGCTTTCTTTCTGCTGCTGGTCCTCCTGAAGCTTCGGGGGAGCAGGGGGGGAGGGTTTTTAGAAAGTAGAAGTTCCCATTCCAATCAACAAATATATGACCCCCACTTTAGAGCGTGTGGCTTGATCTGAATGATCAGTACGTTTACATAGTAACCTCTTTGTGTGAAGAACCCCAAGTGAAATTTAATGGGTTCTTGGAAGTCATTGTTGTGTGTACTTTCATGACAGGGGCAAGAATTACAATTTATTCTATATCCTATTAAAGTAAGGCAACCTACACATGTGCATACTGTTTAAGCTGTATTGTCTTTGTGTATGACTTTTTTTCCCCTTTTCTTACCCCATTCTCTTCCTCTGATCTTCCTCTATCTGTATTTTACCAGTGAGTATTTTTGTTAGATTTCAGTATTAGACTCATCAGAATCAAGCTATAGGCTGGAAATAGAATATGTAAAATAAAACAGAATATGCAATATGTTAATTACCACAATGTCCTCAAAGAACTCAAACTTAGCTTCCAGAAATTGCCTCTTTTACACACAAATATTCTTTATATTACACCAGCCAGTACAGACTGACATAAGGTATGACAGATAAGGCAACACATACCTATAATCCATTATATTTTCAATATTTTTTTAAAAAAGTCAGATGAATTTTAGAATTCATAGATTTTATGAATCACTGTGATCATCTAGTCTGACCTCCTGTATAACCCAGGCCATAAAACTTCCCCAAACATAATTCCTAGAGCATATATTTTAGAAAAACATCCAATCTTAATTTTAAAATTGTCAATGATGGAGATCCATCACAACCTTTGGTCGATTGTTCCAATGGCTAATTACCCTGACTGTTAAAAATTTACTCCCTATTTCCAGTCTGAATTCGTCTAGCTTCAACTTCCAGCCATTAGATCATGTTATAACTTTCTCTGCTAAGAGTGAAGAGCCATTATCAAATATTTATTTCTGAAGTAGGTGCTTACAAACTGTGATCATGTCACCCCTTAAATGTCTCTGTTAAGCCAAATAGATTGAGCTCCTTGAATCTATTAACTATAAGGCAGGTTTTCTAATCTTTCAGTCATTCTCATGGCTCTTTTGTGGACCCTTTCCAATTCATCAGCATCCTTCTTGAGCTGTGGACACCAGAACTGGACACAGTATTCCCAGAAGCAGTTGCACCAGTGCCAAATACAGAGGTAAAATAACCTTTCATCTCCTACTTGAGATCCCCATTTATGCAGCCAAGGATCACACTAGCCCTTTTGACCATGAAAGAGAAAGGCTGACAGAGGAGCTAGAACCATACACAGTGCTGGCACAAGCTTCCCATAACATATTGTATAGTGGGTTTGTGACAAACAGATGCCAGTTAGTGATTTGCTGCCATCAAATTCAGATCTCCTATAGTGAAAAGCTTGGGCATTAATCTATTGTGTCATAGAGCCCTTAATACTTCCTTAATCTAATGATGTCTAATTTTTACCTAGAATTATGTTAAGCTTCCAAGCAAAAAGATGCATTTAGGAAAAATAATGATTCATGGAAAGAGCCATTAGGGGCAACTTTTCACATGCACACATAAAACATGCACAAAATGGGCATTTACATATAAAGTGCACATCTGCATCTGCTTATATGTAAGTCATTGAGGGTGTAATGGGTGAAGATGCATGTTTGTGGGCACAATGCTTATATACTCCAAATGAGCTTCATAAAAAAATAAAATTGCAACTTAAAGAAAGAGATGAACTTAAAATAATAAGTTTTTTAAAATAACAATTACTTATTCTTTAAGTCATTGTTGCAGACAGAAAACACCAGGGAGGCCAGTTTCCTTAGAAACTGCTGACCAAGTCAATTTTGTCTGCTTATGACTCCTGTATATCCCACATTAAGCTCCCTTTAATCATGGTTGCATGTTATTGCATTGTACTTTAAAAACATAGCATACAACCAGTGAAGATTAACCTTCAGGATAAGTATTCAAGCCATACATTCATGTTTTACAGGTCTTATCCTAGCAATTAAGCTTCCTGAAATTGTAGTCCTGGAGGTGAAGAATTAACTAACAGACTTTCAATTTATAAGGTGCTGTTTAAACAAGGGTTTAAGATCAACGTGACTGAAAAATTTTAATAGTTCTCAAAGACCAGGATATTTTCCTTGCATAGCACTCAAGTATTTATCTTCTTATTCTTTCAAGAAGATGAAGTATTAACACACACAAAAATATTTTCCTTGCACTCAAGTATTTATTTTCTTAATCTTTCAAGAAGATGAAGTATTAACACACACAAAAAAAAGATTGCCCACAGTTGGCAGTTTCCAAACCTACTGGCACATTTGTCTCAGTTTCATGTAAAAAGTGACATACCCAGGAAGACAATATGCTTAAAACACTTCCTACCTAAGATTTATAAAGCTAAGTATAAGGCATGGACTAGAGTTTAGGCAAAAAATGAAACTATGGCAGCTTGAGAATTTAACAGTTTAGTTTCCCATAGCTTTATAATTCCTGCTTGCCTTGGTCTTTCCGAGTATCAAGAGCAAAATCTTGAAAAGTATCAATGCAAATCTTGATCACAAAGATTTTCTACAGCAAAACATATGAACCAACGAGGTATACCAAATGTTAATTATGATAAGCAATCCACTCTGATTTGTTTTTCAAAGAGTAGTGTTAAAACTACATGTAATCTGGTTGCTGGTTTATTCTGAAATGGAGAAAAAACCATGAACAAGGCTTTTAATTAGCAGCTGCATATCTGGTTCTAGCTTTGCTCTGCAGTAACACACTATTCTGCAAATGCAAGATGATGTGGCTGTAGTTCATTTCAACATTGACTGGGGCAGCTGTCAGGTTTCCAGATGTTCTACTCAATATCCATGCAACTAATAAATACAAAGATGATGGCTGGAATGCTAACATTTTCTCCACAATAATGTTCAAAGAGTTAAAGAAGTTACGATAAAAGCTGCCGCTCTAATTTTTGACACACTGCCAGAGTTTAATGTCTCCCCATCCCTGAATCTCCACCAGATGGAGCAAAAAGTAAACCCTCTCTTCTCCCATCGACTTTGTCATAAAGGTACAGCTAAGCAAAACAGTGATTTATGTGATAGAAACAGACCCATAAAACACTTTTGAATGGTTGCATGTTGGTGTCTTGGTATATATGTAAGTAAAGGGTTTGGGGGAGCATCTGCAACACTATAACATTATTCTAAAGTTCATCATTTTGCCTGTCACTCTCACTTATAAATCACATCTGTGCATTCACATATTCCGAATGGCGGCATATGCTGTAAGAGGGACTCTCTAATTCAGAACAGAGAGGACTTTAGGGCTGAACTGCAGTTCATTTATTGATCAAAGCCTTAGGGGTTAAATCCTGCAAGGTGTTGAGTTTCCCTGTGAGGTGCTAAAATTCAAGAACCACCTACTGACTAAATATGAGTTCCAGGTGCTCACAGCTTCTTGGGCACTGGGGAGAACTGGATCCTAGAGTCAGAAGAAGTTGTCAGGGAAGGCTGCTAGTGGAGATGTTAGGGATGGCTGGGGAAGTAGGGGCTAAAACAAGGAGGAAATATCAATATGCTTATTCCCATTAGGAGTCCAGATTGTCAGAGTTCTTCCAGGAAACTGTGTTAACCCTGTAAATATTATGCTGATTTGTTACTAACTGAAGCTTCTGTCTTGATTTTTGCCTGCCCCAAAATCCAATCCAAACCCAATTATTCTATTTATCAGCGGTAAAAGAAATTAATTGCATTCAGAAAATATGTGTTAAACTTAACCTGAAACAACTATTTAGTTGTTGTATCATTTCTAAATTTACAGTCAGTTTAATCTACATTTATTTGGTACCCATGATTTATATTTTAACCATGCATGTGCATAAAATTAGTTAATATCGTCTGATTGGACTATAGTTTCATTGTACTGCTAATATAATGGAAGGTACAGCTTCCTTGTATCTGTTGCATCTATAAAACTCTGTTAAAGAGTACTAATGATTTAGCTAAAACATTTAAAGGACTATATCTTGCTCACACTGAAGTCAGTGCTAATAAATCCTAGGAATAGCCCTGTGAAGCACTGTGCCTCAGAGACACCCCTATGAAGTACAATTCCCTCCCTGAATCCCCCTTGCTCGCTGCATGACACTTCATGTATCAGTGCAGACCAGGTGTGTTATGGATGTGGAGCCAAGCTGCGCTCATTCTCCACCACTCCCTGCCCACCAAGGCTGGGAGATTAAGCAGAAACACAATCTTTTTACACAGGCACACCCATGCCTAAGATTTGAATAGCCTCTGCAAGGGAGTAAGGGAGGAGGGGTGTTTATTTTCCTATGCAGGTATGTAGTCCAAGTCACAATCTAGCATTTAGGAACTATGAAGGGATGAAGAGCAAATGTAGGGTATACCCCACAACAGAATAAAGATATAAGAATAGAGCTCAAACCAATGGCAATTCAGGTCCTAAAATTGTGTTCTGTAATAATAATGTTATTCATATTATAACATATGTGGGCACCACAGTAATGCTAAGATAGAAAATGTGTCAGATTTACAGAAAATGTGACAGATCGTGGTTGTCACTGAAACAGAATGTTTTCACCGCATAAACAATACTGCAATATACTATAATTAGACTGACTCTGAGACAGATTTGAAGATACGTCTATTTTTCAGGCCTTTGAAAAGTGAATGCCAAATTCTCCACCTCCATCTCCATTCTCCAAAAGTGAATGCCAAATTACATCTCTTGTAACTCCATTGAGGTCACTGGGATCGCAGAGCAGGTAAATCAGCACAGCATGTGACCCTGAGTTTTTCAACACCAATATTTTCCAATGAAAACTGCCGCCAAAAATGTCAAACTTGGATGCCGAACATTAAGGGCCTGCATACTTTGCAGCAAGCTTCATCTAAATTCTGCAACAAAGCCCCCAGCTTCTGTATCACTCTGCTGCGGCAGATGGGAAATTGTGTGGAACTTAGAGATAAATTTTATTGAATTAAATATTAAAATTTGGTAAGAACACTGGGATTCTGCAACATATTCTGTGGCTGTAGAATCTCAGAGTACATGGAGATCTGGCTAAATGCAGGTATCTAAAAACCAGGTAAAATCCTGTTCCCAGCAAAGTCAATGACACAACTCCCATTGAATTCAATGGAACCAGGATTTTACTCTAGGTGTGTATAACTTAAAGTCCTAATTTTACACATTAAAGTTTGAAAATTTTAGCCTGTGTATCACACAACTATAAACAATATATATATTCCAGTATTTTTCTATATACCACAATGAGGCTTTGCAAAGTTAACAAATAGCAAAAAATGCAGCCTGGATGCATTCAATTTACCTGAATCAGCAGCTGTGATCAGCAAGATATACTGCTTCTTAGTCTCTCGATCCAGGCTTTGTACCAAACGGAGCTCTCCACTTGCTGACAGAGTAAAGGCACCATCTTCATTTCCACCAACAAGAATATATGTAAGTTTGCCATTTAGACCTTGGTCATCATCCCTTGCTACCACCTACAAAAGGGACATATGCACATCATAATAAATAATAATACGCTTAGAGTACATGTTTGTGTGTGTCGTCAAGATTACCTTCTTTGGCAAAGTATTTTGTGGGGAACAGGAAATATTCCATGGGCGACAGAATAATCAGAATGCCTGGAAACAAACTGACTTAATTTAAAAGGAGTGGGGAGTGTCTGAAAAAGTGATATTTTAAAACAGAAAATTAATATTTTTCTCCTTTTGTGAATGTATTATTAAGACCAGCCTTTGAGCCAGATTTGGGCTCAGCAAAACCCAGAGATGATTTTGCAGGAACCCACCAAACTGGTGGGAATGTTGTGTCTGCTGCTGTCTGAGCACATTTAATGGCACTCTAAGGCTATGTCTACACTGTAGCACTAATTCGAATTAGCTTAATTTGAAATACAGAAAGCGATTTAGAGAAAGCGCTGCAGACTGTCCACACTACAGTGTTTGTGCTGGTTTCTTGCGTCCACACTGGCCAGCCTTAATTCAAATTAGATAGCAGTGCAATGTGGGAAGCTATCCCACAGTGCAACTAACCATAGAGGCTGTTGTGAGGAGTGTCATCATCCCAGGATGCAGCGCTGCTTCCCCCACCCTCTTCCCCCACCACCAAACAAACAGGAAAAGGATTTTCATGCTGATCGCCATTGCTGCAGGCACAAGGAGCCAGCTGAACTATGCTCTCATTTTGACCATGACAAATACATCGCAGCTTATCCTGGATTACTTTAGAACTGTATGCTGTTTGCCTTTTATGCTCCCCCTACCACTCCCTGTGTATTGCTTGCCTTTGATTTTGATTCTACAGGTGTCTGTAGAATTAAGATAAATAACAAGGGAGTCAGTTAGTATATTAATACAGTGATACAATTGTTTCCATTTCACTGATGGAAAGCATGATATAATGTATCCACATGTAGCGCTGTGAATAAACTCTTAAGAAAGTATCAATTTCCATGAATTTCCTCTCACTGTTGGCATTTAAAATGCATTCATCATGTGGGGGGAGGGGGGTGAAATCTTTCAAAGTGACAAACTTTAAAGGGCTAAACTTTCAAAGGAAAAAATCTTAAAGGGACAAACTGCAAAAGGCTTGCTGGGCATTTAAAACGCATTCAAAATGCAGGGAGGGGGGTGGTGAAATCTTTCAAACTCTTAAAGAGACAAACTGCAACAGGCTTGTTGTGCGTATGGGGGGGTGATCGCAGCTTGGATTTTAAACCCATTCACTGCAGGAAATGAAGATTTAAATCTTCCCGGGGCTGCTTTGGGGGAGGGTACTGAAATGGGGCATCATGGGATACAGTCTGGAGGCCAATTAATTCGAATTAAGTCCCATTGTGTCCACACTCACACTAATGCAAATTAACTGATGTGCTTCAGGCACTAATCCACTTGCAGAGGTGGTTTTATTAATTCGATTTTAAAGGCTCCTTAATTCAAATTAACAATGCTCAAGTGTAGACACAGGAGTAAAGTAAGGGACTTTAATTCGAATTAAGCCACCAGTGTAGACCAGGCCTAACTAAAGTAGTGTTTCACCTTCAATAGAGATAGACGGAAATCTGAAAGAAAGAACAGATTGAGGTGGTTTGTGGGGATGGAAATGGAAACTGAGAGAATGAAATGACCTCCTAAAATCCTAATGTATGTATAGATTGGGGGGGAGGGAATTGTTCTACAACTATATAAAGGAAAACACGGCATGCCCTCTTACACTCAAAAAGGTAATTACTCAACTGTACAAATCTGAGAATGTATTTAAATTGTAATTTAACTGTAAATGTAAGAAGCATATGATTTTGTAGTAAATACATTTTTAAATATACTGACCTGAAGAATAACTTTTGGAAGTATCCCTAAATTCTCAGGGACATTCACTGAATATGGAGAAAGCTCAAATGTAGGAATAAAATCATTAACATCCAGCAGAACAATACCGACAGTGGTGGTGTCTGTCCTTGGGCTACTTCCACGATCAGATGACTGCACAGTTAATGAGTAGGAGGGTTTTTTCTCTCGGTCCAAAGGTTTGGCTACTGTTATCACTCCAGTAACAGTGTCGATCCGAAACTCATTATTGGTGTTTCCACTGATTATGGAATAGCGAACCTGTCCATTTGTACCTTCATCTCCATCTGTAGCAAATACCTGGGTCAGATCTGTTCCTGTCAGAGTATTTTCACCCACCTCTACTTTATACAGCTTTTGTGCAAAGAGGGGGTTATTATCATTGATATCAAGGACTATTACAACTACATCTGTAGATGAAGAAAGGAATGGCTGACCTTTGTCTGTAGCTACCACTGTTAAAGTATAATTAGAAACTGCTTCTCTGTCAAGTTCCCCAGTGAGCCTTACTTCACCATCAATAGTGCCAATACTGAATTTGTTTCCCAAAGGTCTCAGCAGAGTATATTCAATATAGCTGTTTGGACCACTGTCCGGGTCAGTTGCTTGGGCTTTAAATACAATGGTATCTATGGGTGTGTTTTCTGGAATGTAGGTCAGCTTTGGAGAAATAAAGCTTGGAGGATTGTCATTCACATCCAGTAGAATAATAGAAACTTGAGTTGTGCTTGTGTATCTGGAGGCTGATAGAGCCATGTCATGAACCTGAACAACAAGGCTATAGAAGGACTGACTTTCCCGATCCAAAGGCTGCTTGATGCTCAGAACTCCATTCTTGTCAATATTAAATTGACCTAGGCTATCTCCTGATGTAATACTGTAGGATAATTGTGAGTTAAAGCCTGAAAAACAAAAATAAGGACTGTAACTTAATCCCATCGATCTTATCATACATATGAAGTATACAGAAGTAGATTTTTGAATTTGTAGTAAATAACATCATTAGAGGTAGATAAAAATGACAAAATATTTACATTTTGAAACAATGCTGTTATGTATTAAAGAAGGGGTAATCACTTTTTGTGTCATATGCAATTAGACATGTGTTAAAGTTGTATATCATATTTTATATGTCAGAATAAAGAATTGCACTCAAACATTACTGAAGATATGGTTAGTTGACAGTCTTGGTAAAATATTTATAAACTGTAAAAGTTTATTTATGCACTTCTTTAAATGTGAATAGATGTTTCCTCTAAATGACACAAAAAATCATATGATAACACACTGTTATTAGGCTGCATTTTTATTTGTTTATTTATTTTAAATATTTTACTTCAAAAAGCAATGGATCCCAGATTACTGGCACATATGTCAATCAAAAATAATATTATGGGTTTAATCGCTAAGGATCAGTTAGGCTTTATAAATGTTATATAGTGCCTTGAACATGTTAATGTTAAGTAATTCTATAATTCAATAGGTATCAAACCTACTTCCACTGTAGTCAATGAGAATTTTTCTATAGACTTTAATGATAACTGGATCCAGAACTGTTAAACTTACCCTCCCCTTCTATTCTCTGAATAATTTTGATTTGAAACAATATATCAGTTGTGTCTGTAAAATATTCTGTTTACTGATATATACTGATAATATTCTGATTACACTGAAGTTGCATTAAAGTTAATGATAATATTTCAATTTACTTCAGTGGAATCAGAATTTGGCCCTAAAACTGAAGGTCATGAGGGTAAGTAAGATGTATCCTTCAAACGAGAAATAAGGATGAAGGGGTAGAACAAATACTGTTCTTTAACAAGAATAGTGGTGATGAAAGTAATGGACTCTTTGGGGCAGGGGGCAAGTAAATTAAAGGAATTAGAGATGATGATAGTAACTGTATATTTAGGTTCCTACACACAATCCATATTTACATAGCAAGTGGATGTGGTACATTACTACTAGACTATAAAATTTAGAACAGATGAATAAGCAACATTATTGTATGAGAAGAAGAATTTGGTGTCTTTAGAGATATAAGGCTTGATTTACCACTGTGTTACTCCAGTTTCAAAGTAGTGTTGTTCCTTTGATCTAACCAGCAGACAATAATTCTCACTAATATAGTGCTAAATCAGAACCTTAAAGTACAAATCCTGAAATGGAATAGGGAAGATTCATGAACTCTTATGCCCATGTAGAGACTCTCTAAAGTCAAAGGGGCTCTGCATGGTTGCAAGGTGCATCCTTAAAGATCTCCTTGTGGTAACACAGATTAAGGGTGAAATCCTGGCTTCATTTAAGTCAAAGGAAGCTTTTCCATTGGCTTCATTGAGTCAGAAATTCCCCCTATCTCTGATTCTTAATACAAATAATGATACACATTCAAAATACAGCAGTCAGAGAGGTTTTAGTTCTATCTTTATGATAGTTATTACAGGAAATTATTATTTTTGAAACTGTACCAATAAACGAAACAAGAACTAGACTGAGATGAGCAATAGAGAATAATGTACAGAGCAGTATCCTTTAGCGTATATGGAAGAGCATTAAAAATATCAAATGAACAACCCTTACCTTATGCTTGAAATATAACTGCTGCAATTATGGCCAAGGAAGACATATACAAATTTTGGTAAGAAAAATACATTTTGAATCCTGAGAAGGCTACTAAGTGACTTTAGGTATGCTAGTCATCGAAAAAATTTATTTTGACAATTTGACACAGAGCTCATGCTAAACATTTGTATTCATATGTAAAAAGGTAAGTTGAGATCTATTTTCTCTCTCTGGTCTCCGCATTAAACACTGAAACCATAAATACATAATTCTGAAATTCTATACTTAGCCTCTTTGTCATAAAGGATGTGTTTGAAACTTAATGGATTTTTATATTCTAACTAATCCTCTCTAAACTTCTTTTTCCACAGTGTATAATCTAAAGTTGGACATTTAAGTGTCTCATTACTTTGTATTTCCTGCCAAGTTTGTTCAGTAGCTTCTCCTCTCCCCATTGAACTTCCTAGGAAATAAATGATTCCTATGTACAAAATTTTAATCATTTGTATTTATTGTTCTCAAAGTAGTAAGACTCTAAATTTTCTCTTTTAAGTATGTAGAGCCAGACATGAAAAATGATACATTTAAATAATATTTGGAAAAGTTTAAAGTATTTATATGCCAGACACAAATTGATTAATGTTTGTATATCGCTTTGAACGAGCGAAGCATTAAGTAGTATAATATTATACATTTGTTTAGCTTGGTTTTAATGTGCTTAACTTTACCCATGAAAATGTTCTGAAATGTCAAGGAAGTGTATTTAGAGCATGAAAAACTATCAAATTATCAAATTCACCAACTGGCAATCCTACTCCTATATAATCCAATGGGAGTTTTGCCACTGACTTTGATGGAAAAAAAAACTAAACCCTAAAGAAGAAGATTGAATTAGAAACACTTTTCTTACATATTATTCCTCTGTGGTTCCAATTCTTTCTGCGGCATATTTTATCACTTGTTCCATATACAACTTATTACTCATTCTTATTATCTGCATATCCATACTCTGTTTTACTCCTCAGATAATATTTGTTCATAAGTATTGAACATCCTTCAAATTTATGACAGTTTTATTATACTTCCCAGTCTATTCCTATGTGATGAAATATAGTTTATTCCTTGTACTGCTTTTTAAAACAAAACAAATCAAATACCTCATTATTCTCTTGGATCTCAATCCTGCAAACACCTCATTCTACTCACATGCTCAGCTGAAATCCTGGGCCTACTGAAGTCAATGGGAGTCTTACCATTGTCTTCAATGGAGCCAGGATTTCCCCCACAGTCCCTGGAGAAAGGCATTGTCCATTTAAAAACTCCCCCACTATACACTTAATTGGAGGTGGTGGCTTCTTTCATCTGTATCGCTATTGTAAACTGGACTTCATTTATCCAAGATGGGAGGACTCTTCCACATTGATTACTGTCAAGACTGAATAGTAATTAGCTGCACATTGGATTTAGCTTTTCTTTCTGACAAAGCTTGCCTTTAGAGCTTAGACAGGGAGATGTCAAGATTTTTAAAGTTTTTAACTCAGCTAGTTAATATTAATGGTACAAGAAAGAAGCAACCCTTTCCCCCTCAAGTAGGCACATGCCTGGCCCTGTCCAGCAGATCCCTGAACAACTTGCCTGGAGTTATTCTTTGTGGTAGTCCTCTTTTCTACAGCTCTTACAAGCTCAGTCAATGGGTTGCTTTGGTTTGTGATGAAGTTACTCAAGTTACCTTTAAACATTTCTGTTAATTCCATATGAAACAAAAACAAAACACCCAAAACCAATGATGTCTTTTTTTTTTTTTGCAAAGATATGAAAGCTGTAGCAGACTCTCTTTGATATTACTATCCATCTACATAGAAAAGCAACTCAAACTGCTGCAAACAACTATTGTTTCCCAAGAGGCAGGTCAAACAGGAAAATAACAATGGAAGTATTCTCTTACTGCAGGCTTTTCCAGTCTTTATCAATGTTTATCTTGGACTGACAGAAAAAACAAGCCTGATATAAAACAACATGCCTTTCATAACCCTGCAGGCTATTCATATCATTTAACATGAATGATCAGACAATTTGCCCAAAACAACAGTTTATTAATATGCATTCAGATAATTATCTGTGAGCTATTTATAGAGAAGTACAGTAGTACCTGTTACCCCGTTTTAGATCAGTGTGCAGGAAATTACACAGATAGAGATTTCAGGATTGAAACAACAGCGTAGCTTGTAACATTTGCTGAAGTTACAGAGATTGTTTTATACAGTATACTATATGCAGCGTTGTTGTAGTCGTGTCAGTCCCAGGATACTAGAGAGACAAGGTGGGTGAGACAATCTTTGATTGAACCAACTTTGGTTGGTGAGAGAGACAAGCTTTGATATTTTGCAGGTAATTTTGATAAAAGTCAACCTCATTAATGTCTATTTGCATTTAATAAAATTAAATACCCTACACAGCAATATTTAAAAGTATTTCATGTATAAATGCAATAATTATTCTTCATTAGGCATTGCAGGCATAAACTATATATATATATGACAATAGCCAATTTGCTAAACAAATTATACATATTATCATCTTTTATATCCCTACATGCTGATACTTTGTAAACCCTCATGGTACACGGTGTGAATAATTCAAGAATTAAAGCCTTTTAAACAAGAATTTTCCTGTCATGTACTGAAATCATTCCTTCATCTTCCCTTATAGTATACAGTACATGTAACTGGGTGCATTGTAATGAGTAACGATGAGATTTTCACATAATTCCTTGTAGCAATTTAGAATCTATTATACATATCATTTTAAAATAATGTTAACAAAAGCAAATCAAAATAAAATATTCAATTAAAAGAGTTGTTTTATAGATCTGATTTAAACTCACAAAATTAAGACAATTCTCTTTAAGTATTCTATTCCCATTGTGCCTACATATTTCAACATCCTCAATATATAAAACATTCCAGTAATATATATGCCCAATAGGGATATCAGGGGAAACCAATATTTGACTTCACTAAGTATAGGCATGTATTAAAAGTCCATTTACACACAGAAGTAACTAAAATATTAGTTTTTGTGCTTATTGTGGATAAATAATGTCTTTATAAGGATGACCATTATTTGCCTGTTCATGAGCAAATGACTTAATATCTTACTAACATGCAACATGCATCTGCCATCAGAGGTTTTAGAATACAAAGGAACACATACCATCATCTGCATCAGTAGCAGTAAGGTTGAGAATAGTAGATCCTGGAGGTAGATTTTCCATCAAAGACGTGCTGTATGAGGGCATGCTGAATAGTGGTGGATTATCATTTACATCTAGAATGTTGAAGTAAACTCTGATGGTAGTGAACTGACCACCACCATCTTCCGCACGGACAGTAAGGATGTAATATTGCTGCGCTTCATAGTCCAATATGCGAGTCAGGTTAAAGACACCAGTGACTGGATTTAAGAAGAACATACCATCTTCATCATCTTCACTCACAGTGTATGTGATTTCTCCATTTACACCAGAGTCATCATCAGTAGCTAAAATGGCTGCTACCAAAGAACCTACACAAAACCATGAAAAAACTGTGAGAGAACAAGAACAAGGATTTCCCAAAAGACTAGAAACAAAATTGAATACTTCTATGGAAGTGGTAAAAAGGCATTCCTTTGGAATAACAGGTTTCGTCCTCAAGAAATAAGAGCCTCAAAATTGTATGTTTTTGTTAAGATAGAGAACTAACTACATATATAGGCTCTAATTTACCAAAGCACTTAATCACCAAGGTCCATTCCCATTCAGCAAAGCACTAAAGCATTTGCATAACTTTAAGCATACAAGTAGTCCCACCAAAGCACTGAAATAATAATACCTAAGTTCACTAGATATCCATTCTTCTCTTGGAAAAATCCTATACATTTAAAAGATGAAAAACGTAGGGTACTATAGAAACTAAGAGCGCTCTCTAAAATTACTCTAACGTATAAATTTTAGTAGACAATATCCTTTCTACTTTTTAAACCATCCTAAAAAAGGAGAAAATTCTCTATTAATTTCCATAAGATGGTTTATAAAACCTACAAAAGAAAAATATTTAATTAAACTCTACAGGACTTTTCCAAAGAGGTGTGCTCAAAATGATTAATAATTTCACTGACTTTCACTCCACATGAACAGTTTTTCCTTTCTGTCATAGATTTAATTTTATTATGTACAAGTTTTTTAGACTGCTGAGTGGTTATTCCAGTATGGGTTTTATTTTAAATGACTGTTAGGGGACACAGAAGCATGAACAGGCATCTCTATTTTGTATTTAAATTGAAAAAAGTACACTGCATAAATTGAGACAAAATACTGTCTTTCAATAGTACTTAACTTGCAATGTTCAAGGCAGGAGCCCCCTGGTGTAGGTAAATACCATCTATTAAATCTACTATTTATTCTTTTTTTTAATGGAGCTGCTGAAAGTTGTAATGTCTGCTCCTTGTATAACAAACATTCCATTTCTATTTGTTTTTAAGTTACCATAAGCAATAATATAATACTTGGTCAGGAAACTAAACCCTTATTCTTCACAGGGGGTCCATTCTTACAGTCCTTAATCAAAAAC
Organism: Emydura macquarii macquarii; assembly: GCF_026122565.2. NCBI lineage: Eukaryota > Metazoa > Chordata > Testudines > Chelidae > Emydura > Emydura macquarii. The sequence continues at coordinate 2,223,062 of NW_027133181.1, read as the reverse complement.
AATTCCCACTTCCTTTGAATTTGGCCCATTGTTTTATTTTTGCACTTCTTGCTATATTCATATGACTGACCAGTCATAAGGAAGTTTAGAAATTTGGTGTCAGTGCTTAAGTATTTTTAACACTAATTATAATTAAGGACACTCCATTTCCAAAACAGAAAATCATGTAGTTGCTTTTTCATGGAACTAGATAAATTACATGCTTTACAATACACTTAGTTTTATTTGAGCAATGCAACAATGAAAACTGCTCATTATCAGATTGAAAATTAGTGCTAAAATTTTGTGTGTTTAATCAAGCTGAACATTCTGGTTTCTGTTACATACATTTGATTACCTAATGTTTTTATACTACTAATTGCATGTTACTTGGCTAAAAGGCTGTCCTAATGATGGATCGGATTACCAAATATATAGGAATCCTATCAACTGCAATTGTAATTTGCAAATAAATAAGGAACAAATTATTGCTTGCCTTTCTGCAGTGTGCAGGGGTAAGAAAGGAGGCAAAGAGCCTTCATGCACCCCATAAAGGCACAACATAATTACAATTCCTACACTGCATGCAACACTGGGATTGCTCCACTTGTGCATCACCTCAGACATAAGACTGACCAAAGGGGGAAACACCCACCTGCCCCCTGCATACTGGCCTGTCAACTGGAGCAAGATCATTGGAAAGTGGAAAGGCAAAAGATGTACCATTCTAACAGTAGCATCCCCTGTGTGCATCTGTGATAGGGAGGGATTAAAGCACAATTCTGTACCAAACTGTGCTTGGGCCAGTTTATATCTAGCACTTTTTGGCCTTAAGTAAATGTATTGTTCTCAAATTATTAAGACTTTTATTAATTTGTGATGCTTGAATTCTATATTTTTGAAGATTGTTTTTAGTGATTTAAGGTAATAATGTCACCTCAGCCTGCAGGGATTTATATGCACGCCTGTAAACTAATTCCCATTAAAACATACTGAGCCTAAAAACACCGCATCCATTACCCTAGGTAGCCTCAGCAACAATCTTTCTGTGCTTAGAACAAGAATTTCTATGGTACTGCAATCACTGCTAGAGGCAATTATTTTTTTCAATTCACTGCCCTGAGCATTGTAGCGGTCTCCGAACAGTGTGTGCTCTTACCCATCATGTTATCTACAGCATGCACAACAGCGTGAATGAAGGGAAGAATTACAAACCTAACTCAGAATTTCCTCCTCTTAGTCAGACTGAGTCGGACCCTTCAGTATTATAGGGATTTTCTTTCCCTTTTGAATTTACTTCTTTTTAACGATAGTATGAAAAAGAAAAGCTATACAAAACCCTCTCATTGATGCTCTAGTAATTCCACAGGTCCTTTGGGCAGGATTCATCTACTGTTATTATATATATACATTGAGAAACTACATTACCTGGTATGTTGAAGCATAACAATACTATTAATTCCCACAATATTCTTCCATTCCCATTGTGTAAGATATGATGAAAACCAGCATTCATTCTGGGTTGAGGATCCGTATAGCAAGTTCCAGCCCAGAGGTGAATAAGATGGCATTATGAATAGAACTGTGCAAAATGTTCACTTGAAATCTCAATTCACTTGAAACTGAGGCAAGTTAGGGGTTTAGCCTTATAAATATCAGTTCAAGTCTATGAAGTCATATTTGCTCAACCTACATTCTTCTGGTCCAGCTGGCTCCCCAACTGCAGCACCCCTACTCTTGCTTCCTCCTGGCACTTCATGTCCCCTGCATGGAGTCTTCTGGAAAAACTGGGTGGCTGCCACCCCCAACATTTTTCTGTCCATTCTCATTTAGTAGTAGCACCCAGGGGCCCCAACCAGGATTGGAGTGCTCATTGTGCTAGGCACTGTACAAAAACATAAAAACATGAGCTCTGCCCTACATCTAAAGACTGCTGCCTTCCATTTCTGGGTGGGCTGCCAGTTAAAGCTACTGTTCCCTGCCTTCACAGTTAAACAGAGACTCTAACCCATTAGCACATGGTTGTAATGAAATCCCCAGCAACCAGATATTATGCTTTATGGGATAGGTTTTGCCCCTTTCGGTAGTTCACCACTTTCCTCTGGCAACAGGCATGTCCCTTCTCCTGTTGTCTGTGAGGGATGTTTAGGACTCCTTAACACTGTCAATTAAAGAGAATGGGATTTGGCTCCTTTTAGCCTCCTCACCATTAAAAAGATGGGGAATCACAAAAATTAGGAGGATGCCACCTGCCCCAAACAAGGCAAGGTTGTCCCACCTTGCCTGAAGAAGAGAAAGGGTAAGTAAGGGATGCCTCCCACCTGGAGGCCTGTGGCTATGGTGTGAATGAGTGGGATACAGATGAATGGGTAGTGTAGGGAGATGGGTTTCTTGGAAGCACATATCCTATAGAATTTGAACCTGCAAGGGATCATGTAACTACAGTTTTGCAGCCTGAAAATCGAAGTGATGGAAGTATTTGCAGATGTTTACCACAATTTTTACCTCAGACGTTTACCACAACGTTTACCTCAGATGTTTACCACAACGTTTACCACACTGGCACCATTGTAAGAGAAACAGAAACAAATTTTAGCACTTAACTTCTGCATTGTATTTCTACGTGAATGTCTATGCTTTAAACTATATGAATAAATAGTGATCATATACATGAAATAAACTGAATGACAATTTATCACACAAGTTAGCAATAAAAGTAGTGTGTCAGTAGAAACAATATTAGTGATCACTGCTGTATAGGTTAACTGATAATAAAGGCTGCAGACCATCAATTTTAGAAAATAACAAGGTTTGTTCCTTATTTACCTGGGGTAGAATCCTCTGGTACATCAAAAGAATACACCGGTTTCGAGAATTTGGGTATGTGATCATTAACATCACTAATAGTAATGTTTATTCTCATATCTGAGGACTGCAGACCGTCATCAGCACGAACCAGCAAGGAATACTTGGAGCGACGTTCTCTATCCAAACGTTTGGTGGCTATCAGATCTCCTGACTCTGGGTCAATATGGAAGCTGTCGTCAGCACCACTGATGATAGTGTAAGTGACAAGAGCATTAGCTCCCTAAATAAAAGTAAAAGTGGTCAGATCAAGTTATTTGTCAGGCAAGCCTTTAAGACCAAGTCATTACAACAACTGCTATCTGCAAACACTGTTCAGAATACTTTCCTTAGGAAAATAACACCCCCATACACATACACTTCTAATATTTATTTGACCTGGACAGTTAGAGATAAGATTATTGGATATTTTTTCATTCCTGTTAAAAAAAGGATCCAATCTAGTCAGTAAAATAAAGTGCAGGAAAACACTGTTCTTCTACAGGCTTTGATATCTGATTTAAGATCAAATCAATTTTACTGAGTAATCTATTTACTATATCACTTCCTATCTTAACAGTGATTAAAGTTTCTTTTTATTGTTTTATGTTTGTGTGGTTGAATTAAATGGACGATCTAACACAGGTCCCAATCTGGCCCTTTCTACTCCGTGCCTTTTGATGGGGAGGGGGTAATGGAGAAGTAGCAGCCAACTGGCAAGACCACAATCTATCAGGCTAGATAGTAATGTTACTTAGCTTGCAGTTCAGGAGAACCAAGGAGGAAACATACTCAGATGTGCTCCTTACAGCTGTCCCAAAAAGGAACATGGTGAGGTCCTCAATACATGTTGAGGTCTGTTTATGTACACAGGTACTGGGGAACGGCCAATCCCCAAACTGGCACAGCACGCCTCACTGAGTTATAGAGTACTGATCAGTAGGGACATTAGTTTGTCCTCCCATATTAGCATGCTAGGAGGTTTGTCCTCCCACACGAGCAGGGGAATCATAACCCTAGCTTGCAGAGTAGATGTAGCCTTAAATGCAGTGTTCATATTTGGTGACAAGAAAGAGAAATAAAGATATTTGTGTGAACAGTTGGACAGAATGCCTCTTATCAAACTTTTTATCCACAGTGTTTGTTCAAAAACCAAGAATCAACTCACTGATAAAAAAAATTAAAACATATACAGCTGACCAGATTCAAACAACTGTGCATAGCGCTCCAATCTACACACACTCTGTGTATATTCAGATGTACCTGGTGTACGTAATACATTTTCCTGCAATTGTATAGTTTAACAAAAACATTCAATGAAAACTTTATATTTATTTGGTGACCACATTCTTTATTATTTGTTCCATTTAACCAGCTATTCCCATTTTTTCATTTAAGGGTCCAACTATGTAAGTGACTGCATTTAATATGGTCTGCCAAATTAGTAACTTTTCATAAATTAAGTGAAAGGCAAAGAAAATCAAAATACTTAAAACCCACGAAAACAATTTGTCTGATATGTGGACATTTTCTGTCTATATGTGACTAAAAGAATTAGCAAAATGCGAAGAGCTGTTGTAATTGTTAAAGCCATGGCTACTACCTGGAACCAATGAAATATCTTTATATATTTTTTTCAGACATCACAGTTATGTTGATCTGAATGAATGCCTTAATATAATGGGTGAATGTTTGAAAACTGCTGGTCAAAAATCATTATATGATATATGAAGGATTCTCTTACACATTTAAAGCATGATTTATATACGGGCCTTAATCTGGCTTCCTTTTTTATGTCCATAGTTTTATTCCTTCCTGCAAGTAATTGCAGATGCAGCCAGTGAGTAGATGTCTATAGACACCGGCAAAATATTGAGCTGCAGCTATCTACAGACATAAACTTCAGTGCAAAAAGTAGACCAGGTTATAAAAGTCAGAGTCTCAATATCCAAAAATGTATTGCAGCAAGAGTATTACATGTGAAAAGATTGTACAATTCACTGCAGAATTCACTGGAACGCAAGCCAGTTAAAAAAATCTCTCATTATCAGTTAGAAGCACATATATATGAAATTCTAAAATGCAAATTGTTACAGACATCAGAAATGCATCTTGCACTGTTCAGAAACATTTTAAATAACTGGTGTTAGACTATGAAAATTAAGTATAATTGTTCTTCCTCATTAGGGAACTTAGTGCCCTTGTAAGTCAAAGGAAAGACTCTTACTGATGAAGTGAGGGTTTTGGAACCAGCCTTAGTAGCATATTAGGGTGTTCAAAAAAAAAAGATAAGTATTGATACCTAATATCATCTGATGTTTTCTAAAAACTTGTGCCTCTGATCATCCTATTACAAACAACACTAAAATTAGGCTCCACACTTACAAAGAGATATGTCACTATTATGAGGTCATGATTCTTTTATTCACATATTATTTGCCAGCTACAACTCACTTTGTGGATCACTGGCTTTCACATCTTTTTTATTAGATGCAGGGACTCAAAACCCTACTCTTTGTCCTTACAAAAGAGATGCTACCAGGAAGACAAACCAACCAACTGGAAGAAAAGAGAAAGAAAGGGGACATACACACATCCTTACTTGTGTCAGAAGTGTTCCAGTAGTTTTGCTATAGAAGGAGCTAGATAAACTACCATTAAAACAGTTATAGGAACCGGCACTAAGCTAGCACTAAAAGAGTTCTAAGATTATCTTTACTACTGCAGCTTGATTTAACTCATTGTTTATTTAAATGCAAGGTGATTGTTTGTTTTTTAATTATTTGATTATATAGTGTACTGGTAGTACAACTTGCCTGGTACACAGCTATTGATATTGTAACCATTTGCTCAGTCAATTGAAAGTCAACTAAAATTAATAAAACATTACAATTCACATTTAAATGGCTTCTCGCTCAAAAGAAATGAATAAATCAATGAAATTACAAATACACACCGACTTCCAACAATACTATAATATCATTACTAGGTCAGCTGTTTCATGTCTGTTGCTTGGAATGCTTCCATTAAATTTTAATGGCTGCTCAGTTGTAATGTCTTTATAGCACTGAATCCATATTGTCAACAATAAGATGCTAGGAAAAAAACTTATGTGCAGTAGGGTTTTTCAAATTTCTTTCCTTTCCCTTTTATTTTTGTGAACATAAAGCCCATGGTAACGAGGAATAGTGACAATAGCTAGATCTAGTCATAGCATGGGCAAACACTGTGAAAGCTTCCCCAGCTTTAAAATACATCCACCTTTGCCTGACACAGTGGTTATTCTACAAACTTTGGATCTGGCTTTGGATTTTGGACATCTCCATAGTTCAAAGCTCTTTGGATCTGAAATTGTTTTAAACAATTCCCCACCATAGAGCCTTGCCCTAGGGCTAGAGCGAGCACTTTTAGGACAGATATGAGAGTCCAGTCTCTGTGTCAATTCAGCATGTAAAATCTTTGCTGAGAGTGACAAAAAGGATGCTTTTAGTACCAAACTATGGTTGTGGTTTTTGTTATCTGTACAACTGCTCATTAAAAGATAGGTTGAGAGCATCCACACATTTTACACAGGCCAGTGAACAGCCTTCAGGTGAGAACAGCTTTGGCTATCTTTCCATCTTTGGCTATCTTTCCATCTTTCCATCTTTCCAACTATGATGCTTTCTGAATATATTGGGGGTTAGGGTAGGAGAGGGAGGACTGACCTGATCTTGCACTCCTGAGACCAAATTCTCATCAAAGGAGTACAGGATCAGGTCACAATATGTTCGTAAAATGGCTATTATGTAATATTCTTGTTCAAATAAGAAACATTCTCAGACCTCATCAGCATCCATGGCCGTCAGCTGCATTATTTTAGATCCATCTCCTATATTCTCTTCTACAGTTAGATCAAGCATGTCTGTTGGGAATATTGGTGGGTTGTCATTGATATCTTGAAGTGTTATTTCCACCTATGAAGCAGGAAAAAGAAGAGTTTCATGAGTACTGCATCTGTCAGATGTTGATTAAACATGAGTGTTACAAATCACCTAACTTTGAAAGAAATCATGTAAACTATGCCTAATCAAATGTATAAGAACATTCACAAATAACAACAGCAACAACAGAAAAAGCCCCTAAGGATATTAAAATTCCACGTTATTATGAAATGTTCATAGAAAAGCCTCTAACATAAATAAAGTTCATTTGACTTGTTGATAGCAACTGATTTTAAATGGTCTTAGTCTAGTTTATGTTGGACAAGGTCCACTGATCGACTGTCATTGTAATCCTCAATGTTGGCCCCAGAGGATAGCTGCCAAAACCTGGGGAAGAAGATCATTCAACCATTAAATGCTGCCTGACATAAAGATGAGGTGGTGTAAAATTCCCCCTGAAATGTTTACATATTGGCAACTCTCAGTTCTGCAGAAGGAAAAATTCCCTTGCATTTTATATTCAAAAGCATTCTGTCCCACCCCTTTCCCCCCCAAGATTTTCTTATAATTGCAAACACAAATTCCTCACTCCCTGCCTATTCACATCTAAACAAATGCTCTTTTAATACATTGTGTTTATATACTTTACAAATATTAATGGTAGTGTCTGAAAGATTGGCCAAGGTTATTTACTCATTGTTCTATGTAAGAAAAATTGTTTAGTTCTCACAGGACTGAAATTCAAAGCTTTAGGGCTTGTTTTTTCACTGTTCACTGGGAATTGCATGCTAAGGTTCCGATAAAGAAAGAGAGGACAACAGCTGTTTTATATCTACGTGAAAGTAAATGCTTCCCATAGGGCTCAAAACGTTAAGTGGTCACCAGAACTTGAAGGAGAAAACTGAGTAGCTGGGTAGGACTGTCATTATTGTCTTTTAACAAACATGGAAAGGTATATAGGTAAGCTAGACAGAAAGAGAAACAAAGAAATGGATAACTTAAAAAAAAAAGCAGATATGCAGATTGACAGATAGAATATTAATTGTACTTTAGGACCTCCCTTCCCATTGTCCACAAGGGATTTCCCCACATTTGATTGAGAACATATGGCTTAACCTGGTCTGGGTATAATCAGTGCAGACATTAGAGCTCCGCTGCCTGTAGTTTCTACTAGTTCTAGTCAAATACTAGATTTTCTTCTTATACTTTGCTAACACCTAACACTATGGTAACCAATGGCAGAATCATTTTTATTCAATCAGGAGAATGAGCACCTCAGTGGTTGGAGCTTGGTTCCATAAGGAATAAATAAATTGTCTGTGCCAGTCTACCTAATACACTGTCTCTATCTGTAGCCTTGAGGTCACTAAATCTGAACAAGGGCCTTCACAATTCTTCTCATCTGTACTTATCTGATCATGTTTCTAATTGTACCATTCCCCAGATCCCACCTACATCAGTTCCAACTGCCTGCTTGTCCATTCTTCCCATAAATACCTTCATGCTTTCATACATATCACTGGCAACGTTCAGTTTTGAAAACAGTAACGTTAGGTTTTGGAAAAAACTCAGAAAACTATCCAGGGACCTTGTTCTACAAGGTGCTGAGAGCAATCAGTTCCCACTAGTTACAGTGAAGTAAGAATACCCAGTTCCTCATTGGATTAGGCCCTGTGTAAGCAAACTACCTTTGTTTTTAAACATTTGTTTATGTATGTTTTAGAATTTTGAAAATCGTGTTAGCAAACTTGTTTATAATAATTCTTGGAAAGTCTGAAGATCAAAAATCATTTTATTAACCAGTATTTGTTTGCTTTCAGTATCTGGGCACACAGTGGTTTGTTATTGTAGGGGTATTCATGAGTGTTAGGCTTCTGGCACTTTTGAATGTAATTATAGCAGAAAATTGAGGCATTTTTTATTATAAATAATAAGCATTGCATGAACATTGTAGCGAGACACTTGTTTAAAGTGTCAGTCAAATGTTGGACCTGTCAGCTTTGAGTGCCTTTTATAGAAGACCATAATTAATTAATATAGATCATATTTAATTTCTTTGTATATTTATTATCAATGGTACAAAAATATCTCCCAGGATGAGATCTCATATGCCACATCTCAACGAGGAAGCTTTTGTTGCCAAATTCAAACCTCTGACAATAAGAGTTTGTAATAAATCTTTAACGTGCTGACCCAACATTAACGATAGTGTCACAAACAATGACTCTAATTAAACAGCCAGAGAGATTAATTTTCAAAGAATGAAATAGTCTGAGAGGTTCATTTTCAAAGAGACTGAGGCAGTATTGTGGCAATTACTCACAGAATGAGAAGGGAGTTAGTAAGAAATGGAAGATGAAAGATTGCTATATTTTATACCTGCCAGTCAAGTCTTGGCCCTTAAACTGGCACAGGTGAAGCATGTTGTTGTTCTACAGAAACTATTACATTTCACCAGCTCTGGCTTCAAGGTCTGGCAGCTGTGCAGCTTTGCAATTTATTTATTAATGCCATATATATCATGCACACCTAATGTTTCAGCTGCAGGTGACATTTCAACTCCAGAACACATTTTCATAATAAGTGACTGTCCTTTGTAAAAATTATATAAAAAATGTTAATCAGCTATTGGGTTTCTTCTGGCTAATGACTGCATTGCGGAGGTCCCTGATCCCAATATAGTTACAATCTACACAACAGATAATAGTCAGTGGGAGGGAACACATATAGCTTGAACTGTGGGGTACAAAGTTAATTCATTACAAGGACAGACAGTTCACTGGCATTCAGGATGATTAAAAAGAAGGAACAAAAGATTAATAAGTCATTCTGGATCTTATCCTGAAAATTCAGTGCATCAAGAAATAGAACAGTCATATTTCATACTAACACCCCATTTAAAACGCAGGAACAGAGTTAGCTCACAACGAAACAAAAAAGGCCAATTAAAAACAGAATGCAATGTTTTAGGAGTGTTTGTAATAGCAATTTTTTGACATTTTATCTGTGGTCTACTGGGAGTGATATACTGGGTCTATCTTTGAGATTTATGTATGGGGATTTCTAATTAACCAGCCCTGTAGACAGTTGTAGTAGAAATGAAAGATAACTAACAAGCACTAGCCGACATACAGCACTGCAAACTGAAAGAAAAAGAATTTGGTATATGCCCATTAAAACTGATGTCACTGAAGCAAGGTAGATTCAAGAGAAGGACAGAGACTATTACTTCTCACACGCTCGCCACACAACACAAACTGTCAGTTGCTTTGTTACACACCCGAGGGCCCATTTAATAAAAAATACATTCAAAATGTATTTCTGTCTTTATTGGTCACTAAGAGCTAATGTTTAGTCTTCTGTTTGGAGGTATTGGGAAAGTAACAACAGGTAGAAAATGAATTTAATAAATGAAATACTTTCACAAGTTGAGGCATGAGAGCCCCAAAGCTCATTGGGCAGTTGTGCCCACCCACTTTTTGGTAGTGTCCCAGTTTGAAGGGGATTCATGATTAAGAAAACATATTTATTAGAAAAGAAACCAACAACGGCAAAAAGTCTGTTAGCAAAACTACTGAATTCAAATAACACCATAAACTTCATCCCCTACACTAGTAATTAACAAATTTCCTGAGACTCAAGGCTTGGTAACATTACACTAATACAAGAAACCTGCCCCTATGGCAGAATGTTCATCTATCCTCAAAATCTCTGTGCCAATCTGATTGCTCTGACAGCCAATGGCCTTGCATACTTTCAAAGCAGGGGAAATATTAATTAACTTGAACTAGTTAGGATTATTATTTACTGCTCAAATTAATCTCGCATGTTTTTCTGTAAACAAATCCACATTAAATTATGCCTTAAGGGAATGAGTAACAATAAGTTTTCAAGCATGAGGTAAGACAGCATTCAGTTCAAATTTACTTTCCTTGATTGTTTTTGTTTTGTTTTGTTTTGTGTTTTTAAGTACAAATATAAGAGTACGAGTTCTTTTCTCCAGTCAAACAACTTCAGGTCTAATTTACATATAAATAATCAAACTAAGAGCTTTCTTCACAAAGCAATCAATCAGATACTCTTTATATAAGTAAGCAGTTAGGGCTTGAATCTGCGCTCATTGAAGTTGGAGGCAAAGCTCCCATTGAATTCAGTGGTTCAGGATCAGGCCTTTACTCAGAACAAAGCATGAAATGCCCCCTTTCCAGTAAAAATGTATTCCGGGTGTTGCTGAGCCGATCCACCCCAGAGAATGCTCAGGAGGGATTGTTTCTCAGGAAAGCACATTCCTCCCCAAGCTCCCAGTTGCAAGTGTGACAGCTACAGCAAGCTTTAGCTTCCTCTGGGGTGCCAAGGCAATTCCATGGATCATAGTGGAGTGGAATGCAGATGTGCTATGGCTCATCCCTTCTTGCAATCACAGTAGCCCATTCTGTACAATCCTCTAACATCTTTGTCGATTACTAGTTCTTTTGATCCACACAGGATACCACATCATCCATCCAAGATCTTCTTTTTCTGCCTTGTGCTTTTGCCCTCAACTTTTTCAGAAACATACAATGCCCACTGAATGCCTTAAAATTTGCCCTGCAAATTGAGTTTTTCTTTCTGTAAGATCTTTGATTAGCATTTTCAGCAATTTTCTCAGAAGATACATAATGTTTCTCTAGCTCTTGCTATTGTGGTACTGACTTCAGTATCTGATCTTCCATAGAATCATAGAATCATAGGACTGGAAAGGACCTCAAGAGGTCATCTAATCTAGTCCCCTGCACTTATGGCAGGACCAAGCTTCTGTAAAGATGCTTCTGTTAAGGAGCAATGATGTTTCACTTGCTGTATGGCTGTGTCATTCACTGGAATCTTGCATGTTTTCCCAGAATCCTGGCATACCACCATAGTTTTTGTTTTGTGTACATTCAACACTAGACCATATTCTTTGCCATATTCCTATATAATCACCACAACTTTCCTACTCCCCATGGAGCAATTTTTCCTATGAAGGTGCATAGAGAGAGTCCCCTACACACTCATGCAAAGGGCAGAAGAATATGAACTGGGTGAATGATCCTTGGTGCTCACACGGTTCTCAGCATTGAATCAGAGACCTGGTCTACACTTACCTGGAGATTCGGCAGCAGTCGACGGGAGTAGCTTGCGTAACTCACGTTGACTGCTCTGCTTCCCTTCTGCGCGCTGTCTTCACTGCACTGCACAGATGGGAACAGTGTTCCTGTCGACGTAGCGCTAAGCTACTTGAGAGGGTGGATTTACTCAGTCGACTTCCTGATCAATTGAGCAGGTCTACACTGACCGCTCAATCGATCCAGAAAGATTGATCTGGCGGCAGCAACTTTGCCGCCATCAGTATAGACATACCCAGAGACTAAAGCATTTGATTTTGTCCCTCTGGCACTGATTCCACCAGCCTTTCACAAGAGGAACTCCAACTTACTTTAAAAGCAGTCCCACATAAAGAGGTTCTGCAGGATCAATCCCTGAATAGCTTTATTCTTCATGCAGTTTTTTTTAAGTTATTCATAAAGAGCAGGGAAAGAGTCAACTACAATGGACTGATAGATAATATTAACTGAAAAAGACGAGGGTCCAATTTATATACGTTATCTACACTCAATGAACCTGTCCTCATAGCTCCATGATATAATCTACTGAATAATTAAATGGCTGCTGGAAAGACAAGTTTTAAATTTTTAGTCCAAAAGAATCCCCACCTCCAGAAGCAAACAAAACCCTAGACAATTACTGCTGAATGGGCTAGGCAAATTCCATGCTCAACGTAACGTGAGTAATTCCTGTTCTGCAGTAAGAAATCATTTTAGTGACCTAACCCTACCAGGTTTATGAGCTACAAATGTATGTAAAGTAAAGCAGAGATGCTTTCATCCAATTGCATTAGGAGAAAAAGTGCCAGATTCTACCCTTACATAGACTGGATTTGGATGGAATATGGTCCTGTGTGTTTGGTCTCCATAGCTTATTATTTATTAAGCTTTATTTAGAAGTGAGGGAGGAGATCTAAAAGGTTCAAAGTGAGAAATGATACATTTTTTCTCCCACCAAACTTCCCAAATGTCAAATGAAAACTAGCAAACAAAGATGCCACAAAAATGCTGAGCTAGCTCATGTGGCAGTAGCTATAGTTTGCCTGGCAGCACAAAACATATGCAATAACCCTTGCTACCAACCACCATGTCCACTTGTGTGCTTGATAAGAATCCTACAGAGAGAATATGATCTAAGAAGAAAGGAACCTCCAGATGCTTTGTTATGTGTCCAATATTTCTTTTTCTATTAAAGATCAAACAAAGTGGAAAGCTAATTTGTGGAAAGGCAACTAATTTTCTTCTCTTTTAATTTATATATTGTTGCGTCATGCTTTCTTTTTTCCATTTGCTGTAGCAATATTCTCTGGAAGTCTCATGAGATACCATCTAATCTAAAGACAGTGTATCACACACGGCTGTAATTGTTAGCAGAGGGCTCTTGTTTATGCCTGGATCTTTATAATGTATGACAGAAAACTCAAGGAGTCTTTTCTCCTTTCTCTAAAGGAGACAGTTCTGTTTCATAATCTGAATAGTTTTCAGCATGGCAAGAAGGATAGTTCCAGTCTTCAAATCTCCAGAGAAATATTAAATCAGAAAACAGAAGGCTAATTTTTGTTCCATTACACTAATTTGACTGAGAGCAGAATTTGGCCAGGAATATTTATTTCCTTCCTATCTTCATCTCTTTGGCATTTTTGTACTTGTGACAAACTATGGCTGCCCAATACTGCACATACACATGCACATGTGGAGCTTTATTAATGAGTAACCTCAGGAACGACTCACATGAGTGACGTTATGCACGTTAGGTATCTGCAGAACCAAGGATTATGTATTTCCGCTAAACTGTGATGTCACGGATATGATATTGACATAGCATCCAGATGCTAGAGAGAAGTAGCAGGTGTATCTTATTAACTCCACCCAGGTATTAACAGGGGTTAGAGCATGTCTGAGTTGCAGAGGGAACTAGGACCTGAGGCATAGATCCAGTATGGAAAATCCTAGGAACAGCCAAGTTTGGAGAGAAAAAAAATATAGCCTTATGTTTGATTATTGTTTTAATTATCAATGATGCCAGAGCCTAGGAAGGTAGAAAATTGAACAATAGGGTGTGTATGTTTACAAATTTCAGAACAGGGTGGGAAGCCCACCTGTTTATCATAAAATACCTGGGAACAACAGTTTATATTTTAACAAGGACTGATATGAGTTGATTAACACATCTGAATATTCAGTTTTCTACACAATACAAAGTCCTAGGCAGAGCATGAAGAATCACATACGATTATTCTGCTGTGGGCCAACAGGCTTTTTTAGACATAAAATGACTGTTGTTGAGAATCCCACTTGTAAGCAGTGGTGAAAGGTTAATACACAGGCTGCTGTTATGTTGTGGAGGAAACATGGAGAAACTCTAAAATGACACTACCAGATGAGGAGTAAAGCTCTGTAATGGCTCAGTGAAAGAGCACTAGTTTTATTTTTATTTTATTTCTGAGTTTCCACACTTGGTATAAAATTTTCAAGAGCAACCAAATGTAACAGAAGCCTCAGACCCATTTTCAAAAATGGCTGAGGCAGTTAGGGCCAGATTTTTAGAGGTACCTAGAGCCTGGCACCTAGTGGAATTTTTAAAAGTGACTAGACACCTGATTCCCATAATCACTGTGAGATAGGGGCCTAGCACTTTTGAAAAATTAACTAGGCACCTATCTGCATCCTTAAGAGCTTTAAAAATCTGGCCCTCATGGTAGGATAGACTAAGGTTCTTAGGTGCCTAAGTCCCATTTTTAGGCTCCACTGCAATCATACAAAACTCCCACTCAGCTGCCACTTAACCTCACTCCATGGCTATGTTTTTGCAATAAATATTCCCCAGGTGCTTACGTTCTTGCCTCTGGGCATGTGCACGGTTGCCTCTCCATAAGTACCTGAGCACCAATCTCCCAAGTGAACCATGAACCAGGAGAAGATAGATGCTTCTCCACCTAAGTTCCGTGTGGGACCCACCTGATCCTCAGGGGCTCAGAGTCCTTCTAATTCCATAAAACAGTCCAGGTGGAGAAAGAGAAGTAGGATAACCTCTATTATAACCTTTAGTCCAGTGGTTAGGAAACTCACCTGGGATGTGGAAGATCCCCACTTTAAATCCCCATTCTGCTTCATTAAGAGAAGGCATCTGAACATGGATCGGCCACTTTTCAGGTGAGAGTCCTAACTACTGGGCTATAGTAAAGTAATTCTAACCCTTTTCTGGCCCAAATAATTTTTAATTATTCAATTATTTAATTAAAGTGGAACAACTTCAATAGGAGAAATCACGGATGACCCACATCAGAATATTCCATAGCCCACGCACTTACTTGTATATCCAGCCCAAGTGCCTTATTCTCATGGTCAATGGTACTTCGGCTTCTGAGTGCCTAAGTTTTGAACATGGGATTTAGGTTCCTAAGTTGATCAAGTACCTTTGAAAATGTTATCCTTGATAAGTGTGTTCAGATCTTTCAGGACATTAGCAATTATAACTCATTTACTATTGCAATTAATCATAGAATGAAAGATACGCATCTGGCAAGTGTCCAGTTTATGACATATTTTTCCTCCTATTGAAAGAGCACACACTACCTTTGATCTTCACTCCTGAAAGCTTTAGAAATTATATGGTTCAATATTTTGTCAATAGAGGGCACTTACCCCATGAAATAAGTGGCACAACATCACACTTCATGTGATTCAAAAGGTAAAAAAATAACTTCTGGTGCAGATTTTATTCCAAAGCCCTAATTTTACTGTTTTTGCTGGGGTTTTCCCTTAACACCACAGAATTGTTTTTCTTTCTTATTTTATACAGTAAAATACCATTTTAGGAAGGCAATTTGACATTGTACAGTTGTAGGAAGAAACAATATTTTCTAAAAACATTCACAGATCACATTGCTTCTCCAAACACAAAGGTTTAACTGATGGGTCACAAGAAGTCATAAAAAATTAGAATTAAGACACTTTCATTGCCATTCAACAGTTAAAAAGAAAAGCAGTCACTTTTTCTTGTGCTTTTAAATAATCTCTGTTTCTAACCAATAATAATCTTAATACTGTGAAGAGAAGGTGCTATAATTTGTTTCTTTTCTCTTCTTTTTTTAGGTGGCCACTGGGAATTACTCTGCCTGGAGTCTGGATTAAATGTTTCACTGCATCCAGAACACTTCATCATGTAGCATAGCCAAAATCTATTATGGTTTGCAAGTGACTCATACTTCAGCTATGAGAAGGCCATAATAAAGAACATTTTACATAAAAATGCCAAAAAGGTTGGTAATTTAATCTTGATTCCAAGTAGGTATGCAAGGTCTTTTGAATTCAGCATACTCTTGTTTATGCAGACTATAAGGCGTTGTGTGGTAATGTGTTACCTGCTGTGGACACACCAAACTTTCTGCAAAGTGAAGAGATTGTCCGGATGATACCAGTGTATGAAAAAATATATGCTCTGAGAGGTTTGCAAATGTTATTTTTAGTAAAAACTTGTTATATCATTTATTTGCTCACATTGTTATGAATCCATCAGTTCTTGGACTAAGCATTCATTACAATCAATGACGTGGGAAACCGAGATATTAGTGAATATGTGGCTGATAAATTTTTTCCCCAGAGAAATGCATAGAAACAGATGAATAAACATAACAGTATATACACAAATTAACTTTAAATGCTATTATTCGAATCACTTAATCCTAGACTGCAAACCATAAATAATCTTGGAAGCATACAACAATGTCTTCTGATACATTGGTTAATGAAATAAACATAAGATCCAGGGATTCATCCAAACTGGTCAGTTCCAGTGTATACTTCCCATCTGAAATTCCAAACAAAGATGCACTCTGTGCTGCCCAAGCTCACTTTCCTGATTTAAACCAACTCATTTATGTGTTTAGATACTCTGTCAATTCAGTTCATGAAAAGATTTATTGTGATGTTGTGTTAAGTACTCTGGGGCACAATGGAGGAGGGATCAAACACATATCTAAGCCCCATTTCAGCTTTTTAGAAAGGACAAGTGAAAGCAAATAATTAAGGCTAAGTTTCAACTACAAATTATCTATTACTCATGCATGTTACATGTATGCAGTCATGGCTGACTTTATTCTCAAACAAAGGCGATTACTTCTATTAATCTTAAACCACAAAGTGTCTCCTACCATTCAGCAGCATGTGTTCCTGGGACTTCAGTGTGTTCCTTACCGGGAAAGAAATATGTATGAACAACAGGCAAAGCTGGAAACCAGCCAAGCCCTGCAAGAACAGGCAGCAGTGAGGACAAGACAAGGTTAGCTCCATTCTTGATGCTGAAATGCTTTCAAAAGCTCCCTGAGTGTGTGGCGACATAATAAAGAGCTGAGCTTTGTGAGCTTACCCTGGTCTTTGAAAAGTTAGAACTGAATAAATATTTTTAAGATGCAAAAAAAAAAAGAAAAGAAAAGAAAAGAAAAGAAAAAAAAAAAAAAAAAGTCATGCTGCCTTTTCAGCTCTTCCTGAAATCAATACCGTTTGAATAATTAGTTCAGTGCTACATAATTTACTGCTCTTTTTAGAAAGGGGCATTCTCATATATAACTGAGGAATTAAAGATTGAGTTAAAGAATGTAAAGACAAACACAGAAATTTAAGAAAGCTATGGCACATGGATTTCAAGACACTCCAAAACAAGCACAATTGTATATACGTGAGGAGCAGAAATAATCCCACTTACCAGCAAATGAAAGATAAAGATCAAAGTAAAATGAACAGTACAAGGAAATAAGAAAGTTAAATGAATGTCACAAATGGGCTTATTTGCCTCCCCAACAAAAGCAGAAACATAATGAAAGGCAGAATATTTCCTCAGTACTGTTAAAAGAAAAAGCATATGCAATTTAGTTTAAATTCCTAAAGAAAAAACCCCACTTTGTTTAAAATATAGTTGTCTGAAAGTGTGTTAGAGTTGAGCTAGCACCCCTTAAATAAATTTTTCATCTTAAAACAGTTGAGAAGTCTAGAAATGATCAGTTAAGGGATGTAGCCAGTTCCCAGTTTTATGACCTTTATCAGTCACTCACCCCACATGACCTCCACCACCCAGCCAACCTCAATTTTGGACTCCCACAATTTGCAAAAATATATGCGGTGTTAAACAAATCACTGGAGACTCTGTTGGAACATGCCTCGTGAGTGCATGTAGGGAATCAAGGGAGTTTATGGCACTTCTTCAATCCCGCTCCATGCACAAAGCAGAGCAGCTACTATAGAAAGCTACTATGCTTCTTCCACACAGGTGGGAACGGAGTAGGTGGATAGAAGCATTGACTGGACAGAGACTTGGTTCTTTCCCACTCCACAGCATGTCAGCCAGCACAACTAAACCAGCGTGGAGGGGAGAGTAAGCAGTGCTAGGTATTGGCCTGGCAAAGCTTGCTTGCCCTCCTAAGTAAGGAGGAAGCTTGGAACGAATTGTGATTTATTTTTCTGCATATGTATGAGAACTGCTATTGACGTGATGTATTAGTATAGTCTGTAGTGCAGGTTCTGGCTCAGAAAGTACTTCTGTCAATCATTTAGGATCAGCCTGTGTCTGTATTGCACAGCCTGGAGTAAGGATAACCAGGAGCTGTACTGCCCTGAGGAAGTACAAAGGGGCATTCCACTTCAACGAGTGCCTCTTCAGCCACTAGATATGCATAGGGATTGGTTCACTAGATGTCAAACTAGCAGGTGTACAGGAGAACAGATATATGACCCAGCTCCTTCCATTCCCCTCTGGAGCACTTAGTGCCCCCGGAAAGGGAGGGAGAGAGAGCAGTCCCTGCACTCCACTCAACACAGTCACTGTAATTCTGCTTGGCACTTTGAGAGAGACCCTCTTTGCACCCTCCTTTCCATTGCACATACACTGGCTTTTAGCCAATGGCAGTTTCACCTCCATTGTGGAACTCTGAAAGCATCATACTAATTCGATCTGGTAGGACACAGATCCTCCCCGAGATACATGTGATTTCTTTATGAACACATATGAATTCTCCTGTAGCGAACATTACTTCTGGTCACAAAAAGGGTCCTAGTCAGTTGCCAAACTGATACAAATGCCTGACAAACACTTTCTTGTAGTATATTTTTGGGGGTAAAATCCTGGAACATTATACATTTGGGAGCCATCTAGTTTATAACTTTGTATTTAATTAAATGAGATGTATTGCTATTTAATAATATGTGGATTGTGAAGGTAAGCACATTACAATCCATGCCAGAGACAAAAACACATGCATACACAAAAAAACATTGCACTTCAAGGATGGAAATGTCACACTTGTAAATTTAAATAAATCCTACAATTAAATTCCCAAGTGTGATTTCACACTAATTACATAACACACTGCCATTGGGACAATAGGACAAGTTAACTCCAGCAGTGAAGACTGCCCAAATGACAGAGTGAAGCTACTCTAGTAGGAGTCACACAGAGGGTTGCAGCAAAATTACTGCTGTGGTGATTTAAAAGACACCTTCTTACAGCTGGGAGGAAATTGAAAATAATGAGCTAGGTGCAGATTAAAGTCAGTGGAGTTGCTCTGAATTTACATGGGTGTAACCGAGATCGGAGTATAGTTTAGGGTGTGGGGAGGAGAGGAAGAGCCAGAGCCCAATACAATAGAAGTGACCAGATGAGATAAAGGGATCACATGTAGAAAGAGGGACAGAAGTGGCAGCAGAGAATAAGCAGAAGAAATGGAAAAATTAAGGTATGAAAGAAAAATCCTGCACAGAACATTGACCTAGTTTTATACTGTACAAACATCTTAGCTCGTAATTTGCTCCTTTGAAAATATACAAGAAAAACTATTATGAATAAAAAACAGCTCCTAAAGGGACCCCTCAGTCACCAGTAAGCAGATGTAACCTGGAGAGGAGAAAGGAAACCAGAATCTGCTAGGAATTATTCTGCTAGGAAATGGAGATGGGATATGCTCCCATCCTCTGCAAAATGAGATGTTCAGCCCACAGAACCCTGCATCTCTGAGAGGCCAGGGTCAATTATGTGGAGGGCTGACTGTGACCCCTTTTTAGTATACTTGCAGTGTGGCTCCAGAGTGGCGCTGTAAGACTTACATTACAAAGGGCAGTTCCACAGTTCCAAAGCACAAATCAGTGGGAGTTTATGCAGCCTCAGGCTGTTCTTTCCCCCAGCAGTTTTACAGAGGACAGGAGGAGAATACGGACAAATCAGCAGACTCCCCAGTCACAAGCCCAACTGCTCCTGCTTTGTTTCTCCAATTCTGCATAGCCCCTTCTGAGAGGCAACCGCTGTGTCAAGGGACAGGCAAACTTACCACAGGAAGGAACATGTCAACACCCCAGGCTGTGGATGGATGCTGAAAGGAGCACTATAAGAACCTGAATATATTAGTGAAACAAAGAATAAAGTATGGAGCTCTACGTTTTGTTTTGTTTTATGTAAAATGTGTGGCTTTCTAAATTCAAATTTAGAAAATGTTTCAGCGGGACTCTTTTCTTTTTAGAGTCAAGAAATTTCTTCATGGCTTTCACTCATAGGACCAGTAGGACAACATGCAAGAATATCTGCAGAATTGGGCCCTCCATGTATTTTTGTATCTGTGTTTTAAGGAAGAGAGGGTGTGGTTATTCTCACCCTGAAAGTTTTAGTGGGAACTCTGATTACTATATTTTGTAACTGCAAATTGCACCATTCTGAAGTAGCTCAGCATCAGATCCTACAATGAGTTGCTTTTGAAATCTTTCAAAAAATTATTCAAAATGCCGCTAAAGACAATATATATATATATATATATATATAAAGTTCCCTCACATACAGCAACAAATTATGTTGTTAACCCTTTGTTTTCCAAGCAAAATCAAGGAATACTGACAACATACAGATATTGAATTTATCCAACACCTGGCAGCCAGATCTTACTGTATTGTGCATAACAAGGCAAGAAGGAGATCTTCTTTTTTAAGTTATTTCAGCATTTACTGTAGCACTGAAATGATATCTCTGTGTATAAGTAAACAAGTGTTCTGTTTGGCTCTTCTGAAACAGAAACATGACTCTGAAAACTAGGGCATCACATACAGGTCTCAATAACAGATCCATAGTCCCCTAAGCGATAGAAGGCAGAAGATGATAGCTCCTGCTCAGATCCAGGCATGAAGGCCCTGCTACTCCCCCAAAAGTGGAATAACACCTCCATGATCACAGTTAAAAAGACATCTCATGTACAAAAGGCCTCTGGAATCAACTCCTATTTCTTGGCCTTCCATATGTCCATATACACCTGTAGGACTTCCTACACACACCTCAAGGGCCTTGTAGACCATAAGAAACCTTAGCTTTCAGTGGTTGTACATTTGGGAAATCTAAACAATTGAGGTTGTATAACAGTCCCTGGAAACTGAACCATTTTGTCCTTCCAACAATATTTAAAATGCATCTGGAAAAGCAGTATCCATCCCTTTCCTTTTCTTTCTAACCCCTTATCATCTGTTTTTTTCTCCCTTTTTGACCTCCCGGAAATAGAGCAATCCATCTGAAGCAACTCGATATTTTCTGGCTTCGACTCTTTTAAAGCCCTGAATGATGGTTGAAAGCTTTGAAGAACTCACTTAATTCAATGAAGCTCAATAGCTTGGATTGACATGTATTTGTGGCAAGCTGGGGAGACTCAAAAGGTGATTTTATAATTACTAATCAGACAGTCTATGGTGTCTAGAAATGTATTTTTGGAATAAGGAATAGCCCTTTTGGTTTTTTGAGCCTCAAAGATGGTAAAATGTTTGTTTCCCATTAACATTTCTTGAATTTCCATCATAAAATGTCTCATGATAAAACTTTACTGGAAAGCAAAATACCAAGGGCTATAAAGTATGTTTCCCCTCTGCATAAGTATCTGTAAACATATAATTTATTATATAGGCCTATAAATGTGTATCACACCTCACACAACAACACAGAAAAGATTTGCTGCCCAAATGACTCCACAGTCTAGGTAAAGAAGAGGATAACAGAGGGAGACAGCAAGGAGGAGAAGAGGAAGGGGAATATGACTACATGTAAAAATCTCCCGGTCACATTTTTTTAATAAGGGAATATGAATTGTTGGATTTGATTAGAGTTTGAGCTTATGTTTAAAGGCCCACTAGGTAGGGATTCCCAAAGATCTGCTGCTTCGCTCCTCTTGTTACAAAGAATCTGCAGCAGTGCATAAGAGCAGGGACCATGGTCTGCTGAATACACATAGGTCAAGGATGAAGGAATATTTGTAAGGCATACTCTGCAGATCCAAGACCGGGCACAGGTTGTGGCTGTTCCTCATCAGACATCCCTGCCAAGCATTAGTACCAAGGCTGGCTCCCTTGTTTAACTGCTGTCTACTCCAGCTCAATCAATCCACAGATATAACTCGGGAGTTATATATATATACAGTTATATATATCCACAGATATAACTCGGGAGGGGTCACAGAACACACAAAGAGAAGTAATACATCTCAGAGCAGCATTAATGTATTTGCCAATTCCTGGTGTAAATCCCATCACTTAGAGGGGAACATACTGTGTAGAGTAGCTGGTCTGTAACTGCTCCTACAGTTTTGTTTAGTTTGTTTGTTTGTTTTGGTGCTCCACTTGAGCACCGTTGGTGCGGACAGGCTAAAAGTCAATGCCTGGTGGTACCAGACATTATAGCTAGTCACATGCCCCTTCCACGGAACACTTCACCACTCCCATTGGTATAATTTACTCCCATCTTCTCCACTTTGTGCTGTGTAATAAAGGGTGTGCATATGGAATTGGAAGAATATGGTATCAGTGGAAAACAGTCTAAACTGAGTCCTGGTTACTGTATCAAAAATATCATCAGCATCTGACTACCCTAAACTCAGCACAGTCATTAGGAAGGATAGGCAAACTAGTGGGGACAAAATAACTACCAAAGCAAAATTTCCTCATGCCTTTAACCAAACCTAAAACAACTTTGAGGTTTGATAATCTTGGTATATTTAACAAAAATACTGGCATTTTTGCAGATCTTCCGTTCAGTGTGGGCAGGAAGCAGAAATACCACAAAAGGACTGTTCTCACGGTAGTTCTAACCCAACCGAAACTAGAAAGGCTTTTCTTACTAAATGTCCAGCCTGATCTACAAATCAAAGAGATTTCACTGGATTATAGCATTCAAACTTGTCAATAGTTATACAGACCATGACAAATTTTTGATCCTTTGGAAGTTCATCATCACAACGTAGATATTTATAAAAACTTATAGGAAGACTTTTAATGGTTCCAAGAGCCCACAAATCAATGGGACTGTGATTCCTCAACACTGCTGAAAATCATAATGAATACTGAAATGTGATTGCAAAACAGTGTGAAAATTATTATTTGAAATTTAAATATCACAGGGAACAACCAGGCTAAAAAAAAATATACAATTTCATGTTTACATGATATACATGAAAGTACAATCAAATTCTTTCAAAATTATCCTTTCTTTTGCTTTTTCATTTTTGCATGAGTGATACTGAAGTTCATGTTCCTAACAGGATTGTTTATTGTTTCTGTTGCGGTAGGTTACAAGTCCCCAGAAAGTCAGTATTATTATTTCCAACTGATTTCAGAGTGTCTTACAAGTGCCAATCCTGGTTATTTTTAATTGAACCAAGAAGTTCTTCATGTTGGGTGTGCTAGCCACTGAACAATAGCATATAGAACTAATTAGATGATAATTCACTATACTGTGCTTCTATAAAAGCTAAAGAACTGAAATTACTTTTAAGACAAAAACTGAGTGTTTTACAGTAAACTAATACATGGTACTGAATTAAATGGTATGTGCACAAGGTGAGCGGATAGGCTGCAATCTATATATAAAGATATAGGATATCATAAATTTCTTCATAATAAGGAGATTGCAATCAGCAACCTGGGCCACATAAAGAGATAGTACTAGTATTTGTGGTCTTTTTTTAATTTCATCAAAAACTGCAAACTTCAGCATTACTGGAAACCATGAGTAACTGTAAAACTGCTTAGTCCTTTTCTCAACATAAAGTAGAAATTAAAAAACAAACTTCCTGTGTAAAAATGTCATACTAGTTGTGAAACGTAATAGCCACGATTGCCTTTTGCAGTACAGTACAAACCAGCAGTAG
This sequence comes from Emydura macquarii macquarii, assembly GCF_026122565.2. Taxonomy (NCBI): domain Eukaryota; kingdom Metazoa; phylum Chordata; order Testudines; family Chelidae; genus Emydura; species Emydura macquarii. The sequence continues at coordinate 2,199,038 of NW_027133181.1, read as the reverse complement.
CAAATTTCAACTTACTATTCACATCTGAAAGAAAACAAAAGAACTGTAACTGAAGAACTACTGTGAGGAATTCTGAGGAATTTTTTTTTAAAAACTCTCTATTAGTTCACAGTGTTAATGATGACAAGGAAGTTGACACACGGCTTTATATAGAACATTTGATTTTAGACCACTGGAAAAGCACTGTGTCTCTGACACGTATATATTAGTGTACTTTAAACTGCTTTCTTTCTTTAACTCCATATAACTGGACGGGAAGTGAACATAGGGAATGCTTTGTTTAAAAAATGTTCTGTGATAGAAGAGATAGAGTCAGACATCTATAGAAATACACAAAAGACTTATGTAAATATACAAATATTGTTCCAATAATAACTATGTATGCTAGTATTATGCACCAGAAGAGTAACCTCAGAATTTTTGCATTTATATAATGCCTTCCATCCAAAATTCTCAATGCACGTTTCAAACATATATAAATTTAGCTTCACAATATTATGATTATTATTGGGATCAATATTTAGATGAGAAATGAGTAGGAGGGGTATTTAGATGAGGGATATTTAGGGAGGGCTACTGTGGGCTAGTTTGTCAACCACAGCGTCCCCTCTAGCCTGGCAGAGCATTGCCCCACAGCACACTTGGTCTGGCAGGGTGGCCAGTTGGTCCCTGTTTCCCAAGTCCTGCTGGGGTGTGTGGGTATTCTCCTTATTCCTGGAGGGGCAGCTGGTCCTAGGGCCCCAGGGGTCTGGAAAACCTCGTCAGTTCTTAAGTCTTTCATGGTGTTGGTAGGGGAACCAGCATTGGTAGGGTAGAGTCCTGCACTTAGGACTGAAGAATTGCATGCACAGCTACAGATTGGGGACCACCTGGCTAGGCAGCAGCTCTGCAGAAAAGGATCTGGGGGTTACAGTGGACAAGAAGCTGGATATGAGTCAGCAGTGTGCCCTTATTGCCAAGAAGGCTAACGGCATATTGGTCTGCATTAGTAGGAGTATTGCCAGCAGTTTGAGGGAAGTGATTATTCCCCTTTATTCACCATTGGTGAGACTTCATTTGTAGTATTGTGTCCAGCTTTGGGCCCCCCACTACAGGAAGAATGTGGACAAATTGGAGAGTCCAGCGGAAGGCAACAAAAATTATTAGGAGGCTGGAGCACATGACTTATGAGGATAGGCTGAGGGAACTAGGCTTGTTTAGTCAGTGAAAGAGAAGAGTGAGGAGGGATTTGATAGTAGCCTACATGAAAGTGGGTTCCAGGGAGGATGGAGCTAGGCTGTTCTCAATGGTAGTAGATGACAGAACTAGGAGCAATGGTCTCAAGTTGAAGTGGGGGAGGTCTAGGTTGGATTTTAGGAAAAGCTTTTTCACTAGGAAGGTGATGAAGCACTGGAATGGGTTACCTAGGGAGGTGGAGGAATCTCCATCCTTAGAGGTCTTTAAGGCCCGGCTTGATAAAGCTCTGGCTGGGATGATTTAGTTGGGGTTGGTCCTGCTATGAGCAGGGGGTTGGACTAGATGACCTCCTGAGGTCCCTTCCGTTCCTAATCATATATGATTCTTTGAACCCAGGCCTACCCAGTTTACTGGGTTCCAGCTCAGGGCCCTTAAGTCAGACAGGTAAAATCAGGACTCAGCAACTCCGGCTGTACCCTGAGCTCCTTCCTACCTCCCCTGATTTCTGTAAGCTTTCCAGCTGGTAGATCCAGTTGTCCCTTCTCCTGATGCTGTCTCTCCGCAGCTTCTCAGCACGAGTTCCCTTCTCCCGCTCTGCTTGCACCTCTGGCAGCCACACCACCCCTCTGTTTCCAGCCCAATAATTCTCACAGCTGCTGTGAGGCTGCCAATCAGCATTGGCCTGGAGTGCCTGTATTAATGCATGGTTGCTGGGCCAGCATGAAGTATATACACAGGCACCCTACATCAAAAATGGCATTACTTGTTTCCAAGTCACTGATAACTGAAAAAAATTATCTTGAATGCTTATGGATCAATGTCTTAACAGATAAAGCATAAGATGTGGTACTAGTCAGTGTCTGCTACAGACCACCAAATCACACTAGGAAACAGAATGACCACTTCCTTACACACCTATAAAGTGCAGGGAAAAGAAAACCCATGTGATCAGGGAGAGACTTCAATTTGAGAGGCAAGTTGAGAGACAGGTCTCATGCTGCCAGTACTAGAACTTCCTTCGAACATCCAAACATAATATATGACAATTTCCTAACTCAAAAAGTGTTGTATCCAACACTGAGGAACTCTATATTAGACCTTGCCCTAAAAGATAAAGAGGAAGTGATTACACAACTAAAATTTTATGGTAGTTTAAGTACTATAGGTAGATATATATATAGATAGATAGATAGATAGATAGATACACACACACACACATACTTGGTGCTTTAATAGAGCTAATTTCATAAGACTGAACACTTTTATGAGCCAAATCAGCTGGGAAGAAGAATTTAATCAGAAAAATATGAATGATACCTGGGAACTGTTTAAGAATACCTTATTAGACGCCCCAAAAGCCCACAACTGAAGAAAAAAGGCCATGCTGGTTAAAAAAACCAACCTAGTTTATAGGGGAAGTGAAGGCAGCTATTAAAAATAAAATAATTATAATTATAATATATAACAAATGGAAGAAAGGGAAAGTTGATAGTAATGAATATAAACCAAAGTTAGGAACTGTAGAAATCAGATGAAGGAAGCCAGGGACACAAGGAGAACTCTATAGCCAGCAGAGTTGAGGAGTATAAGGAAGAGTTTTTTAAAAAATATTTTGGGGGTGGAGAAGAAGAATCCTGACAATGTTATTGGTCCACTACTGGATGAAAATGGTATAATTATCAGTAATAATGCAGAAAAGGCAGAAGTGTTCAATAACCATTTCCAGTCCATATTTGGGGGAAAGAACAGATGATATAGTCTCATCATATGGTGATATCACTCTTTTCACTACACTAGTATCTCTGGAGGATGTTAGACATTTTTTAAATCAGCATCCAGATACGGCATCCAAGAATTTTAAAAGAGCTGGCTGAGGAGCTCACTGAAACATCAAGACTGATTTTCAATAAGCCATGGAGTACAAGGGAAGTTCTAGAAGACTGGAGGAAGCTAATGTGCCAATTTTTTTAAAAAAAGGGTAAGTGGGATGAGCTAAGTAATTATAAGCTTGTCAGCCTGACATCAATCCCAGGCAAGATAACGGAGGAGCCAATACAGGAAGTAATCAATAGAGAATTAAAGAAGGGTAATGTAATTAATGCAAATCAACATGGGTTTATGGAAAATAGATCTAACAAACTAACTTGAGATCTTATTTTGATGAGATTACAAATTTTGTTGATACAGGTAATAGTGCTGATGTAATATACTTAGACTTCTGTAAAGGATTTGATTTGGTACTCCATGACATTTTGATTATCAGACTAGAACAATATAAAATTAACATGGCACTTAATAAATGGATAAAAAAATTGGCTAACGGACAGATCTCAAAATTTAACTGCAAGTGGGGAATTGTCATCGAATGGATCTGTTTCCAGTGGGGGTCCCGCAGGGATCGGTTCTTGTCCCTATGCTAGTTATCATTTTTATCTATGATCTGGAATAAAACATAAATTATCATTGGTAAAGTCAGCAGATGACACAAACATTGGAGGAGTGGAAAATAATGAAGAAGACAGATCACTGATTCAGAGTGGTTTAGACTGCTTGTTAAACTGGATGCAAACAAACAATATATGTTTTAAAATGCCTAAATGTAAATATATACATCTGGGAACAAAGACTGTAAAGCATACTTCCAGGATAGGAGATTCTATTAAGGGAAGCAATGACTCTGAAAAAAATTTGGGGGCTGTGGTGGATAATCAGCTGAACATGAGCTAACAGTGTGGTGCTGTGGCCAAAACAGCTAATGCCATCCTGGGATGCATAAATAAGAGAACCTTGACTAAGAGTAGAGAAGATATTTTATCTCTGCATCTGGCACTGGTGTAACTGCTGCTGGAATACTGCATCCTGTTCTAATATCCACAGTTCAGAAATAGTGTTGATAAATTGGAAAGTTCAGAGAAGAGACACCAGAATGATTAAAGGATCAGAAACTACGGTTTACAATGATAGATTCAAGTAGCTCAGTGCCTTTAGTTTAACAAACAAATGTAAGAGGTGACTTCATTATAGTCTTTAAGTACCAATCTGGGGAACAATTATTTAACGATGGGCTCTTGAACCTAGCAGGGAAAGGTATACCATGATCCAATGGCTGGATGTTGAAGTTGGACAAATTCAGACTGGAAATATGATGTAAATTTTTAACAGTAAGAGTAATTAACCATTGGAACAATTTACCAAGGATAATGTGAGATTCTCTAGTATGGAATTTTTAAATCAAGATTGGATGTTTTTCTAAAAGATATACTCTAGGAGTTATTTTGAGAAAGTTCTATGGCCTGTGCTATATAGAAAGTCAGACTAGATAATCACAGTGGTCCCTTCTAGCCCTAGAACCTATGAATCTATGGGGAAAAAAACCCTACTGGATTGAGACCCATAGGCGAGATAGGCTGCGCAACTCTTAGTTTCACCAGGCACAATGGTGGCAGTTTAAGCAGAAAATTTTGAGGATCTCAGTTGCATCTGAAGTGGGATTAAGGTGCCTAAATCCATTTGTGGAACTGGGACTCAGTTGTGTCACTGCTTGATGATATAGTTTTGATAATCAGATGAAATCACTTCCTATAGAATACTCAACTAGAGAAACCACAACAGAATTTTGCCTATTTAATCTCAATCTGCCGATTCAGCTGTAACTTCACTGACTTTTATAGTGGTAATTGTACCAGATATTAATTTATCTTATTATTTCAGCTATTGAATATTATATAGCAGCGTAAATTTTCACAATGCTTTACAATCATATTAGCGATAGAATTATTTGTGTAGTTGTATTGTCATGAAAACTTATCAGTGCAGGAACAAATTCTGTTTACCTTCTATTGTCATGATGATGCTAATGAAAAACACCTACCAATATTTTACTCATGCCTCAAAATCAGATTTTGCCCAGAATAAGCAGAATTTTGTGAGGCTAACTGACTTTTGTATTTACAAAAAAGCAATCCATACCAAATTATTGTATAGTGTTACACTTCTTATTTTGTTTCCTATCATTTAAGTAAAGATATATTTCACATATGCCAGTAATGCATACAGTAGGCTACATCTTGAGATCCTTATTCAATGTGTATTCAGTTCTTGTATGCCCACAAGGCCATTGGGAATTTGCCCTTGTAAAAACTGATTTAGGACCTCAGAACCCAGTTAGTCTAATAGTTAATCCACACCTAACTATTCAGTAGTCTAATAGTTTTATCCATACCTAATTATTGTATAAGTATTATTATATAGGATTACACTTCTCATTTTGTTTCTTGTCATTTTAGTAAAGATATATTTCATATATGTCTGTAATGCATACAGTAGGCTACATCTTGAGATCCTTCTTCAATGTTTACTCAGCTCTTACATGGCCTTAAGGAGTTTTCCCTAGTAAAAACTCATTTAGGACCTCAGAATTTGACCCAGTTACTCTAGTAGTTTATTTAATATTCTGTCTTGATAAATGTGATCCATCATGTAGACAAATACTAAAACCTGACTGAAAGGCAGACACTGGTTTAAACTTACACCTCTAGTTATTATAAATGTGAACCTTTCTTTTTTATTACCATCATTAAACATAATTAACATGGCTTCCACTTGCTTACTAATATGTTACTAGAAATATGACACCATTCTTTCGGAACAAAAAAGTTAATTAGTTGTTTGTTTAATTTTCAAAAACTCTTGGTAACATTAGCACTGCATGTGATCTTAACACTAACACTGCATAAACTTCACAGTATGATTTAGGTTCCAAGCCTAGTTGGCAGAGCCAGGGGAGTCAAAGGTTGGAAAGTTTGAATGAAGTTATTAAGCTCCTCAAAGAACGAAGAAAAAGGGGAGCACCTGCTGCTTTTTTCCTCCTCCCAGATACTTGATTGAGATCTAAACCCAAGAGTCCTGATTTATAGAGCTATCAATAACATTAAGACTCTTGAAAGCAGTAGGAGCTTAAGAAAAAGGTTACTCCTGAATGACAAGCAGCAATGTATGAAATTATAAGGGTTAAATGGACAGGTCTGATTAGTTTTCTTCACAGAAAAAAATCCAATTTTTGCAAATTTATTCAAAAAGTCACATGGTTCTGTCCTAAGAGAGAGAATTTTTAAGATGTTTGAATAAAAGTATTTCATTATTAGCAGAGATTATGAAGCAGTACACTCAAGATTTTATAAAGGTGATTTGTTTATTAAGTAATAGATGTGGATTCTACTATAGTTCCAAACTCAAATAGTGATATAAAAGACTCACTTTTCTTGGGCAGACTGAGCAGATGAACATTAGATTGTGAGATTATTTTTATTTAAATATTTGAAAAACAACAGGCCAGATCCTCAGCTAGTGTAAATCAGCACAGTTCCATTGAAATTATTGGAGCTATTCTGATTTACACCAGCTGAGTCTCAAACATGCCCAATTTACCTCCAGTTTGAATCTCACCTGGCAGAGGTATCATGAGAAATGGCAGGTGGTGAATTTTGGCAAAGTTATCAGGATGACTGGTTTTAAAAATATCAGCTTTACAATAAAAAGCTAGTCACTGTTTGGTTTTTAAAATCTCTCTTGCAAGCTCTGGCAGAGATCTGAAAACAAACACCAAAGTGTTATGTCCCAACCAATCATTTACAAATATTGCTTTTATGGCAGAGTTTATGGAGGACCTAAAATCTTTGGAATATGATGAAAGAGCACACCAACGTTTCTATTTCAGACATGAAAAACTTTCAAAATGTGGTGACCTCTCTCTTAAAAATGCTGAAAGGCATTATGTGTTTGCCCAAATCTAATGAACAAAAGAAGTGTGAAGTTTCTTGTTTGCAATCATCATTGTGGCGACAGGATGTGAGAAAACATTAAGAATTTGCAAAGGAAGGTAAATACTGGCATTTAACTTTTATATATCCATATTGTCTTAGCCAAATTAAATGTAACAAACATCCCCACCCAACTAGCACTTTGCAAGCCACTCTGTAGTCTAAAAGAACTTTTCCTGATAGATAGCAACATTTCTCTTAAAGACAGAAAGCTCCAGCCTTTAAAACAGAGAAATTGCTCCTTTTCCATAATAGTATCAAGATGTGCTATTTTACTATACTTTGTGTAAGTAGCATATAGGAAAAGTTGATTTGTGTGGAAATGGGCAGATAGAGGAAGCCTTTTGAAACTGGTATAAATGTGATAAATGTATCACATATCCCGATCCTTATCTCTCCAGCCATTAGGCCTGTGTTGTTCTCAACTGTGAAATCCAGTAGTCCAGTAAACTAATGTTTAATGATGCAGAAATAGAGAATACCCAGGAAAATGTTTACTTTAATGTAAGCAAATATTTTAACTGTAAGTTTGTGTGTATGTGTGTGTGTTGAAGGAGATGATTTAAATTAGAATTTTTATTGCAATTACTATGAAATACTTTAATAAATTATCATTCTTCACAATTACATATTTCCCACTTCCTTTTGGGGATTGGACCCCTTATTTTAAGGAGTGTTCTGCTCCTTGTTGAAAATATATTTATAAAAGTCTCCATTTTTACCTTTCCCTCTTTAAAATCAGATATTCAACAGCAGCTGCTGCTGCTAATGCCAAACTAGAACTGTTGCTTCCGCAAGTGCTGTCTAATCCTGGATAGTTTAGTTCAATTGTGAGATGATCTTTATTTAAATATTAGAAAAAATATTTTAAAATTATGATTTCATGGTGCATTGCTCTGCCTTGAAACTCAACACAAAATATTCAAAAATGGTTTTAAAAGGCCAAGTGGTATACCATTGGACATAGGAGCACAGTTTGTTTCAGGTATCATATGAAACCAATGGATGATGGAACAAAGATACTCCATTCTATTTACTACTTTGCTTACACTATCTCCTTTGAAGACACTAGGTTGTGAATCATGGAAAATATTAGATGTATTCTCTCTAATGACCACACTTTATCCTGTGTTTATTCTGTATTATATCTGCTCACGTCTTTAGATTACAAACTCTTTGAGGATCTATCTATTTGGCACAGTTCCCCTATTATACAGCAACAGGCACATCTATGGTACTATATAAAAATAACAATGGTGAGCTTGTACTCAAGATAGGGTGTCCAAAGTTAGTTCTATGGATAGCATGAAGTGGGAGCGCTTATTCTGTAATTCCTGATTTTTTTTTTTTTCTGTTTTCCATGACAACCCTAAACAGCTTAATTTCCTGCACTGATGATCAGTATGGGCAGGAAGTGGTGTGTTTCACACTGTAGTGAATGCTCTTTGATGTCAGAGTTCTGCTAATGTTGTTGAATAATTGGCTTCTGCTTGCTGATACATGATTTGAAGTTCTGATTTCTTCACCCTGATATGGTCCATCTTAAAACCGAAAGAGGACCCTTCTACAAAACTGAATACTACTTTGCTGGTATGTTCAAATTGAAAACTTGCTACTGATTATTACCTATGTGTTTTTCAAACAGATTTCTAATATCGGAATCACTCTTCACAGCACAACCATCTGTCCTAGCTCTTCAGTTGCAACATCTCATGTATGTTCTCAAACGATTAGGACACTGTAGTTTTCTCTGACATGAGACTATGGGTGAAATATCACTGTATTTTAGCCCTTTGCAGTTTAGGGGATCAAGTCATATGTTGTGACTATGGTAATTTACATTATTCCTTTAATCTAAAAAGAAATTAAAGACAAATATGTAGACAATACTCATTAATATTATGAATCATCTTCTGCTCTCATTTACACCAATATAAATCTTGACTAACTCTAGTGAAGTCCATGATGTGATTTCCACATGTTGCATAAATTGCTGCTAACGTGCTAATTTCTGCTGAATGTGTAATAATGAGACTATAGTGTACAAAAGGTTGAGCAAATGGGGTTAATGGAAACCTGTTAGTGCAGAAATGCAAACCCCTCAAATCTATCAAAATTAATGAGGAAGGCAAGAAGAAACATTACAATTCTCCTGTCTAGACTGCCAGAACCTACAGTCTGCCTCATGTTAATAAACGCAACAGAAAATCTATCCCTTTCCTCTGGTTGTGGTATTTATATGTTTTATAGTCTGTGATTTTTTAATGCAAGAGAGAGCACTTTATTAAACAATGGAATCTACCACAATTTTAATGATCTTTATTAACTTACATTCCTTAGGCCATAGTAAAATTCTAATTTTGTCAATAACATTCAACAGAAATATTCACAGAAAAGCTATGAAAGTCCAAATCAGGGGCTCTATCGGCAAACACCTAGCCACATGTTTACCTTTGCTCTTGTGGCTCAACGAAGGGCCAAAACAGTACAGAAAAGTTAGAAAACTTCCAGTATTAGGATACCCACACACACACAAACCCTCGGACTTTGCTCTTCAACACTCATGAGCTGACCACATTTCAAATCAAAGAAGTCAGAGGGCAAAGCCTAACAGAAATGTGAGAAATAGGCAAAGAACCTGCTAACTTTTAAAAATACTCCATAATTCAGCCCATCCCCCTTTTTTTAAACCCTCTTGTTAACTTCCTTAAGGGCTCAGCTGAATGGACATTGCAAAAGCAATTAGGTATCCCTCCTGAAGATCATTCTACTTTGAACACACGAGTGGTTTTTTTAAAAAAAAATCTAGATATGCCATTAGGGTATGTCATTTTTATCGTGCTTTATGTGAGTTGACAGAGTCTGCTGAATTTAAAAGATTGTTTTTTCTCTTATTTCTAACTGAAGGGAAAGAATAGCTAACATGAAGACTGCAACAGGCATTTTCTTTTAGAGGATGAGCAAGGAGACAGGAGACAGCTGGTCCTTTTAACAATTAATTTCTTCAGCATTCTGTTTGTCATGAGGAATCATATTGAATTCCAGCACTCTTGATTTACTACAGATTCTTTTATTAGCACCTTGAGACAATTGCCGAAATAGTGAAATTGAGCTTTGTTTTTTAATAAAGAAACTCTTCTTATTTCACAGCAAAATTGTCAAAAGCTATGAGTTGACTCCAGTCCTGATTTATCATACTTCCTCACTAACTTTTATGCATTGTCCACAATACCATTTCAGAACCAGAAAAAAAAATCCGCATAAATATCATATTTGTAAACATTTATTTTTTTAAATTCTGGGCTGGCCAAAGTAAAGCAATGTCTTTTGTGATTCAACAGTGACATTTACAGCCGACAGGAAAGGTGTTAATTGCAAACATTCCAACTATAAAGTCAGTGAATGCATTGTTTCTAATGGTAATTCAAAAAAATGTCCATATACTTTGGAGTCATTTCCACTGGAACTAGTAACAGTCAAATCATGAATGATGCAGCATGTTAATATCTTGGGGTCTCAAGGCTGTTAACATCAGTGTCCTTGTATTTCAAGTGTTGCCCTAAGTTTCTTTCAGTCTCATAACGGGAAGTTAATTAGTAAGTCCAATGATGCACAAAACAGGAATTTCTTGGCAGCCCACAGTTAGCATTTATACTCATGATGTTCCCTTGTATGGTTATAAACAGGGGATCTTCATATTTGTATCTGAATTTGTGATCAAATTATCTTGTTTGTTCACTATTAATTCCTTAGTTTATATTTTCAATTAGAATAATAGAATCACAGAACCATAGGGTTAGAAGGGACCACCAGGGTCATCTCATCTAAACCCCTGCCAAGATGCAGGATTTGTTGTGTCTAAATCATCCAAGACAGATGGCTATCCAGCCTCCTATTGAAAACCTCCAGTGAAGGAGCTTTCACAACCCCCTGAAGCAGTCTGTTTCATTGACCTACTATTCTTACAGTTATTAAATTTAATTAATTTGAATTTTAATCTAAATCTGCTTTGCTGTGGTTTGAATCTATTGCGTGTTGTCCTGCCCTCCATGGAAAGAGAGAACAACTTTTCTCCATCTTTTTATGGTAGCCTTTCAAGTATTTGAAGACACCCCCTCACTCTCTTCTTTTCCAAACTAAACATACCAATTCCTTCAGCCTTTGCTCATGTGGCTTCCATCCTTTGATGATTTTTGTCACTTACCTCTAGATCCTTTCCAGTCTCTCTACATCCTTTCTATACACTGGTGACCAAAATTGGACACAATACTCCAGCTGAGGTCTAATCGCACAAAGAAAAGTGGTACTATCATGCTATGCCTCTGTTAATGCAACCTAAAACTGCATTTGCTTTTTTTGCAACAGCATCACACTGTTGACTCATGTTGAGGTTGTGATCCACCAAACCCCCAGATCCTTCTCAGCAGTGCTGCTGTCAAGCCAGTTATCCCCTTTTCTGTATTTGTGCATTTGGTTTTCCTTCCCTAAGTGTAGCACTTACATTTGTCTTTGTTGAATTTCATTTTGTTGTCTATAGCCCAGATTTCCAATTTATAAAAATCCCTTTGAATTTTAGCTTTATCCTCCGAAGTGTTTGCAATACTTAACTTAGTGTCATCTAAAGATTTGATCGGTATGCTCTCTATTCCTACATTCAACTAATTACTGAATATGTTAAACAACACCAGACCCAGAATAGATTTCTGTGAAACCGCACTTGAGACCTCCCTCCAATCTGATATAATTTCATTAATAGTTACTCTTTCTTTGCACTTGTTTAACCAAGTATGTATCCATTTAATGGTAGTTCTACTGTCTGCTGCTGATTACCCCTTCGTCCTCTAGATATTTGCAAATTGAATGTTTTATATATTGCTCTAGTAGCTTCCCAAGTATAAAGGACAGGCTGATTGGTCTATAGCTTCCTGACTCCTCCTTTTCCCCCTTTTTAAAGATGGGCACTACATTAGCCCATCTCCAGTCTTCCAGGTCCTCTCCTGTCATCCATGAGTTTGTAAATATTATTGCCACTGGCTATGTGATTTTTTCAGCTAATTCCTTAATTCCATTAATAACTGTTGCATTCTGACTCTACCTATATGTTTTCCTTTCTACATATACTTCACACCTAGCTATTTGTATATCCTGAGCAGCAATCAGAAAAGGGTGTATATATTTTATATGGTTCTTTGAAAATCTAAAGGCTAAATACATTTTAAAAATGCAAAATTAGATATAATCTAAAATAAGTGTTTTAACATAGAGCAGTTTTTAATTACAAAATTAATACATCTTTTAGTTAGCTGTGATTTTAAAATAATTTGGATTACTTAGCCATATGAAGGGATAAATGGCTATGCATAATTTTATGGTGGTGTTTTGGATAATATTTATTTTGTCACAGTGATTATATATTAGAACTCATGATGCATTTTTCTGCTTAGTGTTAATTTAACATAATTGTTTTTGTAACTCCATTTACTTATTCTGTTTGATTTTTTTCCCCGAAGATATAATTTTACTGCACTGTGGGTGAAATTCAATTCACCAGTGTAAAATGGGGAAGTTAGGGTAGCAAAGAGCTCCAATTTTATTTAACAGAATAAGCATTTCTCAATTTAATTCAAATAAAATGAACAAAATGGGAAAGAATGGTCCCATAAGGACAGGAAAAAAATAAACACTTGTTTTTAAAATGTAAGATTGAACTACTTATGGCACAAAGACATGACTAGAAATAGATAACTTGCAACTAAGTTGAGCTATTTTAAAGATTTCCTACACGGTACCTGAAAATGGTACAGCAAGTTTATACAACTTTTCTTAAATGGAAGAATGACCTATGTATGAAAATCTTAGTCAGAACAGAGAAAGGTTGATTTTACTCCAGTTTGAAGTCAGTGGGAGTTTTGCCACTAAGTTTTGACTTCAGAGGGAGCAGAATCAGTTCCATTATTTTTCATTCTTATTGCACTGTGTTATCCCTGTCCCATCTCCAATAGCACAGCACAAACAGGTATCCCCTGGTCTCTTCTTGACAAATTGACAACTAGATTCTCCAGTTTTTTATACCCTGTAACCAACTAGGTCAAACTTCCTCCTTTGCCTTTCCAGCTCTTGGACTTTCAGAACTGCCTTGCACTAAGGAACCTCCTTTTTAGTCTGTGACACAAATGAGCACCTAAGGCCATTGAACCAGAATCTTGTCAGCTTAATTCCAAACAGTCTGAGAAGAGTCATGTCTTTCAAGGTGTTTATTCTTTTGGTGCATCAGCTGAGAGTGACTTTACCTTGTCTGGTGGAACCACTTTCCTACCTACATCAAAGAACCGGACTTGGGAAGAAAATAGGCACTGTTATCAGAAAGTTAGTCTCAAAGGACCAGGTCCTGGCAGAAAACTGTCACCCACAAGAGATTCATTAAAACACACTAATGACACCTTTTGCTCCACTGTCTACTGAATTCAAAGTTCCATTTTACAGATTCACTAGAAACACTAGTCCTCCTGTTGAATGTGTAACAGAAGCTCCTCTGTTCATAACTTCCAAGGCCAGAAGAGAGACCACTGTGATCATCTAGTCTCATACTTGGAAACTGTTTAAGAACGCTTGATTAGATGCCCCAAAAGCCACAATCAAGGAAGAAGGCCAGATTGGTTAAAAAAACAGCCTGGTTTAGAGGGAAAGTGAAGGCAGATATATTAAATACATATATATATATATATATATATATATATATATAAAACAAATGGAAAAAAGCAAAAGTTGATAATAATTAATATAAAATTTGAAGCTAGGAATTATAGAAAATTGAAAAAAGATGCAAAAGGACACAAGGATAAATCTCTGGACAGCAGAGTTAAGGACAAAAAGGAGGGTTTTTTGGGAACAATGGTATCAGTCCTTTATTGGACAGAATTCATAGAACTGTCAATAACAGAAAGGAAGAAATGTTCAATAAATATTTCTGTTCTGTATTTTTTTGGAAAAGCAGATAATATAGACATATCATGTGATGATGAAATACATTCCAATAATGACCAAAGAAGACATTAAACAATAACTACTAAAGTTAGACATTTTAAAATCAGCAAGTCCAGATAACTTGCATCCAAGAGTTTTAAAAGAGCTGATTGAGGAGCTTTCTGGATCATTCATGTTGATTTTCAGTAAGTCCTGGAACACTGGGGAAGTTCCAGAAACTGGAAGAAAGCATATGTAGTGCCCATATTTAAAAAGGGTAAACAAGATGACCCAGATAATTATATGTCTGTCAGCCTGACATTGATCCCGGGCAAGATAAAAGAGAGGCTGATATGGGACTTGATTAATAGAGAAAAAAAAGTAATGTAATTAATATAAATCAACATGGATTTTGGAAAATAAATCCTGACAGACTAACTTGGTATCTTTTTTTGATGAGATTACAAGTTTGGTTGCTAAGGTAATAGTTTTGATGCAATACTCTTAGACCTCTGTAAAGCATTTTACTTGGAACCACATGATATTTTGATTAAAAACTAAAATGATGTAAAATTAACATGGGACACATTAAATGAATTAAAAACTGGCTACCTGATAAATCTTAAAATGTAATTGTAAATGGGGAATCATCATTGAATGGGTGTGTTTCTCATGGTATCCCCCAGGGATCAGTTCTTGGCCCTACGCTATTTTACATCTTTATCAATGAGCTGAAGAAAACATAACATCATCACTCATAAAGTTTGCAGATTACACAAACATTAGGGGAGTGGTAAATAATGAAGAGGACAGGTCACTGAAGAGAGAGATTTGGATCGCTTGGTAAGATGGGCACAAGCAAACTGAATTTTAATAATCTAAATGCAAATGTAGACATCTGGGAACAAAAAATGCAGGCTGTACTTACAGTATAGGGGGCTCTACCTGGGAAGCAGAGACTCTGAAAAAGATTTGGGGAAAGTGGTGGATATCAGCTGAATACGAGTTATCAGTGTGATTCTACGGCCAAAAGGACCAAGCAATCCTGGGATACATAAAACAGTAATCTTGACTAGGAGTAGAGAGGTTATTGTACCTCTGTATCTGGCAGTGGTGTGATTGTTGTTGGAGTACAGTGTCCTGTTCTGGTGCCCACAATTCATGCAGGATCTTGATAAACTGGAGAGCCACCAGAATGATTAAAGGATTAGAAAACATGCCTTACAGTCAGAGAATCAAATAGCTCAATCTGTTTAGTTTCACAGAGAGAGATAATTAAGGGGTGACTTGATTACAGTCTGGAAGTACCTACCTGGCATGGTTTGCGCCTGCTCCCCCTCTCCAGGGAGGCTAGCGCTCTGCCGTGCCCCTTCCGCCCAAGTCCCTGCCCCTCTCCTTCTGCCGAAGGCCCCACTCCACCCTCTCTGCACTCTCAGTGGCCAGCCCACCTGCCAGCGCAACCCCGACCAAGGAGCAACCCTGAACTGCGGCCCCCCTCCAATGCAGCCCTGAACCCTGTCCGGCACCCAAAGCAGCCACGAGCCACATGCAGTGAGTGGCGGAGATGAAGGGTTAGAGTGCTGGAGGGAAGAGACAGGGCCACCATGTCCCAGGCATTTGGCAGCAGGGTGGCAATAGATGCGTCGGGGAGACTAAGCCTCCCCTGGTCTATTATACCTGCCAATCATGTTACCTAGGGAACAAATATTTAAAAATGGGTTCTTCAATATAGCACAGAAAGGTATAATATGATGATCCAATGGCAGGAAGCTGAATCTAGACAAATTTAGATTGGAAATAAGGTGTATATTTTTAACAGTGAGCTTAATTAACCATTGGAAAAAATTACCAAGGATTGTGATGGATTCTCCATCCCTGGAAATTTTAAAATCAAGATTGGATGTTTTTTCTAGAAGATATGCTCTAGGAATAATTTTGTGGAAGTTCTATGGTCTATTTCAGTGGTTCTCACGCCTACCACCGGTGGTACTTCGAAGAAGACTGGGTGGTATGTGAGCCGTATCGCGCTCCAAATCCGCCGCCGAAAGTCCCCCCCCCCCTGCTGCCGCGAAACCCCACCACCACCAAAAGTCCGTCCCCTCGCCGCCGCAGCGAAACCCCGCCACCGCCGAAAGTCCCCCCCCCCTTTTTTTTCCCGAGTGGTACTCAGGTCAGGTAGTCAGGTCTAGTGGTACTTGACTTGACTGTACCTGACCTGAGTGGTACTCGGGGAAAAAAGGTTGAGAACTGCTGGACTATTTTATACAAGAGGTCAGTCTAGGTGATCACAATGGTCCCTTCTGGCCTTGGAATGTATGAAAAAGTAGAAGAACTCAGGAGAAAAAGGAGGACCTATGTCCAGCTGATCAGAGAGTTCTAAAACTGGAACATCTCACCTGTCAAACCATCCGACAGAAGAAGACATAACCAAACATGCTGAGTTTGTGCAACCAGGACACATAAATCTAGTTAAACAGGGAGTAGGTCCAATTATCCTTTCTCACTAGAGTAAATCTAAAGTAACTCTAGAAGTCAGTGGAGTTCCACTAAAGTAAAACTGGAGATGACGAGAGGCGAATCAGGCTCAGTATATTTAGACAGCTATTTATTATCATTACACTGGAACATTTACTGTGATTTTGACACTTGTTATCTAATGAATGTTGATACTGGATGCTTAGTGATCAGTGTGAATACCAGTGAGACATGGTACACCCGATTTTCAGCTCAATAAGATTTAATGTGCAACGTTTTCTATAGATATACGAGGTGAATACAAAGCCTAAAATTAACTACAGTGTATCATACTCACTAATCCTGAAGAGCTAGGCAGTTACTCAGAAGGCTGTATACAAGAATGGCTTTCTTCAGGGGCCCCGCCAGGGAGTCAGTGAAGCCTCTGGTCCGACCGGCAGTATCTCCCATGGAGTCAGGTGTTGATGGAGTGTGTCCCTTTGTCTAAGCAGTAACTTCTTATACCCTTCCATAAACAACCTTCACCTAATTACCTCTCTCTTCTCATTATCATATATGCTAATTACCTACATTGGGTTTTCACCCTTGACTACTAGTGCCATAGAGAAGCTACTATAAAAAGGTAGGCTAAGCAAACTCATTATAAGAGAGTTTGCTTTTTTGAGGGGAATTCTAGAATAATGAATGCTTATGTGTTTTTCTTTAACCATTGATATTTTAACTATTTATTTTTTCACCATCAACTTGTTTCAATATACATAGCATATATAAGAGAACTTTTGAGCTATGTTAAAACAGTAAGGTCCAGATTTTTAAAGGTATATAGGTATTGCTAAACTCTGCATTGCGAAGCTTAACTGATTTAGGAGCCTAAATCTCATTTCAAAAGGGATTTAGGAGCCAAAATCCCATGCCTCTACAATCTGAGCCTAAAAGTTTATTGCTTTTGCTTACTATAATTTGTAATAGTTCAAAAATAAAGATGTTCTTTGTTTGGGTTTATTTTAGTATGTATGTACCTGGTAAAACTACAAAACTACATATGGGGAAGCACCATAATATATATGTAGAAGATCTTAACCATTATTTTCAAAATGTTTCTTGCCTGTTTTGTAACTAAGATCTTGATATTACATTAAACTGAATTATATTATAAGTAATCAGGATTTTATTTTGTAGCAGAAATATAGAAACCAATTTTCTCACTTGTGGTGGATTTTTTTTTCTTTTAGATTGAAAAGGAAACATAGGGTCAAATCATGTTGTAGCTACTCAAGTATTGCTCCTGTTGTTGAAGTCAAGGGGAGATTTATTTGAGAGAGGGCTGCAAAATTTGGTTACATTTCTATTTCTAAACAGCAATACAAAGATGGGACAAGCAAGCAGTATAAAGATGGGATAACAGTGAGTTATCTTAATTTGATGAAGTCATAATAATTTCCAAATGGAAAGTAAATCTAAAAGGTCTTAATAAACTCTAAATCTACTTTTTTACCTAAAAAGAGAGAAAAAATCCTGTGAATCTGTCTACAAATTAAAAAAGAGGCAATATAAGAGAGAGAGAAACCTCAGTATTTTATTTATTTTGCAGGAAGGGATTAACTAGCTGTGGGGACTCAAAAGCTACCTCCTCCCATCTTTAATAATGGTATATGTTAATAGAGCCTTACCTCCCAGAAGCAATGACGGTGGTTAAAATATGCAGGACCTCCTTCACAACCCAGCTTCATGTTTCCTAATCCTCTTTTGTGCTGCCACATACTGGGCATTCTTTTCTCTGCTGCTACCATCTCTCATCATCCAAAAATTCCAACATTAAAGATATTACAGAATAATATGTATTATGCATTCTATTTTGGTATAGTGAAAAACAAACTACCTCTGTCATTAATCTCCTGATATACACCCAAACTGGATTTATCCCCCATATGCTCACTAGCTCAGGCCTAAACTGTAGACAATAAAATTAGAATACACTGAATTATACTGAAGTGTTAATTCTAGTGAAGCCTTTTGCAACATCCAGGGCATGCTGTAAGGTACATCTGTTTGTGCACGCTGCCACAGGAGTGGGGTTTGATGGAGCTGATCAGAGGTTGAGAGTGCAGTTTTGTGTTCTTCTGGTGTCAAACATTTCTGGTTTTGTAATGTTATAGATTCATGGATTTTAAGTACATAAGAAACCATAATGATCATCTGAATTTTTAGTAGGAGCAATTAATTTTTAGTTTTGCATATAAATTTAAACAAACAGCAGGTGGGGCACACGGTCTATATGAAGGGGTATTATTTAAGTAACAATATTTTGTATGATGGTGGTAGAATTTAGTTATTTATTTTTAAATAGAATTGGAAGAACTCCATTTTCTTTTCAAGGTTATATGTCACTGGTGATTTTCCATACAAAGAGTATTCAGAAAGTATTATAGTAATTATTTTACATGGCTATCACTGAATTTACAAGTGGATGGAACTGCATAATTAAATACAATCAATTTCCTACAACTCCTGTGTACTGACTGCATATGTCCTTTACCGGCAAAGACAAAGAGTGTCGTCAATGTTTCAGTTGCTCGATACAAATGAAGGAATCTTTAAAATCAAGAAACTTTTAAAACAAACTTAAATTATCAGTTAGCAAAATAAAACTCAATGTATAAATCCTTTCTTTATGCAACCACCTATATAGAACTGTGAGACTCAGATCACCACTAATCCAAATCACCTTGGCATTCTTTATGTTCTGAGTTGAGAGGTCAAGGCTTCAGTGTGGAAGAAAAACCATTCCATTTGTTATTTTACTTCTAATTCTACACAGCATCCACAGCATCAAAGAAATGTTTAATCCACAAAGCAAAGTGAAGAATCGGGTGAAGGATCTTTGTTGGACCCCATTTAAAGAAACAAAACAACAACAAAAGACGTTCTCTGTGGGATTTGCCTCTTGATCTGAAATGGATTTAGGTGAGCATTTAATATTATAGCTAGATCAGGCTTTGTATGGCATTTGGTTCCCAGTGGAAACCCTCTATTTCATTTAAATAAAAAATATTTCTTCTCAACGTTTTATGGTTCTTATCATTAGTACAGTCCATGAGCATTTTGTTAAAATTCATTGCAAACAAATTGCTACCATTTTAAAAATATGGCAGACTTGCAGATTCCACAGGACTTGGGAAATTGAACACAATATAGCCCTAAGATTTCCTCCATGTGAGAAAGGAATTCAAGTAGCTACTTTAGTCAAAGTTACTTCATTTTTATTGTTGTTGTTGTTGTTTCACACAGCTTCTTTCAACATTATTATATAGAAGTGAGGATTGGGAGGAGGTGGTGGATATATTTTCCAGGTATTTAATATATGGCTCTAAAGTACGATTTTACACTTCACTGTAACCTATTACAAGGTTAAAACTAGTTTTTCCTATATCAGTTTTGTCAAATGACCTGTAGCAAACATTTTCAACTGTTTTGTAAATAAAGCTGACATTAATCTTGCTGATTTTGTTTAACAAGAATTTCAAATTTCAATTTAGCACTAGACAGCACTAACAATCTTTTTTGGTGTACCATAATTACTCAGTTATGTCAGTACAGCTTTGGAAATATCGTTGTTAATTAGCTGCTCTGGCAACAGAAGGAGCAGACAACATTATGGGTCAGATCCTGGCCGGCCTGCCTGCCTGCCCACACAAGGGACTAAGAAAGCGTAAGTCTCCCCCTTAATTCTCTGTGTTGGTTGTTCATTTCACAGGTAGGAGTGGCAGTGGAGATAGCTTCACAGAGCCATTACTTTCCCTCCTGTGAAGGTGGGTGAGCAGAAGAACTTTGGCTATGCCTATGCCCAGTATGCAGGCCAGCAAGCCAGGAGACATACATTATGCCAGTACAGGACAGATGCAGAATATGTCCATTGTGGAGCATGAGGAAACCAAAAAAACAATCACAATATGTTTTCCTGGTGGCTCCTGTGGCAGCACAACAATCTGATGTCAAATACACAGAGTGGTGGCAAAGCCACAACTGAACTCCATGTTAACAATAGCCCAGGTTATGTTTAATGATTTTCTCTTTGTTGATTTTATTCTCAGTGAAAGGATAATACATAAATTCACACAGAGATTCCTATTGGGAGATTTACTCTGAGGCCACTTCAGTACCTCAAGCAAGTTTTGGAAAAAACTGAAGTTTCACAGTTAGTGAAGATGAACATATCACAAAATACCACAATCAATTTCAGGGATAAGCAGGGGAAGAAAGGCATGAACAAAAAGGTACCCCCTGAAGGCCAGTTAGGTGAAGCACCTGCATCAGCTCATCCTCATTTCCTACTTTGCAAAGCATTTGGTAGGCAGTTAATAAATGACAGAAATGTGCATGGAAATAAACTAATAGCATCTCCACAGTCAAAAAGACAATCTAATCTACTAGATTACTTGCATGAAAGCATCCTTCTTCTCTTAATTCTGGACAGATTCTCTTTGGCACTTCTAGAAATCCCTGGAAGAATACATTGTATGAGGACTAAGGAAAAAGATCTTTCTGAAAATTAGAAAACATATGCTGCATATTATCCATTGTGGTTAAACTGGCTTGACCTTTTCTAGTTTGTTCCTGCAGCTCAAATCTAATGGTATCTTCCACAGCCAATGTAATCCCCAAAGACATTCTTGGGCACACACCCTCGGATTTGTGCGTTCTTAGCAGGGAACCTTCTGTTCTCCACTAAATTCCTTAACAGTGAGTTCCATATAATTCCATTGCCCTGGGAAGTATTGAGAAAATGTTACTACTTTGAAACAGTGTTTACTCTACTGAAATAAGTTAGTCAAAAACATTTCTAATCTTAGTTCATATGCTTACCTTAAAGTTACATTGTGGTTTCAGTAACTTCAAAGTTTATGTATGTGGGAAGTCTTCTTCAAACCACGATTGTCAATACTTATACTTCTTTAACTTAGGAAAATATACAGCCACAACATTGCTAATGTATTGCAAAAAGAATGCAAACATTGTAGAACACAGGTCACATTCAGTGCTATTTTATATAATATCCGACTTCACTTATCTCACTGGAGCTGTACAGAGTTTATGTTACCAGAGAATTAGGCCCTATGTGCTGCATTCTATTTTGTATTCTAGCAAAGTGTTATCATTCATAACAGATGATCAAACTGGCTATTTAATGTACAGTGAGAAGATGCAACCTTTAGTTTTTTGATACATTTCCACATGCTGTAAATTATAAATGAGGTTACAACAGGGATACAAGTCAGAATCACTTCTACAGCAAGTAATATAGTTACTCCAGGAAACAAACCAACCGTTCGGATAATCATTTCCCCCCAACTTAAGTTTACTTCCTGGTATTGAAATGTTAAATATACTGGGCTAACATTTCTGCTGATCTAACTCTGTGGTTCTCAACCAAGGGTATGCAGAGGTCTTCCAGGGGTACATCAACTCATCTAGACATTTGCTTAAGTTTACAACAGGCTACATGAAAAGCACTAGCAAAGCCAGTACAAATTAAAATTTCATACAGACAATGACTTGTTTATACTGCTCTATATACTACACACTGAAATGTAAGTACAATATTTATATTCCAATTGATTTATTTAATAATTATATGGTAAAAATGGGAAAGTAAGCAATTTTTCAGTAACAGTGTGCTGTGACACTTTTGTATATTTATGTGTGATTTTGTAAGCAATTAGTGGCAAAGAAAGTCTGTGCTTTAGAATTAGAAGTTCTAGGTACAGTTTCCACTGGAATCCCCACTGAGCACACTTGAAAAGCACAGAAACAAAACAAAAAACTCATAACTTTATCCATTATAAAATATGACCAGGGCCTAGGTCTCCTGCTGTATTATTCCTCCTTTGTCACAGAATTCTGCTCCCGAAGCTTCTATTTTCTTTTTTAAAACTAAGTGTTTTTATCCTTACTGTTACAGAGATTACTTTGAAAACATTAACTGAAAGATAATGATGCAAAAGTTTTGCAAGTTTGCCTGTCTCACAGCCTGTCTGAAAGCACACCTGAAAAAGGTGTTAAATCTGCTATTTGCCGAATGTATGTGATTGGGTTGTGAATTAACTGAGCCTACTGAAAGTTGTATGTTCATCCATACACAGGTGGGTAACAGCTGGGCCCTATTTTCAGGCACTTGTTAGCAAAAGAAAAGCCCAGTAGACAATTCCAAAATAACTATACACTAGTGAGTGCTGGAGTTTTAATCATGAAGAATTAAGTAAAATAACTTTAATATGCTTTAGTAGAAAACAATTTAAGAATGTTTGTGCCTAGAAAATAATGTCCTAAAGGCTGGCGGACTTGGAAAAAAGTCTAGCTTTTTAGGAAAGAGAAGTTGGGGATTAGCAATCCGGTTCAGAGAGATTCTTGACATGGTTAAAGAGAAGGTATTTTTCTCATTAGGAGTACTAGGATTGTACAAGGATCTAGGAAGCACAGGAGTAGGAAAACCCAAAGAAAGCCATAATGAGACAACATAAGAATATTGCTAGAAGCCAATTATAGCTATATTTTTCACTGTGACAAAAAACAAAACAAAACAAAACAAAACAAACAAATCCACGCTCCAATTCTGGACTAGTCGTTCCAAACAATTTATAATAGTGCAATAGTATAATTGAAGTGCTTTGGACGATTTCTGTACAGTATTTTATTGGTAATAAGGGAAGGGTAGAGGTGAAGAAGCCGTATCAGCAAGGACCTCAAATGTCATCCAACACCATTTTCACCAAAGTGCACCTCTGCCAACTGACAGAATGTATTACTACAGGAGCAGCACAGAGGACTTAGGAAACTGAGGAGAACCTCACAGAACCTTCCTTAAGGAAAGTTATGTGGCAGAGCTGTGGAGAAGCCAGAGAACCCTTCAAATGCTGCAGACCTCAAGGACCTGGACAGGGGAAAATGTTACTATCCCTTGGTGTTCTGGCCTTTTCATTATACTGCCCTGCCTTCACCTAGAAGCATGGCTCTCTTAGAAGCTATTCAATCAATGGCTCCTCCATTCACAAACAATAAACAAAAAACCACTAAGAGCTATGTCTGAAAGTAAGATATGTTACTTGTTCACAGCCCTATACACTACATGGAAACAACCAGCTAAACACTTTAAGGCAACATGCAATCTTTTTTTCCAATTCTTTCAAATGATTTCTGACATGAGTTTCTTTTTTGGGGGTAAAATGGCTACTCTCTCTAGACTTTGGGATAAGACAACTATGGGATGCTAATGGACCACCCCCCATTGCCTGTATTCAATTTAATTTGTGATTACGATGTCTATGATTTCCTGGCTTTCTTGAGGCACAGCACTTGTGAACTTGTTCTGTAGCCTATATTGGCTGCTTCAGGTACTAGGGATAGCTGTGATTACATCAATGACAGGCAAACAAAGGACTCCAATATTCCTTATATATACATATTCACATGCACAGTTAAGCATTTCATGATGCTGGAGTGCTCGACAAACTCCATCTAGTCTCAAAAATGCCCACTTTCAGGGAACGGGATTGAGAAATCTTTAATCCTGAGTGTTTTAATCCTTGAATGTTAGTGACATCCTGGCTAGGTTTCAATCTAGATTGTTGAGATTACATTTGATTAAATCATGAATGATCTGCTGGTGTTAGATGAGAGTCAGCTAACTATTCTGGACATGCTGAACCTTTTAGCAGTTTTTGTTCCACTTCCAATGGCTTGTTGTTTTGATGACTAAAGGGACATTGCTTATTTATTTGGAATTGCCCTCCAGTTCCTCCAGGCACACCTATAAGACTGCCAGTGAGTGATGGGTAATTCTGGTCTTCAGTGGGAGTTTTGAATTATGACATCCCTCAAGGCTGAATCTTACAAAATTCCCCATGGTCAGTTATATGTAACCCCTTGATAGGATCATTTCCAAACAGAAGGTAGAATATAATCAATATGCTTTACAGACCCTGCACATTTGTTCTCTAGAAAAATATGTGATTAAAAGTGTTGGTATCTGGATGCACATGTTTTATCTTGTCCAAATATCCAGGAAGCCCTTGCTGTTGAATAGAAATCATCTATTCAAGAATAGCTGTTCCTCTTCTGTGTCCCCACTTGTTGAGATTATTTCAGAGCTGGTACATGAGGTTAAATATCCTGAAAACACTTTTGTTTATACCCTACACATGGGAAGCTATGTATGACATTGTACAAATGTTTTTTCAGCTGTACAATTTGCATATTTTATGTCTTTATCCCGTGAAGACTTTACAGCACAAATATATACCCTTGTGATTACTAGTCTCATTTGTTAATTTAATCCATTTGTTTCCAAACTTCATTAGAGCTTTTCCATCATTTGCAGCTTGTTCAAAATGAAGTTGCATAATTACTAACTGGGTTGAGCTATCATAACCATATTATGGATGTATGTTATTCTTTGCACTTGGCTTGCTATGAAAGATAATACTTCTTTCTTAGACAAAGCCTCCATCCAGCTGTACTATTCTTCTCCAATACAGAATCTGTTGTGTCATGAGAGAGAGAAGAACAAGAAAACATCACCTGAATCCTTCACTCTGATAAGGTATCATTTGAATTCTCTTGTCTGAGCTGCTGTTGACAGTGATGGTGCTTTAGGAGTTTTCTTTCTTCAAGGGCAATGGTTTTCAACCATTTTTCATTTGTGGACCCCTAACAAATTTCAAATGGAGGTGCAGACCCCTTTGGAAATCTTAGACATAGTCTGCGGACTCTCAGGGGTACATAGATACAGGTTGAAATCCATTGTTCTAGACCATAAAAATCCACTTCCCCAGACTCTGTTCATATGTCTTACTATCTACCTCCAGTTTTTGTATAATTTTTATTGTCCTTTGTGTTTTTTCCAAATCCTTCCTGAATCAGCAGAAACAATGCTGCTATCAACATTCTGGATGCAGTAGCATCAGGGTACTTGTGGTCAATGCATTGTAACTTTCTTAATTTTACAACCGACCATCCAACATATGCATCTGAAATGGTAAAGGGCTTAGCTATGTAATGTGTCCTGCATCTGCCTCTCTGTAGAGTCTCCATTTATCACCTCTGGAAAAAGAAAAAACCTAGCTCTCCACACCCAGTTTCAAGCCATCTGACATCTGGGTGAGATTTTAAATAAGAACCCTTGGAGACTAGAGAAAATAGCTCCACCAATGATTTGTTACCAGCAGTGGAGAGTTGAGTAAGAACATTGTCTGAGTCTGGAGTTTACCAGCAGTTGAATCAGACACAGGCTATTACAAACTTTTTTGCTGTATGACACTTTTTTGAAGATGCCAGAGATACTCATCTTTATTCCTTTTCAATAGTTTGTGAGACAGACTGTGTACCCTTATGTTCATCACTTTTACAAGACTATGATAAATTTTGTATGAAGTAGGCCTTGTAGGTATCATTTGAAAATTCATAATCTACCAAACATTATTGTCCTGGTAAAATGTATGTAGCAACATTGTATGTAAAGTTATAAGATTTTACTGTATGATATTGCTGAGGCATGCTCCAAGTTTAGAAAAGCAGCCCAAACCAGTTCCTCAGAAAGCACCTGAGCCAACTGTCAACATAGTCAAGCGGCCTATTACCAGGTTGAACAGCCTTCTTTGACAGAAAGAAGGGTTTGAGGAAGAAATTTACATCTTAGGAAACAGACATGCTGTCACCTAACCCCAGCTGGAGATAATTCTCAAAAAAGAGAAATGCTAAAAGAAGGAAGAACAGAGGTCACAAGTCACCTTTCTCCCCTCATCTCTATTCACAGCATCAACAACGTTTGAAAGAAAAAGGAAGCATCAGTGAACTTAGGTAGTGGTCCTGACTGAAGGAGTTCAGACAGTAAAAGCATGGGTTGAGGAAAACCTTTGCTTTGAATTAATTTAGCTTATTAAATTAAGTATTAGTTTGTGTTTTACCTTTTATTTCTTTGAAACCAATTCTGATTTTTATGGCTTATTACTTGTAATCACTTACAATCTATCTTTCTGTAGTTAATAAACTTGTTTTATCTAAACCAGTGTGAGTTTGGACTGAAGTGTCTGGAACTCCATTTGAGATAAGTGTTTGTGCACATCATTTTCTACTAATGAAATGACAGACTTTCTATGAGCTTGTACTGCACAGAAGGAAAGAGCTGAGCAGTACAAGATGCACATTTCTGGGGACAACACTGGGACTGACAATTTGCTACTGTAACTCTTATATAATTCAGGAATGGCTGCCTACAAGCACTCATATCTTTCAAGTGGGAGTGATTCTGCATGCTAGAGGCTGCGTGTGAACAGGCCAGGAGTGGCTGCTCACACAGCAAAGCAGTGTAAAAGGCACCCTGGTTTGAGAATTGAGGGAACACAGCTGTTCAACAGTGCAGATTGTTCCCTGGGGTATGTCACAGTTTGTATACAACGCAAGCTTTTATTCATTGCTATTTCACTGTCTACATCACCTTGAGCATCATATCACTAATAAAAGTCAAGTCTTCATGCAAAAAACATCTGCATTTGATTTGTTCTTCCTGCTGCTGAACCCATCACCACCACAATTACAAACAGAAGTATTCAGCTTTTATTGCTTTGTTACGCTTCACAGCCAATCTTTATAGCAACAGAACTTGCAAAGCCATGGCCTCTTAAAGAATCTTATAGTACTAAGTTCTTTACACTATTATTTCATTTGCATGTAAACATTCTGGGGTTTCCAGGAATAGTTTTTGTTCTCATTTCATTTTAGATTTAATACAATAATCAGAAACGTTAGTCAAAAATAATAATTTTAAAAAAATCTTAGTAATTTCCTCCACTGTTCTCTCCAAAACATTCTGTCTGCTCTGTGTGCCTTGAGCTTTTCAGGACAGAGACTGACTGTATTTTGTTTTGTTTACATTGCCAAGCTTAACAAACACGTGCGGATTTTTTAAAATAAACGGAATTATAAAAAAGACTGTTAGACTATTCAAAGTTCTTTATGGACAATCTTAAATGGTGATTTTAGGCAACACACACACCACAAACATTTTGCTATTTACATTAAATGTTGAGCACTCCATTGGGCCTTTAATCCACAGCCGAACATAAGGGGTAAAATGGAGTCACCCAGCCCTATCAAACCTTCCAAGGCACGGCCAATCTGTTTCTTTGTTTTACTTGCAAAAAACATACTGGTTTTGTTGTTTCTCAGTTCTGAGCTGTAAAGCTAAAACACTTTAAAAAAAATGTAATTAGTTATATACATATTGCAGAATTATAAAGAAAATAGGGCCAAATTTTGGGCATGCCAATTTGACTTTTTTCTTTAAAAATATGTTTGTTGAAAAATGAAGAGGAGTTGCATTCTTTGGTATTATATGCAGTTTTGAAGCCATTAATTTACTTTGCTACACACTGTTTATTTCTCCAAAGAATTCATCTTTATTTGTCCAAAAGCTAGCTAATAAATACCTCAGCTAGACTGTGATTGCATGGTGTTCTTTCCCTCCTCTCCCCAATTTGTCAGCATTTAAATCCTCCAAAATGTTGTGATTTCATCTATTGAAAACCAATCTATATAAATGCCTCTATGAATTCTTGGAATCACTTCAAATTTATAGTATTCAATTTAAATTTATAAAGGGTCTTGGGAAATATTTTACTTAAAACAACAAAACTCAATAATAAAAGAACAGTTAGGTAAGTCCCAATTTAAATATATTGTAGTTTTCTATTAAAATCTGCAATAGAGCTTGGAATACAAAACCACAATAATTCAGTCTCTGGGGAGCATCAATCACCAGAGTGAAAGATTTGAACTAAGGGTGCAGTGGTTAAAAGGCAAGTTCTCAAGCAAAGCTTCTTATCAGGAGACAGGAACACTCAGCATTGCCCCTTTTTTAGCCCAAATAGCTGAAACACTCAAAGGTGGTTTAACATTTTAAAATTATTCAAAGTAGGAAAAAAAATCCCACACACAGTGTGTTTGATTATTGGCAATGTGAAGAGGCCTTAATGTATAACTGTAATGATCTTTTCTTCCTGTCTCATGCCCAAATCCTGCTTACCCTAATCACATGAGTAACCCCTTTAACTTGAGCATGGTTTGGCCCAAATGAGTGTTTACCTGTATTGCTATATTTGGAATATGATTTCTTTCTACATTGTGAACTATCATTCCTACTCACCTGAAGCCATTTAATGAGAAAGTACAGTAGGTAAATGCTGCCATCTACACATGACCAATTAAAGGCTAAAATACAGTAAGCCTGTAACCAGAATCATTATAGGGGCCTTACTGTTCTCCCCTCCATAAACGATTAGCAGAATGTTTAAAATAGAAATTTTACAGGGCTGTAACTGGGTAGGAGGAAAGAGGTGCTAGAAAGATATTTTCATTCCCCCAAAAGGAAATTGTATGTACTGTATGTATAATATCCAATTTTGTTTTACCAGAGCCTCAAAAATTATCCTGTCATTTAATTCTCTTTCTCTTCCTGTCATATTTTACACACACACACACACACACACACACAAACAACAGACCCATATCGTACAGTATCTTAGCTATGAATTAGGGATATTTATGTGATGTCTACCATATACTTTAAAATAACATTTTGTAAGGCAGCTGTGTTTACAGGAAGAAGTATTTTTATAGGGCCCCTAAGTAACAAATGTCTCTCATTTCTATTGATATGTCCCTCATCCCTGTTCCCCTCATCATTTTTATATACAAGTTGTCTCTCTCTTTCTGCTAGACAGATTATCAGTTATGGGGCTTAGAGAATAGCATTTAGTATTCATCTATTTTTACATAGACACCTGTAAAGGACATTACAATTCTAAGCTTCCTTATCAATATTTTAATGATCAATTATATCCAGAATAAAGTTTTAGAAAAATGGTGGTCACGCATGTTTATTACTTTTGAACATAGGCATACAAATTAAGAATATATTAAATGATTTAATATTATAAATATAAAGAATAGAATTGCTACTTTTACCAATAATCTAAGAAGCAGGGTCTATAACACAAAAATGTTTTGGAAATGAAACATTAAATGTCTCGGTTTTACAATGCTAGCTCAGAATTCAGAAAGAGGAGCTTTGAGTTTTTTTTATAAATTATGTGCACATTATAGTCTGGATTTCCATGATTCTGAAAAGACAATCAAAACAGATTTGTAACTTGATAGGAGTATTTGGAATACTCTTACATTTTATTCTGAAATTACATCCTTCACAATCAAATATTAACTTTATAGTACTTCAGGTATAACTGCTTTGAATGTTACCATCTAAAGCACCAATGTGTAATATTATTAACCCTACTACAAAATGAAATGGGTATGATATTCCCACCCTTAGACTTCACAGATTTAATATAAAGCTTAATTATCTCTTGATGAGTATTGTACTAGTGGTTATTTAAACCTTCACTTACTATACATTCAGGAGATGCTTTATTTATTTATTTATCCTAACTTTGACCTCTTCATATGATACACCTGTCTTCCCTAGGGATACTGCTGTGTTACATTAATATTTTAGTGACCCTTGATGAGTCTTTTACTCTGAAAACATGCCTTGAGAGCGGCAAAGAGATGTATACGTGAGCTGTGATCAAAGTTTTGAAACAAGTACTATACAAACAAGTACTATACAAAGGGGGGGGATAAATCTTTCATACATTCCATAATTTTATAATCTTGAATTATCACTTTAATTTTTTTGTGAAACTGTTTTCTTTAGTAACAAAAATTATGAGAGAAAATTATTCAGAGATAAACGTAGTGGCCAACCATAATATTTTACTTTGCCGTTCTACCACAATGAAATATACCCATTGAAGTTAAAGGATGCACATCAACAAGGCACCAGTGGATGAGACTTATAAATCTGAATGCTCACTACATTGTTATTTTTGGCTCTTGGAGTTCTTACAGAAAAAACATAAAGCACTGTTTCCACAGTGAACCAAAATTCCATAAAATTTTATCAGAATGCCTCAGGCTACGGAAAGAAAAATGTTGTCCCCTCTCTAAGATTTTCACAGGTAAATCGCTAGCAGCACTATAAAAATAAAGCTGAACTCTTTTTTCGGTTATATCAGTGCAAGTCCATTTTAGTCACTGGGTACATAGACATAACTGGCGAGAGAAAATTTGTCATACAATCTTGGAAATCTCTTATTCTGTCTCTTTAGTAATAGTCAAGAGCAGTAATAACTATTAGATGGGAGGTTACCTGATTTCATGCCACTAAGCTGTAAGCTTTTCTTACTTTGAGAAAAATATTGAAGATTTAAATAGAGAAGAAAAAAACGGAAAGATTTCTTGGCTACTCTTCAAATGCTCTACCAACCAAGTTTATTTGCTTGAATCCCATTCACATCTTTCTTTTCCTTGTTTTTTGCCTAGCAAAAATATGCAGCAAACTGATTATTCCATATATTTTAGTTTTTTCCATTAAACCTATGGTGGCTTTTTTGTTTTACCGAGAAGTAAGGTTCTAAGCTCAAATTTATGTTCTGTCCAGCTTCCCAAAGAACAAGAAGTGGCAAATACTCAATAGCTAATTTAGAAACTCTAATAACATTGAAACAGGAAAAAGGGAACTGGCCGTTCCTAGGGAGATCAGGAAACAGACCTACCAGGTGGATAACTGCATTTATTTATTTCTCTATAATATCTACCTACTTTGCTTTATGCTTAGAATTTAGGAAAGAGTACAGATTAACCACTAATGACACAAGACAGACAACACAAACATCTTATTTAAATGCTGGAAACATTATGGATGTAGGCAGATTTCTTGGGGCCACATCCTCTTCTTCCACAGAAAAAGTCATCACACAAATGTAGTGACTGAGGGCATGGAGAAAGTACTAAGAATACAGACTGTATTTAAATTACCTCCTATGATTCAGATGAGCTGGAAGAGACAGGGAGTGGGGTCTTTCAATTGTGCTAAAATATAGGATTGGTAGTTATCTCTAGTCCCAACCCCCTAGAAGTATGCACATCTGCATGGAGTGCCTGCCCATCCATGCTATCCCTGCCCTCTTCCATCCTCAGAAGCACAACTGACTCAGGAACCATACCAACATGGGTTTCTCATTGTGGGTGCACTCTATGTCTCCAAAAAGGGGGTTGAAAACCACTGGAGAGGAGTTAACAATCAATTATCAGAATTCATTTATAGAGGAAACCCCCAGATAACTATTCAACATTAATGTTAAATCACAAGGAAAGGTCATAAAAGGTGACCGTAAATGCCAACAGTACACAGATAGATAAGGTGGGTGAGGTAATATTTTTATTGGA
This sequence comes from Emydura macquarii macquarii, assembly GCF_026122565.2. Taxonomy (NCBI): domain Eukaryota; kingdom Metazoa; phylum Chordata; order Testudines; family Chelidae; genus Emydura; species Emydura macquarii. The sequence continues at coordinate 2,167,266 of NW_027133181.1, read as the reverse complement.
CCAACTTCTGGTGGGGAGAGAGAGATAAGCTTTGGAGATAAACAGAGCACTTTTTCAGGTCTGGGAAAAGTACTGACAATGTCAAAGCTAAATACAAGATCAAACAGAGAGTTTAGCATAAGTACTTAGCACAAATTCTAAGGCACCATTCAAGGTGAAGTGGCCCGTTAACACCCCTGCAATCATAGGACAAAAAGAGGGATTAGTAGATTAGAGAATGTTGTAGTAAGCCATATATATCCACTCTATATCTGAGATATCCTCATCCTCAAAGGAAGTCTGCACAACACTTTCCTACAAGACTGGGAGTTTAAATTCATAACTTTGCTACACACTAAAAATCATGGTCTTAACAAAGATACTCGATTTATGGCTTATTACAAACATTTATAACCCACTAACCCCCTTTTTTGTCATGTGACTACAGGGGTTTTAATAGGCCACTTCACTTTGAATGGTCCCTCAGAACACGTGCTAACTACTTATGCTAAATATAACTACTTATGCTAAATATCTGTTCAATCTTGTATTTAGCTGTGACACCCTCATTACCTTTCCCAGACCTGAAGAAGAGCTCTGTGAAGCTTGAAAGTTTCTCTCTCTCCCCAACAGAAGTTATTCCAAAAAAAAAAGATATTACCTCACCCATCTTGTCTCTCTAATATCCTGGGACCGACACAGTTACACTGCATACAACAATACACAGATGATACTCAGCTCTGCATCTTCTTCACTTAAAGTCAACTAGTATAATTTCTAAACTATCTCAGTGCTGAAATGAGAATAGCTCCTGAATGATAGAGATGGCAGAATCTGACAACAGAGAAGTGATACACACGTAAGAAAGAAACTTTTCGAAGTACTATCCTACACCATTTCACAACCCAAGATGGAAACATCTTTCTCCTCATTGTCAGAGTGGGATGCTGCCTTGGGTTTCTCGTGGAAACTATATATTCCTGACAATACTGGACACTCTAATACCAACATGTTAAGAATGGTTCTATCCATCCATCGTAACAAATGTGGAGTTGTCCATGGTGACTCGTGTTTGTGATCTGCAGCTTCTACAATTCACTGTTTAAATGCAATGAAAACAAACATTTAAAAAGCCCTCTGGGACATCATGCATAAAGATACGATTTGGTCACAGAGGTCACATATTCCATGATTTTCAAGAACCTCCGTGACTTCTGGGGCAGGGCTGGAGCAGTTGTGCTGCACAACAGCTGATTGGCAGCCAGCCCTGGGCCACAGGAGCAGTAGTCCCCAGCCTGCTGGAGCAGGCACGGGTTGGCACAGACCCCCCCCCCCCCCCCAGGTAGCACAAAACACAAATTCATTATCTTGATAAAGCTCATCTAGACAGATCACCAGCTAATCACATATTCTAATAATCAATATGATACTTCTACCAAATGGGTGGCCGTACACTATCCATTACATCAAGTTACTGTTATAGCTATATAACAATATAATGTGATGTAGAAATAAAGGTACCAGACTTTTTTTTTTTTAAAGTTGTTTTAACGGGGGTTTTTTGGTGTGTGGGAGGGGGTTACATATATAATCACGGTTCTGGGATTCTCCTTATCTTTATCTTGTTCTCATGCAAAGAAGCTTGTCACATCTTTCTTTCTATTCTCCATTATTTCATTATGTGGGAAATCACTCACAGAATTTCAGCATGTAATATTAACCCTTCCTTAGGCAAGACTAGTTTAGCAATTTTCCAATGTGAACAAGACAATATCTGCTATCATTAGAAAGTCAAAAACTTATTTTTTCTTCCCTAATTAAAGACACTTCATTTAAAAATGTGAGCCTTGACAAGTGGAGTGCAGCTTCGACAAACCATGCTACCATGCTGTTTTATTGCAACACTTTCTTCAATTGTTTGACCTCTAATTCAAAATATTTAGCCTAATCCAAAGAAATTAAGAGCAAACTATTAGAAAAGGGCTCAAAGAAGGTTTGCATCCAGATTTCCAAAAGTCCTGAGGAGTCTAATTCTATGATGAGCACAATATCAATTCTGTACAGATTCTGCAACCTTTATTCATATTGGTGAGCATTTTACTCATGGATAGTCCCAATGAAGTGAGTGTGGAAGTTAAAATCACTGGCTCTGCAAGTAAGCGTTCATCAATCTGAGTGATGGTTACACATCTTAATCAGCATTTTAAATATTACAATAAAAAGCTAAAAAAGCCCTAATGTTCATTATAAAAGTCACCCAAAAACCAAACGAGTCTGTGACACAAACAAAATAAAATTATAAATTCCAAACATTCTAAGAAACAATTATTCAAAACAAAAACACTATATTTTATAACAGTCACAGAGAAACAAATTTCTCAAAGGCAATGTAAAAGTCATTTGCAATTTTAAGACTCTGGGGGAAAATGAAATTCTTATGCATCTTGGCTGTCTTATTCATAATTTTGGTCTAGTTTCATATGGAAGCCCAAATCTGGCCACTAAAATTTTAAACTGTGGCTTTCAGCAAAATATGATTTTAATAGGTGATATGGGAAAACAATGAATTCATCACCTGACCTGCTCAGAAACCTCTCATTTCTTAGCAGCTCACACATATCTGTATTGTACTCAAAGTCGCCTTAGGAGCATTTCAAGTAGGCAGCTACATGGAGCAGCAAGGTGGAAAGAGCACCTCTTTTGAAGTATGCTGGAGGTTTATTGTTTCATACAAAAAATGTCTCTCTACTCACTTTATTCCCTTAAACTTAAAACAGTTATTGGCCAGTGGCACTGCCTATGCTTTTAAACACACAAAGCCAGACTTCTGGGCCTCTAGCTCTATATCTGTGCCTGTTTCAATAACCTTTAGTTTCTGCATAATAATTCAGCAAAGCAAAGATTTGCTATTGGCATCTCCTTTCTGAAACAAATCCTAAAGCTTTCATTTTGTTTATGAAAACCCCAGCAAAAAAATGTCCTCTCTGACCTTATTTGGGTTTTTGCTTCAGGGACCAAAAGCCATAAAGCTGACCCTGTCCAAAGGACTTCTGATCACATGAAAAACGACCTGACAAAATTGCAGGCCTGGAGCTCAACCAACAAATAACCAGAATTACAAATGTTTCAATGTCATTATTCATTGTATTTCTTATTGCCATTCCACATGTGCACTCTCTCTCACACACTCTTTCGCACATGCAGACAGGCAGAAACGCACATACAAAAAGAGGACTGGGTGTATACATAGAGAAAAGAGCTAGTCCCTACTTTTCACGTCAGAAATTTCAGAAGTTAATTCTAAGAGTAAGAGGTGGGATCCTATGTAGCAGGAAACTAGGTTAAAGGAAAATGAGTGCCCAATTTAAAAGCTCTACAGTTCCACAGATGAAATCCCAATCTATTGAAATCAATGGCAAAACTCCCACTGACTTCAGTGAACCAGGACGTTACTCCAGAGATACTTTCCCACTGTCACTTTTCCTTCCACTATCTACTTTTGTTCATTTGCTCTCAAACTGCAAACAGGTATGAATTAAATAAACTTTTGTCACTCAGAGAGAGCTTCTTAAAAAGGATCACAGTATGAAGAGCCTGTTTTTATGCAAGATTACCATGTAGCTCTCCGAAATAGAAGAGAATGAATTATTTTCGCTATTTCATCGCTGTATAAAACACTATTGTGACAATTTAAGTGGGATTTCATGGGTGCAACTGAGAACATCATGTGGCCTAGTATCCACAACAGCATGTGTTTTAACTTATCTTGTTAGTATTATGCTCATAGAAAACAATATCCCTTCCCATTTCTTATGGAAAACAGGCCTTGATTTTACTGAGCTAGTGGGTGATTTTCTTTTGTTTTGTTTTTTAATGAACATCCGAGAGAATGTCATCAATGATGTCAGCACAGCTCTTGGTAAAGGAGTTTGTGTTAGCTTTTGCTCCCTCTACTGCCTTTGCAGTAGTACAGCAAAATATAGGAGGGTCTTTATTAATAGAATTACTTTTTTTTAAATGTTATTTTGTTCTTGTTTATTAATTTCTTGACAATTAAAGGATAGATTTTTAAAATAAAATAGATATTTACAACTTAAACAATGTTTCTATATAATCCTAACATTTTATGATAGATCAAAGTTTGGGTCTAAACCAGTGATTTTCAACCTTTTTTCATTTGTGGACCCCGAAAAAATTTCAGATGAAGGTGTGGACCCCATTGGATATCTCAGACATACTCTTCAGATCCCCAAGGGTCCATAGGCCACAGGTTGAAAACACAGGTTGAAAAAACTGGTCTAAGCAATTTGAGAAAATACAATACCTTGGAAACAAATGTCTGCATTACATCAGATCCTGTTCATTCCACCAGGACTGTGCCCTGACCCAGAAGTAAAGACATTGTTCCATGATGCAAATAAGTGCAGTGGAGGGACAGGATCTGCACATTCCTGCAAACTGTCTACATCTCCTGCAAAATGCAATGCAGAGGCTCCTGGAGAGGGTCCCAGGTGCACAGAAGACTCTAGAAGGCAGGGCCAATGAATCTGCAACTACAAAGATCTACCGACCCATTTCCCTCATAGAGGGGGAGCATACTATTCAGAGGGTCTGCTGCACCTAGAGTAGCAATCATAAAGCAACCCTGTTTTCACTCTTTGGCTTCTATGGGAAGGAGTTCTTCCCTCCAAGCCATACTGAGATCCCTTGGCCATAGTCCAGCCTCTGGTTTGCATGCTGTGGTTCAGCATTTGAACCTATGTGAAGAGTAAAATAAACCAGTCAAATTAATACTGGTAACAAATGCTGAAAAAAACCTTTTCTCTCCAGAAAGATATCTCATTCTATAGAATTACAAAAGATACTATTAAAATGTTAGTTGATGGTTTACGGTCAAGCTTGGCCTTCCATAAGTTAAATAAACAATGGTAATTTAAAGCAAGAAGTGATACTAATTAATGATTCACCGTCTTTCAAATTCCCAAAGCAAGACTATCACAAAAATAATAAAGCACTTTTCCTATATTCTCAGAAGACTATTAAATCATGACAAACACTTTGTTTATTGTAAAGCTAGAGACTAATTTTAACGAGAAGAAATACTAAAAAGGAAACAGGAGGAGACCCAACAAAAATGAAGATTATACAGTACACACACATATATCATGGTAGTTCCCTACCCATTGTCTCTCTAATTGGGGAAGGAGTTTTTTTAAAAACCCAAAACCTTAAGTGAATGGTCATGTGATAAAACACATAATAGCTTTTGTTAGCCTGGGAAAATATTTTACTCACTAGCTACCAATTTGTGATTGTAGAATTTTATGCCTTCCTTTTTGTTTGTTTACATAGCTTTAAAAAAATACAAGGCTTCCCCTTGAGGAATTAACCAAAGACTTTTGGGAAGCTCACAGTTTCTATTTAAAACATTTTAAATCCAGACAGAGCACAGCTGTGGATAGATTACCTTCTCTTATTGGCTTGCCTGTAGGAACAGGTGAAATGCATACACAGATCTCATTTGAACCAAATGGATCTAGACATGAAGTTTGCCAGTCAATCTCTTTGGTTTATTTGATGAGCTTCTATACTCTAAGAGAAACAGGTTATTAAAAAAAACCACCAATTACTAAACTTTTAAGGGCTAGATTTGCATAACTCAAAGTACATAATTGACAGACACACACAATCTCCATCATGTTTCTCATAACTTCTGTGCATTTAATTATGAAAATCTGCCTCTTTACTGTACAAATGGATTGAAGCAAATTTTGGTGAATGGAAATGGTGTAAATCATTATAGAATTTGGCCTCACCAATATTGCTTGAGTGAAATAACTCCTGTAATGAAGATTACTAGTGCAAATATATTAATGTGATTACTTTGATATGAATCTACTCTATCAAAGTGTTTGTTTACTCTTCAACAGTATGATCTAAGTAATTCATATTTGATACTTAGTAGACTAGCATAGGGTAATATTAAGAGCGAAGTACAGCATTTGAACTCCGACTATTTAAATTCAAATTCAAGGCAGGTAGCAAGTTAGACTCAGGTAAACACTTCTAGCCAAGACAATTAACATAAGCAACTGGGTTTGCTAGGCCACAACAAAGAGCAGATGGCTGTTTGAATGGTAGATGGTTATTGGAAATGAGATGAAAATGTAGATTGGGAGAAAGCTACTGTGCGTATATAACTTCCAAAGGATAAAATGGTTCAGGAAAAAGTAAAGTAAAAATCCCCCCCCCAAAAGCAATGAAGGTAAAGTGACTGAATTCATGACATGAATAATGGTAATTTCATAAGACACACCACCTATTCTCCATGGAACCTAAAACAATTACCTTTGTGGGAGATGTCTGAGGAGAGCAGACCAAAGTAACCTGAAAGGTAGATATGAAGGAGCCCAGGAAGTACAAATGAAGGGGCAGCGATGACACAAACCATTTGAAAATCAGAATGTACATTACTGACATGCTGCCTGCCAAGAGAGGGTATGTTTTGTAAAAATATAGATATCTCCTATTTTCCACTAAATGAAGGGGACCTATCTGGCTGAGCTTTTGTAGAGTGTATAGCTTTTATAGAGTGTATAGATAGCAACATTTTCATTCTATTTCTTATGTTTCAGTCTTACTTTTCTCTATTCTTAATACATCTCATTTTACTTCATGTCCTGTAGTTTTAGACTGCTGGTTGGGAATTTCATAGTCATCCCCAGAGAGGAAAAGCAATCTTCAGCTGGTGAGAAGAGGGACATAGAAAAAGGGCATCAAGAACTTACTGTGGGAATCCTTGCATTACAACTTTCTGATACCCCAAGCATTCTTTCATTGGTACATTCAAGCTTAATCTAAAGCCTTCATGGGATGGACAATCCATCATGTTAACAGGAGATAGAACAATTTATTTGTGAGGAATGGAATTGATTTAAATATGCCTTGTTTGGGGGTGCAGCCTTTAGGAGTGATGACGGGTATTATCCACATGGGCTAATAGGCTCAGTCCTCTGGCGACTAGGTATTAGGAAATTTTTCAAGTCCTCTTTATTATTATAGCAAGACAACATATTTTATTTATTAAATATGTGTATATACAACACATGTATAGGATATAACTAGAGCTATTTTGATTGTTTCCTTCTATACCTATAAAGGCAGGTTGTCTCTTGGCAAAAATCCAATACCATGGAAACAGCATTACATGTGACTACCATTACCTTGACCTTTGTCCAGCTATATCGGAAGAAGGACAGGAGACACCGGATGTGGTTTAATTGGGTCACAACTTTATTCTTAAATATCTGGGACTACCCAGAAGATAAAAGTGTATAGTGCAGGTAATTCCATAATGATTTCAAAATATAGCAGGGGACTTTCTGTCAGCTCTCGCCTTTACCCATTCTGGTCCCCAGCCAACCCACTGTTGGAACCTCACCATCCCCCACCACCTCAAATGAGGGTTAACAGGGGACTACATAGGGGTAGGGATTGGCTCCCTGCTGTACCAGTCATAGGAGCCTCAAACCCCAACCCATTTTTGTTCCTTTAAAGAATGCCTCATGTTAACCCTTTACCAATCCATTTTATCTGATCACTGTATCCCTGCCCTGTGGAGTACCTGCACTGGACATATGCCCCATGGTTACATAATGAGTTGCAACATCATAACTTAATTTCTGTTTCATGTTCCCCCAACTAAGCCCACCTGAACCCACTGTGGGGAGGGTAAAAAAAAAACCCATTCTGCCTTGGCCAATCTGGCAGTGAGGAAAAAAATTCTTCCCAGCCCCCCCACGAGAAAGGAGAGACTAGCACAATGCCCACAGAGGATCCTACCAAAACTTGGTATTCCACCACGTGGGTGCTGCTATGCCTGGTCCAAGTAAAAGAGGAAATTTACTGCTTCAGCATGTGCCTATATAGATCCCCCTCTCTTCGGTCATCTGGGGTGGGGGAGATGGGTCAGCGTCCCCATGCTGACCTGGTCTGCCTTTGCAGTCAAAAATCACACCTTGGCTCTCTAGCCCTTAAAGGGGCACACATCTTTTCCAACAAGTCAGATAATAGCCCCCACCGCTTAATATGTGGTGATGTCAGTTTGCTTGTATCATGTTTCCAGTTTCTCCTCTCTTTATCATTCCTTTTGGATTGTAAACTCTCCCAGGCAGGAATTTTATGTTTTGTAGTTATGGTTTATTAGAGCACCACTACAATAAAATACACCCCTGATCCTGACTGTGGCCTCTGCATGCTGCCATACCAATAATAACTAATATTATTTTCTATTGTTTAAAAATTTGAATGGGATATAATATATGAAATATTTCAGAGCTACAGTACAAGTATAAAAAGGGCTTAAAATAAAATATAAAATCTATGCCTTTCCTTCCTAGCTTTGAAAGACAAGGCCAGACACTAACACAAGACACAAGAAAGTGATGACACAAGACACAAGACAGTGATGAGCTGCTAAAGAAAAAATATCAATCTGTTAAGAACATCACTCTGTTAAGCTGTTCAGCATATACTGCAGTGGGTGGTGTATCTGCTCTCTAACTCCAGCACTTATGTACTGAGACACCAATCTCAGCCTGTCATACTTGTGTAAACATAAATATATTCCTTTAAATAAAATAAACCTTACTTAACAGAGAAGCAATAGAAAATCATAAAACTGATGGAAGCTAACAGTTACAATATTTAAACTTGTCAACTCTGAAGGGTGTTTAGTGCAATCAATACACATTAAATGAAGCAGCAAGGAAAAACTGTGTAAGCAAGGTCTGAGTGGCACTCTCCCTGCTCAGCAGCTAAAAGGGGGGCACATTATTTGAATGGGCTTTGTATTTGCATGAGTACAATTAAGTACTCAGCATATTGCATAAGCACACTAGGTGTTGAGCATGATCGGAAATGGTCAATGTGTCTGGTATTGTGTTACAAGTCACTTTTGTGTTAACTGCAGGGGTAATGAAATGTTGTCCTTCGCTTGTATGAACAAATGGCATCCGATCTGTGTTTAGCCTGTTCTGATAAAAAATTCACTCTCACTCAAACAGAGCCCAAAAAGGGTGACTGACAGATGTTTCAGGATTGGGAAGGGTAAGAAGTCTCCTGTTGAGATTGCACTAGCCCTGGCAAAGGGGCACCCTCAGGCATGGATTGATGATCTCCTCCCACTGTTAAATGGTAAGATTAATGGTTCCTCTAGGAGTCTTTTTTTTTGTTAAAAGCAGGGACATTGCTTGTGTCAGCAGAAGGTTTTCCTATGAGCTGAAATTCACTAAGAGCTGAATCACTAGAGAGACTGGGAAACCTTGACTGACAACCACCAGAGAGGTGCCAGCAGTGGGCAGCACCTACAGATGGCAAAATCGGTCAGCGCCAGTCGATGGCATGAGCAACAGCGATCAATGCCAGCAGATGGTGGGATTGGTCAGTGCCAGCAGACAGCGGGAGCCAGGAGTGGTCAGTGCCTGCAGATGCCAGGATCAGTTAGCATCTGTAGACAGAGGGGGGCCAGCAGACGGCAGGAGCCAGGAGCGGTTGGTGGGAGCCAGGAGTGGGGACTCAGTGAGGCCCCGAGGTGGCAGGAGGCAGCAACGGAGGAGGCCTGGTCAAGTCTGTGTCTGACAGGAGCTTGCAGAGGGGGACTGGCTGAGCCCCAACCGAGAGGTGGACATTGCAACTACAATGGTCAGTACAGAGGAAAGCAAAAAGGGAGAGGCAAAGGACACGCCCCGTATTCTGGGAGGGATTTGGCTCATTGAGTTCATGAATTCTGTTTGCACTGTTTCCCAAACCAGTGCTGTGTTACTTCCTTTCTGTTTACTTTCTACACTCAGACTCTGTGCTTGCAAGAGGGGAAGTATTGCCCTTTGGGACGCCCAGGGGATAGTGTGAGATTTCCCAGGTGACTGGGTGGGGGCTCGAGCTAGTTTGGTGTGGTATCATTGACAGGGACCCCTAGATATAGAACCCGGCCCTTGCTGCTGCCAACTATGTCTGGCAGAAGAGTTACAACTCCGTAATTACAGATGCTAAAATGTGTGTATGAAATGTATAAATATTTTATGTCTTTCTCCCACTCTCCCAAATAGCAGAAAGAAACTCTACTGAAGGGAAAGGTTGAAGGGGCCAGTTAGACTGGGTTTGAGGTTTACTAATCTTCCACTGCAGCCAGGCCTATATGATCCTAGTGTGACCTACTTCTGCTTTTTATTTTTAAGACAGACTTTTATATATATATATTCTTTAGAAATCTTTTGACATTCAAACAAGGGAAGGAAGCCTATCATTTAGTGACCATAACTTTTGAAAAAGTGGGTGTGTGAATGCATGTTTCTTTGATAAGTCTTCCTCCGATGTATACACCCATATCAGCATTTCCTTCTTTTGCCGATTTCAGAACAAAAATGTGCAGAGTAAGTGAACTTTTATTTCATGCCACAATAATCTATAATTTAGTGGTTAACAAAGAATACTTGGATTTAAAAAAAAACCAAAAAACAACTAACCAATCCCTATAATTTAAAAAGATTTTTTTTCTCATCAAAGCACCACAAAGCCAGTGTTTGAAGATTTCCAGGGTTCTGTATCCAAGATGTGGGCATTATGCATATTGTAAGTATTCATGAAAACGTTAGCCTTTAATATGGCACAGTGACAAGTATTTAGCTGTTTGGCATATTGTCCTTCTATGATCAGCTAAGAACAAATGTATCAAACATAAAAGACTAAAGCAGCACACATTTTCCGCCAATAAATAAATATTCGGAGAGATCCCAACTGATATAATTATAGACATAATTTATATTGTCATGTTATCAAGTGACAAATTCCATAGTAGAGAATTATTTCATTCTAGTTCATATATTTTATTCTGTGTTCACTTATAACTTTGTTTGAAAGTTAACTAATGAACAACTATCACTGACCTCAGAAGTCAGGACCTTATCCAAAGCTCACTGATGTCAATGGAAAAACTCCCATTAGACTTCACTGCACTTTGGATGAGTCCCTCAAAGAACATTATGACAATGACAGCATTTAATTTTAAATTAATTTATACAATTTACAATTAGAATTTAAGAGGATGATTTTTACTGCTCATCATTAAATGACTTAAATTAAACAAGAATGTTACAAGTGCCTCTTGAACTTTCTGTTCTTCAGTTAATAGAATCAGCTGTTTAGGATTAAGAGCAAAGTTAGTTCAACACAGATAGTCAAAGAGTACCCAACTATGTGTCTGTTCTTGCACAGTTTCCACACGTAAAACTATCATTAAAGTAAGTGGGAGGTTTGAGTGTGCAAACAATGTACAGTATTGGACACTAAAGCCAAATGATACGATAGTACTGGCAGTCATTATTTTCATTAGCTCTCTTGATTTTCCTGTAAAAAACCAGTAATAGTGGCATCTTTGCTAAAGAAAAGCACCCATTCTGGAACACCAGTTTCTACATAATTTTTTCATTGGGTAATTAATATTTAAAGTAGCAGATTTACCCATCTCATGATCATATTGATGGCCCATGATCAGCATTAATGACTTAAGCTGTCATATTCAGACTTGAATCTGAATCCATGAATAACAAAGGCAGTGAAATAAACTGCATATTATCAGCATTCTGTCTTCGATTATTGCACAATATCAATAATGGCTAGAAAAAACAGTCCTGTGACTAGGGTATTTTCTTAGCTTTGACACTTCTTGAATTATTGACATAAATATAACAATATTGCGCCTGATAATCCCACAGAAAGGGACAGGAGTGCTCTCACCTCAGAACAATTCTCTTTGTCCTTAGACCCTACACAGAGCTCTCTGCTGCGTCAATGATCTGTTTAAAGTAATGGAACAGACTGCAGAATGAGAGAAAAGATTGGAGGCAGGCCCATTCCACAGAAACCAGCAAGAAATCTATTCAAAAGGTAATACAGCCATAGGACCTTTTCTGTAGAGTCCCTTCCAGTGTGGAAACCTCCTTTAAGGGGTAGTTTCCAGAGATAGAAGCAAGCTAAAGGAGAAGCTGGGGAGAGCCACAGAGGCTGGGTGGTAACATAAAGACACAAGGTCTCTGTGCAGATGATCCTGCCTGCTGGCAAATCCGTGAACTCTGTGGATTCTGAGGTATGATCCCTTTTCCCCTTCACTGCAATGGAACAATCTGCTGGAACCTCCGTGAAAGTAACCTTGTGAAGTTCTCCTCCTCCTAGTTTCTCTACCATACATTTTCCAAAGCAGGGGACAATAATCTGGCCCATTGTTTTTATTAGTTACCCAGATTAAAAGGAGAGCCACAAACATGGGGAATCAAACCAAAACCAAAACGTGTTAAAAATAAGGATGTCAGACATCCTACATGATTTTTCAGCCTAGCTCAGGGGAATTTCTTTGTGCCATTTCCTGATTCTTTAAATTCTTTTATCTGCTTTTCCTATTTCTTGCTCTGTAGCTTTGTCACTCTGGCTTGCACTACAACAGCAAGCTCAGCAAGACTGAAATCTGAATGAAACAGTCTGAGGAGTCTAGATGTTCACTACTGCACAGATTTATGTCATCAGGGCTGGATATAGGGGCAGGCAACCAAGGATACCACGTGGAGTGCCGGGCATGGGGAATGCTGGGTGCAGGATGCTGTTTTTGTTGTTAGTGACAAAAGGGAAAATAGAATGTTTGAAGTAAAATGTTTCAGGTATTCTGTATGTGAATTTATTCTTTACTAATCTCCTAGAATGTTCTGACCTTTATAGAATCTTGTGGAACCTTCCAGACTTTCCGAGAAATACATTTTTCTCAAACTTCCTAGAACGTTGTCAGTCATGCCCGCACGGGTATGTAAGGGGAGGGTCATTGCCAGTCAGTCAGCATGATATAAAAACGAAGTGAAGTGCAATGAGAGCCTAGCTGTGATATTGTGAGCCTTGTTTTATTGTGTAATTGTGAAAGTGTACTTGTGTTTTAAGACTTAAAGAGTGTAAGTAGCGACTAATAAAGGGCACATTTAACGAGGTGCCAGAGATAACTATTGAACCCCTATCTATGCAAATATAAAACAAGTACCATTACTTCATTTGCCATGCTTAACACGTAATGTAAGATTACTTTCTAAGACTGCAGAACATAAGACTTTTGCTCTCCTTAATACTGTCTATTTTCCCCCACAGAAAATAAAAGATGCCCCAAAGAAGCCTTCAGGAGCTCTGTATAGGAAGTGAAAAGCTCAACTGCAATCTAGTTTTGCTGTAAGAGACTGACATCGCTTGCCAGTTTATTGCTTGAAAATGCCATTGGCCAATCTTTGGATCTCTCTAACACTGTGCTTCAGTTCATGAGAGCAAAGGCGAGAAAAGCGATCTTTTGAACAAAAGGACTAGGGTTAACATTCTAAGGCTCTCACCTACTGTAACACTATTGAGTACTGGTTCACCCAATGTTGGTGCACAGTTCAATTTCTTGATGTTAGTACATTTCAGTTATTCTTAAAATTAAAAAGTTTCTATAAGCTCAGAGGAAACAATTTTGTTTGCTTATATATGGCATGAATAAATACAGATTTACAGATACTAGCATGCAATTTATCATCTTATATGACAGGGATAAATCATGCATGCAAATAGAGTGTCAAGGTTGTGAAATAGGCTACATATGCAATAAAAAATAAGGTATTCAAAAGTTTAACAAATGGAGGGAGGGGCACCAAAAACACTCCTTCCCCACGGCACCATTTGATCTAGGGCTGACCCTGTATGTCATAGCAAGTAAACATTTAATAGATATGAGTAATCACTGCCCCAATAAAACATTCTACAATATAACAGTATAAAAAAATGCAGATGGACCTTCTCTTTTTACAAATAATAAGTACCTTGAAATTAAATTTGAGTAAAAGTAAATGGCAATCGATACATTTTAACCTGCCACTTTAACTCCTACTCAAATGTGATGGGCCAAATTGGAAAGCCCTTACTTACTCTGGTAAGCACTTACTTATGGGAGTTGATCCATTGGCTCCATTGAATAATTGTGTAAATAATTACTCACCAACATCAGTAAATGGTTCACAATCAGTTCCAATATGATGACGTTATTTGAATGTGCATCATTTAGGGCCAGATTCTGATAGCCTTCTTCATGCTGAGTCTTTAAATCAATGGGCTACTCACATAGTAAGATGCTATTCAAAAGGTTATCAGCATGGGACCTTTAGTAAATGTGAATGAACTGTTAAGAATGCTGTCATATTTAGAGCCTGGTTTTGCATAAGTTTTCATAGAGCTCTGGGTGTATTAGGAATGTAGAACTAGCTCTTTAGTAGTATTTTCTAAATAGTCCTAAATCAGAACAGACTTTTCCCTTCAATCTAGTTAGTAGTGATTTCATTTTTCAGATTTTGTTAAATGTCATCTGTTCTAGTTTTTAGCCTAAACACCACCTTTGCAGGAGAATAGGACAATTCAGAAGACTGGGAATAGGAATGCAACACAGTCTTTCACTTTTAGGTCACCTTTTCAGATCCAGCCCCGATCATTAGTCACAGAAAGCCATTGCACTCTGACAGCAGTGGACAGGTGGTCCACATCACATTACCAATTAGAGTTGGCATCCATGCTGGCCATGTCAGAAGAGAGGCCAAAGACTGAATGAGGAAAGAGAATGAACTGCCCTGTAATCTCAAGAGGTGTTAATAGTATTTGGTAAAAACTCTGCCATGATAAACACAGGGCTTAGATGCCACAGTGTCCGGCAGTTTATAAAGAACTGAAATAGATAAAAGCATCTTTTCAAGATTTCAAGTACGCATTTTTGCTATTCTTGGGGGGAGTGGGTTGGAGAGTGGTGTTTGTTTTCCTTTTGCAAAAAAGTAACTTCTTCTAAAAAATGATTTTCTCTAATAACTCAGCTTTTTAGATTTAGGTTTTGGATTTAAACACACACCAGCAAAGAGTACCAAATGACAATGTGTTCTTATCTACAAATGTAGTTTAAGCCATCATGGTACAGTGATTTCAATAACAATCCCCACAACCTATGCTTCTAGAGATAGCCCAGTACAAGTAGTCAAAGAAAAGGTTACAAGAAGTCATGCACAACCCTCTGTGCCCCTGCACAGCAGCCAGCCGCAATAATGTTCAGTGCTATAGTCCTCGGAAGGTTCAGGAAGAAGTGAGGCTAGAACCATGACGGCACCACTCTCTGTATGGCCAGTAGATTTGGGCCACCACATGGGAAGTATAAGCTGTACCTTTCAAAGTCTGTAGTAGAGCCCCTAAGATGCACACTACCCCTGTGCTCCTGGATCCACTGGACCTCTCTCAGGCACAAAGGGCCTGTTTTTCAGAAGAACTGAGCACTTGCAGTTTCCACTAAGTTGCAAAGAGGAACTGCAAGAAAATAAATAGTGGGTCAGACTAATGGTCCATATAGCCCAGTATCCTGTCTTCTGACAGTGGCCAATGCCAGGTGCTTCAGAGGGAATGAACAGAACAGGTAATCACCAAGTGATCCATCCCATCAGCCATTCCCAGCCTTTGGCAAACGCAATCCCTCCCTATCTTGGCTAATAGCCATTGATGGATCTATCCTCTGGGAACTTACCTAGTTCTTTTTTGAACCTCGTTATAGTCTTTGCCTTCACAATATCCTCTGGCAAGGAGTTCCACAGGTTGACTGTGCACTGTGTGAAGAAATACTTCCTTTTTTGTTTGTTTTAAACATGCTGCCTATTAATTTCATTTGGTGACCCCTAGTTTTTGTGTTATGAGAAGGAGTAAATAATACTTCCTTATTTACTTTCTTCACAACAGTCATGATTTTATAGATCTCTATCATATCCTCCCTTAGTCTTTTCTTTTCCAAACTGAAAAGTCCCAGTTTTATTAATCTCTCCTTGTATGGAAGCTTTTCCATACCCATAATCACTTCAGTTGCCCTTTTCTGTACCTTTTCAAATTCCAATATATCTTTTTTGAGATGGGGCGACTAGATCTGCACACAGTATTCAAGATGTGGATTTATAAAGAGGCAGTACAATATTTTCTGTCTTATTATCTATCCCTTTCCTAATGAATCCCAATATTCTAGTAGCTTTTTTGTCTGCATCTGCACACTGAGTGGATGTTTTCAGAGAATTATCCACAGTTGCTCCAAGATCTCTTTCTTGAGTAATAACAGTTAATTTAAACCTCATTATTTTACATGTGTAGTTGGGATTACGTTTTCCATTGTGCATTTATCAACATAGAATTTCATTTGCCATTTTGTTGCCAAGTCACCCAGTTTTGTGAGATCCCTCGGTAACTCTTTGCAGTTTGCTTTGGACTTAACTATCTTGAGTAGTTTTGTATCATCTGCAAATTTTGCCACCTCACTGTTTATCCCTTTTCCCAGATCATTTATGAATATGCTGTACAGTACTGGACCCAGTACAGACCCTTGGGGGACACCACTATTTACCTGTCTCCATTCTGAAAACTGACCATTTATTCCTACCCTTTGTTTCCTATCTTTTACCCAGTTATTGATCCAGGAGAGGATCTTCCCTCTTATCCCATGACCACATACTTTGCTTAAAAGCCTTTGGTCAGAGACCTTGTCAAAGGTTTTCTGAAAATCTTGCCAGAGTTTATGCTCCTATTTTCCTCAATAGGATTTAACTTCCACTTTATAAAGGATGCTTTTTGTCTCTAAATGCTTCTTTTACTTTGTTGTTTAGCCATGATGGCACTTTTTTGGTCCTCTTACTATGTTTTTTAATTTTAAATTGAGCCTCTATTATGGTGTCTTTAAAAAGTTTCCATGCAGCTTGCAGCTTCCATGCAGCTTGCAGTGATTTCATGGCCTTTGGTGAGGGGCCTTATCAAAGGCTTTCTGAGTACACTTTATCCACTGGATCATCCTTGTCCACCTACTTATTGACTCACTCAAAGAATTCTAGTAGATTGGTGAGGCATGATTTCCCTTCATAAAAACCATGTTAACTTTTCCCCAACAAATCGTATTCATCTATGTGTCTGATAATTCTGTTCTTTACTATAGTTTCAAACAATTTGCCTGGTGCTGACCTTAGGCTTACTGGCCTGTAATTACCAGGATCACCTCTGGAGCCTTTTTAAAAAATTGGTATCACATTAGCTATCCTCCAGTCATCTGGTATAGAAACTGATTTAAATCAGTTACATAGGTTACATGCCACACTCAGTAGTTCTGAAATTTCACATTTGAGTTCCTTCAGAAATTTTGGGTGGACACCATTTGGTCCTGGTGACTTATTATTGTTTAATTTATCAATTTGTTACAAAACCTCCTCTAATGACACCTCAATCTGGGACAGTTTCTCAGATTTGTCACCTAAAAAGAATGGCTCAGGTTTGGGAATCTCCGTCACATCCTCAGCCGTGAAGACTGATGCAAAGAATTCATCTGGTTTGTCTGCAATGGCACAGTTTGGTTCATTTAACAGCAAGTATTCAGACTATTGAAAATCGGGCCTCAGAGCAGTGGTTCTCAACCTATTTATCACTGTGGGCTGCATATGCAGCTCTCTATGTTATGTGGGCTGCATCCATACAATATATATACACACTACTGTATGGCCCTGAGGATGTCACATGGGCCACAGCTGTGTGCTGATTGGGCCGCGGGCCATGGGTTGAGAATCTGAGAATCGTAGTGCAGCTGGAAATTCCAGTAGAGTATATCAGCACTCCTTCAACTTTGGGGCTGTGGCTTTGCTGCCCAAATCTAACCCAGAGGTGGTATCACCCTTCTTCTATTTTCTCCTCATGTTTAATTTCAATGCACGTTGGTACACAACTATTAAATTAATAATAAAATAAGTAACAGTTATTAATAATTCAGGCATAAGTTGCAACTACATTCTTTCAAGGTGTGGAATTTATTGTGGGATTCCATCAAGTGTTTTCAGGTATGGACAATTTTCAACAAGGCAGCTGAGACTGAGACTAGAATAGTTTAGTTGAGAATAAGAGTTGGCCAATGTCTGTATAGTTCCAAAATTTACCCACTAAATAAAGCATCTGAGAAGATCTGAAAGAGTACAGTCCTTGCGATGAGAATGGACTGAAACTGAGCGGTTAGTCTTCAAATCCAATGCTGAGGACCTAATTCAGGAATTACGTCAATGGGCAACCTTATTCCCCAGAGAGGCCTCTGAGTAAGTACCTCTGCATTTGGCCCTTGATATGAGGGTAGGATAATATAATTATAATGACCAGCAGATTTTGTGAAGAAATGTAAGCATGCATACTTTTGATAATTTTGTAGGTTGGTCTCCTTTTATCTCTTTTTATTATTATTGGCAAAGAGACAGAAAGATGGAATATCTAGAAACCAATCAAACTACAAAATATTTCAAGCATTAAAGTACAGTAGCTGAATACAGTTGTTCAGAATTTGTGCTTCAGAATTCAAGTGTAATTAGAAAATAAATTATATTAATTTAATTCATTCTTGTTACAAAGAATTGTTTTATAATTACTAACCCTTTCTCATCATCCTAAATTGGTTTCTTCATATCCAGCAAAAAACTGGTAAATTCCCAAGAGATACTTCATGAAAAATCTTGCCAAATATTTCCTGTCTTGAACTCCTGAGATGATACAATTCTGCTCTTGACAAGCCATGGCCCCCTATGCAAAAATAAGCCATGGAGGAGAATGGAAATGTCAGAAACATGTACTAATCCAAAAAAAAAAAAAAAAAAAAAAAGGAATTAAACTTAAAGCTGATTTGCAACTACACACAAAAAATGTGACCTGTAACTTTGAAATCTAAAAGAGATAGCACTGACACTTCACAGCCAGCTATAAAGAGGACAATAATTTATTGTCTCTGAGATAATGCAGAGACAGACAAAGAGTAATGATTACAGGGCACTGATCTTTCATTCCAAATATATATCTTAATTTGGCAATACAAATTTGTTTTGTTCAATTGTCTTGCTGACAGCTATGAGCTTTATGGCGAGCTCTCTGTATTTTCTGGCAACCTGTATCAATTAATTGAATCTGCTGCATTGTGATTTTTCGTTTTTTAAATAAACTGGCATGTAATAAAAAATAAATGTCAATTTTTTTTAGCAATTTACATATGTAAAAACATAGTGAACTTGGTTTACTCAAAGAGTGACTTCAAAGGGACGTAAGTGCATACTTAAAGTTAAGCACTTGCTTAAATGCTTTGCTGACCAGAGATGGATTCAAGTGTGTGATTAAAGTTAAGTGTGTTCTTAATTACTTGGTTGAATTGGCGCCTAACAAACCATTAGAAATATATTTGTTATTTTTAATTTTTCCTCAGAATTACTGAAAACTATTTCTATGTTATTATATTTATAATTCCAAATATTGTTTTAAAAAACAGCAACACTAACAAACCTTGAACTGTTTCAGTTTTTCTGTGAGGAAGGACTCAATGTATTTCCTGAAAAGCAGCGCCATTATGTCTCTATGTGCATTGTTCCTCCTAATATTCAATTAAAATGCAGTTAATATATTATGTACGTGCTGCCCTCAGTAAGCACCACATGCCAGTATGAAATGGGTTAACTCCTGCAGTAACACCCTTTTTGTGAACGTTCAATCACAAGATTCCCTTTTGCACACTGATCTTCTTAAAATAACTTTCCTTCAATTTTATTTAAAGCAAAGATTAAATGACTTCAAAAGAAACTAATACTAGTGGATGAAAGGAAAGAATCTTATAAATATGTGAAGGAGCTAGCTAGCTGTTTCTTTAATTACTACAGGGAAGGAGGTCCCTACTTCTTTCACTTCATTAACATACACAATTTAACAATGTCTAAAGGTTCTTCAAGACTACTCACCCCAATCTGACAACAGACTCAGCAGTAAATGATAACCCCCAAGGAGAAAGGACTATGCTTTTCTAAAACTAAGATGCAAACATATCCACAGGATACAGGCCCTTTGTGTTTGGCCGTTTATACTTTATTTATCACACTTTCAACCCCAGCTGCAAAGCTGAGGAAAAATATTTAGTTTCTCATTAGTAAAAGCAGTAAAACCTGTGAGAAGGAATTGTAAAATAACATCCCACAGACCTTTTTGTGAAACCCCTAGGATATCATATAAAGTAAGACTGGTTGGTATTTCTCAGTGTTAGTGGGTGTTTTACCATTTTCTTGCTCCATCTCTGTCCTGCCCTTTTGTTTGCCTATTATTATTTAATTCCTGACTTAAAATTATTTTTCCCATGAGTTAAGTTATAATCTTACTCCTGGAGTTTTCTTCACAGATCATTTGCAGCTTGTCAGTGGATTCGCAAGTGTCACCATGTCAGCAATAAATTAGGTAAATAAATTTGGTCAGAGCTGTCCAGAGAAGAGCTCCAATAATATTATAGCCCCATGCGGCTAAAGCCCCGAGACCCACCGCCCTACAGCTAAAGCCTGGGCACCCTTCCCCCATGGGACTAAAGCCCCGAGCCCTGGCGCCCTTCCCTATGGGTAAAAGCCCTGAGCTCCTGCACGCCCCATGGTGCTAAAACCCCAAGCCCTGGTGCCTCCTGTGGAGAATGGGGGGTGGGGGGCTCCAGGAAATACTGTATGAGAATTTAATTCCTGGGTGAAATGCTTTAAAATTTCATTTGGCCTAGGGAAAGAACAATTAATGTTCCAGTGCGAGTCAGGTTGCAAGCATATCTTTTGTTAAGAAAATCTGAAAAAGGGATTTTTTTTTATCCAATGGTAATTGTTGGTGTAACTATATAAAACAATCACCATTTCCATATTTGGTCAGTCTTCATGGTGGTACTTTTGACCTGTGAAATGAAGGATGAATGGTTGTTTGGTAAACTATCTTTTTCTCCCCATATGAACAGATTCCTCTGGTGAATAAACTACTATCTCACTACCAGCTTCAAACTGAAGTACAATGACGAATATACAGTTAAATATCCTGATACTGGCCTACCAATGTAACCTGAGAGTAATGATTTGCAGTGCTATGTGAAAAATCTTTCAGACAGGCATGTGTCTCAATATCTTGTCCAATGATGGGGCATTGCTGGGTATCTCTTAGCGACAATTCCTTAGCTGGGAGGATGGGGACTAACTGGTTACTGGTTACTAACTGGTTATGATGAAAGTGAAAGTGTTGATGTGACAAACAAAGAATGCATTAGAAATGTTAACTATGGCCTCACTTGTTGGGAGGAAAAAAAAAAGAAACATTATCTTGTTGATCTTGGTGTAGCTTAGGTAAGCATGTTATGGAATCATCTATTAGTAGTAATATTTCAGTTGAATTATATAAGCATTATGTGCAGTCAGTTTGCTATACACTTTAAGTTGGCTTGTGCCTTTCGGGCAGCACGTCACATTGGGCATGGTGAGGAGCTGTTCTCCTTAGAAGGATCTCCAGGAAGAACTGAATGGGATTTTCAGACACAATCAGCACTGGCTTCCACTGACTTCAGTAGGAGTGAAGTTAAGCCAACATTGAGTGCTTTTGAAAATCTCACCCTCAAGTTCCTCAAGATACAATACCTCCTCGGTGGTCTTTTCAAAAGGATGCACTCCTCACTGGCTGGCCGGTTCTGATGGCTGGCATGAGGATGAGATGATGCCATTACCCTATCTCTTCCCTTCTTTCTCTGAGATGTCTCATGCAACTAGCCCTATACAGTCCTTACTCTAGTGTATGTGCAGGGTAAGTAACTGTGCTTAGTCCCTAAAGGCTGTAACACAGGGAGTGAGGGGAAGGTGTTACTACTAAAATGAGTAATTAACCTTAATTAGATCATTTATTTAAGTGTATTACCTTTCCTCCATCTCTAATATTTCTACACATGATGCTCAAATCTTAAAAGGGTTTGTCTTTTATTCCCGCAAACAATGTGGAGCCATTAAAAATATCCAGCCATTCACATTACTGGATAAAGAGATGGAGGTCGAACTAAATAATGACATGTACCCCTTTGCTCCAAAAAAAAAAAATCATCAGGTTGCACTGCAATGAGACCACCATGACTGCTTGTGTGAATACCATCACAGCTGCTACCTTGGCCTTTGATAATTCAAAGAGAGCCACCTTGCAAGGCAGCTTTTATCAATTCCACACTTGGGGTCTGCTGAGCCCATTGAGGGGAACACTTGTGATACATAGCTCACAGAAAACAATCCATAATCAAAACAGTAGGATTACTGTTCTCAGGATATTACTGTGTCAATCACAGGATGCAGCTGTGATACAGAAAGCTTTTTTTAAAAAGCTTCCCAACTGCTATCTACATGTACATGCCAATCTTAGAAAGGTTTACCATAGGGGGAATAGTAAGTATCAAGATGCTGGGAAGGCAATGTCCAGAAGCCATTTTAATTCTGAAGAGAAGTATTGTATGCTGTCATTTCTAAAGTAAAAACTGAGACCAACAGCGCCACAATACACACCACTCATTTATCACATCATGCAGTAATCCTCTTTAAAATGTTTTTAACTCTGGAACCATTAAATGATTTGAGGTATACCGTGGATTGTAGTCCCATTACAGTGTTTTATATAAAAGAATAAAAACTCTCTATATGAAGAAAATCTCAGAAGTTCATTTGCTTTCTCTTGTTGATTTCAAAGAGTGCAGATTTTCCCTGATAAACTTAAAACCTTGCCTTATAGATGAACACCATAACAAAATATGCTCCAAACATGACAGTATTGCTTCTCAATTTCACTAATGAATGATGGAAAAGCATCAGAGGAATTCTGAATAGCCAACATGTGATATCTCAGGCTGGCCACAACAACAACAAAACAAACAAAAAACAAAACCCCTCATAGTTCCATGCACTATCACGTCTCTATCAGCCTGTCAATAAACAATAAAACAGTAGATACAGATAGAACATTGCAAAGATTTGGAGCAGGAATTAATGTTGATATGAACAGTATTAACTCCTGCTGGCATTTCTATGGAATTTTCAGGGACAATTCTGAAGAGAGATCCAGCTCTGCTCTCCTCTAAATGATATGTCCTTCACCCCTTCCTTTAAATCCATGGAACCACAATCATGCAGTTGTTTTATGAGTGGCTTCTATTCATTATGGGATACAGGCTACAATGCCACCTTGACTCATCTCTCTTCCCTTCCCATTGCCATTTTTGTTCATTTACTACCCTCTGCACCATGGTGAGGGATGTTAGGGTGAAAGATTTTTGAACAATACGTGTTATTTCAGTCAGAATACAGTTTTTCCTCTCAAGAGCCCTAAAGTCAGCATCAGTAGTAATTAAGCCCAAGTAAAAACAAAACCAACCTAAATAAATAAAGGCCTTGGAACAGATACCTTCTCATCAAAATCATTACCGTATAGCTGCACTCACTACATTATTTTATTACCTAAAAGAAACTGAACATGTATAAACATCAGTGCAATACATCTAAGCAAATGGTATGCTCCCTTTCTCAGCACCCAACAAAGAAAAATTATTCTCCTTAAATCACTTGTTCATCAATTTTCTTAGCAAATAAATTTCCTATATTTTGCTGTTGAGAAATGCTTCATTTCTATTAGTAAATTGCTAGTATACATGAACTATATCCCCATACAAATGGCAAAACCATAAGAAGTGGATTTTAAGCTTGTCTTAAACAGTATATATGTGTTACATCTTGCCATTTAAAAACATGGTTGCCTCAAATAAAGATGATCTATAATGTTTTTGTATCTCCAAAACTTTCATATACATTTTGCTATTTGGAGCAAAGTGACTTTTGATCAATCTCTGATGAAACATCACATGCTAAAATGTGTATAGATCTTCACAATAGCGTGCAGCAATTCTCCAGCTTTCCATTATCTTGTCCTCTCTTACTGCAGGCTCTCAAAAGTTGTAACATCAACATGCAGGTAAGGATTTTCAGAAATGGGTATCTAAGGTTAGGCTCACCAGACTCAATGAGGGCTCCTCGGTGCTTGACACTTTTGAAAAATCAGACTACTTATGTAAATGTCTAAACATGGCTTTAAAAGCCTAAATTTAGGCATCTATTTTAAAAAAATCGTATCCGCAATTTTCATATGCTTACATTTAGATGAAGATAATATTTATCCCATCATAAACCTTACAGTATCCCAGTTTTCTCTGTCTTATGTAATACATAAATGTTAATTAAGTTCCTATTATTATTATTCACTGTTAGTTTGCTTGGTACTGTATAGATCATAAAAGAAGATATGGAGCTGCTATAAGTAATTTATAATCTAGATTAGACAAATAAAACCGATCAGACATCTAATGTACCAGATCACCAGAAGATGGTCTAAACACTAAGTGGTGCAAATATAATTTCCCCCCACTTTTTTCCCACTCTTCTTTTTAGTGGATTAACATTGATAAGCTTCATGGACAAAATGGGTTTTAAAGTGGGTTTGAATGAAAAGACAAAGTGGTCATTTGGCATGTAAGGAAAGGGAGGGAGAGCACTGAAGAAGGTATGAGCACAAGAGTTGAAATTTCTAAAGGATGTTAAACAGGGCAAAATGGGTGGAGAAGACAGGGAACAAGGAGAAAATTACACAAGAGATGAGCCTTATTAATTCCTATTATTTCCTAAACTGTAAAAACACATCTGTGTTAATTTAAAAAGTAAAAGCAGATATTATCACACAACTGAGGTCTCTGTTTCACATATTCACATTTGACACAAGTCACAGACATACAAAAATTGTTTAAAATCCTTCTCTGTGTGAATTGGATACCATCAGATGAACAGAATACTAACAACAAAGGCTTTAAAATGTGAATATTATAGATAAAACAACTTAATTTTTAACTGATGTTTGTCTCATGTTACTACTCTGCCTCTGTGCGCTTCAGTTTCTTTTTCTATAATTAATTCTTTGTAGTTCTACTGTAATCTGTTTTCCATTTCTCTCATAGTCTTAAAAGGAGTTTAACTTTTATTTATCCTGTTGTTTGCTAAAAGCAGTCAGAGATCAGTAGGATTTTACTGAATAAGGATGTTCTTCCATATGCCAGAAGTTTTGCACTATCATGCTTTACTCTACCCTGTTCTGACTTTATTTTACATTACAGGGAGTTTTTAATGATCTTATCCTGAAGCATTACTGTCAAAAGAAAAGAAACAGACCTGGATATAAAATTTTTAACTATAAAGAGTAAAGTGAAGCATTCTGAGTTAGTTTCTTTTGACTACCATATTTGTATGGTTAGGTGTGTGTATCCACACATGTAGTCAGACATGCACTCACATATTGTGAATTACAAACCTAGACAGGAAGATATTCAATTTTACCACATGTTAGCCTTTAGGAGTACAGGAACCTAGTTGATCTCAGTTACACTGGAGTCACTCAATAAAAGCTGGCAAAGCTACATGGTGTAAATTAGATCAGAATCAGGCCTTTTGAATTGCAAAACCCTCAGAGGGTTCTGTTTAGCTTAATGATGATGAACGCAAAGCATAATCATGTCACTCCAAATAATTAAACCATTTCAGAACTAAAACTACAAAGAGCCTGTATGTACATAATGAATAGATAACCATAACAACTTAATCCAATCAATGTAATACAAAATGAGAATTAGTATTTTTAGGGTGTCTGCACTTAAAGACTTTATTTGCCTTTACTAGATTATTTTAAAAGAAAATGCTCACCACACAATGGCATTTTTTTTTAACTCTGAATAAAACCATATATAAGAATGTACAAGACAACACGGGACAGATGCAGAGATTATGTATATCAATCAGTGAATACATTCTTTGTTTATTTTGAAAGAATATCATGACATTTCTGAATAGCATCACTAAACTGCTAGCTGATTTTCCATTTTAAGATTATTGTAAAACTGGGGAATTAAGCAATCATTCTGACTGGCTGCTAAGCCTTCTAATGGGTTACATGATTTCAAACAAACAAAGAAACAACTACCCAACTCAGCTAAAAACTGCATCACTATAAATGACTATATTTATCTTCAGTCATAAATCTGTGATCTTATTTTATTGGTAATATAAATAGACTATAGTTAAGGAACTACCTGGAGAATCAGAGACAACTCATAAAGGGTATGAGTGAAATCCTGGCCCCGTTGACATCAATGGGAGTTTTGCCATGAACAACCACGGTGCCAGGATCTCACCCTATGGTCATACAAAGAAAAACCAATGCATTTCTCTTTAGGTTCCTGTAAAATTCACCAAGCGGCAAGAAGGAAGGTTTCTCTGGCAAGTGTGCATTTGTGTTGAGGGAAGGAGATCTAACCTGTCCATTACTGCAGAATTTAATATGTCATTGAAAAGGAAATTACATTTCTGAAATCCAGAAGCAGTAAAAAAACCTGACATACCTAACATCAATTTCACTGATCAGATGCATAGGAAAACTATGAGCAATGGAAACAGGCACTGGCTCTATGCAAGGATGAAAACGTAGGAAATAGATGAGGACTGCATCCTCTCAGCAGTTACGAGGTTGGAGTGGGATAAAGAAGCAGAACCCCGTGGCTCCTCAACACCTGATACTCAGGATGATCTGAGCTGTGGCAGCACTGAGAAAATAAGCCCGTTCTCCTTTCATGTAGCCAGAGGGAGCCCGGGGGCTTCCTTCAAGCAGGGTACATAGAGAAAAAGCAGACTGGCATTATTTTTTTATTGGCCTCTGATTACAAGGTTTAAGAATCTGGATGTCAGGTGTCTGGTATTTTATTTCAATCCCTGACAAGTTAATCAAATGTCTAGGAGTGACTTTATACCGTGTCCTAATGTTTGATTCACCATACTAAAAAATACATAAGGAGTAGAATTGGTGTTCTCACATACCACTAAATAGGAGGGCCATAAAGTAGCCTGTGATATCACCAAACAGCTATAAAAAATCAGTCATATAATCTTTGGAATCAAAATGAAACTTGTTTAGTCAACTGTTGACAACCAGTGCAGATTATAGCGTTGTTGTAGCTGTGTTGGTCCCAGGATATTAGAGAGACAAGGTGGGCGAGGGAATATCTTTGATTGGACCAGCTTCTGTTGGTGAAAGAGACGAGCTTTCGAGCTACACCTTGTCTCTCTAGCTATTGCAGATAACATTTAAGGGCTTTTTCTGCCTCTGTTTTCCATCCTTATGTATAACCGTCACTTTTTGGATAACAAACAAAAATTTGATATTTACCTTATAGGATACTGTGTTTTCTACATCTTAATACACCAGTTCAGAATCCCTAGGCTGTGGTTTCTGCTTCACTTCTAATGGCAGCAATATAACAAATGGTTTTCTGTATCATCCAGGAATTATCATCTTCTTGTGACATGGGGGGGGGGGGGGGGGTTGGGTTTCCACACTTCTGTAATTCCAGAGCTGAGATAGTAATATTTGATAAATAAGCAGAATATATCAAGCCAGAATACTAGAGAACTTGGTTTCTGAGGTGTAGTCTGCCCTGGTGGCTGAGCTCTGAAAGGAAAATGTATGGAAATCTAAACTTTGCTTCTGTAACTTGCAAGCTTCATTTTGCATGCTCTGTCTATGACATGCTCTCCAGAATTCTCTGTACCCCAGCATCTAAGAGAGCTTTTGGCTGTGCCAGGGGAGAAGATTATGCTGGCCCCGTGGATTTGTGATTATGCACATTCAGTGGCCGTTATTCCTACTTATAGGATAATGGCACAAGAGCAATGGAACTGCTGCAGGAACATCCAAAGAGCAGATAACCTGTAGTACTGACTATGGATCAGCTCCACTTGTTTCATTAGCAATATGTAGTGCAGGACGCAGGCAGAGTAATAGGAAGAAGATCTTTATTAACATCCTGAGAGACCACTGTCCCATGCAGAGTATCTGTGGTGCCTCCCGAAAGTGCATCCCTCCTAAAACCTGACCCCCCTTCTCCATTTTTACTCATCATACTACACTGCTGTCACTTCACAGCATGAAGAGGGAGGGGATTCCTTTCCCTCTGTTGCCTGAGCACTTAAAGTGCACAACTAAATTGTGTGCTGGGCCTAGAAATTCCTATGTGCATGTGTAAAATATCATTTTTTTTAAACTAACATCAGCAATACTATAAGAAACCTTGTTTATGTATTGGTTCAATTCCTTACCTTCCTGATGTATTTTAGGTAGAATATTTTGTGCACAATTAATGTGATGTATGATACAATGTTCTTGTATTTACACAAAACAATGTACTACGTGGATTTTTTTGTTTTGTTTTGTTTTAAAGATAAAACACATCTTAAATAAATATATTCCCACATCAGCTTTCTGAAGACAATTCTCTTGTAACAGAAATACAGGCAGGAGGAATAACTTATAACCCTTACCTGCTTCCTGGGAAGCCAGGAGCTGAGTGATAGCTTTTAAAAAGCAAGTCTTTCAGCTTTCTTTGTTTTGTAGAAAGTGGTATTCCTCATCATCAGGAGGACAGCATTTCCCCACACATAGAATAGAATCATTAAATCATAGAATATTAGAGTTGGAAAGGATTTCAGGAGGTCATGTAGTGCAACCCCCTGCTCAAAGCAGGGCTAACCCCAGCTAAATCATCCCAGCCAGGGCTTTGTCAAGCCGCACCTTAAAAATCTTTAAAGATGGAGATTCCACTACCACCTCCCTAAGTAACCCATTCCAGTGCTTCACCACCCTCCTAATGAAAAACCTTCTCCTAATATCCAACCTAGACCCCCACTGCAACTTGAGACCATTGCTCCTTGTTCTGTCATCTACTACCATTGAGAAAAGCCTAGCTCCATCCTCCCTGGAACCCCCTTTCAGGTAGTTAAAGGTGCTGTCAAATCCCCCCTCATTCTTCTCTTCTGTAGACTGAACAAGCCTAGTTCCTTCAGCCTCTCCTCATAAGTCTTGTGCTCCTGCCCCCTAGTCATTTTTGTTGCCCTCTGCTGGACTCTCTCCAACTTGTCCACATCCTATTTGTACTGGGGGGCCCAAAACTGGACACAATACTCCAAATGTGGCCTCTCCAATGCTGAATAGAGGGGAACAATCACTTCCCTCTATCTGCTGGCAATGCTCCTACTAATGCAGCCCAATATGCTATTAGCCTTCTTGGCAACCAGGACACACTGCTGACTCATATCCAACTTCTTATCCATTGTAACCCCCAGGTCGTTCTCTGCAGAACTGCTGTCTAGCCCGTTGGTCCCCAGTGTAGCTGTGCATGGGAGTCTTCCATCCTAAGTGCAGGACTCTGTACCTGTCCTTGTTGAACCTCATCAGATTTCTTTTGGCCCAATCCTCCAATTTGTCTAGGTCACTCTGTATCCTATCCCTACCTTCCAGGATGTCTACCACTCCCCCTAATTTAGTGTAAGCTGCAAACTTGCTGAGGGTGTAATCTACCCCATCCTCCAGATCATTAATGAAGATGTTGAACAAAACCGGCCCCAGGACCGACCCCTGGGGCAATCCGCTTGCGACCGGCTGCCAGCTAGACATGGAGCCTTTGATCACTACCTGTTGAGCCTGATGATCTAGCCAGCTCTCTATCCATTTTATAGTCCATTCCTCCAACCCATGCTTCTTTAACTTGCTGATAAGAATACTGTGTGAGACAGTATCAAAAGCTTTGCTAAAGTCAAGGTATATCACATCCACCGCCTTCCCTACATCCACAGAGCCAGTCACCTCAACATAGAAAGCAATCAGGTTGGTCAGGCATGACTTTCCTTTGGTGAATCCGTGTTGACTGTTCCTGATCACCTTCCTCTCTTCCAAGTGCCTTAAAATGGATTTCTTAAGGACCTGCTCCATGATTTTTCCAGGGATTGAAGTGAGGCTGACCGGTCTGTAGTTTCCTGGATTCTCTTTCTTCCCTTTCTTGAAGATGGGCACTATGTTTGCCTTTTTCCAATCATCAAGGACCTCCCCCAATTGCCACGAGCTTTCAAAGATAATAGCCAATGGCTCTGAAACCACATCAGCCAACCACCCTCAGCACCCTCGGATGGACTGCATCTGGCCCCATGGACCTGTGCATGTCCAATCTTTCTAAATAGTTCTGAACCTGTTCCTTCAGCACAGAGGGATGTTCACCTCCTCCCCATTCTGTGCTGCTCAATGCAGTAGTCTGGGAGCTGTCCTTGTCTGTGAAGACAGAGGCAAAAAAGGCACTGAGTACCTCACCTTTCTCCACATCCTCTGTCACTAGGTTGCCTCCCCCATTCTGTAAGGGGCCCACACTTTTTCTAATTTTCCTCTTGTTGGTAACATACCTGTAGAAACTCTTCATGTTCCCTTTCACGTCCCTTGCTAACTGCAACTCCAATTGCACTTTGGCCTTCCTGATTTCATTCCTGCATGTCGAGCTGTATTTTTATAATCCTCTCTAGTCATCTGACCAAGCTTCCACTTCTTGTAAGCTTCTTTTGTGTGTTTAAACTCACCAAAGACTTCTTTGTTAAGCCATGCTGGGTTCCTACCATATTTGCTATTCTTTCTGCACATTGGGATGGTTTGTTCCTGCGCCCTCAGTAAGGTTTCTTTAAAATACAGCCAGCTCTCTTGGATTCCTTTCCCCCTCATATTATCCCCCAGGAGGTCCTGCTCATCAGCTCCCTGCTTTTCTGAAGTCCATGGTCCGTATAATGCTGTTCTCCTTTCTTCCTTTTGTCAGGATCCTGAACTCGACCATCTCATGGTCACTGCTGCCTAGGTTGCCACCCACTTCTACTTCCCCTACCAAATCTTCCCTGTTTGTGAGCAGCAGGTCAGGAGGAGCATGGCCCCTAGTTGGTTGCTCCAGCACTTGCACCAGACAGTTGTTCGCAAAACTCTCCAAAAACTTCCTGGATTATCTATGCTTTGCTGTATTGCTCTTCCAGCAGATGTCAGGGTGATAGAAGTCCCCCATGAGAATCAGGTTCTGTGAACTGGAAACTTTCCCTAGTTGACTGAAGAAAGCCTCATCTACCTCATCCTCCTGGTCTGGTGGTCTATAACAGACACCCACCACAACATCACCTTTATTGCTCTTGCATCTCAAATTATCTACTGCATTTCTTGTGTTTATTTGACTTCTGAAGCTTGGGCAAAGCAAATATTCAAATAAAAGCCATTAATGCAAAAAATCACCCACTTGCAATAGCTATCTTTGTTCTATGCTAACCACAGTCTTATTTTTGTTTTGCTTTTAGCCAGTATCTAACTCCTAAGTTGTTATATTGGACAGTGCATCCATTTAACAGTACAAAAGAGTTCAAAGACAAATAGAGTTTATAGAAGAACTGTTTAAATTACTTTAGAAAGTTGAGCATGTAATCAGCTAGCATGAGTTTTCTAAATCATAAATTAGCAGATGAGTTTCAAAGAAAGTTTAAAAATATATTGGCTCACTAAAAAGTGTTATTGTAAAGGCAGAGCAAACTGGATCAGCTATTACACAAAGATCAGATAGGGTTTGTGAAGGCTTAACTGCTACAGTATGCTGTGAAGAAATACTGAATGTGCTATAACTAGTAAAATCAATAACATAACCTGTGGTAATCACTGTAATAGATACTAAGAAAGTGTCTGACAAATGACAGATCAAATGGATATTTTTGTGTCATACTGTTAAGCATTAAGAAATAGAGTCCTCTTTTATTAGTTGTATAAGCACCCACACTATGATGGCAGTAATGTAACAAACTTGTCTCACAACTGGATGCTTTCCCTTCACAATCCTCGACTGAGTTTGAGGGAGAAAATCCAGCCAGAGGGTGGCTGCATAATCCCCAGAATACGGTCAAGGAAGAACAGTAGAGCCTCAGAGCCACAAACACCTCGGAATGGAGGTTGTTCGTAACTCTGAAATGTTCATAACTTTGAACAAACTGAACATTGACTTAATTCAGTTGTGAAACTTCACTATGCAGAAGAAAAATGCTGTTTTCCTTTTTTTTTTTTTTAGTAGTTTATGTTTAATACAGTACTGTACTCTATTTGCTTTTTGTGTATGTGCGTGTCTCTGCTGCTGCCAGATTATGTTGTTTGGTTCCAAATGAGGTGTGTGGTTGACCGGTCAGTTTGTAACTCTGGAGTTCGTAACTTTGAGGTTCTACTGTAGTAACTTGAGGTCAGAGAGGACCATGCTCAAGAGAGCAGGAGCAGCAGGTGTGAAGCAGACGCCTGGCAGATGGCTGTGAAGGGAAACCTGGGCAGCAAGAAGCCTGGGAGCCAGGCAGAGACACACCTTGGTACTGGTAAGGGCCAGCAGTTTGCAGCAGGAGTACACAGGGTAGGCAGCAGGGTAGACAGCAGGAGAATGCAGAGGGGATGCAACAAGACACTTACCTTTATACCCTTGTACACAGAACTGACACTAGAGGCTAGGTTAAAAACTACTGGGTTGACTTTTTCTTATAACTCTTTAAAAGTAATTGTGCCTAGGATGCAGCACCCTTTACTTTTGCCAGCCCTAGTAAAGTAATCTGTTGCTCAATAGATGTGAGCATTTATAGGGAACTCCTGAGGGCTAGAACCTATAAAGCCTAGTATTTGGCACACCCATAATGCTTGTCTCCAAGGTTATACACAGAAAATAGTATTAGACATCAGAAAGGACACATAGCAACTCTCTGCAGTTGGGTCAGTACAGTATACACAAGTAACATACCCCCTGAGAAATGTTCAGTCTCCTTTAGCCTACAAGACAGGATACCTGCAACTCCATTTCTCTTCACTCTAGCACTGGAACTTTTGGTTCAACAATTATGGGATCTTCAGGATGTAAAGGGGATTTAATGTAGGGATATTAAGATACACAGTGAGCTCCCTGTACGTTTGAAAGCTTGTCTCTCTCTCCAACAGAAGCTGATCCAATATAAGATATTACCCCTCCCACTCTGTCGCTCTAATATCCTGGGATCAACACGGCTACAACAAAACAGCATATAACTTAATTATTGCAAACTGATGCTACTATTGAGTTAGATGAGAACATCTGATGTTATTAGATTATTGGACCTGTTGACTCTCTCTGCTCACTCTGCCTCTGTACTAAGCTAGTCAAGGGACAGCTGCAGTGACTGGTGCTGAATTCCCAGGGCACCTCGCTCTTCAGTTTCCCTCTACCCTGATCCTATTGGAAGAGGAAATGAAGATTGTTGGCTCTTCTAGAGCCACACTTCCCTGGGCCAGGCCTAGTACCTCCATACACCTGCAAATTAAGCCAGATACTGAGCACTCCTGTTCCTCCACCTTGCAACCTTATTCCATTGCTTGCCTAGCCTCTTTTTTCCATGTTGCTCCACACGTCACCTCTCCAGGCCAATGAGCAGAACTGAAAATACCTGTTTCCTTATTTCTCTCCACAGTGTGGCCAAAGATCCCAGCAGCTCTGATGGTTCCCTCCCTAAGCACAGGAGAAGACACAAGCCTTTGCCTTCCCCAGAGTCTGGGAACATGGTTTTCTAAAGTGTAACAGGATTAAGGAGATGTGAATGTGATGCTCATGCCTTCAAGGTAAGAACTGAGACCTGAGTGGGAAAGAAGCTTGAGGAAGTCAGGCAGTTAGAAGGAAGCCTGGTGAGGATAGAGGTGCTGAGATTTGGTGAGGCAAGACTATAGCAGATTAAATGGGGAGAGGGAGGAGAGAATTGGTTCATTTGCTGAGGCGAGAGAATGGATGATTGGGGTTTCCGCAGGTGAGTGAATGAAATTGTGACAGTGTTGGGAATGAATCATGCCCAAGTGGGAGGGGGAAAGAATGGGGATAGTCTGGGATGAGTGTGATTCAGATGATGGGGTTACATAATGAATGAATGATAGAATAGTGTGGATGTCTCTGTCTGAGAAAAAGGTGTGAAAAATAAGTGTGATTGTGAGTGCGGAGTGAGAGAGAGACTGTGTGTATTCCCAGAGATGTTTGAATGTCTGTCCAGGAGTGTGTGTGTGAGAGAGACAGTTCAGGTACTGTTGTGTATGAAGCTGAGATGGAGTGTCTGCATGTGTGTGTTTCCTCAACTACTATTTTTTTTAACTATGAAGTTGTATGTAGAAAAAGTAGAAGGCATGCTATGTAGAAAACACATAAAAATGGTTAGTGACCATTTTCTGATACACATCGCAGCTTGGTTTTGGGAAAACACATCTGGATTTCCAATTTCGTTCTGCATGTACCTACCTTACCAGTGCAGAAGACAAAAAGACTGAGAGAGCACCTCCTACTTTGCACCTTTTTATAGCATCCAGTCGGGGGGGGGGGGGGGGGGGGGGAAGGGGGTTGTACTTTTTCTTTAATTAAGTGCAAACTGTTTCTCACTTAAAGGCAGTCATTTTAATTATAACAAATATTTCTCCTGTCACGGTCCTAGCATGACTGATTCAGTGAAAGAGTAACACTTTTATCAGCCACTAACAAGAAACAGCCACTCAACTCCAAGACACTAGAACTACTGTTCCCTTTCACAACTTTGTTTTAAATCTTCCCTTGTTTTTCCTCAACAAACCATGGCACAATGCTCTTGCATTCTCCCCTCCCCAAACTGCAGCTGTCAATACCAGGTTGTTCAGCTTCTGAATATGCGAGCAGCCTGGAGTCAGTCTTCCCATGAAAATCAAGTCAATGACCTGCCTTCCCTGTTCCTTGTGAACCAAAAGACAGCCATAATTTTTCTTCCCCTCTGTTCTCACGTGTTGTAAATGTTCACTCAAGTCGTTAGCCAATACAAAATGCATTAATTCCTCCAAAGTTACTTCACCATGAATGATTTAATTGTAGCTGATTAGGCATAGTTTTCCTTTTCTCCTTAAAAAAAGAAAAATCAGGGAATGTTAAGGTATTTTTCACTCAAAGTCTCTGTTAGCCTTATTATCTAATCAAGTGGAAAAGGCCTTTGTCTGCATTGGCCCATCCAAAAAAAGTGCAGCAATAAAAAGTTTAAAGATTTTCTCAATCTTTTGTTATCCTAAAAGACTGCAGCTAAGTCAACTGTTGTCACATCCAGAAAAAAAAAAAAAAAAAAAAGAAGAAGAAAAAAGAAAAAGGGGAAAAACAGAAAGGAAAAGGGATAAAACCACTGCTGTAGTTTTTTTTAAAAAGCCACTTTTTTGAGCCAATGAAGACGTTTGATACACAAAATTACACAGTTACTTTTCAAAGACTTGCATTTAAAAGATTGTATACAGGCCTGAATACAGGTCGCTTCCCTGTGACCATAGAAACATTAGAAAAGGTGGAAAATTCAGTCCACTGAACTTCAAATGACTTTATTAAAGTGTCACTAATCAGAACCCAAAGACACAAGGTTTTAGTATTTGGGCTAACAAAGTGAATAACCCTCAAATGTCTAATGACCTCCTAAGAGCATTACTTTAAAAAAGCCTTGTCGACAGCGAGTTAAAGAAGAAAACTTTCATTGCTCCCTAAGAAAGATTAATCCCATGCAGATCACAAGCACCCCTACTGAACTATGACTCTGAATACAATAAGATGTGGCTCACAGAAGGGGAAAAACCCTTTTAAACTTCTAAGTAACAAGGACAAGCAACCACCCCTCTTTGTTTGTGATGATTTATAATGTGTAAAACATGTACACAATTGCTGTTAAACAATTTAAATTAAGTATCTCAAATGCACATTTAATTTACATTTACTTCAGATAGTTATTGTACATTAACTCCTAAATTCTGTACTAAAGCATGATAATGGGAGGAGGAGAAATATTTGTATTAACTTAAAATCCTGCCACTAATCCTCACAAATAATTCAGGGTATACATGTAGATGAAGGTGATCAGTGAAAGTGAATTATATTTGCAATACATCTTCTATAATTAATCAGCTGACGTTTAAATCATATTTCACTGCATGTGTCCATTTTCCACCAGACACAACAGCACATTCCTCCCTGTCACTCAGGCCCATAATCTGGGTGTCATTTTGACTCAGCCCTCTATCTACAGCCACTGTTTGTATCTAAATCTTGCTGCTTCTTCCAGTATAACATCTCCAAGATCTGGCCTTTCCCCTCCATCTGCACACCTGAAACTTTTGTCCAGTCACTCAATATTTCACATATCAACCATTATAACCTCCTGCTCTCTGATCTTGACGAATCCTGCCCTACACCTTTAAATCCATTTCAAACTCATCTGCAGAAATCACCTTCCTGGCTCATCACTTCAGCACATCACCTCCCTCTTTACATCCCTCCACTAGCTCTTCTTTTTTTACCAGTCAAGTACAAACTACTGCTCTTCATTTTAAGACTCTTCATGGCCCAGCCCCATTCAATCTATTATATCTTATACATGACTGAGTTGCAGACTCCAGCCTCTGCTCAGCCAGTTAATGTCCTCTTTGATTTCCTATTTGTGAATTTTTCTGACAAACACATCATGCTTTCGAACAACCTGTAAAAATCTGTAGAGCCACTACATTATCCTCCTTTACATTTTCCCCTAAAATCCACCTATACCAAGATGC
The DNA here is from genome assembly GCF_026122565.2 of Emydura macquarii macquarii. NCBI lineage: Eukaryota > Metazoa > Chordata > Testudines > Chelidae > Emydura > Emydura macquarii. The sequence goes on along the minus strand of NW_027133181.1, from coordinate 2,130,846 downwards.
CTACAAAACACTTGACATAGGTTAGGTAACTGGCATGCTGGAAATGATGCTTAACATGTTATTATAATCATCTCATTGTTACTTTCTCCTCCTCTTGTGTGTTTACCATAGCAGCTTACATTTAGATTGTAAGATTTTTTGGGCAGAGACCATCTCTTTGTTATATATACAAATTCCCAGCACAATGGAGTCCTGGCCTCTAAGCCCTATCACAATACAAATAAATAACAACAACAGAAAATTTGCATCATGTCTGAAAAATTCACTCTTGCATTTGCCACTGAGGAGCAGGAATTTTCTCCTAGTAAGTAAAAAGAGCTCTATTGCATCAATTCTGGCAGAATTTTAGCTTTCATTTATGCAAAAAATAATTTTCTAATGGTTATTTTTCCAAAATAGGAATGACATCAACTATGAAACACTGCACTGCTGTCTTCTTCAATCTGCATTCAGTGACTACTAGGGCCAGTGATACTGTTCCTTAACTTTACCAAGCAGCAGCAGTTGAAACGGACAATGTTTTGGTCAGTTTCACTGCAATATGCCTCTGAGAAGCAATGAAGTTCTCCCTCCCCAACAATTAGATGGCTCCAAGTTGAGGCAGAAAAAGAGAGAAAGCTCTTTCTCCATTCCATAAACCAAAAGGATTGAAGGGAGCTTCAAATTAATAAGTCACCCAATACCAAGAGGCTGATACCAAAGAATGAGCCCTTGAGCAGGGTCCAAGATCACCACAATGGCAGGAATCCCAATAAGTCCCCTTCCAAAGAGAGCTTGGCTTCTCATCAAGTCATTGGCCTTTGCCTTCAAAGGTAGTGCATCCTGTCTTTAATGTATCGGATGCTGGCTAATGCTCGTTGGTTTAGTCCTCTGGATAGTAGCAAATTTTTCAAGCCCTGGGCTAGATTACATGTGCTACAGAATGTTTCAACACATAACTACAGCATGACACTCAAGCAAAGAAAATAACCCCACACACTTCTATAGCACCACTCATCCAAATCTATCGCAGCACTTGCAGACATTAATGAATTTAGCCTTATCACCAACATCACTGCACCCCTGTGAAGCAGGAAAATGTTGTTGTCTCCACATTAAGAATGCAGAGATTGTGACATATAAGATTAAATGACCTGCCCAGAGTGACAAATTGAGGTTGGAAGAGAACTCAGATCTCCCGTAGCCTAATCATGTGCTTAACCACAAGTTTCTCTTTTTCTTTAAGGACATTTTTCTGCATCCACCAATGTCAGTGTTAGTTTTACTGGACTGTGACAAAAAGCTTTTGGGATAGATGTGTGAAAGACATGGTCTGCAGTATCACGTCCTGGACATCTTCCTACCATCCTATTATCAGCAGTAAAGTATATTCAGTTTGTAGGTGAATTCTGTTTGTCACATATGTCACAAGGAACACACATATAACCACAGTGAAGATAGCACAGTCTGAATTACACAAATGAACCTCCAGTAACAGTGGCATAAAAAAATCGCCTGCAGATCTGTTATTATGGTGAGTTTATACCTATGCTTTATGGTTTCCCTAACACATTCTAGGTAGCAATAATTTCTGCATGCCAATGGAGGTTTTCCCCAGATGACAATATTTGGACTGAAATGTGAAAATTTCTCTTCCTCCTGTTTGAGGAAGACAGCAAATTGTTGTTTTTTTCTTTACTCTTATGCTTTTTCATAATTTTCTTTGACATAAAGACAGACATTCCTCACTATATCTGAGTGCCTTGTTCTGATCAAGGCAGAATGCATAGCAGCATACAATTATTTCACCCTTTTTCCTTCCTCTCACAATATACATACCTTAATGAATGCCTTAGCAGTAGTCCTCTTACTAGACTTTACTCAAAATTTGGCAGTCTGTGCATAAAACTGATCCCAGACAAGTCTATGTGCCCCGCTTTTGCATAACTTAACATGTGCCCGGACAGAGGCCCAGATCCTGCAAAGATGCACACAGACAGACCTCCATGCTGTGCAGATTCCCACTGGATTTGACTGGATCAGGACTAATGATTCATATGATAACTGCTTATAAAATGGTATAATATATGACCTATATACATTATATGATTTTACTATGGTAATTAAAAATAATTATAGTAAAAATACAATATGTTTGCTTTATAGCTAACTATCATTATAGCATTTTAATAATTAACTAGTTTTTAAATAGCAATGAATAGCTAGCCTGCCACTATGTAACTTCTGTGGATTTAGTCATATGTATTTTATAAGCAACAACTGGTTATTAGAAAAATATTTATTAAGCATTAGCTACTATATCATTGATACTTATATGCTACTTAATTTCTTAAATTTCAATAATTTTTTCAGCCTTACTCATGCAAGCAGTCTCACTGAAGTCAATAACGCTTAATGATATTTTTATTAGATTATTGTTTATGAAGTTAAATTAAATACCCATTGAAGAACCTTAACATTTTATCTGATTACTTTCAACTCTGGTGGAGTTTTGCATTCATCCAGATTCTTTATGAGGTATTCAACAAGAGCTGATTTGATCTATAAAAATATATATTGATAAAAGAGGCCACTGAAAGATTAAACATCTGCAGAAGGATATGGGAAGTCCTTCCAAGCTTATGCGTTTTAATACCGTGACTCTGCTAAATTTAACTGCAGTCTCTTATGTGACCTCAGTCATGAATTTATGTCCGATAACAGAATGAATATAAAGTACAAAATACAACATTATTCTAAGAAGGGTACTTAATTGTACTGATTACCAACTTGACCACTTGAGTCTTCTCCCTTAACAGTTGTACAGTCACTGAGACCACATGTGTGGATTTCTAAAAGTGATAGACATTTGATCCACTAAACAATGTAGCTTGTTCATTTGGGTACATTTGAAGAAATGTGTTAGTCATAACATGAGATTGCAGCACTGAGCAGGGGTCTCCTGTGAGCCTTGGGCATAACTTACTTTTAGTGCCCTTATTCCCATAATGACATACAGCGTTTTGGAAAACAGTTCTTTGAATTGCAATAAAATCAGGCATAACCTTCTACAAAAATCATTTTTGAGTTCCTCATTTATTTATGGCTTAGATGTGAGATGCAAAATGAGAAAAAACACTATGGCTAGAAGCAGCAACCTGAGCAAGTAGGCATAAAAGAAATAAAAAAAAGTCTGAATCAATTGAAACAGAAATCTTTGGTTAATTACTTATCCTCATAGAAGCCAAATACGCTCATTTTCTTTTTGTGTGTGTTTTTTATGTTAGCAGGAATACATGCAGTTCCAACCTGGTTACTTCAAAACCTGAACAGAACAGCTATAAATGTGCCATATAATGGGATAACAGCTAATGCACATAATCCACAAGTAACAAAATAGGCAGAGTAAAGGAGATCTCTCTGTTCTGCCTGTAAGAAACCCCAGGGATGCATCATGCTGCTTGCTTACCAAGTCTCTCTATGGTTTCAACAAAGAGATGCCAGTGAAATCTTTCTTAGAAAAGATCTTTGGTTCTTAAAAGATTGTACCACTTCAGTGGTAAACTCACAATGAAAAGAAAACAGTAATTTGCATCAGCTTTAAACATCTATGTTCTAGTACTACAAAGCTTATATCTGATAGAGTACTCCTTCTACTTAGCAATAACTGTAAGGAAAATGCAAAGATCTGGCAAGACATTTGCTTTTTGAATTACTTCTCTATTACCATGGAGAATTTGGAATATCCACCAATGCACTGGAACAAAATGAAAATAAAGGAGATTCAATACTACTATTATTGTTAAGATTTCTTTTTTTTAAAAAGACGATGAGATAGCACTAAATTAACCACGGGAATAAATCAAACACTGCTCTCTGCAGTAAAACAGCAAAAACAAAAGTGCTAAATGAAAAATAGTAAATGCAAGCTATTACATACTTGAAAATACCACAACTAAATTTAGAAAAAGAGTACAAATGCATTCAATTATGGAGATAAAATCAGAATATAATTGAAATAAAATAATAATATACTTTTTCAGAAATAGTGGTCTATTGTTTTTGGTGTCTATTTTTTTGGTTCATTCTGAGTTCATACACCAAGAATTATCTTAGAATTAGTTCACTTGGGACAAATACTCTACCTAGCATTCAATCTGAGAAGCTGGGCCAAGCAAGAGTAAATGTACTGGGGCAAGAGGAGGACCACTCCACTACAGGATGCAGAATGGTTCCACAGCCATTACATGGGACTACTTCCACTCAAAGGCCTGTATGGGGTTTAACGTGCTCTCTACCCCATTTCTCAGGGGAAAATCCACATAGTAACTCCTGACCCTTCCCTGGTCTATCCATGTTCATCACTCCTGCGCTCTGTGAGCTACAGTGCCTGGAGTCAGACAGAGCGAAGGCTCTGTACTCTGCAGGAGGGGAACACACCGTATACCCTTCCCCCTGCCAGGGGACCCTTCATAACCCTGATCGTCTGATTCTGCAAATTGCTGAGTGCCTTTCTATAAGGTGCCAAATACCGTTAATGGCCATTGAAACCAATGGAAGCATAAAGTGTCAGCACCCCACAGGAAACACTCAACAGCTTGCAAGATCAGGTCTTTAATTATCTTCTTTTTTGGAAAAATAAAACATTGTTTGCTAAGGCAGTCCTTAATGCTAGTCTGCATTTGAAATGAAGATTAGTTCTATTATTAAAGAATTCCTTAGATAACGTTTTGTTATATTTTGGCAGAACTATGGCAAAGCACAGTCAAAGACTGCCTTATATAGCATTTTCAGGTTCATTACAATAGAAATACAATCCACAACAAAAAGTTAACTGTTTCCTATTTCTTTTTCAAGATCCTATTAAGAATATTTATTTGCCAAAGTAAAATTAATACTAGAAAAAGAAAATATTGACCTGACAACCAAAAGGCTCTATTTCTGAAAACATAAAATAAGAACAGCTGAGGGATTATTTGAAAAATATGAGTAAAAACAGATGAAAACCTAGCATCAGCCAGAAGGGCAAAATCCCTCAGAAAATATGCACAGCCTTCTAAATTAGCCAAACCTCAGATGGCACAGCCATTATTTTCAGAACAAAGTCAGTATGGCATGGTGCACCCAACCTTTCAGCAACAGCAAAAACAAAAACCAGACTACGGACCCAATCCTGCAAGGTACTCTGCACCTTCCATTTCTATTTAAAGTCAAAGGGCTTTGCGGGTAGTATTGTCAAAAGTACCAAAATGGTTTCGGCGTGTAAGTCCTATTTTCAAAAGTGATAGGTGCTTAAGTCCACTTGACTTTCAATAAGCACCAAAATGTCCATGAGACGGGCACCTAAATACCTTTAAAAATCTGGCCCTAAGTGCCTTGGTAGTCTCTTTTTTTTTTTTTTTTTAATGGAACTTGGGCACTTTTGAAAATTTTACCCTTAATAAAATCTTCCTAATGACTTAAAAACATAGTAATGACTTCACTGCCAGAGAATAAAATTGCCATGGTGGGAGAGGGAATTTACACTGTAGATCAGAATTTATTGCCCCTCGTAGAAAAATTAAATCATCTAAAAGAGACAACCTGGTCATCACTCTGCTGTGTTGGAGGCTTTTTAAAAACCAGCGGAGCCAGACAAAAACCTATCAGTCTATAATTAGGGAAGGGATATCACACTGAAAATTCTTCTAACAACAGTTTTCAAATGTAGTAAGATACATAGCGGCAATATTTATCGGGGCTCACATGAAATGTGTTCACCACAGCTGAATGCAGTAGGTCTTTGTCAAGCCTGCAGAAAGACAAAAGGGTGACTGCTCCTGTAAAAGCCCCCTCATATGGGTTATGAGTAAGGCTACAAATCTGTCATGGAGGTCACGTATTGTGATTTTACGAGACTTCCGTGACTTCTTGAAAATTCCTATAATTCAGCCCTGGGTGGCGGGGCTTGGATTTGGGCTTTAGTCCCAGGTGGCGGCGCTCAGGCTTCAGTCCTGCGCACCAGGGCTCAGGCTTCAGTATTGATGTAGTGAAAACTCCATTATTCTGTGTATATTTCCATGATTTATTATTTATTGCCTGTCAGTGACTTTTACTAAAAATATCGGTGCCAAAATCATAGCCTTAATTATGGGGAGAGGGACACTTCCCTGAATGGAGCTAAAGGAGGAACTAGAAGTGGCTGGACTGTGGGGGGCACAATGACCTTCCAGGTGCTCAGGGGGAAGACGGGGAGTATTAATACAGCTCCAGAGGAGGCCTCTCAGCAGTCACAGAGTAACCCCCCATGGGCTGTTACGATCTGCTGTGGGCCTTATATGAGTCACCATTTATTCTTCCGGTGCTGGGAAGGAATTTTCCCTTGCTGCCAGTTTGGCTAAAGCAAGGTGGGCTTTTTTTGCCTTTCTCATAGTGAGGACGGACCTGGTGGGGTAGCTAAGGAGGTTAGGCCAAGCTATCACAATTTAGGAGGTAGCAGACGTGGCAGGTGTCCAGTGCACAAACTCGTTATATATAGGGGATAGTGTGTTGCGCAACAGAAGTTGAGGGAAGGCATCCCCTAAAAAAGCTGGAGCAGAGAGGCTGAGGTCCCTCATTGCTGGTATGGTGGAGAGACAACTCACTAGCCCCCTCTTCCAGACCCTCTTAAGCCTTCTATGAGAGAAAGGTGGTGAGGTCTCAACAATGGGCTGGGACCAGGCTGGGAAGGGGAATGCCTGACTGTAGCCCCCAAATAGGTGGAAATGAGGAAATAAATGCACTGTATGACTAATTGCTGGGTATTCCCACATATGTTAAGTGAATGAAGTTGCGGCCTCATTAAATCCCATCCTTTACACCTTGTCTTTCTTCTGGCATTGCCAGGACAATGACCTGATTGTCAGGAGCTTAGAGGAGTACAAATTGGACACATGCAAATAGTGAAACTGCATGTTCAACAGCAGTCACTTTTGCACAGATCACCAGTTAGATTTACAAACAGTGATTTTCATGTGCATGAGTGCACCTACATTTCTGTAAAACAAACTCTTAAGAAATTAACTATAATCAAAACAGAACAGTGGCAAGGTTGTAACAAGCCCCTGAGCAAGTCCACCAGGAGCTTCCCCCGCCCTTTAAACTTCCACATGGAGGCCAGGCACAATGGCAGTCACACTACCCACATGGAGCACAATGACTGGACAAGATTAGCACCATTGTCATCACTAGCCTCTCCAAAGTGGATATGCAGAGAAAGGGAATGGTCAGGGCCCTAGCCTCATCACTCTTCCTCAGCAGGAGTTGGCCAGGCAAAGAGAGGAGCAGATAAACAGCCTTAGAAATAGTAGTTTAATAGCCACATTCCAACTACAGCCATTCCCTCTCCTTATGAGCCATTGTGCCCGTTCCTGGTGTAGGGCCAATGCAAGGCTGTGCCTTAAAGGCACAACATGATTCTAGGTGTTTTTCGGTCGCCGAAGCTCAGTGGTTTGAATTTTCCTTTCACTCAGTGTTAGAAAACACACTGTTCTGCGTTCAATGTGGTTAGTTAGGGGAAAAAAACCTTTTTAAAGGGGGTGTAAGCTGAGCACATTTGATCTGGAAGCCATTGACAGACCATTAACATTCAATCCGCAATGTAATTTTTACAGATTAATTTCTCAGAGGGTTTAACCCCTCCTTCAGCATATGACAATTTATCAATTAAAACCAAAGCTCCATACTGCGATTTTCATACCAACAGATGTAAACAGACATTCAGGATTGCCTGGGTGCTTCACAAATACCCAGTTTTAAAACTGTGATCACTCACAAAGGTGTGTATTCCGAAGTAATCCTACACACTGCTGAGAAAATTTACTGCAATTTACAAAGAGGCAGAAGCACCATCAGTTATTTGTTTAAAGGCAAATTCTCCCCCCAGCGTACATCCTAAGTAGCTAAGGTGTGTGCTGGGGGATTTCAAAGGAGCTGAAAATGAGGATTGGAGGGTGAATCTACCCCTGCAAGCTGTAGAACAGCTACAGAACCATTCCGTGTATAACTATAGCCCTAAAGCTACACTGGCTTCTACACCATTACTTCACCGGGGCTGTAGTTGATGAATCCAGATAGTACAGGATTCACCAGCCCCAGACCCCTTTCTGTGAATCACCCTCAATTCCCTTTCCCCTCAACCCCCCGCAGTGAGACAATGCACCCCCTAGACATGTCTCAAACTGCACACATACATACAGCAGACTTGCACTGGTTATGTTACTTCTGGTCACTTCTACAGCATCTGGAGGAAGATTTGTCCTGTACAAACTGAAATAATTCCTTAGTCCATAGCAGAAACTCAGCTCCTCTCCAATGATCCCATCAGGCACAAGATGTAATCCTCAATTTACAATGATAAATACATAATAAATAATGTATTGACAAATGTGATATATCTTTAAGAATAAATCTTGCAACAGAAGATCAGAAACTTGCTGTGAATTACTCTAGTCTTAACATTTTCATTGCAATCCATTTTAAATTGAGTTTTGACCCAGATAAATGAATGAATTGGGTTTTTTGGTTTTGTTTTGTTATTCACCACTTTCAGAGACTGAATTATATGTTTTGTCTTGTAAAAATAACACCAGGCACTCAACAACAATTTGTATTTACATTTTGAACCTGCAAATCATTTGTTCTTGCATTTGGTAGGTTGCCTTAAGATTCCTTCATTTATAGTACAAATTTCCTGTATCCAAAGAGGACTGAATGAATGTATTTCCATGTTCACTTTGTGCATGTCTTCAGTCTCATTGCTTTCCACTAAGTATTTAGAAACATCAAGCTAGTGAAAAGGCATTTTTTCACAGAGGTGATAATACTTTACTGGAATGCTGATTTTCAGTTATAATGTTTGCCACAAAAGTAATAGCATCTGTTTGTAAATTGTTGTACATAACCGTTACTTTATCTGCACCCCAAGGAGAATGGCAGCTTTTTTCTTTCTGTTAAACCACAGGATTAAGCAAATACATTATATTCAGATCCTGACACCTATGACATGGAAATCAATTATTTTAGTTATATATAGTCAATTATGAAATATTCAGCAATGTTTCCACTGTGCACAACAACAACTCCAAATGTCTATTTCTACATTCTTTTATAAACATTTTATATGCTCAGTGGGAGAGACAGAAAAAAGAACTTAGTTAATCATTAACCTTTTTCTTCTAAAAAGAAAGCCGTGCTGACTGTATCAATTAATCAATGTCTTTGGGAGTCACAAAGGAAACAGAATACTGTGTTTTCTTTTTAATTCAGAATTCTTTATTCCAAATGTGAGGCTATTAGCATTATGAAATATGCAAATATCTATTGTACTTATCACAATTATGTTAAAATATATTTAGGAATTATGAAATAGTATCAAATCTTTCAGCTCATGGAAAGCAACTTTCCTGATAATATGCAAAAAAGCTTTTAATAATCAGAACTTCTTTTAAAGAGAACATTGTCTCCTAAACACTGTTAAAAAGTTCTAATACTGAAGAATTAATTATGTAGCCTATTTCATGCATTTTATGATTTTGAATATGGATACCAAACCAACTAAAAAACAAATTAAATAATGTTTTACTGTTAACATTTGAACCATATAAGGTGTGATTCTCAAAAGTGCTCAGCACTGTCTTAACTTCTTTACTAATTGGAGTCAAAAAAACTACATCTGGTTGGATCTGAACACAGAAATGCATAGACTATGCTGCTGTGATTCCTATGCCATCCAAATACTAAAAGGGTTAATTGTGAATGGGCTACCCTCTTGCATAGGAAGGTAAAACAAGTATCTAAGTCTGAACTTGTAGAATTATTGGTCAATTCTCACCTGGAAGCTGAGGAATATTGCTCACTAAGGGAAAGAGAGAAAATGTTAGCAGTGAAAGGTGAAGAAAGATAATTTACTCTGAGTCTGTCGTGTTTTGTACTGATTATCTAAAGGGAATGGTTTTAAATCAGGGGCTCTCAAACTTTTTTTTGCTGGGACCCCCTTTGAAAATATTTCAGGCTGTGACACCCCTGCCCCACAAAAAAGTGACACCCTCCATGCCATGCAACCCTTACTTCTGCACTGCTGCTGGAGGCAGAGCTGTCTTCAAAGCATCCGGCCAGCAGCCGCTGCTCTCTGGCCACCCAGCTCTGAAGGACTCTGGCTGTCAGCCATGCACGGGGCTGAAAGCCGCAGCCACAGCATGTGTGGGGGCTGACAACATGCGACCCCCCCCCCATAATAACCCCGCGACCCCTTGAGGGGTCCCGACCCCCAGTTTGAGAACCCTTTCAAATCAAGAAATTTCTATTTTTGACAAACAGCACTTTCTTGTCTCAAAGAAACATTTTCTTCTGAAAACAGAGATATGGCCTACAAATAGTTCACACAGAATCACATGAAATCCTGCTTACTTTATAAGTAATCCCATTGGTCTCAATGGGATTACTCATGGGAATAAGAGAAGCAGGATTTGGCCTTTAAGCCTTTTCAAAAAAATAATTCATTGATTAGATTTTATAGATTAAAAAAAGTACTCCCTGTTTATATCTTTCCCCAAAATAATTGTTTTAAATAAACTGCTGCAAATTAAAATAGCTAATAAAAATGCTTATAAAATATCAATAGAGTAAGAAGATCTTGTCTCTCTTAGCTCTGCATTTCTTTATTCCCATCCCTTTCTCTACTCCTCCCACAAGCACAAGTGGATATGGACAACTGGAATGGATGTGGCATCCACATCTGATAATAAATTTTTAGTGCTGGCCTACTAACACACTCCTACTTAAGTAGTTAAGATAGCCTTTCTGTCTTTGTAGCAGCCTAGAAAAACACCCGTGTACCAAAAATGTTGACTTACATCAGATAAAAAAATAACTAGCTTGTTTTTTCTTTTTAAAACTATGTTTCCATAGAAGTGCTGAATGTTAATAATACACAAGGGTCCACATCTATTTTCAAATTGTGTACAATGAACACCAAATATCTTTACTAACGTATTTCTAGAGTTTAATTGACTTTGTGACCATGGTTTCTACAGAAATGCTCCCCATTAAGTTGTACTAGTCCCCCTAGTATTTGAATTTAATTTATCGCTAGTCCTTTTCAGAGTGGTACTCAGTTAACACTGTTGTTTTATACTCCTTGGTATTGAGTTCCATCCATGTAAAGTGTCTAATTGTAGGCTACAGAATGCCTAGACTTTTGATCCCCTTGCGAAAGGAGAGATTTTGTTAAAAGGATGTTTAACCTGTGTCACTTTCAGTATAATTGTATGTATATTAATTTAATTAAATCCAAAGACTTTATATTTTAACTGCATTGGGCTTTACACCAGTGTAAATCAAGGGTAACAATACCAAAGTCAGTATAATTACACTGCGGTAAACCTGACATGAGTTAAAGGAAAACCATGTCCATTTTTGCAATAATTCCTTTTACAAATTTAGGGCCCAATCCTGCAAAGACAAAGCCACCTGAGCAATTTTACACATGAGTACACATAGTGAACTCAACAGGACTGCTCCTGTGTGTAAAATTACTAATGCATAAATCTCTGCAGGATCAAGGCCTTAATAATAATACCAGTTCTTTCCACAAAGATCTGTCCTCTGTTTTGATTCCTTGTCAAAGGGAACATAGTTTTACTTTATTTCTGTCAGTGTGTAGTAGCATCCACAATAAATAATTATAATGTTACATTTATGTAGAATAAAGTGTTTTCATATGGGCCACCTCAAGGCACTGAACAAAGCATTATCATTTGATGTCACCAGTTCTTATGGTAGGGTTTGTTCTGTCTCTCTTCTGTCTCTGGTAGCAACAAAAGACCAAATATTTCAAGTCCAACATATCTGAGGGCTATCTTTAAAATATATACATATATATTATATACATAATTGGTGTGGTGTGTTTAGACAGAGAGAGTGTCCAAAAGATACTAAACTAGAAAGATGTTCTTGTCAGTAAAATTTGGGTTGTATCTATTTTGACAGCCTTCCATTAGTAAGGCTTTACAGCTATTTTTCAGATGCCTGAATTTTTACTTGATAAAAAAAAAAACGTCAATTTAGCTGATGGTAGGAAATTGAAAAGATCAACATAAAATCTCTTTGCCCTAGCATGGTGTCGGAAGGTTGTTTCTCTCTCTCATGTTCATTAGTAAGAGTATCCTGTGGCTTTCAGCTGTGATCAGTGGGAAAACATTACCGCCAGCATTTACAAAACAGGAATCTTTCTTAATGTGTTTCAATGAAGCCGCCTTTTTTTACTGTTGGAAAATTTTTGCTTTTATAAATGGAGAATGAAAGAGTATTTCCAGTCATTCTTTCCCAAATCTGGATTGATGGATATTGGTGCTCATTAATATTATGTAACAACCACTATAGCCTGATGATAATTATTTATTTCTGCAAGAATTTTAATGATCATACGTATCACTTTTAGATAGTGATGGATGGTTGTGTTTTTAAATCATTACCTAATCCTGAAAAGATCTGGAATGTGCCCAGATAAAGAATGACTATAATATGCCCTTCCCTCCTTTTAAGCTCCCCTGTGTCCCTCTTCTCCAATGATTCTGTGGCCTTCTGGGACTCACAAGCTGCAGCCAGTCATGGATACTGGCTCCACAGCAGGCCAACAAGTTCATATTTCTGCATAAAGTAAACACATAATAATAATAAATCCAAACATTGTGGAGAAGAAGAATTCATACAAATGAAACCCCACCTATTATGTGCCACAATACCAGTCGTGGACTTGTTCGTCTTTTCCATTCATCTCAATACAACCATATTGTCCAGAAAAGAAACAAGAAGTTAATTGCAACCTAGGGCTGAAATAAACCCTGTGCACGGCACTGAGAACAGGAAAGGGATAGCCCCTATCAGCTCAAGTACAAGCTGTGTGAAGATCAAAAAGCCAAGGCCTGACTGTATCCTTTGACAATCAAACCCATAAGAAGAAAATGAGAAAGAGAGGTGGAGGATTCCTTCAGGTTCTCCTTGCAGGATTTCCTTCAAATTGCTACTTCTGGGTGGCTCAGCACCCAAAACCTATGAATCTCCCAAGATTTATGGGGTTCTCAAAATAGCCACAAAAATCCAGGACTATCTGCACGGAGATCCTATGTCTCTGCACTGGATCTTGGTTCCCTGCAGCTCTGTCCTCACTCCCAGACAGTGTGGCTCCAAAAGACTGCAATGGACTCAGCTGGTGACTACCCTAGTTATTTTCCTTAAAGGGAGGTTCCTCAATGTGGAGGAGGCACTGCAAGAAAGTTAATGCAGTCTTTGGCTGTATTTTCTTGAATATTTCCTGTGAGGTCAATGGAGGGAGGAGAACAAAATATGCCAACTGGCTCTTTGTGCTTTTTCCATGATGGATGAGATTAGCTGGAATTAAGAGTCTCTAGATTTAAATGTTAGGGGCATTGGGCAGTATCTTCTCAATGAAAGACCCTCCGCTTTGGAACTCTCTTTGCCCCTTGGTCCAATAGAGCCTGAGTTTCTTGACTTCTCATGCATGCTGCAAAGAGTCCTCCAGAAGGCCCTCCTTATCCCTTATGTACCATTTCAAAGTCCTGTTAAAGGTCTGAGTGGGTCGTAAGCAATACTTCAGTCCTCATGAGGGCCCTCTAAACAGAGAAATTCACACCTTTCTGAGAGATCACAGAGGATGCTAGTGGTACAGAGATATCATATCTATTTTTTTTTTAAACTTTCAGTTCCTGTAATTCATTTTTTAACCAATGTTATGGCCATTCCCTGACCACACTCCTGTATCCCTCACTTATGTCCCAGTAGACAACTGCATTTTGAGGACAACTCTATCAGGCAGGAGCCCATAACTTCTTATGGGATGGGGGAAGTCCTCTCTCAAGAGGCCACAGGCTCACTTAAGCAGCTGCCAGAACACCAGCAGCAGCAGTGGTGCCATGCTGGGCTCCTCTCCCAGCTCTCATCACTCCACAGCCTGGACCTGTGCCCCAGTGTCTCCCCCTCCCCAGGGCAATTATGTGAGAAGAAGCCCCACCATCTCTTATAGGGATTAAGTTCAGGGACTGACCCTAGCAGAACACCTTCAATGACCTACCTGGGAGTCACATCCTGTGATATCAAGAGTGCCCTGCTCATTCGGTAGGTGAAATCAAATGGCTGCTGGCAGGGAGTCTTATGGAGAACTCTCAGGGCTCAACCCTACAAGGTTAAACACATGCTTCAGTGCTATTCCAGATTAGAGCCAGAGAGCTCAGAACCATGGAGGACGGAATACTTAAAGAGAGTCTTGGGGGAGTCTATCTAAATGAATGTTCAGTAGACTGGGCAGGAGCAAAACATCACTTGGACACAAGAAGGAAATTTAGTATTTCAATTCTAGAAATTAATAATCATTTAAGATCTACAGCAGTGTAAATCAAGAGGTGTAATAATTGTACAGAGATTGAGTATTATTTTTAAATTGAAAACAGGTAATATTAAAAAAAAGCCAAGGTTTTAAATAATAGAAAAATAGAAAATAGACAAGAATTAAAATAAAGTAGAAAATAAACTAAATGACTACATAGAAGGGCAGTCTGAAGACAGAATTTCTATATTAAAAATAAATGGAACTAACAAAATACGTTCCTATCAGGTTCTCAAACACTTTGGACCCAAGCCTGCAAACACTATGGCAGGTGTGTAAAATTACTCATATACATATATGTTTGCAGTTCTGCTGACAGTAAGGTCTTCCAGATAGATACAAAGACCCCAACCCTGAAGCTGGATCCAGGTGGGCAGACCCTTGCCCCCATGAGTCAATGGGGCTGTGCACAATCACAAGGGTCCACCCATGCAGATCACATAGCAGATTTGGAGCCCATGACTTCCTGTATGTTTGAACATTGGGTATCTCATTTCAGCAACTACCTCTGTAATAATAATGAATAATAATAATTAATAAAGGTTTAAAATAACAGTTGCATTGCATGTACACCTAAAGCCCGGTGATAAAAGAAAAATCTATTTTTATTTCTATAATTCAACTTTAACAAGTTGGCTTAGCCAAAAATGCAATTCAAAATCCTTTGTTTTCACGTTACATGTGGAAGATCGTTTCAATCTTTCATAAACAGTCAATTTGTGAATTACGACTAGATGGTATGAAATTCTCTCTGGGATAACCCAGAAAGTGAAAAACTATTAGTTGATCAAACCCTGATGATCTTTTCACATTAAATAATTGAGAAGAATCAAAAGAGAGAGGAGAGAGCTATTATGTGTAATTTCTCTACAACACATACTTTTAAAATTGATTTATGATAGTAATAACTCCCCCTGGGAAAAACACATGTAACTCTGGATAGCCCACCTGGGACTATAACTGACTCTCAGCAAGACCAGCCTCTTTTGGCTGCACTGAAAGACAGAGCATTACCATTTCAGGATTTATTGCTGAAGTATAATAGCCATTAAACTTTTTGAAAAAGTAAACGCTGGAAAAATTACTTTTCTTGCTGCATGCTGACAACAAAATATAATGCATAGAATCTCTCCTGAGCAACTGAAACATTTTTATCCATAAAGATTTATACCAGTACATTTCATTATAGGTTGAAAAAAAATTAATTTTAGCAAGATTTATAGTTATACCAGACATATAGTCCATGTCTATTACCATGGACTTATTCTGCATTTATATTGTATTCCAGTGGATTGTTTCATTTTATACTTATCATTAAAATGATATCTTTGCAATGTAAAGTTAAGAACCAAATCATGTATTCTGCACTCTTTTCATCCATGTAAAGAATTTCCCCTCATTCAACCAATGTAATAAGGGCACATTATTGGGCTCTCCTCAATTCCACTGAAGCTCCAAATCAGCACAGTACAGGGGGATTCCTACACACAGCTCAACCCATGCACCAAATATCCAAAGATCTCCACATCTTACATGAAGAAAAGGTTTGTGATTTCAGAATCCCGACTTGAAAGTGAGTGGATAATGAGTGAACTAAGACATGTACATTTCACAGGCCATCCAAGACAAAAATCTCATGAGGGAGGAAGGAGCAAGTAATTTCCATTGCTTCACCCTAGTACTTATATTAGCAGCTATGAAGTGGTTGTGCATGCAGCATGACCAGCTGCTGGTGAGGATTCAGTATATTTCTTATGTAGCATAGATGTAATGAGTGGGCTTTGTTCCACAGCTTAGGGTTCGACCCTTAATGCTTGGCCTTCAGTACCATTCTATTGACCACAGGCATACAAGATCACTGGAGGCACACAATGTCTATTCTTCTTCTTCTTATTATCCAAAAAATACTGCACCTAAACACACACACGCACTGTCCCTCTCACACACATACGCACACACAGTGCTGAGCAGAAAAAGCAATAACAAACACCTTTATCAGTTATAGCCATCTGTGTTCCTTTAGTTTGATCCAAGCACTTTGGCAGGAATGTGTAGTTTTCTCCTACCCAATATGATCTTGCCCAGCAAAGAAAATGTTCACTCCCACTTCCTCCTTTCTCCATCAGTACAAGGGTCAAATAGTGTTCTAAATCTGTCAGTGGCTAGACTTAAAATAATAACACATAACTGCCTATGTTTAATTAACTATGATCTCAACAGGATCATTTATCCTTTTTTGAATAATTACAACCATTTGGTAACATTATGCAAGGAAACAAACCAAGGATAAAAACAACAGGGATTTTAAATGTAATGCATACAAAGCAGTTGGCATTCAAGCCTTTACTGAAAATCTAAGTATCTGCATATAAAACTCAAGTCTTGATTCTTCTTCTTGAGTATTAAAAGCCACTCAGAGCCTCAGCCACTAGATAGAAAAGAAGGATGAAGTGCAAGTCAATGTAATAAATTCTTGTACAGGTCATCACAGTTATAAATTAATCCTGTATAATTTAAAGCGCTTTGACACTACCTTATAGGGTGAAAAATCCATGTTTTCTTTTATTTGTGTTTTGGACTTCAAAAGCTCCAGTACTGATCCCAGCGAAGTCAGTGACAAAACTCCCACTGACTTCACCAAGAGAAGCAGAGTCAAGCTCAGAATTGGTAAATTAAGTCTATTCACAAACAAATAAAAGTACAGATATTTAAACAATAAAAAGAGCAATCAACCATAGTGTTTGTCTTCCGCTTGCATACATACTTCTACTGGCAAATGTTTCCTTGTGTTTCAGACAGCATGAAGTTTTCATGGATTAAAAAGATCTGCAGTATAGAAATTGAGAAAGGGGGAAAACACACTGGGGTACACAAGATGTAATATGGTAAAAAACATGGAAAGTATCAGGGGGGTTTTAGGTAGACACTATACAGATGTATTCTATACTTCTGGCATCTGTATTAATCTTGGAATAAAATATTCCAAGAAAATCTCCTTCATTTATGAAAAAAAGCTTCAAAGAAGTTTACATTTAAAATCTTAAGCCATATTGCTTTCTCTTTTGCTACTCCTAAATCACAAGCTGCTTTCTGGTCTGCTCCTGGAGCAGCATAACTGCACACTGCCCCATATGCAGGGGTTGTGGCAAAAACCACAAGTTAGTGCTAGAGTCTAAGTAATGTTCTCTCTTTCTCTCTGCCTTGTGATATGAATTCTGTATTTTTTTGTCTCCAGCATGAGTTGTCACATATCAAAGCTGTTTTTAAAACAGAGGTGACTAATGAATATGACAGTAAACTGTCCTAATTAAGAATTAGGCCCCTAATATATTAACATAGGAATGGCCATACTGGGTCAGACCACTGGTTCAACTAGCCTAGTATCCTGTCTTCCGACAGTGGCCAATACCGGATATTTCAAAGGGAATGAACAGAACAAGGCAATTATGAGGTCATCCATCCTGTCATCCAGTCCCAGCATCTGGCAGTCAGAGGCTTAGAGACACCCAAGCATGGGGTGGCATCTGTGAGCATCTTGGTTAATAGCCATTGATGGACCTAACCTCCATGAATTTTAGTTTTTTTGTTTTTTTTTTTAAACCCAGTTATACTTTTGGCCTTCACAACATCCCCTGGCAATGAGTTCCACACGTTGACTGTTTTGTGTGAAAAAGTACTTCCTTTTCTTTTAAACCTGCTGTCTATTAAGTTCATCAGGTGACCCCTGGTTCTTGTGTTATGTAAAAGGATAAATAACACTTCCTTATTCACTTTCTCCCTATTGTTATCTATCATTTTTAGAGCACTAGAACACAAATGTCTCTCTGTGCATGCTAGTGTAACTGAGAGGACAAATCAGGAGAAGTATGTTTGGAACTACTGAAGATTGAAACTAATAAAAAGTTCACCAACTTGATATATGAAAAATCTCAGGTATATTCATTAGAAAAAAGTCAGCTAAAGAGTTTGGCCATGCTATTTAAATTATTTATTACTGCACAAGCTGGATGGGGATTCTGCATACAGTTCAGGAAGAAAAACTATAGATTTGTACATGTGAGAGAGCATATTCAAGTGGTTAGAATGAATACTTTGCTGATGGAAGTTAGAATTTCTAGTTTCCAACAATGGTGTGGCCAATAAAGCCAAAAATTAACAGACTAGTAATAACCAAACACAAAGAGAACAGATGTTAAATTTATGCACACAAACACACGGCTAAAATTTTAAATTATTATTTTACCCATCTATAAATAAATACAAAATTAGTTTGAAAAGATTTAAAAATAAAAACAACTATTTGAATACACTTCCAAATTCCAAAATGAGGAAAAAAGTTTTAAAGGGACGTTGTAACTAAAGTATTGCTCATGAGGTGCAAGTACTCTCTTTGCATCATTCAGTTCTGCATACTAGGTATGTCTGAATGTCAAATTAATATTCAGTTCAACAACAGTATCTAAGTAGGATTATGAGCCAGCCTGGGGCAGTACTACATATGCAATTTTCAATTAGAAATCACATGTGAAAATTGGATTCTATTCCTCCCAAGCACACAATGTACACATATATTGTGGCATTATCAAGAATGCCCTGCATTGCCCTAAGTCTGCTACCACTGAAATCGATAACAATCGGAAACAATCGGAACAAAATAATTAAATAGAAGCAAAATCATCCCAACACAAAAGGATTTAGATGCCTAAATCCACAATTTAGATTCTCAAAACCCCTGCTCAGCTGATGTCACCAATAAAGTCACCTAGAGTTCTGCCTGTAGCAATGCGCAAATCTATCTAAGTCCTGGTGGTCCCTTATACCCAGTAATGAGAAGAATGTGGGAGACGTGGGTTCAAGTTTGCACTCTACCCTTTTTGCTTCAAGGACTTGAACCCAGGTCTCCCACCTCCCAGGTGAGTGCCTGAACCATTACATTATCATGTATTCTGAGGACGGTCTCTCTTGTTGAGGAAGTTCCACTATTTATGAAATACTTAAATATTCATTGAGCCAGAGAAAGCATGAGAATGATTCTATAACACAGTGATTAACACACTCTCCTGGGAGACCTATGTTACACTCCCTACTCCTGAGCTAAGGGATAGAAGGAGGGCACCATTATTGTTTTTTTGTAAGAAAGGGCTGACTGACCAGGGTTAGGTGCCCTGCCTCCACAAGAGGATTCACAGCTGTGGAGACAGGCATCTCCTTCCAATCTAGAGTTAGGTTCCTAAATTCCTTTGAGGGGTGTGGCTTAGATCCCATCCCTGCCCTCAGCATTTCCTAATGGCTTTTTTAGGCAAATCCTCACTCAGCACGTTGGCTTCTGCGAATCTCTTTCTTAGGTGCCTAACTTTCCCCTGGCATTTTACAGGGAGTCAAGTGCAGCTCAGTGCAGAAGACTGCACTGGGTCACAAAGCACCAGAGTTAGGCAATGCAAAGCTGAGCCTAAGACCCCTGCATTGATCAAGGCTAAATTCTTCTGAAAATCCCATCTACAATTTCTGAAGTGCATAAAGTAAGTAAATTCCTACTTAAAACAAGTGAAAGATGGGGCTTGACACTGTCCATTATGCACATTACTATCTAATAAACTGTCCAAGAATAAATACTCCAAACAACCACCTCTGAACATTTTTCAAGTCAAAGAAACCTGTAAAGTGTTCAAACGCTCAGTGTATCAGGAGTGACTGTCTCTGTTGCATCCTGCCATGCTTGAAAATATATTTGCCAATTTCACATCTGAGATTAAAATGAATAAAAAAGAACATGTAAACAAAACAGAAGTTTAATGATGGGAGATGTTAAGAGTTAGCAACATTATGCTGTTAAATATCATACTGGGTCTGGGGTTCTTACTCATACCAAGAATCAGTCACGCAACAGCACCAGCAAAGGTAAAAATACAACAGAAGCGGTCAATTGACACCAATGTGACATTCTATCATACTTTAAAAGCATGCTGAACACAAATTCTAGAAGAGGAGATAGACATCTGGCCCTAAACCACCATCGTTTGGAATGAAGGAAGTTCAACAGGTACAATATCAACCAATACCCTTACATACACAAGCCCTTGAAATACAGTTTTATTCTTGTCTCTCACATGTATTATTTTTATTATAAGAATTGATTGAGCTCAGGTTATTAAACACATATTATAACTTAACATGAGTTTTTGCAGTATGTCCCATACTGCGTATGGCTCAACGTGCCATTAGTTTGTAATTAATCTTTGTCAATATAGCCAATTAATTGACACTGCATGAATAATTAAAGCTTTTATTGCAGTTCACCATAATTGTAACAGTAATGGTAAACATTTAAATTAACATGCTACAAATCTAACAGTTTACTAACAAGATTACTAACAAAGCCTAGATTAAGTTCTCTGCTCATGTAAAATGATGTAACTCCACTGATATCAAATTAGTGGGCAAATTTCCTTGTTCTTTTGTTTCTTTTTTCACATATCAGCTATATTATAGCAAATGCAACCAACAGTCCAGAGAAAGGGGTAAAGAAGAAAAGCCTCATGGATTTATTCCCAGTTGTTGCAGGAGGATGCTGGATTTGAATCACATCCCCACAATGAAGCAGGGCCATAGAACAGACCTCAAGGATCTCCCAGAGAATCAGCAAGAAGCAAAGATTCTCTACATGGAGGACCACTGTCACTGAGCCATCCTTACATCTCTCGCTGCCCCCTGCACTGACCCTCTGGCACTGCAGCTCTGGAAGCCTGCTGTTGGGGTTTCCCCAGGTAAAGGCTGCCCCAGGAAAGCCTCTTATAAGGAGATTCCATCACAGAGGCACAAGAGGGAGTCAGTGGAAAGTTAATACAGTGAAAATGGATTTCCTCCTCCAAAAGAAGAAGCCTTCAAGACTACTTCCAAATGTTTAAAACCTTTGATTTTGCTGAATGCTTTTACCAGATGTCATCAGAACGCCTTTATGTCTACATAGCTGGTTGTCTGAATTGCTGTGTTAAACATATTGCAACCTATATATAAAAATATTTGCATGATAATTCATGGTTGCCGGGTCATATCTATGACCTATGAGATTTGACTTATCAAAATTGCATGCATGTGTGTGCAGTTTGCACACCAATTTTATTAAACACTAAGGAAAATGCTCTATTTTTTTTTCTTTTGCATAGTTGGCTGTACAGAAATTAGTGCTTCCTTAAAACTCTTCTTTGGAATTCTTTTGCATTACTACTTGTTAATATCTGTATTTTTACAACATAACTATGGCTTTCAGTTTTTCGATCGTTGATACTTGTCCTTTTGATATTTTGCTACAGAGGGGAAATAAATAAAAATTGATCACTATAAAAACAATGCGTAGATGACAGTCTCAAACCCAAATGGTGTAATTAAGGCAAGATTTATTATGAATTGAGAGAAAAATCAGACTAAAATAAAGAAACACCTCCTCTAACAGAGCTAGTCTTATTCTTGGCAAATGTAAAGTAAGGACAGATTGCTATGGTACATCTTATGACTGATTTCAGTAAAATTACAGCATCACTTTTGCCAACTATAAGACTAAATATGTTAGGCAAAATAAGAATAATTTGTTAGTCAAAAAACCTAGCTGGCTTCAAGACTGAGCTTGATAGTTTATGGAGGGAATGGTATGATGGGACAGCCTAATTTGGCAATTAACTGATCTTTGATTACTAGTGGTAAATATGCCCAATAGCCTGTGAAGGGATGTTAGGTGGGGTGGGTTCTAAGTTACTACAGAGAATTCTTTCCAGATGTCTGGCTGGTGAGTCTTGCCCACATGCTCAGGGTTTAGCTGATCGCCATATTTGGGATCGGGAAGGAATTTTCCCCTAGGGCAGATTGGCCTAGGCCCTGGGGGGTTTTCACCTTCCTCTGCAGCATGGGACTTGATCACTTGCTCGTGGATTCTCTGTACCTTTAAGTCTTTAAACCATAATTTGAGGACTTCAATAAGTCAGTCATAGGTTAGGGGTCTATTACAGGAGTAGATGAGTGAGGTTCTGTGGCCTGTGTTGTGCAGGAGGTCAGACTAGATGATCATTATGGTCCCTTCTGACCTTAAAGTCTATGAGTCTATGAACTATGTTTTGTTTTCCTCTTATTTCCTCTGTATTCTTTATAAATGTCATTTCTAATTAGACCACCTGAGGCTCAGGGGTTGTCTTCAGGCAATTTCTGCATTGATATAATTAAACTAGACGAAAAACCAATTTAGTTAAAAGCAATGCAACCGTCTAGTCTTGACACAGTTGAACCAAACTATACCAGTGTAACTGTGTTCACACTAGGAGGCTGTACCGATTTAACTAAAATGATTTTTCCCTACTATTTAGTTATATCAGTGCAAAAACTGTGTGTAGAACGGCACTTAAACTGTTGTTTCAAAATTTAATGTGGACTGTCCCAGGGAAGCAAGACAACCTTCAACCTCTTAGAAATAATAGTGAGGCTTTCTGAAGCCTACTGCCCTGGGTTCTTAGTCAAAAGGGTATAGATAAAGGAGTCCTTTCCCATTGGGGTGTAATCCAACAAATGCACAGGAAATGCCCAATGACAATGGAGAACAGCTTAGGGGGTCAACGATACCTATACAAAAATTGGTATGCCAAAAGAAAGTAGTTTTAATAAATGGATAACCATTATTTCACAAAATGCTGAATCTAAGATTCAAAGAACCTTTTTAAAAGAAATCCACATTTCAGTAGGTTGAGTGTAACGTATTATATGGCAAAAGGTAGGAACCACTTAAATCAATGGCATTTGAGTTTTTCAAAACTTTGTATGGGACACTCAAAATCCAGCAAGATTAGGCCCATTAAAATGATGTACTAGTTATGTGACATTATTCCTAAATTCATAATTTAACATTAACACTCTGAAGAAATAAGAGAGAATATATTTTCAGTCATGCTTTTTTTTTTTTTTTTAAAAACCTAGGATTTTTAAAGCTAATAATAATAATGCCATATAACTATAATATTGTGAGAAGTTGCACAGCATACATTACACTGCACAAATAACAAAAAGATGTCAAATTTTCCTAAGAAAAGGATCTAAGTAAAGGAAATAGCAGTTAAAAAAGAATATTTCTGAATTTATTTCTGGACACAAATTGGTTTGGAACAAGTTGTGACATAGTATGGGCATGTTCATCTCCTACTTTCCATCAAGAAAAGTGCCTAATTTCATTTCCAGATCAGTGCAAACTACAGTAATATATGAAACAATCAACAACTATCCCATTAGAATCCATAATACCACCACCAGAGGCAATTTGGCTTTGGCTGTAAAACCTTGACAAGGGGTTACATTTACTCTGTTTACTCAGTATGTCATAAGTGATTTCCTTTGTCAGGCTACAATTAGTATGCTATTGATCACTGAAGAATAAAACAATCTATAAATAGTATGAATACAAGGAACACCCCATTGTTCTTACATAAGTAAATATGACTTATGCCAGATAATATGCATCTAAAATATTACTGGTTTAGATTGTCTAACTTAACTTAATGTAAAATTCTCCAGAGCTGCATCTTAAACACTTAGTGGGAAAAGTAGTTTCTTAAATACATTACCGTACAGACCCACAACTTCCCATTTTTCAGGCAAGAGGATATTAAATGTTAACAGTCTAGGCAATAGCACTGAAGTCAGGATTTTGGTCTGAAGTTAGAGCATGGGATTTATAATAATAATTAGTATTTATGCTGTACTTTATATATTGAAAGCACTGTACACATTATACTAGTTAAGTTATGCAGTTACAGCTTTAGCCAGCTCCCACTGAAGTCAAGGGGCATTTTGTTATTGTCTTCAGTAGGAGTGGGTTCCAGTTTATAGTGTCCAGATTTTCACTGTTCTCCAGATCTGCACTATTTCAACACCTCTATGTCCTCTAAACTCTGACTGAGGCAGGACACAGTATTTTCTTCTCCCAAGTGACTTTTTCTTTGAATGTAGCAGGAATAAAGAAATCTCTGAACATGGCTCTAGGGGAGACAGTGTTACCTAGTGGATCAAGCATTGGACCAAAACTACAGCTACACTAATGGCGGCAAAGTCACCACTGTCAGATCCATTTCTCTGGATCGACTGAGTGGTCAGTGAAGACCCGCTCAGTCGATCCAGAAATCAACTTACTAAGACCACCTTCGCAAGTGGCATAGCGCTTCATCGACGGGAACGTGGTTCCAGAAGTCGATGGGAATTACGCAAGTTTTTTGCGTAGCTTGCATAACTCCCGTGGACTGCCGCCGAATCCCAGAGGTAAGTGTAGACAGGGTGTCAGGAGATCTTTTTCTATTATCAGCTCTGCCACTAGCCTGCTGGGTCACCTTGGGCAATTCATATCACTGCTCTGTGCCTCAGTTTCCCAAACTATGAAATGGGGAAAGTGATACTACCCTCCTTTGTAAATGTACTTTCAAATCTATTCATGAAAAAGCACTATATAAATTTTATTTATTTATTATTAATAGTATTATTAACAGCTTTCTCCTCTCAGTATTTTCCTTTTCACCAATATTAATGCTAAAACTCATTGTTTAAAAAACAATGAAGCACACTTCTTTTCCCTGGAACAATTTTATAGATTCTTATTATCTATTTCAATTAATAGAAAGAAGATTCCATTTACCACCGCCTAACTCAGTACCCACCTATACACATTATTAGGGCCACAAGGGGGCACTCTCTCAGTCATGACATTCCCCAGCCCAGATTCCCTCCAGAGGAGAAACCACCCAATTTGATTGGTGGTTCAGACACAGGGTCAAGCCGCCAGAGGTAGATTAAGGAACTCACTGCCTCTTCCCAGGAAGCTATGCATTTAAGGGTTAAATTTCCAAACCAGAGATCCTGCCTGGCTCTAGTCAGTCTGTGGCAGTGTAGCACAGAAGTAGTGCAGGAAGGTGATTGTAGTTAGGAAGATACTTCCCTAAGCTCTAAAAGGAGCCAGCTAGCTTCTTCGTTTATTACCAGGGCAAAAATATTCAGCTGGGTTTTTCTCTTATGTTTGTATTAACTGTTTCCTGGCTACCCAAAGACGGAACATGGCCAGTGGTCCAAGGCATACTACCACCTGAGTTACAACACAACATAAATGTGTAACCCACTCACAGAATGGGGGAAAGAAGGAAGGTTTTTTTGTTTGGTTGGTTTTTGTTTGCTTGCTTTTTAGAAAGACAAAATCCAGTGTGTTTTTGGAGCAGTTCCACAAAGTATTATACTTATTAAAAATGTAGTCATGGAATACTAAAGTTAAAACATCTGTTGATAGAGATTAATAAGAAATGTATTAAGAAAATTAGGATTCAAAGCAAAAGGTAAAGCTTACAACTATGGACTTGATGCAAAAAGGCATATTGTAAAATTAGCATTTTTCAGGTTGGAATTTTAAGGATTACTGATAGCATGCATGTAGCTGTGCAGTGGGCAGCAAATTCTTAGATTTAAATCTGTACACTTAGGAGTCAGTCCTTCAAACCAGTGCTTTAGCAAAACAAAAAGCTATCAGTCAAAGAGAATAAGGATACTGATTGCATTGCTTATTCAGCATCCTCTGACAACTGGCTTGCCCTAGAATGTCAATTATAGTGAAGCTTGTTCAAACATGGGATATGCAGTCTTTCCAGAGAAAGATACATTGGTAAATACCATAACCAGTGTAAGGACAGAGACTGAAACTGACAAAGAATTATTTTTTAAAGTTGATAACTGATGATAATTTATCACATATTTCTAAGGAATCACAGTAAACTAATTATGTTTGTTTTGGGGGGGAGAAAGCATTTTAGATATTATAAAGATGCAACCAATAATAATTTGAAATCCTAGCTCCCAACCACTGCTTTCAATATTCTTGCACAGAAACACATTTGCTTTTGATTTTAGGAGTGGCTTGTGTTCAACAATTTAAAGTTGGTTTAAGATTTCAATGCTTGCTTTCTTCATGCTCACCATATGCTTTTATTAAACACTTTTACAAAGTGTGAACCTATTGCAACCACAAGGTCCTGCAAGCCCTTACCCACCAGAGCATTCCCTGCTTATGCTAGTAGTCTCAAGACTGCAAAAGTTTTATTTGAAATAAGTGTTTGCCAGAGTGGGTCCAAATTCTCCACTGAGGAAAACTGTTAACCCTCAAAACAACAAACCACCATGAAAAAATTTTACATACATATTTATTCCTCTTGTGCTTTTTTTTTTTTTTTTTTTTTTTTTTTACTTATTTTATATTAATGTTCATAATTTACTTGCATGGTCTACAAAGAACAATAATAGGAATCTTGTAATGTCAGTAACCTGCATAATTTAAATCAATAACCTCCATTTCTAAAATAGCTATAACGTTCAAATTCATTATAGCTCTTCCTAATGTGCTATAAAACAATGTACAGTGTATGCAAACAACAAAACAAGATGCCTCAGACATACTGACAAATCTCTTTTGAGTTTAATTCTCCTTTAATTTCTGGCCCTAAATAAACAATTAACTATATAGAAGCCTGATCCTGCACTCTTTGAAGCGTCATACCAAACATCGAAGTAAAACAAAAAGCAATACATGAAACAAAAAACTGCATGAGTCAAATAACACAATTCTAGATACTATATTCAGCATAGCTCTTGAAAAAAGTGTAGGATTCTTGGTGATTTAGAAACAGTAAAATGTACTTCTGTAGGGGAAATATGGATTGGGGCAACTCCTGGGACGTGAAAGGCTGAGCAACACTGAGGTAATGTGCTTAGTTGTTGAGGGAAATGGTTGAACCATTGTGCACTTCCGGCATCACCTGCTGGTCAACCTACAAAATAGTGCTGGTTTCAAAGTTCCAATGAGTGAAAATTAAATGACTCATTGCATAAAAATGTAAGAAAGGCCAATGGCATAAGTAAAAACAAAAGTAAACCCTACCTTTAAGTTTCCAATCTAAAAGACAATAATATGCTTTCAGTTGTGTGACAGTGTCTACAGTCCAATATAGCATTTAGGAAAATGGCAATTAAAATATTCTTGCTTCAAATCATAACTAATGTCCTAAGGCCCATTTATTCATGTTTTAATATTCAAGCTAATCATGCAGAGAACATTTGAGCACTCTCCAGTCAATCATTTAAAGTAGCATTCTGATAAAATGTTATAATTTTTACACTTCATAGCAACCTGAGGGCATCAGCAAGATTTTTTCACAATCTTTACTACATTCAACCAGAGGAACAGCAGTAGCTTTGAGATATAATAGGAGATCCATTTAAAGGGAATAAACTGGGCAGTGGAGCTCAATTTTGTCCAGTCCAGGATTATGTCTGAGCTGTTCAGACAGCAATCACTTACTGACCAATTTGTGGGGAATAGTGGCTAGAATGACGAGTTATACAAGACCCAAAAAAGCCTTTTGAACAAGACTGAAATATTTCACTTACTTTGATCACCAACATCTGCAAAATCAAAAATGGTCAGCTGATATAACAAAAACAAAAAGCAATTTATTTAGAAAATAAAAGGTGCAAATATTCTTTGAATAAAACATTTTACCTCTGCTCGCTGTGTTCGAGGCAAAACAGCTGATTTTTCAATGGCATAAACGTCCACCAGGTACAGACGTACTCCTTGCTCTCTGTCCAAAATGGCAGCAGTCTGGATTACACCAGTATGGCGCCCTATGGTAAAGAGACGTCCAAACCTTTTGTCTTCACAACGCACTGAAACTATGTAATACTCCACCAGAGCTTCAGAACCCCTTGGACTAGCTGCTTCTATGGATATTACATTTGTCCCAATTGGTTCTCCTTCTTTTAAAATAGTTATATATTTTGGCTGAGTGAAAACTGGTCCATCAAGCCCTTGCAGAATGACAGTCATTTCAGTGGTTGATTTCCTCCTTTCAGGGCCAAGGTCTGTGGCTGAAACTATGAGGTTGTATATAAGCTGAGAAGGCACCAAAGCTGATGCCACTCTTAGATCTCCACTGTAGCGATCCAGAATAAAGGTTTCAGTGTCCCCATTGATTATTTCATACTCTACTTCCCCATTTGCTCCTTCATCAGGATCAGCAGCAACAACTGTAGTTAGGACTGAACCAATCACAACTGATGGGTCTACAGCAAGAGCATTTTGTGATATAAATGCAGGAACATTATCATTTTGATCTGTTACTAAAATGGTTACATTCTTCAATGCAAATCGTCTGGATTCCACAGGGACAGCTTGGTCAGTGGCTTTCACTGTTAATTCAAAGAGATTAGCAAATTCACGATCTATTTCAGCATTAGTAAATATTGTCCCTCTGACTTCATCTATATTAAAATGGTTGCCTCTTGGCATCTGTTGAATGATTGCATACGTTAGCTGCCCATTAATATCTGCATCTGGATCATGAGCAGTCACAGAAATGACAGAACTACCAACAGGAATATTCTCAACAATAGATTTAAAAACATCCCCGGGAGGAAAATTAGGAGGGTTGTCATTAAAATCCCTAACATGTATTACCACTGACATTGTAGATGAGCGAGGTGGCCTTCCTTGGTCTTTTGCTGTTATGTTTAGTTTATAAAAAGATTGTGTTTCAAAGTCCAATTTTTTTGCAAGAAAAATACTGCCAGTGTTGGGGCTGATGCTAAAGGTTCCATGGTTATTTGTCCCTGTAATACTGTAATGAAGGTCAGCATTGTCACCTGAATCAGAATCAGTGGCAGTGACAGAAGATACAAGTTCACCAATTCTCATGTTTTCTAAGACATCCACAAGCAGAGTAGATTTAGGGAAGGAAGGACTGTTGTCATTTTCATCCAGTACATCAATGCTCAATGTGCAAGTTGAACTTAGGGAAACTGTCCCAGAATCTACTGCTTGGATACTAAGTGAATAAGATGCAGTAGCTTCATGGTCCAGTTTACCTATTAATGTTACTTGACCAGTGCCACTATCTATTGTAAACTGGTTTTCTTCATTTCCTTTAATTACAGAATAGTGAATCAATCCATTACTACCTTCATCAACATCTGAGGCAGAAACTCTTAATACTTGCGTTAGGTTTGCTGCTAATTCTGATATTGTAGCTTGGTAGAGATCCTTTAAAAATTTGGGTGCATTATCATTGATATCCTTCATGTAAATTTGCACAGTTGCCTGATCCTTTAAAGGTTTTGGCAACCCTTGATCTGTTGCTATTACTGTAAGACTAAATACTGCAGCTCCCCTTTGCCTCATAAGAGTTTCCCTGTCAAACTGATGAGTACTTGTTATTTCCCCACTTACTGTGTTCAACTCAAAATCTGGCTGCATATTTTCAAATGAATACCTGACTTCACCATTTGGTCCAAAGTCTTTATCTACAGCACTTATTTTACCTACAGAAGATCCACCATTCTGTTCCTCTTCAAAATAAAATACATAATTGGTACTGTTAAACAATGGTCTATTATCATTTACATCCTCTAAAATTATTGTAACATTCACAGTAGCACTAAGTGGTTCTACTGCTCTATCAGAAGCAACAACCAAGAGAATATATCTTTCTTGAAGTTCACGGTCCAATTCACTCTTTATATACAGCTGGCCATCTGGGAATATGCCAAAGGCATCCCCGGTATTTCCTTCAATTATACTATAAGCTATTTCTCCATTTGCTCCTGAATCCTTGTCAGAAGCTTGCACTTTAAAGAATCTGGAATTCACAGGCTCTGACTCTGAAATAGTGACTTCATAGGAAAGTTGATCAAATACTGGTGGGTTATCATTTACATCATGGACGGATACAGTTAGAATGAAACTAGAAGAACGCTGTGGAACTCCCATATCTGAGGCCAAAATTTCCACCTGGTAAGATCCAGCATTTATGTCAAGGAGCCCTATTAAACTTATGGCACCATTTTGTTCATTGACTGTGAACAGGCCCTTAGGATTCTGCTTAAGGCTGTAAAGAACCATGCCATTGACACCTTCATCAGGGTCAACAGCTTTGGCTTGGTATATGGTGTGCCCAGCTTTCCAGTTCTCAACCACATTAACACTTTCCACTGCATGAAGAAAATGAGGGGAATTGTCATTTAAATCTTTGACAGTTATATTGACCATGGTATCTCCAGTTATTGCCCCACCACTGGCCACCACTTTTAGCTGGTAAAAGGCTTGATCTTCCCGATCAATGATACTGGCTGTGGTGATCTGGCCTGTCACTCTGTTGATGGCAAACATGCCCCTTTGGTCTCCTGTTGTAATAAGGTAAGTGATGTTGGTGTTGAGGTCCATTGTAGAAGCAAAAACGGTGCCAACATGATAGCCCAGGGCAACGTTTTCAAAGACAACAAAGCTGTATACAACTTGGTTGAAAACTGGGGGGTTGTCCTGAGTGTCCAAAACAGTGATAGTGACTATGGCCTGGTTTTGGGACTGGAGGTTGCCACCATCAGTGGCTACTATTTGCAGCTGGTAGGCAGTCTTTTCCTCCCTATCCAGGGCTATTTTTGTGGTGATGACCCCTGTCTGGCCATGGATTTGGAACCTAGATTTATCTCCAGCTGAGATACTGTACCTGACTGTCCCATTGGGCCCCAGGTCTGGGTCACTGGCAGACACGGTAGTAACATAGCTGCCTGCAGGCTCATTCTCCTGGATGTGTGCAAAATACTGGATGGGGTAAAACACAGGGCTGTTATCATTCACATCCAGCAGGCTCACATTGACCCGGGCTACCGAGGAGAGAGGCGGAGAGCCCAGATCAGTGGCCAGGACCTGCAGGGAGTAATGGTCCTGCTCTTCCCTGTCCAGCTGCAAGATGGTACTGAGCTTGCCAGACACAGGATCCAAGCGGAAGACCTGGCGAGGGGCCACCAAAGGGCCAACTGATGTCACCGATGGCTCAGCCTCCTGCAGAGAGAAGCGCACTGTCCCATTGTCTCCCAAATCCCCATCGGTGGCACTCAAAACTAGCAACTCAGTTCCTGGGGGGGAATTTTCAGCCAGGGACACCTGGTAACCATCTGGCTGGCTGAAGAGGGGTCTCTGGTCATTGACGTCCAGGATGGCCACCACCAGCTGGGCATAGGAAAACTTGGGCTGCACCCCTTGGTCACGGGCACTGATGTTCAGCACCACTTGTGAGGCGGTCTCTCGGTCCAGCCCACCAGCGGACGCCATGCCAATACCAGGTACACTGGTTCCGTAGCCAGCAATGCCCGTGGTGGTGACCAGGCCACTGTGCTCACTAATGCAGAACCAGCCCAGCTCATTGCCAGAGACAATGCTGTATTTGAGGTTGGCATTGAGACCAGAGTCACGGTCGGTGGCACTCAGCCCCCTCACATAGCTGCCTGGTGGTACCTCCTCACTGATGTTGACCCGATACACGGACTGCCCAAAGACAGGTGGGTGGTCATTGATGTCATTCACGAAAATCACCAGGCTGGCCACAGAAGAGCGGCTCACTGGGGCAGCAACCGCCCCTTCTGTAGGTAGGGAGGAAGTGGGGGAGCCAGCTGGTGGCGGGGGGCCCCCATGGTTGTCAGCCACAGCCACAGTGAGGTTGTATGTGGGGATTCGTTCCCGGTCCAGTGCCGCCGCTACCTTGATGAGACTGAGATTTGGCACCTTACTGCTCTGCACTTCAAAATGACGCTGCTCGTTTCCTCCAAGGATCGATACTGAGATGTTCCCATTGGCAGCAGGCGAGTCCGCATCACTCACAGTTAACAGTGCCACCACAGTGCCAGGTGCTGCATTCTCATCCACTGATGCAAAGCGGGAGGTGGCTGGGAAGTAGCGGAATTTTACCCGCGGTTCATTATCATTCACATCAAGGAGGCGGATCAGCGCCTCCGCTCGGCCACTCAGTGCTGGCACCCCCCGATCTGTGGCCTGCACGGTCAGTGAGTATTGCCGCTTTGTCTCATAGTCCAGAGGCTCCCGGATACGGATCACCCCACTCTCCGGATCCACCTCAAACGGGATTCCCCCAGCTCCCTCCCCACCACCACCCTCTGTCCCCTCCAAGCGGTAGTGGATGTCAGCATTGGTACCTTCATCAGCATCAGCTGCTGCCACCTGAAGGACACTAGCCCCAACTGGAGTATCCTCAGGCACCCAGGCCTGGTAGAGAGCTTGGCTGAAGATGGGTGGATTGTCATTGATGTCCTGCACAGTGACATTGACCTGCAGGTATCCATGACGCCGTGGCTCTCCCTTGTCCTCCACTTGCACCAGCAGCTGGTAGGTGGGCGTGGCCTCTCGGTCTAACCCACCTCGAGAGACCAAGTGCAGGAATGCACCTTCCCCACTGGGATTGAGGGTGATGTTGAGCTGGAAACGCCCCTCCTCATTACCAGCCACAATGCGGTAGGAGCTGTGGTCCACACCATTGGTGCCACTGTCAGCATCAGTGGCTGTGTCCAGAATAAGCTGGCGGCCGCTGCCCGTGTCCTCCTTGAAAGTCACCACAATGGAGGGGTCTGGAAAGATGGGCGCATTGTCGTTCAGATCCAGCACCAGCACGCGTACTTCACTAGGATAGGTGGGCTGGCTGGAGAGCACCACCAGGTCCATCACGTCACTGGCTAGACTCTCTCTGTTGATGGTGGCACGGGTGTGCAGCGCCCCAGAGGTGGCATTGATAGAGAAAAGGGCATGGTGCTCACTTAGGCGGTAGGTGAAGCCTGGGCGGGTGACGATGGTGCCCACCCAGGTGCCTGGTGGCTGTTCCTCCAGCACCTGGAAGACCTGGCGAGGCTCAGCAGAGACAGGAAGAGCCAGCAGCAGCAGGAGCAAGGTGAAGAAAGGCAGCCAAGCCGGAGAGGGGCTGCCTGCTGACAGGAGGCCCATGGTGCTCAGGCGTCGGGGTGGGGTGCGGACACCCCCCCCAAAAAAAAAAAAAAAAAAAAAAAAAAACCCCAAATCGCACGATCAATGCAAATCCAGCAACGCCAAGGCGGCGGCGAGGCTCATGAAGGCAAACAAATCCCCATCAGCAAAGGCATCCAGGTGGGGGAGAGGGAGCGGTCATAGCCACAGCGCCGCCCGCATTCCCCTCGCTCCCACGCACGGCCCGGCCAGGACAAGGGGCGGCGGGGGGGCTTGTTGGACAGCTGGCGCTCCCCTCCTAGGGCCGCCGGCTCGCCCGTCCGGCTGCAGAGGGAGGTGTCTGCGGTGGGAGTGCGCTGGGGGCCGCTTGCAGGACGCAGCTCTCCTCACGGGACAGGGAGACAGACGGGAGGAGGAGGAGGAGGATGGAGTCCAGCGCGGGGCAGCTTCCCCGCAAGTCACTTCGCAGAGCTGGGCTGGGCTCCCCACCGCCCGCGGACCCGCCGAGAGAGTTGCCCCGCGCGCGCCCCAGCCACGCTCATTCAGCGGCTCGCTTCTGCCTCTCCTGCCGCCGTCTCCGCGGCTGCTCCGGGGCGTTCGGGGGGGCGCAGGCGGCGAGCGGCGCCTCTCAGCATGGTCAGCTCGGCCGGGCGGCTCGCTCAGTTGTACATCCCCAGCGCTCCAGCCCGCCGCCGCCGCCGCGCCGCTCCGAGCTGGGCAGCCGGCAGCCGCAGAAGCCCCGCAGCCTCCAGCCCCGCTCCCCTCACCATGCCCGGGGCGGCGGGCTGTGAGTCGGGGAGGGGGGCACCTCCAGTCTCACAGCCAGAGCCAAACTGTCCGCACGCCTCTCGCCAGCGTCGCCCCCGCTCCCCCAGGCTCCGGCTCACTTGTAATCCACGGAGCGGCGGGCGCGTCTGCACCCCGCAGCCGGCGGGGGGGGACAGCTCCAGTCCGCGCTGGCTAGCAGCCCTGCCGGGGCGCAGAGCAAGGCTGGAGCGGCTGCCTGCCCCTCGCCCACGCAGCCCCAAAGTTTGCTCCCTACTCATTGAGCTCTTCACTCTTTACTTCCAGCCCCGACTCCCCCCTGATCTCCAATTGGCCTGTCACCGACAGCCCCCGCCCTCTCGCCCTGCCATTGAGCCTCGGCGAGAAGAGTCCCCGCCTCCCCTCCCTGGATGGACAGCTCAGCTTCCAGAGCCCTTTGGGTGCCAATCACACCGCCGCGGCTGGAGGCGGGGGACCTGCTGAGCCTCCCTCTGCGAACGGCCGGCTGGCAACGCACAGCAACAAGGGGAGTAGGGGGCGGGTGATTCGGTCCGCCGGGGGGGAGCGTTAGGTTGCTATAATAATAAGTGAGAAAGGGATTAGGTAAAGCACGTCTGGGAATGCGCTGCGCAGATTTGCATTAACTCGTTCATCCCTTTTGGCAGCGGGCAAGCTGAGAGGGAGGCTTCAGTGTTTCCATTAGTGCAAACTTTGCAGCAGGCTTCTTTCTGTCAAGCTCCCCGCACTCCCTGAAGAGAAAACTGGTAATCACAGGCACTCCCTCACTCCCTTGCATGTGTTCCCTGCACCGCAGGAGTGTCCAGGGAGCCCTGCACCCCAACACTCTGATGCCACAGTGTTGCAAGCGCCCTGGGTCTGGATCCTGGCAGATCCAGCCAGTATTTGTCCTCCACGCAGCACATTTATTCCACTGGTGAAGCAGCTGCAGGGAACATGTTTAGATTTGGGGTTTTTGCAGTACTGTTGCAGCAGGATAGGGTGACCAGATAGCAAGTGTGAAAAATTGGGATGCTATTTTTTTTGTGGGGAGGGCGGAGGGCATATAGTCACCTATATAAGACAAAGCCAACCCTAGGATGCATGGACATTCAGATTTTATTTTTCTGCAGAAGGATGAGTTAAACCTGTTCCCTGTTTAACCAGTGTAATTGGTGGAGTCGGGAGCCAAACATTGACCTGACTTAGCAGACTGCAGATCCTTGGTGCAAGTATTTGCAGTACTCCTGTGCTGGAATGGGTTACAATTAGGGAGGTTGGGCAAAAAATTAGCCAGTATCCAGATACCGGATCTAGGAGTTTTCAGCACTGTTGTGCTGGGATGCATCATGTTCTGATCCCAGTGGTGTGGTGAGAGTGGCTATGCTTATTGTCAGTTGGGAGTAGGTGTCAAAAATTGGCTGAATCCAGACGGATTCAAGTACCACTTCTAAAGGTTTTATATGCTGATGCTTATGTGTCAGGACCTGTTTCTTTTGTTGCAGTACAGCAGGTAGGATTATTCTCCATTAAGCTATGAAATTTGGGGAGCAGAACCTATTTATCCTGTTCCTTAAACAATTATTCTTCCAAGTCATCGGACAACCCCTAAGAAAGTACATTTTGCAGGGAGAGCTTACCTTTTTTGTAAGTAATGCGTTTTAATACTAATATTAATATAACTTGGGTCCTCACTGAAAGGAATTTGGTTTTAATTTTTTTTTAAATCTGAGCAATGTAAATTATGCTAAAACAAGGTGATTTACAAAAGTGTGTATACTCTTAAAAACAAAAATGATGTGGTGACAGGCCTGCATTTCTTTGTTTAAATGAAATCTTTAGAAAATCAAGGAACAAGCTGTGATCGAGTCATTTGATCCTCAAGAAAATATTCAGCTGTGCGGTAACAAACTTCTACATAAATCAAGTGGATGTTTAGAATATTATGAATTACACATAATAATACAAATTTAAGTGTCAGCATTTCCACCACCTTGACCCTCAGTGTGTTTGTACTTTCATCTGCAGATGAGTCACCAAGCAATGACTGGAAACTCAACTGCAGGTAAAGAGTGCCCTCTGCTGTTCTTTTATTAAAACAGATGTTAGTGCATTGTCTATTAGATCAAATTTTATTGGAAGAGTGGAAGGCTCCTATTACAATGCTATTTCCTCTTTATTGTTTTGGGATAGCTGCAGGGGGAAAAAGGAGGAGGGGAGATGATTTGCAGGAACCTATTAACTGCATTTTTTTGGTTAAGGTGCAATTTCTAATTTAGAATCTTGGATATAGTTGCCAAAAAAAAAAACTTCTTTGCAGCCTTAGTCTCTAAACTGTCTGTAATAATGGCATAAGTATCAGGGCATGACAGTATAGTCAGGAATTAATATGGTATCAAAAACATTTATAATGTATTAAACACTTTAGTGTAATCTGACCTAGAATCAGACAACACTATATGTCAACTGCTATCAGCTGCAAAGGACCGTTCATACAAACTGTGGTAATTTATAATCCTTTCTGTTACCTGCTGTCTAACTGACTACCTGTCTAAATAAATACCAGTGTATTTGAGTACTTAAAGTCTATTTAATTAATAAGGAAGATCAAACCTGAATGGTTAACAAATACCAGATGTGTTCTCACCTTGTTGATAGCAACTAAACATAGTAAACATACTATGGAAATCAAACAACAGCCACAATGTATATTGACCTTTCTCTCTTAAGAAAAGTAACAAAAGTGTGGAGAGGTTTCTTCACATGAAGGCATAAAAAGCATGGAAGTTAGGTGAAGAGAAATAGGGATAGAATATTAATAATTCTAATTGGCATCCAAAGAATACCCTTATTTCCACTTAGCATGATGATAAGGTGCCAGAGGTGGTTTGTTATATTGTTTTCCCATGACTGTAATGAAAGAGGGAGATCAAATATAAATATTAGCAAGATTCTTGGCTGACATTCATTACTGAAGAAGAAATAGTTGGTCCTATTCCTGTGTGGGATTGCTATCAAAAGCAAAAAGATACTGCCTGGCATTAATTCCTGTATATCTCCTTTTCTGATGCTGAGTTGGCATCTGGCACAGTCTGGAAGAGCAGCACATACTTGGTCATGGTCTTTATAGACTGGAACTCTTCTGAGTCAGAGAGACACAAGTTAACATAAGTAAAGGAGACTGTGGATAACTGGATTTGATTATTGTGTCTAGATGAAGTCCTTGTTTTCTGTTAGTATTCCTGTTAGTTTTAGTGTAGGCAGCTTGTACAAACTGTGACTCTCTTCATTGTTGCTATGAACCAGCCATTAATAGATGAGCTAACTAAAAAGGGGTCATGAGTCATGCTAAATAATAAGGGCCATATTTAATGCTATCAGCTCTGCATTGCAGATTTTTGAAATGTAGTTTTATTTATGCTTCTCAGATGCCAACATTAGCACCATACCTAATAAAGGATCCGCTAAGTCTTCTAAAAAATATGACTTTGCAGACCTACATGACTTTTTTGTTTATGTTAGAAGAGTCCCAAAAAGGGATATGGTTTGAACAAAGTATGTGGAATCAGCAGAAAACAACATTGTACTGTTGTACCAGCAAAGAAAAAAAATGGATCTAGGGAGAAAATTATTAACATAAATTAATGTCAGCCTTAGCTAGAATAATGTGCATTCTTCAGCATCCACCACAGTTCAGTCACTTGAGAATTTTCTCACTGTATACTCTATGGGATTTTACACATCTGTCAGCTAAATTTGAGTTCCAAATGCAAAATCTAGCACTCAGACCCATTATGTGGATTTCTGACACCCCCTGGAGGACATTGGGTCCATAAACTAATGAATGAATTACAATGAATCATCAATATAATATTTTATGTGTGTGACAAACACAGTCTTGTTCTAATATTATTCATGTATTGTGTATTATTACAGTTCTCACTTTTCTCTGACCAGCTCTCTGAAATGTCAAATAATAAAAATACTACTCGTATGCATGCATTATGTTCAAAACTATATATGTAACAAATAATTTGGCATCAACTTTTTAAATTTCATACCTGTGGGATGAGCAAAATGGGTACAATTTACTTTTAATTCCTTTACATTGTCATGTCTGAGCAAAATGGAATGGAAATTGCTTATACAAAATTTCAGACAGTATTTCAGCAAGGTGACATTTGTTACACCTAGGCTGTCGTTCCATAAATATATATTGTTATAGCTCAATCTTTGATAAATTATCACATCTGAAAAATGCCTCATTTGACTGACGTATGCTGTGCTTCAAAATGCTGCAGCTCTTATGCATGATGATACAGCAAACAATTATGTATGTTGTATTGCTGGGCTGTGTAATTTGGTATTTAGAAGCATATTTATCATTCTGTGTTAAGGAATTGAAAGAACACTAGGTTGTTGTATGGAGAAAGTTTTTATAACCTTTTTATAGCACTAGATACTAAAGTTACTCAAAATTAAATAAATAATAATAATAATAATAACAAAACATTTCAGAATTTCAAAGTAGTTTCTTAGAAATCAGCACAGACCTATTTTATTAATTTTAACTTTTTTTAATCAAAATGTTTATTGAAAATCATAGAAAAAAGGTACCAAAAATATCATTTTCCAAAACTTGTGTTTTCAGTAAACAAAAAATAATTGATAATCATTTTGATAACAGTTCCAGTAACATGCTTGGTAACAATTTCATTTAAAAATGGTGTCCCGAAATTAATTAAAAATAAAATGTTTTGAAAAATTCAACAATTTTTCATGAAATAATGACCAGGAAAGTCAGTGTTTCAGATGGAAAGGCAGCAGGCAACACCACAGCAACAAAACTGAGATGGAGACATTCAGGTTTTCAGTCGAGGAACAAGGCAACACCTTCATTAGGGCACGATGGCCATAGAGGATCAGGCCTGCTGGAAATGTGCATAGTCTGGACATTTTAAATGGGATTGCTTACTGATTAAAACTGCTGCTGGGCAGATTGGTGCAGAGAACAGTGACACAAGCTGTCTGTCAGCAAATTCTAGGCCACTACGATATCTGCCTGCCATTGGAGGGAGTAGTGTCTATCTGCTTGGGAAGGATAAGTGAGTCTTATGTAATAACCTAATTTATTCTGGAGCACAAGTTCCTGTTTTACCTGAAAGGTTATAGAAAGAAGCTTCCACGAAAAGACTACAGAAATTAATTCCCTACTCTGTGATGAGCAAATGGCCAAAGAATGAATGAAATGGGCAATTGGCAAGACACTGCAGAAATTGACAACCTTACGGGATTTTATTGTGGCGTGGGACTCTGATCAAGGATCATTGGTTAAGACTGATTTTCTGGTGAGGTATGGAGTTAACCTCAATACAGTGGATAAAACATTCATTGTAATTGGAATGATGACACTGGCAGAGGATGTAATAATCCTCTCAAGGGTGGAATGGGTAATTCCAGCCTAAGTAACAGGTACAGCAAATAATGACAGACTGGGAAAATATTATGGAGCCAACCGGTGAGACATTGGGACTTGCTGGTGGCACGCTGTCTTGGAACCACAAAAAAGGGAGCTATATTGCTCCTAGTAGCTAATTTAGCGACAGAACCTCAGATTCTAAAGCAGTGCAATAAATTAAGGGAGGTTTCTCCTTTTTCTGGAAAGAAGGGGATAGTAATGAAAACAGTGAGAAACCACCCTATCAAAATGGGCCAAAGACAAGAGCCCATCCCCTCCCAATCAGATTTTGACAAGAAGGTTTATGGAAATGTAGGTGCCATATCTTGCATTCCAAATACAATCAAGATGGATGCAGCAGTAGAGGCTACTACATGCTGCCTGTTTGCATATGTTATTCCTGAGAGGGATGAAGTAGTGTGTCAGGATCTGGCGATGAAATTGGAGCAACACAGAGATCCTTTCTTACAGCAAATCCAAGGGAGCATTTTTTGGCTCTCTGGCCAAATAGTCAGGGTTCAAACAATAGAGTAGGAAAGCCGATCATTGTCCTTCTGATAGTGCTCTAGATGTTGAAAGTATTACATATGACCAGATGAGCAGACATCTTGGGGTAGAGAAGCTCACAGCTACATATCATCCAGACTGTTCAGCTAGGATGGATCTTCCAGATCTTTGATATTTAATAATCATCCAAGAACAGATACTTGAGGGACCCTCTTAAAAACACCAACAAAGGATGTTGATTCTCCATTAATTTATTTTTTAAATCTATCAGTTAATCAGTTTTTAATCCATTTAGTCTGAGCTACATTGATTTTGTATAGGGCTATGTGATGGGGTGTACAAACCTCACACTGGGCAAAGAGCAGTTAAGGAACTGCTGTGGGCCTAGCCAGCCCCGCCTCGCCCTGCCACATCTGTAGGAAATGCTCCAACTGGAAGAGGAGTTAAAAGGCAGGAGAGTATCTCATTTGGTGACAGCCCAGGGAAGAAAGCAGACCTTCAACCTGCAGCTCCAGCAGAGGAGAGCTGAGGGAAAGGCAGAATCTCACCCCATGACTACTGCCCAAAGGGCCCTCTCTGAAGAAAAGGAGGAACTGCTTCAAAGACAACCTGAGAGGGAAGCATTCCCTTCTCCCTCTCATATGCACTCTGAATTTTATTAATTCCCCTTTGCTTTGTTTGGACTACCCCCCAGCCAGGGCCAGCCCTAGACCAAATGGCACCTCAGATGAGGAACGTCTTCAGCTCTCCCCCTTCCCATATTTGTTAAACTTTTGAATGCCTTATTTGTTATTGCATTTGTAGCCCATTTCATGACTTTGATGCACGATTTACGTGCATGATTTATCCCTGTTGTATAAAATGGTAAATTTGCATGCTAGTATCTGCAAATAAAATATATATATAAGCAAATAAAATACATATATAAGCAAATAAAAATGTGTTTGCTCTAAGCTTATAAAAACGTTTTAATTTTAAGAGTAACTGAAATGTACTAACATCAAGAAATTGAAATGTACTAACATCAAGAAATCGAACATTGGGTGGACCAGTATTAAATAGTGTTATAGCAGGGGACAGCCTTAGAATGTTAACCCTAGTTCTTTAGTTCAAAAGGTCACTTTTCTTGCCTTTGTCCTCGTGAAGTGAAGTGCAGCGTTAGAGAGATCCAAAGAACAGCCAACGGCATTTTCAAGTGATAAAATAGCAAGTGATGTCAGTCTCTTGTCAGCCATTTTCGATCAAGTATATGTTTCAATGAGCCTGAGCTTCAAAAACCTGCACTCACCACTTGCGACTGTGACTGGCAGTGTGAGCAGAATCCTCAAAGCGATCCACACATTAGGAAAAGGGCCTGTCAGCTCTGCATCATGAACAAATTGGAGAACTTAGAGTGGAGAGTGCTTCCCTGTGGCAAAATGTGACGGATGTTGTCCCATTTGACATAGAGATCTTTATCATTGACATCCAAACATTCCCCATGTGTCCTTCAGAGTCTGGTGAAGGTTTGTACAATTGTTCAAGTATGTTTTCTTGTCTGCTGGCAGTTTACTAAGGTCATACAAAAAACCCCAGGTCTTTTTGTGGTGCTTTATTTGTCTGAACCTTTCTTTGATGGACTCTCAAGCAGTGTTAACGAGCAAACAAAAAAACTCCCACTTGAATTTGTCTTTTGAGCTTCCCATCATCTCATCTCTGCCCTCGTAACCAAACTATCACTTCTTCCGATGAATATGGGTTTCCTGGATGAGAAGCTCAACTCCTAAGTTTTCTGCCATTTTGTTGACAGCAGTGATGGCATCTTCAAATCCATTGTCTCTGTATACCACAACAAAATCAAGACAGCTTCTCATCAAAGTAAGTAGTGGTCACGATATCCATCAACTGAGTTTGTAATGCCTTTTTTACAACGTTTACTTGGAACAGGATATTGTGCCTAACCAGAATTGAGACCAGAAATTTGAAGTCAGTGATCTGATTTGCGAGGCTTTGTGCCTCGCATCAGATTCCAGCCTCAGCTTTACTTGACTACGCCAGTTCCATTAGGGCGTCGTAAACCACAGTCACTTGGTACCTCACTGGCCTAATGCTGCCAGTTCAGCTCTCTCAGCTAGTGTCACTTAGCAGCTTCCTGGTCAGATTTGTAACATTGCCCGTGAGGATCTTCCACCTGATAGTTGATGCTGAAAACAGGATGTATATCGTTTGCAGTACTCTGAAGAGAGATATTGAATCTAAAGAAGATGACACTGCATCTGACACACCCAGGTTGAGGGAGTGGCAGCCACAAGGCACGAAGAAAGGTCTTGGATTCAGTGCAAGGATCCTTGCCTGGATGCCATTGTTTCTTCCCTTCATGTTCACGCCATTGTCGTAGCCTTGGCCACAGCAGTCCTGAAGTTACTTTTTATTATCATTCAAAATGTTCATACACAGTTCTGTTAGGTCTTTTCCAATAGAGTCATCCACAGACAGAAACAGATAAACTTCCTTTACTTGGATACAGCCATTCTCGTCGTCAACAAATCTTACTGTAAATTACATCTTTTCACTGTGACTAATGTCAGGAGTGCAGTCCATTGTTACTGCATAGTACTTCGCTTTACCAAGCCACATCAATATGTTATCAAGCACCTTCTTTGCCATAAGGTCAGTCAATTCGTTTTGAATTGTTTTGCTGCAGTAATAGTCCATAGCTTCTTTTGGACTACTCGATGTAGGTGCTTACGCATAACATTGTCGTATTTCCCAGGGAGCTCTACCAAACTGAAGAAATTATTATTATGTTCAGTGAACAACTTATCTGACGAGCCCCAGAAAGCCAAATTTTTCTTTGCAAGGAAGAGGGTAATTGAGATCAGATGTTCGAGCACGTGCCTCCAATCCTGGGTTTCTACATTAACAATGCACTGGTTTTCTGTATCCATGCATTTATTCAGCTTGAACCTGGACTCTACCTCCATCCATTTGGAGTAGGCTATATAATGACCAGATGACTTTTCATGTTGCTTCAGAGTATCAACTAAGTTATGCCAGTAATTGTACCTGGAAAGCACAAGCAACGATTTGGCATTCTTGTCAAATATTTTGCAACAAAAACAGAACACTTTGTCAGTTGATTTTGAGTAAATTAGCCAACGCTGATTCAGTTTCTCACTATTCTCGAGCATGCTTTCTCAGTGAGACTTTGAGAAGTGTCACTGCTTATTTACTGGAAATGCCATATCCTGACCCATTCAAAATTGTACAATCAATATCAGCAAAGTTTAAGATTGCTGGCCATAAAGTACAATCTGATGTATCGATTTGTAGTGTGCAATTTCTGTCATAATGCGAGGCTGATTCTTCTGTATCGTTTCTCTCCTTTTCATGTAAACCAAATTTTTCTTTGTTATCATTCTCCTTTATGCTGCCAGGAAAACTCCATCACTTTCCTCACTTATCCTCATTCCTTATCTTCAGGTAAATCTGCTAATTTAATTGCCCCTTGCTGTAAACTAGATTGCAGTTGAATTTTTTGCTTCCTTTATG
This sequence comes from Emydura macquarii macquarii, assembly GCF_026122565.2. Taxonomy (NCBI): domain Eukaryota; kingdom Metazoa; phylum Chordata; order Testudines; family Chelidae; genus Emydura; species Emydura macquarii. The sequence continues at coordinate 2,087,370 of NW_027133181.1, read as the reverse complement.
AAGGTCCTGAAAGCTTCTTTGAGGGCTTTTTTAATTTTCTGTGGGGGAAAACAGACAGTATTAGGGAGAGCAAAAGTCCATATTCCACAGTCTTAGAAAGTCATCACACATGTTAAGCATGGCAAAAGAAGTAACAGTATTTCTTTTATATTGTTGTGTAGATAAGCATTCAATAGACATCTCTGGCATCTCATTAAATATGTTCTTTATTAGTCACTACTTACACTCTTCAAGTCTTAAAAGAAAAGTACACTTTAATAATTATACATAATATCGCAGCTGGTCTCTCACATCACCTCACTTCATTCTTATATCTCACTGACTGACTGGCGATGCCCCACCCCTTTTATACCCATAAGGGTATGGTTGACAACATTCTAAGAGATTCGAGGAAAATGTAGTTCTCAGAAAGTCTGGAAGGTTCCACAAGATTCTGCAAAATTCCAGAGCATTCTAACAAGTTAGTGAAAAATGAATCCACATACAGAAAATTTGAAACGTTTTATTTCAAACATTCTATTTTCCCTTTTGTCGCTAACAAAAACAGCACCCCAAGCCTGGTGCCCCCGAATCCCAGCATGCCGGGCAGTCGCCTGGCTCACATGCCTCTAAATCCAGCAGGGAAAGCCCTAGGATGGATCTGGCCCAAGAGGATGGGCCACACTGAAGAATGAGGCAGTTGCTGCCCAAGAGAGCAGGAGAGCTGCCGCACTACATGCAGTCACCAGAAGGTGCCTTGTAGTGAGCAGACACCCTTCATGCCACCTAAACCAGGACAACAACTTTGGGACGATCATGGGGGAAGGAGGTAATAGGAAGTGGCCCAGGGAGGGCAGCCTTAAGCAGCTCCTGGTTGTCATATCACTCAAAGGTCCCTAGGTTGGAGCCTGGGGGAGTGGGAGGGCCTGGGCTCCCCTAAAAACAACCCCCCTACAAGTCACAGGCCTAAGCCCTGATCACTAGGTGATGCTACCTAACCAACTAACCCCTGAGCGAAGACCATTACAGACTATTATTTCATCAGAATGGCATGCCTCACTGAAATCTAAGTATCAACATTTATCTCATTGCAAGAATCAGTTTTGGGGTCTTTTTTTTTTTTTTTTTTTGCTTTTTTACAAAACCTGTTTTCCATAGACTCATGTTGATTGGCATTAATTATGCTACTATCGTTTAATTCTTTACTGATTTCCCATGATTTTGCCTGGCGTCAGGCTAATTACCTATAGTTACCTGTGTTTTCCTATTTAGCCTTTTTAAACATTGGCAAAACATTAGTTTTTTCTCAGTCCTTTAGGAATATTTCCTGGTGTTGCAAGTTTTGTTAAAATCAACATTAGTGATTCAGAGAGCTCGTTGTCCAATTCCTTTAATACGCTTTAATTCTTATAATAACATACAGCATCCTACAAAAGCATATTTGCCGCTCTTTTGTGCTACTGAACAATCCTTGGCCTACCTCTTATCTTGACATCCTCAGTTGTTATAGACTCCATACTGGACTACATAATCTTGTATGTATCTTTCAAACAATTGGAACTAATTTACACAAATATTTGCTCTCTTATAGAATTCTTTTCCCTTTCACTCTGAATATGAAGCATATATTGGTAGCCTCACAGATTGGTCATTTCATCACACCACAATGCTCTAGAAAGCAAGTCATGGGTTTATGGAGATGGCAAGTTGGCTACAGTCAAACCTTCTGACTAAAGATACCGTATGGGGGTTGTACTTGCATTAAACACTGGGCTATGAATAATGTTTTCAAATACCTTAAAATACCTTTGATCAGCGTCAAAGAAGTAATTGCCCATTTTTATTCAAAATGGTTTCAGATATTAGGGGGCAGATTTAAAGCTGGTGTAGCTCCACTGAATTCTGTGGAACTATGCCAATTTACAACAGCCAAGGATAAGCCCTTGATGTGTGCACTGTAAACTTTTTTCATTACATTTGTTTCTTCTTAATGAAACAAACTAACGTTTTCATCCTCAGTGTTCTAGCCTGGGTGTTTCCAGGAACCTTTACCACTGAAAGTGGTCTTGCCATTACCCTCAAAAAACATCAATTGATAATTAGTTTTTTTTTAAAGCCTTCCTTACATGTTTCAATGCCAGCTCTAGCTGGCTTGTTTTATTGGCTAATAAAACTCAGCAGAGGTGATATTTCTATGGTCTGGTATTTTATTGAAGGTGCTGAGGCAGCTAAATTGCTTCAGAACTGTAGATGTCCTCAAAGTGGCCTAAGAGATCAGCTTTCAGGCAATTTTTGTCATAAGCTCATTTTGGAATCTGTTTCCTCAAAAGTTTTACTTTGGGCCCTAGACTAGCAAGGTAATCAGAAACTCTGTGTCCTGTAATAAAATTGTGAATTTCCCACTGTAAAGCTTGATGGCAAGTCTGGGTTTTTATTAAAAATATGGTTGCAAAGTATAAGAATTCCCTCACTTTCTCTAACCACCCTATATTCAATCCCTGAATTTTCTAGGTTGTTTTTTTATCACCTCTCTATTTGGAAAAGAATGGTGGGGTTTTTTGTTTTTGGGGTTGTTGGGGGTTTTTTGAGTGGGGGAGGGAGTTGGGGTTTTTTGGGTTTTTTTTTTGTTTGTTTGGTTAGTTGGTTGGGTTTTTTTTTTTATTTCCTAGTCTCATTTTAGAGAGTTCTTTTTCAACAGGGCTGCAATAACTCTTGTTTTGATGGATGAGAAATTCTAATCAAATCTCTTCTATTCTTTTCTTCAGATGCTTCTGTGCTGATTCATTTTTAGGTATTGCATTTCTAATTTGAATTCTAGTGGGGGCAGTTACTAGATTGCCTACATTTTCCTGACTTCCCTTTTGATGGCATATTAATGAAGTATCGGTATAAGACTCCTTTCAAAGCCTGATCCAAAGGCCCTCGAAATCAGTGGAAAAACCCCAATTGATTTCATTGGGCTTGGATCAGGTCTTTATATTATAAGATAGCTATCTAACTTGTGTGATGTTAGGAAATATTTTCTTTGCAGCTTAATCCAGGGCAATAGCAAGGATTGTAACACAGCAGTGCATTCTGATTGTTCAGTGCTATATTCAGATTATCTGATAGGGGCTTTTGCTGTTATACTATATGTTTAGTAATACAATAAAAACAAACTCCAAACAATTATGTTATTCTGATTCTGAACAACAATATACAATCATAGGTATGGATTATGAATACATCTGCTACTGTTGTGTTTTCCTGGTAAATAAAGCTATGGTTAAGGTTACATTGAAACTTTCAGTATAGCCCACTGATCTCAGGAACTTCTGACAAATACTTTTGTGGGGTTGAAACTTTATAATGACCTTCATACAGAGGATCTTTGAGTGATCCTTGAGATGAGGGAAATGATCTCTATTGGGCATGGAGCATAAGAACAGTCACTCTACCACTAGCACACATGCACACACACACACAGACAGAGTTTTGGGTTATTGAGCTACATAGTAATAAGCATTCTGGTTATGCCCCCTGTCGGTCAGCTTGCCCACTATAGCAACCAGAGATTCTCCACAGCACACAGGAGGTATAGCCCTCCTGTGTAATTCCTCTCCTTAACTCTCTTCCCCACCTCATACAGTAAAGCCAGTGTAAGTCCATGCATTTCAGTCCTACTGTGACTATGTGGGAACGAGACATATACATGCAATGTTCTAGAAAAGAATGCGTCTTTGTCATCTAGCCAGACAGAATGGTTTATACATATGCTATGTTCAGCTATGGGAACATTGTCATTGCTCTGCCTTTTGTGCTTTTAAATGAGTACCATTAATTTTGCATTAACTCAGGGCCAGTTCAGCCTAAGTAAGAACATCTGAATCAAGCCTTAAGGGCCTGACTCAATGCCCAGTTGTTTTTGCCACCTCTTTGTTTGGAAAAGAATGGTGGGTTGTGTGGTTTTTTGTGGAGAAGGGAGTTGATTTGTTTTATTTTTTTTGTTTTGTCGTGAGGCCTGACTCAATGGCCAGTTGTCTTTCCCTTGACTTTAATGGGTGCTGAATCAGTCCCTTTAGTGTTTTGCATTTAATATTCAAGTGGTGTTTGGGGGGTCAGGTGGGGGGGGGACATTAAAATATTTTTCCAGCTATCTTCATGTTCTTTAGGAATATATCAGTCTTAAACCTGTAGTTTCATATTTTTAATATCTGTTGTCTACTACAGTAATTTTAAATCCCCTCTCACAATTACAGTAATCAATAACACTTTCAACAGCATTCCACTAGCTTTTTAGTTTAAGGCTTTTTAATAGTTCATGGCCTGGCTGCTGGTGAAAACCTGTTGAAGTCAGCAATCGGCACAGGTTGTAAAATGCTTTCAAAGACTTACTCTGCAATCCAGATACTACATTCAATAGCATCTCACCTGAAGAGAGATTACTTTTGGATTTCAGTTTCTATGAAAAAAGTGTAATTGAGTATTCCAACTGCTCCCATTCCAGCCTCTTTCAGAAAATGAACTTAATTGAGTCCCTGTGACTCATTAAAAGAAAAATGATTTAGTATGCTGGTAGAAGGTGGAAAATCCTCAAGCTGGTCATAGCAAGGAAATCCAGAAACCTTAATTATAAGTAGAATATACTCTAATCCTTTCACTCAAGTTTATCTGTAGACTCTCCTTTGTGCCCTTAAACCACATTCCTGTTTTGGATTGTTGCAGAGGTTCACCATTCCCACCAAATTTAAACTCAACCTACCTGAAAACTCTAGGGCTACTCCCCCCCTTTGTTACAACAACCCCAACTGCATGACACACCTCTACTAACTGGTGTAGAGGGCTATGGAGAGCCAGAACCTCCCTCCCTACCAGTCTATCTGCAAAGGGAATGAGGAGGAGACAGAAGTGGGGAAAGAATTCCTACACTATCTTTCCCCACAACACACCCACACAGCAGATAGGCATACCATGTGTTTGTAACAGCACTGCCTTTTATAACTAGCAGCAGATGTTAATAATACTGTTACTTAAGGTACTTTGGCTGGAGAAGTTGATGAAAATCATGTGACATCTATTTGGATTAATTTATCATTATCAGCTTTGTCTTTCCTTTTGTACAGGTAACATCCAACATGTGCAGGGCTCATCCCCTGAACCCGTAGATTATTTTCTTACCAGCTTTAATCCAATTGACTAACCTGTGCATGCAATACATGTGCTAAGGTATTTCAGTAGGCACCTCTTAATCTGAAGAATTATAAAACCAAATATGATGAGTCCTCATTTTATTTATCATTCTGAAAAGGATTATATATATATCCCATGACAGAGTTACTGCAGAAATCTAACTTTCACTGTTTGTGTTCTAGTCATGAGTTCTTTTATTTCATGATTTATGAGATGAACATATTGGGGCATTATGGCAAAACAATATCCAAAGTTACACATTTTATAATCTCATTATCATGGCTAATTTGGTGTGCAAATTTAGATAATAAACCATTTGTGCATATGCTTTATCTTTATAGCATTAGCTAAATTTTAATATAAATTGATTTTAATTGGATAATGAAGCTCATATTTGCATGCGGAAATAAATATTTTCATAAGTGCAGTTAAATGCTTCTTGCAATTGAGAGTAAGGTATTTCACCTGCCTACTATGCATCAGACTGAGTTAAAAGCATAATTAGAAATGAAATAGCAGATATTACAGAAAATTCAAAGTTTTGTGTCTCCTTGTTCACAAACATACACATTTATTTCTCTTTGGACCTGTATTTTCCATATGAGCTTTTAAAAGCATCTGTTTTTGCCTTTCATTTAAACAATAGGCTTTGTAACCAACAAAATTAGGTGACAGCTTGTTTTAAATGTTGGGAAGACAAAAATATTAATTACCTTTAACTTTATTTTTCTGTGCATTCTCTCAACTCCTCTGGAGGCAGCAATGGTGAGAGCCTTGGAATGGAGTACATGTACAGAATAATTAAGGCACTGAGAGGCACTCAGAATACCTATTAAACAGTGGAGACTTTTTAGTTAGGGCATATATGCCACAGTCTTCTACTGAATGAAATTGCAGATACTGTACAACATACTGTAAGTGTGAAAGTTTCTATCTGAACACATTGTCTGATAGCACCATGCTATTCAAAGCATGACTGAAGAAATCTGGTGTCTGGTTTGGAAGTGAGGATTTGGGAATGTAAAAAATAGCTATACAAGAATTTTACTTTTTGCAAATCTTTCTTTGCTTCTAGAGTTCTTACCCTAGAATTGTTCCAGTTGTTGATCATTTGTTTTGGAATTTGCCAGAGAAACCCAGCTTGGCCTTGTCATCATCAATCTTCTACTGGAATTATATGGGAATGATTTGGATTACTTGAATTGTTATATTTGTATTTTCCATGTTAGTTTCTTTCTAAACTGCATGAATGTTGCAGACACACACCCTCATGTAAAATTCCACCTTGGCCTTTATTTTTTTCTAATGAAGTTACATAGTATTTCCTACAGTAAAATTCTACTCTAATGCCCACATATCTCCATGTGCTGGACCAGCAGATCTCATTTAGAACTCTCCTTTATCTGCTCTTCAAATCTGCCTGGTGCAGATATGTTTGTGGGAGGATTTGAAGTATGCATGGTCTCTGTACATAACTGGGGTTCAACAAATAGCTAGATCCATATGCGGAGTGTGCTTTCTTGTGGGTCCTAAAGACAGTTTCCCACTCTGGTTGGTTCCCATTGACCAGCCTTCTTTGTTTTCCTCATCTTGAAGGCACAAAAAATACCTTTAGGATGGGCCTCACTGACTTTATACCAGCATACACAAATGTGTATCTCTTTTCTTTCTGCCCATTCCAGATATCAAAAGGATTGCTAAATACTTTACCCATACCTCCTTCTATACATGTCAAAGGCAGCATTAAAACATAAGAGATCATTGATGAGGAGACCAAATCAGAGGGTACAAATGGGAAAATGTGTCTGTGTGCCCGAAAGTGGTATCTCACAGAAAAACTCACTGTACATGCCATAATAGCCTTATTAGGTGCTATGTGGACTGAATTTTCCATCAGTTTTCCTCCAAATATCTCCAAAACTATGCTGGAAATATGGAGAGAAGGGGCTCATGCCCCAGTCCGGATGCAAGTAAAAAAAAACCCTGTCCTGACAGCCATAATACAACAACATGTATATAGACATGACAGCCTGCAGTCCGCAGATAGAGTGCTACAGTATTGAAATGAAGCTTATTATTCTGAGGGCAGACCATGTTGCAGTCACTTAGGTCCAATCACAATCTCTCTGGTTTTCACAAGCTTGAAATCACTCACTGCAGAAAGAATCTGTATTGGGCAATCGGGAAATGTCAATATATTTTACTTCCTGAAGCATGGTGTCAGACAACAAACTGTTCTGGATTTTGCTGTTCGGGGAATGCATTTTTAAGAGATTATGTCAAATGGGGTTACATCTGTGTCTTTGAATGCCTTCATTCTGTGTGGTTAACCTTTTGACTGCTCAGTGTCTTGATGTACAGACTGTAGCTTTTCTTGTGTTTTTTTGTAAAACAATCTGGATTGTATCTGTTGCAAGCTTTCACCTCAATTTTGTGGTGAGACATTTTCTCCAAGGTGTGACCATTTTGTGTTCTTGATTGAAACTGTTTGCTTTGTGATCTTTCCATTAGCAAATATCCAACATGTATCAGAGCTGACTGGAAAATAGCTATCAAAACATTTGTTGGTGGAAAAAATGGGGGAGGAGGTCAAGGTGATGGTGGTGGAAGAAATAGATCCGAAAATGTTTAAATAACCTTTTCCTGTTTGCCATCTCACAGTAGTGGCTACATATATTCCTTTCCAGGTTCAAATAGCTTCACCTTTGTCATCTTTTGCACACCCTTTATTTATACTCAGAAGTGGAATATCTCTTGTGACACATTTGGGATGTTAAGAATTGCAAAGGGGTGTAATGAACAAAAAACACACTCATTTGGCTAAATCATGCTTTTTCCTAGAAACATTCAGTGTGACGAGGGAGGCTATGGTGTAAGATCAGTGCATATGCCTTTGTGGAAAATGGAAGTACCCGAAGGACAGTTTCCATTCTGAAATATAGATAAAGTCACTATTTCTGCTTGCAGGATTCTGCTTTGTTTATAAAAACATGTGCTGTGTGCTTCCCAGTGAATGATTTTTGGTGTGAAATGTGTTAACTCTTGTTTCCCCAGAAGGATGGATGCACTATGAAATGGTCTCTATGTTTAATATGAAAAATAGTTGATATGGATAATCTTTTGCAGCTTGATCCATACAGCATTGGATCAAGTCAATGGGAGACTTTCTGTTGATTTCAACTGACATTGGGCCTGACAAGAAAATATTTTTTCCAAAAGTGAAATTGTCCTGCTCTCATTTCTCTTTTCCTTCGGCAGAATGCTAAGGCCTTGTCTACAAGGCCCTGCAGTGTGGACTACAGCGGCAGTGCAATCTGAGTGTTGTGCTGTAACTGCTGTTTGAAATGGAACTACATTAATTTGAATTAGGTACTTTTTAATTTGCACTAGCAAGGTCTATACATGGTAGTTACAGCACAACACTTTAGTGTGTGCTACAACTCACATCCCTATAGTCTACATAACAAGGCCATGTAAACGAGCCCTACAGGATTCTTGCCATAGTGATAGTAACTGAATTTTTTTTTCCATCCAAAAGTTAGGGGAAGAGTAGCCGAAGAGAAAAACAATCTCTTGCTCTCCAACATCTGACCATCTACACTATAGTTCACAAAACAACTGGGTTAAGTGCTTGCAAGTGAGAAATCACACTTCTTTTAAAGAGAGACTGCATTTTCATGTTTACTGATCCTTTCTGACTGGTGGCAGAACTGGAAGGAGGAGAAAGCAAAAGATTGTGGGAGGGGACACCTTGGAAATAAGTGGAAGGCTAATCCTCAATTTATTATACAAAAAGTTAGAATAATAACTTTGTACTGCTGCCATATGAAATAAAGGAAGAGAAAAATATTTTGATTGCTATTGGCCAAAGGCTCATCCCACTAAACTGTTCAGAATTTTAAAGAGTTGGTTAATGTCTATGATCTTTAGAGATGAAACATCCTTCGCCAACTTGCCATTGTCCTAAAAGCAACTTACTTCTTAATCTTTCAGCTTTTTTTCCCCAAAAGGTAATTTAAAGGCAATTTTTCATTTAGCATGAGTAATCACATGCATATGGATAAAAAACTTACTGAACATAACCCTCATGCTTTGCACTGCTTCAGAGTGATTACTTTGTGATAACTCATTGTTCAGACAAACAGGTATTACAAGGACAAGTCTTCACCTGCAGTATGGTTAAATCCTGCTCTTGGATATCCCTCATTCATTAATCTCATGTATACAAAAAAATAAATGGCCAAGATTTTTAAAACAACTAGTGGGTTGGGATACCTCAGTTTCTGAATGACATCTTAAATGGACCTGATTTTTTAGAGGGTGCTGGTTTCAAGCTTTCTGAAAATTAGGCTCCTTTAAAGTGTTTCAATCTTGTCATCCTGCTATTGGAGAACCCTGAATCACTAGTCACTTTTGAAAAATGTTCACCACAATGTGTTCCTGATTATATTAGTTGTGAAATTAAACTGCAGCCTAATTTTAGATAAATTTGGATTTTCAAAGCATACTAGTCAGATGCCCAAAATAATATTTTTGGGCGGGGAGCACACTGAGAGGACTTTGTCCACCCCTCTGCCTACAGGCCCATTAAGGTTATGCTATCCCTTTAAAGCCCATCCTCCTAGCCTTCTGGCCAGTGCCAGCTAGTCTTTAAAGGCTATGTCATAATCTTCCAAAGACCTAGCAGCAGGTGTCCTGAGAAGTCTAGTGCTTGCCCTTTCTTTCAGTCAAAGGAAGAAATATCTGCTTAACTGTTCTTTAGCAATCTCATCACACAGCCCCTCTGGGGTTTCTGGTTCTATTCCTTGGGCATTGCATTGTCTCTCCAGAGCTAAGGTGTTTCTTCATGTTCCCAGCCTCTCTAGCAGCCCCCCTCACTGTCTAAGCTGCAGCTTTTTATCCCCACTGTTGCTGGTCAAGTGTTCAGCCACAGATGGGGAAATAGCTGCTCTGTTCATGAAGCAGATCCTCAAATAATCCATTCTGAGGCACTTGGAAGAGAGGGAAGGTGATCAGGATCAGGAACAGTCAATATGGATTCACCAAGGGCAAGTCATGCCTGACCAACCTCATTGCCTCCTATTATGAGCTGACTGGCTCTGTGGATGTGGGGAAAGCGGTGGATGTGATATACCTTGACTTTAGCAAAGCTTTTGATACAGTTTCTCACAGTATTCTTATCAGCAAGTTGAAGTATAGGTTGGATGAATGGACTATAAGGTGGATAGAGAGCTGGATAGATCATCAGACTCAGTGTAGTGACCAACGGCTTGATGTCTACTTAGCAGCCGGTAACAAGCAGAATGCCCCAGGGGTCGGTGCTGGGGCCAGTTTTGTTCAATATCTTTATTAATGATTTGGAGGATGGCGGTGGATTGCACTCTCAGCAAGTTTGCAGATGATGGATGGGAGGTAGGGATACAAAGTGACCTAGACAAATTGGAGGATTGGGCCAAAAGAAATCTGATGAGGTTCAACAAGGACAAGTGCAGAGTCCTGCAGTTAGGACAAAAAAATCCCATGCATTGCTACAGACTGGGGACCAACTGACTAGGCAGCAGTTCTCCAGAAAAGGACCTCGGGGTTACAATGGATAAGAATCTGGATATGAGTCAACAGTGTGCCCTGATTGCCAAGAAGGCTAACGGCATATTGGGCTGCATTAATAGGAGCATTGCCAGCAGATCAAGGGAAGGGATTATTCCTCTCTATTCAGCATTAGTGAGGCCACATTTGGAGTATTGTGTCCAGTTTTGGGCCCCCCACTACAAAAAGGATGTGAGAAGTTGGAGGGAGTCCAGTGGAGGGCAACAAAAATGATTAGGGGGCTGGAGCACAAGACTTATGAGGAGAGGCTGAGGGAACTAGGCTTGTTTTGTCTACAGAAGAGAAGAGTGAGGGGGGATTTGATAGCAGCCTTTAACTACCTGAAAGGGGGTTCCAGAGAGGATGGAACTAGGCTGTTCTCAGTGGTAGTAGATGACAGAACTAAGAACAATGGTCTCAAGTTGCAGTGGGGGAGGTCTAGGTTGGATATTAAGGAAAACTTCTTCACTAGGAGGGTGGTGAAGCACTGAAATCGGTTACCTAGGGAAGTGGTAGAATCTCCATCCTTAGAGGTTTTTAAGGTGCAGCTTGACAAAGCCCTGACTGGGATTATTTAGATGGGTTTGGCCCTGCTTTGAGCAGGGGGTTAGACTAGATGACCTCCTGAGGTCTCCTCCAATCCTAATCTTCTATGATTCTACGTTCATGAACCCCTTAGGGGCTGTGACAGCCTAGGGTTTATACACCCCATCAGAGGGAAGGTGGAAACCTTATTTAATAAAGAAACTTTGACAATCCAGATTTTGATCCAAATAACATCAATAAACGGTTTTATTATTAAATCTATTTATATTTTCCATATTAAAAACAGGTGGCAATTTTAGACATTTGCAAAATCATCATTACACTTAGAGATGAGTGAATAATTCAGACTCTGTTCCAATAAAGTACTTAAGCATGTCTGGGGTAGTCCCATTGCTTTTAATCAAAGTACTACAGTGCTTAGAGTTACACATGAACTTAAATGCGTTGCTGGATCAGGGCCTTTTTTTATACATTTCTGAATGTCTTCAAAAATCTCATTTTTGTTCAATTGATTCATTATTCAAAGTTATTGAATTACTTTATTTGAGAATTTCATTTTATTCATGGCTTTTTATTCGATATCTGATACTCAAAAGTTTGAACTGGGGTTCTTAGTTGCAAATGCTATGGTATGGTTTCTGTTCCATGTTTGGAAAGCATTACTATCGTAACCAGGTTGTGATTAAGAATAATGAGTATTCACAGAAAGTGGATTTAAAATTTGAACAAGCAAATGTAAAAACTAGAATTCTGTGATCATTCTGAAAGTAAAACTTTAATCTATGGCAAATTTCCACTCCTCAACTATTCACAGAAGCAGACATGAACATCTTTAATAAAACTTCTGAGGTGGCAGTGTGCTTTAGTGAATAGGGTATTGATGTAAAAGGCAAAAGACCTCAGTTCTGTTCCTGCCTTCACCACTGATCTACTGTATGACCTTAGGCAAGTCACTTCATTTATGTTTCTTCTCCCTGCCACCTGGTCTGTCTCCTCCATTTAGACTATAATCTCTTCAGAGTAGGGAATGTCATTTGTTATGCATTTGTATACAGTGCCTAGCACAACAAGGACCTGATTATGTTTGGAGCCTCTGGTCGCTACTGTAATTCTACTACTAATTTTTTATTTAAATTTGAACAAATAATTGCAGCGTTCACCCAGCTCTAGCTTCTAATTAAAACAGATTAGAACATAGTAGAATGAAGTTACAATGTCATTCACGTAGGGCATTAATTTTGCTAAAATGCTTCCTGTGACATATTAAAAATCTAAACAAATGATTGCTCAGTGTCATCAGATGACACTTTTTTTAAAGGGAGGTTAAATCACAAAGGTATTAATGCAGCATTTCAGATCCAAGTGTCAATGCATTTCCGGTAGGTGTTTTTCAGAAAATCAAACTTAATCGTTAAGCAGTTTATTTAAAAATAAATCAGTAGGAACTCTTTGTAACTATGTATATCTAGCTGTCTGCAGAATATTTTATTTATCTATAATTCCTCAGAGGATGTAATAGAAAAGGGCCCAGTTCCTCTGAGTTTCCCCAACTCAGAGTTTAACAGGGTTTAATTATCTTCACAGATGTAGGTCTCAGCAGGATACAGGTTTTTTGTTTTTGTTTTTTTGAGGTGGAGGAGGGTGTTCCATTTTATTTTCTAAAGGAACCGTGTTAATGATCTTTTTTTTAAAAAAAAACTAATGCAGTTAGTATTTTCTTTTAGTGTATATGTTAATTTGTCTGAACTGTGTTAGCCTAGAGCAAAGGAAAAAATGAGTTGTATTTCCAAGTAGGGTTGAACACAATATTTTATTTATCTAAAAGTTTATGCAGTATAGAGAACGACCTTTAATTGCTGTTTTCCCCAAGGCTCTGTATCACAGATTTCTGGAGGTTGTTATGGCAATTGTGTAACACTGGAGGCCGCTATTGTCATTTAGTTTTCTTCTGAAATTGTAAAGAGACATTAAAAATGTTGCCTGTGAGGTTCATTGATCCAAATCTAGCTCTTCCTCACCTCCAAACATGCAACTCTCTTTGCATATTCATCATTATGCCTATTTGACATAAAATAATTTTTGGCTTTTTTAGAAGCATATATATAACCATCTATATGAATTTCAACATTTAAATAATGTTATTCATTAGCAGTGTTCATGCTTCAGCTACAAAGAAGGAATCTTTATTAGTGTAAATATCATTTCCACACAGTGAAGAAGAACTGTGGAATAGCATCATGATAAAATAGGTATTACAATCAACTCTATAAAATTGTAGGGTATGTATTTGCTTTAAAAATTGTTTAGCAGTTTCTACATTTATTTTTGCTTTTGTCCGTGGACTAAACTTGATACATAATCTGACTGGTAAATCTTTGCTGTGGTTAGCTGATTGACTGGGGAAATATCATTGTAGAAAATTAGTAACCATATTTAAAATGAACTATAACCCCAATTTTCTTCACTAATTGGTACAATACATAATATATCATGCTAATCAGATTTAGTACCACAACAGTTATCGGAATCTGTTATCTCAAACTCCATGTTTTCCAAAACAGTCATGTACCCGGAAGGCTATTAATTATATTGAAATTACCTCCATTATCCAAAAGATCAAATTAAAGGTATCAATTTCCCCAGTACACTCATGAAGTAATATTTGACTCTGTCAGTCAGCAGAGAATGTGGCCCAAGATGTCTGACCTTTAGAAAACTTTTTTTTAACAGAATTGTGATGTGACAATGGTCTTTGCTTAATGCACTTCCTCTCAAACAACTATTTATACATCAACTGTTAAAAAAAAAAAAAAAAAAAAAAGCCATGCATGGATCAATGTCAAGCTGATCACTAGCAGAAGGGAATCCCCATCAGGCACAAATGCACAGTGGAGGAAGCAAAACCCTCTACACCAGAATTCTTACAATTGTGTAACATGATACTCTGGAGTAGACCATGGTGGAGGTAGCTGTTGTTCCATGAGTGTAGAAAAATAACAGTCTATAGCTGATGTCTTAAACAGCATTTTAAAGTGCTCAACTGTCTGGAAGGCCTCTATCTGCCATTGGGTTATAATGCTTTACCAATAGACTATGTGGACCCAGTTGCTAGGATCTGGAGCCTTTAATACTTTTATCTGTACCTGCATTATGTTTCACTGTAAAGCAAATGTGTAGCATAAACTCAACATATTACAAACTAAAACTGAGCTCAGTAGAGCAATCATTATCGGCAGAATGATTTCAGTTCTCTCAACTTGTCATCTTTTTCACTGGATGAAGTACTGTAACTGTACTTGTGTGCTAATGATTCCTGCTTGATTTCAGAATGTTTAAAGACTTCCATCTTTTATCCACTAGAGGTACCCCTAACACAGCAGCTGTCCTGAAAAGTAGCCATGAACCAATGATCTTAATTCCTTTGTTTCCAAAACAAAGAAGTAGTCAAGATAATATATCAGGTCCTTACTATGTCACCAGTGTCTACTTTGAGAAGCCATTATTCTTTTCAAAAGCTGTTTGTGTAATTAAACAAACACAATGTTGTCTCAATCAAACTTCCTCCTGCTTTGTATCAGATTTGTCTGCACTATTCATACATACACTATAATTTATATAGGCAAGAAGCTGCATATCATAACTATTTCCTTGTCCTCCTCATCCCTGGCTTATTTCCTCAGAAGCTTTTTACTACCATATGCTAAACCCAGTTCATATAAAAACTCAGTAGAAATTACCATTTTTGTCTTTTAAAACAACTTTAAATTGAACTATATACATTAATATGTGTGTGATAAACTAAAGTCAAAGCTCAACAAGAGAAAAATATGCTTTAGAGGACTAGACCTTGACTTCTTTGAACTGAAGTTCCACAGGGTCAGGATTTCACCCCTGAAATTAATGGAAAAATTCCTATTGATTTTATTTCAGCTAGGATTTCACCCTAGGTGTGTATCCATTACAGTTTCCAGTGTTACAGAATGTACTCCTAAGTGGTAAGTCATGAATTCAGTGTTATAGTTTTATTATTCTAGAAGAAAGGAACCCGTTTGTAAAAGATACTGTGTTTGAAGCAAACACTGCAAAACAGGAAACACATTAGCTCATTAACCTTATCATGAACATATCTAACCTAAAATATACAAAGTATATGTATTTCCTGACCAGGGAATCTACAAACCGAAAACTTCTCAGATAAGTCTAGGTATGTTGGAAGTAGTGGTTAAAATTGCTCTGATTCCTGGAGCTTCTCTTTTCTTCCATCTTGAACCTCATTCCATATAGATTGTCCCACCCATGTGACCAGTGGACATGATCAAGTCAGTTTTAGACTTGTAAACTTAAGTAAAGTAAACTAAAGTTAACTTTAGACACTTGTAAACTTAAGTATATTTCACCCGTCTTATAATCTAAACCTGATTCAGACGTGTTTCCTGTTGAATTGGTCTTGTTGTTCAAACACATGGTACCTCATTTCCCTTCCTCTGAAATGGCAAGAAGATTGACAGAATGCTTGCCATTCGTTAGCAAAAAGTGTCTATTTGGGTTTGTTTTTCTTAATAGATAATGATGTTGCTGTGCTCTATTTTGTTGGAAGTTGCATTCAGGGATGTTGGCTTCTGCCTTTGAAAGACTATATGCTGAAGTATTCACCTCCAATGCAACAACTATATAAAATATGTGACCCATCTTTTTTATATAACATCATTTTATTTTAAGTCTAGAGAAAAGGGAATCAGAAGTGGAGAGGAGGGAGGGATTTGTTAGAAACACCTATGCTTTTGTACATGTGCAGACAGTGCATATTGGCAATCACTGAGCAGGCTCAGTAGCAGCTTGAAAACTGGAGTCCATTGCTAAGCAAAAGCAGTTTTGTGTAAGTCACACTTTCTGAGTCAATCAAAGGGCAATATTTTGTGTATAGTGTGTAGTCTCAGGTGGAAGTTCCCTTGGATTTGACCAGATGGCAGAATTTGAAAGATCAGGAGGAGATAGCTGCTGTCATGACTGGTTCTTAAATCTAACAGTTTGCTATAGTTGCTTACTGTTATACTAGCCTTTACCAATTAGGAGAGCTCTTCAGTAATATATGGACCACCAGAGTGTATTTTATATACCCAGAGGAAGTGCATACAAGGAGATTATTGGTTTAAAAAAAAAAAAAAGAGGGAAGTGTAATAGCAAAGGTACTTGATCTGCTTTAGTATCCAAATTATAGAGCCTAATGTGCAAATTTTTATTCAGTAAAAGTTCTTGAGAGCATATGTCCCAATATGATGAAGATACCATGACAATCCTTTATCCACATTATACCAATAAATAAATCATGGAAAAGGAAAGAAGGTAAGATTCAACCTAGAGTTTTCCTTGGGAAGCTGAAAGTCCTGACAGGAGCTTTTCATCTGAGTTTCAGCATCATCTACTACCATTTGGGCTTGTCACTTTGAGTACTTGAAGGCCATGGATACCACAGTGCTTGCTTCAGAAACAGAATAATTAAAGGATGTTCATAAGTCTTTGGCTAATTTAAGTTTCCTTAGCATTAGTCCTCATTTCCTTCCCTCCTTTTAAAGGGATGGCCTCATAAAATGGCACAGAGATACCAGGGACCTGAGAGATGGGCATGGGGTGGGAGGGAACCTGATGGGATCCAAAGCTGGTGTGAAGTCACAGGGCCTCCATGTGGCTGTCCTTGGCCTTCTACAGTTCACCCAAAGAGCTATCATGCTTTGGAAGCATGCCCTAGTTTTATCCACAGTGGGGATACTGTCCCTCACACACGTGATGAGTTTGCAGAGGTTTTCTCCCCAAAAGTCTCCTCCTCTGGCTTTTAATATAGGAGGGGATAATCTTTTTCATAACTGTCAGAAAAGAAAAGGAAGCTGAGGCGATATGCTGTCATTGCCCCTGAAAGACACTGAGGCCCAGAGCCTCAAAGGTATTTAGGCATTTTGATACAATGGTAGGGAAATCAATGGGAGTTAGGCACCTACATATTTTTGAGGATTTGGGTCTGAGAGCACACACAAAAAAATCCATCTGTCCAGTAGTGAAAATAACATTATTAGCTTTAAACTTCAGTAGAGCTATTAGTAACTATGTGTCAGACACAAGTTGAACTCGGGTAAATCCTCTTTTATTTATTTATTTTGTTATTGATTATTTAATTATTGCATATACTGCAACAATGCCAGGACAGAAAAGAGGAGAGCTGTCTTAATACTAATAGCTTATTGTTGCACTTTTATTGCTCTGTCACAGAAACAGAGTAACATACACTCCATGTGCACTTTTCTGTTTATGACATATTATTCATATTGGACCTACAAATCTTATTAGACCTTTCAAACAAAGACTACCAATGGTTTATTCTAGCTGCATCCTTGTTGACAAGGAAACAAATGTACATCTAGTAATTTTTTTATAAATATCCAAACTCCAGTTTCCACAAAAGTACAAAAATAGCTTTGCTTTTGAAGTGTTAACCTAACACTATTCCTTCTATTCCCATCTTTTTTGGCTAAATAGAAGTGTGCTTGTGTGCGTGTGCATGAACGTGCACATAATAGAGCACATTCTCTCCAACTAATCTCTTCCTAAGAAAATAAAAAATGTTTGCCAAATGCTGCCCCTCCTTCAATAAAAATGAATGGAGTCCAGGAAGGTACAAATGTCTGTTCTGTGTGATTAGCTATGCTTACATTTACAAATGTCATTATAAATTAATCATAGGCATCCAATCAGAATCTAGCTCCTCTGTGTGTGTGAAGGTCTTTTGTTTAGCTAGGAGTATTTCAACAAGGTAGAATGTTGGGGGGTTTTAAGTTAAGCATACAAATTGTAATGGAATTATTATTTCAATGGAGTTGACACAAATATGCAATCAGAATCAAGCCCAGCATTCTGGGGAACAAGAAGATTGATCTCTAAGGACAACAGTTTGGTTTTTTGTTTTTTTTTAAATTAATTCTGTGTTTCTTAAAGGAGCTGGACTGACAGCACTGGAGACCTAATTGCTCTATTTATTCATAGCAAATGTATAGCATGAACATTTGCAGTGCAAATTTCTGCACACACTGGCCACAACCATGCTCTCATCTGGTATTGGAAGGACCACCTTTAAAGGGAATAAGAGAGATCAGCTTCCATATCCATCCTGTAATTGCTCTCTTAGGAGAGACTGCCAACAAGGTGCTGATCAGTGGTCACTATTGACCTGGACTGAATTTTATACCATGACATAAGGTCACACTCCATATCCTATCACAAATCCCCTGATTCATATAATCCATATGAATATAAATTGTGCCATAACAGATTAAATCAATGGTCTATCATATATTCCTGCAGATGAAGTTTCTAATAAAAATAAAGATTTCCATATTCCTAAATCAAGGTAAAAGTATAATCCAGCAAGCACTGGAAGTTGTGTTTAAGTCAGTGGGAGTAATTACTGTTAGTATGTAGCCATTTGCAGGATCTGGCCCATGGATTACTATAGAAAATTTCTCCATTGTTGTTTTGGAATGAGTAATTATTTTATTAAATATAGAGAACAGTAAGATATTTTTCTTGGCTTGCAGTTAGACTTTTTAAAGATATTGGTTTCTGAATCTAATAAAGACAGATCTTGAGTAATCCACACAGATATATGTGTATGTATAATATTGTATAAAGGAATTATTAAGAATTTATATTGATATACATTAAAATTATTTTCATTCAGGTGGTCTTCATAAAACAAGTGGTTTCATTTGATGTCTATATATTTAAAAGCATAAGAGAGAAGTCATGAGTAGAAGTATTTCAAACAAATTTTTTTCATTTAAACCTATGGTATAAATATTAAAGTGAAAAGATACTATGGTATTTTAAATTTTGCTTATTTAAAAATATCTATACTGTTTAGTGCCATATTCCTTCTGATATCTGCAAAGATTTTCTTCTCACAAAAATCCCCAGGGAAGAAGTTATATAAAGAACTGTGGCATCAATGTTAAATGCCTTTTTGAGAGAGAGCCCTATTTTATCTGTAGAACTAGTTAGCCTTCACTGAATTTTGCCTGTTAACTGTATTGGAAGGGAAGGATAACAGATTCTCATGGTGTTTTTCTTAAACTATAATACCTTTTTTAAAATTGGTAAATGCAGGAAAACAAAAATCTATGTACTAAGAATAATGTCTGAGAAAACATTATTTAGGAACATTAACATGCAAATGGCTTCTAAACAATGTCACTGTTGTATACATGTGCTTTATACATTGGAGTTTCTTCAGATGGTTTTCCTTTATAGGCAGCTGCTTCCAATCATTTTTCACATTAATGAAAATTCTTTATTTCAGAGGAGTTGTAATCTGGAGGTTAAGTTAAAAGTTGTATTGTGATGGCACTATAGCTCTGTATTGATGTCAAGCTTGTAGGTCCTTTATCAGTTTTCTGCTTCAACATATTCAGTCTAGAACAAATATCTTTGAGGCTACTCAAAAGTCCCTGTAGAGCATAGAGTTCTCAGATATTATCAGGCAGTGTCAGTAGACAGGAGTATAGCATAACTAACTGAAACTTTATAGCCCCACCTTGACCGTAGGTACTTTTGTAGCACTTACCCTTGATTTTTTTCCAGCACAGGAATGTATAAGCTGGCCATAATATGCGATCAGTCACTTTTGTGTAATGTGCTGTTGCTGTCTCTCCATCAATGCTAGTGTCAAGTTTTTGACAGCATATTGAGAGAGAACAATATTTGCTTTACTAGTACTTCTCAGTCTTTCTGTGGGGTTTCCTTAATTGCACTCTACAGTAGCTTTTGCTCACAAAATTCATTACCCAAAAGTAAGCCTACAGTGTCTACTACCCCCAGAACTTATAGAAAGGTAACTGTCAGCTCTAAGTTCTTCTCAGTAACAATTCTGCATCCCTTTCTCAGAGGCAAGACTGTAAATGTGAACATAGATGTAATGAAGAATGTATGAACTCAACTAATGTAATTTTGACCACACTACAAAATCGTGGGTTCATAAGTTTGAGTAGAACTCAAATGTCATGGGGTTCAACATTTCACTTTGAAGAGATAGGGTGAGGGGGAACAGTATAAATGCAGAAAGGGAAAAAATCTAGTGAAAACAGAGACCCTGGGCTGCAAATTGCTCCACACAGATGGACCCCGCTACATCCATGCAGGGCCAACTGATGTTAATGGACACCATGTAGGTTTAAAGGTCTGTCTGTGTAAAACAGCTTGTAGGATTTGAGTCAAAGGGTGGAAAATGGAGCAAAGAATGAAAATAAAATATAGCACAACTGTGAAAAGTGGAGTAGTGGGGCAGAGAAATTCTAATTACAAAATTAAAGTGCATGTATACTATATACAAGACATTAGCCTAGCACTTGGAAGATAGTCTCCTATCATTAATATGCAGCACAGGCTTCTCTTTAGCTAGAAATACATTTTTGTAATGGAATCTCCTTTTTAGAGGAAAAATGAGTTTAATTTAAAAGGAAAGTAGTTCTCAAACTCAAGAGTTGAACTCAACAAATATTTTGAGAACCCTCAAACTCCATGAGTTTCTGCCATCACAAGTACAAATATATAGGGTGGGGAATTAAATGAAAGGTTAAAATTAGAGATGTTTTGCTACTGGGATACCTTTATAGTCACTACCGGAATTAGATATATTGCCTAAAGCATATAATTTACACGAAAAATTGTATATGTGCATGTCTGCGCATGTTGGAGGGGGAAGAGGGAATGTTCATCATTTCCCGGACCTCCATGATGTTGAAGAATTTTCATTTATTATGCTGGGCAAAGGAGGATGGCTTGCAAAATCCCAGTCTAAAGTAATTAAATAGTATTTTTTTTTCTTTTCCCCTCTCCTAATATGTCACTTAGACATTTGACGTGAGTAGTTTTGTGTGTATGTGTGTGCGTGCATGAAAGCATGTGCAATTTCCTAAGCTCTAATGCCATGATTTTGTACAGTGTTCCAGTCCCAAATTTTCAGCTGTGAACAATAGTGCATTATATGTTCAGGACCCTGACATATGACGCGCTGAGAATGAGCCAGCAGAGGAGAGCAGCTGCTGCTCAGGCCATGCATCTGAATTCCTCCCTCTCTCCACCTCAGTACAGAGCCAAGTGATTCCTTTCAGTGAAAGCAAATGCATCCCATGAGTGCTCTGCAAACGTGGCTGGAGAGGAAATAGACCACATGGTTATGCGAACACCCTAAGCCAGAACAAAAAGCAACTTTTCAGCATCCAGAAAGCAATAAAGTTGAAGCAGAGCTGTGTTGGTTTTCCTTGTACCCTTGATAAAATGTTAAAGCTTGAAAGAAAAATACTGTATATTTAGTTTCAATCATTAATATTCATTATCATGGACTTTCTTCCTGCACTTTACTATTATGCATGTAGAGCAAGAGGGGAGAAAGGTGCTTTATAACGGACAAAAAACAAGGTTCCTGTGCAATGTTTTGGCACCATGTCATATTTTATTAGCTTTTATGGGGATAACCTGTAAGCAGCAGCTGCACCTTAAGTAAATCAATCAGAGCAAGACTTATGCAGAGTGGACTTTACTGATGATAGACACAACTGGCACACATTTCTTCGATACATTTCAGTAAAAAAAATTTGTGCCGTTATGTGTGCCAATGCAATCTGATGACTCACTGTAATCTGAGTGTAAACTCACTGTAAACCCCAACTCTTCCTTATAGAAGAAGAATGAAGTTCTTATTAAGTTCGCTATTAACATAGCTGTGTTCTAATAAAATATTTCAGAATACTGGTATTTACTTTCCATATACAGTATTCCAGATTTGTACAGATTTAATTTCTCTGGTGATTTCATAGCACAGGTAATATAATGACTAGCCCTTCTGCACTTTCACTCTCCTCCCCCCGTGTGTCCCTAATTAATTATATTTGTTCTTTCCAGTTTCTGGGATCATGAACTTGTCACAAAACCTTACACCTTCACAAATCATTCACCAATTTCTGACCTATCACTTGGAGTGGACAGACCTTTTTCTTTTGGTCTGTGGAATATTGGGGATCTTCCTACTTAGTTCTGTTATTTTCTTGTCTCTCACAGGTAAACTGAACATAATTAAATAAACGTGTGCTTCCAGTGTCTCCTCCATATGGTCATTAAAGATCTGTTTGCAGTATCAGTGACTGGTATATCCTTTTCTGGTCTCAGTTTAAACACAGTATTGTACTTCTGCAGGTGTAACACCGTTCTTTGAAGCCTTGATGATGCTTCTGCATGAGGTTTTTTCATGATTCCCTTCAGTGGCTGACGGTTAGACTCCACTGTAACTTTTCTCCCCTACACTTATTGAGAAAGGGCTCACAGACCAGCATAATTGCATTCATCTCTTTTTGGATTAGTGCATAGTTTGTTTCTGTGGATATGAAAGACTTTGGATCCATAAACTGTTAGCTTGCCTTCTGTACTAACACAAATCCAGCTCTTTGCTTGGATCTGTCCACCTAAACTGTTTCCTCTGTATTTATATCATAATAAGGCACGGTGCCTACACTGGCAATTTGTTGCTTCATTTTAGTGAAGACCTGAAGGGAGGATCTGTGTGTTTCAGCTGTGTGCCACTGATCAGCTGTCACAATTCCACAATACATATACTTCCCTTTTTAAGTAAAAGCCTTCAAAATCCAGCCAAGAGCTGTAGAAATCTTCCATATTCTCATTTTTCAGCAAGTTGAAAGCACAAGGTAATATATGGCATGACATCTAGGCACCAGAAAATTGTTTGTTGTAACAGTGGGCATAGTTTAAAAAAAAACCATAGCACTTAACTATGAGCACTCAGTTGTGGAATGTGTGTAGCTCCAATTTAGGGCTCATGCAGGCAAATTGAACAGAAGCAAGAGCAAAAGTAAATGTGCAACAAACTTTTTTGAACTCCACAGCACTTCACCGGTTAAAGATGGCCAGTGTCTGAGTTGACAGTGATTGTAATAACAAAGAGAGTTCTGTGGCACTTTAAAGACTAACAAATTTAATATTTGCAGGCATAAGCTTTCAAGAGACTTCAGCTCTCTTCTTCAGATGCAGTAATACAGAAAATAGGTAACATCATTTATGGAGATATGGCAGCATGTCAAGTAGAAGTTTTGCCTTGAGCTAGGTTTGATAATAAATTGCTAAATTTTCTTCACTCCACAGTACAGCGCAGATTGGAAGGGGGGGGAGGTATAGCATGCCAGATCCTTTTGTTCTCCAGAATTTCAGCTTTCACTAAACACATCCAGGGTTTAAAAAAAAAGCTTGTGAAGTGTGAACTCAATGTAGTTGATGCAGTGATGTCGACCTGAATTTGCAGAAACCTTGAAAGAATAGCTCTGATAGAAGTTAGCTGCCCCCCATTCATTTAATTTGGTGTTAACTCAGATGCCAATTTGAATATCACTTTGTCACTGCTTATCAAAGCATGGAGGAAAGAAGAATTATATTATCAAGAAATATATGAGGGGTTCTCAACTGTACGCTTCCCATATTACTAACTGTGAGTGGATTCCAGGGTGGAAAAAGTTAAGAACCACTGATTAACATAATCTACTCTGAGTGACAGCTCATTCTGGGTTTAGGAGTGAGTGGATTTGTGAAGGTCTTGATTATTTTTCGCTAATCAGGAAGGGAAAAAGCCCATAAAGCCCAGAAGGGCATTTGAGCATCACCAAGTAGCCTCACACAGCCAGCCAATCCAAATCCTGATGACATGAAGCCAAGCCCTTGGAGCCCAGCAGAGCTCAGGTGACACCAGAGATCATGCATGGTCACTTCTGCATTATCTACTGAGAACCACGTCTTTTTGTCATACGAGTGGGTGGAGCTTATTTTGAGAATGGCGTTTGGGAGAGTACCACTCTCTTCCCCTCTCACCTCCGAATTGACCCTCCCCCACCATGTGCAAGTGTAAGCTATAGGGAACCATATAACTGAATATCGAATACCTAATCTAACTAAATATAGGGAGAGGCAGACTTAAGAAAAGAATGCCTCTGAATGTGCATACTACTTTTTAATAAGTAGCTGATTTTTTTTGCAAAGCGTGAAGGAAGGAGTTGTTACCTGTCTGTAACTGATGCAGCATTTAGGGGGATAACTAGTAGGCTAGATTATTTCCAGCAAGGTGATTCTTTTATTTTCAGATAGACAAACCTACTTTCTTTATACTTAAAACTGGAGGCTGATATTCACTTGGTGAAGGAATTGCCATTATAAGAAAGTGTTTCCCCAGGAGGTGACTCATCCATTTCACTTGGGATACATTGAACTCTGATTTCCCAAATGTTGGAAACTTGGCTGCATATTTGGTAGGAGTGAGGTTTCTGCAGCCATATGTTCCTTGGGTGGGGGAATGAGTAAACCATATTTAAAATGAAAAGGGAAAATAAAATGAACATTGAATATATATTATACATTAAGGCCAGCCTTACAGTCACAGACTCTGAGCAGGCCAGGGGAGATCTGGTCCAGAACTTCTTTCTTCGTCCCTTTGC
This sequence comes from Emydura macquarii macquarii, assembly GCF_026122565.2. Classification (NCBI taxonomy): domain Eukaryota; kingdom Metazoa; phylum Chordata; order Testudines; family Chelidae; genus Emydura; species Emydura macquarii. Next base: position 2,062,558 of record NW_027133181.1, on the reverse strand, counting down.
TGGTAGGGCACATAAGGGTCAGGTGGTGACTTTTTAATTTAGCACAAGACTGTGGTTTCCCAAGTGATCTCTCATATTATTTGAACATAAGGGTGACTCATATAAGCACATTAGACCTTACCCTCAGCTGGCGTAAAATGCTGTAACTACAACGAAATCAGAGGAGCTATGTTTATTCTCACCAAGATTTGGCCTACTATCATTATGATAATCATCGTTTTATTTCTATTGCTTAAATCCACACTGGTAGCAATGTAAGTACTGGATCTGCATCACCTTTTTATGGCTGTATTTTCCTGTTCTTCCATGAAAAAGATGAGGCTATAAATGTCAAAAGTTCCACAAGAACTATTTAAGTAATAATCCCAGAGCAGTTGGTGTATCAGGTGTTAGGACTGCTTTCTTTGTTAACAGCATGGGGTAAATCCAAGGTTAACTATGATAGTGAATGAATCTGAGGAAATGATTAAATAAACTTCAACCAATAGATTAGAACAGCAAGACTATCTCATGGAAGAAGAGAACTTCAGCTGTGATGGAAAATTGTTCATTCCCTTTTGATTCTGGATTGGTGTTTAGTTTATTTTTTTAAGGTTAGAAAACAGGATGTGTTTCTATACCCTACTCCACATAGTTCTGTGAGGAAGGAGATTAGTTGCAATGACCCCACTTCAATGCTTACTGACGTCAATGATGAATCTTTCCACTGACTTCAGTAGACATTTTCTTCAGGCCGTATATTTGTAAATATTTTATGACCTTCAAATTGCAGTTTCAAGGATTATTTTGTTGACTTCTTTGCTAAAATGACTCTATTTAGGAGAAACATTTTCTTAGATCAGATATTCTAAAATGGAGAAGATTCTGGGCTTGAGTCTGGGAAATCCATTTTACGCCATTGTCACTTCATTGATTGAAGGAAATGGAGGCTGTGAGCCAGCAGATGCCAATGAATGGGTTCTTTACAATCACCAGTGATGTATATGGATGTTTCTGAATATATTTGCAACCGCTGCAAAGAATAGTTTGTTTCTGAGTTGAATAGCTTGTGGTGATGATTTTGTTTAGAATCTGACTGTTTCCTCTCTGCAAGGATTTGAGTTTGCAGTTTGCTCTGTAGCATCTTTCTGTATTGGTACTTGTGCAGTTTTTGATTTTGATTGATTGGTCGGATGTTTTCATTTCCAGTTACACAGCCAGTTTAACTTCTCAGATGATTCTAAATGTAGTGACCCACTGGCCCAAGCATTGGTGTAGCTAATATGCTATTTATAAATGATGCATATTTGCTTTGATCAATATAAAGAAGTACAGCTGTAATCAAGTGAATTGAGAAGGATCATTTTAGAAAAGAAATATTGTAAAATGTAATGATCTTTCCTTACCACAGTATTTGTTGTAGAATCTTCCATAAGCCACCACCACCACATACACAGACACACACATACACCTTGATTGTCTTCCAAATATCAAGCAGGTCATTCTCCATCCAGCAGGCATTTGAATCAACATCTCACTTAAACCTGATACTATATCAAATTCTGACTAACAAGCCACCAATTTACCTTATTTTAATGCAAAATAAACAAAAGCCAGAGCAGGAATAGGGGGTAGGGAAGTAGGCATTTGAATAGGGCCAGTTACTCTTCAGCAGGTTTTCAGATGATGCTAGATTTATTAACTTACTCCTGCATTTGCCTGCTAAGATATTTTACAAAGAAAGAGCTGTTCTTTAAAAGGTTACTGAATCAGCATAACATGGCAATGTCAGCTTTAAGCTGTCTGAAGAGAAGTCATCTTATTTTTTAATGTTATCTTGACATGGTTTTTCATTTATTTTGTTCTGCCAGCCTGTTTTTGACCTATTGGCATCAGATTGTTCAGTTTCTGACACAATTTGTATTGTTTGCTAAGATGTTAGTGGGAGGCAGTGTTATCTAGTAGATGAGGAGTGAGGGTGACTGTTCTATTCCTAGCTTGGCCACTGACTTGCTGCGTGATCTTGGGCAAGTCACTTTACCTCTTTGTACCTCTGTTTCCTCGTCAGCCTACTCTATTTAGACTGTAAATTCTTCAGGGTAGAGACCATCTATTACCATGTACCTGGATGATGCTAACACAACGGAGTTGTGGTTTGATCATGGTTGAGGTCTTTAGGGGAGCGTCTACCCTACAGTTAAACCCCTGCAGATGGCCCATGTCAGCTCACTCTGCCTGTGTCAGCTCACTCTCAGACAAATTCTGATCAATAAATACTAAAGTCAAATTAATTTTCTTAATCACTTTTAATAATGAAAGGAATTATTTGTGGACTTGGTTGGAAAATGTCAAAAAATAAACAGGAATATTTTAATATTTGCAATTCTTCTTCAGCCCTGCCTTTTCTGATGATATCTAATTATTTAACAGGTCAGATAATTGAAGGTAATGGCCAGATTCTGCTTTCAGTCATGCCTGTCTAATGTCATATTATATTATGATTATTGTAATTAAAAGTGGTGGCACAGCTGTAATGTAAAGGATAATAATGTGACACAAAATATGTTCAAATTTAGGAGACATGGTCTGTTAAAGGACTTGTTGACAGGATGTTTTTAAACGTGATCACATAAGTGAAAAAAACAGTGAAAAGGTTAAAATGGTTATATAGACTAGAATTTTAAAATTATTTCACTTTCAATGTCTTGCTTCACCATGACTATGTGTTTACATCTTGAGTTTCATTCAGAGAAGACAATGAAACAGATTTAATTTTGGTTTGGCTTTTCAATTGTCATGCATTAGTGCAGTGCTGCATGGGTTGAGTTGCAAATAGTTCAGAAGAAAATTTAGATCCAAACAAAAAATTGTATTCATTATATAAAAAAGGGTATTACAGAAACATTTGAATGTAAAGTCTACATTTTCCTCTAAGTAACTGATACTATCAGTTAAGTGTATGTGTGGGAAATGTGGGTTCTTCTCCTAAAGCTCCACAGAAAAATCTAATAAAAATAAAATGGGAGAACCAAAGAAGCTTTAGATGAGATGAAAAAGAAATGAGGTTTACAAAAATTTGATCTGCTCAGCTTGATGACAGATGGTCTGATCTCTCAAGGATGTCATGCATGGAACACCCACTGAAGTCAATGAGCGTTCTGTCTGTCTCTGGTGGGCTTGCATGATCAGGCCCCGAGTTTCCTACCCATTGTTATGGCTGATGCTGTGCAGGTGCTTTGTCTTGGTGTGATGCCAATCTTCATGCAGATGCACCATATTTATCTCACTTGGTGGAGAAAATATTTTTGGTGGAGTCTTTTAAGACTTCCAAATGCCTTGATAATAAATAACTTCCCAATTTCTCTGTCTTCTTTCTTGTCTTGTTTTTTTTTTTTTTTTGGATGCTAGTAAACCATATTACTACTTATTGAGCAGGTTAAAAAGACTTGTAGCTTGACTGTCATTAATTCCATGTTATTCTGCTTATCATGCTGTCCATAATCATTCACTACCTTGTGCATCCCTACCCCCTAGTCTTTGTTGTATGCACCAGTTGTTTCTTGTCTTATACTTAGATTTGTACGATTTTGGGGACATGGACTGTTTTTATTACTATCGTGCCTGTACAGTGCCTAACACGATGGATCTGGTGCCTCTTCAGCATTCCCTCCATCATTGATTGAGCACTGTGAGTGCACATGGCAACTCTTGATTGTGGTGGCTGGGAAAAATGGCAATACATTTTGGAATCTTCCTCCCCCACACAAGAGGCAGGTGATGCAGGTGTCTAAAGAAACAGGCGGGGGTGGAGTGTTGACAACCTAAACTAACAGTTTAAGGACACCACCAGGGGAGGGGTCACATACATTTGCACTGCTAGCTTTCCCTGCCACAGGCAGCACAGCTCCCGTTCAATGCCTCTCAGCCCCATATCCAAACTGCAGAGGAGGACAATCATATGGAGCTCTAATAGAAGGCTTCCTCTGGATTTATGGTAGTGTCATGCAGCTGGGTAAAAATCCAGCACCTCCATCCTTCCTGCATCCCATCGGTCAGCAGGTTCTATGAGGTTTAGCTTCCTTCCACACAAGGAAGCAGAAGGAAGAATCTGACTCATAGGTTTGCTTGTAGGACCATAGACACTCATGAATTGTGTAATTCTGCTGAGACAAGATTAGATGGATTTTGAACAGCTTGTAATTTTTGCTGTTTGTTATAGTGAATATACATTGATGATGGTACAAATTAATTTTATACCCTCTGGGTGGCTATACAATGAGACGTTATTTCCATTGTAGATGACATCTGGGGCCATGGTAAAATGTGTTAATTGTGTTGTGATGTCATGTGTTAATGGAATGATTTGTTTGTTATAAGGTCACTGCAGCTGTTTTAAAACATTTATTTTTGTTGGATTATTCATAATATTGTGTCACTTCTTTTAGCAAAGGAATTTCTTTGTTATATTTCAGTTACATGGAGAAATATCACCCTTCTGTTAGCTATAAATGATCTTTGAAAGAAAAATGGAGATTACATTTTTACACTGATTGCATAAAATATGGAAATTGGTAATATTTAACATATTTTCAGCATAAAGATACTGTTGAAGAGGGCTTCAAAATAAATGGAAGCTAAAAAAATGCTTGACAACCCCAACTTTCCCTTGCATTCTTGCCATCTGAAATCTGTAGCAAAGAACATGCTTTTCCCGGATGTGTATGTGTTTCTGCTTTTGAGCCCAACATAAATTCTGGAATTTCGCCAGAATATATACTGAAAGACTACACTCTTAAGGGGAAGTAAGGTTGGTAGCAAGTAGTCCAATGTGCAAAGATAATTGCATAACTTGCAACCATATGGGACAGAGAATTTGTTTTATTTTACTAGATTCAGAACTAAAGTTTCCCAATGTACACCCAAGCATCTGTATACTTTTAAACAGAAACAATATTTTATTATTTTAGTCAATAAATGACCTATTTCATCCAACAAACAAATACAAGTTTCTAATTTAAATAGCATTGGGGGTTGGGCTGATAGAAAACCTTAAACTGATTCTTCTTGCTCATTATTCTTTGCACAATTTATGTAACAAACACCAGTAGACTGTAATTTACAGCCTTGTTGAAAAATTTCCCACTGTTCTGAAAATTGTGCCAATTGTGCAGCATTTCCTCAAATGGATATATAGTAGATATATGGCAATCCAGTAGCTAAAGGAAGACACTTCAGGTTACAACTAGTTTGTGAAGTTTTTCTTTCTTTAGAGGGAAAAATGTATTTCAATACGTAAAGGAGTATAGTAAACATGCAAATTAGAGGCAGTTTAGATTGCTATATATGGCCTAGGAAAGCTTGCTAAGGGAAGCACCCTTCTGTTCCAGACAAAGGAGCTAGTTCTCCAAAGCTGTGGAAAAGAGCTCTCCTCCCCAAATAAAAGGTCTAATGACCCCTGTAAAGACAGCCATATTGTGATGCTTTAACACGATTATAAGGAAAGAGTTGCTTTGTTATCTTTCTGTCACTGCAGTAGCAGGAAAACAATGTGTTCTATAATAAACTGCAGAATCTTTTATAGAAGTTTACTGTCTTTCATACTGTTTCAGAAAATAACCCTGAGTTGCTCAACTAAAATGCCACAATTAGAGTCAGATGTGTTTTTATTTGTTTGCTTGCTTGTTTATTTTTAAAATGTCATTTTGGCTTAGAAATGAGGGTTAGAAATGAGACTTAGAGCAAGTTGCTCCTAACAAATACAATTTTCTATCTTAAAAATTATTTCAGTGTTTCCTAGGCCACAGGAGGCATACCTCATGATCAGCTGTCTGATGTGGGGCTGGATTGGCAGTGACCGTTGCACGGGTGTGCAGGGTGGGAGGATATGCTTGGAACTCCCCCCTCCAAGTGTGGCCTGGTCACAATTACAGTTCCTGTATTCCAGTGCCCTGGGGGAATGAAAAGATTGGGACTGTTGAATTTAGAGAGGAGATGACTGTGAGAAATATAATAAAATTATACAGAATGATGACTGGTACAGAGGAGGTAAATTAAGAACTTCTATTCACTCATTCTCATAACACAAGAGCAATGGGGCTGGCATTCAATGAAATTGGTTTTAAATTTGCCATCTTTCAATCAGAGGAAATACTTATTCAACAAAAGCCTGTGGAACTCTTTGCCACAATATATCACTGAGACAAAGAGCTTAGTAGGATTCAAAAGAGGACTGGCTATTTATATGGATGGCAAAAGTAGTCTGCGATATAATAAATGTATTTTAAAAAACCAAGAGCTTTGGAAGGGAACCCTCATGCTTCGGTGCATAATCTAAGCTATAATTATTGTGGGATAGGTGCAAACAATCCTGGGGATCAGGATGTCCCACAACTAATTTGCTTAATTCAGGATTTCTTGCACCTTCCTTCAAAGCAGCACATACTGACCACTGTCTGAGGTAGGAAACTGGACCAGATGGACCACCGGTATGATCCATGCCTATGTTTCTATGGCTTTTAGTTGGATCGATGATGGAATGCACAAGCCTTTGACAGTGACTAAGTATTTAGAGTAGCACCTGAGCTGTTCCATGGCCTCTGAGACATGAGACAGGGATTAAACCTGTGGGAAAAGAGCAATTCTGTAAAAAAATGCCTAAATTTATTTAAAGGCAAAATTCCTAAATTCTGTCCCTTCTGTCAGTTAGTATGAGGAGAAAAAAAATTAGCTACTAGATGGAAAGCTAAAAATACAGTGAGAGCTAGATTGTGTGGCCTTAGCAAAGGCATGCTGGGGAGGGCAGTATACAAGAAGTCTACCTATTTTACATGGCCCACACAAGGCCACTCACTACACCAATCTTTGTGACCAGGGAATTGCATATTTTTTGTAATTCCTTCTGGATTGAGCAAATCACTCATGGGGTTGGGAGGGAAGGAAGGGAGAGCAGGACATACCTGAACAATAGGGTCTGCTCTGTCCTAACAGAGGGGCCACCATCATGTATACTGAGTAATCCTGGGGGAGATTATACTCCTGTCATAGAATTTACTGGTGCTTATCCTGGAGCCATGCCACTCCAGACCACACTTATGCAGGGCTGTTTGCAAAATGCACATGCTAGCCATAAAGACTTTATTATGTTTCTAGGTAAGAAATTGCTGTAGTTGCATAATGATGTTAAACGATATCAGTGAATGGGAAGATGGTGCATAGACAATCTCTCAAGACAAGATCCACGTTATGAAAAAGTATAAGAACTCCTAGTCAAGAAACTCTTAGGTCTAGGTATGTATCCCTGTTTCTCATTTCTTAGCTGACTTCCATTTTTGCAGAATGTTTTTTATTGCAATCGGGCTTGACCTCAATGCAAGTATTTTTTTCTTGTTCTTCATTATTATTTTTTGCCAAGGGCAAAGATCTTAAGATCTAAAGAAAAATCTGTCTAACCCAGTTAATCAATACATTACTTTCCCTAAATGGATATGAATATCTGTCTGTTGCTATAGATATAGATCTATATCTGTTTGTCTCTAGAAATACACATTTTTATACTATATAAACACTGGAGGTTTCTGTTTCTATGTGGGAGTAGAGTAAAGTAGGGGTTGGGAGTGGATGGAATGGGAGAGGTTTTTATGGCCTTTTTGATCTTATGAGTGTGCGGATGTGCTTATAACACATGCGCTGTGCCTAAAGCCATGAATAATAGTTTTTATTCTTTGGAAGGAAGGAATTTGCACAAGAGTTTTCTCCATTCATAACTACTATATACTTCCCCTCCTCCCCCCATTGTTTTAGGAGGATTTTATGAGATGATGCTTTTATAGAGTTTGATTCTGATCTCATGGAAGTTGATGACAAACTGAAAATATTGTATTTATTGTTGTCAAAGGCATCTTGCGAACAGAGCATTATTTCCACCAGAAATCAAACAAAGAATGCTTTAGATGAAACCAGCATCATCATAGTTCACCTCTTGTTGATGGTAATCTTTGCATGCTGTTTGGAATGGCATCAACAAATGGAAAGTTTTGAAGTAGACCACAGAGGAGACGGATATTCATGTTGTTAAGACGCTGGACTCAGATTTGACTTCAGTTCTCAGATCTACCACAGAATTTCTCTGTGAATCAGGGGCAAATCAGTCTCACTCTGTGCCGATAGAATGGGGATAATAATACTCCATTTTCTGTATCCTCTGTCTGACTTGTCTATTTACATGGTAAGTTTTTGGGATAAGTGTCTCTCCTTTTGTCTTTGTAGTATAGTGCCTACTACAACAGGGCACCGATCTCAGTAAAGGCCTCTAAGCACTATCATAATATGAATAATAGATTATTAGAGTTATGCAATATTTTCTTCTACTGATTGAAGTCTAGGAGGCCTTCGGGTCTGGTCCTAAAAAGGAAAAATAAGTTTCCATTCTTTCAGCTGCAGCCATTCTCCTCAGGAAACAGCATGGTGAGGTACATGATGGGCAATTGGGTTCTTTGTGGTAACTTCAGGAATGAAGCGAATAACTTGCAGAAACCAAGGACCTTCAGTAATACTTATAGTGAAACAGATGCTGATTCTTTTGTGAGTGTTATCCAAAGATAATGAATAGAGAAATTCTGACATGACATTAATTACCAAAAAAAAAAAAAAAAAAAGGCTGCACCAAAATAGCTAATTATTAACCATGTAAACGGACAAATGGCAGAGCCTCCTAGTCTCACAATTCATGAGCTGTATCTGAGAGCTTGAATTAAAACCCCATTCTAAAAAAATAAAAGAATGGAAATTACTTAACACTATGCAAACCCTAAATTTAGTTTGTTTCATTTAATTTCCTCTTGTGACTAATCCCGCCCCCACCCCCGCAAAGAGTAAGTTCATTAATCAAATCTCTTGCTTTGTTTTCTTCCTTTTGATATCACAGCAGGGCTTTTCTCTCAGTGAGACACTAAAGAGTTGGGGAAATAATAAGAATATGCACAGGACAGGAAAGATCTGTCTTTGGAATGAGCTCCTAGCAGGCAAGTCAGGAGATATACAACAAAACAAAAGGAGATGAACAAAATGAATAAACCTAACCCTCACCCCATTAAAGTACCCTTAATTGTGGGAGATCTGCAATTCTCATTTAAAAAAATAGTAATAAATGAGAGTGGGTTGCATATGGACACCACAGACAGGAAAATGGGTAATTACCTTCTCTAACTATATCAGTATTGTGCACAAGTTAAGATAAATAAAGCTATTACACTTTTTTAAAAGTAAATCTGGCTTTTGTATTTGTTATTTCAGACTAAAATCCTATTCTCAGCAGACAAAGGGGTAAGACATGCATTGTCTCTGCTACCATATTGTCTTAGAAGAATATTCTTGACAACATAATGAAACTAATATGTGAAACATGTCAGAGTATGTGCATTACTGCCAGTGCCTCAAAGGATCATCTCTTTTTCAATATTTCTTAAACTTGCTAGACATGAATGACATATGCACCTTCTTATAGGTGTTTATAGGCGGGAGTAAGGGGAGGGAGAGGAATGCAATATCTAAAAATACTTGAGAATGGCTTGTGCACTAAAGCCTCACTCTCACACACATACTTTTAAGAATTTAAAAAAAAATGAATGCCATTAAGTAGAATGAACATGCTACTAGTGCATCAGTCACTTAATGCCATGGTATCTTTGGAAATTCTCTAAAGCCAGTCAACAAGAAGGTCCGTTCATGCCAGGCAGTCTAAAATCTATCAGTGGGATTCCTAACCTAATACACACTGGTGCATTCTGATTTGTTTAAGATGTCAAAAGCAGCAACTGTCATGTTGTTCAGACGGTACAGGCATTACTGCTGGATGTCAAACATTGCAAATGAGCTTGCCTCTCTATTTCTTGACAGGTTGGAAGCCAATATTTTTTCTGTGCAGTTGTGGTATCCCCTGCATCTTGCATTGCTTTTATTACTCAAAAGATTTCTGCTGTTAGCAGTATCATCAAAAAAGCCTGGTGTTACTCTGCTTTCAAAAGCTTAGTTTGGTTAATTGAGATGAAATGATGAAAAAAACCAAAAACCCTGCAGCAATAATTTCAGGGTAATTAAACTGGCATGGTTAAGAAAAGGAAAGCTAGTCAGATCAGGACTAATGGCTCCAAAGCATTACCCTTTCCATAGGAGCAGGAAGTCAATGATGTAAGTGGAATTTCCTACAGTGCAAGGAGCACAATACTGAAGGTCAACATCTGAAGGCCTGAAATAACCTTAACAGAGATTAAGGGTCTGATTTGCCATGAGTTTATACTAGAATATTTGCTACTAGTATATTTGCTGCTAGTATAAATCCTCATTTTTGTTATTTTGGAAATAATATAATCTTTGTCAGTAGACCTTTGCCCTCCAAATGTGTTTTAGTTTAAAACTACTCACATTTCTATTTGGGCTGAATGCTTCTCTGTGTATAATATGTGTGCACGTTTTATAGGCTTATGATACCCTCAGATGAAAGGGGCTATCCAAGTACAAGATATTAAATATTACATATGTACCTGGTGGCATGGAGGGGTAAAAAGGTTTTATTGAAATGAGTTTGAGATGAACACCAAGACAGCCACAATTCAGCTATGTGGGCCCCATCAAATGAATGATAATAAAATCTATATACCACACATTAATAGTAACTGTACTACAGTAATGCCTGGATGCCCTAATCAGATCAGGGCCCGTATGCACTGGCATTGTTCAAGTATAAAATGAGTCCCTGTCTTGCAGAGAGCTTACATTCTAGGGCCACAGGGCAAACATACAAATCCTTAATTCAACATGTGAGAGCAGCCCATTGAAGTCAATGGGGCTAGTTGTGTATAGAGTTAAATATGTGTGTAAATGTGGGCAGGACCGCAGCCTGAAATAATTTACAGAAGAAACGTTTGAGTGCTTCTTAAAAATGTACTTAGAATTACAAAGTAGCAGTGCAGCAGTGGCAAAAATGCCCCAAAACTATTGCCCTTAAAATAGTCCCTTTGATTCAATGTTTTCCACAGCATTTCAGGCTATATACGAACATCACAGGAACTCTTTTTATCTCTGAGCAACATTCTTCAGCTCTGGGCTGTATTTGTACACTATTCCTAAACAAACACAATTCAGACGTTTGGCTTGGGTTAGAGTGAGTGATGATCATCCTTATATTCCTACTCTACTAATCCTCTGGTTAACACCTGCCTCATCTATTTTGTAGCCTGGCTAATCTGACAGCGCAGGAGCAGAAGAGGCACTCTTATGGCCTTGCATTAGCTACCTACATAATAGATAGCAGCACAGGAAGGAAGACAAACTCTGTGTCCCCGCTCACGTGAGTGCGTGGGTAGGAAGGAGACGGCAGAACTTTTACTCCATATACACTGTGCCAGCTGTAGATTCCAAGCAGTTTACTCCCTCTCCCCAGTGGAGCAGGGAAACAGGAGGGAGAGTTTGAGTCTTCACTTCTGGGTCTAGTAACATGCTGCCTCTTACTCTGGGCTCCTGGCAAAGCCAGTTCTGAGCCATTAATGTGAGCTATGTACGCTATCACAAACTTGTCTAGCATATAGATTTGTAATGCCCCCTTTAATTATATGCAAACCACTAAACTCCACTTTTCCACAACAACAGATTTGGGTTTTGTGGCCATTTTGGGAAGAGAGAAGTCAAAACTTTGAAAAAGCCAATATCTGTGGAATTTTTTTGAACATCACTATTTTAAAATCTATTTTTTAATCATCTTCAAACTTTCCAGGAAAAAAAGAATAGGATGGAGGATGAGGTTTGGCATATGAAATTTCACAGGATTATTTTCAATTTGAAGAAGTTAGGATGTAGTATGAAAATTGGGTTTATAATGAGACAATAACTGCAAATTTAACTACCACCACTATGTTGTACAACATAAATTACACACATTTATATATACTACTACCAATTGGCTAGGAATTGTACATGGAGTTAATCTCTGGTAAAATATATTATTTCTTTGTTACTCTAACCTAAGGACTTACTTGAGATTCAAAGGCATGTTTTGCCGATGCAATTATCTGTGTGCATGCCCATACTCCTACTATGTGATTGCAATTTAAGAGCAGAGTTCTGAAATTTTAGCCCCATAAATAGACACCAGTGTGTAGAGCTACCGAGACCACCCAACAGCTTCATACTAACAGAAAATATAAACATGGAATTACTGACTGGAATTACTCCTTAGTTTCACATTATTTTTTATCAAAGATAGGCAGAAATTGATGGAACAGAACTCCCTTTAATGAACACAATATATTGTAAGAAAATGATATTTTCCTAGTACTTTTTACCCATAGCCCAAAAGGTTTCACAGACCTTACTTCAGGGAATAACTTTACCCATCACAGAAATGTAGCTGTCTCGGAGTGTCTTTAAAAAAAGAGAAAATATATTTCTCAAAGAAAACTTCAGGTCTATTTTAGGTAAGCAAAATGTAGCTGCTCTAATAGATTTAACCAGGTCACCAACTCTTGGGGAAAAATAACATGGGGAAGGATGTTCTTAGGGTTAATGCTCAGGACTGGGAATCTGAAGACCTGAATTTTATTTTCTACTTTGCCACAGCCTTCTCATATGACACTGTGCAAGCCCTCTACACTTCTGTATCTCAGTTTCCCCATCTGTAAACTGGCGATAATACTACTCTGTCACAGAGGTGTTGTGAAGCTTAATTCATTAATGTTTGTCAGAGCCTCAGACACTAGGGTGAACAGAAAAGAGTAAGCACCCTAGACTATTCCATGTGCATATACAAAAACATAAAGGCAAGCGTGACAGACCTGGCAATTTCCTGCCATATTCTTGGAAGACCTTATTGTGTTAAGTTTATGTATTAGTAGGCTGTGATTGTTTGTAATCTCTCTAGGGGGAGATGTGACAGATGGGAGACGTGGGAGCTGAAAAAACTATACTGGAAACATGCCAGAGAAGTATGGACTTTTGGGACAAATTCCTCAACTCTGGTTATGAAACAAACTCAGCCTTTGAAGCTATGCCCTGAGGAAAGGGTTACTATCTGCTGACTACCTATTACAGAAGGCCAAAAGCCCGAGCTGTTAAAGAAATTACTAATCTGCCCTGTCTCTGGGTTCTAGTTCTGGATCTAAGACAGATGAACTTTTAGCCAAAGGGAAAATGCAGTTGTGGGTTTATTGTGTGTTCATTCTTTTACTGGTTTAGTATATTTTCTCTGTAACATTTTTACCAGAAGAAAAAATGTGCTTGCTTAGAAGAAGTTGTGTGGTAACATTACTGCAGAGCAATACACTGGTCATAGCATTCAGAGAGAAAGCAAGGCATAGGCACTAGCCTGTTGAAGCAGTCTGGCTTGCTGGGAATATCACAGGCATCATGTAAGGCCGAGAGCAGTGCAACCTTAAAATCCCCAGTCAGGAGGGAATGAGTGAGAGACATGGCTCTCTGCCTGAGAGAGGTGATGGCTGGGAGTTAGAAGCTTTAAGTGGGTGCAGAGGAATGCAGTCACTCTGAATACGTGGCAGCAAGTGGTAAGGATCTGGATTTGGATTTTGCATCTTATCTAAAACACGACGTCTCTAGCAATATAATTCCCCGTAACATCATGTTGGGGCATAAGTTTAATGTTAATTCAGAGGGGAAATATTCTACCTACTAAATCACCAGCATCACCTCCTGTAGTACTTGGATTTTCTTTGGGCATCTCTCCAGTACAGGCCAGGCCTGACGCTGCAATATCTTAAGATGTGCCAAGATCACAGCCTGAGAAAGTAAGATTGCAACACATCATCACTGCCTATTACACTATCCATCCAGTATATTATGCAGGTGGGGGAGGTGAAAGGTTATTACTCATCTGAAGTTCTTTCTGTTTGTTTTAAAAATAAATAAAGTGAACAATAACTTGATCTTTAATCTTTGTCTTAAGATTCAATTTATAGTTTTATTAGAAACTCTGATGAGTAACCTGCTTGCTGCAATGTTTTAAGGACATGGCAGGAAACACTGTATTGGCTAATCTGAGGGGAAAAGGAATAAACCTTTGCAAATGGTGGAGAAACTTGCAGTGTTGCTGGAAAGGGGACAGACACCTGAGCAATCTGCAGGGAAAGTTTGAATAAGAGGAGTAAAAACACCAACGTTCTGCCTATGAGGCAAATTAAAGGTGGAAACAAATGGTATGTTAACCTGTGGCTCTAAATCTGAACAAAACATGATCAACTGGGATTATATTTAACTGGGTGAAAGGATTCTGAAGGCCAATATCATTATCTCATGTGAAAAGAGTCTCAGGAAATGTACTGGATTGAAAAAAAACATGAAGGTAGCCTCTAATGCCTTCTTGCATAGGAAACTTCAGGGCCATATCCTCAGGTGGGGTAAAATGTCATAGATTCATTGACTTCAAATGAGCGATGACAATGTACACAAGTTAAGAATCTGGCCCCAAGTGCCCATAACTGTTTATGGTGCAAGTCTGATGCATGGATATTAGACACCACTGGCAAATGAACTTTTACCACAAGTAGCTATGTAGTGGAAAACAGCAAAACACATAAAGGAAAATGCCATAATTTTTTGTATCTCCCAGCTTTTGGCATTACTAAAGGCTTTCAAAGTACAATTGCAGTATTCTGGGTTTGGCAGGAAAATAGCTCTGGGCAGGTGCAAAGGAAGCTTGGAAAGGGTCTGGAGAAATATGGCCAGGAAAGGAAATGAGTTCAGTCTGGAAAAGAGATCAGGACAAGGACACCAGGAGCAGCAGACACAGACATGGCTGAAGCAGAAAACAATCTAAGCAGGGGGAAAATCTGAAAGAATGCAGACAAAAGGTTGAGGGTAGGAGGAATGGGAGGAGGAAATACATGCTCACAAGAAGCAAAAAACCACCAAATCAGTTGCACCTAAACAACACTTTCTGGAACCCCCACTACAGGAGAGAAGGATTTTTTTAAATTTCATTTGCTCCCTCTAGTCTAGGAGGTTTCATATTTAATAAAAGGGATGCTAGAATCAAATAGAATCCTGTTAATTCCAGGCTGCTTATTACTCAGTGTTTGCAAGTGCTGTTTAAATACTAAATAAATGCAATTCTTCCACTTGATGAACTGTGACATTTATTGTGGCATTAATCCTCAAGGACTAAGGAAGAAGTTTCTTTTTAATTAGAAAAATACGTTCCAGCATTGGATGGGAACTTTTTTTCTTTTTCTTTTTCTTTTTTTTTAAATCTTCCTTCTAGATTTGTTATGATATACTAAAGGATATCATCTTATATACTGATATTTAAAAAACAAACAAAAATAAATGATGATTCAGTATAGGATGTAATAATAGAACAGAGTTTGAACTAGATTCTGAGTTTTGTACATTGGGTCTCTCTAGATATGAGAAATGAGTGCATCAGTTCTAATAAAAAGAGAATCAACCACAACTTTCACTCCCAGTTCAAAACGTATCAAACTCAAAAGCCTTTTTGTGAGAGTCAAATTAAAGTTAAACCACATGAGAATATAGAAATTATCATACTTGTTCAGATCAGTGGTCCACTTTGTCAACTGTGCTGTCTCAGATAGTTACTATTATGAGATGCTCAGAGGAAGGTGCAAGAAGTCCTACAATAGGCAATTATGGAATGCCTATAGTGTACATTTTATTTTTAAGCCCTTGTCAATTGAAGGTTTCTTTTTGCCCAGTAGCAAGAGGGTTTGTGTCTTTTCAAACCTTCTTTTTTCATGTTTTTTTTTAATCCTTACTCTTGTAACCCTATGTAGAAAATCTTTTATAGAAACATGTCTGAACCAAAAGCCTGCAACTGGACACCCTTCAACTTTTAGGGTAAGTTAGAGATGGACGAAACCTTTATAGCAAGGGTCCATCTCTAATTTTTTTTTTAAAGAATTGCTGCATGCCAGTCTGTCTCCTTGCTCTTTGTGGCCAGAAAGTACTACATGGGAAACATCAAAATCTGTGACAGCATCTGAGCTTGAATTCCTTGGTGTAGGCAAAATTCCCGTTGACTTCAGTGGAAGTTTTGCCTGAATAAGGAATGAAGTATTGGTCCCTTGCCTTTTTTCTAGATAGAAGAAGGTTTGGATAAATTTGCTAATCTTAATTACTACCACAAAACACCTGTTTGCATC
The DNA here is from genome assembly GCF_026122565.2 of Emydura macquarii macquarii. Taxonomy (NCBI): domain Eukaryota; kingdom Metazoa; phylum Chordata; order Testudines; family Chelidae; genus Emydura; species Emydura macquarii. Next base: position 2,046,416 of record NW_027133181.1, on the reverse strand, counting down.
TGATTTGAAATTTCCAGAGTAAATAAATCCCACACACATTCTCCAAAAATGGTGTGAAGACATAGTACATATCACATGTAGCCTTTCTATGGATATTACACACACAACCCTCCCCCACCATCACACACACACATTAAAAGAACACAATTAAGGTTGCAAAGTCAAGCACTGAAAAATTAGGAAATTCCAGAATGAAGGTTGCCTCCTTGTATGTCTGTCTTATGATACAGACTTCAATTACATGACCACATACTATTATTTCCACAGGATCTCAGTGCCAACCCATTCTCCTACCCATGTTCATCACCATACCCTTGTCCCAGTTCTAGTCTTTCCCCCTGGTTCCAGTCTCAGTGCCCCGCCCACTCCCTGTCTGGGCAAGCAATCTCCTTGCCCTACCAGACCCAGTCTCCTCCCTCCTATTCTCAGTCAGAGCTTTTCTCTCCCTCCCCCCCACCCCTCCAGTCACAGTCTCACCAAACTGCTGTCTCAATCTACTCCTTTTCCTCCCCTCTGGTCTGGCTTTTGTCTCCTCTGTGTTCAAATCACATGGCTTCCTCCTCCAAGCTGCCTGGGGGCCAGCAGGCTTCCTGCTCCTAGTTCCAGTGCCTGGCTTTTTTTTTCAACCTGGAACAACCCAGAACTGCAATTGTAGGGAAAGCCCAGCTTGGCTCCTGTAGGCCTGGGATGGTGCATGCTCAGTCACTCTGTGGGGCTGGCACATGAACGCTCTGGTCAACACCAGGAGATATGAGAGGCTTGACCAGGCATAATCAGAATCTTTGGAGATTTTGGACAAACTCTTTGGAGATTGTAGCTGTTAAGTCTAGCAAGCATGTGTGAACTGCAATTTTTCAAAGATTTATAATTTCGCCAAATTTTGGTGGATTTTCAAAAGGATGATAAAAGGCACATTCCTCATACAAAGGAATGTCACATTTCAAGTCTGTGCTTTCTTGCATTAGGTTGCTAGAACTTTTCAAAGAAAGGTCATCAGCATTTTTTAACATGGCAAAAGCAATAATTTTTTTTTGTCCTATCCTGGACCTGGGAAACAGCTGACGCATTTTGCCTGAAATTTTCCAAAGAAGTTCATCCAGAGGCAGATATCCCATCCTACAGAATTTCATCCCATAAAGTTAAGCAATGTTATAAGCAACTGAAAATAGGGTCTTATAATGTGGAGTGTTGGACACCTTTAATAATGACCAGTGCTACCAGCTCGTCTATTATCTGATACACTGCAATCATGCTTTATGTATTATGTTTTCAATAATATGTCTCAAAGTAATTTTGCAAAGTTTTTTATGACATCAAATCATATCCACTGCTTTGATGTAACTCAGCATAACTGCATTGAAATCAATGAAATTATATCTGCCATACTAAATTTTTACTTTTGTGAGTTGGTCTTGGTATGCACATGTTTTTAAATCACATCAGTGCAAGTAGACTTCTAGTAGAGTAAGAGAGCTCCAGCTTGAGTCTAATACACAGATTGATATAGCAGAATCCTTTCCTGAAGATTACCTGTCCCAGGAGTTACTGTAAGGCCTGGGTGGTATATTTTCTCCAAACAAGGCTACCATTGTTCTTAGAGAGCACTCATAGGAAGCATGAAGATGATTATCATGTATACAAAGGTATTTTGGCATTTTATCAGACTAACTGGATACGTGCACCTGATGCTTTTAAATCACTATTTTGAGGCTTAATCATAAATATGGTAACCTGATGAGTCAGTGGCCCATTTCAGTGTGAATGATGCTGTCTGTAGAACAAAAAGCCAGTTGCTGAATTTGGGCAACATGTACTTGTGACCTGCATGCACATAGGTATCTTTGAAATGCTTTTATGAGGAGCAGAATCAGAATCATTTGCCCCTCCCGCATTCCGCAGAGGCTGGTTCCTCTTTTTGTTAGTTTATAGTAGTAGATATTCCTTATGTCTAATGAAGAGAAAGTTGAAGCACAGAGAGAAAGGACATTGTAGCCTTAAGCTATGTTTGTTGCTTTAGGGCCAGAACTTCAGGTGTGCCAAAACAGCACTGAGTGCACATGAGGGATTGTGTGCAAAGGTGGTTTCCTGCCATCTTTCCATGCCTCCCTACCCCAGAACTGCTAGGACCCAGTTTCATCCCACACACAACTTAGAACACTTATGGGACCGATCGTAGTTGCAACAACTCATCATGACCCCTTTGGAGCAGCTATGCTAGCAGGCATAGCTGGAGCAGAGATGGCTTCAGTCACACCCCTCCCCTTTTTCAGAGCTCTGACATGAAACCTATACCAGAGTATTGGGCAGGGTGGCACAGAGCTGGTGCCATGCCACTCTGTGATTCCTCCATGATGGGGGAAACCTTAAGTTGCCCACTTAGAGCAGCTTTAAGATCTCTTTGTGCAGCCAGAATGGCACAAAGGGAACTTAGGTGGGTGCAGGTTCTGGCCCATAATGTTTTGATATAACTTTCATTTTGTCTGAAATCCAATAACTTTTTTTTTTTAATCTTCACTGTAACATCTGCTCAATAATCCTTAAAACATAACACTCTCTATTCCAATCAATGTGTTGGAAAATATTTCACAGTCTAGTACAGACGTTAATAAATTTCTGTTTGAGATTTTCATTCCTTTTATGCTCCATATTCATATTTTTGTTCCTTTTTATTTACTTGTTTATTATCACAGAGCTGTCCTAAGTGAATGCCTGATGAATTATGTATTTAAAATAAAACCAGCCACCCTTTAATGGATCAAGTGATGAACTATGATGATTAGACTCATTACATAAACCCCAATGATCTTACATTTGTATCACATTTTTCCTCCCAAAGAATCTCAAAGAATAGAGTGTGTATATACACAGCATAGAAATACAACCTTAACCCTGCCCATCCAGGACCTGGTGTACATACTTCCGTGGCCTCTTCCCGTGCTGCCCTGGTTTCACTGCTATGTTACTGAAGCTAGCTTTGATCTAGACAAACATAGCTCAGGTCTATCTACGTATGCTGCAATCATACCTCCCGGCTACAGTGTAGACATAGCCTAAATTATGCCAGGGGCCTCTGCAGTCCATGGAGAAACCCATAATCAGGAGAACACAGTGATGATTTAAGACCAACTTTGCCCCCTACACCTCTTAGAGGTATAGCAAAGGATCTCAGTCCTAATGAAGTGTGGTACTATCTACAGGTAGGAGTACAGGAACTAGATGCAGCGTTGTTAGATGTAAGCAGGGTCTGAATGGACTCTCCCCAGCATGAGCACGAGCATACTCACGCTGCTTAGGTGCTCAGCATGATGGGACTGCTTTGCCCAAATGATCCCTTTGGCTGGTGTTGGGTTACAAATCACTTTCGTGTTATATGCAGGGGTAACGAAATGTTGTTCCCCTAGTTGTATGAGCCAAGGGTAGCAGAACTGTGCTTAGCCTCTTCTGATTGAAGGGTCACTGTCATCTGAACTGAACCGACTAAGCAAGCTTGGATGCCAGAGCCCTGTGACGGTTGTTGGGGGTGGGGACAGGTATTCCTGTCTGGAAGTGTGGGGTCTGCCTAAGAGCCCCAGGTGTGCTTTAACCTCCCCCTCAAAAGATAGAGCTAGTTAAGAGTCCATTAGGAGTCCTCTGTTTTGCTAAGTTCTCACTAGAGCTGAACCCATCTACCATGGGACAGCGCTCCTGCCCAGCTCCAAGACTGAGGTTCACCCACTAAGAGCTAACACTCAAATCACTGAGAGCCAGGAATCAGTGAGCTGGGTGGAATCCCAAGAGACCAATCTGCAGAGGTCATAGTGGTCATAGGTGCTAGCAGCAGTGGCGTACCAGGGGTCTCCAGCACCCGAGGGCCATACTTACATTGGCGCCTCCCCCCATCAGTATTGTACATGGACATACATACAATACTTGGCTTGTGACAGCGTTGTACACAAATATACACAGGTATTTGGTGCACATTGTTTATTTTGTTATATAGATGTATAAAAACAGATATCTTCTGCAATCTTGTTGTATACTGATAATTCCACAAATACTTGGTGTGGAGCTTTATGTATGGTACAGTAGATATGGTAGAAGTTTTATTATGTAGGTATTTAATGCAGAAATTTTGTTTTACTGAAGGAGGAACCCAGCTGTTATTTATTCGGTATAGATCTAAGCATGATCTTTCTGATGCTTGTGGAAATTAGGAATTATTTTATTGAAGTCAGTGGAGTTACACTGGTGTAAAACCAGTCAGTGTAAATGAAATCAGAATCACTGCAGTGGCTATACAAGACTTCAGTACTGTGAAAGCTCCACAGTAGCATAGGGGAAGGGAGTTCCACTGCATATTTTGCATAACGAAGAGGTGGGCTTCAAGCCAGCGCTTAACAGGCTTGCATGGAGGGGATATCTGGGGGAGAGCCCCTCTGTATCCATGCTTACGCAAATCATTTAGCTGGGAAAGCCTTCTGTGGTGATGAAAAGGGCAACATCTACTGTTCCAGCCCAAAGGCTGAAGAAACAGCCACAAAATGGCTGTACTGCATTTCCACAGCCTGCCCTAGGGCTTTCAGGAAGGATTTTGTGCACTCCATGCTGCATGAAAGACACCCACATCAAGCCACTCATTTATTGTTGTTGATTTTTGTCATTTTTCTTACAGACTAAAAGTAGAAATTAGCTGAATCTTTAAAAACTATTTTTTTTTCCAGATGAAATGTCTTAAAGTGCATAGAGATTCCAAAATGGCTTCTCTTGCCCCTTTATTCATCAAAATTGGCTTTTTTTTATGAAAACAACTTATGGGAAATCATTAGTTGAAATGTTAGTGGAAAAAGCCATTTCTTTTTGTAATTTAGATAGATTAGTCATTAACATTTGAAAACACCTACATGAGGTAATTTTGAATGTAATTTTAAATACAGTATTCTGCATTCTCAATGCCATAGGATTGACACAGTATGATAAACAGCAATGGTTCCAAAAATCTACATGCTAACTAATAATTACACATTAGGAGTTCTCATATTCTGTACTTCCATGATGGATTTTTTAAATCTTGTTACTGTTAAAAAGGAGGATCACGTTTAAATATGTTGGTATACTTGTATGAATTTTACTGAAACTATTAATAATAAAGATCCACTTGGACTTCCATCATGTGTAATACTTGATCCAAACCAGTACATCCATCACCAGTAATCAGTGGAAACCAGAGCAATAGAACAGTGGTAGATTGTCAGTTTTGACTTAAGCCCTCACTTAACAGATGCATGGGGAGTCATGCACTGTTACAATCAGTCACCACCTGCAGTGTTCTGGGGGCACCTCTGTGTCACAATTTGTACTGCAAATTTATAATGTACTGAGCATATGAAAGGCCTCTGAACAGAACAGAAGTTCAGATCAAAAGAGGAAACATAGCAGGTGTGATTACTGAAAGAACCAGTTTTTTTTTCTTGTTGTACTGCTTTTGAAAATTGATGCCCTGCCTACATGTATTGAGGTTCAGGAAAGACTTCATCACTTTTATATTATGGTGGGCTTTACTCACATATCCCCTTAATCTGATGATGAATTTAATCAGAAGATTCTCTGTCTAGGAAAGAGAGAAAGGTTTCAACATGTGTGCATTCAACATCACTTTGCTGTCCTCTGGAGTAGGTTGGGGGAGGCTGTGAATAAGTGTAGGTTACCTGCTGTTGGTTCAATTTCAATCTGTTAGGAATTATGCCTAGATTTTAACTTTAATGAAATGTCCACATGAGAATAAATGGATTTAGAAAAAATAAAAATGTCATATCACATTCTGCTAGTTGTTATTTTCATGGGATTTAAACTTAATCCTCAGTACTTGACTCATTTGAGATCTGTAATTTTTTTTTTTTAAATTAGGTGTTACAGAGCCCAGATCCTTTTTCAACATCCAGGGATATTTTTCTAAAGTGACAATAAATGTTAGTGCAATGCTTTGCCTTCATATATTCGTTCATCTATTCCTCCTCCACACGAAACAAGACAATGGAATGAAAGACGAAAGTCACAGCATACTGCTGTGAAATATAAAAAGTGCAATAGAATGAAACCCCTGTAAAAATATCATGACACATCAATTATGTAGCAGTGATTGTTTTCACTTTCATTACTATGCTTTAAATCCCCTCTAGAGTGAGAAGAAAAATTAACTTATGTAACAGAGCCGGCAGCAGCAAAGGGCCGGGTTCTATATCTAGGAGTTCCTGTCAATGATACAACACCAACTGGTTCAAGCCCCACCCAGTCACCTGGGAAATCACACACTATCCCCTGGACCCCCCAAAAGGCAATACTTCCCCTCTCGCTAGCACAGAGTCTGAGTGTAGAAAGTAAACCTTTTAATAAAAGGAAGGAAGTAACACAGTATCAAACAGAATTCATTAACTCAATGAGCCGAACCCACCCCAGAGTACAGGGGAGCGTGTCCTTCACCTCTCCCTTTTTGCTTTCCCCTGTACTGACCATCGTAGCTGCAGCGTCCACCTCTCGGTTCAGGGCTCAGCCAGTCCCCTTCTGCAGACTCCTGCCAGACGTGGGCTTGACCGGGCCCTCTCTGCTGCTGCCTCCTGCCATCTCTGGGCCTTGCCAAGTCCCTGCTCCAGGCTCCTGCCATCTGCAGGGGCTGACTGCTCCTGCCGACTGCAAGCTCCCGCTGTTGGTTGTCAGTCAAAGTTTCCCACTTCCTCTAGTGATTTCAGCTTTCAACTCATAGGGAAACCTTTTGCTGACACAGGAGCAAAGTCCCTGCTTTTAGCAGAACAAAAGACTCCAAGAAGAATAATTAAATCTACCTTTTAAGAGTGGAAGGAGATAGTCAATCCATGCCTGAGGATAGTCTTTTGCCAGGGCTCATGCCATCTCAACAGAAAACCTCTCACACCCTCCCTACTACCCTTACAATGCTGAAACACCTGTCCACCACCCTTTTTGGGTTCTGTGTAGATGAGAGTGAATTTTTCATCAGGACAGGCTAAACACAGATCTGATGTCATTTGTTCATACAATCGAAGGACAATATTTCATTACCCCTGCAGTTAACACAGAAAAGTGATTTGTAAGACAATATCAGACACATTGACCATTTCCCATCATGCTCAGCAGCTAGTGTGGTTATGCAATATGCTGAGTACTTAATTGCACTCATGCAAATACAAAGCCCATGCAAATAAAGTGCCCCCCTTTCAGCTGCTGAGCAGGGAGAGTGCCACTTAGACCTTGCTTACACTTATTTTTTATGTATCTCCCTAGAACATAATAGGCTTTCGTACATGTAGCAGTCATAATCACTCCAGGGCTATCAAAGTTTGGATCCACAATCTGATAGTTTAGAGTTCCAGTTTCTTCACTGAAATAGATATCATACAAGAAATATAAATTTCAACAAATGTTTTATTTTTTACCTTATTTTATATAACTTATTATTTATATTTATTCAAGACATGCACCCATGGCCTATGCCTCTGGATGCATTAACAATGATTACAAACAGAAGTTGTCATATATTGAACATTATGAGGTAAACTCACATAGAAGCCACCCAGGATTCCAGAAGGAAAAAGGGATACAACATTACAGTACCCCTAAATTGCAAACATGCTAGCTGAAGGCTGCTTGATTCCCTTCAATGACAGGAGCAAATGAATTATATTAAAATTTACTTTTTTCCCTCTTTTCTGAATAATGTTTCAAGCACTCTGCTTTCATTGAGTCAAATGCCAGGGAAGCCTATATATCATACTACCTGCTGGGACAGATAAAGTGAAGACATGGAGCTATGTGTCTGAATAGTGACACAACGGCTCAAACTACCTTGCTATTTCCCTGACACTAACTGGAGGAGTGATGGAATGGATCTCTCATGGGAAGCCATTCAGGGAGGATAAACAACTCCCCTCTGTCAGCAGTAAGAGACAGCAGTGAGAGACATTCCTGGAATACCTGTTGGAGCTGCCCATCACACAAAGGCCTGGTCTACACTGACAATGTAGGTTGACGGAACGAGGCTTCTGTTGACCACATAAAGTATGCGTCTCCACTGGCATGTCAGATCCACTGACCTAAATCGCAGTAAAATTTGACCTAATAAAACTACCTCTGCAAGCAGCGTAGCACTGAAGTCGAATTCTGTGGGTCAAATGAGCGTCAGTGTAGGCAGAGCACAATGTAAATCGACGTCATTTGCCTCCAGGAGGTATCCCATAATGCTCTGTTGTGATTGCTCTGCACATTCGCAGTCTGCTGCATTGTGACCATGTAAGCAGGAAATAGCTCCTCCCCTCATTTTCTGTTTGGTCAGCGTGCAGAGAGCTTGCCAGCACAACTGCTCATGGCGACTGCATGCTCCAAACGTGCTCCAGCCTGGAGTCGACCTGAGGTCTTGGATCTCATTGGTCTGTGGGGCGAAGAGTCTGTTTTGGCTCAGCTCCGGTCAAGAAAAAGAAATTTGGATATCTATGAGAAGATATCTCACGGCATGTTGGAGAAGGGGCCCAACAGCGACGTGCAGCAGTTAAGATCAAAGACCTGAGGCAGGCTTATCAGAAAACTAGGGAACCTAACAATCATTATGGCTCCTCACCAAAATCATGCCGCTTTTACGAGGCTCTGCATGTGATTCTCGGCGGAGACCCCACCACAATGCCACCACACAGCATTGATACATGGGGGGAATCCGAGGCCAGGATGAATGAAGATGAGTCTGTGGATGAAGAGGAGAAAGATGATAAGGAGAACAGGGAGAAGGCGAGTGGGGTATCCCTTCTCCCTGAATCCAGGAGCTGTTTGCAACACAGGAGCAGCCCACCCAGATGCAGGAAAACATGACTGACCAGGATGCCAGGGAAGGCACATCTGGTGAGTATGTACTGTAAATTGCATATCTTTGGTTATATCCCCAGTCCAGAATCTTGTACCAGCGGGAAAAAGTGGCGGTGGGGCTGTGCTTCCTCGTACTTGGTGTGCTTAAGCATTGGATTCACCCCTGAAAAGATTATTTATGTGCCCAGGAATGCTCCGAGAATCCTCCATGCATATTTCCAGGAAGCTTTCATGTAGGTACTCTCTAATCCTTTGCAGAAGGTGTCTTGGGAGGGCAGCCTTATTTCTTCTACCGCGATAGGACACTTTCCCCCGTCACTCTGTCATTAATTGTACAGGCATCATCATGGAACACAGCATAGCAGCATAAGGTCCAGGCCTCTAGCCAGATGCTTGCAGAAAATTCTCCCTTTCTTCCTGTTTGACCCTCAGCAGGCTGATATCACTCATGGTTACCTAGGGAAGATGGCGCACATTTACAGTACCGCCCAAGAAAGGTTTTTAAAATGTTTGTTATTCCACAGCCTGGGATGGTTTCTTGCTTCAGCACACCACAAATCCCTAAGCAGGACATTGTTGCTATGGGCCTTGGGCATCCGCAGATGGGTTCCCATTTTTTTTCTCCAGAGATGGTTAACATATACCACCCCTCACCCTTCCTACTGCCTGTTAAAAGCCTGATCAAGGGGAGCCCTACATCCATGCTGCTCTAGGGAGCATGGACTCATGCAGCATGGGCACCAGTGGTTTCCCTAACATAGACGCACTAGCCCTTTAAGTAGCATGGCTGGAACAGCGCTCTGACCCCTGCAATTGTTAGGCAATAGTTCTAGCCTTCCCTTAGGTTCTAGCTTTCCCTTGGGAAGGCTAAGAGGAATTATTTATAAATTGTAACATTGCTTTTCATCCATGAGACAAGTTAACAATGGGTACCTTGTGCTTTGCTTCCCTTACAGTGGACAATGTGGCCTTCAACACACCATCTCATCCTTCTTCAGATAAGAAATCAAAAGAAAAACAACTCGGGATATTGAACACCTCTGCGGCTGCTGACACAGAGCTAAGAGCATGGAGGATTTCATTATCTGAACATGGACATGGAAAACAGAAAGGCAGCACATGAGTATGAGCATTCAACAGAAACTGAGATGCTGCGTATAATGCATGATCAGTCAGACATGTTGAGGTGTCTGGTTAAGCTTCAGGAAGCTCAGTGGCAAGACAGAATCCCTGTGCAGCCCCTGCAAAACTGTGAGCTAATACACTCTTTCCTAGCCCCCACCTCCAAGCGGTCTAGGAAGAGATTGAGCAGGATGCAGTACATGCTGCACTCCTCGCCAGTTGAGAGGAGCAGAAAGAGGCGACAGCCCCTTTAAGGAGTGGGAAGGTGTGGTTCTTTCGTGTGTGCTCAGCCAAATTGGGCTCTGTATCCTCTCTCAGGCCCACACAATGCATGCGGAACATTCAATTATCTTCCTTTTCCCCCCTGCAAAGGATCACCAATAAAAAAAGTACTGCTTTACAATTCATTGCTGTTTATTTATTGATATCAAGGGAATAAAGGGAGGGGGAAGTTGTGGGGGGGAATGGATCAGTGGGGGAGGGGGAAGGTTGGGTGGAAATATACTTCTTCACAATTCATTACTCTTTATTTTATTGATAAGAAAGGAATAAAGGGAGGGGAAAGGTGGGAGGGAAAACTGGATCTGTGGGGGATGGGTAGGGGATGCGAAGTGAAAGCACAGCACAGATAAATGACAAACATTACTGTTGTGTCTCATTGCAAAAACGGTTTTTCAATGCTTCCTTGAGGCACAGCGCTCTGCGATTGACTCTCAGCATTGCAGTAGAATACGGCTGCTCAAAATTTGCGGACAGCCTATCTGCTTCCACAGTCCAACTCAATGGGAACATCTCCCCCTTTGTTTCACAGATATTATGGAGCATACAGCAGGCAGAGATAACTATTGGGATGTTTTTTTCACTGAGAACTAACCTAGTAAGCAGACTGCATCAGCGTGCCTTTAAACGTCAAAATGCACATTCCACCACCATTCTGCACTTGCTGAATCTATTATTAAAATGCTCCATGTCACTATCCAGGTGCCTGGTGTAGGGTTTCATTAGCCAGTGGAGCAAGGGGTAGGCAGGATCCCCCAGGATCACTATTGGTATTTCAATATTGCCAATATTTATTTTTTGGTCAGAAAAGAAAGTGCCCGCCTCCAAGTTTTTTATCAGATCTGAGTTCCTAAAGATGCGCATGTCATGCACCTTTCCAGACCAGCCCACATTGATATCGGTGAAGCGTTCCCTGTGATCCACAAGGGCCTGCAACACCATTGAGAAGCATTCCTTTCGATTTATGTACTCTGTAACAACGTGGTCCAGGGCTAAGATAGGGATATGTGTGCTGTCTGTGGCCCCCTCACAGTTTGGGAACCGCATTGCAGAAAGCCCTTCCATTATGTCCTCCACGTTTCCTAAAGTCACTGCCCTTCTTAGCAGAAGTCTATTAATGGCCCAATACACTTGAATCACAGCTGCTCTCACGATGGATTTACTGACTCCGAATTGATTCCCAACTGACCAGTAGCAGTCTGGCATTGCTAACCTCCACAGAGCGATGGCCATTCTCTTCTCCACTGTCAGAGCTGGTCTCAAGCAAGTATTCATGCATTTCAGGGCTGGGGAGAGCTCTCTGCAAAGTTCAAAGAAAGTAGCCTTTCACATTTGAAAGTTCTGCAGCCACTGCTCATCATCCCACACCTTCATAACGATGTGATGTTTCCCAGGACCAGAAGCAGTGCCTGCAGCAAACAGGAATTGTTTCGTTTTATGGCTTGTAACAAGGCAGCCTGTGTAACATCGCAATTTTCAGCGCTGTGGCTCCTGCCTTGCCCCTGAAAATACTGCAGAATAAGTCATGAGGTGTTTGTGATGCTCACAATAACAGTGCAGAGCTGAGGGGGCTCCATTCCTCTCAGGCTATGGTGTGCGCGAGGCAGAAAGTGAAGGGTTTGAAAAAATGGCACAAAAAGGTGATCGTCTGTTTGTTTGGAATGGGACAGGACGGGACGGGGGGAGGGAGTATGTTGCATCATGGGAGGATGACAACCTTCCCAAAAGCCTCTGTGGCTAGTTACACTGTGGATAGCTACCCACGGTGCAATGCTTTGATTATCAACCCAAGCAGGGCTAGTGGGGATGCAATCCCTCGACACAATGAGCATGTGATCACTCTCCTGTGACTTCTAAAATTCTGCGGGTGAAAGTTGATTTAAAATAAATCAACTTCACTCCGCAGTGTAGGCATACCCAAAGAAAACCTCTTGCTACAACCCATGACAGGTGCAATCTGCTTTACCTACCTATTCATCACAATCTGCAAGCTGGTGCAAGGACATAAAGAAGAGCAAAGACATGCCCCAATGTCATCTGCATCCTCTTTGACAATGAAATTCTGCCTGGTCCTTATGGGGAATACACATGATGAGGGGAAGGCTCCCTTGCTGTGCACCCATTTGAGATCCAAGTAGAATGTGATTCCAATTAACAAATGTATATTTTATATACCTTTTAAAAATCCATGTATTTCTCGCAGACTATTTCATGAACAGAAAAAGAAGGAAAATTAATCAAAGTATTTATTATGAATATTTTTTCAAGCTCTATTAATTAATCCTCACAACAACCCCGTGGTGTAGGTAGACTTGCTGGCAATTACCCATTGAATAGCCACATTGTAATGTATTCCTCCAAGTGCCTGTCCAGTCCACAGCAACAACACTACCTTGGAAGCAGTGCCCTCCTCAAAGTGATACTTCTAACCATAACAGCATATCAGATAGTATTTTCCAATGCTGAACCATCATCATTCCTTTGTTTTTCCAATGTGTAGTTCAGTTATGTTTCAACTTCAGAGCCTGGGGTCCCCACAGCCTGGGAAATGTTACTCCAGTGGGGAAAAAAAATGGCTTTGAAATCCTGTTCCTGAAAAATACCCTTGAATTAGTATTTTCCCTTGGCTTTGTGAATCCAAATCTAGGCATATGCAAATTGCTGTGCTTAAATAGAGAAAGACCAATATACCGTAACATACACAAGGACTGCAATATTATATGTTTCCTAGAGATCAGAATCATGATCACTTAGGGGCCAATTCTGGAAAAATTAGTCATGAGACTAGTCCTTGCTCCTTTGAATTTGCAGAATTGGGCTCTTAGTTTGTCTGAGCTATAGTCTCAAGTCCCTTTAGCAACTTTGGTTCCATACTGTGAAACTTATTCCCTGAGTCAAAGTCTGTTCTCGATGTAATAGCTCTGTGCAAGTGTGACTAGCCCTGCACAAGTGCACAAAGAGGCAAGATGATAAGGGTGCAACAAATCTTTTTTCCCCATAGAACCATGTACACAAACATGTTGTGATCTTGAGCCCAGTAACTTCTCAGCAGTAGCAAGAGCCTTCCAAAAGGTGAAGACAAAGGAAAAGGAAGGATAAGTCACCTCCTGCATCGCCAGCCAATGGAGATTTCCAAAGGCATGCCAGGGATTACTCTGGCCTTCTTCAGTGAAGGAAGAGCTCTATACCAGTTAATGGATGAATATCTCCTTCTGGAGAAGAATATTTATTTAAATCTTGTTCCTAATCTGAAGGAATTGCTTCTGCAATCTGGCTCACAGTAAAATTAATGGGACTACTTATGTGTCAATGTATTATTCGAGGGTAAGGGTGGTAGAATTGGGTGGAGAGCTAGCAGAGACACTCATTTAGCTCAAGTGGGCAGCCAGCCTGTGTGTTTTTGAAGCAGGAGGACTTGATTTCTAGCCCTCCTATCATATTCATACACATTTTTATAAAATCCCCTGTCCACAGCACGTGTGATGTCTGACAAATGTGAAGCTCTGGGCAGCCATTAGACATGTTAAATGGCCAAAGAATAAAGACAGATCATTGCACAATGGAAGAAACTAGTGGGCATAAACACATAGCGAGGTCAAAACAGCAAATATGTTTATGCTAATTGCTGCATATTAATAAACCACAAATCATACAAATATATTCCAGAAACAAATGCAAGTAATCTGATAAGGGCTCAAGTGGGACTTCAGTGGTGCATGGATCTTGTGCTGCTCCACTGCAACATATTAGAAATACAATAGTTTACCAACCTCTATCCTCTTGTAGCGCTCATGACACAGGGTGGATTTTTATGTGCTCAGCAACTACAATTGGAGCCTGTTTTTTCCAAAGATCTCAACATCCAGCACCTTCCATTGTGAGACTTATAGAGTCTATCACAAAATGTGCTGAGGACATTGAAACTCTTGTCTCTTATTTTAGTTCCTAAGGTCTTGAAACTAATGGCCTGATTATGGGTATAGTTTTAAGAGCTCAGCACCAATAAGACCAATAATGCTCAGCTCTAAATGATCTATAATTTTTTGAAAGTCAAACAGTTTGCTCCATCAAACAGAGAAATATCACAATAACAAACACAGCAAAATAGCGAAGGGATAAATAGGAAGGAAAAAAGGAGTACTGTGCTGAAATTTTGTTAGAAAAGAAGACAAATATAGTAGCATGAAAAATAGTTTTTCAGCTTAAACATGATCTTACAACCTTATGTCTTGGTGGCTACATCAAAGAAAGAGGCCATACCTGGGATGATTTACATGAATAAGCAAATCCCAAAATTTACTACTCTTTTTGCCCCCCTTCATAAATTGCCTTTGATGTCTCAATCTCTGAATGCAGGTGCAAGAACAGCAGTGACCAAAAATGATATAAAATTACTTACATTACAGCCTAATGTTCTGGAAGCAGGGTGGGCTTTGGAGGTGGAGATGAAATGAATTTATGAACCTAAATGGTTCCCATCCCCTCTGTACAAATGCTCTCAGACTTACACAGGTGGTCACACTTCGACACCCATCCAGGACTTTTACGTTGCTCAGCATGTAATAAATTCAGTTCTGTAGAACAAGGAATGGAGAAAGGGAGCTTCCAACTTGACTATAACTCATATGTTTGTTTGGGACTTTTTCTTCCCATTAGTAACAATTACCTCATTGTCTGATCTAATTTTATATTGAGAATAAGGCCTAGGGGAAACAGACTAAGTTAATTTTGCAAGATGGTTTGCATCAGTAGTTAGAGCTAAACTGCTTTGGATTTTTAATTTGGACAAATATTGAACTCTGATCTAATTGTGTCAAACTGGAACCTGCAAACCTCCGTACTTTGGGTATCTAGTTCTAGGGAACAGCTGTTCCAGGACATCCCAATTTGGAGTTCACCCTAGATCACTGTAAAGAGATTATTTTATATTTATTATATTTAAAATGTATTTATTTAAATATTTTAAATATAGATTCCTCTCCCATCCTCCAGCAAATCATCTTCAGGGATTTAATCTTCTTTGTTCTGAAGGTCCCACCAGCTGCAATATGCATTATTTATTATCCATGTAAATTTTATATGATAATCTGATTGAGCTACATAAAGTATATTGTTTAAGATAAAAAAGAATAGATTTTGTTAATTAAAAATTATGCAAAGGTCTCCATATTTCACACTGAAAGTTGTTTCCCCTTTTCTTATTCTGCATGTTCCATACTAAAAGAGATTGATGCCAGCCCATTTAATGTATTCTTTTTAGAAATAGCAATTTTCTTGGCTTTTAATATATTAAGTTGCATATATGTTTGTCATGCTGTCTGGAGTGGTTCATGACCATGAGTGCCAACTTCAGTGCAGGCTGTCAAGAAGCAAGTCAGAGACACCAAACTAGTTGTGTGTTATATAATTAGATTTCACCAATCCAGTAACAAATGTGAATTCCTAAAACACTATAATAGTCTTGCCATGGAGTCACAGACAATCCCTTTGGGCATTTCAGTCTATCTTGCCACCTAGACAAGCAGGACTTGTCTTAGTGATAGTTGGTTGCCATGGACCAAAGATCACAAAATATTCAGGTTGCTTCCAGTCCCAAAAGACCAGTCACTTACTCCAGGTCAATATTTACTTTGGCTCTCACACCAAAGACAGCACTTATAGCCAGTCCTATAGTAAACTAATTAAGGATCATTAACTAAGAAAAGAAATCAGAGAGTTATTACAAAGTTAAAGCAAGCAAATATATGCACAAATGAATTATACTCTGTGGTTTTAAATGTGACAGAGTTGTAGCAATCTGTCAGCTCTGAATGTCTTTTAGGGCTAACCCAGGTTGACCCTGGGGATCTCTGCTTCTGTCTCAGAGCTCCAGCACAGTGAGAGCCCAAACAGCAAAGAGAAATGAAACATTTTCTTGTAATCTATTTTTATTTCCTTCCTCCAGAATTCAAGCTGAGGAGACAAGCCCTTTTTCATGTAGCCTCTTCATGGCTGTGAAGGGGCAGTTTAAGTCTTTGTACCATGATGTCCCAGTATGGCCGATTTAGTTTCGATAGGCTTTCTTGATGGTTAGATAATACCTCCTGCCTAGGTTCACAATTTCAGAGCAAACATTTTTTATAGTTTTAAAGCAAAAACTTAAATATTATCTTTCAGCATGTGATGAGGTGAGATTAATGCATGCAGCAATTTACAAGCATTTCATAAAGTCTAAAAACTAAACACACTGTTGTAAATTCAACCATGTATGACGGAATGCACCCCTGTATTCAGACCCTACACACTATTGTAATAATCTTTGTACAAGGCTTGCCCTGTGAGTCATTTGAAAACTCATAACTTGCTGATCAGTAATATCATGGTAAAATACACATAAAGTTGCTATGTACAAGGTTATGAACATAAGCTGAAATCATGACTGAAGTGTGTTTCCCAGGTAAGTCTGAGGAGTGGCTAAACCGGTTTCTCAAAGACAAAAGACAAGTTGATCCCCCAGCTATATATCAAGAAAACTGATGGACCATACCTATCAAGTGGCTAGTCTTTGACAAGAAAGGGAAGCAGGGTCAAAGATCTGCATCTTAGCAAAGAAAGAGTATGAAGTCTCCTTCCTCCACCACAGTCCCTGTCTTGGTTTTCAGCTGGAATTGCTTTTCAAAGAGGGACTGAAACAATAAAAAGGAGGGGCCAACACCCCAAGACATCACTCTTCTCTATCCCTGTTCATCTCACTCTTTGTACGAGAGAAGACAAAAGAAGCAGCCATTGGACTCGGAGGGAGGGGGCCTGACCAGAAGAGTGTGGTCTGTAATGCTGTTGAAAGCAAGTGGTGAGAAACTTTGCTTTAAATCAAATATACTGTATTAAGTTAGGTACTAGAAAGTGTTTTATCTTTATGTTTCCTGTAGCCATTTCTGAGTCTTATGCCTCATTGCTTGTACTCACTTAAAATCTCTTTGTAGTCAATAAACTTGTTTTAGTTTTTCATTGAAACCAGTGTGTTTAAGTTGAAGTGTCTGGGTAATTCCATTTGGGTACCTCATGAAGTGTCTGGGTAACTCAATTCAGTTAGAGTAGATGAGGCCTATTCACAACCATTGATTAGAAGGTGAGAATGTATAAACAGTGAAAATTACTTCTTGTAATTCCAAGTCCCTGTTCAGACCCAGTCCGATTGTGTCAAGTTTGCATATGAGTTCCAAATCTGCAGTTTCTCGCTGATGTCTGTTTTTGAAGTTTTTTTGTTGAAGTATGGCAACTTTCAAGAAGTAATTGTCACTGTTCACACATTCTCACCTTCTAATCAACGGTTGTGAATAGGCCTCATCTACTCTAACTGAACTGACTTTGTTAGCACTTGCCCTCCCCATTGTTGTTTCTTACCCTTGGATGTATACATATCCTCCTATCTGTGATTTCCATTCCATGCATCTGATGAAGTGGGTTGCAGCCCACAAAAGCTTATGCCCGCAGGAATTTGTTAGTCTTTAAGGAGCTACAGGACTCTCGTTGTTTTTGCTATATATAGACTAACACGGCTACCCCTCTGAAAATGAAACCAGTGAGTTCTGCTGAACGTACATTGCAAATTGTTTGCAAGGTTTCCCAAGGTTCTGTAGGTTTTCTGGCTCTAGCACTATGACCAAATGTCACAGGTTTCATTTCCAAATCAAAATAAAACTCAGTCCTGAAAAATCTGCACAAGTTCAGCAATGGGAAAAAATGTTGCAAGTATTGATAAAAGATGAGAAAAGTTGAGTTGTGTCTATGTTCAAATCCGAACCTAATCAAGTTTCCTAGTGTTTTCGGTAGTGTTTTGTTGTGAAATGTACCTAAAGCGCTGCTTCTTTATTATGCTATTTTTCCTGAGTATTTAAAATAAATAAATAAAGTCAGCAATTAGCTGCATAGATGTTGCCAATTCGTATCTCTTTCTTTTTTTCAGGGGTGTCTTTTGTACCTTTTGTCACATGCAGTACTAAAGATTGCCTGGTTTTTCACCTTTTTAACTCTTCCTCCTATCTCATGCCTGTGATTCTCTGCTCTGGTTTGGCAAACCCTGTGTTCCTGATGTGCATTGTATTATATTCCTATGAACGTGTGTGATTGTTTTGTGACATGAGCAAATGGAAGCTCAACTAGACCATTAGCTCACATTCATTTATTACATAGACCAGGAGGATATGAATCCATACCCCCAGAATCTCCTGATATTTTATGACAAGCTATCTGACAGTTTTCCTCATTTGGGTTTGTGTGTGTGTGTGTGTGTGTGTATGTGTGTAGAAACTTATTTTTCAATACTGAAAATCCCCCCAGGATTATTATGTAAACAGAAAACATGTGAATGAGAACAAAGAACTGAATCCCACAATATATAGATTGAATCTGTTCTTTTTCTCTTTGATTTAACATAAGATTTGGAACGTATTGCTCAATCAGCTCAGTGAATTACTCCTTTTTCCCCATTTTTTAAAACACTTAAATGTGATGGCTTCCTTCCCGACACTACCATTCCTTAATGATTCCCTTCATAGATTGCTACCTTTTCAATTTGTCTCCTCTTTCTCAGCCCCCATGCCTTTGATGGTACTTCTGCTTCTCCTCCCCAACCCCCCAGCCACCCTTTCGGAATTAGTTTTAAGTCTCACAGCTCCAGTGATTGAAAGCCATCAGCTGTGTAAATTGCAGTAGGATCAAGTGGTAGCAGGAGCTACAACATAATGTTGCTTAGCAACACGGATATTGGACCCTATTATGTGGGATTATATTCTTTTATATGACAACCAAGAAAAAGATATGAATGGAAACATGTTATTTTCTGATAATGGGGTAAATAAAGAAAGAGACCCCTCCACTGATATTAATGGCCTGAAAAACCTTGCAGGGAACACTTGGGGAGGTATGTTTGCAGATGCTGCCCCCATCCAAAAATACTTTGAGCGGATTTATAGGTACAAAAATGCCTACTTTGTTATAGTTGTTCTACCATTAGTATACAGGTTGTGGGAACTGGGCCACACAGCTGCACCCTGAAGAGCTCAGAAAGGGCAATGGGGTCAGCCCCATTCCCCTTGAAAGGAGCTGGAGGAACACTTGAGGGAGACCACTGGCTTTTCTTCTAGAGATAAATAAGATGGGGACCCTGAGTCTGTTTGTGAAAGGAGCCCTATGGGAAGAGTAGTCCTGTGGAAAAGAGAAAAGAAGTGTCTCTGGCTGATATTTGTTCCTAGTCGACAGTCAGATTTGAATTTAGTGCAAATATCATTCATCTGCTATACATCTGTGGCCTTTAGAGATTCTGTCCTCACACCATTGCATCTCTCCTATTTGCAACTGCCCACTACAGAGTTATTACCTTTACTGTCCTATAGGCAAACCCAGGCATCATAACATTATGCCATTTCACTAGTGCATTGACAAAAATATTTAATTTACAGCACAACATCACAACAACTGGATATCAAATGAGCCACAGAAGGTATTTCATGACACTGGCTGTTAAAATCAGGTTGATCTTGGGGAAAACAGATTGTGTTGTGTTGTGGCATGATTTGTTCAGTCACTAGACCTAGCTATCTGGGCCTCCAGCTCTAGTCTTTCTGTCAGCTCAAGGTGTCCCAGCCCTCTGGGACTGGCCTCCTTGATGGCAACCCCCAGCTCTGCCCTCCTTAGGGCCAAAGGTTCATATCTCCAGGATGGGTAGGAGGATCTGGGCTCTCCGTCTTTTCCAGGTCATGGCCCAGGGCTTTCAAAGTGAAGTGGCATATACCCGTCTATGTTTGGCTGGCCCATTTGCTCACCTTCCCCATGGCCACTTCCTACCAACCTTACATCTCCATTTGGGGCGTGGTCATAGTGAACTTAAAGTCTTCACTGCAATTCCCAACTCCCCCAAACACACAGTCTAAAGCCAGTGCCTGTGGCCTTCTCAAGCCCTTGCCCACAGTTCTTCCTCCCTCTTGGAGGGGAAAGACTCACAGCCAGATCCCCTCAGTAGAAGCTCCTCTCCCATTGCTGCAGAGCAGTGCTTCTCTAGGAAATGGCCTCTTTCTTCCCCACCCCCACCTGGGGCTGCTGAAGCTCCCTTTATACTGGTCTTCTCCCCAGGAGCAAGCTTGGAAGTGCTGGAGGGTGAGGCCTCCCCCTGGACCAGTACTGCTCCAGCCCTTCCCCTGCCTCAGCCTTTGTGTGGGGTTTGTAAACCCTGTTGCAGGTGCCAATGGCAATGTTAGTGCATTTCCATGTTTGTTGAATTGGGGTTTCTTTCTGTAACAACTTCTGAATTGTGGATAATTTTATGAAATTGTATCATGAAATGATTGTGTCATGGAAAGCCTATATGTGTGCGAATCCACCATGGGCTGGCTAGGTTGTGTCATGTTTCTGCCAGGCCTGAGACAAAGGTGAGTGATCAGTTCTCAGCAATGGATAGTCTATTGCAGTGTTTCTCAATTGGTGTTCCGTGGAACCCTGGGGTTCCGCGGGAACACTGTTAGGGTTCCGAGAGCAGCTGTTCTCTGCGCCGCCGAAAAAGGGAAGATGTCTCGGATTTTCCAGCAGAGGGTATCCAGTGTAAGTGTAATTTAAGTGAGAAATGCTGACCTTTGCTTATTTTGACATTTGAAGACTGTTAAGAGTTTGGGGGGTTCCGCAATTATTTATGGAGTTCAAAAGGGTTCCGTGGCCAAATTTAATTGAGAAACACTGGTCTATTGAAAAATGAAATGCTGTAGGACAATAGGTTTGCTATAGCTGGGAGAAGACAGGAGGGGAATTGAATCATGGAAAGTTCCAGGAGAAGAACAAAAGAAGCAGGTGACCCAAACAGGGTCTATAAAGGGGCTCTAAGGGGAAGAGCCAATTTGCACCAGATTAAGATGGGGAAGCTGTTGCAACGGCAGAGCAGGTAAAGAGGACCCTGCCAGCTTGAGTGACAACTGACAGATGATTCCCCTCCAGGAGCACCCCAGGAAAGGGTGAGCTAGTGAGGGGCTTTGCATTTAGGATGTTTTATACGATCTATACTCGGTAAAGAAATTAGACGGGCCAGTGTGTGTGTATGTGTCGATTGCTTCACAACTATTGTGTGCCACTGAGAGAGCTAAACTGTAAAATAGAAGCTTCACATCTTTGGGATGGAATTTTGGGAGAGGGGTGTGTTCAAATACTTGGGAGCCTGAAGAGTCAGTGCTGCACCCAGAGGAGCTAGCCAGCTGAACAGTGAGTTCCATCACTCCAAGGGAGAGGTCAGAAAGAAGGTCTGAGCCACAAGAGAGTGCCTAGGGACCCTGACATGGGGACAGCGTATCCAAGAGCTTGAAAAACCCTGGGGATCCAGAGCACAGAGGCTTGGATTCCCCTCACAGCAGTCCTAGCAGGTGGCCAGGAAGGGGAAACTGTGTTTGTAAGTTAATGAACAAGTTTGGATTGAAACATGATTCAGAACACCACAGCATTCATTATCAAAGTGCCACTAGAGCAGCTGCCAGGAATGAAAACTGGCTCTCCCAACTTTATTTTCTACCACTTCAATTCTAAAGAAATTTTGAGAAGGGTTGTTTATGCCATTGAATGATGTAGCCATTAAAGGCCCAGTCCCGGTCTGACTGACAGTAACAGGAGTAAGCAAGGAATCATTACTGTATCTCTGAAAAATCAAACCCAGCATTTTCAATAAAAGATCAAATACAGCTGTTAGATGAATCAGTTATACATCTTTTCCCTGGATAAATTTGCCAAATTTGCCGTCTGCCAAATTGAAAAGAAATTCAGAACTCATAATCAAAACAGGGTAGAAGAACCTATCCACTTCCAGGAGAAGTCTAGTTTAAGTGTGCTTGCTATCCTTTCATATGTGTTTGGTACAAACACTAAAGATGACATAAACCAGCAGGGACATTTATTTTATTTATAATACCCCTAGCATGCTTTTATTTCTTAATTTGCATTTTCCACCTCCAGATCACATAGTTCTTTCGGTATGTTTTGTATTACTTTTATTTTGATTATGGATTCTAGAAAGCATGCACTTTCTGAGGTCTTTGTAGCAACAGTGGAACTGTGCAAGTACAGTGCTTAAGAATAAGAATTAGGGCAAGTCCAGGGGAGTGTTATATAAAGGACTGGAAGATAAGCAGAGCTTTAGGAAGATTCTGTTTTGCTGCCTCCTACTAAATCTATCATCAATATTCCCAGGGAAGCACTGTCATTTACATTAAAGTGTAGATGGTTCATATATTTAAAATTGTAATTTAATTCCTCTGTTCATAACTATGCTGTATTTGAACTTCACTGAATTCTTGGCATGTTTATGATTATGCAAATATTCTGTTGGAGAAATGTGGCTTTAATACAGTGGCCCTCTCTCATCATTCTGAATTTTTTAGTCCACGCATGTTTTGGGTCATAAGAGAAATTGTCTTTTATATGCAGCACATAAAACTCAGATATTTACATTTACAATAGGATTTTGGTTCTCTTGTTTCCAATTTCATATCCTGGTTTGTGACAGAAGCAGTTGTATTGTTTAATATTCTAAAGTGAAAATGCAAATTGGAATCAACAAAAGGACATTACAGCATTGGCACAATCCTTCATTTCATTGTACAACTGAGCCCTGCTTTTGATCATTCTGTATTTAGGCTGAAATTCTGGATAGCCTGAGGAAGCAGACTTCATGCTATGCCATGATTGAGTAGATCTGTGGAACATAATCCTCAGTCATTGCCTTGTGCTATTTTTGCCTCTTTACATGGATTTAGAGAAAAGTGGCATTACAGTTTGTGGACCCATTGGCCCCATCCCTCTGCTGTCACCACCATTTCATTCTCATTAAGAGCAGGCTGTAATAGAGCATACCTCCAATAAGGGAGGGCACTATTCAACCTAGGACAACTCACTGACTGGTGTACTACAGAACTCTCAGCAGCCATAGAATTTCAGTCCCTTTTCTTCAGGGAAAGAGTTTCATTTCTTCCCAATAAAATAGTGTAACATAGAGAGAGGATGTGGTGTATCTGTATAACTTAACTACAGGTTTTCTGGAGGAGCTTATCTAGTCCTTGTTGGTTTCACTCCCCAGGCCCACCCCCTGGGAGTTGAGGCAAGCCTCTGTACTCCTTCCTACTAGGGCTTTCCTCCCTTTGACTGACTTCTAACCTTTTTAGTCTGTTCCCAGCCTCACTTCTTAGGAGCACAAAAAAGCCTCTTCAACCCTTCTTATCTCATAACTCGGGCTGCCCTTTATACCCCCACAGGCCTGGCTCTGTATCACCACCTTCTGCCATGTAACTCCAGAACTTATTGCTTTCACCTGGGAAAGTGGGCAGATTCTGGGACAGGGTACAGCTGAGTCCCCTTCCAATCTCTGTAAAAGGCCAGCTCACTGTATGATGCAATCTTTACTGCTTTAGTCTACAAATTCAAGCACTGGAGTATCTATTTTTAATAGTAAATGGTATGTTGTTAGCAGAGTTTAGTATATATAAAAATCTCTTTTCTGTCATGAATACAGTGAAATTTGTCTTTTTGACAAAATGAAACTGGTTTGTAACCCAGTGAAGTTATAGGCAGTTTGCTGCATATTAAACTTGAAATTGTATAAAAGAAATGCAGAAAGTAACTTTCAGCTAAGACAGCTTTAGCACAGTTCTAGATTCACGTCGGCATTGCTTTACCAGGTGGAGTGGCTACCAAAAATCTGCATGATACCTGTTTGAATTGCAACTGCATTAAATCATAAGGGGGACACGGAATGAATCATGGAACTAAAAAAGGTTCCTAATAATTAGATACATCTGTACTGATGTCTAATCACCAGTTAGCAAAAACAATTTTTTTAAAGTTTATCAAAACTATCTTAAAAAATAATATACCGTTCAAATTATGGACAAAAGATTTATCTTCATTGTTAAGTCACAAATGAAAAAAGTGAAGTTATCCTCAACATTAAATATTTATTGTAAACTGTGCAAAGTGGGAAAATGTAATCATTTCATACTTGTGTACTGTAACTTTCTCTAAAGTGCAAAATTTGACTAAACAACTTTTCTCTTTTAAAACTTACAATTCTGAATTTTAAACACTAAATTTTGAATTTCAAAATCAGCTTTTATTTGGATTTTACCCATTTTTGCTGGTTACAGTGGCCCATTTGCAAGCAAAAAATTCATAACCATAGCCAATTGCAAAGTAAAAAGGACTTATTTTGAGAACTTGAGCTTACTGTCACTCAGACCTCAGATAGTTTCAGGTTTCACTGTGAATATTTTGAATGTGTTCATTATTTATTTAGCTACACATTTGAACAAGATTATTGCTATTGCATTCCCATGTTGCAAGCCTCCACCTCAAATTCCAGAAAAGGCATGGATCCCATACCTGATGATATGCATGGTATAGATTTATTTTATATTCAGGTTCATGCTACGAATGCTTTGAATATATGTTGATATGACTGCAATCCTGCTCCACTGAAGTCAATAGCAAAACTCCTTTTTTGGGCCCAATGGGCGCAGTCCAAAGCTCACTGAAGTGAATGGGATGCGCCATTGAACAGTGGGAGAGGGGAGTCATCACTCATTAGGCTGTCCCTTAGGCTCAGGCATGGTCTAGCTCCTATTCTGGCTTTGGGGATTCCATAACCTGGCAGGGAGGCAGGCAATGGAGCAGCCAGAGATGCTCTGTCTTCTCTCCTATGCAATAACAGCAACATGCTGTTGAGCAGCTATGCCAGGAAGAGAAAGCAGTTGCTTAGATCACTCAGAGCTCACATCAGAACTGCCCCGGGACTGCAGTGGAAAGTAGTGGGATTCAAATGGAGAGATGGTTCCTTATTCAAACACCTGAGTTTAAACAGTGCAAGGTGTGGCTTAGGAACAGATTTTCAACTCATAATCAAATACACATTTCCTTAAAATAATTGTTTTTAAGTGTCACATAAGTGGCCTCTGGGCCCTAGGTTAGATACGAATAATTTAGAAGTCACTCATCAACATAGTATTTATCCTGTACCAAGGCTAAAGCATGGTTTATGAGCACAGTTATAACTAGGGTGACCAGGTATCCCTATTTTATAGGGAGAATCCTGATATTCAGGGCTTTTTTTTATATAGGTGCCTATTATCCTCTCACCCCCTGTCATGATTTTTCACACTTGCTGTCTGGTGACCCTATTTGTAACACACTGCAACCCTGTTGCCTGCAGGTATGGATGTAAGCCACATAACAATTGTGTTTAATAGTGACTGGGTTTGAAAACTGTTTCACATATGGTTACAAACCCAAATGTGGCCAGTGTTTCTGACACCTGTGGCCAACAAGAGGTTCCTATTAGAGTAATCAGAAAGAAGATCTAGAGTGTAAATTTGCTGTTAAAATAACTAAACAGAGATATATTATGAATTACAAATACCGGTTTTAATATAAAATACATCCTCCAAGCTTTGCAGCCAGCAAGAAATGTAATAGAAAAGCTCAGCAGATGGAGAGGAGGGAGAGAGGGAAAAGTTGGATCAGAAATCCTGAAGGAGAGGAGAGAGGTGGATTAGTGGCAGAAAAAGTGAGCATGCAAGAGAGAGACAGACAGAAAGAGGGGAAAAATAAATAGTAGTTTGCAATCAATACTGCCATAAGTCATAAATAATGTCATAGATCAAAACCATATCTATTGTAAGGCAATGATCCATCTCTGGGTTCAGAAGACATTCACAAATCATTCAAGCTTTCTCTTCTGTTTTTGAGAAGCACTGTATTGTGAGTCCCAGTTGTTTAAAAATCATGAATCCGGCCTCAAAAGGTCCTGAGATTGTCTTGAAAATCCTGATATATATAGGGTTCTCTTTGCCTTCTGGTTTCTGAGCCTTTAGGTTATACTCAGTTCACATTTTCAAGGTTTTCTCTGCCACCTAGGAGGACTAGAAACTTATTTTTAAAATTAAAGCTGAGACTTTCACCTGTTCTCTTGTCTCTCAGAGCTGGGTCTTTAAAATAAAATGCCAAATATTGCAAGGCTCAAGATAAATGCAGGAGAATTTGCATCACTGAACATACAGAATCTCGTCAGAGAACAGCAGCCTTAAGATACACAACTGTATGTATGTATGTATGTGTATATATATATGTATATACATACATACATATATATGGAATGCTATTCTACTATGGAGTTTAATCTGATATAACTTGAAATCTAGTATGAAACCAACATATGCTTAAGCAATGTGTACAATGTTGTATAACAATCTGATACAGAATAGTGCATTAAATGTGTATTCCTTTTGCTTTGTGACTGACAATTAAAAAGACTAAATCAATTGTTAGGTTATCTCCATGTGCGCTTCCATTCTGATCTTTATTATTATTCCTTCAATAATCTGTAGCATTCACTTCCTGATTCCTATTATAGTAGTAGTTCAGGTCCTAAGGAGTTCAAAAGCCTGCAGATTTAGTTTCCTTTTATTTTAGGTACATACTGCAGAGGGTGCTAGTATTATGATACAAAAGGGACCATAGAGTTGATACATACATTCCTGCGACAGATACACAGGAAATAGGAAACTGAGGGTTAAAGGTTAATGAAGGCCTAATGAAGAAGCTGATTATTCTCATGAATGCAATCACTGTATGGAATTATTCTGAAACTCAAAGTCAACCATTGTGTATCCCCACAGAGAAAGAGGAGCATTCTAATAGTGCAATGGCATTCATTTACAATGTTATAAAAAGAAAAACAATTAAAATAATTACTACACAAAAAGGAGTACTAGTTAAAAGTAGTCTTGCATACAATTTTAAAAGCTTTTAAAATTTTGTCCCTGATATAAATTAAAACAAAAATGCCATTGTACAAGTGGAATAATGAACAGTGTGTGCGGTCCCAAAGATATATACACGTCTTGAATGCTAGAGTCATTTGGCCTTCAGTTCTGTGTTTCACAGTTCCCCTGAGGCATAAATTACATATCTTTACAAATACATACTCTGTTTTATGTTTCCTAATTTCTCTCTTCCTCTGTTATTTGCCTTCTGACTGAATGTTTTAATGTATTTACCATAAAATGTCTGTACTGTTTTCTGTAATATTGCCATCCATCTTATTTAGAGCCTGATCCAAAATCCAGTTAAGTCAATGGAAAAGACTCTCACTGATTTCAATGGGCTCTGGATTCAGAGGCTCTTAATTCTCTACGATACTTTGGGACATTCTGTCTGTGATAGACCCTATATTAAACTGGTTCTGCAGTACCTTATTCCTGTGAGTAGTCATTACTCAAATGAGTAATCCTTTAGCCATTAATGGCAGAGGAAAGGACTGCTCACCTAAGTAAATGAAAGCAGGATTTAGCCCTCTGGCCCTGAAGTGAAATCCTGCCACATTTAAAAACAAATAGCAAAATTCTCATTGGCTTCAATAGGGTTGGGATTTCACCCCAGATTCTTAGGGCCCAATTATGCAGTCTCTTCACTTTATTTTACCTTATTGCATTTGGCAGCAGTAAATAAATTTCTTAATGCCTTTGGGACTATTAAAAGAATTGCAGGTGCAGTATTATTCAATTTGGCGTTCCAAAGTATTTTTCTGGAAACTGGTTGCTCAGCCAAAGAGGTCTGACTGAGCACCTGATCCTGTTGTTCCTATGTCCTTGAAACTCCCATTGAAGCTAAAAGGAATTTTGATGGATTGAGGATTGTAGGAACAGACTCTAACATTAGGATTATTTTAACTGGCGTACGATACAAATCCCACCAGGAATCTTTGGCAAGCTCCAAAGTCTTCATTTGAAGCGCTCAATTTCTAGTTCCTTAACTCTGATTCAAGCAGAAATTCATAATTTAGTTTTCTCGTTTCTTTGTGAGTCCCATCCTGTTCACCACAGCTCAATTTTTTTCACTTTGTCCTCAGTGTTTGAGAGTTATTTATATAAGTTTTCCTTTCAGCTTGTCTTAATAGTTCACTTATTGCGTTGCTTTGTTATTGCTTTAAACAATTTGAGATAAGCTTACATGAAAGATGACAGCTTTTAGAATAAAATAGTAATGTGCTAGGTCAGAAGGTATTTACTAGGCAACTAACACTTTCTATTCAATTTAAATTCAAGATCCCTTTTTTGTTTGTTTGTGTTTTAAGATAAAATGGACAAGGCAATGAATCTATCTCATAGACATGCAGTGCTCCTTATTTACTTTGTCACTCTATTTGTTCTTTGAGCTAGGGTCTTTGACAGACATTGTCTGGACGGTGCAGTAGCAATACAGAAATGAATGCAAACAAAAGAAGCATAAAAATAAATATTTCAAATGTGCAATTGCTTATGTTGTCGTAAGAGATACCACTTGACTTATAGAGGACATTTGTACCACTGTAAATAGTTAAAAGGTGTAAACCCAAAGGAGAGAGAAGAGCTCTTGATCTTAATAGAAGAAAGGGGTAGAATTTGAAATAATGCAATAAAATCACAAAACTACAATGAAATCTATTATTCTCTGTTAGGGTGGAAGCTTCATCATTTGGCAAATTATCAAATGAGGCTGAACAAAATACTAACAAATGCACAATAGTTAGTATTTCCTTAATATATTTTATTCACTTATTGGATTATTTTTTAAAAAAATCTATAAACTCCAAGCTGTACACAGGGGCCATGATCCTGCAAACACATACACACATGCTTAACTTTACTCACATAAATAAAGTAAAGCACATGCATAAGTGCTTGTAGTTTCATGGCCTTACCTACTATATTCAGCCTTGTGTTCTTATTACCATCACCTCTGTCTTTCCCCTTCTCCCACAACTGTATTCTACACCCACCTACTATGTTTTGTCTCTATATTGTAAGGTTTTTTAATTGAGTGTTTTTACTGTGCACATCAGAATGGGGCCCCTCCGTGCTACTACAATACAAATAATAAATAAACAATAAGTAAGAACAATAGAGAAAAATTCTGTTTTTTTCTATTCCTACATGCAATGATGCTTTGGTTTTTTTACAAAAAGTCTGCATATGGCAGATAGCCAAGGAACCAAATTTGCTATTATTTTTTCTGTATTATCAAAGGACCAAATGTGCCATCATTGCGCAAGCCCAAATAAATGATCTGTGCACAATGGTGCTCAGTGAGTGATTGTGCTCTCCTCCAATGCTCAGATTATGCGATGCTAATACAGCCCTCTACACTGAGATTTGGCTGGTGGATCCATCTAACCTTGGATCCATTGACCATACCTGTTGTAATACCTACCAAAGCCCCTTATATATTACCATCTATGAAGCCTCTGCAGAGCTCAGCTCTAGCTCACCAAGGCCACCACACTCTTCCACAGGTTCTGTTACCTGCCCCTCTGCAAGTGAAACCACACTCGTTCCACTGCTTTTTGGGTTCTGTGTTCTGCTAGAGAAAGGAATAGGATTTGGGCCATCAGAGTCCATGGGGAATTTAACCACTGATTTTGATAGAATTTGGTCCCTAGTTCATAACAGAAATTCATGTTTTGTTTTGTTGGATGTTGGGCATGAAGAGGGATTGGATTTTCCTAAAAGTACTAATGTTTCTGTGAACTCACTGACAGTGTTTAGGTTGCTGGTGTTTGCAGTGCCGAATATGCTCCATATCCCTCTATGTCAGCACCATCTGGATGCATTTTAGAAATGATCCTGTACAATATGCTCCTGTGTTTCTTTAGCCAAACAATTTTGGCACTCCCAACCATCTTTCAAGCATAAAAAAGCAAATATTCTACAGTCCTCTCTTAAATAATTGAATGTCCAATAAGTTACATTAATCATTTTCATTGCTTATCTTCCATTGCACAGTTCTGGTTTGTATTTGCCCAGCAGCACAGTTTAACTGTCTAATAAGGACTATCACCCCTAATTCTTTTAGTGTAAAACATCTATTGAAAAATAATGAGCTATCATTTGGCACTATACCATGCAAGCGATAAAGAAGATTCCTTCAGTAAGTGGCATTGCATAAATTACAATATGGGAGGGCATGGATTTCTGTGAATAACATAGTCATCGATAAAGCTACACTTTAATTAAGTATAACAGATGAGACCGCTTGTTAGTGCACTGGCTACATAAATCTTCATCGGAAACAGAAATTGCTTCATCAGAAGCAATATTCTAAACATGAGACACATAACAAGTTGCTTGTGATTTTAATGAGAAAATAATTGAGCTCTTGGGTTAGCATTGCTGATGCCAAATTTGTGCATGATATGACGATGTGGTGGAAGAGGCTCTTATCGTTGAGAAGACATGCCAAAACTAGATGAAATATCCTCAGCCACATCCAAACCTCCTTATTGTTAAATCTCAGGACAAGAATAGCAAGGTGAGAAGTCAGAGGCTTCATTACTCAGTTCATGAGAGTGGATTCTCCATCCCTGGAAATTTTTAAACATAGATTGGATCTTTTTCTAAAGAATATACTTGACTTGAGTTCAACAACAGATATTGGACTTGAACCAGGAGTTAATTTAAGGAAGGACAATGGCCTGTGTGATGCAGGAGGTCAGACTACATGTTCACAGTGGCCCATTCTGGCCTTAAAATCTAAATCTACAAAGGAGCTCATAAAAGAGCAACATAAAAAGATTTTAATGTATCCTTTTTTCTCACATCAAACAATATGTTGTATAGCTTGAAGTACAAGCTAATGAATTTCAGCCATTATTAACTGATACTTACAAATGGGTGTCTTCTATACGATGGGCACAGCATCTATATATTTCATTCTATGTATGTATGTATGTATGTATTTAAGTTAACATAAAATAAATAAATAATGGTATCGTGGAAAGCAAAATTAACTCCTCAGAGTTATAACTATCAATATAAATATATAATGATAGTAACCCATAACCAAAATACTACATCAACTCTACTGTTCTCCCTTACATGCACTATCAATGATCTTGCTTATCTTTAATTAGAAATCATGGTAACTCATGCTGACATCCTGCAAAGCCTATGCATGTGTGGAGTTTAACACACATAAGCAGTCCCATTGACTTCTATGGGACTACTCCTGTGTGTAAAATTATGCATGTGTTTAAGTCTTTGCAGGATTGGAGGCTAAATATATATTTGCGTACTTTCTTCCCTTGCTTGCTTCTGTAATGTAGAGTTTTCATCATTTCATGCATGGTAAATAGTAGCAACAGAGATACAGTTTAAAGCCCCTTTATTTAACCCATGAAAAATAATTATAATGCATTTTTCATTTTAGTATCCCCTAAGGGCTTAACATATTGTGAGAAACTCACAGTGATACAAAACAAGCTTAAAGTCAAATGACCTACCCTCAGTTTGACAGTCACCCCTGGAAATGAATGGATTAATTTGCTGACTTATGTAGCTTTCCAAATTAATATCTTGTTGTACTGATATGTTGAGTAAAATTTTCTTATAAGGAATCATGCTTTGAATATAGAATATTACCTTTTATGGAGATATATTTTGTGCATATATACCAAGTGATTTTATCTGGAATTACATGAAAAACATGTTACCAGACAGAGAGAGAAAGGGGAAGAGATTCCATTCTCCTCAGTACAGCTGGCATGTATTGCACCCCTTTCCTCTCAGTTTTTAATCTTTCCTTGTATCACCATTATTTTATGCAATGGTTTTATTGTCTGGTTTAATGTTTACAGATGGTATTGTAACACTGGATTAGCTCCTCACATCTTCCCTGGGCTGCCAGAGAGTTATGAATGCAAAAATGGTATGTTGAGGCTTGAAGTTATTATTTCATTAAGCAATTAGCTCTTGTTATTTAACTGGGAAGCTAATGCAGCCTTTTTCTCTATACCTGCAGAAATCTCCTTTCTGTGGAACAGGAAGGTTTTGCTGTGGAAGGGGGGCTGTCCAGGATCAGCATGAAGGGAGAAGGAAGGGACAAGACATGGTCAGGTTGGGATAAGGAAACACTGATACATAGATCCCTATTTCCTAATTACCCTGAATAAAATACTTCAGCCATTTCAATTCCTTCATCTCCTCTCTATTCTGTATCTCCCCTCTTCCTTGCCCATATACTTGCTCTGGACAGTGTGAGCTGGATTTACCCTAGATTATTGTTGGGTTTTTTCCAGTTACAGACATACCAGTTTAGACATTTCATAGTGTGAGCTCTTGGAAACAAAAACAGTACAAATCAGTCTTCCTACAAATGGGAATAAGCTGGCAGAGAAGAGCAGTTACATTTCCCATCTCCTGCAGATTACTCTTGGGTGAATTCTGCACCACTGCATGCACTTAGAATCCATGACCCCCGCAGATTTCTTTGCTTTCCTGCAGAAAATTTACTTCTGAGGAGGAAGCAAAGGAAAGCCTCAAGAGCGGTCACACTTCCCTCCCCAGCAGCGCAGACACATCAGTTTGCGTGCCCAGAGAAGCCAGCAGAGAGGTAAATCACTGAGTGGGAGGGGAAAAGGGGGCTGGGGTCTCCCCAGCTGCTAGCTCCTACCCTGTGCCAGGCTCAGCTGCTAGTCCTGACTGGGCTGTGGGTGGGGGAGGACAGGACTTCCTCTTTCCCTGCAAGGAGCAGCCAGGGTTGGGGCCTGGTTAGACCCACCCGAAGAAACCTCCACTGCTTGCAGGAAGCCCCACACTTTCCCCTACACTTCCTGCCCCCACTGCTCCTCAGCTACAAGGGTAGGGGGCCACTGTATGGGGACCTGCTTCCCTGTCTGCCCAAAACCCATGCATCCGGAGCCCTCCCCATACCCAGACCCTCTGTCAAACCTCACCCCCACACCCAGAACTCCTACACTGAGCCCACCACATCCAGACCCCCCCTTCTAAGCCCCAACCACCTTCACCTGGACCCCCACTGCAGAGTCCCATTCCGCCTGCATCTGAAACCCCCAATGAGCCCCTGTGCATCCAGATCTCCCCTGCACCCAAACACTCTATGGAGTCACCCACACCCAGATTGCACCACATAGAACCCTCTCACCCCACACCTGGATCCTCCCATACTGAGCCACACTTGGCTCAGGGTTCAGGGCTGGGCATGAGTGTGAGACTGTCCCTCTCGTTTGATATCCTGGTGTGCCTGATATGGAGGGGCAGGGCCCAGGGGTGTTTCTGGGGCAGGCCTGGCACTTGCACTGTGTCCAGGTTGGATGCAGTGTCACCGCCAACTGTGTTCCGGGATGGGGGAGGGAGAGGGCTGCTGGGTGATGTCCCACCTTCATGTAGCCAGTGGCCTGGGCTCCCCACTGCGATGCTGGATCCTCCACATTTATTTATTGCCACATAATATACGCAGAATTTTGCAGAATTTAAAAATATTGTACACAGATTTTTTAGTTTTTGGCACAGAATTCCCCCAGGATTAGTAGATGAAGGATTTTCAGGTTTTATATTACTGTTTTCTTGTGCCATGAATTGTATCTTACTTCATGTAATTTCTCTTCCTGTTGAAACGTACCAGTATATTGTACTGCAATATAATGTTAATTAAGTTCTACATCTCTTCAGAAGAGAACTACTCTACCACTTCATTCAGATTCCATTATAAGTTGCAAACATAGCTACAATCTATTGTGGGGATGACAAAGAATTGTGTTCCTGAACTTTTAACACTGTTCTCTTGATGTACATCTGAAGATGTCTGCAAAATTAATGAATTCACATACCAAGCTCCCCACCCATTTTTTTTATGTTGGTCCACAACTAGTTGCCAGTTATAGTCTCCAAACCTGGTAGCATCACTGGGTTTATCAAAGGTTGTCTAGCACCTCTGAACAAGCAGGCATCAGGCAGTGAAGCCTAACTCACTTCCAGAAGTCATTTAATGTTCTAAAAACGGCCATGCCACCCTTACTTACACTGAGCAGTGCCTTACTACACAAATAGTTTAACTTACAGCAGTGAGTCTAAGGTAGTGTTTGTAAGGGTATCACAATCTGGCACTGAGTTAGGAAGATAAACCAATACATGAGAGAGAAATGTGTGGACTCCTAAATCAGGAAACCCAACCAGTCAATCCCATAAGATCATGTTATTCTTTGCATTAGATTTTTATGCCCTCTAAATTTCTTGGATCAAAAACATCAAGCCAGAGGGATGAGGATGGAGCCCCATAATCATACCTAAGGCCATCCCTGCACATATCTTACAACATAGTCAAGTTAAAAAGGACACCATTAGGGAAAATTTGGTCCTCCCACTCTGTTTCAGAGCTCTCATGTGGGTTTATAAACCGTAGGGACAATTTTTTCCCTCAGATATGCACATACAGTGTCTGATTAATGGACATTGAAGCTTGTGGGAGCTGGATAAGGCTCCCAACAACTTTAGTTCCCAACAACTTTAGGGTGTGACTTATCTGAGGACAACAATTAGTTCTACAATAAGGAAACTCCTTAGTTCTAATTGTGCCTCATTTAACTGAACTGTTTAAACACATAATAATTTTCTATTATTCTTAAATTTCTTTTAATGGATAATATGCCTATTTTGTTTTGCTTTAGGTAAGTGGTAAGAATTAACTGACTAACTGTATAATTGTATTGATGGGAAAAAGTTATTAGGCATTTTAATGAAAGAAGAACTTTAACAGGAGTTGGATTTATGACCTTTGAAATAGGAAGCACATGCTTTATCCATGAGTCAATATAGACTTTTATTACAGTCTATGTGAATTTATAGATATCAGTTAGCTATAGAAGATCTTGTCTCTTGTTGTCTGAATGCAGTAGAAATATAAGTGAAAAAATGATAATAAAAGAATAAAGAGTCCCTTCCAGCCCTACATATCTAATAACTGATATAGATTATTCTCATTTGTTCAGATGTGAAGTACCAAAGTTTTTCTGTTTGTCCCTCAACTAAGAGGGCTGATCTGGAAGGTGCAGAACATATTGAGGTTGGAAGACTTTAAATGCAGCTACCTCAGGAGCATCAGTGCAGAGAAGGTGAAATAAATCTACCTTCTATAAATCTAAGCAGTTTCCCAGTGAACTCTCTACTGCTGTAGGCAGCATCTTTGTAGACTGAATACTTGGAATAATGTATATTGTGTATTTATGATGTTTGCTTATATGTTATACAAATAATTTCTAAGCCTATTTCCTAAACCAAACATTCATCTTCATCCAACCCCACTAAGAGATTACCATGGCTGTCCTTTTAGAATTCAAATATTCAGGTATCTATAAGGTGAGGTGAGAGAAAAACTACTTATGTATAACTTAACAGGAGCATGATAATCAAATAGCAAAAGTCAAAAATGCTGCTAACTTGAAATTACCTATGAACATATTTTACAGCCAGCTGTCTGTTAGAAGGATCCCAGCGTGGTCTTTTTGGCCAGAGAGTTTGTTTATTGCAAGATGGTTAGAATAACATGCAACAAAATATTCCAAAAATTACTGCCTCATCTGAGTTATCCTATTGAAGCCTTCTTTATGACCAACTTTGTCTTTCAGAAATGCTTCTAGTCCACAGCCTACTTCACCCACTTTTCCAGTAAGCAAAAACAAAGGGCCTGTTACCCCACTGTGTTGCTCCCACAGTGGCATAACGTAGAATAAAACACTGGTATAGGGTGACAAGTGTCAAAAATCGGGATGGGAGTGGGGGGTAATAGGCGTCCATATAAGAAAAATCCCCAAATATTGGGACAATCCCTATAAAATCGGAACATCTGGTCACCTTACACTGGTGAGTCAGGCTCAGAGTAACGGTAAATGGACTACTCAGGCCATTAGCTATCTCACAGAGTGTCTGAGAAAATAAAATGACTAATTAGGAAAGCAAAGCACATTGAAGCTGAAAAGTGCTAAATATCAGGATTAGCAGCCACATTTTTCCTGAGCAATATGCAGAACTAATTATAAAATTGCATATTCATAAAAAAGTTCACCTCATCTCAGTTTTGTTACAGACTGATTACTTCCTGTATGACATGAAAGCAATACAATAGAAATTACATTAAAATGTGGCAACAGTTTGTCCATACATCATTTGAAGTCATTTTTAATACTCTTACTACTAATAATATAATATTTAGCACTTAACAGTACTTTTCACCTCTAGATTTGGAAGTATTTTACAAATGTGGGTAAGTATACTTCTCCCACTTCTACAAGGAGAGAGATTAAGATGTACAGAGGTGTAGAGAGGTTGCATAACACACTCAAGTAATGATGTGAAGTAGCGGCAAGACTGAGAAAACTACTAGATCTCGGTACTGTGCCCTAGGTAGCTACTGATTCATCCACCTTGTTCAATGCCACAAAAGCCCACTGGAATACTGTGATAATGCTGGAGTGCAATTAATCCATTTTAACTGATATGATCCATACAAATTATGCATCAACTTTAGGACAAAGTGGGTCTTAGACAATGTAGATTTACATCAATCTAATCTGAGAGCAGATTTCGGCCCTCTGTATTGTACCTTAAAAATAAATAAACCTAAACTGTTCATTTTTTGCAGAAATCCTGATGCATAACTTAATACAAGTTCTGCCCAGATATTGCATTATTATCAAATGCCCATTTATTATTGTTTTATTATACTTTACCAACAGTATCTCTCAGTTAAATGGTACTTTGTTGTGGAATGTTTCTTATCTTCCACTAGTGAAAAAGACAGTTAAAATTCCTCTCAGAGGCCTGGTTATGCAGAGTTTACATATGAAGTTATTTTCAAATCATATTAAAGTTAAAGGAATATTAGGTAATTATTTTATGTTAATATTTTTGGAACAGCTACAATATATCAGTTAAAGCTAACCTTAGCTTTCCTTCCCAGAATCCATTTCAGAGAGAGCCAAAAAAATCTATATCCAATCCTTATTTCCAGGTGGGATTAATACTATCTCCTGAGTGTGTCCTCTCTCTTAACTAGAACTCAGTGAATAATTCATAACAATTTATTTGACAAATTTTGCCTCTTTTTCTCTTCATCAGTTGTCCACATACAAATGGATTTGTTTTTTAAAATTGCTTATGAATTTTTTCACTGAATAATTCTTGGTTAGCAGAACGAGTTCAAACCAATCATTCTGAATATTCACATTCATGGTGTTTTGGCTAATTACCTAAGTCCGAGGATATTGTTCCAATTCCCTGGTAACTAACTGACAAGAGGGTGGATTTTGAATGGCCTATTTGAGTATAACATGTGCAGCCCACAATTCAACATTTACTCTGGTTTTAGTTAACGAAGCTGTTGCCACTCAAAGTTAGCTTCCAGTAAACATTCAAGAACACTAGCTCACTGCCTAGAATATTCGCTGAAGGCACATACGAAAGGGGCACAATCACAATCGAACTGAATTCATGTAAATATCCAAACCTCTTTTTTGTAGTCGCTGTGCTCTGCTGTTTCAGAGAGGCCTTATGATTTTGCTTTTTCTTGTATCACTTCATATTGTATCTTCTGGAGAACTAATGCTTAATTAAATACTCGGTCCTTTAAATCCTTACTCATCTGAGTAGTTTTACCGATACAACTAGTCCCACGTTTTCATAGATTATAAACCCAAAGGGACCATTGTGATCATCCCGTCTGACTTCCTGTATAACAGCGGCCTTTTGGGTTTGCAAGATCTGGCTCAAACCTGCAAACTGGTCTTTGATGCTTAGTTTCCCAGACCTGAAGAAGAGCTCTGTGTAAACTCGAAAGCTTGTCTTTCTCACCAACAGAATTTGGTCCAACAAAAAATATTACCTCATCCACCTTGTCTCCTTGGTGCTCTGTAACATATCTATGGAGCCTTGGAGGAGATCCGAGATTTGAAGTAGTCTCTAATGCTTAGAATGACATTTGAATCAAGAGCCAAGCTAGAATTCATTTCTGCTAGAGGTATTTTTCCTGAGTTTCTGGCAACAAATCAGGAAAAA
This sequence comes from Emydura macquarii macquarii, assembly GCF_026122565.2. Classification (NCBI taxonomy): domain Eukaryota; kingdom Metazoa; phylum Chordata; order Testudines; family Chelidae; genus Emydura; species Emydura macquarii. Next base: position 2,008,296 of record NW_027133181.1, on the reverse strand, counting down.
TACTAGTTTGTCAGGCTATAAAATCTGGGATCTGAAAATAATCTTATTCCTGCCCTAAAGGACACACAGGCAATAATTACTCATAATAAAGATATTAATCTTGAATTTCTTGATATTGTTAATGTAAATTATACTCTCGTCAAATGGAAGAAGAACATTCTCTTTCTGCCAGGCTTCCTGATTGCTAGTATTTCTTCTCTCTACATTGAAGCTTCCTCCAAGATGACTGAAATATCTGCAGGGAGTACTTACAACTGACAGCCTAAAACTCCACTTCGCTGATGATTTCATGGTTGCTTTGTTTAGCACATTGCTAACCTAACATCCACTTTGTGATACCCTATATGATGTTCAATATTCCTTTTTCTAGAAACACTTTGCTAGGAGTTTTGTGCAAAAATGATCTGTGACTCCCTATCTTACAAGCCAGTGTCGCTCTTTAACTTAGATGTGAAAACACTACAACAGCCTTAGGGGCAGATCAATGGAGTTGCATCCATTTACACCATCTAAGGATCCAGGCCCTTTAGTATGGAGCCTGTATAAAATTCCTCCTGGTCTTGAAATGAGATGAGATGGCTCTTGGCAGTAATCTTTATCTCTTACAATAGTGAAGTCTTGCTCTCAGTGAAATCAATGGCAACATTTCAACTGACTCCAATGGGAGCATGATCAAGCCCTAGAGTGCCAAAGAGATTTTTGACTAGGACATGTATGACTGTTTCAGATGCTTTTATAAGCATAAGGCTTTGGTCACACTATTATTCAGGGTCACAATGAGGCTGACTCCTGATATTAGTATTTGATTTATCTATAGATTAGATCCTTGGGCTACAGCCTTGCAATGGGCAGAAAAAATCTGGTGGATTTTCATAGATTCCCTGTTGGAAACACTGAACATAAATTATCTTCATATGACAATGACATTTTATTATTGATATCCTATCATCTTACCACAACAGGTCCCACAGTCATTTAAATTATTCAAGAGTTGACTTTAATTTTGGGCATTAAGACAAGCTATAAAGCACCTGTATTTTGGGCCAAATCATGCCTAAATTAGCCATGATGGTGATTTTTATGCCTCCTTATTCCCATGAGCTCTTTATCTGTATTATGGGTAGCAAAGAGGGAGGGGAAGGAGCAGTGGGGTGCCGAGGGAGGGGTGGCGGAGGCCATGCCCCCAGGCGCCAGCCTGGGGAGGGGTGCCAGCCATGCCCTCGGAGGAGTCGCCCCGCCCCTGTCGCAGGCAGCCAGAGTGTCCTCCTAGCCTCTCCGCCCCTGCACTGGGTGCAAGGAGGGAGCAGTGGGGACCAGAGCCTGTGACAGCCCCCCCCCCCCACCACTGGGCAGCCCCTGCCACCCCCACAGCAGGGGGACAGTGGGAAATGGACCTGCAGAACCTCCATCCCCACAGGGCACTGCTGTTGCCGCCGATGAGGAGGAATGGGGGAGAGTGGGACACGGGCCCACAGATCCCAACCCGCAGGGTGCTGCTGCTGATGGGGGCAGAACGGGACACCCCACTTCCTCAGGGACCCCACTTCCTCAGGGCGCTGCCACTGAAGGGGTGAGAGTGGGGGAGAGCGGGACACGGGCCTATAGACCCCCCCTGCAGGGTGCTGCTGATAGAGGGGGCGGGGAGGCACCAATGTATGTATGGCTCCCGGGTGCCGGAGACCCATGGTACACCACTGGGAAGGAGGCTCTACAGAGCTGCTATGTACCTTCTCTGCAAAGATATGTGCGGACTGGGCAAAGCCTTGGCACAGTTGTTACCCAAATAACAAATATTACAGGATCTTATTAGGGGATAAGGCAACAAGCCGCATTTATTGTGAAAACAGAAACTTCTGTAGATAGTATCCAAGAAAAGAAAAGTATCAACACTGTAATAACATTAATATTGTGCTCTCCTTAGTGAAATAGCATTAATAATAATGTAAACACTAGGAAAACAGTATTAACATTATATCAATACTACAAATTACAGAGACACGTTTCAATTGATGCTTTCATTCACATTCACACACACTGACAGACACACACAGATAGAGACAGACATACATACATAGGGATCTTCCAGATGTCATAGTTACCAGCTTCTTGGTGCTCATGATAGTCACTGGCCGGGTGACTAGGGCATGAGGATGAGGAGCAAGGTTCTGCCGATGCGCATCGGTACTCCTGGCTGGTGTGATGTTGTAGACCCGAACCTCCAGCCTTCATCTTCTTGTCCCATTTTATAGGGAAAAGACCCCATGTAAGTCTATGGGTTTTGCATTGTCATGCTGCAACTGCATTCTTGGTGTGATCCTCAATCACCCACATTGTTGCAAGCCTGATCAGATTTTGTCCTTTGAAATGGGCTGGCTCCAAAGTTATCAGGGTGGCTCCTCTTCGGCCATTTGATCATCTTTGCTTCTTTCTTCTTCCCTCAAGCGTTTTAGGTGAGACTGGTGTTTTCTTCATGTCTGTTTCGATATCCCTTACTCAGACCAATTGTTCAATCACTCTTTTTGTCTACACCCAACTCAATTGCTCAGCCATTCATACTTCAATCACTCAGGGCCAACTCCTAGCTGAAGAACTTACATATTATTTTTAGAGCAAACCTTATTTCATTTTTGACAGTGTCTTTCACAATTAGATAGATACATTACATTGCACAGTGTGGCTTTTGTACTTAGAATAGGATTTTTACAAATATATTGGAAGCAGATAAAATTAACAGATAAACTGGCCAGTGGACATAGTACAGACATTTACAAACAATCTTAAAATTATACAAAGTACAGACAGACTTGAATTAACATTTAAAAGGGTAGAACAGTAAGAGTCAGTTTGAGGTGTTAGCTTTTGATTCAAACTGATGTGCCTTTTGGTAGGAAGGGGGGGGGTGTTTGTGGCTCTGTTCTTACATATATTTCAAAAACAAGATTTTGGCCAACACAGTGCCCCCAAAACCCAGCACTGAAGCTGTCCTAGCATGTACTGCAACGGCTATAGATCCAGCTTGTGGTTTCCCAAGTCACAACCTCCTTCCCAGACTTCTCCAGGGGAGGCACAACAAGTCACCGATTAAACTGGGAAGATAGCGATTGTGACAGACTGACAATATCCTGAACAAACCAATGGAATTAAAATTTACTGAATTAAATTAAACCTTATTGAATCAGGATTACTACCTTTGGAGTGCATTGAATTAAAAAGGCAATTATGTATATGTTGTTGCAGCACTGTATGTACCTTCTCCAGTAGGAGCAGGGATGCTAATGAACTTCTTCTATCATCAGCCTTTGAAGCCATCCCCATGGGAGATATGCATAGACTAGTTCAGACTGGATTCTCCAGAGACCAGTTGACAAAGGAAAAACTTGTGGATAAATAGTCTGAATTTTAAACTGACACAGACCCTTCTTCCTGAAGCAGCAAACAGACAGGACACCTGGTCCACAAAGTGCCCCAATCGTTTAGGAAGGATTGGAGAGACTTGCCTACTGAGGTCTCATAAGCCTATGTGTTGTTCTAAACTGAAGCTCTGACAAACTTGTAAGCACAAAGAAACTCCTAGGGTGAAGTGATACCTACAGCTTATTATCATGCATGTAGATTCTTCTGTTGTTAATATGTTTTCCCTGTAATGCTTTTCACCTTAAAAGAATAATGTAGACTTGTATAGGAAGTGCTGTTTGATAACTTATATCTATAGCAATCACTCTGTTATCAGTCTCCAAAGAGAGGGCAAGCAGTTCTGTTTAGGCAGACGGTCTTTGCTGAGAAATATACAATGAAGGCAGGGAATTGTTCGGCCCGGAGATACCCCAGTCGGAAGGGAGGGAGACATAGGTCTCCACCCAAAAGAGGCAACAGCTGGTGAGTTGGAGGCCTGATGAAGTTCCCAAAGCCTCTCCTCACAGCCTGTAGTGAGGCTGCGTGGCCTCACTCTGACCCAGAATGGGAGGAGCTACCCTCCCTACCCAAGTGGACAGAGCTAGACCAGCCCCGCTTCTCTCACCAAGAAATATAAAAAGCAGGGCCTCCAGCTCAGTTGGGGCTGAGATAGTGAAGGAGATGGATGCATCTGGCTTGGTCCAGGCTATTGCATTTGCTGGTGTACCCAGAGATGTCCTGCCCACTGGGGAGTTGGGGCTTGCAGGGGAACTTCCAAGATTGCTGCTGGCCACTTAGCCCTGGGTAACTGAGGACGCCCCGTGAACTGAGGCACACCCCAGGGAGAGGGTAGGAAGTAGCTTCGGGATGGCCAACTGAAATTCGGCTAAGTTGTGGCCAGCGCCCTGGTCAGGGCATTATGGTGGGATTCCCCGCTGACCCAGTGGCACTCCCCCACTGTTAAGACCCTGGGCTGGGACACGGTGAGTCAGGTGGGCCTGCGTCCTCCTACCACCTGCTACCTCCTCCTGGGGTGGCAGCAATCCTCTACCTGAGCCCTAGACTGCAGAGGTGCTCAAACCCCTGCTGTGGGCTATAGACTGCTTGTCTGCACCACCCTGCCTGAGGGCCAGGGCTTTCCTCTGCTGCCCTGCCTCAGGGCCAGGGCTGTAGACTGCTTGTCTGCCCTGCTCTGCGTCAGGGCTGGAGCTCCCCTAATAGCCTATTGGCTAATTTCCCCCTGTTAAGCGACAGTGACCTAGTGAGGCAGTGGGGCCTCTTGCTGACCTGGAGGTCCTAGCAAAGGGCAATTAAATGAGCAGGAAAGGATCTAACTACACTCTTCGTAGGTAGGACATAGGACCAGATCCTCAGACGTTGTAAATAGGCTTAGCTCTATTGATATTTCTTCCAGGTAGAGAGACATTTGTGAAAGTGATCAATATGAGCCAACTAGCCTTTAAAATATATTCCTTCATCTTCTTGGAAATATTGTAATGGTTGCAGTAGCTAAGATAACTTCTTAGCTATTTATAGTCACATTCTGATTTCAATTACACTGACATAAATCTGGAAAGGCTACCTTGACTGCCATTAAGAACTTATTATAGACATTTTCAAATGTGAAGCTGAATGCAGATCTCAGAAGATAAAATTCTGTCATTAATCAAAAAGAATATCTCAACTAGTCCCTCAAGTAATAGTGGGGAAGTATCTAAAATGTAATGAAAAGCTTAGGAGACTCTAAAAGTCATTTTGTATCTAATTGGGACAGTTTAGCTTCCAAACAATCTAGGCCAGATGGTCTGGATTCAGGTGAACAGTAGGCCTTTAGTAAAATACACTAAAAGTAATGACAATGAAAATGAAAGCTACTGTACCATTTACTAAGCCAGTAAGGGGCTATGGGATGGATGTCCAAAGGCTAATACATCACAGACCTTCCATCTGAATTCAAACAGATCCTGCACAGCTAACAAACAGTGACAACTATGAACTTTGTGATTCTTCACTGTTGAAAAAGCAATTATTTTATGCTGACTTCATTCTTCTTTCCCAATGTCTTCTCAGCCAATCAGCTTCAATGTTGATATGGTGGAATATGGAGTAGTTTAGAAGCAATATGACAGTCTTGACCAAGTGCACAAATAATTTACACATTCAGCAAACAAACATATAAATATTGAATGCTGTAAAGATAAACTGAATACTGTGGGCCACTAAAAAAGTTCAGGTTCAGTGTCTGAATTAGATGTCTAACCCAATGATCTTATAGTGAAATATAAATCCTCCTAAGGGAATCTAGAGAACAACAAAAAAGATATTTTAAGGTATTATAATTCAAAGATGTAGACCAATACATTTATCAGAATCCCTTTTTATACTTTCTCGTATGTTGTGAAGGCCATTTGTTTTTAAAAAACATCCCCAAGATGTAATACAGAATGATAATAATAGTAGCCAAGTCATTTGTCCCCAAAGGTCCCACTGAGATTGCAGCTCCATTATGATAGGTGCTATATCAACACATTAAAAGACAGTACTTGCCCCCAAATTGATTATGGCTGAATTAGACAAAACAGCAGGTGGGAGAAGGAAATGATGAACAGCGTACTGAGGCACAGAGAGGTAAAGCGATTTGCAATAGACTGAACAGGAAGTCTGTGGTGGAGATGAATCCAGCTCTCTGGAGTACAAGACCAGTCCTTATCCACAAGACCTTTTCATTTACCTGTAGAGGGGGAAAACTTAACCCCAATTAAGTCAATGGTTTCAAACTCCCATTGACTTCAATGCCACCAAGATTTCACTCAGAGAATGTAAAGCATCTGTATATTCATCAAATCATACAAATGTAGGGCTGGAAGGGACCTTGAAGTCAAGTCCAGCATCCTGCACTGATGAGTAAGTATATCTAGACCATCCCTGACAGGTGTTTGTCCAACCTGTTCTTAAAAACCTTCAGTGATAGGGATTCCTCTACCTCCCTTAGAAGCCTACTCCAGAGCTTCAGTACCTTTATAGTTAGAAAGGTTTTCCTAATAGCTAATCTAAATCTCCCTTGCTACAGATCAAGCTCATTGCTTCTTGTCCTGTCTCCACTGGACATGGAGAACAATTGATATCCATCATCTTTGTAATAGCCTTTAACACATTTGAAAACTATTATCAGGTCCCCAAGAGTTTTCTATTTTCAAGACAAAACATGCCTAGATTTTTTAACCTTTCCTAACCTTTTCTAAACCTTTTTTTATCATTTTTGTTGTTCTTCTCTGGAGCCTCTCCAATTTGTCCACATCTTAACTTAAGCGTGGCACCCAGAATTAGACATAGTACTCAAGCTGAGGCCTCACCAGTGCCAAGAGGGAGAATAACCTCTGATGTCTTACCTATGATATTTCTGTTAACATACCCAGAATGGTATTAACCTTTTTCATAATGGCATCATGTTTTTAACTCATATTTAATTTGTAATCCATTTTGTAGTTGCACATTTGATTTTTCCTTCCTAAGTGAAGTATTTTTTATTTTTCTTTATTGAATTTAATCTTATAGAGTCATAGATTCTAAGGCCAAAAGGGACCATTGATTATTTAGTCTGACTTCCCCCAGAATAATTCCTAGAATCCACAATGGTCCTTAGGAAGTTGTTACAATGGTTAATTACTCTCACTGTTAAAAATGTTTGCCATATTTCCAGTCTGAATTTCTCTACATTCAACTTTCAGCCATCAGATCATGTTATACTTTTCTCTGCTAGATTGAAGAGCCTATTATTAAATATTTGTTTTGCAGGCAAATACTTAGACTGTAATCAAGTCACGTTAACCTTCTTTTTGTTAAGCTAAATAGATTGAGCTACTTGAGTCTATCACTATCTGGCATGTTTTCTAATCCTTTAATAATTCTGGTGACTCTTCTCTGAACCCTCTCCAATTTATCAAGATCCTTCTTGAATTATGGGCACCAGAACTGGACACAGTATTCCAGCAGCAGTCGCACCAGTGCCAGAAACAAAGATAAAAGAATCTTTATACTACTACTAAAGATTCCCTTGTTTAATCATTCCAAATTGCATTAGCTCTTTTGGCTACAGTGTCACACTGGAAGCTCATGTCCAGCTGATTATCCACCATGGCCCACAAATCTTTTTCAGAGTCACTGCTTTAAGGATAGAGTTCCCCCATCCTGTAAGTATGCCCTACATTCTTTTTCCCTAGATGTCTACATGTACGTTTAGCTATACTAAAACTCATAGTGTTTGCTTGCACCTCATTAACCAAGTGATCCAGATCACTCTGAATCAGTGATCTATCATCTTCATTATGTACCACTCTCCCAATTTTTGTGCTGTCAGTAAGCTTTACCAGTGATGATTTTATGTTTTCTTCCAGGTCATTGATAAAAATCTAGATAGCATAGGGCTAATAACCAATTCCTGCAGGAACCCACTGGAAACAGATCCATTCCATGATGATTCCCCATTTACAGTTACATTTTGAGCCAATTCCCTCTTTTTGTTCTTTATTAATTGAATTCCATATCAGCCAGTCCATAGTCTTGCCCAGGATCAATATCAGACTGACAAGGCCTATAATTACCTGAGTCATCCCGTTTACCCTTTTAAAAATATTTGTACAACATTTAGCTTTCTTCTAGACTTCTGGAGCTTTCCCAATGATCTAAGACTTATTGAAAAACAACATTCATGGTCCAGAGAGCTCTTCAGCCAGCTCTTTTAAATTTCTTTTATGAAAGTTATCTGGACCTGCTGATTTTAAAAACATCTAACTTTAGTAGCTTCTGTTTAACATCCTCCAGAAATATTAGTGGAATGGAAAGAGTGTTATCACCATATGAGGAGACAATATAATCTGTTTTTCTCAAATACAGAACAGAAATATTCATTGAAAACTTCTATCTTTTCTTTATTATTATGGCTAATTCTATCATTTTTATCTAGTAATGGACCGATATCATTGTCAGATTCTTTTTGTTCCTAATGTATTAAAAAAAACTCATTTTTATTGTTCTTGACTCTGCTGGTCATAGATTTCTCCTTTTGTCTCTTGACTTCCCTTCTTCATTTTCTACAATTCTTAATTTCTGGTTTATATTCATTACTATCAACTTCTGCTCTCTTTTGTTGTATATATGTATATTATTTCTTACACCTGCCTTTACTTCCCTTCTAAACCAAGGTTGTTTTTTTAACCAGCACAATCTTCTTCCATGGTTGTGGGGACTGTGGCTTTTGGGGGATCTAGTAAGGTGTTCTTAAATTATTTCCAAATATCATTCACATTTTTCTGATTAAATTCTTCCTCACAGCTGATTTGGCTCATAATTTTTTTCAGCTTTGTGAAATTGGCCCTATGAAAGCATCAAGTATATATATTACTGGTCTGGACTATTATAAATGTGATCAAGTCATGATCACTTGTACCTAAGCTACCTTTATTTTTATTTTTGTGATCATTTCTCTTTGTGTGTCAGGACAAGATCTAATAAAAATTCCACATGTTGGATGCAACACTTTTTGAGTTAGGAAATTGTCATCTATTCGGTTTAGAAATTCCAAGGATGTTTTAGTACTAGCAACGTGAGACCTCCAACACATGTCATTCAAATTGAAGTCTCCCATGATCATGCATCTTTTTCCCCTAAACATTGTAGATAAGTGCATAAGGAAATGGTCATCCTGATCGCTTGTGTGATTTAATGGTCTATAGCAGATGCCAGGTAATATCCCATTTTGTGCTTTATCCTGTTAGGACATAGATCTATAGGCATTCAAGATCATTTTCTCCCAAGTTATCAGTAACTTGGAAACAGGTAATGCACTTCCTTTACTCTTTTTCCCACTCGGTCCATCCTAACTAGGTTATAACCATTGATTTTAACATTCCAATTCTTTCAGTAATATCAGGTTTCAGTAATATCAACTGTCACGCTGGCTGGATTGGGGAAGGTGCATTTATTATATTGTTTAACATCAGTATGTCATAATCATAATAATTCCTATGAGATATGACCTATCAGGTACTGTTCGAAAGGCTATAATGTGCTAAGTAAGATGATGATGTTTATGTTCATGTGGTATATGTGTAATGAAAGTTATGGATATGTTTGATATATCTGTATTTCAAATTGTGCTGTGTCTGGGCAACACCCCAGACAGGATGACTGCAGCACAAGCACCTGCTTAGTGGTGCATTAATGAAACTCACAGGTATGATGGGCCAGGGGGAGAAGCCAGGGATATATCTGATGAGTCACCAGTCACTCATGTGACCCTGGATTCCATCTTATTCCTGTAAAATTCCACAAGCAGCATGGCAAAGGCCAAAGGACATAAAGGCAGCTGCACGACATCCGTTTTGTCTTCAGTCAATCTTCACCTACCTCTGGATCAACTCATCTATAACTGAACTGAACTGAAGCTGTGAAACAAAGGACCGAGACTCATCCAGGTACTGGATGTACACCAGAGGGACTATACAAGCCTGCAAACTCCACAATTCTACTAGAAATCTGATATATATGGACTTTCAAATCAATTGTATGTGTCTGATTGCTTTAATCCTTTAACGCTTCTCTTATAGTTTGTTTCTTTTTATAATAAACCTTTAGTTTTAGTTACTAAAGGATTGGCTGGCAGCATGGTATTTTGGGTAAGATCCAAACTTATATTGATCTGGTACTGTGGCTTACCCTTTGGGGTCAGGAGAAACCTTTTTGGTAAAGAGCATAGTGTTTTAAATAACTGATCTCTTTACTGGACCTAGTGGCTGATTGGGAGCCAGAGATTGAAATGCAGTAAAGGGAGCTGTGTATATTTTTATTTTGGCTTTTTGATATGCAGTGTGGGGAATCAGAAGCACTGTTTGTGGCTGGTTGGGAAGTCTGACTTCAGTGTCACCCACCAGTGCTGGGGGAATCTGCTCTCCTTTTACAGCCTGCCCTGTAAAACCTTGGTTGTAAAAGCTACAACCTTGGCATTTTCAGGTGGCTACTGTAGGCACGGACGGGTCACATCAACTGTATCAAATTTATGCTTATAAATGAGCAATTCCAATTCATTTTGTTTGTTACACAGGCTCCTATCATTGGTATATAGGCATTCAAGAATGTCTTCTCTTGATGTCCTTTGGTTCCTTGATTAATTTTGTTCTCAACATCTCACTTTTGTGCAGGGTGCTCATATTTTCCTTCCTTTTACCCTGCCCTGTTATTAACCCCCCTCCTGACTACTCTAGCCAGCCTGTCCTCAACCTATTGATCTCCCTTCCACTGAGATGAAGGCCAATCAAACTATATAGCCCCCTCTCCCATAGAAGATGGACCAACTTTCCACAGAACCAAATCCCTGCACCACTTACCTAATCAACAATTCACATCCAGAATTGCATGCCTTCTATCATCCTTTGTTTGAGGGACAGGAATATCTCAGAGAAGATAACTTAGACATTCTTCTTCAGCATGCTTCTGAGTTGCCTGAGTTCATCTACTATCTATAAGATATCCCATGATGCAATGTAATTTGTGCTGATATGAAACATCACCAGTGGATCTTTGCCCATCGACTTCAGAAGCCTATCCAATTATAAAGTGATGTCTTGTGTCTTAGCTCTGGAAGGGCAGCACACTATCCTGTTGTACAGTGTCCCTTGCAGAATGTTCTTTTGATTTTTCTGAGTATTGAATCTCCAACAAGGATCTTCTGTCTACCCTGGATGTCCAGAGAACTCTTTGCAGGTAAGCATGCTTTTCTTACAGGTTGGGTCGAACTGCCATCCACACATATGTCCCATACATCTCTCCATTCCCTGGGACCTGCTAGATCTTGAACAGTATCTTCTATTATTTTCATGTTGAGGACCTGGTATCGATCTGAAACATCTAACTGTGTGGAATTCTTTCTGCTTCAATTCTGTCTGCCTATGTTCATCTGACTCCAACCATATAGAATGCTGCCATTACCTCTTGCCTCTGGTTGTTACAAATTGCCAGGCCTTCTCTTTGACTTCCTTTATCACTGATTACTTTTTGTCCAGTCCCATTTCTCCTTGAATCTGGGTTACTAGTATTTCCTAAACCTGGTTGTGTAAGAACTCCTCAGCTTCTCTAATTCTTAGTAGAATCTAAACTTACCCCTCCGATCCAAAATTTTTTTCCTCCAGCACAACCACCAGCTAGTACTTCATGAACAGAAAATCTCTTCTGGTTTCAGACAGGAAAGAGAACATGGCACTTCTATTGCAGGTCACTACCACTGTTCCATAGCTGGCCATTTTGATATGACACATAGTACTGAGCTTCTTATACTCCCTCTCCAAACTCCTTCCAAAAGTCTTCTGTTAGCAGCTTCTGCTTGTGGTTCTCAAGTTCATTTAGCAAGTTACTTTTTATACTAAGTCTTCCCTGCTTAGCTCATGTCAGCTTTATCCCTCACCACCTGGGAGCAATAAACCACTCAGACTTCAAGCAGCTGGGCTGATCACAGCACTGAGGATTTACTCAGATGCCTATGGCCTGGCTATGCACACAGAACAAATAAATACCTGTTGATCTGAGACCGATTCTCTAATTTAATTCTCATTTTGAATTATAATCCTGTCCTTCCAAGTGATTGCAACCCTCACCAGCTTGGTGTCATCAACAAATTTTATAAGCACACACTCTACTTCATTATCCAAGTCATCAGGATCAGAAATTCCTGCTTCCTATCCCCATTCTCAAACTGTAATGCTTAATAGGTATCAGGCAGACCTGCTGATAGATAAACTAAAAAAAGTTTGTGCAATGTTCATAGTATATTTATATACAATGGTTAAATATATGTGTTTGTGGTGATGGTCTTGGATCTAGATTTATAGCAGAAGCAGATTTGTTGTAAGTTAGTATTTCATAAATGGAAAATGCAATATGCCATAGAAAACCCATGCAGAGGATCTATGGTTGTAAATCTGATTGATTTATAGATACAGTAATACAAAAGCACCCTTAGTTTTAACATAGTTTTATTATATAAACTGTAGTTTTACTATGGTATATGCTATATGCTTTAGTAATGGTTCATGCCTAATAATTCTTAATTTAAAAGGTCCTCATAAGCCATTAGAATGCAAGCAGCAAAACTGAATTTTACTAATGATCATCAAACTTGTTAACCTATGAGCAGAAACAGATATGAAATAAAATGCAGAACTCAAGACAGCTGCATCTTGCAAATCTTCTCTAAGGCTAAGTGACACCAAGAGGAGACACAATTTACAGCTTCTAAATGAGGGAGCCACAAGGATAGAAAACACATTTGCACTTGGTACAGCTTCAGCAGCCAAAAGTTTCAAGCATGACAGCACAGGTTCCCTTAACTATATAATGAATCTTTCCTTTGAAAGAGCTTATTTCATTTTTTGATAAGCAATATTGTTCCTACTAGAATTTTACCAACACATTACACCTAAAGAGGTATTTGAAAACTATTGAGCATCCCCAGATCTCGAGGGTATTTGTAAAATAATGGTGACCTTGGGTCTTCACTTCACTGCAAAGCACATTTTTAGGGTCACAAATCTTATCAAAGTACTACTGCTCTGCCAGAACAGAGATTTTCCTAAGGACTACAAAAAAATGGCTGAAACATGTAAATTAACAAGGTACTCCTTCTTTTCACCATTTTGCCATACGCCTTATGGTTAGAGCATTTTCTGTTATCATAAAAAAAAATTTTTTTATCTCTGCTATTTCTTACCCAACTGGAGCCATTCCTGATATTTTGTAAAAAGTACTACAGTATCCTACAATAATTGTTCAAAGCGCATGTTTAAATTGTGATACTGCAATATTAATCTAGGTGATTATTTTAGAATACTGTAATATTCTTTGTAATAATGTATAATATCCTAGGAGAATCTCCTTCTTTTGCCATGGGACTTAGGTTTATGTTTGTCCTCCTTTCATCTGTGGCAGGTGTATTCTGGAAAGATGCCCAATACAACCTCACTATAGCAAGATAGGAATTTGTTGCAGGAATCACTGGGACCATGAGTGGGGAATACAGCAGCAACTACCCTGAAACTGTGACAGATGCTTTTTAGGCTACAGACTTCTTTAACTGATGCACTTCTGAGTTTATCTTCAGATGTAAATTATAGAGGATTTAGAATAATTGAGGCCTGGTCTACACTGGCTGTGGATTTCAGTGGCAGTCGAAAGGAGATACACAAGTTACAGTACGTAGCTTGCGTATCTCCCGTTGACTTCCTAACATCTACTTACCGTGGTGTCTCCACTGAGCTGCACCTATGGGAAATGCCCTCTCATGACGCAGGACTACGCTACTTGCCAGGGTGGATTTATGGAGTAGACTTCTGGGTTCGATTGAGCAAGTCTTCATGGCCACTCAATAGAACCCACAAAATCGATCCTGCACTGCTGGCTGTGCCACCGGCAGTGTAGACATAGCCTGAGTGGAGTGAGGTCTTGTGCAAAATAATTGTCTGTCACTATAGCAGAGAAAGAAATATTGAAATGAAGCAACTCCTTGAGTGCAAAAGAACTTAAATGATAAAGAACGGTGTATTGATTTTTTTTCTTTTAGGATTTATCTGTCAGTTGTGGCAAACAGACAGCTTTACCCTAGTGGGTCTCACGCTTTTGTCTCCTGTAGTGGGCCAGGGCGTCACCAGTTACCCCATCTCCCCAGGGAAGGGGGTAGGGACCCGGGCCTGCCCACTTCTCCGGGTCCCAGCTCAGGGGCCCTATGAGTAGCAGCTGTGTGCTGCCGGCACCATACTCACAGCTACAGTCTTTCCCCTGGGCTAATTTCCCCTCCTCTGTCTTTCTGGCTTCTTGAGCTGGTACCTTCCTTAGCACTCCTTTCTGCTCCTCCCCACACTCTGCACTCCTTTCTGCTGCTCCGCTCCGCTCCGCACCGCACCGCACCGCACCGCACCGCACCGCACCGCACCGCACCGCACTCCTCCTACTCCAGCTCACACCCTATCTGTCTGGAGCAGAGGGTTTTTATCAAGCACCTGGCTGGGCCTTAATTGGCCTCAGCTGCTCCTAATTGCCCCCTGATGACTTCTAGCTAGTCTGCATTTTGGGCCTTCCAGACCTCCCTTTGAGCACTCTCTTACTGCCCTTTGCCCTTGCTATATCACACAATATAAATACACAGCTTAAATATAGCTTTTTATCTAAAATCAAGCTCAATGTCTGATATCTGCTATTGAAGATACTCCCTTGCCCTAGCTGGTACATGGACTCTATCAGGCTTTTCTATCTCTTACCCACTTTGGGCATGTCTACACTGAGTGAAGGTATATGTCTACCCATGCTACAATCACATCTTCCGTTGCAATGTAAACATGCCCTTTCGTGGTTTGTTTAAGGAAAGATACTGGTCCAATTGCAAATAATAGCAAATCTCCTTTTGGTTCGATCTACACTGAGAACTAGAGTTGTGATTCCCCTGTTCATGTACCCATACTCGCACTTTTTTTCATTGAGCTAGCATGAGTATAAATAGCCTGGGTATAGTACAGGTAGTGGCAGCAGAAGGCATGGCTGAACAGTGCTGAGTACATACCCACTGGTTTCAGTCAGGTTTATTTTTGGCAAACCTCAGCCTTGCCTCCACTGCCACTATCCTTGCTTCTGTAGTTACATTGCTATTGATATGCCTGGTAACTCGATGAGAGCTAGTGTATGCATACATGAGCAAGGGAATCTCATCCCTAGCTCATAATGTAGACTTAGTCTTTGATGTCAAAGGGAGCAGAACTGGCTGCTGAGTTTAGAAGGTAGGCAGGCAAAACAAAGGTTTTGGTCTTATTTACACTGATTATACACCACTGTGTAGAATTACTCCTGAGGCACATTTGTGTATGTGAGAGCTGAATCAGGCTCAAAGGCTCCTATTTGAATATTAAACAGTGCTGGAATACAGAGGTGGAACGTACCAAGCTGCATGTAATATTTATACAGCACATATGACTTTCACATTTTGATGAAGATGAAGTTATAATGAAAATAAAATACAGCAGGAGACTTTCTCCACTCCAGTGTCAGTGGAAAGAATTATGTCATACAACATCTAAGGAAAGAAGTGAATGTTCAAGGTATTGTTCAAGAATACAGCAGGAAAAGAAAGACTTCAAGTCATACAGGTGAAAAAATCTAAAGTTGGTCAGAATATTTGGCTTCTTTAGATCCTAATTACTTTTCAGTAGCAGTTTCAATAAAATGCCCATTAAAATGAGTTGAAGGTACAGATATAGTAGCTGGTACAATCAGTAACACAGAAGTGAAACATTTCACGCATGAACTTCACACATTCTGCAGCATTAAATGGCTTAAGGGCAGCTGAGATAAAGTGTTCACTACTTATTCCTGGAACACATGCCTAGTAAAAACTCCAACTTGTTAGAATCTGGTGCTGCTTTTTAGTGATGTTGTGTTCAAGGCCTTAGTGAAAGCCAAAAAAAAAAAAAAACCTCAAGAGAAATGCAGTCAAGCAACAACAAATTTGCATTTTGAAGATTTTTCTTCAGGATCCTATGAGACTTTCACTGTCAGTGGTGCTGGAGACAAAAGCAGCAAGAAACATGGTTCCGAGCCCTGCAGTGACACATTAACCCGCTCGACTAGCCCTCAGCTGCCCCTTTTATGTTTTACTAATAGGAACATTCAGATGCAAAGCATGTGAGGAGCACAAAAACCCAAAAACAAACGAGCATAATGGGCAATTTTTACAATTCTCTGAAAAGTTTTAGAAATGCAGCTTTCATTTCAGTATCCGTTGTGTGGAAAACTGATGAAACAGAAACATAGTAAATCAACCACCATGAAGCTAAATCAGTTCCAATCGAGCTCTCTCCATTACACTCACTAGCTATTAATCTTTTGGGGGTGTTGTTTTTGTTTTGTTTTTTTTTAACTAAACTGTTGGAAAACCAAGGATGGTAATAATCAGAATGCTAATTGAATTAAATTCCAGACCCGAGATGAAAATGTCAACTTTTTTTTTTTTAAAGTTTTGCTGCAGGTTTTGACTCTTGTAAATTTGTAAGTGTGCACTGAGGATGACATGATAAAAATAAGAATGAATCAACTGAATTGAAGTAAAGCATGTCAAAAAAGTAAAGTGCTTTCTATTTTTAGCAACCGATCTATATGCAGTCTTCTAGGAGGAGCACACTTTCTGCCAATACTATCATGTGTATGCTGAGAGGGATTTTTTAGCTTTAATCTAAAAATCAACTATTTTGTAAAATTATCATTGAAAATGTTCACTAGCATTCTAAAGTTCAAGTTACTGGACTTTTTTTAATTCCAACTTCACAGAGCCCCCGATTCTGTCAACTTTATTCACACTGAGGAGCACTTCGCTGTGCAAGTAGACAGACAGAAGACAATGGAATTATGTGCAGAATAAGATATTATGCAATTTAAGGAAAGGTGGGAGAATCTGGCTTAAAGTAGATGTGACATTATGGCCATAAATAATAAAAATGTACTCCTTCCCCCTTTCCATCCCATCATTACAATTACAGATTATTGCAAATTATTCAGTTAAAAAGAATCCAGCATTTTACAGGTCAAATGAATGTATATTTGAACCTTGTGTTGTTTATTCATGGTAGCTCAGATCTATGGTGCAAGTGATATAGAAACAAAGCCAGAGATTTATGCAGCATTCAGCAATGGAACAGAACCAAAAATTCGCAGCTCCCATCAACAACTTTCATCATCTGCAACTCTTCAAGGAAATAGCTGACTTCAAAACAAATCAGCAGGGGTTCAGAGGACTGCATTTCAATTAATCTCAGGAGGAAATGGGGGTGGAGATGTTCTTTTTTATTTTTTTTTAAACATAACTTAAACCAGAAACCAGCATACCCACTAAATTTCTTCTCTGAGGTTAACAAAGGCTTAAAGGAAAACCAAAAGCTGATCCTATAAAGATTAGAAAAGGTTATCTTCTGTGAAGAACTCTTCATGGAGGGTTGTGCTCAAAGCGGCTGCTGGCAAGGGAAGCAGCAGAGAGAACAGAAGAGGTGTCCCACCTGAATTAATTTATGATGGAAAGAAGGAGGAGGTGTGCCTGACTCTCAATATAAAAATCATTTTGAAAGGCGATATTTAAAAAGGCATGAAAAGTGAGCCACTAGAGAATAAAGATTAGAATTAAATCATGGATTTAAGATTTATTTGTGCAGACCATAAGTCACAAGCATCAGAAAATGCAAATGATTTTGCTTTAATTAGGCATCCAAAATTAGACACCAAAGAAGCAAGAAATCTGTTTGTTCCAGATATTTTTTTATTGCAACTGATCAAGTTTGTAAGCATCCTAATTTTATTTCCAAAAAAGATTGGGAGTCAAAACATAAAATGAATAAAAGGCCAACTATGTTACACATTACCTCTGCTGGAGATTTTACAGCTGTAGGAATAGCTTTTTACTACTATGTGAAACTGTTATTATCCGCAGAATTCAACACAGTGGGAAACCCTTTTAAGGCCTCCTTTTTTCTTGTGTCTTAATTATAGGGTAGTGTATGAACTCTGCCATCCCATTAACTGAGCATCTGCCTTTTCCATGCAAAGGCAAGTGACAGTATTTGCAAGACTGAGCTCTGTTAAGAGACTATTCACTTTTGCTTGAAACAATATGGTTTGAGCATTACCAAGATGTAGTTTTGTAATAAATAATTCTCGAAGACCATATTGTGCCATGAATTTTTAAGCAGAATTCCCTATTAATTCACTGATTTCAATAGGGTGTCTTGCTTGAACACTGATGACATGATATGTTTTAGAGATACTCACTTGCTATAGAGTTCCAGAGGGGTAGCCGTGTTAGTCTGTTTTTAGCAAAACAGCGAGAGTCCTGTGGCACCTTAAAGACTAACACATTTATTTGGACATAAGCTTTTGTGGGCAGAAACCCACTTCATTGGATACAAGACATTTCTGCCCATGAAAGTTTATGCCCAAATAAATTTGTTAGTCTTTAAAGTGCCACAGGATTCTCGCTGTTTCACTTGCTATAGGTAAATTGAGGCCTGATTCTCCTATACGCTACATTGGTATAAGTTTGAAACAACTCAATTCAAATTAATGGATCTAGAATGACGTGAGACCAATATTAGAGGGGAATGAAGCCCGTATCAGAAGTGCTAGAATAACTGAATAAAAGCAGAAAGGGGCCTAAACCAAAACCTTGGGTCTAAACAACCCCAAATGTTGGGGAAGTTCAGTTCCAATTTGAACCTTATTGCTGATCTCTACTTTCTTAAATGGCCAAACCCAAATATTAGATCTGAATCTGTACTCTGATCTAGGTGCTTCGCTAATGGAACACAACTAGACACATACTTTTTAAAGTAGTGCTCTCATCTCTAGAGGTGCTCCCTTTCTGCTACAACTAAGCCATATTAGTAGGTCAATGTGGGACATGTGCCTGGCTGATGCTTTCGGATGTGTCTTTTCTGTAGATAAATAGAGGACTTTGCCCTCCAGGATTGTCATCTTTTCACAACCACTACATTAACTTTAAATTATAAGTGGGAGGGGGGAGCATTTAAGCCCACGGGCTCCTGATCTGTTTAATGGGCTTCTCTTTTTTCTTTTATTCATTTAGCACCTGACAATATCCTTCTAGCTGAGGGTAAGGTCCAGGCAGAGATACACACATCCTGGAGATGAGTGCATGGATGCACAGATGGTGTCAATGGGTGGCCTTTGGCTTCCTTGATGATAGGATGCTGTTCCAGGAAGGAGGACTGCTGGGAAGAGATGGAATCTCCCTGACCAAGAATGGGGTGAGCATCACTGGCTTGCCAGCTTGGTGAGGATGGCTTTATGCTAGGTTTGAAGGAGGGAGGTGACAAAAGCCCATAGATAAACGTAAAAACGGCAGTCTTAACAGAAGGCTAGATGTTGCAGGAAGGGGACACATGGAAAATTTCAATAGACTCAGACAGAACAAGAGGGAAATCAGTGGTGGAATCTGCACCTCATCTTAGATGTCTATACACAAATGCAAGGAATATGGGAAATCAACAGGAAGAACTGTAAGTATTAGTACATAAGCTAAATTTGTACTGAACTGGCATCATTGAGACTTGGTGGGATAAATAGTCTGATTGGAATATTGGTATAAAGGGATCTACTTTGTTCAGGAAGGACAGGCAGGGAGAAAGAGAGGAGGTGTTGCATTGTCCATTAAGAGTATACACACTTGTTCTGACAAATTGAAAGTCTCTGAGTAAAGATGAAGGGGGAAAAGTAGGAGGGATGTCACAGTAGGGATCTATATTAGACTACCAAATCAGGAGGAGGATGTGAATGAGGCATTTCTAGAAGAAATAACAGAAAAATTCCGAAACACAAGATCTGGTAGTAACAGGGTATTTTAACTATCCAGACATCTGTTGTACAAGTATGGCAAAACACAAAATTTCCAGTAAGCTCCTGAAATATACTGAGGACAACTTTTTGATTCAGAAAATGGAGGAAATAACCAGGGGGACAGCCGTTTTAAACTTGATTCTGACCAAAAGGGAGGAATTGGTTGTGAATCTGAAGGGGGAAGGCAATTTGGGTGACACTGATCACGAACTGATAGATTTGAAGATTCTAAGAAAAGAAAGGAGTAAAAGTAGTAGAAAAAAGACTATGGACTTCAAAAAAAGCAGACTTTAACCAAGTCAGAGAACAGGTACATAAGGTCCCATGGGAAGAAAATCTAAAGTATATAAGAATTCAGGAGAGCTGGCAGTTTCTCAGAGAGACAATATTAATGATACAACTAGAAACTATCCCAATGCAAAGGGAAGACTGGAAGAATAGTATGAGGCCAATATGGCTGCATCAAGAGTGCTTTAATTATCTGAAAATCAAAAAGGAATCCTATAAAAAGCAGGAGGGAGAAAGAAACAGGGAAATGGTAAGACAAATAGAATAGAGATAAAGAAAATGGAGAAAAGAAGCATAGAAGAAGAGAGAGCAAAAATTATATACAAAAGTCATGAGGGAAAGAAGAAAATTAATGCAAACAGAATCAGAATTGGGGGGGGGAGGGAATGATTATCCTGTCACTGTATACCAGTTATTCCCATTGAAGTCAAGAGAAATTTTTTGTATCCTGTGGTAAATTATTCAGGCCGAGGGCTTCTTCTCACATCTCATATACATTGTACCAAAGAAGTTGAAGTCCCAGCTATTCTGGGATTTAAAATACCCTATCAGGTTTGTATGGATAACAGCACTTCAATACAGAGAGACTTCATTCCACCTCCATGAGAAGAGGACCTATATTTGGATCCAAATATGTTTTTCCACATAGTTTGAAAATATTCATATTCAGCCTTTTGACTTAGCCCATATTGACAGAAGAAGGTCACCTCTTGACATAGCACTGTCTACACTGGGGGTTAGGTTGATATGACTTTGTCACTCCAGTGTGTGGATTTTTCACAACACTGAGTGGATGTAGTTATACTGATATAAGTTTATAGTGTAGGTCTGATCTCAGGGAGTGTGCAGCAGCTATTGAGACTTGAGGCTTGGGATTGCTGGCACTAATTTCAGGGCCTAGCGCTCTGAACTGCCTGGTTTCCATTGCAAAGACAGCTATCAGATACTGGGTCTGCACCTGAAGCGTGTGACCAGAGGGACAGTACCTTAACTCTGTCCATCTCGTGCAAGCTAAGAGCACATACGGTTCAAGAGTTGGCTCTGATACAGTGGACTGGTGGTGTACAGCAGGGGGAGTGCATCAGGTCTGAAACATCTCTGGAACCACTGTGTAGCTTGTCATGAGAAGCTTCCAACCTTGCAGAAAAAAGATTAATGTGTAAATTAAAAATGAGCATAACCATGTTTTGTATCACTATTAATACTCCATCCCAGGGAGCAGTCACCCTGTTCAGTGAGAAGCCCAGCAGCCTGATGCAGGAAATCATTTGACCCGGCTGGACAACATTTAGTGATTGCAGCTGGTGTTTCCCAGCCAGGGCATATAACAAAGAGCCCAAGGTCCGTGAAATTAGGGAAGGCCAGGAGAGAGTTGGACGTCACATGTACTCTCATGTGGCTGCAGGTGAAGGCTGTGAGAGGGCAGGAAAGCCTTATGATATCTAGACTGGGGGAAGGTCCAGCAATTAGGTTATTGGAAGCCTGATGACCCCACAGTCTTAACTGAAGAACAGGCATGTTGCTTTTATTATTAGTCTAGTATCCTTTTTTTGTATGTTAAGAATAAACAAAGCCCTGAAGAAGTGGCTACAGACTGAACTAGGATTGGCCAGTTGTTTGGCCCAGGCTGATGCTGCAATTCCCCTTCACCACACTATATCTTCCTTACACTATTAGTTTTGGATGTTTGATTAAGCAACCGTAACTGTTTCAAAGGCAAGTTTCTGTGTATTTATTTCCTAGGATTTTTTTTTTAATTAAGCATTAGATGTCACACTAATTCCAGCAAAGCCACACAATTCCACCTTTCTGTTCAACTCTGGGTTGTCCTAGCCTCAAGGTATTAGTCAATGACAGTTTCAGGCCAATGAACATCTCATGATTTGTCACAGGTTAATGTAGCTCTCTGTGTTACAAGGTTCACCTGCATGTAACAAGTTGCAGGATGAAAGTCTTAGTTTGAAAAAGAAGGAAGTAAGCCGAGAAAACTTGGAAAGTGTAGAAAACCTTCATATTCCTCCAGACCCTGGATCCATTCTACAGTAGTCTTGGATTTTAAAAGTATTTGGATTTGGTCCTAAAATACAGTAGTGAAAATCTGGAACAGATTAATTGGCATTATTCCAGATTTTTACTGAGAGCTGAATTTTGCCCATTGTATTTATGTAGTATCTTCCAGTTACTTTTTACATCAACCTCTACACATGAAAATAACTGATTTCTTCAATTTAAATTAAAACATACATTTAGTGTTTGACAACACAGTATTTTTATCAAATAACCTAAGGCAAAATTTCACTAAAAGGCTACAAGTTACATCCTGCTTACCTTGTTCAGGAATGTAATTCAGTTGTATTCAGTGGAAGTACCCATGTGAGAAGGATTTGGTTTCACTTCAATGCCTTGGTGTCTTGAAAAGGCAGAGTTGACAAATCAGATAACTCATACTTACTAGAATTTGGTTTTGTTAACAAGATATCTGATCAATAAATGTTTTAAAGTGGTATTCTGGCCCTTTACCATTTGGTGATGTGTATTAAAAATAAGTTATTTTTTTCTTATAACTATATCTTTCTAAAAAAAAATATCTGTTTACAGATCCCTCCACCAGTAGTTGGAAAGCTATCAAAACAAAAGTATTTTTGCCTCAGCTCCAGCTAGGTATACAGTAATGTCACTGAAAGTATAACCTTACAAAAAATTTAGTAGCACATTGAAGGATGATGGTTAGTACTATCTAGAAGGTTAATCTATTCCAGACCAGTGAAGAAGTGGAAGCAGAGAAGTAGAGAATGCAAAGCAGGAGAAGTTACTATAAGTAAACAGTAATAAGTCATCAGGACCAGATGGTATTCAACCAAGAATTCTGAAGGAACTCAAATGTGAAATTGCAGAACTGCTAACTGTGGGATGTAACCTATCATTTAAATCAGCTTCTGTACCAGATGACAGGAGGATAGTTAATGTGACGGCAAATTTTAAGAAAGGCTCCAAAGGCGATCCCACAATTGGTTGAAGCTATAGTAAAGAACAGAATTATCAGATGCATAGATGAATACAAGTTGTTGGGGAAGAGTCAGCATAGTTTTTGTAAAGGGAAATCATGCCTCACCAATCTACTAGAATTATTTGAGGGGATCAACAAGCATGTGAACAACGGTGATCCAGTGGAGATAGTGTACTTAGATTTTCAAAAAGCCTTTGACAAGGTTCTTCACCAAAGACTTTTAAGCAAAGTAAGTGGTCATGGGATAAGAGGGAAGGTCCTCTCCTGGATCAGTAACTGGCTAAAAGATAAGAAACAAAGGGTAGGAATAAATGGTCAGTTTTCAGAATGGAAAGAGATTCTTAGTGGTGTCCCCCAAGGGTCTGTGCTGGGGCCAGTACTGTTCAACATATTCAGAAATGATCTGGAAAAAGAGGTAAACAGTGAGGTGGCAAAATTTGCAGATGATACAAAACTACTCAAAATAGTTACATCCAAAACAGACCACAAAGAGTTACAAAGGATCTGGGCAACAAAATGGCAGATGAAATTCAGTGTTGATAAATGCAAAGTAACTTACATTGGAAAACATAACTCCAACAATACACACAAAATGATGGGGTCTAAATTAGCTGTTACACTCAAGAAAGTGATCTTGGAGTCACTGTGGATAGTTCTCAGAAAAAATCTACTCAATGTGCTGTGGCAGTCAAAAAAACAAACAGAATGTTGTTGGGAATTATTAGGAAAGGGATAGATAATAAAACAAAAAATATCATATTGCCTTTTTATAAACCCATGGTATGCCCACATTTTGAATATGGCATTTAAATCTGGTCACTCTGTCTCAAAAAAGACATTTTAGAATTGGAAAAGGTATGGAAAAGGGCAACAAAAATGATTAGGGATATGGAAAAGCTTCCATACAAGGAGAGATTAATAAAACTTGAACTTTTCAGCTTGGAAAAGAGATGGCTAAGGGGGGTATGACAAAGGTCTACAAAATCAGGACTGGTGCGGAGAAAGTAAATAAAGAAGTATTATTTATTTCTTCTCATAACACAAGAACTAAGGATCACTAAATGAAATTAAGAGGCAGCAGGTTTAAAATGAACAAAGGGAAGTATTTTTTCACACAATGCATAGTCAACCTGTGGAACTTCTTGCCAGAGGATGTTGTGAAGGCCAAGACTATAACGAGACTCAAAAAAGAACTAAATCAATTAATGGAGGATAGGTCTATCAATGGCTATTAGCCAGGATAGGCAAATATTGCTGTTTGCCATAAATTGGGAATGCCCTCTGAAGCACCTGGCATTGGCCACCGTTAGAAGACAGGATACTGGGCTAAATGGACCATTGGTCTGACCTAGTACGGCCGTTCTTATGTTCTTAAGTTCTGACAGCAAAAGATAAGCATTTTTTCCAGGAATTCCTGATTCCATTAAAATTAGTTTATGCTCCAGTTTATCTGCTGCACATGTTACTCATGGGGGAATTCTGTGCCAAAAAATTAAAAATTCTGCACACAATATTTTAACATTCTGCACCACCTGTCACCCCTGCCATGTGCGGCCAGGGCTTGGGCTGTCAGCATCACTGGGTGCACGTCTGAAATTTGTGAGTTCTACCAAAAGGAAGCATTTTGGTGGAAATCACAAATTCTGTGTGAAAAAATAAAATTCTGTGACATTCATTCTGTGCAAAATCTGCATTGCTCAGTAGTGCAGAATTCTAGCAGGAGTAACCTACTCAACCCAACATAATCAATGTCACATGGAGCTTCTACCTTCTCACATATATTTTTTTCTCAAATGTAAAATCAACACTGTTCCAGATTGGAGAAGTATGGGGGGCGGGGAAAGGATCATCAGTGATAAAATATTGGAGAAAAAATAACTTTTTTAAAGAGCCTGCCTTCTTCTGCAGGGATTATTATTGTTATTGTTTTGATTTATACTTTCATAGTATCCATTTAGAACTTAATTCCTTCAACAAAATTAACTTCATTTTATGTACAGCCCTACACACCTGAGTCCTTCTGTTTTACTTAAAACAAACCTCCCATTTTTAAGACATACCCCATTTTTAACCCCCAACCAACCACTTTTTCACATCAGACAAAAAGAGGACAGAGGAGTGGGAACTGCCTCATCTTGCTGTCAGTTTATGTGTGTCAACTGGCTCCCTGATGGCCCAGTAATTCTACATTTGCCTTGTAATGAAATAGTTAGCAAATTGTAAATATCACTGATAAATCAACGTGCTTTTTGTAGGCGACATGGTTAGCTTCAGATTCGAACAAATTCCTGAAACACGCCAACCTTCAAGGATGGATGGAAAAGTTCCATTCATAACATAGTCATCCAGTAAATGTAACACATGCTCTAAAACGGGCTAGTGTAATTTCAGGTGGCAACATCATTACTTCATTTAGTCTCTTTTCAGAATGTATAACTTAATCTCTTATTGACTTAATAGGGTTTTTCCCTTTTGAAAACTCATGTTCTTTTCTGTAAAAAACCCTAAACTTTCTTCCATCATCAGATGAAGACTATTTGAGATGCAATTCAGAGCTTTTTCCTTCCCCTAGATACTTAGACTGGCCTTGTTTTAGAGTATTTCCTAATTCCCTGGAAAGAAGAAAAGAAGGGAGTGTTTAGTCACTTTTCCTTGGAGATACAGAATCTTTCTTTTTTGAACATCACAGACAAATAGACTGTTTTCCAGACTGCCCTATCATTATTTCTCCACTTTGGGTTTGTATTCTGTTCCAAGTGATACATTGAAGTCTAAATGAAAACCATTTTCTTAGTTTCTTCCCAGCAGCTTTTCGCAAAGCATCACTGTGCAACTGTGATATCCACAATTTTAATTATGACATTTCATTCTGAAAGGCCATGGGCTGAATCCCAATGAATAAATTCATGAAGTTTAACCTCTCCATGACCCCATTTCTATTGGCTTTTGATCTAGTCCCTCCCCAGCTCATTAACTGTCCTGACAAAGCAGCAATAAAGATTCACATCTGATCTCACCAGTCCTTTTAAAAAAAAAAAGGGTGGGGGGAGAAACACCATCATAGTCAGTCTGGAAATGATCAGCTGTATTTTTATAAGCAAGCTAATTTTTGCTGAAAATGATACATACCATCTAAACTGAATGAGGCATCCTGGATTAGAAACTATGATGACAGTATAATTATGCTCAGTCCTAATTAATTTTTAATATGTATTGTGGATTGAGTCAAACTTATTAAGATGCGACTCCAAGGAGATCCTGAAGATATTGAGTAAAGCAGTCTGTCACACTTAATTTTCAGCAATGCTTTCACAGTCAAGATTAGCACATTGTTTAGTGTCCCCTAAAACAAAACCATCACTTTTCTCATATCTTCATGACAATGCCAACTGTGGATCACAGACCTAAACCATTTTTAAGATGGCACCTGTTTGGTATCCATGCTTATGTTGACATGTGTCTTTTTGCAGCTAATTTCTTTGCTATTTTATCTGTACCCAGGGCTCAGAAGCTGTACTCAGAAGCTTGTATTTGCCATTTAGGGCCTGAGCCTAAGCCCACTGAATTCAATGGAGTCTCCATTGACATCAATAGCCTTTGGATCAGGCCAATAGATATTATTGTAATCTGCACAATGCAAATGCACAGATAGATTTCCCACCCACTACTATGCTTCCCATCCTGCTCTGTTTGAGGTCATATCTGTAGAGGTAGTCCTAGGGTGAGCCATTTTACCATCTTTTGGTTTTGTTGGTCATCCTGACATTGTCTCCTCAATACTGGAAGATATGAATTTGCATACATCTAAAGCAGTGTTTCTCAATTGGTGTTCGGAACACTGTTAGGGTTCCGCGAGCAGCTGTTCTCCGCGCCGCCGAGAGCAGCTCTTCTCTGCACCGCTGAAAAAGGGAAGATGTCCTGGATTTTTTGGCGGAGAGTATCGAGTGTAAGTGTAATTTAATTGAGAAACACTGACCTAGCTGTTTGTATATAATTTGCTTATTTCGACATTTTTTTTGGCCCCATATGTAAAAATACTGTTAGGAGTTTGGGGGGTTCCGCAATTATTTATCGAGTTCAAAAGGGTTCCGTGGCCAAATTTAATTGAGAAACACTGATCTAGAGCTTTCATGCCCCCTTCATTTTCATTTAAAATATGCTTTGGGTTTTTTCCCCGCAGACAGATCAACAAATCTGGACCCTTTTCTGTACAGCATATATTCTAATGTTAATCTTTACGTATAGCATCTATAGGATAGTTATGTATCATTATTTTATTTTTGTACAATTGCTGTATTAATTAAAGCTGTGTGAATAACCGGTTTCTCAGTTCAGTGGATGAATCAAAATATGAGAAAAAAAATTGGTTTGGGTCAGTCTGAAACTAATTTTTGTTGTTGTATTTTTCTGGAGAAATGAAAAACTTAATAAAAAATTCAATTTTAGGCTCAATGAAACATTTTGAGTCCCTTAATAAAATGTAGTGAAATTCTAAAATTAACCAGTTTTCCAAAATGAACCATTTCGATATTTCTGTTTTTTTTTTATTTTACCTAAACAATACCCCAAAATTAAACTAAATCATGAATTATTTAGGTCAATTAAATTTGCATTTTTCTGCAGAAAAATTATTTACACAAAAAAATTTATCCACCTTTTGTATTAATTACATTTACTGAGCCAAATTTATGTCTTTTATCTCTGTGAACTACAATGCAGTTACAACAAAGATGAATTCAGGTGACTGTTTTTTGATAGGTTCATTATTAATACACTAATCTGACTTAGTGTCATATGTGAACACTTTTTATTCTGGGGCAAATGGATAGGCATTTTTCCTTTTGTTCTAGAAAAGGAAGTAGATATGAGAGGAACATAAAGGAAATGAGCTGTTTATTGTTGCTGGTGGTATTTATAGTGAATCACAGGATAAAATCTGTTTATAGAAGATATATCCTGTTTACAGGGTGATTTTTGTTGGAAGCACTCTAATTTACATGCTGATCACATGAAAGATAAAGGAAATCCCTCTCAGCCATGCAAACCGAAAAGGGATGTTAAAATATGATATTATCTTCAGCTCTTTGATTTAGTGTCCAAGAGGCAGACAGAGATCTACAATATGGGAAAAATAAGTCTCCAACCCATGGAACATGCGAACAAGGTTATCTCTAGCTTAATTTTTGTTTTTTTCTCTTTCTCTCCATGCTAAAGTAACCTGAATATAATCAATAACCACAAAGGACTGATCTACCACATAATTTTTTCTGTTCATCCTATTCTAACTGCTTCATCTGCTGCCTGTCCTCAGGCAACTTTTGTCACACAGCTTAACAGGGGAGTTCAATTCTGCAGCAGCCTAATGGAATCTGACTGAAGCAGGCCCTCTTAAAGATCTGCTCTGATACTGTAGCATGTTCTTAGGTTTTGTAGTAAGACCACAATAGAATCACAGACATGAAAAAATAGGGCAGCTTACTTCAGGGTAGATCGCTAATTTGCAGCACTGGGTCTTGTTATGAGTCAGCTCAGTAGCTCTAGGCCTTAACAAGCCAGACATCAAAACATTGATCCTCTGCTTTTTTTGCTATAAGTGGGATTCCCAGCAGGTATTCATTGACCTACTGGTAATCCAGAGAGCAGCTGGATCTGAGAAATTATAGCTTCAGGTTTGCTAGGCATGGTAGGTTTTATCATTATGTGTGTAGAGCTAGGGAAAAAGGCTGTAAGGGAGGGTTAATGAAATAGAAAGAATTAGAAATGCAGTCATTCGGCATCATATGAGCCTACATCTTTCACTGACACCAGGGTACAACTAATATCTATGGTTCCGATACCCTTACTATGGTTTAAGAGCATCATTTTCCATGGGTAGTGCCATTGGCTTCTCGTGAACATCTTGTGGAGAAAGGTACTATTCAGTATGAATAAGGATATCAGAATCTGGTCCCATGAAAGAGAAAATGACCTCTTGCTAGTATCTGCCATAACATTACGATGAGAGAGCCCTGTATTAAAAGTTAAACATCATAACAGGCTAAGGATGTGATAGAGAAAAACTGGATAAATGAGACAATAAAAGAGGTCAAACAAGAAAAACAGCTGTAAGAAGACTGTGGGGAAAAGGGATGGGAAAAGTATGGGGGGGGGGGGGGGATGTAGAGCGAGCCAACCAACAGGAAGGTTATTTGGGTAAGAGCTCTATCTTGAACTCTTTAAAAACCCTTCCCAGGCCTGATAAACTCTTGTATGTTCCAATTCAGTCCATACACTGCTCTCGACATCAATAGGAGTTATGTATATGACTTAAAGGCAGTATATAACCCTAACACCATGGATGGGGAAAATACAGCCCAACAATGTATATGAAATACAAATCAGAACAGTGAAGTTGTACAAAACACTGTAAAACTGTGTACCCTGGGCATGTTAAGTTAACAAGCAGTAAACCTTGCTCTTGCTTTGTGCCATCTAATCTTAACCCCAACCTCTAAACCTTGCCTTTTTGGGAAATTATACACCGGTGAGAAGTTTGAAACCAGCAGAATGGGTTCTGAATGTGACCTTTCAAAACAGATTAAAGTTAATTGCTTTAAGAATGGGTTGGATTTTTTTTTTTAAAGTAAAAGTAAAATTTAGCCCTTTACAATACACTTGTCAGTTTTCAGTGACATGAAAATTAAATTTCCTTCTGTACTGCTCCGTAAACTTATGTTAACACACTGTTATCATTTAACTGATGAAGTATATTTAATTCAGCTACTAAAAACAAACACCTATTTTATTTATGTTCCCCTTCCAAAGAAGAGATAATATCACACAAGAACAAAAAAGCTTGACAGCTAATCTTCTAAATGTGGCACTGTGTGAACTATAAGATGATGTCAGGTGTAAGTATCCTTCTGTTACTGATACAACTGGTATTTTACAAAGGCCAGATGCCTGGAGAAAGTGTCACATTCCAAATAACTACAGCAACAGAATATTGATAGAAAAGGAGCAAACATCATGAGTGCACATTTCAGACACTAGGTCAGTTAAACATTTTAATACTTTGGCACTGAGAAAGCAATAAATATAGGAGCAAGTCCTGAAATCCTTAAATGGGAGTTTTGACCGCGTAAGGAATGAGCAAAAATTGCAGGTTTAGATCTATATGTTATAAAATGAATATTTTGTTAATTTCTTTTTAATTTAAATTTGAGGTTTACCTACCAAAGATGTGGGGATTATTAAACTCCCTTTATTATTGTGCTCTGTTAAAGGTATTATTGCCATTATACAGGCAACAATATCTAATGGCAGTCAGGATCATGGCAAATTAAAGGATTCTAGAGCTGGGTATCTTTTGCATCACTGTTTCTTCAGTAACGTTAGAAAGATTTGAGTTAAAATCAATACAATGAAGAAATTCAATCCCTAACAAAAGTATCAAAGATAGAAATTATGGCAGAGTATCCTAAACTAATATGTCAAATATTCTATACTGGTATATCTTTTCCCACAAAATCATTACTATAGCAGTTAGAGAGAGGCCCAAATCCAAAGGTAAAATCCTGATCCTATTGAAGTCAATGGGAGTTTTGCCACTGTCTTCGATGGGGCCAGGATTTCACACTAAATCTCTACATTCAATCACATCTGAAGTTCTGGTGCTCAAAATTTGAGTCTACATCTGAATTTTGCAAAATGATCTTTCTCTTTAAACTGGGCTGAACCAAGAGTCCATATCCAAAAGCCTTCAAATGTTGGGATGTTAAAAAATGTAGGACACATTAGGGTGCTGATACATTTGGATATCACAGTCAACCTATGGAATTTGTTGCCAGGGGATGTTGTGAAACTATAGCTGGATTTGAAAAATTTAGATAAATTCACTGGAGGATAGGTCCATCAATGGCTACTAACCAAGATGCTGAGGAATGCAACCCCATTCTCTGTATGTCCCTAAGCCTCTGATAGCCTGATGCTGGGACTGGATGACAGTGGATGGATCACTTGCTTGTCCTGTCCTGTTCATTCCCTTTGAAGCATCTGGCATTGGCCACTGTCAGAAGACATGATACTGGACTAGATGGACCATTGGTCTAACCCAGTATGTCCATTCTTATGTTCTAGATCCAAATGGTCTGGCTTGAACCCATTAAATTAAATTATGAACATATTTACAATGGTTAGTCAGTGAAGTGTTTGCAGAAATAGAAACCCTGTAAACCTGTGAATATTTTGAGTCACCTTACAATCCAAATTCAGACCAGCTATCCTGAAAAGTACATGAACTAAGCGTGGGTCAAGATGCAAGTGAACCACTAGCTATTTATTGTTTTGCATCAAAATCATGTGAAGTTCACAGTTTTGCATATTTCCAGCAGATACCTGGTGGGTTTGATTGTGCTTCCATAAAATTTGAGGTTTAATTTCAACTCAGAGTTGAAAGCAAAAGGGAGTGGGGAATGCAAAAATCACCTCACAGTGAATCCAAATTTGTCTTTGGATTCACTGTGCTGTGTAAATACTATTGAGAAACTTAAACAATAGTTGTCATTATCCAGGTCATCTACAATATTAATAATGAGGACAAAATGAGCTCCATGGTTGTTTTCGTCAGTTGGGAGCAGATTGTGTGGCTGGGACTACAATTGAGTGAGGTCAATCAAAGTGGCTTTGTGGATGTGGGGAAAGTGGTGGACATGATACACCTTGACTTTAGCAAAGCTTTTGTTATGGTCTCTCACAGTATTCTTATCAGCAAGTTAAAGAAGTATGGGTTGGATGAATGGACTATAAATGGGTAGAGAACTGGCTAGAGCATAGGGCTCAACGAGTAGTGATCAATGGCTCCATGTCTAGCTGGCAGCCGGTCACAAGCGGAGTGCCCCAGGGGTCGGTCCTGGGGTTGGTTTTGTTCAACATCTTCATTAATGATCTGGAAGATGGGGTAGATTGCACCCTCAGCAAGTTTGCAGATGACACTAAGCTAGGGGGAGTGGTAGATACCTGGGAAGGTAGGGATAGGATACAGAAGAACCTATACAAACTGGAGGATTGGGCCAAAAGAAATCTGATGAGGTTCAACAAGGACAAGTGTAGAGTCCTGAACTTAGGACAGAAGAATCCCATGCAGAGTTACAGATTGGGGACCGATGAACTAGGCAGCAATTCTGCAGAAGAGGACCTGGAGGTTACAGTGGATAAGAAGCTGGATATGAGTCAGCAGTGTGCCCTGGTTGCCAAGAAGGCTAATAGCATATTGGGCTGCATTAATAGGAGCATTGCTAGCAGATTGCGGGAAGTGATTATTCCCTTCTATTCAGTATTGGTGAGGCCTCATTTGGAGTATTTTGTCCAGTTTTGGGCCCCCCACTACAAAAAGGATGTGGAGAAGTTGGCGAGAGTCCAGCGGAGGGCAACAAAAATGATTAGGGGGCTGGAGCACAAGACTTATGAGGAGAGGCTGAGGGAACTAGGCTTGTTTAGTCTACAGAAGAGAAGAATGAGGGGGGATTTGATAGCAGCCTTTAACTACCTGAAAGGGGGTTCCAGGGAGGATGGAGCTAGGCTGTTCTCAGTGGTGGCAGATGACAGAACAAGGAGCAACGGTCTCAAGTTGCAGTGGGGAGGGTCTAGGTTGGACATTAGGAAAAAGTTTTTCACTAGGAGGGTGGTGAAGCACTGGAATGGGTTACCGAGGGAGGTGGTGGAATCTCCATCTTTGGAGGTTTTTAAGCTGTGGCTTGATAAAGCCCTGGCTGGGATTATTTAGCTGAGGTTAGTCCTGGTTAGTCCTGCTTTGAGCAGGGGGTTGGACTAGATGACCTCCTGAGGTCCCTTCCAACTCTATGATTCTATGATTCTATGACCATTGGTCAGTAGAGTGTTTGTCACAGTGCCGATGACCTCATCTCACCAGGATGTTCTGTTAGACCAGTCCTTGCCCTAAGTGAAGGAGAGCAGTAGCCAGGAACTTCTTCCCCACCTCTATCACTGTTGATCCAGAGATAGTTACATAGCAAGGAAATGGAGACTGTCAGTAAAGCGGATGTTCTTCTACTATGTGAGGAAGATGCAGGGAGAGACATAGAGATTTGTGGAGATACAGTTTCATAGACTCATAGACTATAAGGTCAAAAGGGACCATAATGATCATCTAGTCTGACCTCCTGCACAATGCAGGCCACAGAACCTCATCCACCCAGTCCTGTAATAAACCTCTAACCTATGACTGAGTTATTGAAGTCCTCAAATAATTATTTAAAAACTTCAAGGTACAGAGAATCCACCAGCAAATGACCCAGGCCCCAGGCTGCAGAGGAAGACAAAAAACCCCAAGGGCCTCTGCCAATCTGCCCTAGGGGAAAATTCCTTCCTAACCCCAAATATGGCAATCAGGTAAAGCCTGAGCATATGGGCAAGATTCACGAGCCAGACACCAGAAATAACTCTCTGTAGTAACTCAGAACCCACCCATCTAACATCCCTTCACAGGCCATTGGGCATATTTACCACTAGTAATCTAAGGTCAGTCAATTGCCAAACTAGGCTGTCCCATCATACCATCCCTTCCATAAACTTATCAAGATCAGTCTTGAAGCCAGGTAGGTTTCTGGCCCCAACTGTTCCCCTTGGAAGGCTGTTCCAGAACTTCACTCCCCTGATGGTTAGAAACCTTCATCTAATTTCAAGTCTACATTTCCTGATGTCCAGTTTATACTCATTTGTTCTTCTGTCCACATTGGTGCTGAATTTAAATAACTCCTCCTCCTCCCTGGTATTTATCCCTCTGATGTATTTATAGAAAGCAATCATATCTCCCCTCAACCTTCTTTTGGTTAGGCTAAACAAGCCAAGCTCTTTGAGTCTCCTCTCATAAGGCAGGTTTTCCATTCCTCGGATCATCCTAGTAGCCCTTCTTTGCACCTGTTCCAGTCTGAATTCATCTTTCTTAAACATGGAAGACCACAACTGCATACAGTATTCCAGATGAGGTCTGACCAATGCCTTGTATAATGGTACTAACACCTCCCTATTTCTACTGGAAATACCTTGCCTGATGCATCCTAGGACTGCATTAGCTTTTTTCACAGCCACATTACATTGGCGGCTCATAGTCATCCTTTGATGAACCAATACATCTAGGTCCTTCTCTTCTATCATTTCCAACTGATGTGTCCCCAGCTTATAGCAAAAGTTCTTGTTATACCTTGCACTTTCCACTATTAAATTTCATCCTATTTCTATTACTCCAGTTACAAGGTCATCCAGATCTTGTATGATATCCCAGTCTTTCTCCCAATACCTCCCAACTTTGTATCATCCACAAACTTTATTAGCACACTCCCACTTTTTGTGCCAAGGTCAGTAATAAAAAGGTTAAATAAGATCGGTCCCGAGACCAGTCCCTGAAGAACTCCATTAGTAACCTCTCTCCAGCCTGACAGTTCACCTTTCAATATGACTCATTGTAGTCTCCCCTTTAACCAGTTCCTTATCCACCTTCCAATTTTCATATTAACCCCCATCATTTCCAATTTAACTAGTAATTCCCCATATGGAACCATATCAAAAGCCTTACTGAAATCTAGGTAAGTTAGATCCACTGCACTCCCTTTGTCTAAAAAATCTGTTATCTTCTCAAAAAAGGAGATCAGGTTGGTCTGGCATGATCTAACTTTTGTAAAGCCATGTTGCATTTAGTTTCAATTACCGTTAACCTTGATGTCCTTAATCACTTTCTCTTTCAAAAATTTTTCCAACCCCTTGCATACTTCATTCTCCAGCATTCCTGGACTCACGGTGTGTGTGTGTGTGAGAGAGAGAGAGAGAGTGTTTGGAAGGCCTCTCTGATCCTGAGCTTAGCAATTGGGCCAACGAGCAGAATTCAGATCTGCATTCAGATTTGTGACAGCTCAAAAAAGGATGGGGAGGGGGTTGGAACTAGGTCTTTATAGAGATGGAGCCAGTGGGTTCAGGGTTCAAAATCTGTTAAATTCAGGAATGTGGGGGCTCGGGAGTTTTGGTAACAGACAGGCCTCTGGTGACTGAGGGGAGGAGATGTGGGGGAGGGACAGAGGAAGCTAATCCTAGAAAATGAGACTAAAAAAAATAGCATCCAGGAATGAAGGGGAGATTGTTCTATTGACGTTCCATTCAGAAGACACTTTTCCCTTTTCAATTACTACAGTATCTTGACTCAAATCTTTTCAGTAAGGAATGAAATCCTGGCCGAGGTGGGTATTTCTGTCTCCAATGCACATGACTTTAAGACATTCCGTTTTATTGAAACAGAAGATACTTGGTGTAACTGGAATAATGAGGATTCTGTTTTGATGGGAGCTGGGGTAATGAACAGCCCTTTGGCTTGGGGAGAATGATCATTTAAAATTCAAAAATATCCTTAGGCAAGACCGTTTCTACCCTTGCCATTGGTGTCGCCGCTGCCTTATCACTGGGTCAGAATGATAGAGGTACAGTCAATACCCTGAGGAACCATGTATTCTTGTTTAAAATAGTGTAATTTGTTTTCACAGATCTAAGAACACATAAGCATCCTTAGTCTGTACACACAAGAGAATGGGAAAAAGAGAGAGAAGGAGCAAGGGAGCGAGAGAAATCCGAGCCCAACAGACCTCCATGAATGTGTTTTGCTCTCACCCAACAAAGGATCTAATGGAATTTTCCTACTTCTCTCTTGCTTTTAGTCTGTAAGCTCTTGGGGACAAGAACAAGTTTAATTTGCTCTGTAATGAGGTAATTGAACACTTAGTTTTACATTTTTAGATTACTTCTTGCACCTTTTCTTGGCTATTTGCCTGCCAGCTTTTTTTCTTCACTGTGCTTGGAGAGTCTATTTACTTGTTTTTAATTTCCTATTTACACTGAGAGTTTTTAGGTTATTTGTTTTAAATAAGTAGATCTTCACAGCTGATATCCAGCTATATAACAAAATAGACAGAAATCCAAATATTAAGGAAAATTAGAAAGGAATTAATAACTAAATACAGCACACAATAGGGCCCCTGTAGCTAAAGCGAGGTCATTCTTTAACTGAGGATAACAACTTTGCAGTCATGTTATTTTTTTCTATTAATGCACAGAGAGAGCTGAGAAATAACTGGCTTCCTACTGCATTCAGTACAGTATAGGCTGCATTTTGTTTCTGAGTTTGCTGTCACAGCATGTTACACTGCCAACTTAGGTCCTGATCTTACTTCCACTGAAATAAATGGCAAAACTCCAGTTTACTTCAATAGTCAGGATGAGACCTTTACCCTGGTTCTTCCCTATTGGTTGAAGGAAGCTTTGGGAATGATCTTGGGTTGTTTTGGGTTTTAGAATGGTGTTTCTATCACATCCACAGTCTCCCTGCACTAGCTCTCTTTATGAACTGTTGATTTTTCTGAAAAGGTCTAGTGTTCAGTACCAGCGTTGGCTGGCTGGGAATAATCTCTATGCACTGACCATGTGGGAAGTAGCAAAGGTGAATAAAATGTCAATCGAGTAAATTTTTTTTTAATAGCAGCATGATTATATCTTTTCATGAGATTTTTGTGCACAATCCCTTCTTCCTCCTTTTATTGCCAAGAAAGGTTAAATATTTTATATTTTCAGTTGGTTCTGAAATACATGTACATTTCCCACTGATAGAAAGTGAAATTACAGCCATGTGAGCTGCTAGAATATACAGTAACTTTATCATACCATATGTTTTCAGGCGTTCCAGAGCCAGCAACTGAAATAGTGCCTCAAAACTGCATCAGATTGAATCACAAAATTAATAGTCTGTCCTGACTAGATAAACAAGTATTTATTTGAACGCGGGGAGAAGGGGGTTATTTGTTTCCACTCAAAAAACTCTAGATTTTTCTAGCATTATGGGCTAGATTGTGCCCTTTACGCACACTGAATATTGCCTTACACTATGAATAGCCCCATTGGAGTCAGTGGGACTTCTTGTGGAGTAAGGTATTTCTCAACATGTGTGTTGATCTCACATTGAATACAAGATTGGTTTGGGCCCTCACAATACCTTATTCACTGTCTATCAAAGAGTAACCCTGGTAGCTCCACGGTTGTGTCATTTTGTTTTTACTTGGAAAATTAACAAATATAACTTTTTTAAAATTTAAAACTCAAGTGCACAAGCCCTATATTAACTTCACTAAAGAACCTTCACAACAAAATGGACAGATTTAATACCATAGATATTTAGTTCACCATTTCTCCCAGAATACATTATTCTGTGTAAATTTGTCAAGTATCTCAATTGTCTTTTATTCCAGTGATACATATTGGACTCAGCTCTGAAATGGAAACACATTTTATACTTTTGGCATTTAGGGAGATGCCTAGCACTGGGAGACACACAGATAAGACATGACACTAAGACAGAACAATTGATTGTGTAAGTTTTGAAGAGTTGGTACAACATATGAATTCTTGTGTTTTGGCCACACAAAGCTCCCTTTTTTATCTATAGTTTCTGGTAATTTATTTCTCTTCCAACTCATCACATAGCTATCCAGTGATCACTGAATTTTATTACCTATTTTCCCCAATACAGCTGTTTGCTTTAATATTGATTTTTTGTAATTAAATCACATATTGTTAGCAGCACTGGAAATGGAATAGCTAGTAGATGTACTTTGTTATGTCCAAACATGGTGATTAATATATTTATTCATATTGTATTGGATATTGGGGCCCAGTTTGTGGCTCTGACTCAGAATAATCCCATTGTCCTGGAGTTCCTGTTGGTTTAGTAGCTAGGCTAGGAAATATATATTTTTAAATCTCTCTTTGGTATGGCATTCCAGTTCGTTATGATGTTTGTTCTCATTCTCTTCATCTCTAAATTCCTTCCAGGTTGATGGCGTATAAACTTGGCCGCCTTAAAATCAGTGGGCATTTCACCATTTAGTTCAATGGAGACAGAATTTCGCTCTTGGTGCCCAGTACGGTTGCCTGTGACAAATAAAATTATAATTCCCAGACTTCAATGAAAAAAGCTAGAATAAAAATCAACATTATTTAAACAAGTATTCCTGTCTCTTCCTCTTTTCACCATACTGCTCCTTCAGATAGGAGGGCTAAGAGGATGATAAGCAGTTACAAGTAGAGCACAGAAGCTCAGAGATTACTATCCTAAATTCTCTGCACAGGGAAATTATCACTTAGTCAGATTTTTAAAGTTATTTAGACACCTAAAGATGCATATAGGTGCCTAATTGTGTTTCACAAGTGTCTAGGTGCTTCACACTGATTGATTTCAATGACAGTTAGAACCCTAGGTGCTTTAGAAAATCCCACTAGGCACCTAGCTGCATCTTTCCGCACCAAAATACCTCTAAAAATCAGGCCTTTAGGCACCAGTCCTGCACCCAAAACAGCCATTAATTCCAACAAAACTTAGGGTATGTGGAAAAATGAAGGATTGAGCCCTTCCAGTGTAAACTCCGAGTTAACAAAATTGTGTATGTATTAGCTAGATTAGTTCCTTAAACTTACAGAGAACTAACTGAAAGATTTAGGGCCAGATCCTCATCTATTGCAAATTGGCATTGTTCAATGGAGCTCTGCCAATTTACACCCGCTGAGGATCTGGACTAAAAAAAAATGTGCCTATCTCATGTACAATACAGTATGTATTTCAGGAGGACTCGATTTTCCTAGAAAAGTAAACGTATCTTTAATAAGGGGTAACATTTTACTGCTAGCTGGCCAGATCCTCAGCTGATGTAAATGAACACAATGATATTGAAGTCAATGAAGCTGTGGTGATTTGCATCAGGTGAGGACCTGGCCCAACATGAAGAGCAGTGCTTTGCATAACTCAAAAATTGGACCACTGTCTGGCTCTCTAGATTTGCCCCAAAACTTCCACTGAAATTTCATTGTGCATAATGGTTTGTGTAAAAAAGGCTTTTGTAGTCTGTCTGAAAAAGAAACTTATGTAGATTTAACTTACTGAAGACAACTGTGCCTGGCTCTTTTTTAGTGTAATGTCATACTCAATAAACAACAGTAGAAAAGGAGAAGGATTGGAAATGTCAGTACTCTTGGAAAGGGATTCATTCACCAGTATATAACTGACATAAAAGTTACCACTACATAACTCATCACTTTGAAAAGCTTGACGATACTTGAAGTATCAAAGGTGCTAAATAAAAAATAAATAAATATTTCAGTCCTTTGAAGAATTACTGCCTGTCTTGTCACTTCTCTGCCAAAGTATTCCAACACCAAGCAAAATAAATTCCAGTATGTTAGCTTGCGACTGGGGGAAAAAAACCAAACAAAATCTGGCACACAGCCCATAGGCCATATTTCTTTATTAAACATGCAAATTATTTATTCCTTTATCAGAGGCAACATATAGACAGGCCTGTAGATTTGTTTAGTCAGTTTATACACAAAATAGGTATAGTAATGGGTCAGGTTTCCTCACACTTCTGTATCATTGTAACAAAAAACATTTTCTGAATTGATCATTGATAGACTAAAGAATAATTAGTCTCCATGCCCACTCAGTCCTTGGCTTCTCTGCTGCTGAGGTTGCAGACAAGGGTGCCAACTGTAGCTGCAGTATTTATAATGTGGACTGAGCACATAAACTCTTTGAAACAGGCTTCTGTACAGCCACCAAATGATGACCAATGATCACTGCCAAACTATGATGCATTCACTAACATAACTAACCATTTTTCTAACTATAGAAGAATAATTCAGTGCTACTGATAAACTGGGATAGAGAAGCTGACAGCATCCAGTTATTTCCAAGTGACCATGAAAATGGTCTTGTTTTTAGTCCTCTTACAGACTGAATCAATTAGGCCTTGATTATAAAAGTATGGGGGCCTGCCTGTGTGAAACAGTTTGCAGGACTGGGTCCTTAATTTCCTTATTCTAAGGCTGCAAAGACCCCACATTCAGCAGGTCACTCCCACA
Source organism: Emydura macquarii macquarii (assembly GCF_026122565.2). Lineage (NCBI taxonomy): Eukaryota > Metazoa > Chordata > Testudines > Chelidae > Emydura > Emydura macquarii. The sequence goes on along the minus strand of NW_027133181.1, from coordinate 1,968,236 downwards.
CAGGTGGAAAGGATTGGTGTAGTGATGTAGAGCTCATCACTGAGAGTATTCAGGAGTTAGGTGTTTACACCAGGGAGCGGTCTATAAATGATTCATTCATGGCAGAAAAGGAAGAACTGGTTAGTAGGCTCTGGCCCTGGGTGAAAGCAGGTTATTGTACTAAGCTATATTAGTATTGCTGTCATTTGAGCAGGGCTATTTCGTTTTCTATTGGTCTAAAACTTAGGGTCTGTTTAATTCAAATTCCTGAAAATATAAACCTGGTGGGAAAAAAAATCTGCCTATGGATGATATGAACCAGTTCTGACAGTCTGTGGGCCCATTATCAGTATCATCATGATTGCTTTTCTGCCATGGACTTTTCTGCCTTTTAGGTTTTTTATCTTTCTATAGGCTCAGTTTAGAGTAAAGAATAAACGTTTGGAGAGTGTCCACATGAGTTTTGACAAAGGCGTTAGTTGACAATGTGGTTTAATTACAATTTAACTTGAGGTAACAAAGTCTAGTACATTGAATCCCTGAATGGGTACAGCAGGTTTCAACCCACCAGTTGGGCCAGAGCATAGGCTGCCTAGAACAGGCAAACAAACAGTGCCCTTTCATTTAATGCAAGCACCTTGTAATCTTGGTTCACCTAATATTTTTCTTTCTTTTTTGTCTTTTCAGTCTGACTGTATAGTATCTTCAGCTACAGTATTCACCAACATTATCAGCTGTATTTTGAGGGCAGTCTAGGTCAGTGGACTAAAGTTTCCTAATACATATATCTCACCTCATTTTTATTTTTTAAGTTTGATAGACAATATATCATGCAGAATACGTGAGATTTTGAAAGATACAATCTCAAAAGTTAGTTTAGCTTTGTGGAAGCACCTAACAAATGTTTTCAGAAATCCTTTTATTTTCTTCTTTTCATGAACCCTTTAAAAAGTTGGCATCTAGTGAAACCCTGTCCTTTTACTACCAGAACTTTATTGGCAATGGTTTTGGATCAGTTAGTGGTTTTAGGTGGCTGAGATTGATAAATGGAAATCCATTGCTGCTGAGAATCTTTTCATTTTAAATTTCCAGATTGCAGTTTGGAACAAAAGGAATAAATGTCTTTTAAACCTTATTCAGACTGCACTGTCAAGCAAATGTGATGTTGGGAGTGCTGCTCAATTTATCATTTAAGGGGAATGATATTTAGCCAAGCATCCATCAACTTTTATTGTTGTTCATAATCGAACTTCAAGTTTTCATAACAAAAGTAAAAGAGACTAATCTATTTTCACAAATTTTCAAATGCAATAAACTAGTAAGTCTAGAGAAATATTTACTGCATGTTTTCTGTTTGCATTTTACCATTAGCTCAGTCCTATTTTTATTGTTTAATTTTCCATATTTCATCAAGGAACTCTTAATGACAAATGAATATCTCGCTTCCATTACTGCCATGGGAAAATAAATCAGTACACTGAGTATAGCAGAGAAATTATATTATATGCAATATAAAGTGAAACACATATACAGTGAATTAAACAAATTGGAATGCTTCAAAAATTTCCAATTCATGGGTTTCAAACAGTGATATACATGAGAGATTTTTCATATTGGAAGTTCAATATGGATTATTCTCTTTTGCAAGTCACACACCAAATAACCATAGTTTGGTAGGCAGTCCACCATATTCAGTGGTATCTGAATATTTGTGCTGGTTCCAACAACATCTTTACTTCCTGCTTTATACTGTTGGAGAATAAAAAGTAAATAAAGTTAAAACAAAACAAAACTGTACCACAGTTAGAGCTATTTTTTTCAATAAAAGAAAAATCAATGGAACTTTGAATTTGAGATTTTTAGCAAAGGGAATTCTGCCAGATATAAAGGCAGTGCCAAGCCTTCTTATAACTGCCAACTGAGAAAAGGATTCTATTGAATTTGACAGCATTTAATATACAGCAGCTTTAAAATCCTATTTGGACAGATTTGTAACAAAATGTTCAAAGATTTAAATGTAGTTAAAAAGCTATACATTACACTGGCAAATAAAAATAAAGATATTTAAATCTGGAAACAATTACCAATATTCTCCTTTTATTTTGTTTTCCATTCTTGGTTCTATTTCTGAGGAATATTCCCATTTGAGACCAACTAAACAACTGGTTAGTGTCATTGCTGATAGTCATAATATCCAATATCATAATTTTATCAATGTAGAAGTTATCTGGTGAAGCCAGCACACAAATGTAATATAACAGAATTCATATACATTTTCCATATAGATATAGTGGATATGTTTCAATCATAATAGATCATTCCACTCAGTTGTTTATCCATCAGAAAAAATACTATTTTTCCACTGGATATATTCTTTTGTATTTAGCCCACATAATACAGTAATACTGAAGTTCATATGCTTTCCATTTCATATTGAAAACTCCATCTCCAATTCTTTCAAAGCAACAACAATACATCTACTTAAATTTACAACAAAAAAAAAGAGAGATAAAGAAAGAAAGGAGAAAAAGAGCTGGCTACCTACACGAACTAATATTGTGTCGAAGGATAACTGTATTTCAGAATGTTTCTATAACCATAAAAGTATAGGCAGAGATGTGTGGACAGAATTCTATATTCACTTGCCTGAACAAAACAATTTTATGGCAATAAGGTTATTTTTACGTAAAGCTATTTGTCAGGGAAGCCTTTATCAAGGAACATTTAGGTGATCTACATATATTTAGGAAAAAAGGCAAGACACATAAATGTCAAGCCCTCTAAGATACATCTCTCTACTTTCTCCAAGAGGTTCTTTGATGACTTCTCAGAAGTGAAGTGTTTTTCTTTGTTGACCATATCTTTGGCCATTCAACGTATAGGATATAGTGGAGCTGATTTAACATGATCGTGTTCTTTTTGCAAACAATTATTTGGACATTGCAGTTTGTGATGGTGAAAGCCTGTTCCTTATACCATTACTTGTGATCTCTTCCTGTGCATACAAATAATATGAATTTATATGGATAAGAAGTAGTAATTAGTCCACATCTACTAAATGCATCAATTAAACAATTTAAATAGAGTAGAATGGACATTGTGAGAGCAGTACAGCATTGCTGTTGCTGGAGAGTAATGTTCTCATTGGAGATATCTTTGGGAGGCAAAGGATGAACATGAATATTTTGATGACATACATTGTTTCTGGGGTTATCAGTATTTTGCAGAGAAAAGGGAAAGAAAAACTTAAAACATCAATGGTAATGAGAGAAAAAAACAGTTCAATGTGCTAATTTTCCTGGGACTCAATTTATTTTCTGTCAAAGAAACAAACAAAAAAAATAAAAACCTAAGTTGTTTAGTGGACCAGCCTGGTAACCCTTGGTAGTTAGCACTGTCTGAACTGCCAAGCAAAATACCCAGATCTGATTTCTCAGCATAATGTCTTAGTGTCCATGCTGGCAGCAGCTAGGTAAGAGTGAATCTGAGGAAGAGAGTAACCAGAGAGTAACTTCTGCAGTAACCTCTGTACCACAATCGGAGAAGCAGTGATCAACTCTGAAGAGTTTGTCATCCAGGCCTTCTACCCTGAGAAGCTTCCCACTGTGAAGAACTTCAAGAGTGCATGATGGAAAATAGGAAATAGGAAAATAGAACAGTTCTATAAAGGATCACCTGAAAATCTAAGTTTTTATGCATTCCAATTTATATAGTGCATGCCCTACTTTTAATGCACCTGACATTTTGCTGTGATATTAAGGAAAGGATTTACTCAGACAGAAATTTACTTTGTGACTACATGTTGCTTCACATTCTCTGTCTCATAGGTTCTCAACAGAGTTGAGAACAAATGCCGTTGTCTGAAAGGGTAGAAAGAAAGAAATCAAAATGATGATGTCAATATTTGCACTTACCAAGACAAGTTGATTTAACACAATCTCATTTTCCTCTGACTTGCATTTTATTCCAAGCTTGTTTTGTGTAAAGAGGCTATGAAACTGTTGCAGTATCATCCAAAATGGAAATTGTGACAGATGGCAATAAAAAACATAATGGGCCCTATTTTATTTATTTTATTAGACCAAAGTTATTGTTACAGTGATGATCTTAAACTCTGTTTTATTTTTATAGCTATGATGTTACTTAATATTGTCTTTATATAGCCAGCTGCCTTTAATGAATCAAATGTCCTTGACTATTTTAATTCAGCTAAACAATAGAGCAAATAATATGTTTATTGCCCCAAACTGCTCACTGAAAAATCAGAAAAGGAAATAAACCGAAACTTTTAAAATATCAGTTACCAACTCCTGCAGAAAAAGTGATAAAGAGAACAAGGGAGAACTTTGAAAGGCCTGTTGAAGCAATAGACTTCTTTAAGTTAGGGATCAGGGGAAATTCGGAGAGCAGCATATATGGGATTTTGTGTATGTTAATAATATATAATAATACATAATACATAACAATTAATAATAGGTTAATAAATCAATTACTTTATTTATTTACTTAATTATTTAAATTATTAAATTATTATGTTAATTAAAATAATTTTATTGCTTACTTGATTCTGAATATAAGCCAAAGAATACATGCTAATAAAGGCATTCAAGTCAAGCCAAGAGACAGACAAACTATGAAATGTTTCCTTTCCATAACAAAGATATCTATTACTATTGTTAAAATCTGATAAATATCCTGGCCTTTGTCATAAAGTGTATCGCTGATTCAAGTCATTAACATGGAAGCAAAGAATTTCATTCGGACCAACAACAGTGTAATTCCTCTATAGTTGCTACATTTGGCCTTATCACTCTTTTTGAAAAGAGGCAGAATAGTACCCTTTGTCCAATCGTCGAAGGTGATATTAGTGCACTGATGGTCTGGAAGAGCCTATGGTGCAACAATACTCTCACCTATCTTCAGCAATGCACAGGTAATATTACAAACCCCTGGTGCCATCCTAGACTTCAACTTATGGGAGTGCGATCCAGATCTCTTCAAGCAGTAGAGGGACAGAGCGAAATGGACAACTGAAGATTGTCTTGAAATGATCTTCCCATTTATATAACTGATCCTGCAGACTCTGGCTGATACTGCCATCCTGATTAACAAGCTGGTGCCACCTTCTGCTGCTGACACTGTAAATCTGAAATAGAGGCTAGAGGAATTGTGCCTGCTGGCAGCTTGTTCTAAATTGTCTGCCTGAGTCAACCCATGAGGATTCCTTATCTTTCTTACAAAATGACTTGGCAATGTTCCTGTGACGCTTTCTTGAGGCATCCAGAACTGCAAGTCACTTTGTTACCCTTCTGCCTCAAAGAGAGGAAGTTTTGTTGGTGATATCCTGTGTGACAGCTCCTTGCCATCTCAGTCTGTTGGCCAGCCAAACAAACTCCTCAGGACTCTGCCAGTTCAAACTTTGCATTGTAGGTTAACCCTTGGCGTACAGCAATTCTTGTCCCTACCGGAAGAGCATTCTTCTGCAGCATGCTGCTCCTGGCACTGGTTGCCCACATAAATACCAAGTCTGCTGTCCCCAAAGTATACACACCGCCCTGCTGGCTCAGCTGAGGATGCACTCTTCACTTTAGTATAACAGCATGGAGATGAATTAATAACAAATGAAGAGAAAGTGTTTTAATAAAGAACAGAGATTTCAATGATTCTAAGCAGAAATACTAGAAACAGAAAATGGTTACAAATGAAACAAAAATAAAATCATGCTTCCAATGATTAAAACTTATCTGTACAGTTTACAATCCCTGGCTAAAGCCATTTTCTCACTTACAGCTACTTTTCAGCATCACCAGCCTCACATAGTTGGGGACCCACTGTCCATGAAATGCAAAAAAGCACTGACCTCTTTTTTCCCCTCAGTGATATCCTAATCAAACACTGAATGTCAGGCAAAACTGCAGCCAGACTAGGGCTGCTCACTTAGCTACTACAACTCACCCCTCCAGCAGAGCCTGCAGTGACTCATCCCTCAAGTGCAGGCTGCAGCAGCCTATCCCTGCGCAAGGCCCGGGTCAGATAACCCGCAGGCACAGGTATTTCATCTTCACCACCGGAGCTGCAAATTAGTCTGTGCAACAGTACCGCTCGGCTAGGAGCTCCCTTGTGGTGTTACTGACTCCTTAGGCTTCCAGCTTGCACTCGATCCTGTCCCTGCCCCAGCCATGCCTAAGCCTTGTTCTAGCCCATTTCAGGCTACTCTAAGTGTTCTCCATCCCTGCACCTGCCACCTGACCATCAGACCTTTGGACTTACTCCCACCCACTTTGACCTTGGGCCTGGTTTTGGACTGACTACAATTCTGATTTGGCTTGTCAATGGACTCTGATCCTGGTTCTGACCGCATCCTCTCCCTGGACCTCAGTTTCAGCTCTGCCCTCGGCCAGATCCCAAATCTGTGTCTGGCCTCAGCTCTTGGTACCTGTTCTCAATCACCACTCCAACCACAAGGCCTGACTGCCTCGTACCCAGAGCCTGATGCTGATGGGATGCTCATTAATCACACAAACCCTGCAATGTCTGTTGGGCATTGGGTAAAAATACAACAGAACTACCCTTTCCTGGAGCAACCTGTTGGGGCAGCCGTAGAACAAATATGTATAATCCTCAAGTTTCTTTTCACCACTTCCTAGCCAGAGCACTTCAGATAAGGTGCAGATATCAATGTTCATTCTTGTCAACTGCCTGCTGAAGAGAATGGCTGCTTTGGACGGTGTTTGGACATTCCAATTTTACATTTGCCATCAACACACAGGACACTGGGATGTCCCTTTCACAAGGTTTCATTAGTAATGTTCATCTCAGCAGCAGAGAGAAATTCTCAACCATTTTGCCTTCAAGAACAATTTGCCAGATTGTCACAGGTAGTCAGCTTCAGTGGAAACACGTTCATGATATGTAGGTGTTGACTTCAGTGCAGCTTTACATGTGGTCATTCATTATTAACCAGATCTTTGCCTTGTGACAGCTTTTGGAGAAGATGAATGAATTCAATAAACTGTGCACAACACTTTTTATAGATTTCCATAAGAACTTTGATTCACTGTATCAAGAGAGCTTGTGGGATCTGAGGATGCAACTCAGCATCCCTAGGAAGATAATGTTATTGACAGAAGAACTCTGTAATGGAAGGGACAGTTACATTTGAATAAATGGTAGATACATGGCACACTTTCCTATTTCTATGGAAGTTCAGCATTCTGTCACCATTGCTCATTACTGGCATTGATTGGTTGATGGAAAAGTTTGAGGAGTCAGCTGTTGGTGGCATTGAGCTGAACAATATTTTTCTTCGAGACCTTGATGTTGATAAATTGGAGAGGGTTCAGAGAAGAGCCCACTGGAATGATTAAAAGATTAGAAAACATGCCTTATAGTGATAGACTCGAGGAGCTCCATCTATTTAGTTTAAGACAACGAGAGTTCTGTGGCACTTTAAAGACTAACAAATTTAATATTTGTAGACATAAGCTTTTGAGAGACTTAGCTCTCTTCTTCATCTGCATCTGAAGAAGAGAGCTAAGTCTCTCGAAAGCTTATGTCTACATATATTAAATTTGTTAAAGTGCCACAGAACTCTCATTGTCTTTGCTGTATACAGACTAACACGGCTACCCCTCTGGAACTCTTAGTTTAACAAAGAGAAGATTAAGGGTGACTTGAGTACAGTCTATAAGTACATACCTGGGGAAAAATGGGCTCTTCAAACTAGCACAGAAAGGTATAACATGATGGCTGGAAGCTGTAGCTAGACAAATTCAGACTAGGAATAAGACATAGATTTTTGGCAGTCATTAGCCATTGAAACAATTTACCAAGGATCGTTGTGGATTAAAATCAAGACTGGATGTTTTTCTAAAATATATGCTTTAGGAATTATTTTGGAGACGTTCTATGGCCATTGTTATACAAGAGGTCAGACTATATGTTTAGACTGGTCTGTTCTGGCCTTGGGATCTATGCATCTCTGAACCTTGAATATGCTGAGGACATTGCTTTCTTGGCTCAGTTTGGTGTATTGCTGCAGCTGATGGCTATGCCGGTTGGGCAAGAAGCAATGCATTTTGTTCTGGTTATTAATCCTGTTAAAATGAGGTCCCTTGCTATTACCATTAAGCAGCCTTCAACTCAACATTACAGCCAGCTCAGTTTTAACCTGTCCAGATGGGATACCAAATATGTGGCAAATGTAAAATACTGGGGAAGCATCATACACAGTGCTGGAGGTGCTCTAAAGATATGGAATCTTGTATAGCAACAGCAACCACCAAGTTCTGGGTCCTTCAGCAACCTCTGTGGAGATGTTACGACATCAAACTTACCATGAGGCTGTGGATCTATAGTATCATGATTACACTGATTTTATTGTATGGAAGTGAAACATGGGCACGGAAGAAGTTTGATGAACAGTAGGTTGATGTTTTTGATTCTATCTGTCTTTGTCAGCTATTCCATACTAAGTGGCAGGACAAGATCAGTGATGAGGATGTTCATATCTGAACCCAGCAACTACCTCCATCAGCACAGGTTTGGTTTTGGTGACTTTCTTGGTCCGAACATGTTATTAGGGTGGAAGACCAGTGCATTATGAAGCAGATTTACCAAGGAATGTTGCTAAATAGTCAGTGATCATGTGGTTGCCAAAATTTTCAGTGGCATAATAGGATCATGAGTGATGGGCATAAACTAAACATCCAGCCAGACCATCTTGACTTAGCTAGAGATTGATCTGAGTGATGCCTGATAGTCAAGGAGATTTGAACTCCTTTTGATGTATGCCACAACGATGATGATGAATGTCTGCTGACATCATAACATTGCACACTATATTACATCATAAATATGATCTCCAAACATGATCTCTAAATCTTGTAGACTGAGACCTGGCACTTTCGGTCAATACTTAGATATGTCTAAGAAAAAACTCTGTAGGTACTGCAGAAAGTGGTTTTTAATAATTTAATAGATGAAACACTGTGCTGTTGGTGCCATCATTCTCCTGATTATCTGAGTTTATAAAAGATCCCACATTAAGACTGCATAATCACCAGTTCAAAATGAGATACAAAACTTTTTATTTATAGGTTGGTGGTTCAAATCCAGACCAAGTCAATAAAGATTTAAAGTTGTTATTTTAGTTGTTCAGTGGTGAGACCTGGTCAGATTTCCCCCCACCCCCCCTGCAGAAAATGTTGATTTACTGTCAAAAAACTGAAAATAAAAGAGGGTTGGGTGTACTATCAAATGGGCACTAACTGGCATTCTTGATAGCATTCTCAGAAGAATGGTCCTGGACTAAATGGGAAGAGAGATTGAGCTTCACTCACACTAACAGAAGTGGTCCTGGCAGGTCACAATTTTTACACATAGGATAGGTGGTGGAGGGAGATTCATTGCTGCTGCTTAGAGCATACCTGTTGTTTGTAATTTGTGAACTTCCATTGACACTATTATGAGTACTAAATTCATTAGGACAAACACCTATTATTTAGATGTATATCTACAAGCTAAATAATACCACTAATAACAAATAAAAATGTTCTGTCACTCTATGGAAGCACAGGAGTGTTAGTCTCAGAGTGCTTATTAAATTCCAATTGTGTATTTATTCTGCCTGATAAAAATTCCACATATAATTTCATCTTTTCACAAGATGTTCTACAACTCCTATACCAAATCATTGAATAGAGTTGTTGAGTGCTGTTAAACGGTTGCCACTTCCCATATCTGAGAGGGATATGTTTTAATGTTGGGTGAAACAATCCTTATAAAGAGACATTTTGCACTTGGAAGTATATGTAACTCCCAGTGATTTCAATGGAAGCCGTGTGTATGCATCAGAGGACAGACTATGGCCTGTAATGTTTGTAAAGGACTTCAGTAACAGGATAAAAGTTGCTATATAATGAACTATTAGACCCAGATCCACAAAGATATTTCTGCTGAGATCAATTGAAGTTAGGAGTCTAAATACCATGGAGGAACTGGGACTTAGATCTTGATTCTTGAATCTGCCTGAATGAAGATGATGTGTTTAATTGTTATTCTAATGGTTGTCATATTGCCATTCTTTTAATTCTCTGATCCTATCCCATTTCATTGGCTTGTACAACCTTTATCCTATTTGACTTCTGTGTCTTTCATTGTTGCTCCTGCTGTGTATTCAATGAAGAACAGCTCATGCAGAGTAGTATAGTAATTTGGAGGAAAGTATGTTACTGTGAATCCTGAAGATGAGTTAGTATATTTAGTCAGCATCACTGCCTAATTCAGTTTGCTTGAAGAGGAAGGTCAGAATGTGATATCTTGATTTATTTCTATCTTGGGATAGGAACAAATACTTCCTTCTGATTATCTCTGCATCTTCTTTAGGAGGCACCCTTTACTAGATTTACCATTAATTGGTCTCAAGTCCATTGTATGTGTGGCCCATTTTCCATCTTTTCACTGACAACATGAAAAACTCATTAACCACAGTAGCCTTTTCAATTGTTGAAGAAGTCTTTAATCTTGATTGTTTTGTTCTGTTCACTCAGCATGATGCCAAAATACCATAGCAATTTTTGTATATGCTATGGAGTGGCATGTGATGATTTTTGGCCAGGTAATTCTACCTTGCCTATAAATAAAAAAGGGGAAGTTTTGCACCAGCTGTAGAATAGACTGAGATATATATATAAAGCAAAACTGGTCAATTTAAGTTTCTTACTAGTCTAATTAAAATACTCTTTTTATTGGTTGTTTTTTTTAAAGTTCTTTCACTAAGCAAAGCAAAGCTAGGAAGGTGTTTCTGGGGTAGTTTTTTCCAAAAAATACTAAAATTCATAATAAAGGTCAAATAAATCAGTACCTTTATTTCTAATTGAAAACAATTTGTGAAATTTACAAATATTTTCAGTATTACTGTGAAATTTCACACAGCCAGATCCACACCTTGTAGCCCAGCCATAGTTGAGTCCATTAATGTAGGTTGAAGCATCTCTCTCATGAAACAGAAGGATATCGTTTTCTAGAATTGTTATTTCACATTTGAAATAAGTCAAATTTATGATGATAAAAATTAGGGGAATAATTCTTGTTTCATGAAGCACAGAAATATTCATGCTTGACAGAAATCTCCATTTAACAAATTAATGAGGCTCAGTTTAGTAGTAAGGCATTCCATGTAGGTTATTATGGACTCTGCATTCATATATTTCAAAGAGTGTCAATCGCAATCCATATAAATAAATTAACAAAGTGACCTATAACTTTAAATTAACTATACAGCTGTGAAGAAACATAACATGAATAGTTACTTACTTTAAATAAAAGTTAAAGCCATTTTCCCCAGAATGCAAATTGGCAAGAGAGTGTTTGTAGACACATTCTCCAAAAACTCCTGTTATGCATACCAAAAACTACACTGATCTCTGTCAACCTGAAGCAAATATAGACTAACCCCATATAAAAATAAGGAAGCATATTTAATTCTCAAGATACTGTGGCTCCCACAAACTCCCAGGCAAGTAATTTTTGTATCTCTGTGAATAATCTTTTGTGTTAGAGTTCTTATCTGATGTAATTTGTGGTGACCCACAGTCTAACAAGTCAGCCCTTGTTCACTACCGCTCTTGAATGAGTCACTGCACTGGAGAGGCCACTGCAGAATAGTTCTTAGCTCTGGTCTACACTTACCTGGCGATTTGGCGGCAGTGGACAGGAGTTATGCAAGCTACTCAGATAAACTTGCGTAACTCCCGTCAACTGCTGTGCTTCCGTTCTGTGCAGTATCTTCACTGCACTGCGCTGATGGGAACTGCATTTCCGTCAACGCAGTGCTATGTCACTTGAGGGGGTGGTTTTACTGTGTCAGCTTCTGGATCAATTGAGTGGGTCTTCACTGACAGCTCAATCGATCCAGATAGCTTGATCTGATGGCAGCGTCTTTGCTGCCATCAGTGTAGACGTACTCTTTATTATATCTAAGCCTTGAATCTTTAAAATTTATTATGAACTAATGAACAATGAAGCTACTTAGCACCTTCCATCTTATTGTCTCAAAACACATTTCAAACATGAATGAAGCCTCACAACAACCCTTTTAAATAAGTAATGGTACTATTCCCATTTTACAGATTGGGAATGTGACAGGTTGAAATTGTGTGATACCCAGTAAACAAGAAGTTAACTCCAGCTCAGGTTCACCTTTGGCTTTGAACAGGTGGTCAGAGGAAGGGCTACTTGAAGGATTATAGTACAGTAGGCAATGCAATGTCAGTCTTCTAAGTGATTTTCTTCCAAGAAACACTATTTGGGTCACCACATTTTAATTTTTGTTCCACATCACACTCAGTTGCATATGAAGTAAATTGGAAGTGGAATGGTTTGATTGAGATAAGAGTTATATACCCTGTGGATTATAGGACAGAATCTGGCAAATTGTCGTTAACAGCAAACAGAACACTAGTGTTTTCCCATGGATGGTTGTATTGACTCTTTGATTGTTTCATTTTGCCAAAGGAAAATAAATTCAATTTCAATGAATTCAATGAATTTCTAATCACCTGTAGCTGTTTTTATAAGCAACTTAACTAAATGTTTAGCATGTGTCTTATATAACTCTTGAATTGGAAATAAATCACTGAAAGTAATAAAGTAAATATCTTTAAAGTACTGTTCTCCTTTCCTAGTTCCATTGGTTATTAATGATCTTTGTATATGTTGAAGACAGGACTGCAGAACTCCAAGTTTACTTCCCAGGTCTAATGTTATACCGTCTGAAAACAAATTAGCATATGGTGAATTATCATCAGTTTACCCAGCACTGTGATGCAGTGGTGCAGTGGATTTTGAGAATACTCAGTAGCACTAGTTTATATCATGGAAGCTCTTGTGACATTTCTTTGTGTAAAATGAAGCTTATGAATGGTGAAAACAAATTGGCAGCAAAGAAAAAAAAAATCCTGCTTTGTTACTTCTGCCTCAGTTCAGCCTGGGGCAATTTGTATGTGAGTGTGTGTGCATATGTGTGTCAGGAAAATCCTGAAGCAAACTGAATGTGATTAAATGAACAGTTTAGAATCTAAGCAAGTACTAAACCCACTCTCTCTGCTCCCCAAAAATGGAATATCACCAAAGGTCGGGAAACTATACAAAGTTGGAGAAAAGGAGCTAAGGGCCTGAGGGCTACATAGTAAAAATGCTTGTGGGAAGCTAGAGAGAAATTCATGAAGGTTCAGGGGACCTGTTGGGCATTGTGGAAACCTGAGATGCATGGCTTGGACATTTGTGGGCACAGATCCCTGATTTACACATGCAGTTGCTGAACACAAAGGATTTTTACAGTTTAGGTCTTAGTTTAGGTCTTAGTTTTAGTTTGCATCTTATTCCTTTTTTTCTGTTTTTATTATTTGTTTTTGTTTCCAACTGATCAGATTTAAAATTGAAACACTCAAATTCTTCAATAGTTTCAGACTCTGAAAAATGCATTTTGGGGGGGAAAAAAATCATCCAAGGAAAATGTCACCTAGCTCTAATTGCAATAACTGTATGCCTAACCCACAGGAAATTAGGTCTTTTATATTTATAAAATGCTCTGAGTTTCTGACTGGTTTGATATATATGTAAAATATTTTTTTTAAATTGTCCATTGTGAAGCTGCACTTACAAACAATATAGAGCTTGCACTTACAAAGTTTTGCCCATTTGTAAATTTCTATTGGTTTGAGAGTTGTTCCTTTGTATTTAGGATGGGGTGTGCTACTGAAACCAGTGATAACTCAAATGCAGAAAAAACCTGGTAATTGCAACCACTATAACTCACTCACTTGGATGATTTAGGCCCTGTTTCCCTTTCACCATGGTGCACTCCTTTCCTTAATGTGACCTCAGATGTGTGATTACACAGAAATTGAGATGAGCATGGTATGTACGACAATAAAATAGTCTCATAGTTCTTGCAGTTGCTGACAAGAGTTTACTATGCTATTGCATATGTACAAATCACCTTCAATCAAAGACTGGCTGAAGGACACACTGGAGACTATTCCTCTTGAAAAAATGTCTTATTCAATCAATTGACTAAGTAGAGATTCTGTGAAACTTGTCAGGCTTGTCAGTCTAAATGAACTAAAATACCAATGACTATAAATAATGCTCTTCTCTGACAGTACCCTGAACTGTTTGTTAACTTTTTATGATATTATGGGATTAGACCTGATTATAGGCCTGATCCAATGTCAACTGAAGTCATGAGCATCTTTCCGTTGACTTCAACGGACACTGCATCAGGCCCTAAGTAAGAGGATGAGATTGGTCAGAGTTTGTAACCATTAAACCAATAAAAGGTTTCTTTCAAATTATATTGTAAGAGGGAGGGAAAATTTCCCTATTTTTCTGTCACTATCTTTCTCTCTGACTTCTTTTCTTTCTGTTTCATCTTTCTATCTCTCATCCCTTCTCCTTTCTTCTAAATCTTCTCTCATTATTAAATTAAACATAAACCTCAAACATACTTCTTCACTTCTTGACATTTCTTTTCCCATTTACATGGGTTGGAGATGCCCATGATTCTTCGCCACTCCTCCTGATCCATGGCATGGGTTCATAGCTTTTCAGTCCTTTTATCTTCAAATTTCTCTTGACAGAGTCTTTCCTTCATATCCTCTGTCGTCCATGTCCTTTCATGATGTCCTTTTTCTCTCATGTTTTCTTTGCTGGTCATTTTTCTCAGTTTCTTATCACATGTCCAGCCCACCACAATTGTGTGCTCTCCTGCCTATCTATTACTGAGAGAGTCCCAAGTTCATCTCCCCCTAATTTCTTCCATGCCACTCTGTTTACTGTTTGCTTGCCAGCCATTCTTTTCTGTAAATTATTTTTCTATATTGTCTTTTCCTCCATCTCCGTGAGCCCACTGTTTCCAAATCATAGATCAGACAGACAAACAAACACTACATACTCTTTTCCTTCCCATTTATTATTTCACTGCTTGTTCCACAATATTCCTGACATCCTTTTCACTGCTGCCAATGCACATGGGTTCTTCTTTTCAGTTTTCCAGATCTCCCTCTGTTGACACTAAGTAACTTTCCAAATACACCAATTCTTTCTTCTGATTCAGAATCTCTCTTGAAACTTCAGTCAATAGTTCTTCTACCTTCCTTAGTTGCATAATTTCTGTTTTCTTTGTCTTTAACTTCAAACCATAATCTTCAATCTTCTCTGATACCATATTTAACAATTCCTCTGTATTATAAGCCAAAAAAAGGCCAGGTCATCAGCATACATCAGTTTTCACTGTGTATCCACAGGATTGGTTCTCCTATTAATTAACTCCATAAGTGGAGTGAAGAAAAGTGAACTCAGCACACTGTCTTGTCTCAATCCCACTGTCATCTCAAAACTCTCCAAAATTCCATTTATTGTTACCGTCTTAGCTCTTGACCCTCAATCCATCTCAATGCTCCAAACACAATCTCCCATGGAACCGAATCATATGCTTTTTTCAAGATCAATAAATGCTGCATAGCAGGTATGCCCTCCATTTATCATTATTTCAAACTTCTGTCTCATTGCAAATATTGCATTTATATGCTCCTTCTCTTCCTAAAACCATGTTGCGCCTCTCCAATAGTTTCCTTTACCTTACACCTCAACCTTACCTCCAAAACTATCACAACCTTACCTCCAAAACTATCAGGGACTTTCAGAGGCTGACTTAATAGTCAGCTCCGCTAGATATTTGTATCATTTGCATCAAACTTACTTTTCTAAATAGGCACAGTCAATCACATTCTCCAGTCCTTGCTTGGTCCCTGCAAACACACTGTAATCTATGACGCCACTTTACTCCAGTATCTCCAACTGCCTTGTTTATATCAAGTTATCTCATCTTCATAAGCTGCTTTACCATTTTTCATCTTATTCAGTGTTCCTTCTACCTCCTCTACAGAAATTGAAACTGTTTGATGCTTCCCCATAACTGTGTTTTAAACATAAACATAAAAAGGTATGTAAAAAACTCTATAGTATGGAATTGGCCCAGCATAGACCCTGTTGTCACAACCTAAAAGGTTCACGGGACTAGATTAATACAAACCAGATACCTTTTAGAGTGCACCAGCAATGTCTATATGGGGCAGTTAGAGAGCTAGAGATCAGACCCCTTTGGAGCACTTTGCTGCCGTGTGTAGACAAGTCCCTACTGTGATTTGGAGGCTTTGGGTACGTGCGTTGTATTTGGGTATACGTTGGAAATACAACACAAAGTAGTCTGTGAGTGCGTTTGAATAGCATAATGTTTGAGTTTTAAGGTATGTGAATGAAGATTGCCTTAACTGCTGACCAACTTGATTTTAGGTGGTGGCAGTGGTGGGGTTTTCACTTGAATAACCTTAAATATAAGTTAATGACTTTTTTTTTTGTATGTGGGTATGTGTGGATATGTGTTTGTGTCTATAGAAATATAATTACATGAGATTGTTAAAAGTCACTGTAAGTGCTCTAAATATCCTGCTGTCCAGAAAGCATTTCCTTACCTTTTGTGTATGTATTTATGTAGAAAGTTTCATGCCCTAAACAGACTCTGCATGTAGAGTGAAATCCTGACCCCTGCACAAAATGAATGTGAGTTTTGCTATTGAATTAGATCCAGGATTTCACCAGCAGAGAGAGAATTCTGTATTTTGTTTAGCAATGAGACTTTATTCTAAATGAATTAAACTAGACATAGGTATGGACACAGACATGTGGCTGGATATGAACATTGAATGTTTGATATTTCAATTTAAGATTGATATATTTTACTCTAAAAGGACAATGTTTCAATCCTGGCCTAATACAGACGGGTTTTTTTTTTTTTTGAGTGGCTCTATTGAAAATAATCAATAAATGATCATGTTTGCTTGAAATTTGCCATATCAAATAATGTTTTGTTGAAAACAAATGTAACAGTATAATTGACTCACTACTAAAAAAGGCACATTGGGCCCACAGGGACATGAATTATGGATGACAAAAGGCCAAAGATAGAGAGAGACAGAGAGAGAAATGCTCAAAATTAGACAAAGTGCTGGCACCCGACCTTCCCATCACTCTCTTCACTCCACTGCTGATCACTGACATTTACAAGAGAAATGTACAGCACAGGATCCCATAAGACCCTATTGGTTTGCTCATCAGTTTTGGTACTAAATCGTTGCCACAGAAAGATACTTTGCTGCTTTTGCTGATGTGGCACTTTGCAGTACCCAGTGCATGCTTGAAACTATCCCAGTTTTAAACATGCAGTTTGCCTGCTTTTTTACAATATCACCTGCTGTACTCTGGATTATACTTTGTAATGTATAACATAGATAAACAAAATCAGCAGTTCCCCACCATCCTGCAGAATATTTTCCTTGCAGCCTATACTTAGATTATAAACTCTTTGTGGCGGCAGGCATTTTATTTTTTGTTCTGTGTCTGTACAACATCTACAACGGGGTCCTGTTCCATGACTAGGGCTCCTAGACATTGCTGCAATGCAAGTAATAAATAAATAAATAAACAAATTATCCTCTTTTATGTACAGATCCCACCAGCTGTTTGCAAAGGGTAACATCTTAAATAGAAGTGAAGTAAGAGCCTAAATCCCCTTTTCAATTACTTAGGCTCCTAAATCACTTAACTGGTTTTGAAAATTTTACAGTCACCCTCTATCTTCTCTGTTCTTGATGCCAGCCACAACCATTGCTTTTCTCACAAACATCTTTGTGTTTCCTTCCATGCAGACCCTTGTGCATGGAGCAATCTCCTCAAACTGGCCAGTAATATCATTACCATGTGCTCCTCCAAATCCTTCATCAAAAGCCACTTCAGTTTCTCCATCTCCTCTTCTCCACCCTTACCTTTCCCTACCATGCCCCCCATTTACCAGGTAACTTATCTAGTGTGGGTTTAGAAAAAGTGTACTCAGGTGTTTGCTATGTAAAGCAACTGTCTCCAAAATAACCTTGGATTTGACCAAGTATTAACTCCTAAGTTATTAGTGATGCAGTTATGCCCCTATGTGCCCCCTCTTTTTCCTCTACCAAACAACCATGAGAACCAAACCTTAAAAATAGAAAAAAAAATAGAAAAAAAATGCTCAGTAAAGATACTGTGGACTTTGTCTCTGTAATAAATCCCCTCTCACCCACCTCTTGCCTATATAAAGAAAATGATACTTACAATCTGCAGTTGGTTCAGTAGTAGAACAGAATGCAGCTGCAGATTTTTAGCACACAACACTTTGAATCTACATTTTCAAGCATCAGCCAAAAAACAGAAAGAAGGAGCTTGCTTTTCTGCCTCATTTTAAAGACATAAAGTTATGCAGCAGATTACATTTGTCACCGCTCTCGTTGACTATTCCTTCTCGTTCCTCTAGTTATTTCTCTGCCCAATACAGGATTCTTGAAAGAAGAGCATATCGGTTTATCTCGTTCACTCACTTTATTCTTTAAAATACCAGGTGCCAAATTGTCTTCTCGGTTAAACTCCTGCAGCCAAGGAGAAGAGAATTTGGTTCATTTTCTTTGTCGATTTAATAATAACTTAGCAAAGACAAATGACACCAGTTTGTACAACTCTGTGATATACTGTGCTGGGGTGTGGATAATATCATCAAAAAAGAGCAAATCAGACTATAGAGTACTTTTATCCAAGAGAGTGAAATGATGGATTATGCGTGGCCCTGAATGGTTGTGCAAGGAAGAGGAAGGGGCAAAGGGCTTTTCCCTGTCTTCTAACCCCCACCCCCACAGCTGTGGGACAAAATATTAGTGTCCAATCACCTGAGTACAAGCTTGGCTGATAACTAACGCCAGCAGAGCTGCTAGCCCCTCCAGGACTCTATGGCTACGGCTACACTGACGGCAGCAAAGTCGCCGCTGTCAGATCGATTTCTCTGGATCGACTGAGCGGTCAGTGAGGATCCGCTCAGTTGATCCAGAAATTGACGTACTAAGACCACCTTCACAAGTAGCGTAACGCTGCATTGATGGGAATGCGGTTCCCATTGGCGCAGTGCAGTGAAGACGGCGCGCAGAAGGGGAGCAGAGAAGTCAACCCCTGAATCTCGGAGGTAAGTGTAGACAGGGTCTCAGATACTATAATGTTGAGCACTATAGAAGATTCCTAAACAGATGGAGTGAGAGAAAGAGAGAGAAGGTGGGCATAAAGGAGATGAGGTGTTTACATTGAGTTCTCATCTATAACTTTGAATCCATACTCAGGAACTGACAAGACTTGACATACCGTAAACATTAAAATATCATAAGGGAGTTTTCCTTAGAGATGGATTGTACCTAGCTCTTATACAGTGCATGCCATGGAGGAGAGCACAATAAACTTTCATCCTTGCCCATCCTTACAAGGTCCATACGAAGACTAGATAGAATTATAGCCAGGATATTATGAGGCAGAATCACTGCTTCATTTGGGGAAGTGCATCTCTATATGTTATAGCATGATCAAACCCTGAACCTTCCATTTTGAACCTGTAACATTCAAGAAATGAGGGAAGAAGCACCTACAAACAAAGCAGTATAGGGTAATCCATTTCTCCTAGGGCTATAAAGGACACGGTGTTCTTAACATAAGCAATAAGCAATAGCTATAGCCAAGCTACTTGTGAAAGTATTTACACGTGTACATACAAAGTCAGCTCTTGTGTAGTAGAAGCAGGAACCTGAGGAAAAACTAATATATGTCATAAAAACAGCTATTGATGGAACTATTTCCAGGGAGCTATGGAAAGCAAAAATGAAAAGTCTCACAATTAAAATTCAGACCCCCCACATCTGTCTATTCAGAACTTGAAGAAGTAGGAGAGATCTATATCTTCTCCAGGACTCTGGTCTTATAGCTGGCACTTCCAAGAATGTCCTTATGCAGATAGGGATGAAATGAAATGACAAATTCATTGTGATATTTAGGCATCCACATGTATTTGCCTCAAAGGGTATCCTGAAATGATGCTCTGTTATTCTTACAAATTTTAAAATTTTATAGTAGTCCTCACTGTTAGCAACTAGCCTAGTAGCGAATGAATTTAATTTCCCCTTTGGAGTTTTGTTCTTTCAGATGCAGATGCTCATCTGACTAGATATCTCTGAAAATGCAAGTATAAAAATACTTTATCATAGCAAAGGTACAAATGCATGTAGGGATGCATGTATTCTGAAGAAATAATAGTGCTACATGTCACAATTATGTTTTCCCATTTCTACAGTACAGGTATAGTTTGTAATCAAATGTGGTTGGTTGCAATGTAGAAACATCCCTGATCCAAAGATAGCTTTACATTATTAATATATGTCCCAATACTTTACTAGCATGCAAACAACTATAATATATCAGATGCCCTTTCATGTGCTTTGCAAATAGATGCAGGAAGTAAGAGATTCAGGGCAATAATTATCCATGCAATTGTTATATAAACAGGGGTGGTTTTTTTTAAAATGTTTTGGAGACACATATTCACACCTGTTCATTTAAACCATCTACTCAGTCGTCTCAAGTGTCAAGTCCTCCTTGATCAAGCCTTATTTCAAATCCTTCCACAATGTATGGAAGCTCAGCCTCAAGACAGCACTGAATCAGAAACCCTGACAGTTGTGACTGCAGGTTGGAGAGTGTGAATTAATTTTCTTTTAAGCTTTGTAAATGAACTTTGTGTTCACTTTAGAAACTGTATTATATGTGGCCCTTCTTATCCATTTGAGAAGGTGTTGAGTAGGGGCTTTTTAGATTGCTGATTCCCTCTTTCCCCCCTTCTCCTAAAATAGCAGATTCAGAGAAGAGGAAGATAAGGACAAGTGGCTCCTGATGTTGAGTTGTAGCTCTGTTTTTCTCCAACTGGCCATCAATGACGGATTAAGCAAATGAATTGTTTCCACTTCATACCTATTTGAGGATCCCCAGCCTGCGTCTGGATTTGTCACTTCTCATTAACTTATTTCAAATATAGTAAACAATCATGTAGATAAAATACCAAGATAGAAAGGTTCTTTATAATACTTTCATATCATTTGAAGGTGCATGCTACTACCTAAAGCACCCTGACCTGCGGACAGACCAGCCACCTTTTCCCTCATATTTTCTTTCAGTTCTTCTAGGTTTCCTCCCTACCTCTTTTTGGGGAGTTCCTGGTTATTCTGCTAAAGGTAGGATGCATGCGTTCAGTGGCCTCTCTAGCTGCACTGCACTATCATCCTCCTTGGGCCACACGCTAAGCACATGTAAATCAGCATAGCTCCATTGAGATATCCGGCTCCCTGTATTTTACGAAGTGTTGGCTCTTTGAAAAATTTATAATTACAAGTAAATTTTAACAAAAAATAAACACTATTTCCTACTCTATTTTAAAAATGTACTGTAAGTAAAATTATTGCTCAGGGATAGACAGCCATGTAGTAGATTCTCTATGCAAGCACTATCAAAGCACCCCAATCCTCTAGCAGACTGTCAGCTCACAGACATTTTCATGGGAATCCAGGAGTAATCACCCTCCTCCTTATCACTGTACATGTTTCTTGCATGCTGAAATTAAAGCTAACTCAACAATACATAAACAGCATGCTTCCTGAGAGACAAACAGGTAGAGGACTGTAGTCATATTTCCACCTTTTTGAAAGCATTGTGGAGTGCTGAGATGTTTCAACAACCTGTTGCATGGCATGTGCTTCCTAAGCATAATCAGCATGCAAAACTCAAGGCTTCAGGCTCCAACAGTAAGGCACACACAGTGACTTTTTACATTAACGTTCTGTTCTTGAAGTCTGTTTAGGGAATTTTCCTTTTGGGAAGATGATGTCCAGGAGGATCATTAGTATAGGATGTTATCACTGGAGACTAAGGTACCTCTTAGCAGAAGTCTGGCTCTTGCTAAAACTCAATGAAATTTGCTCTCCCATATTTGCAAACTTTATTCAGGTTGAAATGTCTGTTTCCGCTATTGAAACGCTTTTTGCAGAATAAACGACAAAATTTCATTCTCAGGACATCATAAATATAAAAAGATTTGCCCAGGTCCTCATTTGCCAATTTCCTACTAAATGATAATTTTCTATTTTCAAAGCCTTCCATTCATTTTCACCAAAAGATCTGAGCTGAATATGGAAAAATGATTTGTATTTTTGGAGTGATGGAAAAATGTAATTGCTTGCTGTCTAGCTCGTGGTTTCATATTTTTGATGCAGTTCTTCACCCTGTCTATTTGGCAGAGAGAGTAAAGTCATGTTCCTCACCATGATGCTAACTCCTGCTTCCAGCTGCCTGGATTTTTCTGATGCATGTCACTGGAAATAACACTGAGCATAGCAGAATGATAAGGGAAAAGCTGGCAACTGCTAGTATTGAAGAATTGTCTTCAGGCAACCAGAGATTAGTGAATCAACTAGAAGCAAGCCCAAACTGGACTTTTCAAGATTTGAAATAGTTTACTTAGTTTTAATTTTTATTTTTGCACTTCCAAGTGGTAATGGAGGTGACAAACTACTGTGAAAAAGGATGTTATTGCAGAAAATCTTGCCTGATCAGAAGAGGGAAGTACTGGACGAGATTATTCTAGTAAGAGTGACAGCCCAACTTTGTTGACTCAGGAGATTTGCATAGGTATTGGACCCTTCAAACCTTTTGTGGTTCATCATCCACTATAGTTAAGCTGACTGATTTAGTTAGCTTCAAAGATTCAGATCCGGTTATGAGGTCTTCGACCCCCAATGTTCTCATTGAATTTCATGGCTCTGAACATATTTTATAAATGAGAGTTGCTTAAGAGAAATTGGACAGGGGGGACTTTGGTAATAGAGGTCGTAAAAGGGCATATCTTCTACCTTTCCCTCCCCCCCCCCATATTTATTCATTGGTCCCTTTGGGATCCCTACTGAACCATCCAACTCTAGATTTAGTAATAATTGCCTTATTAGCATCCCATAATCCAGCACATTAATGCTGTGCTACACTTCAGTAGCTTGTCCTGTCAAATAACTGATAGCTTACATGTGAAGGGAGAGGAGTGAGTACACTCTGCTTTGATGGCCAAGTTTGTTTCTTTTTCCTACATAACAGCAGCAAGTTGCACCATAAAAAGTCTGCAAACCAAAAGAGAAAATGGCAAGGAAAATGTCATTTCTGGGGTAGATTTTCAAATGGTGGGTGCACTTCTCAATGCATGCGAAGAGTGACTTATATGCATACTTACCTTTATACAAGTGAAACCACTGAATGGGATGTGCAAAAAATGTAAATCTGTCCCTTAATTTTTTATATTCATCAAACTGAAAGAGAAAGGAAGCAAATGAAATAACTGAACTTTCCTCCATCCTTGATTCCTATGCCCCAGTCTCCCACCATAAAGACTGCCCTATTAATCCTGGATCACTCTCAGTATACCCTTCCTCTGTCTCTTGGACTGTGATGTGCCTCTGACTTGTACATATATCACAGATTGTTATTCCTCTTCTCCAAATCTGTCTGCTTGTCTGTCTGTCCTTTGATTGTGAATGTCTGGAAAGCACTTAGCACATAGTAGGCCCTACAATATATAAATAATAGCTGACTCACAAGTGAGCATTGCAAATAACCAGGGATAATAAACAGGCATTTTTAACAAAGGACATTTGAAAAATATACTTAACCATTGTAAAAATATTTTTATTACAAGTATATGTTATGCTTTTAAATCCTAATATAAACAGCCACCTTTACACAAGGTAGTTAGGTGTCAAACTCCCACTGAAAACTCATTATTAATGACTGTTTATGAACTGTAAAACAAAACTGTACAGTAAAACCTCTACAAAACACCATCTTTATTAGGCAATCTCCTGTCTTAACAGACTGACCCAAAATGTCTCTTGCTTTTTAATGGCTGCAAATCTGCTTCACCTTTGTTACGGGAATAGACTACCTCCATTAAGGAACCAGTTTTTGTTAGTCCCGTAAGACACGTTTCATTGTATGTTCCCTTGTCACCCTTTCACACCTAGACTAAAGCGAACAACTTCAGTCAGTTTAAACAGCTGACCAAGCACTTAAAAAAACAATATTGATTTTGTCAGCACACCTGCCAATCTTAGCCCTGCCCTGCATACCAAAAGAACATCAGCAGAGCACTTGATATGTGTGCTCAGTTAGGTGTAGCGGAAAACTACTATCCACAGAAAAAACCCATCTCCTAAACAGCCCATAAAATCCGTTTTTATGCATTTCACAGCCCCATTATCATTTCAAATAGCAGAAGCCAAGCCTGGTTTTTTCTTAGTAAACGGAAATGCTGTAAACATCAAAATGCATGGACCTGTACTTGCCATCAGTTAAGCAGGGAAGGCAGGGAGGGGAATGGTGGCCTAAAGATGACAACCGAGTTTACTTCTACAAATCAGTTGTGCTCCAGGGGGTAAGAGAAAGTAATTCACAACAACACGCAGGAGTCCAGAGGTAATTTCTAAAAGTGGTATCCTTGGGGAAAAAATGTATTACCTGAATTATTTCCACAGCATCCTTCCCATTTCTGTTTTTACCCAGCACTCATCTCTCACATGAAAGCAAGTGTTTTGCTTCTCTTTATTCTATACTATAAACACAAACACAGATGATATTACAGCTCCCTAAAGCCTGAAAATCCAGTTCTTTCAAATCAGTAGGATTGAGTGAGAAGTTGTTCTCATTCAGGCAAATAAATCTCTTAATGAAAAGCACTGTACACCCATACTTTCCTTTCTGTCTTGGCTAGCGATACACAGACTCATAAAGCATGTCTGCTCATCTAACCACAGCAAAGACCTGTTTCTTCTGTTTTTGCCCCTGTAAGGTTTTGTTCTTTATGGTCTTGATCCTGCAAAGAGTTGAATCTGAGGTCACAGTAAGCACTCAGCACCTGGTAAGATAGAGCATCTCAAGAATGAAACATTTCAGGGAAACATTTCAAGCTCCCCTACCCTCAAGACTTAATGAACTATTGATTTGTTTTGAAGCTTGGATTTAGATAAATTCTGCCTCAGAGTAGCAAGACGAGGAGAATGATTGTCAAATAGTTATCAGAAAGGAGTCATATCATGATCTTTTAGTATTAATTATTTAGCAGGCAACATTTACTTTGTTATGTAACTGACAGGGAATATGTCAGCCTTACTTAAAGAGGCAGAATCAAAATGGATTTTTGTAATTCTTTCTTTTTTTTTTTATCAAGACAAAGTACACTGCTGCCTTATTCTTCTCTAAAATAAGAGTAAAGTGTTGTGAAAATGATGAGCCTTTCCCCTCTATATTTAGCTCTGAAATGTTCACCATTCCATTTTGGGACATTTTTCAACTCTGAAATTTCAGGGCACAGATTTTTTTTTTTTCAGAATATGCCAAAATGTGCCTTCCCAATTCTCCTCCCTTTTTTGCCTGAAATGTTGTGCTTGAATAATTTTCAGAGGCAGGGTGTTCCAGGGATGGAGTATTGGTTTGGAAGTCAAGACACCTTCTACTTTGCCACTGACATTGAGTGAGCCCTCTGATATCTTAAAATGGATCCAAAGCATTGCTGAATTCTATAATCTGAACACAGGACACACAGCCAAAGAAATGAGGGTGAACCAAAGCTATGATGTTGTATAAGAATCCAGATGCATAGATTAAAATGTTAAAATAATCAACTCAGGAGGGTGCAGAAGTAATAGAGTTAGGTAGACTTTACAGGTAGTTTCCCGAGCAGGATACCTTCAAATTGTTGTAAATATGTAGCTAAGCATTACAGAATTGTGTCCTTCTCCTATGCCCAACTTAGTGGCTTTTTACATTTGGCCTCTCACACATGTATCCTCTTTTTTCCTGAGATAATCAAAGCTCCAGTAGCTTATTTAAGTCCTCCACCTGTTTGTGAGAATTACACACATCGAATCAGGAAATCAAACAGTGCCATGTGACTAACCACAACCAATCAGTACAGCTTAAATTCTGAGTATAAAACACTCTCAGTTAATTGTGGAGTACAAAACTTTACACAAAATAATTTGAACAGTGGATAAAATTGAAGAAATGATGATCTACTGATGGCTTTCCCTGGGCAGAGAAAGAAACAATTCATTGACTACATTATTTGCTATAAATTATTTTCTCAGCTCTATTCCTGACAGTGAGATCAATTATTCTGTGAAACAATCTTCCAAGGGACTCTCAATGCTTGACACGCTTAAAGTTAGACTGGAAAAAAATACCAGTTTGCCAACAGGGAACAATCTTGCATTGGCAGGGAGGTAGATTAGATGGTCTTTTTCATTTGTATGAATCTGTGTGCCTTGTGCAATTTATAAGTATCTTTGAAAGAAGAGGCTATCATGTTAGGAAGGCAACATCAGTCACCAGGTGGAACAAACAGCAGGCTACCAACTCCACTTGCCACGTTAATTGGTATGAATTATGTTTGCTGGAAATCTGTACACAATTATGTTGAATAAATTTTTATTTTAATCTTTAATCCTCTCCAAGTACAAAAATGCCTTAGAAAAATAATGTAAGTTTAAAAATATACAGCAAGAAAAAGTAAAAATTAGATTAAAACATACTATACCAGTACCCCAAAGATGTCAATTATCCCCATCATTTAAAATAAGCATAAACATGTTTAAAATAAACATAACCCCTTCCTCCTAGTCCTTCCCCAGATATTCAGGAAAAAATGATTTATCAAAGAAACTCTTCCTTCTTAGGCCAGAGGGCCATTTCTCTCAGTCACTGAGAGCCAGATTGTGATAACCTTATTAATTCTATGTTACCATATGAATAGTCGCTACTCATGGAGTAAGGCACTACTCAGTGTAAGTAAGAGTATCAAAACAGCACTCTGATTGATTTAATTTGATCTTCCTAAATTACCCTTACAACTTTCATTCTGGTCGCTATTTATCACTGTACCTAACTTCATGAAGTTCAGGTCATCGGGGACAATAGGGTACATTTTTAATTTGCTAATTGTTTTCAATACTCAAAGACAATTAAGTGTGGGAATTGAAAAATGTATGTTATGATTTGTATTATCATAGTGCCTAGAAGCCCAAGTCATGGACCAGGACTCCACAGTTCTAGGTGCTGACTGAATACAGAGAAAAAACCCCATCCCTCACCCAAAGGAGGATGGCCATTATTTTATTCTAACTGATTTGATGTTAATTTGTGCAGGAATACTACCCCCTTCTATGCCTTTAGCAGAACTGGTGTACTTTCTCTGCACAAGGAGGGCAAAAATTGGGCAGCTCTATGTATGACACTAATCCCAACATCTTTCATTTTCCAATACAGCGAGGTCAGTTTGGGGATCCACTGCTGTACATTCACTGGGTATTGTACTCCCCCACTGGGTATTGTCCTCTTTGGACTTACTCCAGTGCAATAATAGTGTTTACTGAAGTTTCAGCTGCAGTAAAAACTGTGGAACCTTGGCTTAAGTGAGAGGAAAGCGTGGCTACCTGGTTGAGTGCACTGGCCCTTGGTACACAGGGGTTCCTTTAAACTGTGAGCATGGCTCTGTAACCAAAGGAAACTGAGCATTCCACTGTGTTAAATAACACTGTACAGCAGGAAACCTGATTTCAGTCAGACAACAGGAACAGCAGAAGGGTTCAGACAATGAGTAAACGAATGCTTGAGCCATGCCGTACATGTTGTATGGAATGATACTGAGCGGAGTCAATGCATGTCATTACTTCATAAGCATAGTTTACCTCCCTAAAGAGGCAACTTGTTTAGAGAAGACTGGTTGCTTTGATTTATATAGTAGCTGGAAGCTGATCTTAATTTCTAACAGCATTACCATGTGGCTCAAAAGTTTTAAACAGATGAGATATTAGCATATATATTAGAGAGGATACCGCATTGACTCTTTTATGATTACATCCTAGCATTTTATTGCACACTGCAGGTGATCATTTTGAGGGGAAAAAATGAGTCTGCTGCCACATTTCTTAAGATATCTCCCAGAATCCTAATTGAGAGCATTATTTTCAAATGCCCACAGACTTGAGTTCTTTTATAGGCCTATAAAAGGAATTTATTATACAGCCAACCTGAATTTCAGAGAGAATTTTTTATTTGTGTTTGATACACTGCATTTCAGCTAGTGTCTATTACATCTGGAGAGGGAGGAGAGAAGGGGGGCATGAGAAAAGAATGTCTGAGTGTAAGGGTTCAGAGGGAATGAAAATCTATTAGAAGATAAAGATGTTACTCAAGATCCAGCCTACCACACCTGTTTCTTTATTCACATTTAAGTAAACTCATTTTGCCATCAGGTAACAAGGGATTTTAAGTAAGTTTATGGTGCAAAGAAATAAAAATAACAGAAGGATTTCTGCTCATTGTTTGTTGAAGCTCCTGGACAATAAGAGCACAGGGAGTTGCTGCCATTTATTATGTAAGATCTTTGTCTCCATTCATTTAGCTAAATGAAGTGTACATACCTGGTTGAGAATAATGAATATTTTAGATATGAAATATTACCTGTCTTTCAGTCATACATTTGGCAACTTTTGTCTCCAACCTCCCATAAAAGCCCCAAGACATCTCCATTATTCCCAGTTCCTATGTCCACTATAACAACAACAACAAAAGTCTTGAACTTAGTATTTGCTTTGGGAAATCTGTTTTTGTCTCCTGTAACTGATTGCTAGTTATAACCGGGCCTGTCTGTAAGTGAAAAGCATATGTAGTTTTGCTAGGTAAAATATATTTTTGATCTATAAATAATGAACACAACTAAGGCATTAAGTGTCTGTCAAGGAGATACCTAGGTTCAGAGTAATTACCATTGTGTGAAAATGAAATAAGTGGCTGTACTAGTTAATGGAGTGGCACGTAGTTATTCAAAGGACTATAAAAAACCTTACTGTGGTGCATGTACCTTAGGCAATGCAATGCATATTGCAGTGCATTGCTACATAGACATATCTAAAGGAGAAACCTATACTCAGGAAGATTTGGCAGTTTTCACTCTCTGCTGAGGTAGAATATTTAGCCATAGCAACAGATCTGTGTACTTAAAAGTCATTTCCTGTGCTTTCCGTTCATATTTATTTTTTTCTTTGGATGAAATATTCATCTCCAGCTGTTCTTCATTGCTTTCCTCATCAGTACTCATGCTCTCTATACACATTCTGAATAACAGCAAAGCTTCAGCTATTACATAATGATAACTCCTGACTTTTTATACCCAGGGCCACATCCTGACTTTGTGATTATCATAGTGATTGCTAATGATAGGATGGAGTTGTACAGTGCACAATGAGCTATCAGATGGTCTTGTCTCCATAGATAGTAATCTTTGTGGTAAAGGGACCATCTCTTAATATGTTCCTTACCATGCCTTGCACAATGGAGGAACCAAGCTCAATTGGGATATCTAGGTGATACTGTAATGTAATAATATCAATAAATGATCTGTGCAACTGAGCAAAGGATGGTAAAGAATTTCAAAGAATATTCATTTGATTTCAACAGTGAATTTCAAGTAGCACTTCTTTGTGGATCTTTTGTTCTCAATTTTCATGAACATTCAAGTCCATGAGCATTACCAGTATCAATATTCACAAAAGGTAAAGTTGGTGAGTAAAGCTCAAATGGTTGAATATTTTCCAAGTGCAAACTTCACATGGCATATTGGATGGTAAAAATATTAATTTTCAGTGCAAATAAGACTATCAGCTATTTAGATAACTCATCCAGTCAGGTGGCAGACACAACCCATGGCTTTAGGAACTAACTGAGAATACGCTCTGTGCTCCACTCCAGGTCTCTTTCAGCAATGCCCCACGCAGACTCCCCTATCCCCAGAAATGCACCCCTTGTCCCTTAGCTATGGTTCTCCTATGTCACCCTAAATACTCTTCCTCTTCAACTCCTCAGCCACCAGTCCAACAGTGGAGGTTGACTGAAATATCTGCATCCCCACATTATCCCTCTTCCATCCTCCCTCCCCCCACATACGCCTCTCCCCACCTCTGGTAGTGCCTCAGTTGTGGTCGTTGCTCTCCTGTGGTGGTAGGGGTGTGCTGCATGAAGATCACAGCTGGTATAGCGCTTTATAAATGCTGGGTGGAATTTTCAAAAGTTCCCAAATGACTTAGGAAAACAAGTCTTATTTAAAAGTCAACGGACTTTTCCTAAATCACTAAGACAGTTTTGAAAATTCTACCAATTGTGTTCCTGTTCCTAACCAAAAAACAAAACAAAAAACCCCCAACCTTTCATGACAAAAAAGTCACTGAGTTCTAACAGTTGGCTTTTGCAAGGCATTTTCCTCAAAAGGGTTGAAATGGTGCTAGCAAAACATTATTGTTGATAGCATGGTTCAAATATAGTTTCCATCACCGATGTGGATAGGGAGTTTGTCAGACCACTGTGGTCATCAAACCATATTAGAAACCAACCAATAACAGTGTTAAGACAAAATAGCACAGTAGTAGCAAAATTTTGTCCCATGTATTTACAGACTACAACTTTATATTTATACATTCACAGCCAGAGGTAAATTATGTAAGAGCAATCTCCAGCTATGACAAGTTTAGTACAACCTCTGTCTGTTCCAGGCAGGAAAAAGTTATGGCTGACTTGAAAATGAGCTGCTGTCTAGGGACCATGGGTGTCCTTGTTTGAATCTTTGCTTCCGCAATACGCAGGATGCACAAAAAAGGCATTGGAAGCTGACCTCTTCCACCTGTTGTGAATGTATGTGATTTGTTTATGTTGAAAATCACATAAGGTGTACAATACTTCCTGTCAGTCACAGAGTCAGAAAGCTGAGAATTACCACAAAAGAATTAGTGTCCCTTCTATGTCCCTCCATTATTTTGTAATATGTTCATAAAAGGTAAAATTCTCCTCAGCACAGATGTTGGTATCTGTTCCAATGTAACAGCAAGTTGAAGCTGTTGTTCTGTTTTCAGTAGACTGTACCTTTAAACGTGGTGGAGTCATTGCCCGCTGCATGGCATCTGAGACTGGCAGCTGCCATTGTGCATTTCAGTTCAGGTGTAGAGTGTTACAGACCAAGTCACTATGCTCTCTGTTCTACATGGAAGCTTTATATGAAATGGTATAGCAAAAGATATAGCCACATCTCATTGTATGGGGAATTTTCTGCTCTGCATGTTGACAGATAGGTGATGGCGCAACAATCCCTGCTACTGCCAAAATTAATGAAGAGTCACATTTTTATTGTTTTCACAAAAGCAAAATACTTTGACTTTTGCCTCACATTTCCACTGTTCCTTGCAAAAGTGAAATGTGACATTTTTTCAGGCTGAATTGTTTCTGAGAGCTTATGAATTTTCTTAGCAACAACAAATGTTTGCCTACATCAGATCTAGGGACAATTGTATTTTTCTCCAAAGTGGGAATGTCATCTGCCTTCATAGGTGTTCTCAAGGATTCACAGGATCTGTGCTACACCCCAGCTTTTTAACAGTCTCTTGGAGGAATCCCTTCAATGTGGCAGGCCCCCAAGGAGTCCAACTCTGCCTTCAGGGTAGGTCATGCAGACTTACTGCCTCCTACGCTGAGCCTTTGCTCCTGCTTTACACCCTGAGCTCTGCATCAAGAGTCCAATCTAGATAGACTCCTGGTTAGAGACTTGTAGACTCTTCAGGGACTAATGCACCCCAGCAAGTATTTGTAGTGACACTCAAGCAGCGTTTTCAACACAGAGTAAAATGTATTAATCAACTGCATTGGAAATCTTTACATTAGCACAGAGAAATAAACGTTAAAGCATAGTCCATTCTGGTCAAGCCAGAGCAATTCATCAGGCAAGCTGTAGTGAACTCCATTTCTGTTGCCTCCTATATATGTTGCCAATATTTGCTGTATTATTTCTACCAACTGCATCTGAGGAAGTGGGCTGAAGCCCACAAAAGCTTATGCCCGCTGAAATTAAATTTGTTAGTCTTTAAAAGTGCTACAGAGCTCTCGTTATTTCTGTCTCTGTCTCTCTCCTTTGTTGTCCCAGGAGATAGCAACCAGCTTCCTCCAGAAACTCACACTTTATCCTTTGCTGGTCATGTCTCAGTTGTTTGTTCTTGAGCTGGGGTCACTACTCAGCTTCCCTGCTGATATGTGGGGGCGGAACCTTCTTCTTTTGGTCATTGTTTCCTAGATGTCAAAGTTTTGTTCACTGCAGCTTTCTAGTCTCTCTTTGGGATTCTGCACTGATATAGGTTGCTTTCAGCAGGTTCCAGCCAGTTTCTTAACGATCCTATTCTTTGCAGACCAGACTGCAAGGCACCACCCACATCTCATGTCCTGCACTGCCGTCAAAAGAAGACTTAACGCTTTTTCTCCCACTGGGACTAAGGATAAAGTACAGAGGGAAACTGAGGTGCACATAGGATTCAGAAAAATATTACAGAACATTTCCACTTCATCGCAAGTGGGAACAGCATAATTTACCGTTCATTAAATTGTTGAATCCATGACATATCTCTCAAAAAGCTCTACCCATTCAACAATTTGCAAAGCAAAAATGTCCAGTTTTGGATAGCTGTAACGGGAGTTACTTTTGGGGTGTAGATGCATTTGCAACAAGATGATAATATACACTATATAGAGCACAAATAACATGGATTGTTGAGCTGCCATACAAAATCTGGGCTCCTTGGAAAATACTACCAAATCCAAATTATACTCTGGAACTTTCAACAAACTTTTTCTAGTGGCTATTGTACTTGTCTCTCTTACTCTTTTTAAAGCTATTCTATTCTATTCTTCTGTTCTTCAATAGATCTCATTACCGTAGTATGTTAGCACCTTCCAGTGGTGCATTAAACAATGTGATTAACATTTATTATGTGTTGTTCATTCTCTCTTTTACCCTCTCCGCAGGAGGACAGTTGTGTGTAGAGTGTAGCGTTTTGTTCTGGTGCAATTTTGTCTTTAAATTTACATGCTATGTGTTTAAGTTAGAGAAAGCATTTGGAGTGGAAGATGGTGAGCTTTGTGACGGTCGTTAATTTCTGTAGGAGTTAGTTTCACAAAGTCCCGAGAAATCTGTCTCCTGATAAATTCAGATAAATTCTAAGAGCTAGTAACTTTTGCTTGATTGGATTCCCATCACATTTCTGCTTGGGTTAGTAGCACAGGTTCACCACTTCTGCACTGTTATCAGCAGATATGTGTTGGAAAGCTTGGGATTACAAGAAAAGGTTTCTTTTTTAAGAGCAGAGGGCAAATCTAGATAAGCCAGTTGGCCATTTTCCACCTTCAATTTCCCTGGTATTGTTACTGGTGATAAACTGGTTCCTATCAAGCCAGATTTTCTATTTTTGTTAAAATTATTTACATGGAAACAAATTTTAAACAAAGTGTAATCCCAGGCTGCCATGTCTTTTTCCTGTGTCTTAAATTCCTTTAGGTAAAAATGAGGTAATCCATGATTTTGCCCATTTATAAATGGAAGCTCTCTTATCTGACTCTGAATTGGAATAAGGGCCCAATCCTGCAAGCTCTCCACATGTGGAAGTACCCTTGAAGAGCTAGCAGTACCTGGCCCTAGAAGCATTGTTTCTACAAGATAATACCAAATAAATTTGAAACCTGTATATAAATTGCTTGAATTTAATTATAGAATAATAAAGAGGAGTGTGTACATATTTTATATTAATGTATAGATATTCTTCATATAATAATTGCATGGGCATAGAACCCAAAATGTGGTAAGTGCTGTGCAGAAAGACATAATGCCTTCCAAGAAGAGATTGAAATCTAGAAAGGGAAAAAACAAAGAGTGAGGGAAAGAGATACAAAATACAAACAATATGGTCGGGATGAGATATGTACATGTCTTGTTAGAACTATATATTTATATGCACACACACTATTCTCAAGAGTCCACCTTAGCTACCTATTGTTAGTTCCTCTTTTTTAAATTCCTCCTCTTATAATGGAAGGATGGAGGGTTACTCTCATGCTACTTTATCTATTCCTTCTTGGTTTCTGTTTCTGATCCTCTTCTTTCTAAAACAGTGCTCTCTTCTTTATCAACCATCTTCTCATTCCCCATCCCCATCAAAGACTGTGGTCATATTCTGCATTCAATTACACGTCAGTCCACCCCATTGAAGGCAGTGGGATTTCATAGGGTGCAAGTCAGCACATGATTCTGCCCCAAATCATTTGTTTTAATATTACATTTCATAGGTTTTGACTAACTCCAGCAGGGCATACCTCCTTGCAATCAGATTCTTTTCTTGGTGTCTGCATTAAATGATTCATTGCTTTCTCCAGTAGGTTACACCAGTTATGATATATATAGTCAATTTATCATCTTAATGTGATCTGATGGAGCTTGGTGCACTGTGTCATTATTGCTGTTTATAGTATATGCAGAAGCTCGATTTTTCTCTTTCTCTGTAGCACAGAGATCCTTCCATCATCTTTCTTCATTTGGCTCAGCATTTTAAGCTGTTTTCCTTTTGCATACTAATGAACGTTGTGACTAGCACTATACAAAGGGAATCCATTTTTCTCACAGTTAGCATATAGTACATATGTTTGATACATTCCCCAGGAAGAATTATGCTATTGTGTTCAGTGCTGACTATGCCAGAGAAAGCCATAATGTATTTCAGTCATTTGAATTTGCAATCTCAACAAGCATCTTTAAAACAGAAATTACTTCATACACTTCCGGAGCTGTTATTAAAATTATGTTTTTTTCAAGACAATTCACCTTGCCTGAAAAGAATACAACAGAAACATGTAACATATAACCTTTTGATTAAAATAAGGTTCAAGAACCATGCACCCTTTTAAGTAATTAATTTACTACATGGAAAAGTGCTTGACTGGTTGTTCTGAGAGCTGAAATCTTCCCCAAATAGGCAGTGACAACACAAGCGTCTTCACAAGGCTTTGTTGCACCTGTTTTCAAGCAGTATTTCAGCTCCCGTGCTGTAAGGACCAATGGGGATAGAGATCAGGTATTTCTGCCATCTCCTTTCATGATGCAGTGGCAAAGATGCAGCAGCAAAAATGCCTGAGCCCTGCCTATATTAGCTACACAAGCACCGACATTGTTGCTTGAACCTGAGCAGTGCTTGTAAATAGGGATATATTCTTTCTAATGTAGCTACATGCCACCATACTGCCAGCATGCCTCAGACCTGCACGTTGCTAAGAAGAAAACAGTTCATGCTGCATGACTGTTTAGTCTTTGGCCTCTGTGCTGAGACTTCTAATTATTAAAGATAGTTTCCATGATACAGTCAGATGTCCAGTAGGAAAAATGTTTTACATAGGCCACCAAACAGCTATCAGATGGCATTAACAACATTTAGGCCTTGATCCTGCATCTTCAGGCACAAAAGCAGACTTCCTTAACTTGGCAGAACCCTGCTGAAGTCAATGAAAAACCATGAAGGGGCATAACCGTCTGGTCACCCACCTGCAAAAAGTTGCAAGATCAGGGCTGTAGTCAAGATTAAGGTGCCTTGTGTTTCTTTAATGGGTATTTATTCTTTTTTATAAAATCACTTTAGATTGGTACTGCAGATGTGTAACTTTTAAAGAACTGATTACATCTTTACTAGGGTAGTTTCTGTGTCCAAATACACTGAAGCTGGGCACAATGATATGTTTTGCTTTGTGAACATTTCACAGGAATGTTTCTCAAAAGAATCAGCAGCTTGAAATTTTACCCCAGAAGCCAAGAACCAGGGAATATTTTAGGGTCTGACTTCTCTGTGTTAAGAGTGTCTCATGTGCTTTTAGCAGCCCTGCCATGACATGTCTCCCCACATAGGCCTGATCCTGTTCCTATTTTGACAACAAAGGCAACTATCCTTGACTTCAGTGGGAACAGGGTTAGGCCCCTGATGAATTGTAGTACACTGGTGATTAGAGGCTCTCTAATATCATGACAAATTGCTATCACTGATGATGATCGTGCAGTTCTTGATCTGTAACAGAACTCTGATTGATACTGATGGGGTTACATAGACATTCTTCAGTACAGCTATTCCTTAAGTGCATTCTCTGAGTAAACTCTAAATTATTTGACATTAAAAATGTAATGGAAAAAAACTAATACTGCATGTATCAATAGTGCTGCTATCTCTGGTTTGCTGACTGAAAATTGTGTTTTCAACATATGCCAAGTTGAAAACTTGTAGAAGATTGAAGACCCAATATTGGACCAATTTTACTTTTGCTGGGGAAGCAATTTATATCTATGACTTTTTGGTTTATTTAAACAATGTCTCAGATTGCTTCTCTTCCTTGGAAATCAGCTCTCTTTTGTTCACCTTGCTTTATTTTCACATCCTGAAGAAGACACCAAAGTCACAACATCATTTTTCTTTACACATCTTCTCTGCTCTCCATTTGTGTCTGAGTAAATACACCAACTCTTTCTTGGTCAGCTTGCATTTTATACATGTGGGTGTATAATCAATGGACAACTCTTTCACTCTCACTTCCCTTTTAAATCACTTTCCTCTGTCAAACCCTGCCACTCCATTTCACAATAAAGAAAAAACTTAAAGGCGGATCTGTGGTCTTCTGAGTGTGGGACAGTAGGCTGTGGAGAAGCCACAAAGATGGACTCCATATTTTCTGTGCATTGAAGAATGCAACTATGTAGTAGGTCACTTCATGACTGATTGGGAGGCAGGAATTCAGAGTACCCAGGGAGCACGGTCACTGAGTTCATACTAATCAACTAGTCAAAACCTCTTCAGAGGCACCACACAGGGTATGTCTACACTGCAATTAAAAACCCAGGGCTGGGCTGTGCCAGCTGACTTGGGCTAAGGGGCTCGGGCTAAGGGGCTGTTTATTTGCGGAGCAGACCTTTGGGCTTAGGTTGGAGGCCAGGCTCTGGGACCCTGCAAGGTAGGAGGGTTGCAGAGCTCTGGCTGCAGCCTGAGCCTAAATGTCTACATCACAATTAAACAGCCCCTTAGCTCGAGCCTGGCGAGCCCAAGTCAGCTGGCATGGGCCAGCCACAAGTGTCTAATCACAGTGTAGACATTCCCAGAGTGAACTGTGGCAGTTGCTACAGAACAGAGGCTGCACAATGTTGGTGGGGTGGTATTTAGTATCACTGCAAATACGACATGTCTCCTTGGATGGAGGATGAGTGTTTGGTCCCAAATAATTGAAATGAAAACCTTGCCCTTGAGGTGGACTATTTTTCAGGAGTGCAAATTGCTAAGTTCCTTTTCAAGGACACATGAAGATCCGCAGTGAGATTCCTTATAGCTGAGACCAGAAGTGCCCTTGATTATTTTCATTCCAAAAATGTCTGTCCCCTTTAACGATATTTAGGGGATGTTTAAAACAGAATTATTAATTGAATTGAAAGGTATTTGGAGGTCTAGCCTTGTGCAGAATATTGTAAACATTTTTTGCCATGGATATTTGTAAGTTTAGTATATTTTAATGTCATATTCTAGAATCGTTATTATTATGATTGTTGTAGCAGCAGCAGCAACCAAATGCCCCATTCATCATTACTTATGAGAGGTTTGTGGATCAGAAACAGCAAATAATAGCTGGATTTTGGCAGTTCTTTAATTAAATATGCATACACTGGGGCTAGTTAGGGGCTGAGGGAATACTGTGCTCTTGCCTCTGCCTTCAAAGCAGCGATTGGGTCAGTCAGAGGTCCTGTTGAATCCTGGGAAGGTAGAGTAACTAAATAGTACAAGGGTGGAAAGCTTTTTCCAGTCATGTTCATACTGTCTTTTAAAAGGAGTCCCCTTCATGCTACCAGAATGGCTTCAATCTGCATCAGCACTTCTGTTAGTAATTTGTTTATCTGGAGCTTTGCAATTTGACATAAAATTCACTCTGGGCTAAAACTCAGAAAAAAGGTATCTCCAAATCGGAGGATTATTATTACCCAGACACAGACACACACACACAAAGGTCTAAGAACCCCCTTCAACTTTGGACCACATCTTGGCTGAAGAATGGAGGAGCAGCTACACACAAAGCAGCAATTACAGAGTTTGGTTTGCTGAAAGAAAATATGGCTCCATATGAAAGCAGATGAAAGTCTTTGGAATTGAAATATATTTGCACACATCTGAACAACGTACAAACTTCCTTTTGCCATAAGTGAAGAGTGGGAAAAATTACTTGAAAACACATATTTTGTTGTTCTTTCTGAATCAGGAAAACATGATGTTTTCTCCTCAGCCCCTTAAATATTTAAAGCTGCTTCAAACAATTCTATCTCTGGGAATCAGGGTGATTCTAGGTGAAACAGAGGACTCATCTAGTAAGTGTTTGCATTTCTCTTTCTGTAATCTGTTGTCCTCTATAGGAGGACAAGACAGGGCGGGATTGTGACTTGGACTATGCCCCCATTTGAGGGAATAAGAGAGAGGAAGAACCCACCTCATATTCCTGTGTGGGCCACCCGGGCCGAGGCCTATAGGAGTAAGCAAGGCTAGTACTCACCTACACCCTCCCTGAACAAGTGAGTGGAAAGCTGTATGGAGGTGAGAGAATAGGTGGTGCCTTGGCTCTAACTTCTTCCCCACCTGACTCTGGACAGAGTATCTGAATCACAAAGGGGAAGAGATCATCAGAAATTACTACTTCCAGGGAGTAAGATGGACACTAGAGAGGAACTGGAAGTCATAGGAGTCCCATATTGTCATAGTGCTTCCTGGAGTGGTGAAGCTTGTGTGTCACTCAAGGCTCTTATCCCTTACCTCTAACCCCTTACTCAAGGCTCTGTCTACAGTTACAAACTAGCCTATAGTATGCGATGCAGATGAATGCAAATTACCCAATCTAACTAAAATAAGAGGTAATATTGCTGTTATTTTATATTCCTTGGGACTTTTTTTGTTCTTCCATAGTAAGATAGTGTAAGCCAAATTATTCATAAATTACACCTATAGTTGTTATGGATATTCACCGGTCCTTACATTTCATAGATAATGACATGTATATTATCCACAATTACCAACCACTTTTCAGATCTTTTTCTTTATT
Organism: Emydura macquarii macquarii; assembly: GCF_026122565.2. NCBI lineage: Eukaryota > Metazoa > Chordata > Testudines > Chelidae > Emydura > Emydura macquarii. Next base: position 1,929,251 of record NW_027133181.1, on the reverse strand, counting down.
TTCTTGACAAAAGCTTGTGGTTTGATTGATATAAATGATGGTTAATGGTTTGATTGAATGATAGCAGTATTTAGTATTTCTGATTTATAGAATATATTCCATAATGCTGTAGATGTTTCAGAGTACTGCAAAAGGGAAATGCAAATTATCATCACTTTCCAGTCCTCCTTGTTAAAGCAAAACTATAAGCTTCCTTTGTACTGTGTGCTATTCCATCACTTTAACTTTTACGTGCCACACGCATTTAGATTAAAAGAAGTTCTTTAGTAGACATCAGCAGTATCTACACCATAATTAATTTTAAAATTAGCTTCCAGTTACAAGTTCAATATTCAAAACCACTCATATAATTACTCCATGCCATCCAACCTACTCCCTGTGAAATTTCATCTTCTCCTGCTTTGGGAGAAATCTAAAAATGAGTTTAAAGACACTAGTTGAACACTTGGTGTTAATAAAATCAATGATAAAACTCTCACTGACTTGAATGGGAACAGGACTTCTCCAACAGCACTTTAAAAATGGCTCAGTTGTTAACTTTCTGAAAAAAAAATCTGCACATTTTTTGGCTCATTATATCTTCTCAATTGCTTGGGCTACAATTCCAATTTTTTTTTTTTTTTTTTTTTTTTTTTTGGCCTTGCTAAGATGAAGTGTCTTTTAATTTTAATTTTATTGTATGTTTTTAAATATCTCCATGCTCATGCACCTGACTTTATCCTCTTCTCCTGTGTCTATGACTCTGTAATCTCTTTTTTTCTGATGAGGTCAATTTTATCATGCTGTGAACTCTGAAAAGTTCTGATGCATTGCATTGCATTGCAAAGATGATGAATTATTAGGTGCATTTTAATTTAATTTTAAATCCTATATACAGAATGTGACCATGTTTGAAGCAGGCCCTGAATGAGTGTATGTGTGTGAAAGAGAACTAGATAAGGAGGAAAAGCCTAGAAAAGAATATTGGGAGATGACTGAAAAGGAAGAAAGGATCAACAATTCCTTATTAAGGCTGACACTAAACAACTATCCAAATTACACTTTTTAAAACCTTAGACCTTAAAACTTTCCCATTCCTCTGTCATTTTTCTTCCAGATCCATGAAGAAACACCTGATTTGTCTATCTATTTATATCCTGGTGCAGTGGTACCTTTTCTTTTCTAATACTTATTACATGTAACATGTCAAATGCTTGTCACTGAAAGCACTGTCAGTTCTATAGGAAATGCAATGTACCATGACTAAGGTCGAAAACTGCTAAGCAAATAAAAAGGCAGAAAGTGGATAAGAGAAAAGAAAGACGCTGCTATGCATTAATCCTTTAAACACTGCTCTACACAGCTCACCAAGATTAATTAACTTCTAGGTAATAGTTCCCTTAGAAATATGAAAGCCTGGAATTTTTAAGAACTATGTGGCCTGTGTTAAGCCAAGAAGAACAACACTAGATTAGTGTGAAGTGTATATAGGTTTTGGACCCTTTAATTTTCAGAATGTTTTGAACACAAGATATGGATCCAGTTTGTAGACTACCAATGAGTAAACTCTTCAAGCTACATTTATTTTCTTTATCAGGGATGCAAAATTTCTCCTTGGAAAAAGCCATGGGTCTGACACCAAGCCCCTGGATCATGGGATCTATGAACACATAGAGGCATCTCTATGGAAGACCAGTGCCTCTGGGGCCTTGTGCCATCCCTCCAGCTGCCAGATTCTCTGGCTCCAATCAACTTCACAGGGAGTTAGAAATGTCCTGCAACTCTCAGGATCAAGCCTCTTGTGAGATTAAATTGCCCGTTCAAATAATCAGAAATATTTATAGAAGAGATATATGTGCAAAGGAAGAGAGGGAATTTGAGAATGCACAGTTGTGCAATTCCTTCATGTATAAAACATACGCCATTTTCCAAAACCTCAGGGAAAAGTTCTGTGCTCACAATTGTATGCTGATCAACACCCACTTCCTCATTTAAAATGCCCTTTTTTGGCCAAACCAAAATATTGCTGTGATAATATATTGCATCTAATAGGAATGTAAAGCACAGCCATGACCAATCCCTTTTTGGAGCACGGGAAAATCTGAGGACCATTTTCACACTGCAACTAGGATAAGTTGCCATTTCTGCCATATGTGAATTTTCCCATTGCTAGACAGTGTTCCCTTGAAAAGCTTCAAGGACATGTAGCTCATGTCTACTGCAATGTTATACATTCAGCACAAGGCACATCTTTCCTACCATGTAGACCTCCATCTGCAACTCTCACTCAGGCTCCTCAGCCGTGGAGGGGGTCTCAGATTACAAATGGATTGCAAAAGCTGTCACTATTCAGTTAAGAATAGATCATACATTTGAGTATGATTGAGTTTTGATCGTCAGGATAAGTTGGACTTTAAAGATTAGTGCAGCAGATATATATTTTTTTAATGATCAAAGTATGTATGGTTGTTTGCAATAGAAAACCTGTTTTAAAATAACAGGGGACTACTGTGCTGTTCCCTAAATAACCTCCAGTATGGAACTGTAAGCTATAAATCTGCTAACACAGATTTACCTCCCTTAGAGCGTGTGTATAACCATGCAACATAAAAATCAAGCACATATATCTCTCCTTTCATCTACATCACTTGAAACCATGGTAGCTATTCAGGTCAGAAAGCCTTTGGTTTGGAATTGTCATTCACTTTTCTAGAGATTTAAAGCTGATCCCAGCATACTAGGACAGAGATAGATATGCCAATCCTCCTTCCTCTTGATTATTTACAGGTATCGCCACTATGGCCTTGGGCAGGTAGACACAACTGTGTTAGTTTCAGTCCTGCTATTTGATAGCTGAAGAATATATTGAGAAAACCTTGTAATTGCCATGGGACTGTATCAAGACTCATGAGCATGCATACCCATTCATATTGAGAATAAAAGGAACAAACCCCCACAGAAATATTAATTGCTGGTGAAGCTCCATTGATTACAGAAATGAATCTGTCTCAAAAGAAGGAGATTCAAACAGAAGGAAAGGAAGACAGACAGACAGAAAGAAGAGCAATAGAAGCAAAAATGTTTGTGGGTGAATTTAATGCTCATTAAAGTGAATAATAGCAATAAATTGAGCCAAGTACAGAGGAGGTAGGCATTGTGCAAGCTTCCCCACATAGCTATGCCAATGCTGTTCACCCGTGCCCTGACAGGCACACAAGAGTTTACAGATTAGATTCACAAGGTAAAAATGCAGGAGGTGGCACAGGGAAACAATAACATTGTGTGAGTGAACTGTGAAACTCTGCAATTGCCTGGGTAATCCCATCAGTTTTGTTCAATTTCCAGGTAAAGATTTTCAGACAGATTATTAACAGTTCTTTGAGGGGTCAAGAAGCAGGGATTTTAGGCTTTTGGATAGAAATATGTTTTATTGAGGTACTGCAGACTGGGTCAGGAAAAGGTGTTGAGGCATTGTGGGAGGAAGTCTGAAATTAAACGTGTGAGAAGGATATGGAAGAGGCAGTCAAACACATTATTTCCAATCCCAAGTGTTAAAAAATCATGAGATTGGTTTAAAAATTATGAGATTTAAAAAAACAACAATAATAATTAGGAGTTCTTTTATTTGCCATGTATGTGTGTGTGTCTTTAGGGTTTATGTTTTCAAGTTTTTCTCTGTAATCATGAGGGTTAGACTATTACTTTTAAAAAATAAAAGCTGACATTCTCATATAATAACATGACTCCAATAGCTAGAACTGTAGGAAAAACACCAAATATCATGAGACTCATGTTAAAATCATGGCAACATCATTAGTTGCTACAATGGGTTGGCAACGCTGCATCACGCAGCTTGGACATACCAGGGTTGCAAGGAGGGGACCAAAAAGACTTTAGAGCAGAGAGGCAAGCAGCAGCCAGGATCTATGAGCTGCATTGTTCTCCCATGGCTTGGGTGGGCCCCCTACTTTAGGTTATCTCAGACATCACCCTGACCACAATGACAGGGAAAGCTGTTGTCTGGAGCTGATATACTTTACTCTTTTTTTGTGTCTTTCTAACTGCATTGAGTAGGTGAATACATGGTGCTGTTTTTTTCCCATGACCAGTCCTCTAGTGTCTGGTGACACAGTCTTTTCCATCTGTTGGGCTCAGTCTGTCTGCACTGCTTGCCCATTGCCTATCAGTCTGCATTCTGAAGAGGGGGCACATAAAAAGCTTTCTTCTTCATGTATGTATGGTAGCAATTCCTTTGCCTTTGCTATAGCAGCTTCTACCACTTACTTCCCAAGTGCATCATAGAATGGATGGGGCAATCAGGATCTATAAGATTCTTTGCCCTCTCTCGCAACAGATTGTTTTGCCTGGAATTATATTGGCAAAAAAGACTTGCAGGAATCTAGTGAAAATGAAATTGCTGCCACAATTAACATATTTCTGCTATAATCTGTGTTATGACTAAGCAATCCCTTTGACATCAGTACAGGTTATAATCCGGTAGTAAAATAAAATCAGTATCTAAGGCACTCACTGTGACTGGTCTTTATTATTTGATTTGACTAATTGGCAAGTACAGAATCAGAATTATAGCTGAGATATTGGTCTCGAATAGCTTTTACTTATTTCTTTTGCTCTTTAGAATGAAGGAATTTAACAAAATGAAAGAATCAAAGCTCCTGAAAGCCATGCAATAGCTGTAATTACATTCCTAGATCACAGTCACTACACATGCTATTGAATGCAGCTTACATGCAAACATAAATGCAGTATCTGTGCAGCTGTCAGGATTATACATGGCAGGTATGTGCAAAGGAATACAGGAGATTATGGTGCAATGGTATTAACAACGCGATGATGGCCCTGCAGCCCAGTTCTGAAAAGGAGAATAAGCAGTGCTACCAATGCTTACTCTGCTTTTCCAAATTGCATATGGCATATGACAGGAATTAAAGCAAATATAAAATTATTTTTATTTTTGGTCTACTTTAATTTAGAGCAAGAAGATTCTTTCTGCTGGCACATATATTTCCTTATAATTTAAATGGAATTTTCCATAAACTCCCCTCCCAGTATTCAATAATCAGTGACCATTAATTGTCATAGTTTGTTACTATAATAACAAGATGTTTGGCCTTTTGCTTTGGAATGTCAAGACCGAAGTGAACATCTTGTTTGAATAACAATTTTGGATTTAATTGGAAATTAGATCAGACTATTTTTTAGTAGCAGGAATTTTCCATTGTTGTGAAAGAAACCATAATGGTTCCAGCAGTTAGGCCTCGATTCAGACAAGCATCCCTATTAGAACTGCGGTTAAGCACAGGCTTAAAGTTAAGCACATACTTAAATGCTTTCTTGTATTGGGGCCTTAAAGCTTTTCAGTTCCTGAAATGTAATTCTTTGCCGTGAGTTTGAAGATTTGTATTTTGAGTGCAGCTGAGAAAACTGGTACTGTGTAAGACATTTCTATAGTGCAGGGCAGTGTGCAACACAGTTCTATTGAATAAACATACCCTAAAGGGTCACATTCTATTCTCAGATATATGAGCACAGCTTCCATTTCCTCTGCTGTCCTGGTGGAGGATGATTTCAGGGAAAGTCATGGAGTTGTCAACAGAATCCAGATTTTTATTGCTAATTGTTTAGAAACAGGTAGTGGCAAGCAGTTTGATTTTAGTAGGAGAGCAAGACATATTTGCCTCCATTTATTTATTCTCCTTTGTTTGTAGCTTGTCCTCTCTATGTAATGGAGATTGCAGTTTCTTTCAGCAATAAAGAATGGGCCTTAAATATTTAGCCCAATAATAAACACAGACAAGCATAAAAATCCACTATCACTGTTCCTAGAAAACAATTCCAAAGCCATTCAGATGAGAGGGAGAAGGGATTTTCATGTGGTTAGTAAATAACTTTTTAAAAAACAAAAACCTGCCATTTATCAGTGAGCATCTGTTAAGAAGTTATTAAAGAAGCTTTCTCTTCATTGCTACTCACATTGTTCCCCTTGGGATGAGACTAGCTACAGTAAGTCAGTTCCCACTCAGTCCTTTCTTTTTCCTAGTAATCCATGTTTTGTTCCTTACAGAATGCATTGTCACGGGCTGCACTTGTTTATTAAAGCTGTACACGGGTAAATATGGTAAAGAAAAGATATACTTTCCTAGGAAATTTCTTTCAAGAAAAATTTAGATCTGTATAACTGATTTATTTTATTTCTGTTTTAATGTTGTGAGGGTATCTGTCTGTGCTTATGAATTTAGTGATTTATTTAAACATGATGTCAAAGACAGAAGCAGAGGTGCGCACTTATGTGATGAGTCAATAATCAGTGTCGGTTGCCATGTGCTGACAAAAGAGAGGTTTCATTAAATTAATATCAACTATTTAGTTGTGCATTAAATTCAATATAACGTAACCAACTGAAATGTAATGTTGAAAAGTGATAGATAGGTGAAATACAATAAGATATCCACAGTTATATTAATAATATACAGGGACAACTTCTTAAATAAAATAAGCAATCTATAAACTCATATTTTCCCCCTTTTTTAATAGTTATTTTAATTGAACTTAATGTTTTAACATTGTCAGATTTGCTCTGTTTGGGTGCTGACTACTAAATGCCACCCAAGAATGGTTAAAAAAAAAAAAAAAAAAAAAAAAAATCCCCCGAACATAATGGCAAAATGTTTGCCCTAACCCAGAATTCATAATGTGTTCAGTGTAATGCACTCTGTGCCCCTACTTGTTTTTATGTTCACAGCCATCTGGATAGCTGTTAAGCTTGACTGGATAGACACTAGTCCTCTATTATTTTTATGCTGTGTGTTCTAAATCAATATCTATTTATTTTTTCCAAAGCAAATGTGTGAACAGTAGAGATGAGAAAAAAACCATTTAAGTGCAATTTAAATCCATATATATGCATAGGATGAAATCGTCTCAAAAGTTACATATAGAATGGGTTGAAAAAATCAGCAAAAAAAAAAATGTGACAATGTTTGCAAAACTGTTGCCTTTTTGGTTGAAATTCATGATTTTGATGAAAGTTTACTACAAGATTTTGAAAAATTTCAGGAACAAATTGTAAAGAAAATTTTCACAAAACTATCCTCCCTTTGTTGACATTTCAGTGGAAAAAATTATCAACATTTCATATTGCAAAATGATTTGATCAACTCTATTTTCATTACCTGAGAGGCAATGAGTGCCTTCAGCTGCCATTTAAATCAATGAGATTTCAGGGTACTCAGCATCTCCCAAGGGTGCTCATTACTTTATGGGATTGAGTCTGTTATGATTGGGACCTTTTTAAAAATGAGTTCACCCTGTTATAGTACAATTAAAAATTTAAGATTGCCTAATTAGCTTGGGACTCATATGTCACTCCATCATACACACAAAATACAAGCATGAGAATACAATTTAACTTAGAAAATCATGAATTCTTAATTTAGAGAACTACAAATTTGGGCACCAATTCTGCAACAACTAACATGCATGCTTTAGGTTAGGTGCTATGGATATCTCCATTCACTTTAATAGGGCTATTCACTGGGTGAAATCCTGACCTTACTAAAGTCAATGGCAAAACTTTCAGGGACTTCAATAGAGTTCGGATTCCATGCATTGTGTGCAAAGTTAAGCACCTGCATAAATCTTTGCAGGATTTGGGCCTCAGCAGCATCAAGTTTTGGATGTATTTATTTATTACTTTCCTTCCCCGGAAATCTTATTTGCAAGGCAAGATAAACTTTCAAAACAGAGTCTTTGAAAGTAATCAGCATGCCACTGATTTCTGTTTCATCAGGAAAAAATACTTTCCCTTGAAAAATGGTGATTAAAGGGAAAAATCGTTTTCAAAACTCAGAAAAGTTGTTTGAAACTCAAAACTTCTAAAAAAGTGTACTGGAGGTTTTGTGAACTCCAGTATGCCATTGGATTCTCAATCACATGAACTAAACTTTAAAGAAATTGCTTTAAGTCCTATGAGATCCTCCAGATAGCTCAGATGCATCGTGGACTTTTGTAATGAAGTAGTCTATAGGGTCTATGTGTAAAATTCCTGTCTTGAGAGAAACTAGGATCTTGTAGTTGCAGAATGAAGTAAATAGCATATTGTAATATATTTAGCAAATGATAGTGAGGATGAGGTGGATAATAAGTTCTGACTTTTATACTCAGATATACCATATGATACAAAAGGTAATTAGTGGTGCATTGTACTGAAGTCAACACATCCATATTCACATATCTCCATCTCCAATATCATAGGTATGGACATGCATAAAAACACAGAAACAAAAGCCCGGATTTTTGACATTATTTAGGCCACTCAGTGTTGCAAGGTTCAAGTGACTTAGGTGACTAAATTCCATTTTCAAAGGTTATTTAGGAACTTAGGAGCCTAAATCCCATTGATTTTGCCGCCGTCAGTGTAAACATAGCCTAAGTGCCTGAATCACTTTTGAAAACGGGACTTAGATGTCTAAGTCACTCAGGCCTTGGGCAGTGCTGAGCAGAGCAAAGTCTAAATACCTTTAAAAATCTGGGCCAAATCTTGAACTCATCTACATTTTGAACTAGGGGTGTGATTTCTAGCTTACGTAGACATACTTGTGCCAGCTCTTATTGAGCTAGCATGTTAAAAATAGTAGTATAGTCCCAGTAGCATGGGCCATGGTGAGCAGCAGCCCTGCAACCAAACCTGCATGGACTTCCTGGGTATGTACTCGGGCTGATCAGCCCATGACGCTGCTGGACGCTGTGCATGTTACCGCAGCTACCCTACTACTTTTAGCATGCTAAATTGATAAGAGTTACTGCGAGTATGTCTACACAAGCTGGGAATCACACTCCTAGAGCCAAGTATAGATTTAGCCATAGATTTCTAAGGGCCGGTTCACACTGACATGTGATTCGGCAGCAGTCGATGGGAGTTACACAAACTACACAGAGTACACAGAGTAGTTTGTGTAACTGACGTCGATTGCTCAGCTTCCCTTCTGCGCGCTGTTCACACTGCACTGAGCTGACGGGAACAGCGTTCCCATCGACTCAGCGCTACTCTACTTGAGGGGGTGGACTTACTCAGTTGACTTCCTGATCGATTGAGCGGGTCTCACTAACCGCTCAATCGATCCTGAAAGATCGATCTGGCGGCGGCGATTTTGCCACCGTCAGTGTAAACATAGCCTAAGTGCCTGAATCACTTTTGAAAACGGGACTTAGATGTCTAAGTCACTCAGGCCTTGGGCAGTGCTGAGCAGAGCAAAGTCTAAATACCTTTAAAAATCTGGGCCAAAGAGACTTGGAGTCTTATCCTCACTTTGGCTTCGGTGGAGCTACACCAGTTTATACCAGATGAGCCTGTGGCCCATAACACTTCAGTTGTCACCATTAAAAGTCATTATTTTTCCATGATAGCTACTCATTGGTATCTGAGACGCCAGTTTTGTAAGTACAGTAGAAATAGCAGCAGCATCCTAGACCTCAGTTTGTTTTAAATGTTGATAAATTATTACTTCCGATAATAATAGCAACTACTGTACTGTGTATAGATTGCAGCAATCTGAGCCCTCTTCATTAAGATTTCACAGTCCTATAATGTCTTATACTGGTAAGAAATTTAGCAAACCATAATTTTAGAGTCCATTTAATCTTCAGCACTTGTGACAACTTCATCAGTTCCAATGGCTTTCCTCTGATTCTCAAAAAATTATGTTTAACTGTCCCAAAGGCAGAAAAATATCAAATAAAGCAAGGGGGAAGGGAGTGAACAGGACAGTAAAGTAATATCCCTGCAGGGACCCAAGTGCACAAATAACATCTAGTTTCTTTTCACTCTTCCTCCTAATCAGTGATTTGGGAAGGAAAAGAATTTAAAGTTAGTGATTAACCTGCACTTATTTTTCAAACATAAAATATGTATTCTTTTTACATATCTGTAAAGGGTAGAAAGAATGAGTGAAACAGCGCTAGTAGGTTAGGACAGTGCTATGCCAGACATGACATTAGAGATTAGTGTGAGTGCAGCTGGCATGGAGGTCCAAATGTCAATCCCACCTTACTGCTTTCAATATTTAACTTTCTTCTACTTTTTCATTTTCCAATGTCATGATAGGGAAGAGCAGTGGAAGGTTCAAATTACATTTCCTGTGGCAATTGGGGGAGAGCAATAAAAGGATCCTGGGACATAGACTGAGGGATGGAGGGAAGGGAAGGAGAGGAAGGGTGATTACATTCTACAGTGCTGTTTTAGCAGTTAATTACTACTTATTGTAAAGCTGGTATCTTAGGGAGGCAGTTGTTACACTCCTTGACCTGGTTTTTTTTTCAAACTGGAGCATATTATTGAAATTTTTGCAAGAAACAACCAATACACACAGCTTACAAAACCCACAACTGTAGTGTTTTTCCAGGACTCCAACTCTGCTGTGACCACAACCCTGCTCAACAGAGTGGCGTCTCTCTGAATTTTCAGCAGAGTTCTTGATCTTAAGGAGATAGCCTTTGCATTCCATGCAGTTTTGTGTAAAAAATAGGCTGCATTTCCACTGGCATATGCTTTATAACTTTTGAATGCTTTTGAAACTGTGGAGTTGTCATACTCCTGATTAGAGTTCTGATTAGAGAGATGAGATGATGAGCTGATGCATGTTCCTAGGAAAGAACCTTCAGGAAAAAAAGATTCAGATCCCCAATTCAGATATACATCCAAAAGTTTCTCAGTACCTTCTTGAAACTATCCAGGCTTCTTGGTTCTGCAAAACTAGACTGGAAATCTCCCAGACAATCTATCTAATGAAATTTCTCATCCCTTCTGCTTCTGGTGAGGCGGTAATAACTTGAGAACAATCTAGCTTGTGGTATTTCAACATGTTAGCTTCTGGAAGCACAGAGATGCATACAAATGAAAAATCATGGATTAAGAAAAAATAACCTTAATTTTTCAAAGTTCAAAAATGATTCAGCTCAATTCAAATCCTGCACAAAATTCCCGAGAATTCTGAATCAGTATGACCATCTGTAAGAGAAACTCAATGAAAATCAAATTATACACCCTCATCCAAACTCCATTTGAGTCCTCAACTCCTGCCTCTTCTTCTCATAGTTTAGGGATTTTTGTCCCTTGTCCTCTCCCACTAAAATATAGAAATATTGAGATTGTCAGCAATATCTGGAGAACAGAAGTTATTATCATTAGGAATTTATTTTTGAAAAGTTGTCTGCTATAGGTGAAAAAGTAATTTCTGTGCATTTATATATAAGAAACTATTTTTAATGAAATATGAAATCCATTCCACAGAAATCCACAGAAATAAAAATAAATGGCTTGGGTGCTTTGGGATTTAATGTAACACCAGGAATTAAAAGGAAAGTGTTTGATGTAGTAGAAGAAAAAAATGGAGCCAGAAATCCTTTTCTGTTCAATATTAGATTTGGTAGCTCAGGGGGAGAGCTGAGTGAATAATTAAAAAAGTAAGTACATTAATATGCCATTAAAATGTATACCTGATCTGATTTGACTGAGTTTGTATAGTTTTTAATGTGTTTACCTAAACACCCACATGAATAAGTTTTTGTTCGCACTATTGACATCCACTAATTCATTTGCTTGTGCACAAATACCCACATGCATTTTTTACTGGAGTAATGAAATGTTGTTGCCCTTCACCAACAGGACTCCACACTGGCATGCAAATGTAATTATTTGTGGGAAAGTGACAAGAGACGGTTGAATGTAAAGCCTTCTTTAAACAAGCAACAAATCTTGCTTCCTGTGCTTTAAGTCTTCCTCTCTGGCTCCCTAGTCAAAGATGAATCCTGTTATTTTTAAAGCAAGTCATCATACATGGCTAGGGTACATTGTTATTCTTGAAAACAATTCCCTAGGTCTCCTTATCCTCTGTTTCCTCACACTGAAGAGCTCCCATCCTGTTCCTGACAGAATCAAAACCTCAGTGTTTTAGGCCAAAACTATCTAAAGCGGCCTCTGATTTGTGGGTGCTCAACCTGATGCCATTTGGGCCTGATTTTCAATGATTTTGAGCTGAACACCGACAACTCCCATGGACTTTATCTGGTGTTGTGGGTGCTCAACTCTTCTGAAAAATCAGGCCCAGAAGCATCCAGAGGTTGAAATATTCAAATCAAATGAGACCTTTGAAAATGGAAGCCACCCCCTTTTCTTGGTTTTAAAAGTTCTAAACGTTCCATAAGGGAACACACACACTAACGATTGATTTAGGTAGCCAATCCCATCAGTCAACTGTTAAATTGTGAACACTGAACACTTTCAGCAATATGTATAGGGAACAGATCATGAGCAATCCATGGGTGGAAATCTTTGCACAGAACATTTGCTGAAACAACAAAGACGTTCATGGATATTGTGATCTGTTCATGGATAACTGGTGAACAGAAGAAAGGGCTACATTTGACTAAAATGAGACTCTGAGGTTGTCATTTCAGTACATTTCACTAACAATAAATTAATTTTGAAACAAAAATATTAAAAATGGAAGAAAGGGGATTACACTCTATAGCCTTCAGGAAATGGCTAGAGAACCATGTTTCATTTCATACTATTGCTGTCTTCTAAAATGGTGTTAGTATATTTTTATTTCTACTTTTTAAAGTTAGAACACAAATGAAATCAGAGTTATGAATGGCAAGATTCCTGCTAAATTCTTCTGGATGCATGAGTAAACATGATTTAGGCAATGGACATTTTACCTAGCAATTCTTTTTCAGATAATGAATGTCTTTTTTTCTAAATTTAAATAGAGTTAATATATGATAATCATGGCACAGTTGATGTGAAATATATAGTTTCATTATATATTGATAAATAATGTCTGTAAAACAAACAAGGACAGAGAGAAATGTGCTGATCAGAAATATTTGTTGCCACTCTATTCCTGAAATATTTCTAGTGATTTCTAGTCACAAAATCCTTTGTAGGAAAAATATTATTTTTAGAGTCTATCAATATGAAAGAAGAGGAGCTTGATGTGGGTGCAATAGGAAGTCACCTCCGGAGATCTGAGTTCAAATCCTAGTCCCAATTTGTTTTTATCACAAAGCAACTCTATTATCTGGCACAATAGTGTCTGCTGGAGAAGCTCAAGATTGGAATAGCAGGGGTAGGGCAGGTCCAGACTGAGGTGCAGTAGTAGAGCTGTGTGCCTGATTCTCCCCAGTGCTATTAATTTCTCTTTCATAAGCATTCATTGTCTTGCAATGTTTTTAAAAGGCTAAAATCTTCCTGCGCACATATTTTTTTTGTGTCAGATCCTTTCCTACACTGGAAGTCTTTTTCAAAGATATCCTTTTGCTTAACCCAAAGTGATAGGCTTGAAGCAGGAATCACTTCCCTTAAAAATCTATTAGTCTATCCGTTCATAAGGATTCATAATCATAAGAGACTATGGGTTACAACAATCAAACTGACACATTGAAAGGATAGGGTTCTGGGTTGTTTTTTTTTCCAGAGTGTATCACAAGGCTGCCTGATCTTCTTTCTAAATTAGTGTTCCAGGGAATACAACACAGTTGTATATTTTTTGTGTTGAAAGGTTTACCAGGCAAACGGACAAGGGCCCAGATCCTCGGCAGGTATGAATGGAGCTATGCTGATTTACACCAGCTGCTCAGGATCTGGCTCATGATACCTAGCCTGTTGGCCTGCATGTGTGGATGGTAAGTGTGATGATCAGTGGCATTTCATGTTCTGTTTTAAGGGAGTGGACACGATATATGGCTTCATGAGCCAGTAAATCAATCAATCAATCAATCAATCTCACATTTCTGCTATCCAGCACGTTTTTTGAACCTCTGTCAGATTTCTTGACCTGTCTTTAAATGAATCAGTCTTTGTTTCTGAAGGGAATATGCAAGAGACCAGAGAATCTGGCTTTTGCCACAGAGTTGTTAAAGAAACAAAGGAAGAATGAAGTGGGAAGATCATTACAAAATCACCCAGCCTCAGAAGGGGCCCACTTCCATAATGAGCCTGACAGCATGCAGTGCCACCTCTCTCTTCATATGCAAAGCTAATCCTCTCACCCTCTCTGACAGCCGGTATTTGATTCATTTGCAAATGTAATCTACCCATATTGCCCATGTGCAGACACGGAGAGCAGGGGGAGGTGGTGGGGGGGAGGGAGGAGGAAGGGTGTGCAATGACCAGGTGCAGATTCAGCGGGCATGCATCATCCTCTGGACTAACTGCACAGTTCTGCAAGGGCAGCATCTGTCTCGGTTGTCAAGGTGTCAATCATCCTTAGCGGTGGAGGAATAAGTGCCTAATTGAAAGGAATACAAATGGGGCCTTTATCTGAACAGGGATGTTCCAAGATGGACAAATGCATTTCCAAACGTGTGTGTACACTCACGCACACAGATTATGAATCATATTCTTTGAACATCCAATATTCCCACTGCTCTCAGCGTGAGTTTTAGGTGCAACTAGAATAAAGGAGTGGGCCGATAATACAGTAATTATACAGCACTTAGGGCTAGGTTGTTCCCAACTACACACAAAGGGGAGGGAAAGTCAACCTTGAATCATTGCACTAGGACTGAACACAATCCCATTTAGACAGTGGAAGCCCTGCCTGCTCCCAGCCACAGTTGGTGCTAGCCTCACGAAAGGGGGCAGAGAATGAGCATGCAGAGCAAGGGATGGCCCTCCCTCCTCCATGCCTCCTGCTTTGACCAACAGAGTTAGCTTGGCATGGATGGGAGGAATGGGAGGCTAGACGTCACCATTTCAAAAAGTATCAGAGCTGGGGCTGCAGCAAGCACCCCACTAGAGTCTTAAGAGGAATTTTTGATAAATTTGCCAGTTCTCTCTTTGGTTTCCAGCTGTCCCCACTCCTCATCTCCTTTAGAAAATACATTCAGTGGTTTAACAGCCACCATCTGGTCACTCAGAGTTGGGCACACACACAAAATGTGCTTTTTGTTTTAATTTCTCAAATTCACACTCGGACACATAGCAGCTTATAAAAGAAAAAGGATTGGAAACATTTTCTCTTTGTTTCTTATTTCACTGATCACTTTTTACATCGCTTTATTGCTTACTTCAAATCCTGACTTCTAGGCTTTAAAAACATGCCTAGTCAGGTTCAAGTGAAAGGTCAGGGAGATGATATGGTCGGTTTTGGCAATAAAATAAATTGGGGTCCGCATGTCAAGAGAAAGGAGGTAGCCTAGGAACTTGCTGAATCATCACATGACTAAATGCCCTATTAAGATTGATGGGTCCAGGCTAGCTCTTAGATTCTTTTGCACTAATGCCTATGTGAGCTTACACACAGTGGGAGCTGCTATCCTCCTCCTGAATTTCATGAGGCCTGGTAAAATAGTAATAATAATAGTGATAATAATAAAGATGATCATACTTAGCAATTGCACAGTGCTTTATTCGAGGTGCTTTACAAATTACTACCTAATTAATCCCTGCAATATCCCAGTAAGGAACTGCACTTAAACGGATAAGTGTTATTATCAGCTGTCAGAGTTTAAGTGACCTGCTCAAGGCTACACACGTAACCAGTGGCAGGGCCAGGCCTGCCAACTCTCAGACCGGTGTACTAACTGTCAGCACGTGATGCTGCTCAGATACTATCTAACTTAATCTACCTAATCTCATGAGTTGAGATCAGGTATTTTTATAGCACCCAATATCTCGGATAACAAGACTTCATGATATGTTCTGCTCTAATGACAACAGGTCACTTCAGTGACTGATTCACCAGACGTGATCCTGCAACTGTTTGGGTTTTTTTCCCCATAGAAAGAAAAAGTGAGACAACATTGTCCTTCCCACGAGTCATCACCTTATAACTGCTAGATGTGCAGGAGTATAGAACAGGAACACGAGCAATGTAATTCATTTTGTTGAATGAATATTAATAATACTGACAAATAATGATGATGAAGAAAAAAACATAGAAAAAACAGTGATTCCTCTGGAACATAGCAGGCAGCATCCAGCATTCAGCCCCCGAATAGTGCAACCCAAATAAGGGCTTGTTCTGCTACAATGCCAATCTTTACTAGAGCGAAGGTCATCCTGTGAACAGAATATAAATAAGAGATTACTTGCAAGCATGGCTGTGAGGATTGGATTCTCACAAATGTTTGTTTTCATTTCAGTCACTAAGCAGCAGGGAACTAGTCCCCTTTGTTTTTAGGTCATACTGCTAGTGATTGCAAATATTTATACACACGGATGTAGTTTGCACTGTCATCTGTTTCTTGTTATCAGCTACAGCTATGCAATTTTGTTTTCAGTGATCTTCTTTTCCTTGGATGTTTCCCTGTGCGGGTTATAGTATCTGCTGATGGCTATAAACAAACGGCAGTGGTCCATCTAATGACTGGTGTGGTGATCTACATGAAATGAGATGGTGGTCTCGGCTCAGCACATTGGAGACAAGCGTCCACATCACAGATGACACTAATTAACATCCATGGTGAAAGTCAGACAAAACAAGGATAAAGTGTGTGTAGAAAATGAACTACTCACTTGTGCTAGTGTTGGTCACTTTAGTTTGGGGGGGCTGGTGCTGTGTGATGAAGCTTATTCTACTGCTGCTTATGATGTACTTGCTCTGTGGTCAAAGAGAACTTCTTTTTCCAGGACTATCAAGCACATTTAAATAAAGGAAGAAAGATGACAAGACCAGCCCTCCATCTTTCCAAATCTAGTATTTTCCCATCTAGATGCACCTCTTAAATTGATTTTTCTTTTAAGACAGCCTCCTCTTGAAATGAAATGTTTCCTACTGCCAGAACAGCATGTCCATTGTTCAATTCACAAATACAGAGGCAGTTCCATACAATCCCACTCCCCAGGAAGAAAGCAATCTGTTTGGAGGGAAAATCATGTTGTGTGTTAAGGCACTCTGCACGGGGCTGGATGGGTAATATAAAAATGAATCCGAAAACTAACAGAAACAGACAATATAAACAATGTTTTATTATGATCTCAAAACACTTGTAAAAGCCTACTGTATTTTCCGTGTACTATAATGGAAATAGAGGAAATGATGTATTAGCAACCCAGGAAGTACATTTAGTTCCAGAATATACAAGACTGGAGGCGGTTGCTGTAACAATTGCCATCTCTTCAGTGCAAACAGCTGATTTTCATCTGAAACAAAATTCTACAGATAACCGCTCAGTGTATCAAGTGACAAATACGTTCAACTGGAACTGCTAATAACAGATAAAGTGTTCATATATTGATTATATGAGTAAGCTCCATGCCAAAATAAAATCTGTAAAATCTATCTAAAGTTCAGAGTGAATGTAATGTTCATAAGAGCAAAAGGCTAACAGCACTGACTAGATCCCAGTCGTCACCCTGTAAGCTTCCACACACAGCTTTGCTAATGTGTTTTACTCCTGAGTGAACTTTTCCAAATAAAACCCAAAGCCAAACAAACCTTGACTAATCTGGGTCTGAATATGGAAATTAGGATAGCCAAGCATTTTGTGAAACTTCAGTTGGAATACAGAATAAAAAAAATTTCTCTCTAGTCTTGTCTACACTAGGTTTTTCCTGCCTAAAATTTTCCTCCAGCAAAGATGGAAGAGTAATGTAGATAGGGCATGGGTGAGCATAATGTTTTAACTACCCTATCATCTAGACCTGGTCTGAGCAGAGTAGATGACATGAGGTGAAATCCTGTCTGCGTTGAAGTCAATGGCAAAACTCCCATTAATTTCAATGGAACCAAAATTTCACCCTTTATGCATAAAATGCCAGCAGCCCTCTGGAGTCCTTTCCATATTAGTGCTCCTTGTTTCTATCAGCTGTGCAGCTGGCCTGGTGGTAGCAATGGTGGGAAAAAATCTCCTGTGTAGACACAGACTATATAGATACTCTCACATTTCCTAAGACTTTTGAGCCCCTGATATTATGTATTGACATTTTTTATGGTTTCCTAATGAATAACTGGAACACCCTTTAAAAATGTCTCTTGAAAATTGTGTCATAGCAACGGCCATCTTAAGTCTATTGTGTGGTAAAAAAAATAAGCAAATAATAAATAAAGACAAAGTTTGTGGCTCACCTATAGCTACATTTCTTTTATTTATCTGAGTCTATTCAAGTTCCAAATTTAAGCTTTGAGAAACTTTGGAAGTCCATGTGGAATGCATACAATTTAAGGTCTTCATTCTGCTAGCCTTCCTCACATGGCGTAGTGTCCTATACTGTAAATAGTGCCATTCATGTCAATGGGTCTACTCATGGAGTAAAGTACTATTGAACATGAGTAAAAGTGTTACCCTAAGGAATCATCCTAGTTTGATTCTGAGTTTCAACCAGGGAGAATTGGGTTAGAAATAACCTGGATCTTGAAGCAAAACATAAAGTAAACCCATGTTGATTAAAAAAAAAAATCCTTTGTCTCTGACCTGAGCCCGCCCAATAATTCCAGTTACATGCATTTTTTAAGTAGGGATTTCTATGTTACATTTTTAGAGGCTGTGATATGAACAGTGGGGCTAAGATGAAACCAACAAATTAATTTTAACTAGTTACCTTAAACCATAAATTGAATTCAGGTCTCCGGAGGCAAAAGGCAAGTGTAGTAGCTGAGTTGAACTAACTAGCATCTCTGATTTTCAAATGTAGCATCTCAAGAATAATAGCGCAGAGATATTATTCACCCCTGTTGGCGGTATCTTCATTTTTCCATTGGTCCTTTATAGATTTAGAATGTGGGTTCTTCATCTGTCCGATGTTTGTCAGCAGAAGTCACAATCTGAAACCTCTCTTATTGTGGAGTATCACTGCTATAGTTTCTTTACCTGTTCCATATGATTTGCTATACTATGAATTTATCCCTCTCTTTCCTAGTGAAACGTTAGTGAGGTGAACTTAATAGTTGTTAAAAGCATTCATTATTACTAAATATGTTCTGGATAATTTGGATGAATAATTTTCAGACAATTTCGTTGCTTGTAAATAAAGACAAAGTTTGAGGCTCACCTATAACTACATTTCTTTTATTTATCTGAGAGTTTATTTAAGTGTCAAACTTAATGTTTGAGAAACTTTGGAAACCCGTGTGGAAACCTTTTGACTATTTGCTATATGTACTATATGACTGCTTACCTAACACATATGGTATTGTTTCTGCTTCCTGTTTTGGGTGATTGAAACATATCAAACAAGAGAACAATGAACTGTGAATAACCAATATAAAATTTTGAACCAATAATCATCCATGCTAAAATCCATAAAACTTCCAGGATTTGCAACTGGAATGCTCACAAAGAACAAATAATATGACCCCATGAATCATTACAAACAGCTTTTATTTGTGGAAATATTCATGAATCAAGGTTTAATTGGTTGCTTGTTTTACTTTTCAGCCAGCTTTAATCAGGAAAGCAGGGGTTAGCTGCATGTATAACCAAACACAGTTTTGGAAAGCGGGCTCACATTCTTTTCACTTACAGGGAAAGGAATGTTGTTCCTAATAGACTTGATGTTGAACTTACTCATCAAAAGGTCAATACCCTCCATCTGCAAACAGTACCTAGGGGCAGCTTTCTAATGTCAAAACAGATCTGATTCTGCAGCATCTATTTCCTCTGATGCTGCCAGTTTACAAGCCTGACAAAATGCTGCCTCAACATTTATAGCAGCTGCTGCCACTGTACATTCACCGTCTATAGCACAAGAGTACATTCTGGCTCTTTGCATGCCAAGAGACGGAAGTTTGATTTCATATGCTTAAAAGGTTCCCCTCCTGCTGTGCTAGATTGAGAGGCTAGGCAAGATAACCCAAGAGGTTGCTTTCAGCACCAAATTTGTGAAATTTTGTTGTACACCTCCCCACTGGAGCCAAGAGGGCTTAGTCAAGTAGGGATAGTTTCTTGAACCCAACCCCTATAAAAATTAGACATTGTTGTAAAGCAAGGACCCAAAACATTGTAATGCAATGGTTAGCTGATGCAGGATTTAGTGCCCCTGCTGTAGAATACTGCAGTATCTTTAATGTCTGTAATGAGGAGATATCCCCTAGTCCGGGGAGCTCTCCATCTGTACGGCTGTCAGGTTCATGCTCTGCTTGCCTCTATGCTCCCTACTGTGCACGTGCTGGCAGAGAGGGGAATGGAGCACAAATTAGAACCATTGCTTCAGGAAAGCAGAAGCTAATCTGGCATCCAAACAAGCTGGAGTGCTCCCAACATCACGGACCCCCCCCCCCCATTGCTTCCAATTCGTTGGGGGTAGTGGGAAAAGTTTTGAAGCACTCCCAGGGTGTCTCTCCCTCTCCCCTCTCGGTTAATGTATCTCATTTCCTTTGTTGTCTGTACTTGCTGCTTGACCTTGCGCCATCTGCAGAGTGAAAGTGATTGAAGATCATCCTGATCTCTGCAAAGGTGCTTCAGGAAGCATAGTGACGTTCACTTGGCTATTGTTAACAATAGCAGGGGAGTGTGAAGTGGCCTGGTGAAGACAGGGAAATGAAGTGAAAGAGAGGGAGAACAAGGAGGGAGACAATCATAGGTCAGCCCTGACTGGAGCACCCTCTTGCGGCAGGCTATGTCATGACAGGCACACCTGCCTCAGTTTCCCTCCTTGAGTCCCCAGTAACTCCACAATAATTTTCACGGCTTAACGATGCCTTTATTTGGGGCTGGTTTACGATCAAACCCATAGTGAAAATCAGTCCATAACAACAATTCCCAAACATAATCCATTTCCCACACGCAATGAATATAGTCCTTAAAACCTCTCTCTTCCCCGGGGGTGCCCTCACTGGCCTTCCTGCTGAGAGTCCTTCAATGCCACACTCCAGTGTCTTCTGCCAAACCTAGGATCCTCGTCAATTCTCTTCTGTTTCTCTGCCAGGACATCCACCTCAGCCCTTCCAGCTGGAATGCAATCCCACAGCCTCTTGGCTAGGAGATCATTCTCACCAGGAGAGCATCCCTCACTGCTCCAGCCCTCTCAGTATTCCCCTGGGTGAATTGCACTACTGCTTCTCTGCCTTCAGTCCTCCGCGGCCCTCAGCTCCCGCTCTCTGGTTTAGAGCCAGCAGGCACCTCCTTCTGCAGCTACTTGCTGCCTTCAGCTCTTTCCAGCCCTGAATCTCAGGGAGGTACAGTCAGCAACACCTCTTGCTGCTTTCCTGCCTTCAGCCTTCTCCCAGGTCCCAAACATACAACTGTAAGCCAATTCTCCCTCTTCTCAGCGAGGGCCTGCAGTGTGAATAGCATAGCTGAATCTTCTAGCATGGTAGTGGTATCATCTCATATGTTGAAAGTAGCTCTGTCCAGGGTAGCTGAGTGGACTAGTCTTAAAAAGGGGAGAAAAAAGAAGAAAATATAGAGGTGTTTAAGGCAATCCTTTGCTGCCCGCCCCATCTGGACTTGCACTGTGTGCAGCTCAGCCAGTCCTGAAAATCTGACTTGATATGCAGCAACTTATTTCAACACTAGTTTTTTGTTTCCCTCCTCTTTCCACTTCCCTGTCAGTTGCATGTATGTAATATTACTACGGATTTCATTATAACATAGAAAATAGAAAATGTATGTTTTATCATGTTGGTCAACACTCCAAGCTGCCATTAGAATAATTTGTTTTTCCATTGTGTGTTTTATACCATTAACATTGTACACCTGTTCTGGTAAACAAGTGACCCACAAAACTCATCCAAGTCTAGCCCTTTGACCTTAGGATATGAATGGCCATTCATTATTTTGAGAGATTATGGTGGGAAAAGTACTGATAGCAGTGTTATAACAATGGCCCCATCCGATCCTAATCAATCTTAAGGACTATAATCTATAAAACTTAATTTGATAAATTCCTCTCCACCATGGAAGAAGGATGAATACATGATTGCTGTGGAACAGTTTACATTCAATAGAGGGATAAAAAAGCAAGTGATGTCTCCAGGAATAGTTTGCTTCAAATATCTGAGAAAAAAGATTAGTTAAGAACCAGAGGGAAAAAAAACCCTTGATATCAACAAACAAAAGGTGGAAAATAGGTGAAAATAATATAAAATGCAGAACCAAATCTGTGTAGGTTAGAATCTTGTTTTCTTTCTTCACTGGTATTAGAGCTTTGAATTATTTATCAAACAAATTTCCAGGCTGTATATGTATATTTAATGTGAAAATTATCATCAGTTTACAGAGGCTTTTAGAATAGTGGGGGAGATCCCACCTTAGTTTCTGAAACTAATTTAGAGTAGTTGCCTGTCTTTACTTATTAAATCTGTTCTAATTTCTAAGGGTCCAATCCTGCTCCAGCCTGATTTTGCAGAGGCTCGATCCAAAGTTCATTGATGCCATGTATGCATAATGCCTCCAACAACAGACACACCATAGAGAGAGACTACAAAAAAAGCCTACATCCCATGCACACAATAGAACAATGTCCTAAGGTGGGTCTGTGGAGGAGGGAGCAGGACAGGCCAAGAGAGACTCAGAGGCTTGACCAGTGAGACTAGACTATGGAGAGCACAGGGGCAACAGTTCATGGAATAAGTTACAGAGAAGATCTAATTACTCCAGTCCACTAAGATCTCCTGAACAATGTTATGTTAGTTACCTGATGCGTTGGGGTATACAAACCCTGCACTGGGCTCGAAGGGACTAAAAGGCAATACAGGGCCCAAGCAGTTCCACATCTCAGCACCTGACTAACATGGATTATCTGGACAAGTGCGTTAAAAGGAGCTCAGAACCCCTGGAAAGGGTGGTGGACAGGCTGCAGGAGAGAGGAATTCTTCTCCTGGAAGTCAGACAAAAGTCTGCGGCTGACAGAGCATAGAATGGGCAAGGCCCATAGGCAGAGCTTTTTCCAACCACCCTCTCCCCCATTTGGGAACCTGAAGGTCCTGCTCCTCTTTCTGTTAAGTGACTGACTGTTTGGACTGTGGGAGCAATGCCCCAAACAGAAAAGATATATAGCTAGAAAGTAGCCCAGGGCAGCAGACTTAGACTTGCTGCAGAGAAGACCCTGCCAGTGTTGCTGCCCACAGGCCCCTGGACTGCAACCTGGTGGAAAGGGAGGTTCCAGGTCCTCCTTGTACACTCCCCAGAAGTGCATCTGGAGCTGAAGATCCTTTGCTTAAGGTCAGAAACAGGCATCTCTGCTGCCATGACAGAGAGGCAAGAGAAGTTAGGTGTACTAATCAGTAGGCTGCCTGGTTCTCCAAACCCCCATCACACCTGGGCTAGACTAGACAAAATATCACTGTTTAATTAATGTTATTGCATAGGGATTGGCCACACTTGCTAGTGCAACATACTTTGGGCAAACCTTTCAACTAGCCTATTAGTAAAAAGAGCTCATTTTGCTTCTGTTGTACATGTAATCTGGACATGGTTGGTAATTTAGAATCCTAAATGAGTAACCAGATTTTCAAAGGTGCTCAGCACCAACAATTCCCAGTCTCTAAGGCCAAAGGCTGAATTTTTCAAAGCAGTCTAGGAAATCTAGACACTTACTTGCCATGAATTTCAATGGAAGATGTTTGACCAAATCCCCAAGCCACTTTCAAAATCTTAGCCAATGTTCAAAACTGGTTTCCTAAATTAGGCCGCCGTCAGATCGATTTCTCTGGATTGACTGAGCGGTCAATGAAGACCCGCTCAGTCAATCCAGAAATCAACATACTAAGGCCACAAGTGGCGTAGCACTGTGTCGATGGGAACACGGTTTCCATTGGCGCAGTGCAGTGAAGACGGCACGCAGAAGAGGAACCCAGAAGTCAATGGGAGTTATGCAAGTTTTTTGCGTAGCTTGCGTAACTCCCATCGACTGCCATGGAGGTAAGTGTAGACAGGGTCTTAGAGTCATATTCCAACACCTAAAGAGAAGCTTTGGTTTGATTTTCAAAGGTGCCTTGACAATCAGGCCCTGACTTCTATTTTAACATCTAAATACGGAGGTGGGAGTCTAACTTTAGGCACCCATGTTTAAACATTTGGACATACTCTTAAAAAGCCAGCACCGTGTCTTCTGATTAAGTAAATGGGAATTTTGCTATTGTCTTCAATAGGAGCTTTGTAGCTCAATCCTCACTACAGTCTGCTAACATCAAAACTGAAAGTAGGTGATCATTGGCAAAGCTATACACGATACTGTGATTATCATAATCTGGCTTTCATGTCCAGCCAGAAAGTCAGAAAAAAAGTTATTGGAATCCACTAAAGGAATTAAATGATTTTCTGGTTCTGAATGTTAGTATATTTTGTGTTACTCCTGGCAGCTCCCAAGATGAAGAGAAAATTACCAAGGGCATAAAGTTCACGTCAAGCTTGCTCTTGCAGCTATATTGCTAAAGAGAAAGTATTGCAGTATAACTAGATGTTAAAAGTCCTGCTCTGTGCACTAACTGGCTGCAGAATGGATAAATTATGGTTTCTGTGCTGGCTGGTAGGGATGGGATGCAAGGACCCTTTCTCCCACAAGCATTCCTGCCCAGCACTGAGTCATGAGACTGCTGTCTGTGCTTGAAGAAGAGGCCAACCAAGGCACTACACTGCAGATAGGGCACAGTTCCCACCCCTTTTACAACAGCAAATGCCTGCAGAGTGCACTGACTACCCCTTTTTAGAGCTGTGGCAAATGTTGCTGCACAGAACACTTCCCCCAGCACCAAGGAGTCACTGTGCTTCATGTAACATAATCTGTCCTTTCAAAGCCTTTATGTAATGACAGCTCTTTCCTCCTTCCCAGTCCTCTCCACTACCTGGTTTCCAACAGCCATAATTTAGCCCACACAGTTGTCTATTAACAGTTTTAACTCTAACAGCAATAGATAGGCTAAGGCAGATATTTCTGCCAATAGTTTTGGTTTGTGTGTGCTTCATTGTTTCTGCACAAATTGATAAATCTGCTTTAAATTCTTCAGAGATCCAAAATGATCTGCTTATCTTATCCATATCAGATAAGGAGGATCAGAAATGTATATTAACAATAACGAATTTGCCCTGTAGGATAGTGTCTTCTAATCCTTCAGTGTGCTAGGTTTCTCCTAATTATAAACCACTGAGACCTTTCAGCAGCCCTAAAATGAATCACTAGATTCTCTCCTACATTAATTGACACACATATTATCACTAATTGGTTAGTCTCCCTTTAATCAATCTCAATGTATCAATACAACCTACAAATATAATTTCCATTTCAAATTGCAAATAAGTCACTAAACTGGAAGCCCATTAACTATTTGTTTTTAAATATTCATTTGATGGTTGTGACGTTCTAAAATTTTAGCCCATGGTAAAGTTCTTTGCATAGTAAATGTGGATGAGTGGATGGTTAAAGATTGAAATCATTTTCATAGGGTGCTGATGCCTACATTTTGTTTTCAAAATAGAGATTGGTTAATGTTTAATATTGGGTATTTTATACCTAATCGCTGTGTACAAGCATTCCAATCCAAAGCAAGCAATACATAAAAGTTCACATGGGATGTTTGGATTTTTGGTATTTGGGATTTACTGAATCTCAAGTCCAAGTACACATGAACTACTGGAGCACTGGACAAATCCTGCAAAGCATTTTTCTCTGGATCTTTGGGGATACCACTAAGCTAAAATTCTGTTGCAGGTGCTTAGCTGTTGTGCATCTGAGTGAATTCACCTCCGTTGTTCATGTCCCTGATTTCTGACCTATGCAAGTGCCTGTCCTGTTTGATTGGGTCACAAATACCAGCAGAGAGCAAAAACAAACAAATACAGTATCCAGGGAAAATTGGCACCCCATGCCTTTCTTCTGCTCTTATCCCATCTCACCTCCCCCTTCCCCCAATCAAAACAAAAAAACTGAAGAAAAGAGTCAGGTGAGACTTAAAATATAAAATTATTTGCATTTAGTCAATTTCACTAAAAATCTGACTTGACAATGTCCTTTAGTTGACGAGTAATCGCCTCCCCAAAGTATGTGTCAGGTTGAAGTAATTCAAATAGCATTCCAGGCACGCACCTCCCCAGTCCCTCACATTCCTCATCTTGAACTGTCTCAGTGATTTTTTCCCCACTTGTCCTGACTAGAAGAAGAGGTACTTTGTTTAGTACTAGATTTATTAGTACTTATTAGCTTCCTAGCATTATACAGAGAAAGACTGTTGAAGCTTCACAGTTTGGAGGCACTTTGAACAACACTATGGAGGAAATAGAGTCCCAGTATTAATTTGCACAGGCAGTCATCTTGTTATGAAGAGAATCTGATATATCAATGCACTTGTTTGCTAGGACTCTTAGCAAATCTGAAGACATATAGAGTAGATTCTTTGCAAAATGTTAGGCAATCTGGACTCAGAACACCAGTCAGGAGACTGAAACACATCCAGGTAAAGGGACTTCTCATCCTGTCTGAAAACAGAAGAGAGTGGATGGAATTAGAGGTAAGATGGAAATGACCTTTCAGACAATCATACCAAAATCATCCAGTTTGCTATAAAAGTTTTGTTCTTCAAAAAATCAGTACCTACAACCAGGGTTACTAGAAATGATAGGGAACATAGAGGGAGTCAGCAAAGTAAACGCTCTCTTTGCTGTAAACAGGCCCCAAGAGATTTCAGCCTCATCCTAAACCTAAGCCATTAAATGCTTTCTTAAAATAAAATCTTTTCAGGTGGATAGTTTGAAAGCTTTGGAAGTAAAAGTCAGAAAAGGGGATTATCTGGCTCATTAGACCAGAACATACTTACTTGAGTGTACTGTTCTGTATTGGGATTACAAAATATTTCTAAATGTCCATGGAGAGAGCACCAATAAAAGATGATTATATTTGAACTCTCAGTTGCCCAAAGAGTATTTACATTGTTAATGAGGATGGTAGTTTGAATTTCTCTTGAGATCCATTGGAAGGAGACTATTGCCATATTCAGATGATAGGGCAACTGGAGTAGTCAGATGAACTGCTAGGATTCAGTCCATAAACAATGTTTCACCTTTTAAAAGCTCTGGGGAATTGTGGTAAACAGAAAGATGCTCTGCTTTTTCCACTGAGAAAACTGCTATATATTCAGTAACAATGACATTGAACATCCCTTGGGACAAGAGGAAAAAATATTGGAAATGTATTCATAGAATAAAAACATAAGAACGTAAGAATGGTGATTTTGGGTCAGACCATAATCCATCTAGCTCAGTATCCTGTCTTCCAACAGTGGTCAGTTCCAGGTGCTTCAGAGGGAATGAATAAAACTCGTAATCATCAAGTGATCCATCTCGTCAGCCATTCCCAGTCTCTGGCAAACAGCAATCCCTGCCTATCCTGGCTAATAGCCATTGATGGACCTATCCTCCATGAACTTATCTAGTTCTTTTTGAACCCTGTTATAGCCTTTGCCTTCACAACATCCTCTGGCAAGGAGTTCCACAGGTTGACCATGCACTGTGTGAAGAAATACTTCCTTTTGTTTATTTTAAACCTGCTGCCTAATAATTTAATTTGGTGGCCCCTAATTCTTGTGCTATGAGGAGTAAATAACACTTCCTTATTTACTTTGGCCACATGATTTTATAGACCTCTATCATGTCCCCCTCCAGTCATCTCTTTTCCAAGCAGAAAAGTCCAAGATCTTAGAAATCATGTGTCAGTGGTTATCTAGACCTTATGGAGTCCACATTAGTGGTTTTTATAAATGGTTCATAACTAAAAACTTCCCAAAATCTGTGACTGGTCAGATGTAGTGTCTTGTTTTGGGTCCATTAGTAGTATCTTTATTGCCAGCTTTTGAATGGAATAGTTGTATTATAGGGAGAATTCATGCTTACTGCATTTGCTAGAGAGGAGTTCTCAAAAAGATTGAAGTGGGAAGCTGACAATTTCACTGAAAACATAGAAGCGTCTTGTGTAATGAAAAGTAAAAATATTGTTATTGCTTCAGCCAAAATCCTTTCCTCCTTTCCACCTAGTTTTCTGATATTTCCAAAAATAGATGTACCAAATATACATTTTTGGAGTGAGTGTCCTTAAAAAGTTTTTTGTAAAGATGAAAATGATCAGATATTTCAATATAAAAAAGCTAGAACTACTGTTCCTATTTTGCAAGTGCCCATACTTGCAAACTCCCTGGACATTTCATGAACATATGCTGATAGGCATTCAGACAGTAATAATTTACCTGGAGGTGAAAAAATCTTACCAGTCCTTTGTGGATAACTAGCCTGATCATGATAATGGATTTTTTTTCGTACATAAAGGATCACGTGTGTCAACAATTCACAAAAATGATAACTATGCCCTTTAGAGAACTTGGAAAAGATATAAAAGGAAGGTAAATAATGTCCAGAAACTGGATGTTTGAACTTTCTTTACTCAGTCTTAAGAGAAAAGGCTGCAATGCCTTTTCCACATAAGAAGTCTCAATAATGTTATTCATATTTATGGACCAGAATCTGCCCCATCCTATGGCCCCTTTACACCCCTGCAGCAGGACAAAGAACCAACAAAGCTGCTTTAAATGGGCAACAGAAGAGTGTCCTCTTTAAGAGACTCCCCAGCTTTGCAGGCTATACAATACCATCTTCTGGCCCTTCCTGGCATGGGGGCATGTTAGGAGAGGAAGGGGATATAGCTAGACTATGCTGTGCACTAGTGATATGCAGACAGCATAACAAGTCCTATCTAGAGGTTCATTACAAGCCAGTACAAATTAGGCTACATCTTCATCTGATTCCCAGCTTGAGTAGACTTGCCCTGTGCTAACGCTCATCAAGCTAGTGCACTAAAAATAGTAGGGTAGCTGCAGTTGCAAGGCCACACAGCAAGTCAGTGGAAATGCCAGAACATGAGCAGGTTAGACAAACACCTGTCAGGGATGGTCTAGATATTACTTAGTCCTGCCATGAGTACAGGGGACTGGACTAGATGACCTCTCAAGGTCCCTTCCAGCCCTATGATTCCATGAGCCCAGCTCTTATGACTCCTGGCTCTGGGATCTTACCCCTGAGTCATGCATCAGTACATTAGCCATAGCAAACACCAAACAAAATCAATGAATGGAAGTAAAGAGCACATTTGCAGGGTTATCTATCTGTCTAAACATCTTCCGCCTACCTCAAGTATTTCCAAGAGTTCTATAACCTGGGTGCCCATGAGCCAAATGTGTGGCAGTAATATAACTTTCATTAGTCATTTCATTGTGAGAGAAATCAGCTCAGATATCTGTAGCTCTTCTGAACAAATAGGTTGTGAGGCTTATTAATCAAGATGTACCCCATTGTTCAGCACCTTTCTGTTTGATATTTCCCAGGAAACACAAGAGTAGACTCTCTCCAAAAGTCTTTTTTTTTTTTAATGAGAAGATGAAAGCCCATTCTCTTTCTCTATTTATATTTTCATAACCTTTGCATTAATACTGTACTGTACTTTAAAATTGAATAGAAAAGGCAGCTTTTATTGTGTTTATAACATGAAAATGAGAAGCAGAACATTCTTCTTTAAAAGAAAATTCTGCAACAATGCTGATATATGGGCCTTATGCATAAGTTTGTGTGTTTGAGTGTTTGATTTGGTCTTTTTGTGAACATTTTGTTCTGAACATAAAAATTTAATTAATCCTTTTCCTCAGAAACAAGACTTGAATAAAAAACTGAAAAAGAAAAGCATGTTTATTTTTTATTTCTTCATGGATTTTACCCCTGCTGCTACTGAGATGCATCTGATTATCAATGTAATTTCCTACTACATCCCATAAGTGTGAAATATGAACCTCAATCCCCAATGAACACATTATTTTGCAATTTTCAGGGAAGAGGAATTTAAAATATGGGGGGGAGGGGGGGAGATTTTCAGCTGGAATAAATCAGCAGAGCTCCAGTGAAATCAATAAATCTGTCCCAATGTATGCCAGCTGAAGAACTGGACCATTAAGTCTTTGATTGTTCTGCAGTATTTTGCAACTAATGAAAAGAAGTACAAAAAACAAAAATACTGTTCTCTTTCTGGTAAAAGTTTACCTTAATAGGAAAGACACTGAGGGAATGAAAATATTAACTGCTTAATAAAGCAAAATTCTCCACAATTAACATTGTTTATTAGCTGGTCTTTGTCATTAGTTGTAGTTTGGATAGTAATACAATCTTGTTTCTTCTTTCATTAATCCAGTCAGTGGAAATTATGGCCAAGTAAGAATTTCAGTATTGAAATCTTAGGGTCTCTTTTATACCACACTCCAAGTTTTCCATTTTGATCACTCTAGACCCTAATGGAGAGCCAGGAAAAAACCTGGTACAAACAATGTTTACAGCTGAGCTCTGAGAAATGTTGTGATGTGCCCTGGTAATAACGCTGCACTGAGATCAGTTTGGTGGAAGTCTCACTTAAAAACCTATTTTGACAAACCAATCAAAAATCAGTGGAAATCACTGGGCAAACTCCAAAATGAAAAGATTCATTGATGGAGATAAGTCCTTCAGCCCATATTGTTAATCAGTTTTATTCTAGCAATGTTAAAAACAAAAACAAAAAAACCTCCTGTGTTTAAAAATATCAAGACATGGGGTGAGAGCAGCACCAGGCACACACGGAGTGGTAGGAGGCCAGAGGTCATTTTACACCACCTTTCCTTTCATCCCACTCAGAGTACTGGGGACTGCCATGGGATGAAACATTCCAAGACTCAGATTGAGCTACCTCAGGAATGGTCTACCATGCATTCATTGGTAACAGCTCCCAAACAGCTCCTCCCTATGCAGGACCCTTGAAGTATATCAGAGTCCACTTCACCCCCAAGAGGGACCTAGGCCAGATATAGGTCTCGGCCCGGGAGATGCTAGGGGAATTCCCAGTGCTGCCTTTAAGGACGCTTCAAACCCCATTTACATAACAGTGCAAAGAAGACTTGGGAGGTGCTGAGGACCTGGGCCTTTGTTATCAATGGACATTAAAAGAACACTTACTTCTCTGTTTTAAAATATCAGGCTTTCTTTACCAGAAGACTAAAATACCTGGGGGGAAGCATGTGGATTATATGCCATTAGGTTTTCCTCATGTATCTCCACTGGGTGCAACAGTTTTTAAAATGGAATTTCTGTGTGATACATGATGCCTCTTGCTTTAACAATGAAAGCCGATGAGGACTGAGTCCACTTCCTTCAACTAGTGAGTTTACTTGAGAGTCAGTTTGATTTTATTTTTGATTAATCAATGTTGTTTCATAATAGAAAATACGGCAATGATATGTTGTAATAGTGTTCCATTAGAATGAGGGAACACTGAATAAAATGTCTACGTTGAAATGATTGTTTACTATTTTAGTGCAAATAAATTAGCAGCTTGATGACAACTGAAAACCAAAGGACTGACTGTTAACTCTTTCCTGTTTTCCCTCCATGACTAATCAGATGCATCCTAGGAGTGACTGAGATAGGATGATACACAGCTACTGTGTAGCAGTGCCATGTGGCAGTGCTGGCAGCATTCTGGTGGCATTGGGTACATAAATAGGGCTTCTGATTGTTGGTTTTAACACCAATAAAACAAATCCAAAAAGAATAAATCAGTGTTTATCCAATAAACTAAGGTGGTACTGGTACTTTAACTGGTCCATGAGATCCTGCTGGTGTACACTAAAGGTTCCCTAGTATGTTTTAACATAGTGCTCTTTGAAGCAGTACTATGTTAATCTGTACTAGGCATCATTACAAAGAGATTACTCATTACACTATATACTGTATGTACTTCTATATATACTACTGTAATGAGTAATGTATACAATATAAACAGAGAATGCCCCCAAAACAGCAATTTTTGGACATCTACATAAAACTCAGATTGCTAAAATAAATCCTGAAAAATGAATATAATAACCTCCTCCCCCAAATAGAAGCCCTATACATCAACAAACAGTCAATTGTTTCAGGATGAAAAGTATATCCAACTTTCCAACCAGTTGTGAAAGATTTAGGGTGAGATTTTCAGAAGTGCTAAATATTAGCTTAGCTCTGCTCCCCCTGATGTCAATGGGAACAGCATTAGACTAACCCTGAGTGCTTTTGAAAATTATCCCCTGAGATTGCAAAAATGTGTTATTTCTTTGAGGGATATGAAATGAGTAAGCAGAGACTCAGGATATTCTTTCCTAGTGTGATTTTTGTTTTACACTATACACACAGCTCATGTTGTTTTGAACCTGGATGGATAAAATAATAAAAAAAAAATCTGAAGCAGGAACAAAACTTTGACAGATGCAGCAATGCTTTCAGAACTCCACCAAACTAGCTCTATCCAGGTAGACATTTTTCAGTGTCTCTGAACTCCTCTACAAATATTAATGGAACACTACCACTGGTGTATGAGTGACTCTTACTGAGTTTAGGCCAATGAGCCAGTCATTGTTGGGAGAGGCAGATTGAACTTCATTGGAATGAGTGGAGTTAGTCCTACTTATGTCAGGAGTGAGCTGTTTGCTGGTGTTGGGAATTAAGTTCTCCCTCTGTGTCTAACTGCTCCATAGGGCAAAACAAAGCTATTAAAATTCAGTCACTCTCCCTCTTAAATGCAAGGGCTCAAGTGTGGTGCTTCCTTGCTATCAGCAGTTGTCATCTATAGTTCACAGTTATGTAGATTGATCAAAGTAAGTTGTCAGGGAGAAAAGTGTATCTGTGGTGGCTGTTAATTCTTTCGGATCTCATATCAGATATTAATTTCCATAATATTAATGGGTTTATCACTTTTAGGCCTGCTACAGGTTTTACAGTAAATGTAAAATGCATTATTATTGAGGCAAATCCTGATGTCTCTCAGACTTTAACGGGAGCTTTGCCTAAGTAAGAACTTTCCTATTTATTTTTATTTATTCATTGTTTGAACAAACATTTTTTTTTCTTTTCCACTAGCCATAATCCATGTTCATCTGATTGGCTAGTGCTCATCCAAAGTCTAAAGACCAGCTGGTGAGTGGTTCACATTAGTCCCTCCCAAGGTTTACACAAGCAGAGTAGACATTATGAGAATAATATTTTACAGTAACAATCCGTTTGTTTCTATTGCTAGTGGTAGAATATTTAGGAGTATTTACAAGATGCTCTTCCTATTTCACTGCAGCTAAGCAACTGGCAGTCAGTTGGCTGTTGTCCATTCAGTATTGAAAG
Organism: Emydura macquarii macquarii; assembly: GCF_026122565.2. Lineage (NCBI taxonomy): Eukaryota > Metazoa > Chordata > Testudines > Chelidae > Emydura > Emydura macquarii. The sequence goes on along the minus strand of NW_027133181.1, from coordinate 1,896,164 downwards.
ACCAACTGCCACTCTCTCTATTTTATCTCTTCTTGGTTTAAGGTTTGCTAGCTGTGTGATATGGGCTCTTTCTTTGTTTTGCTTTATTTTATTTATGTTAGTGAATTTAGTAACAGCCAAGTAGCTCAGTATTGGCTCCTTGAATGCCCATCAGCCAAACAATCTTTATAATGCCATTAGAAAATGAGTTTATTAGCAGAAGAGGCTCTGTACAGCAGAAGATAGGGAAGGTAAATGAGTTTGGAGAAAATAAGCACCTTCCCTCCTGAGCCCTCTCTCATCTCTAGATTAAAAAATAACCAAACTTTTCTGAAATGCTTGGATAAATGTTTTATCCCTGCTGATTGTTTCCAATCACAACCAGAAGTGATGATTATACAAAAAGGCTTTGTTCTGTATTTCTGCCTAATTCATGAGGCAAAGGGCTTATTTTCATGTACTTTTAGTGAAGATGCTACTACACCTAAGGGAGAGCTTCTCCCATCAGCGTAGTTAATTCAATTCTGCTTACAGGGACAACTACATTGATGGGAGAAGCTCTCCCATCGACATACTGCTGTTTACACAAGGGATTATGCTGGTATAACTACATCGCTGGGGGGAAGAAAAGGGGGGGGGGGGGGCTTTTTCACACCTGAGTGAGAGTGACCTATACTGACATAGGTCTGTAGGGTGGACCTGGCCAAAGTGCTGGAAACCTTGTAAGAAAACTGGTTATCATGAGATTTCCATCTCAGTTTTGCAGGCACAATATTTTGATAATTCAGATACACATCTAGAGGCAGATCCTCAGCTGGAGTAAATTGCCATAGAGGGAGCTATGACAATTTACAGTAGCTGAAGATCTGCCCTCTGAACTTTGGATGATTATCCAAACAACTCTTGAACTTAGAATAATTTGTTGTTTGTCCACACTGGCTATGTGTAGCAACAGCTCTTACAGTGTGAGTTACTGCCAAGAAGAATAATGTTTGATTCTAGTTTGATAGCTGTCTGGCCTTCAGGCAGATGTAGGCTACCATAAACAGGGCCTGTGGTGAACTCACTCACCTTTGGCAAGCTTCTGCTTTTTAATGCTGCAAAATTCTTTGGTTTTGTTATTTCAGTTGAAGAGAGAGGCTTGTGATCATAAAAAAAGAATCTTTTATCTTAATCAGAGATCCCTTATTAATAAATATGCAGATTTTCTGCCTCCTAGTAATACTGCTTATGATTTTGATATTTGCTGAGAATAACAAAGTTATGTCATTGGTTCATAAAACACCACAAAACTAGACCTGGGTTGTGTTAATATCACCAGAGTCATTGCTCATACATCCTAAATTGTGGATTTTCTACATTGGCCATGTGTGGGATGAGGTCATTTTCCTAATATTGATGTTTGCCACTAACCCTCCTATGCATCATCTTGCAGGTGACAGCTCATATAATTGAAACTGATGTAAGTCTTGTAACTACCTACTCATCTAGTGTGTATATATATATATATATATATATATTTGGAAATTTACTTGAATAAAATCTGTTAAATAAAACTAATGATCTTAAATGAGTCCCATACGGTAGCATCACACTCAATATGACTGATTCCTGGAAAAAAATATTATAATTTGAGTAAATTGTTGCCTCTAATACTCAGGTAAAGGCACCCAAACAGCTGAAATTCAGTAAAAATGACAAATTATTTTTTGATAACCTGTGATGGAGAGGTTAAATTTGGGATATTTCTGTATTTTAGAGGCCCACAAAAAATGACTGAACCATATTTCAGGACTGTAGCTTAACAGAACCATGGGAATTGATTATATCCGTGACTCAGCATGTGACTAAATATCTGCATTATACGTGATACATACACGGTAAAAATCTTACTTGAGTGTGTAGAAGAAATATAGAAACTTTTTAGTTGTATCTGAGGGGAATTAAATTTTATCTCAGGTTGGCTAGCAATTCAAATAGGAAACAAAGGGCTGTCATGAGATGAAAGACAAAAAAAGAGATGTTGTTCACAGCCACAGCAGGGGTATAACTATAGTGTAGGAAGTTGCCAGATGACACCTAAGTGCTGTATAGCTCTGTATTCACCCCAAACCCTTTTGATATGAGCAAATAAACTTTCATCTCACTGGGAAGGAGCTACCTGCAGTTTGAGTATGAGGTCATTATTAAAAATGTGAGCTGTCTAAGAGAATAAAGCTATTTGGTTAGACAGCTGACATTGTTTCTCAGTGTTAATGAGGAGGCTTGATACCCTGAACTTCAAAGACTATTCAAAACATAAACACGAGGACACAAGCCAAATTAGAGGGGGGAAGAAGAAAAGAGAGAGGATGTGTCACACTATACAAGAAGATGGGCTACAGAAGTCCATCAGCTGGCTGCTGGGAGAACAGCTATTGTATGCAAACCTAGCACAGATGTAAGATTATTTTTAAGGCCAGATTCTGGTCCTTATTTTGGCTTTTATATGCTGCCATACAGGGGCTGTGGTGGCTCTGAAAAGAATTCTCACAGCATAGAAGCAGTGTAGACTGGGATAATGCAGCACTACACTGTCCTTCCAGCAGCCTCCAGCATAAGAGCATGCAAGGGGCTGGTCTAGGGGCAAGAGATTACATGCCAGGGTGAGAGGGACAGTGGCCATTGTGTCTTACACTACAGCCATCCAGTACTGCGGAAAATGATATGAAACAGGCAAAATCCAGGAGATTTAAAGCCACTTTTGCTACCTCCTAAGGGGAACAATCATGGAATGTAGACCTGCAAGTATACGATTTATTCTGCCTAATAAGACTTGGCCTAGACTTGGACTAGTTATGTTGTTTTGTACTTAACATCTGTGTTCCTTAACTTTCTAGTAGGAGAGAAGTCCTGCACGTCCAGAAGTCCAGTTTATTTCTCTCAAGAAAAATAAACCAAAGCTACTTTGCCCCATGTATCCAAAGAATGCCACTTCTTCCTCCACAGCTTTTCCAATGTGTGACTTTTTTTTTCCTGTCAAGACAACCAAATCTTCCTTCCAGGCTCCCATCATCTCCCATCTCATTTCCTGTAACTTCCTCTAATCTGTCTTCCCTGACTTGATGTACACATCCCACTCTAATCCATTCAAAATACACCTGTTAAGGTCATCTTCTTAGACCATCAATATGATCATGTCCCCCACTCTCAGACTGGCTCCCCATTCTTCACCACATGATATTTAAACTTCTTGTCCTCACCTCCATAACTATGCTCCTCCCAGTTTATCTGATTCAGATGTAGTCTGTTATCATGTCACCCCTCAAAATACTCAATTATGATGCCAGTCTTGAAGCCTGGCCTTTGACCTTTTCTCCCAAAAATGGTTCCATGCTTTCTCTCATGCTGCCCAGAGCTTTGGGAAGATAATAATAGATTGGGCCGCCACTTTCTCTTAGCCAATCAATCAAATTTCTAATCTCAGTTTCTATAACAACATAGTGGGTTCTGTTCCCTTCTGCTAGATTTGCATATTTCTTTGTTTCCGGTAGTACAGTATGTCTGTCACAATGATTTTTTGAAAACTTCATGGATGAATGATGGCCGAAAATTGATAAAATGCTTGATATTATCACAATATGTGACTCATGCATGTTTTCTTTTAACCAAATGTAATGCCCTTTACATGATGTAACCTGATTCTCTCTCCATTCAACCCACATACACTTGCCCTTTGGCAGGGGCTCCTCAAAGAGCTACGCCATACCTAGTAAGGTGTTCCTATCCTCCTCCTACCTAATGTGCTGTGAACATCGCTTGCAGTGTTTTTTAAAAGATTCTCTCATCAGCACTGTGTGGACTATGGGTGCTGGAGAAGAGAGCTGTAGGAGTATTGTGGCATGGCCTGTGACTCTCATCAGGTCTTTAATAGGTATTTTATCAATTTACATAACAATATAATTACAATGTTATATATAACATCAGAAGAAAAATATGAGTTCACACAGGGACAAAATAAGTATAACATTAATTTTAAATTGCTCCACCTAATGTAACAAAAATTGTCAAATGATCATTTCTCATTCAGGTTAATGGAATAATCCAAATATGGAATATAAAGGAAAAGCCATTTTTAAGGTGTGAATTTCCAAAGCATGTTGTTAGAGCTGTCTGAACACTGAAAAATCAACAAACAAAAACCAACCCAAACAAACAAAAAACCCCTATTGGCTAAAAATTGTGACATTTCAAATTTGTTTCCATTTTTTGCAGGGTTTAGAATGGACCCATTTTTAATTTCATCAGTCTTTTTGTGGATTTTTTAAATCAAAACTTTTACTGAAAATGTTATCAAAATCAATATTTACATTTTTCCTTTACTGAAAACTGAGCTTCAAAATACATTTTTAATAATACATTTTCCAAGAAAATGTTTGTTTTTTAATAGAAGCTAATTTTTTTGAAATAAACATTTTTTGCTCTAAAAATTTAAATCAGCTCTAATGTTAGGACTTTTGCAGAAAAGTGAATACACATCTGATCTCTCTCTTAATCATAGCTGATGAATACCTTGTCTGTTTACTTCCAACTTGCAGAATTTCAGTTGGATTTATTTAGTTCTGGCCAAGTTAACTACACTCTCTATAATGGTATAAACTACAGATTATTTGTGCCAGAATTCTCATTTAAAATTAAATATATTGTGTACCACATTTTTCTTAGATAATTTACCCAAACAAGGATGTTTTCAGTACATTTTTGTAATTGTACCTAGTCTTACACCTTACCCAAAGAAGTCCCAGAATTATATAGTCCAGTTTACCAGAAATGCAGGCAGTATGCAAAGCATTTATGGAAAAAAGTAGTGTGCCAAAAACTCTTCAGGTGACCAAAATTAACTTGTGCAGTTGACCAGTTAAACCATGGCTGTACCTACTTCTATTAAATATATAAAACACTGAAGTGGTCACATTTTCCAGTTAGGCAGACAATTGCATGCACACACGTGTACCTAATTTACTGACCCCAAGAAAACATGAGGGGTGAAATCCTGGCTTCAGTGAACTCAATAGCAAAACTCTCATTGATTCTACTGGGCCAAAATTTCATCCCCAATGTGTACAAATCATGCACATGTGGTCTTACCTTTGTCTTTGGAAATGTGGCTTTGCTTGAATTATTTCATTACTAGAATTTCTATATAGCTCATCACCACAGTATCCAGACTCTCTCATATATAAATATATGCATGTATCATCACAACAGCCCCTGTGGAATAAGACAGAGGGACTTGTACAACATCACACAGAAAAAACTGTAGCCATGCTAGAACAGAACTCAGCTTTCCTAACTTCCAGTCCAGCACCTTAGCCACCAAACCATCTTTTATCTGTGTAGTCAGCTTTTTTCCAATTATCCATGTCTTTGGGAGTAAGAGTTTTGGACATGTAAGTATGTGAGCACATCCTCTCAGTATCCATGGTAGTGATCCCTCTTCACGTGTATATTAAAGAAGAATCATGGATTCCCTCCCCACCCTGGGATTTTTTCCATATCTTTGTTGGAACCATGGTGAAGAGAGCATTAGTCTTTGCTGTATGCTACAAGAACAATAACCCTGAGGCCCTGCATTGCAACTATAGTTTTTCTAACTGGACAAGGAAGATTGAATGGTACCATCAATAATATCTCTTAAGTGGCCAGAGGGATTGCCATTCAATGATGCATGGTAATTCCTTACCCCACTCCCCACTAGGACTGAGCATGTTTCCTCTAAAGCATTCTCAGCCCCTGCGGGCCAGATAATGCAAGGCACAGCTGTTAATACTAGCCTTTCTATATGTGTTTCAAGCATCCTATTGAATCATATAGCAGGAACAGAATTCTCTATGGAATGCTCTGTAGAATTGTTGAAAATGAAATTTCCCGCTCACTTCAGCAGCTCCACATGTCCTGACTGCAAACTGCTCCCTATCCCTTGCCATGTCAGCTTGACAGTCATCAGGATTGGACAATCTTGTGCAGAACCCTTCCATGTTTGAGTAAGAGGCCAATGCCCCCTTTATGCCTATGCAAAACAAGATCAGAATATACAAAGATAAATAGCAGTGTAATATGACACATATGTAGCACTTCAGTATGCCTAACATAGATGAAAGTTTCATATTACAACTGTGGACCTGATTCTGACCTCATTTACCTGAGTGTAAAGCCAATGTGAGACCATAATAAATACCTTGATAGCTGCATTCAAATCTGGTGAGGTGGGAAGGGGCAGAGAGAGCTATTCTGAAGACCCAGCATAGTGTATATGGCACAGAGTTTGCATAAAATACATACCCGTTGAGGATTCCTCTCTCATCCTAATCTATGTGAGACTAAGAGATAAGGGACCCCACATAATTTGAAACTGTAGAGACAAGACGACTGCCTTAGTTAAATCCCAAATCATGGAACAAATCGCAGGAAAACAACTACCTTGTGTTATCCGATGAACAACTCAATGCCAGATGGCAAAGAGCTCCCTGTTATGTAACAGTAAATCCCAACAACTGGGTCAACGTTATATTTGACATTACAGACACTCTGTTAATATGGGTTTAAGTCTGAAACTAAAAAATGGAGAAAAACAGGTTTCCTTCCAGAGAAAGGGGTAAGACAACCATTTCCCATGCAAATGGAGAAGGGAGAGAGCAGGGACATCAGAATTTGCAGGAGAAATTGGAGACTGGGGGGAAGGAGAGGAGAGGATATGGATTAACATGGTTTCAGGTCACTGGAGGACACCAGGAATGAGCCCCAGGTGATCTTCCTGGATCTGGCCACCAGGACAATGAACTTAGTAGAAAACAAGGAACTGCAAAAAAACATGGGGTTAGCCATCTCTACAGGGAACAAAGAAACCAACACTTTGATCCTGGGACGGCTGGATCTTAGCTGGAACAGGCCCAGTCATGTTGGGGAAGTTGCTGTAAGTAAGCAAACTACCTTGAACAAGAACTGCAGTTTGTTAAGCTAAGAAACAGACAGAAAGTGTGCTTTTACTTTTGTTTGCTTGTAATCATTGTTGTCACTATTTCTTGGCTCAGTATCACTTAAATGGTTATTAATACATTTATTCTTGCGTTTATCTCAGGGCTATGTATTAAAGTGGAGCTGAACTAACAGGCTGTTGTGTGTACTGTGTCTTTCAAGGCAGCAAACATGGTCTTGTCCCTGTGAGTGACCAGTGAGAGGGACTGGATGCTGCAGGGAGACGGTTTTGGGGAACTTAGGACCAGAAGGGTTGTTGGGGTCACCCTGCAAGGAGTAACTAGGCTGATCGAAGGGACTCTTGTGCTGTAAACAGGCTGCAGGTAACAAGGCTCTGAGCCAAAGCTGCACAGCACAGAGGCACCAGGGTCACAGAGCAGGCTGTGACAGAACTTCTTACTGATCTGGGTGAAACCCCAAGCATCACACCATGTACAACTCTTATTTAAAACAATTTTGAGAAAGAATGGCCTGCAGTCTACACTAAGAGTCTGAGGTCAGGCTACGAGCCCTGTATTTTTAAACACGGGAGGTGAATCTAATGACTGTTGTACAGAGGCAGCCCAGTTTTAATAAGACACAGCATCAACATGTTGCCCACCCATGTCATCCACCATTAAATATATCCATTAAAGATTCTAATTCTTACCATCCAGTCTGTGTGAAGTAAAGCCAATGGTGAGCTATATTTATTGAGCTTGCCCCGCATGACGTCACACACTGCCGGGGAAGAGAAAAGTCAGTGAATCAATATGTTAGTGCTAGTGCCCTAAAGGAAGTTCACAACCATTTCCCTTCCAATAGCACGTGTACAAATGGAAATGCACTTCAGTTTGCTTAAGAAGGATGAACACTTTTCATTCAGTATTTAAAATATTTAATGGTGGAATTTTAAAAAGGCCTAAGGGAGCCAGGCACTTTTCCCCCACTGACTATCCTTGGGACTTGTGCTTCTAAACCCCTTTGCCACTTTTGAAAGTCTCCCCCTAAATGTCCTTAAAAGGCTTCCTTAACCCACTTTAACCAACCATAGCTAAAGCATGATAGCGAGGGAGAGGGGGCTCAGCTATTGTAAGATTAATAAATAAAATAATAATTTAGGGTTTGGTTGTACTTAGTAGGTACAACCTTATGTTAGGGACGGTGCAGCCATTTTGTCCCAAGGGGAAACTATGAGTTTGTATGGGGCACGTCACCTGTGACATCCCTTTGTGGGGTACAGTTTATGTATCTCTTGTGCAGTACTGACTGGTACCTAAAAGTGTGGGGAAGAGAGCCATGGTCCCCCTTCCTCTCTCTGTCTGGGATCGGGGGAGGGGGGGTTACAGTGAGGTAAAGGATGATGCAACCTCTCTTCTGCTAAAAGAACCTGCAATCAGCCAACCAAGAAATGAGCGGTTTTAGCCAAGGAATGCATTGTCAAGGCAGGTGACAAATGTGCTTGTTTGGAAATCCCTTTTAGGGCAAGATTTCAAAATTTTCTGATTTAATTTTGTTTGTTTGTTTTATTTTCAGCTTTTGTTTTCCTCCTTCTCTTTTTTTTTCCTTCCCCCACTTCTTTTTTCAGGGGGAAATGTAGGAAGAGAGAGCAAAAGAGAAATAAAAAAATAAGGAGAACAAAAAAGAAGGAAAGGGTTAAAATAAAACCCAATTTTAACCCTCTCAAATGTATGTATTTATTTTTTAAATCAGAAAATTTAAAAAACAACACATTTTCTACACAAAAATTGTGTTTGTAAAAGGGCTATTTTTCATCAGAAAAGAGATTCAAGTGAAAATCTTTGACCACCCCTATTTAAAGGTCTCTCTGATCTCAGGGTGTTGTATGTATTAGACACTACCTCTAATTATAATCATGCTCCCAGACAGAGACAACATGGAATAGCTACATAACACATAATACTGTATTACTTCACACTAATGCATACTTGTCCTGCAGGTGATTTCTTTTTTTGGTGATATACCTCACTTCCCCCTTTTAGGCTTCCTAATTTCCTTTTGAGGTTTGAAACATGCCAGACTTCCCTTCATGCAGGTTTGATATCCAATGAAAAGCTATACAAATCTGTCTTGCCCATCACAAAGCTGCTTGCTTGTGATCAGCTTGCACATAATGTGGTGTGTAATAAATAATTTGTCTGAAGAACATCAGATCATCAAGCCTTAATTATGAGATTTGACCTCCTCAGAGAAAATGTATCTGCAAAAGAAGAAGGAGAAAAGGAGAGAAGAAAACAGGAGTCTAGTGTTTATGACATGTCTAAGATATGAAACAGGCACACAGGAATTACAGCATGTGCTACTGTTGGCCTGCCCTTCCCGATAAACCCCACGCAATACTTCTTCAAGCTGTAATATACTCATTGGAGCTATTAGTTATAAGAGCTTTGATAGCTTTGGAAACCAGACTTTTTATTCTTAAAGTAATTAAATAAAATCAGTAAAAATAATTTTTAAAGAGTTTTTTTGAAAGTGTCTTTAAAATACAACTTAATGTTCTGTGCAACAAAAATTGCAATCTGCAGTTGACAGAATGAATGTTTGTTCAAATAATGCCCAAGGATTTTCTTTAGCAGTATTCACAGCCTCTTTCATTTGCTTTTTGTGAACATTCATGTGAGCAAAACTTGTGAGCAAACATGTGAGCAAAAAATGTGTCATGAATATGTGATTGTGTTCAAAGCCGTCCTGCAGCCATCTTGAACATTTCTTGTGAGTTTGGTAGCCTCCCAGAGAGCAGAAACAATATCATGTGACGCTGGTGATCAATCACAAAACACAGACTGCAAATTTAAAATAGTGAATACTTAAAGCAAGACTACAAATAGTTGGAGTCCCTCCATAAATTGATATTCTAATATAAATATTCTAATATAAACATTCACTGAATAATTTTGAATTTTAATTTTTTTTTAAAAATTGAAGATCAGTGACTAAGGATACAATGATGGATTCCGTGACTTTCAGAGACCTCAGTAACATTTCCAAGGTGGCAGTCCAGAGCTGTCAGCCAGCAGGGGCTCTGGTGCTCCGAGTCACCAAGGGCGGCAGGGATCTTTCCGCAGCTCTCATTTGCTGCAGGTAATGTGGGGACCCAAAGATCTGAGCCACCAGCCCCAGAGCTCCCAGGCTGGGGGAACCAAACGCTCAGCTGCCACGGGCGGTGGCAGGATATGGAGCTCTCAGCCACCAGTAGCTCCACACTGCTGACCCTGGAATTCTGAGCTGCCATGGGCAGCCGGGGGACACTGGAGCTCTGAGCTCCTCTTGGCGATGGTGAGAGGGCCATAAGTTTCAAGTTACCGCAGTGGCGGATGCTGGGTGCCACTCCCTGCTCTGCAGAGGGGCTCAGGTTCTCATCTCTCCCCTTCAACTTGGACTAAAAACATCAAGAACATTTATTTTTATGTTATTTATGCCTAGGTCAGAATCAGGGAGCTTTATGATGTGTACAGCCCAGTTTCCTAAGTAAAGAGATTCATAAAAGTTTAGATAAGCTGAAGATATTTGTGGATGTTTACATAAAACAAAACAAACCTCTGAGCCATTTGAAATTCTCCCAATGCTAATTTTGGAAACATTTCTTTACAAGGACACAGATGTTGTATCCTTTATTAATGTCTCCCTGTCGCATCATTACAAATGACTCAGTTTCAAAATATTTTTGAAACTACCAGTCCAGCTACACTGTCCTCTTTCTCTTCTGACTTTATTTTTATTCTTTCTAGGGAAACATTCTGAAAATGAGAAACACTGTTGTATAGCCATCTACAACAGATTTCATTCCACCATTGGCAAAATGTGAAGCTGTTTACAGTACAAACTCTTGCTCGTAGCTAGCAATTTAATAGACTGTTAGTATCTCTTTCCTTTTGGGGAAGGGCTAGTGTTTTAATTCCCAGTACTTGGTATTTAGGTTCACAAATTCTTCTTCTTTTATTCTGAAAAGTGTTATAAGAGCTTCTTCGTGCAAACTAAAGGTCATAATGTCCCTGGCCCAAAGAGCATGAAGTGTACATCACAACAAAATGTGGTGGAAATGGAAATGGAGATAGAAGGTTGGTAGATTATATGGTTACTCAAGGAATGGCATTTCTACAGCATAAGTGAAAATGATTCTAGATAGAGCTGGTCAAAAATGTTATGACGTTTTGCCATCAGAAAATACCATTTTGTGAAATTGAAATTTTCTTTTTCTGATTAGGACCAAAACCAAATTTTGAAAGCACATAATTTCCAATGAAATAGAAATTCTGGTTTTTCCTCATCTGTAGTTCTCATATTTTCTTTAGGTGTGTTAAAAATATTTAAACCACCCAATGTATTATGAAAAAAAAAAGAATTGTGTTGATGTGGGTCAAATTCACAGAGGGCATTTCATAGACAGTGAAAATTATCCATCAGTTTATCCAACCCTGAAGAGGATAAAAAGGTACCATAATGTGGCAAAATCAAACATAGGGAGGAGGCAAATTTTAGGCTCCGATTCTGGAAAGTATCCTTAATCACAATAGCACGTCAGTGTGCATTTAGGTTCCATTGAAGAGAATGGAACTTAAAGAAAGGCTTAAAATTAAACATATGTTTAAATTCAGTCTAGAATTGGAGTCTTAGTGTTTTGGATTTTTTGGGGGGGAGGGGTGAGGGGGTTGCCACAGCTTTATTTCTCAGAGCATTCAGTTTCATTTTTATACCTGTAAACATTATCAGCTTCTAAATATAGATTGCAGGTGCTGGAGAATTTTATTTTCAAACCCTTGAGTCAAAATGTCTTACAATTAATAGGCCTTTATTCCCTTTAAACAAAAATCCCTTATCTTTTTCCAAAAACAGAGGAAAAAATATAATTAAGTCTTTTGATTTTCATGCCATCTATATCAGAGCGTATATTGTGTGACCCAAAATGAAATAGTTCCAAAAAAGGGTGAAAACAATGGACTGTTGTGAAAATGGTCTTTTCATTGATTAGTTTAGAAGGGGAAATTGCTCATCACAGTAAGATTCAGGTTAATAATCCACTCTGCAGATCATCTTTCTGCAGCTAATTAAGATAACTAGAACAACAAGAGAACTGACCAGACTGTGCGTTAATGATGCAGTGCTTACTATGTTCATGTTTCATTGCATCTCCAATGGGGAGTTTATATCTCTGATAAAGACTCATGGACTGAAACTGGAGACAAATTCACATGAATCTCTGTGAGGCAATGCCTCCAACTTTCTTAGTTTTAAGACCTGATCCTTGGAGGTGGCAAGCACCCTTATCTCCAGTGATTTCAATAGGAATTGAGAATGCTCAATATTCCGCAGGATTGAGTCTGTAATCATCATTGCTACTGAAATCAACATATTGATAACTGCAGAAAAATAGTCCAGCATCACCAAGCCTGGTTTACTGTTTCATAGAAATCTGGACAAAGATTTTTGGATTTTATTTTCTTGTGATCCCACACCATTGCCTTGGATGAAATGTGAAAAAAATTTGATGAATGCTAATGTTTTACACTGAACATGTGAATTTTCATCTCTTTTTGTTTGTGACAACCATCTCAGAAATGGATTCATTTTTGTTTGAATATAGGCCCATTATGACTGGAGAAAAGCACACTTCTGACAAATACCTTAGCAAAAAAGAATTTAATTGAAAAATATGGCCTCATTTTTTAGTTAAAATTGAAAATAAATCACAATAATTTTATATTTTGGTATGAATATTGTACATGCCACTATCTATGTTGTTAACAATTTACACAGTTAAGTATCAACAGGTCTTTAGCTTGCTGAAAGACTGAACTACAAGGGAGAAATTCCTCCTTCTCTAATACTTCCTTCACTAATAACAGAACTGAATGTGTCACTTTCTTCTCAGGAATATGTGTCCAGAATACAGTGTCTAATGTGGTTGTTTTTTATACCACATTGGGGTTTTTTTTTTCTTCATGGCAGATCAGATGGGATCCATTAATATGTATTTTCGTGCATTAATATGTTAATGCTCTAAAGTTAAATGTAGATAAGGAAGGATCTGGGGTGGAAAAAAGTCCTCCCGCCATCCAGACTTTCAGTTATGATCTGTTTTTCTTTCGTTTTCCAAACACATTGCTAAGATTTTGACTTCCTAAAAAAGCATAAAATAAGCCCTGAAGAAAAGCAGACTATAAGGGCATAAAAAATGAAGAAAAAACACATACATACAAATCAGTTCAAGTATCAATCAAATATTGGAGCTGTCAAAAGCTTCCTTTCAAGTGTTTGATCAAGCCGAGGTGTTATTGCTTTGCTAATGGTTCTTTGCCTTTATTTTTAAATATGATTTTCATCCCAAGTCCTGTTTTAAACTGTTACATATTAAGGTTCCAATCCTTCAGTGAGCTCCATTTAGGGACAGGTTGTTTGGTTATATGCAGCTCATTGCAGGGGTGATCATAAAAGTTTTCTTCTGAATCTTAAAAATTGAAAATTAAATATAAACTTAATAATATCAAATGTTGATATACGATTCTGAAAAAAAGTTGAGTTCAGACAAAATATGATACAGTTAAGTTCAGACTAAATAGGACAGCAATGTACTTGGCACAAAACCACCCAAGAGGTATGACCGGAGTAAAGAAATAAGAATCAACAGACATAAGGAGCTAAATTCTTTGCTGGGAAAATTCTATTGAAGTCAATGGAGTTACAGCAGAAGAGAATTTAACCTCTGATTTTTAGCTCTTCCCCACTAGAGGCAACAAGGGGCAAGTATGACTTCTTTTTCCAAACCACATTTGTAGTCCTTGTGAAAGTGAAAGATTCTTCTAGCAGAAGCACAAGGCTATCATGGTACAGAATAAGGGCAGTTTAATTTCCTTCATGCATCTCTATCAGTATGCCTGAAGCTTGATCAACAGCATCTCTGCCATTCTGGTCCTGGATCTCATGATGGGGTGTATAGACCCCAAAGTAGGACAGCCAGGAAAGAGTTAATAGATGGACCAATTATGAAGGCACAAATAGTGGAGTCTGTGGCCCTTTTAGAGATGTGGACAAAAGGGGAAAAGGTAGGAGAAGCCCAGGAAAGCAGTGACGGATTGTAAGGGGTGGTCCTTAGCTGAGTAACTTAGGGCCCTTGACCTGGAACCCACAGAAGATGGGGGCCTGGGTTCCCCTCCGCCAGCAAAAAAGTGAGCATCAGGACAAAAAGAGGCAGAGACTGATGAAACCTGGATGGGAACTGAAGGTCTCTCACATAAAGACCATTAGACTTTGGGATTTTGTGTCTTAACTCTTCTGATACCCTGGAATAATGCAGAATCTGAAAGTATGGGCCCAGAGGTCCAGTCCATGGAAGGCACAGATTGCTACAGCACCAGAATGACAGATGACAGGGGGCACTAGAACAGAACTTTGCAACTCTTTGCCCTAGCATGAGCAGGTGCCCTGGCAGTGAGTTTGCCCTGTGACAGGCCTCTTTGGGGCATAGACTGCAAATTATGCCAAACTTTAGCAGAGATCATTGACTCTCTAGGGCTTATGAACAGTGGTTCCCTCTATTTGTAGAGATCACAATGTAGGGACTGCCTCTTAATGTCTTCTTGTAGATCATCTATCATAGTAGGGCCTCTGGGTACCATTGCACTGTAAATGTTAAGTAATAGAAAATCTCTCCTTGCCCATGTGCAAGTGAAAGATCAGGAGGTTCTACCCCCTTCTGCCCAAGGACTTGCAGAGAGATTTGATGCTGGCCCTGAGAGCCCAGCGTGGGGTGGCAGGAGGGGAAGGATGACAAGAAAAGAAATAGAGGGGGTGAAAACCAGGGAAAGTGCACTGTTCTTCTTTGAGAGAAGCCTGTGCCTTCTGGAGAACATTTCAAAAAGTTAATGCAGGCTGAGGCTTCATTAGCTTGTGTATGATGTAACTTCTGTGCTTCAGAACCACCCTTTAAAGATGATTCAGGGGCAGGGACATAGACTCAGCTGTAGCTGTATGTCTTCATTGGAGTTGAACTGCTTGGGGACAGGGCTCCAAAGCCTGTGCAGAGGGTGGTGCTTTGCCTCTGAGGTCCATGTAGGTTGCAGAGCAAATCTTACCCACTTTGTGGAACAGGGTCAACCTATCCCCTTCAACAGAAGTCTGTGAGGAAACCTCAGTGAGGAGAACCTCGCAGAATATTTCTTTCCTCAGGGACTATATTTTGGTGTTTTTGTGATACGCACAAATCTGGAGCAAGATGAAACCACCAAATACATTTTCTCTGTGACCTACGCAAGCTAGGATTTGAACCCATGTCTCCAAAGGTAAAAGGCTACTAAACTAATCTGCTATGTCACTCAGTCATGCTTCTTACAATGTATCATTTTTGTAATACTATCTTATTGCCAGCTTTTAGCAACAGAAATACATATATAGTTACACAACTTAAAACCAAACACCTGATACATAATCCTCCAGAGAGAGAATAGAAGGGAAATAACTATATCCTTTTTAGCACAGTCAAAACATTTCCTTGCAGACTTTTTCCACTTGTCGCCTGCTGTCAGCAATCATGTTTGAATGTGGATAATAAGACTAAAACAGAAAGCAAAAAAGGAAAGAAAAAGGAAGAAATAAAGACACTTCAGAAAAAGAATCTTGGCCCTTTTCAAAGGAATTCCATGAGCTCTATCTACCAAGTCCACTTGTATCTTTCAAGAGGCCGCTACTTGGTGTTTCTGCATAATAGAAAAGGTGACCATATTGCCTCTTTTCACCTGAATATGATAAAAGAGAAGCTTCTGCCATATCCCCATTCCCTTCTCCCATTGTGGGAATTGCATCACATTGTGCACATTAGGGTGGCCATTACCTATTCCTTATGATTCAGTATGTGACATTTTTCCCTTTCCTTCAAGTTAACACATATGTGCATGCTGAGTGTGTGGTATTCTACAATCCAGAGGGTAAGAATAGTAATGATGGGCAAGCCTTGAAGTTATGAAGTTTTGATTAAGCCCTAAGACATACAGGATCTGGTCCTCAGCTGGTGTAATTTGGCTATTTATTTAGGTACCTAACTAGGGACTTAAGTGTCTAATTTAGGCACCCAAGTTTGAAATTTTGGTTTGTTATTTCCCTTTATGTAATATCATCTAATCAGGGCTGAGCATAAATGTGTGGAATAAAACCTTATATTGAATGGTGCTTGAGTTTACTTTGACTAGAGAACACAGATGTATACAGGGGGCCAGACTGTGATACCCTGACCCATGATGACTTGCTGAGTAGTACCTCCCTCTGTGTAAAATCCTATCCAAGAGCCTGGGAGTCTGCTCTTGGAGCAAGGTGCTAGAAATCTGGCCCAGTAATGCATCTGACTAGCTAACAGT
This sequence comes from Emydura macquarii macquarii, assembly GCF_026122565.2. Taxonomy (NCBI): domain Eukaryota; kingdom Metazoa; phylum Chordata; order Testudines; family Chelidae; genus Emydura; species Emydura macquarii. Next base: position 1,879,827 of record NW_027133181.1, on the reverse strand, counting down.
CCAGGAAATGTTTAATGAACTTAAAATTAATGAGACTCTAATTTTAAAATAATAATATCAGGTAACAGCAACCTTTGTAGTATTTAATTAGGCTGTATGCAATATGGTAAGGAAGTTATGGCAATCAATTTGATGAACTTTCATTTTAAATGGCCATTAATTAATGCGTAATTAATCCCAGCATTAGTCAGCGGCACCATATCTGAGTTTTACATGAAAACAAAATTAATTCATTACGTTCCATGTTAGACTCGATTGTTGATTAAATACCTACCTGGATGGCTTCCAGACTATTCTCATGATGTGTTTGCTAATAAAATAAAGATTTGTTTAGTGCTACAATCTACTTAGCTTTTATGTCTGATTACGGAGTGGGGAGAGCAAGACATGTTAACCAACCACTGCTGATTGCCAATGTGTAATGGAAAGATCAGACAGGACTGTGCTCCCTTGAGACAATCCTTCACAACCTCTGCTGAGCTGGTGTAGTACACCCCCACATGTGGAAGTGCCCTAAAGGGCTGGATCCTATTTCCATTGACTTTATTGGAAGTTAGATCAGGGCCTAACAGAACAATTGTATTATTCTGAGATGGTTATTTGTATCACCATAGCAACAAGGAACCCTAGTCATAGATCAGGACCCCATTGTAGTAGGCAATAAACAAATACAAAACTAAAAGAGTCCCTGCACACTTCGGTGCTCAGACTGGTATAGGCTGATGGTGACAGCAGTAGCATAAAAATCAACTAGAACTACCAGATAAAACTCCTATTTTACTGCCAAAAATGTTCCCAATAAAACTGAATGTTGCATAGGTGGGGATTATGGTCAGTTTGTTCTTTCAGATTTATTCAGAATCCTTGTATTCCATGAAATCGCCAGTATTTTGTGATCTCTGTTTTTGTCTTTTCAGCCTCCTTCTCACCAAACTGGTAACCAAAAGTGTGTGTGTGTCTGCAAGGCTTTTTTTTTTTTTTTAAAGAAAAAGACTAAAGATCATGCCTTCTACTTCACACACACAAATCCTTTTACAGATTTTGTGTTAGTACAGGGTAGATTTTTTTTCCTCTGAGCACATTTCAGTTATTATGTTGGACAAATATTCACAAAGCATAGTGAGTAGGTTTGCTGGAAAATCTGAGTTCAAGGACTTATATCATGGGATGAGTTTGACATGGTAAATGGATATCATTTAAATGGATTTGAAAGTGACACATCCTGACCTGTGTTTTTAATGAAGAAAATGACATGATTGAGTGTTTCAAAGAAAGGAAAACTCATTAGTGTGAATCAACATATTAGTGCTTAAACCACAGAGTTGGTGAGAAGCAAAGCAGTGACATGAACCACTTTGGGCTGTAATGTTTGCAAATGGGTGCTCTGAGAAGGCTAATGTGAAAGGGAGAGAAAGGAGGTGAATGAAATGGGCCTATCATTTTTGTAGCAGACATATTTCATTAGTAAAAATGTTATCTTTTTCTTTGATGTGCTCACCATGAGCAAAGTCAGGCAACAAAGGAGATGTGAAGGAATGGCAGAAGGTGAGAGTCACTAGAAGCAGCAGTAGAGGGAGATAGAAGTGAAAGATTGAGACAATGAGCCGATCTACACTACCGTTTAAGTCAATCTAACTTAGGTTGCACAAGAATGTGGAAAAAGACACCTCCCTGAGTGACGCAAGTTATGGCGACCTAAGCACTGTCCACACAGGTGCTATGTTGGCAGGCATATAGCGTCTTCACTAGATGATGCATCTGTGCCGATGTAGTGCTTCTAGTGTAGACATGCCCTGAAAGAAATCACGCTTATGACAGCAGTCTCTATCTCTCTGCTCCCCCTTGGAAGTTTGGAGTTGGAGTGTAATGGGGCAAGTGAAGGTGCCAAAACAGAAACAGAGAGTGAGACTTGCTACAGCAGTCTTAAATAGAAGCCAGACACCACACAGATAAAATAAGGATGTTTACTGGGTGCTTAGAAACTAAGGGGAGGATTTCTGTTGAATTAAAAAAATCTCATCCTCTTCCTCCACTCAGAACTGAGTATGTCATGTTTCCTTAGCCCTAAAGGTTCATCCTGGGATCTCAAAGTCAAATTATGTTCTGTCTTGCATGATATATATTATGGAATTGGATTCACCAGGCCTGGTTGAAAATATTCCACTGAAACTACTTTAATGGAAAATTGGATACTTGACAAGACATCTTTTTTCATCAAAAGTGTCTGCTTTCCTCAGAAAATTTTAACTTTTTTCAGATGTTTGGTTTTGTTTGTTTTCTGACAAACTGAAATATTTCAGTTGAGAGGTGCTGCCATAGTGCCTTATGAGAGTTTGTAGTTCAGAAGACTCATGCCCTCATTCTTGTCTACGGACTGGGATGTCCAGTTAAACTGCATCTTCCATGGCTCATTACTGTAACTTGCTGCGAGGGCAGACAGGATGCATGAAGGTAGATGTAGTTGGGCTAAGGAGTCTACTCCAGAGAGGAGAATGAGACACCCAATGACAACTCCCAGGACGTACCACTGGAGCATTCAAATCAAATAAAATATTTTTGGTCTTTGACTTTCACAAAAATATCATCGTTATCATTATCATGATCACTCCCATAACTGCATTGGTCGTTGGGGCACCATCAATGATGCATGATCAACTGATTATCTCCACCCTTGATGATTGTTTGACAGTGCCTGAGTCTCCGCGAAGTCCATTCCTGTCCAGGCAGAAGAAGAGATGGACTGACAACATAAAAAGAGTGGATAAAAATATGATTTATGGCTAATTTTTCTATCAGAAAAATACCACTTTTCCAACCAGTTCTAATTAATTATTCTGTTAAAGATACATGAGCCATATTAAAAGACTTGCTCTCTCCATAGCCACTGCAGTTAAAAGTAGGAATAAAAATTAGTGAAAAACAGTGCCAAATTCTGTTATCCTTAATTGACTTTAAAAAAAAATCTATTGAAGACACAGAATAAGTAATGAATTGCAAGTTTTACAATCCAATATAAATTCTGAAATTATCTTTCTGTGAATTTTGAGCAATTAGTCTTTAAAATTTCCACTTCACCATTCACTGAGGTAAACTTTAAAAATGTATATTCTTTAAATGTGGATATCTAAAGACTGTGGGTGAATGGGTGGGGGGGACTGTCATGGGCATGGCTGAATTGAAATTAGTAGATCTGACAGTGGAATGGAGGAAATGGCACAAAAAAATTTTGAAAATTTTCCTCATATTCAAAATTTCAGAACACTTTGGTCATCAATATTTGAAGAAAAAACATCTAAATTAAGAAATTTGTATTTGTATCTGAACACATGCATTTGGAAGACATTTTTCCCAATGATACTGCAATTCAAACAGAAGACTGCACCATTATGTTCTCGGATCCATCTTCTGTATCAATGTCTAAAACATGTTCTATCAGGATGTCACTATACTTTGACTTCTTGGGGGAGACTGATTAAAGGATGAAACTGTGCTGATCCAAATTAATAAATCCTTGAGCTTCTCGGATGAAAGGTGTTACAATGAAAGGTACCCCTGCTCGCAAAGTACACAAGAGGTCAATCTCCTCTCACCATGCAGTATCAAAGCAAAATGAGAGAGGAGCTCCCCTCTCCTGCATCCTGCACACCAGAGCTGGAGTGCTGGGTCTGGCTAGACCCCTCCGCAGTAGAAAAGAGGTCCTGACTCACCTCACCACCAAACAACCCTGCCATGTGCTCCATATTATCCTCCAGCTCCACTTCCTTGTCTGGGTTGAGTACACTGACTGCTGCCTCCAATCCCCTCTGAAGTACCCAGGGGGCTCTTTGCGGTGGAGGTGGGGATAGCATGCAGCTCCTTATAGAAGCAGCATGTCTTTGGCACTACACCAGAATGACAGTTGGCATCCCTTGCCTTCTGGTACGCCTGCCTCAGCTCCTTGATTTTAACACAACACTCCTCAGTGTCCTTCTCATGCCCCTTCTCTTGCATGCCACTTGCAATCAGCACATAGGTATCAAAATTTCTATAGTGTGCTCCATGTGAGACAGCATCTGGTGCATATAGCCAGCTGGGAAGATGCTGTGTGAACTGTGTGAACTGTGCATGCTGAGCAACCAGGAAGAGGAATTTCAAAAATTCCTGGGCCTTTAAATGGGGGAGGGGCACATACCAGTGTACCTTCAGAGCAGCAGAGTTCAAACTGCTAACCAGAGTGGACATTGCGGGACATCTCCTGGAGGCCAATGAGGGCGACATAACCAAATGCAGAGTCCACACTGATGCTGCGTCATTCTAACTATGCCGCTCATTGACGTGGTTTTATTTTGTTGGCGTAGCAGGAGAATTATATCAGCGGGAGGACCATTTCAGTGTGTACACCTCCACTGTTCTGTTTTGTTGTTGATGAAAGGTGACTTTTGTCAACAAAACTCTGTAAGGTAGACAATGGAAATTTAGGTGCTTCCAAGGTTAGGTTTTTGTGCAGGATTTTTTAGGCTCTTGGTGGTTCTTTAGTGGTTCTTTAGTGGTTTTTAGGCTCTAAGTGGTTCTGGACCTTCCTGATTTTGGGTTGTCCATTATTAAAACACCAGTAAAAGGCCAAAAGGCTATGGCCAGTGAGTGAATGGAAAGAGTTTATGATCTAAATTTTCAAATATGGATTTGGGGTGCCTTAATGATGAACACTGATCCTCAGCCTTTTAGCTGTCTGAAGGTGGGCACCCAAAAATTGAAGCACCCAAAAATGATTTATTATTTTTGAAAATATAGATCTATACTACGCTTTTGTAATACACAATAAAAACTGGAATGGCACCTCATCAGAATACCTAGGACGAAATCTATATAGGACAAGTGAGAGAACCTATCAGACGTACAGAATTTACCTTCTATTTCTCTAAAAGCTTTACCCCCTCACCCCATAGATAAATTACTTAAATAGCTCTAAATAATGAAGATACCAGCATGAAATTATTTCTTCCATTATCTTCTACAGTTTGTCAGACTTTCTGAAAAAGTCATACGTGGCACTTTCCAATGTTGAATATGTTTGTTTAATTTAGTTTATAGTAATTGGAAAATACAATTTTCATACTTAGATTCCAGTCATACCGGCCATGCATAATAAAAAAACTGAACAATCAATCATTTTACAAAATAAACTCAATTCAGAGGCACATTTTTATACATGACTGAATCTTCAGCATTTCCCTTCCTTTTAAAATTATAATATAAAAATAATCAGTCTCTTGCTTTAAGAATTTGTTCATGGTTACAACAGCTTCTGGGAAGGAGGGATGCATGTTCCTTTAAATACAGTGTTACTTGCTCACCATGTGAAACAACCAATTAAGTGTGAAACTATTGCTCCAGTGTGTGCGGACCAAAAAGTAATGTATCTGTGCCATAATGTACGTTATTGTTAGCATTCTTGCCAGCAATAGCAAACAGCTACATTAAAAAAAAAAATCTATTGACGAAATTTAAGAGCTGTGGTGTCTTTAAGTAAAATTAAACAGACAACAACAAAAACCCCTAAAACACAAGCAGGGAATTCACAGAATCATGCAGGTCTAGTTTCTTGGCCCAAGGACTTAGTGTGATTGTACACAGCAGCTGGGCTGACAGAGCACTCTGCAAGGACTCTTTCATAACCAGGAGGATCAATTGTGTACCATGAGCCATGAAGTTGGAAGCTTCTGAATTGTTCTTGACAACAGAGACTGTAATGGCTCTGTAGGACCTGTCAGAGTTTGTGTCAAGAACCAAATAACTACAGAGTGCTCAAATGGTCTTGCCTGACAACAATGACCATAATATGAAAGTTTCTCTATCTGGATTTGCATGCTAAACCATAAGGTCTTCAAGGGAGCTGTTATGGTCTATCACTTTATTAATTATTATTAATTATATACAGCTTGTTTGTTTAGTCCTGACTGTGTGCTTTGCTCTATCCAAGACACAGAAGGAGGCAATGGTCCTGCCCCAATACGCTTAGAATGAGTCTGATTCTGCTGGGTGCTGAATGAATGGGAGTTGTGATTGTCCAGAACCTCAAAGGACTGGGATCTAAAAGAGAACGTTATCAAGGAGGAATGTGACATTGGGAAAAGGCAGAGAACACAAGAAAGTTAGCTACTGATCCAACCACAGAACATTAAGAAGATGACAGACTAGCATGATAGAAAGCATTACCCACGGTGTTCAGAAACTGAAAGTAACTAACATGTATTCAAAATGTGGCCTAAATTTTGCACTTTATCCTAAGTGTATCACAAGCTAGTACCAAGCAATATGAAAGTTCAAAAGTCTCTGAGTTTGAATCAAAGCTGGCTACTTCACTGGGTTCTTCACGCTGCATTTTGTCCATCATTAGGCATGAAGCCAGTTTAGGTGGCCATAAATTATGTGTGTGCACATAATATAATTAAAAACTTCTATGGCCTACCAGGTCAATGAGAAAATCTGCATCTTCATTTAAGGCTGACACTCCATCTCTAAAGGCCTGATCCAAAGCCCATTGAAATCAAAGGAAAGACTGGTCTTGACTTAAGTGGGCTATGGATCACGTCCTAAATTATCCATTTCCATTGTATCCAATTAGGTGAATGCATCGTGTTCCATACTATATGTGCCAGGGACGGGAGTTAGAGGTGGAATATCAGTAGTCTTCATCTGTGTCACAGTTTTGACAATAAATTTAGCAGTATGTGTTAAACAGCAGTCTGATTTTATTTATATAAATTAAAAGAGTAAGATGAATGGCACAGAAAGGAAAATCTAACAGAAGGTGGAGGCACAATGTTGAGCCCTGTGTATTTGTCAAAAGGTACAGTGCTAAAGAATCCTCCTATCTTTACAGGTAATACTGAGTCCACAGTTGCACTTTTCATTCTGAGTATTAGGCCTTTTAATGGCTGAATAAAGAATGTGGAAAATACCTGGTTTCATTAGTTAGCCATTCAGCTCTGCAATTTGATTTTATGAATACATTCAGATTTGAGTGACTATATAAACACCTGTGGGAAATTGAGTCTTGAGCAGAATCTATTTAGCTATACTACTAAAACTATTCTAAAAATGCACACACAGAACCTAGGCTTCTGGATATTTCTGTCCCTGATGGACACAATAAAACTCATGCATAAATCATATAAAAAGTAACTTAATGAAAGGAACGTTATTAAAGTCACCTTTTCTCCCATCTTATTTTCCCACTTATTGTAGCATCATTGTTATTTTCACTGTACCTGGGCATTTCATAGTACTTGCCACCCCACTTAAGAAAATGGAATTTTTTGCAGTGTTATTGTAGCCATATTGGTTTCAGGACATGAGCAGAGACAAGGAAGGTGAGGTAATATCTTTTGGAACTTCTGTTGGTGAAAGAGACAAGTTTACACAGAGCTCTTTCAGTTCCAGGAAAGGTAATCAGAGTGTCACAGCTAAATATAAAGTGGAGTAGATTAAGGGGAAGGAGTTATCACATATTTCAAGAGACCAATCAATATGAAATGAGCAATTAACACCTCTGCTGTCACAGGACAAAGGAGGTTTAGTGGGTTACAGATTGTTGTACTGAGACATAAAACCAGTGTCTCTATTGTGTCCATGATTTTTAGCGTCTAGCAAAGTTATGAATGTAAGCTCCCAGGCTTGTCTTCGGCATAGCTGCCTGCCTTAAATATCTTCAAGATAATGGACAATACTCAGATATTCACCCCAAACGTATAGGCATTCATTTCATCCTCACCCATAACAACTTTACATTCAACAAGTACTTTGTCCAAACCACAGGAATGGCCATGGATACCAGGATGGCTCCCCAATATGCCAACCTCTTCACAGACCACCTCAAGAAAGAATTTCTGAGAAAATGCACCACTAAACAAATGATATCATCAATGATATTTTCATCCTCTGGACAGACAACCTCATAGATTTCCACCACAAATTCAACAACCACCATCCACCCTAAAACTCTCTCTAGAACACTTTCATGCCAGCATCAACTTCCTAGACCCCAAAATCAGCTTCAACAATGGCATCCTTCAGACAGCTATATACAAAACACCCATAAATCACTACACTTACCTTCACAGATCCAGTAACCACCCCTGACATGCCAAGAAATCTGTTATCTACAATCAGGCCCTCAGATACCACAGAATATGCTTTGAGAAGAAGGTCTGGCATACCTACCATGACACAGTTAAAACCTTCTTCACCAAAAAAGGACACTCCACCAGAGAAGCATATCGCATTATAGAATGGGCCACCCAAACATCCTGAGAGAACCTGCATTAATATGGGGAAAAACCCCATTGATTGCACACTCCTAGTCATCACCTATTACCCCACATTAGAGAGTCACTACACACTTGAATGAACTCACACAGAGAAATGATAAAAGTAAAAAACACCATATTACCTGTGGGTGAACTCTTTCATATTCATAACATTGCTAAGCAATAAAAATCATGGACTCAGTAAAAACACCAGTTTTATGTCGCATTACAACAATCTGTAACCCACTAACCCTCCTTTGTTTTATGACAGTAAAGGTGTTAATTGCCCTTTAATCTTGAATGGTCTCTTGCAACATGTGTTGATTCATTATACTTAATCTGTTCCACCTTGTATTGTGCTGTGACACTCGGATTACCTTTCCCAGACCTGAAGAAGAGCTCTGTGTAGTTTAAAAGCTTGTCCCTTTCTCCAACAGAAGTTAATCTAATAAGAGATATTGCCTCACCTACCTTCTCTTTCTCAATCAAAGTTTTGTCACTTACTTCAGTGGAAGCAGTATTAGGCCTCCGTGTGTAACTTTCTCTTAGAACTATGGCATGCAGCTATATACCTCATCTTTGTGCATCACTAGGGAATTTCACTGAAGTGTGGTCTCCACACCAAGCCCAGGTCTAAAGCTACACTGGAACAGAGCTAGGAAGCTAAAATAATCTACACATTGCTGGAGCTGATTCACTAGCACATTCTTATCTTTCTCAGGAAGAGAAGACTTGAGACAGGGAGCAGCTGGCAGAAATTAGACTTTTCATTCCCTCTACTCCCACCTCTTTAATTTGCAGTCTCCCTCTTTCTTTTGTCACCAACCTACTCTCCTTTAGAGTCTTTGTATAATTGTCACACATAGGGGGACCACTGTTGAGCTGAATTACTTTATGCCTGAAACAGCTACGCTACTTTAATAGCACAGAATCATAACACTTAATATTTTTTAGAAAACCCTGTAAGAACAGAGGCCGACACTCAAATTCTATATGCCATCATTAACATCAGATCAAAAAAACATTAACTGCCTCACTCCTGATAAATACAAGAGGCATGTCCTGCAACTCTGGATTACTCTTTTAAGATTATCTTCTAGGAAACTGATAACAGTTTAATTTCCATGAACTCTGTTTAGAATCAGGAGGAGCATGCTGGGGATGGCACCAAACAAATGGGTAAAGATGCAAATGCACTTCAACAAAAGGAATAATTTTCAGAAATTACGCACTGTTCTATGCTCACCTATTGTTAAAATCATTGGTTCTTTATCTCAAACCCATTCAGCTTTCTCTACATTATGCAGAAGCTTCATACACAAAAAAAAGCACTTAACTGCAGTAATGCATAAATTATAGGCCAAGGGCTGCAGGAGGTGCAAAAAATGGGGCAACATAGAGATGTCACAAGAGTAAGAAAGTATACGATTCTATACAGCTTTTTTATTATTCATTTTGATTTGATTCAGATGTGTGTATCATTATGGACCATTGGATGGCTCTTTGATAATTTAGACACTGGGCCAAGTTGGACCACACCAGTGTAAATCCAGAGTAACTCTGCTGAAATAAAAGGAGCTACATTAGTGTCAAACTTGTATAAGTGGAATGAGAATCACATTCTTGTATGTAACTCAAGTTTGCCTGTCTGCCAAATTCTATGCCTATTTTTTAGGCAATTTACAGTGCTGATGGGCATGTTTTTTTTACTTTTTGACCTTAAATGTAGCAGGACTGCAGAGGGGAAAGAGAAAATGCTTTTTTTTTTTTTTTTTCAGATTTAGTTCTGAAAAACAAATAGTTAATACAACCAGATTCAAGGTCCTTAGTTCAAGATTCAAGGTATCTTAGTTCATATCATACTATAGCAGAAGGCATTAAAATGTCAACATTTGTCAGATGCTATCACAGAGTTACAAATTATCACAGATATCTCCTATTTCTAAGTATAGGGGGAAACACAGAAACTCTGATATCATTGGATTGACCCGCTGGCAAATGTTGACTTTTAATAGGAACCCACAGATGGAACTTCAGAAAGAGTCTGGTTTTGTTAAAATATCTTTCTACAGTGACTTTTCCCCTTCTACAGTAAGAGAGGTGAGTGCAATTTCTAGATTTCATAATATAACTTCATCATGGCAAGATGGAAACTGGGAATTTCACTACTCTTTTTTTTTTTTTTTTTTTTTTTTTTTTTTTAGCTGGGATATTTTCATAAGAGTATCAAGAAATATTCAACAAAATAATGTTAGACTTCCCCAGGGGAGGCATTCTGTATCCTTTATGGCTCCAGTTCGTATCTAATGTGCCATAAAGCATCAAGAGTGGGGCACAGAATCTGTCCCATGGTGTTTGCTGTATTTGTTTACATGAGATATTTGGGATGGATAAGTGGCCATTCCCTTCCCTCTTTTCCTTTCTATCCAACTATAACTCTCTTCGGAGACAGTAAATTTTTAGCCAAAATTACTTAATTAATCATCTTTTAATCTAAATTATCAATATATTTTTTTTCCTGGAAAATTATTTTTCTTATGTTTCTTATATATAGTTTTTTATGTTTCTTATAGTACAAAGTCTTGCATTATGTACAATGTTTACATGAGCTCAGATATGGCAGAAAGTGACTAATTTCTTGCTACTTTATGCAGAGAAAAGTTTTGGTAATTGCAGGCTGGAAGGATGAACCTTTCCTGAACTTACTTATAGCTGTTTCACAGTAATGATCTTTTCTAGTTCTTAATTGGTTGAAACAACCTCTTTGTATCCCTTTCAGCAGCACATGGCATGGTTCATATTGCCCACACCCAATATCATATAGCTTGATACAATGCAAATTTTTCTCCCTGCAGGTAGTAACAAGCTATCAATGCATTTCTGGTCCCACCGAAGTCAATAGGAGTCTTTCCATTTACTTCAATGGAGGCAGAACTGGATCCAGTATATCTGAACATCATTTTATAGCTATTATGTGGATATCTACAGAAATCTCCCTTTAATCCACCTGGACTTATTTTCTGGTTATGAAATGCATATTTTACTCTTCCCATCCCCACACAATTTCTCATTAAAATGTGTGGATTATTTACATGAATCCTGTTTTTTAAATGACTTTATTTGTACACTTACATAGTTCCCATTACTGAATACCTGAGCACTTCAAAAATATTAATGAATGTGTCCTCCTGGGAGGATAGGTTAGGTCAGTATGAATCATCCCCTTTTTACAAAGCAGGGAACTGAAGTCAACAGAGTAAGTGATCTACTCAGGGTCATTCAGAAGGTCTGTGGAGAAGTGCTAAAGATGACTTAACACAAGCATTTAAATTATGGAGATGTCTGAAAACTAAGCTGTCCCTCCTCTTTAACCTGTCCATAATACGAGACACAAGGTATGGTCAGTAAAATCACTGGCAGGTAGATTTAAAATCCATATGGGAATTGAGCTCTTCCATCTCCACATGCATCTCTCCCTCTTCCTGGTCAGAAGAGAGGTTGAGCTACATCTGTGGCACCATTCCCCACTTCTACTGGAACCTGTGGAGGATCACAATGAGTGTGGCCAGCCATGTGGCAGAGAAGGTTTGGGCCAGTGTTCTGTGTTGTGTTCCCTATGGTCTACTACAGCTCTTCTAAGAAAGGTAATAGAACCAGTTCCATGGATATCCCTCTATGTCAGGGATTCCCCCTTTAGAGATGATGGTGTGGAGAGGGGGGACTGGGACCATTCTGGGCCCAACGGAGATCCTGGTAGCAGGGTTCCAATGGGTCATTGGGCTCAGAAGGTGAGCAACTGCTAGGAGACAGAGCAGCATCTGGGAGAGGAGAGTCTTCCTGGCTTGTTCCATGGAGGGAGGAGGGGCACATATGAACTTGACTAAGATTTCTTTCCTTTTATCCCCCACATGTAGGTTTTATTGTGGAAAGGGAAATTCAGCCCAGTAAAAGGAAGTATTTCTTGAAATAGCAGCTAGACAGCATGTAGAATTAACTGACTGCCACAGGTGGCACAGAATCATAGCACAGTAGGTGAATTAAGAGGGGGCTGGGTCATTTCAGAATTAATAACAGCATCTGTTGTTGTACCTGCAAAAGTAGATGTGATCAAGTGTCATGCCTCTAGAGAGTCAGCTGATTGCGACAGAACTCAGGAAAGAATGTTTCCGCTCTAAAGCCTTTCACCATTAGCCAGGTGCCTTCTGAAGATTTCTTTCCTGGTGCAGGATATCGGATTGGATAGACTATTTCTTTAATTTGATATGGAAAATTCTGAGGTTTCTATTTTGAGATGTTGCACTTTTAGCCACACTGTACATGTTCTGATACTTTGTCCACTGAACTCAATAGCTAGATTCAGAAATACAGCATGGGGAGGACTAAACAGGAGCATTTGGGGAAATGTTTTCATGGCCACCTTCTTTTGCAGAAACACTGAGGGGCAAAGTCTGCGATTATCTCACTGCAAACCCTATAATCGATAAGTGTGCATTTGTCAGGGAATATATAGTGAGATTTTATTTAATCACTTAACTGAGTCACTATCAGATCTTCCTGAATTATTCTAGACAGACATCCCACGCCCTGCTGAAAATATTATTCCTCAAATCCCTGTAAGCAAGAGCAAGTAATAACGGAGTGTTTTAGTGTTCACCTCGTCTTAATGCAGCACTGCCAATATTTAGAGATTCTGGGCTAGACTGTGTAAGTCTTGTATGTGGGTGTGAGTGCTAAGGGAGGGTGCAAGAGAGTGCTGTATTAATTTAGAAGGAATAAATGGGCCCACATAATCATAGGTGTTTATGACTCTGAAACTGTTCAACATTAAATAGTGCTAAACAAGGTTTGGTACACAGATATCTCAGCCTGCTTAGCACCATGGCAAATACCCCATTAAAAATCCTTTTAACCTTTTAGTAAAGTTACAGAAAAAGAAGAAAGACAGGTAGAGTATTTGAAATATAAAATGATTAAATAAGGCTTTCATTTTAACAACATCCTTTGTTCTTTTCTCTTTTAGCTAGAGAGATCTTTAGAAGGAAAAACGTGTGTTTACAGTCTTTTAGATGGTATTAAAGATAGTAATAACTGGACTTTGGGGGAAAAGAGAAGAAGTTAGTTGAGATGAGCTGGAGCTGCTGTTGCTGTAGTTGTTAAAGTCAGATCTCATTTTCTGAAAGATAAAACAAGATAAACACACAAGAAGGGACAGAAAAATCAGCCAAGAAAGAAAATGCAGCTTCTGTCTCTGATGTTGATTCTCATTTGCAACCTCACTGCTGGAGAAACCTCGTCTTAATAGTCACTCCAAGACTTGGCAAATTTGTACCAGCATCAGGCTGGTTAGAACATTATTTTAGCTGCCTTTGTGGTCACAGACTGACAGCAGTGTTGTGAAATATGCAGTCGTGGTTGGCCAAGCCATGCTCTTATCAGACAGAAGGAAAAAAGACGGGGATGGAAAGAAGAAAGGTGTGGAAGGAAAAGGACACATGGACAAAGGGGAGACAAAGTTTTTCATCCCAGTGGTATTTGAGAATAAGCTGGAGCCAGTGGAAGTGGCAATATCATCTGGGTCCTGTTTTTGGCCTGATCTGGTCAGCAAATCTCTCAGGATAAGACCAATGAAGGCCCAGTGGTGTTACAGTCGACCCAGGGTTTTCAGGAATCAGTGGGGATTGTGGCCATGATGGTAAAATTCACTGCAGCGATAGATGTCAGACAGCTTCTTCTGCTGCTAATTTCCCCCCCCCCCAAACCATTTGCTTTTTAAGATACTGAGGAACAGAATAAACCATATTCTCATTATTTTGTCCACCAACTAGGGCTAGTTTCTGACACCAATTTTGATTAGTTGATTTCCAGTCCCATACTTCTCTTGTTTATCAGGCATGATCTTAATACATCCCTTGTGTTATATCAGAAGGCCTTTTTGTTTGGACTAATTCAGTCTGTCTCCCTTTTCCACCTTTTCTCAGCAACATTTTTTATAGGTTATTGTGACAATTTATGAACTTCATTCACAATTTAATACTTGAGCTCACAATTTGGGTAAATTTATAGGCCCACTTATTAGAGTAGAGCTCACCCCATTTCCTTTGAATACTATGCATAAGAGCCAGGTAGAGTTGTGGACTCTCTGCTCAAGAGACCACAGTGGCTGTCACAGCTGGGTCACAGGCAGCCAGACCACATTATTTTATGACCACATGACCATACAGTCATGCAACAGGAGTTGGCTGGGTCAGGATATTGGCAACTCAGAAGTAGAAGACAAACTGGAGATCAGAATCATAAGCTGGAAACCAGAGGCAGGCCAGGTCAGGATGCTAGAGGCAGAGGCCAAATTGGAGATCAGGAACCACATGTCAGATGCCAGGAAATCAAGCCAGAGGAACAGGAAACACAAGGCACACACAGTCCAGATCAGGATAGAACGCAGTTGTTCAGACAGCTTCCTGTTCCTGCTGCTGGCCAGCTGGCCAATCAGTTGCTCTTGGACTCTGCCAATTGGAACACAGGGGAGGAGCCTCATTCTGGGGTTGGGCTCCATGGGTCCCAGGTAAGTATATGTCAGCGGGCTACAGGGTGGATGGTTGGAGCATGGTATTCCCATGAGCCTTGTGATCCTGGGTTTTGGACCCCGGGGTTATCACAGTGACTGAACCTTCACTTTTTTCTCGGTGACCTACATGCGGAACCAGAGTACATAGGGAGTATGCTTCCTATAGCAGCAGTATGCTCCCTTGTAGGTCAGGTAGCTCTCAAAGGCAGGATACACCACAGGGTTGTGCGTTAATGTGACAATGAAGCTGTTGGGTATTTTGAATAGTTTATTACAGAAATCAAATGAATATGTAAAGTGTGTGTGTGTATCCGCATAGATAGCTACCTCCGTATGAATATAGTCCCTCTTAATCTATATGCATATCAGGGATGTAAAAATTCGTTTAACTATCCATTTAAATTTCTAAAAATAGAACGTTTAAATGGTTAAATGTTAACTTACTCTGCAGAAGTAGACGGGGGGGGACCATCAGTCAGTGACAACTCTGAGCTTCTCCTCCGGCTGGCTCGGCTCAGCTGAACTGCTGTAGAGTTACCGGCTCTGCCAGCCTGGTGCTGGCATTGTCAGCAGTCTAGCTCTGCCTGAGACTGCTGGATGGGGGAGAAGGTGGAGGCAGCCTGTCCAGGAGGGCCAGAGTGTGCAGTTGCAGAGCCACAGAGCTCTCGCTCAGCGGGGAGGCTTCCCCGAGGGCAACATTTAAACTAATTACTAAATGATAAGACTGCTGCTTACTGTTTAAATGTTTAGCTGCTTCCATCCCTAATACATATCTGTGTACATTCATATCTAAATATATATATACACACACCACCAAGTAAACAATGTAATGTTAAGGTTTAGATTTTTAAAAAATCCAGAACATTCACACTTGACATTCCTGCAGCAGCAGCCTGAAGTCTGCCCACTTACATGTGTGAATTACTACAACTGTCCATTTCCAGATCACCCATTACATATTGCAGTAATACAAAATTATCCATAAGTGCAGCTCTCATTACAGTAAAACGTGCCCTTTCTATATAAACCAAGAACAGATATATTGAAATTCATATCTGATGCGCAGTAATTGTCAGCTTCCGACCATAAGCAATAACTATAAAATAGTGAGACAAATACACTCCTACAGCTCCTACTAAGGCCAGTGGAAACTGCAGAGATGTATATGAGGGCAGAATTTGGCCTGCTATGTAGATATATCTATAACTGTACAAATAGTGTGGTACACAACCACATCTTTTGTTTGATAGCTCCGTCTGTAAGAATGCAAGGAAGGAAGATGAGGTATGTGTGTATTTTTTCCAAACTAGTTCCTCCCTCTCTAGCAGCTACTTTTCCCCTAATCTAAGTACCTCAGGGCTGCATGCTATTGCCAGAACCCTGCTCACTCATGTTTTTGAACTTCTTGGTGTGTTAGATCAAGCATTGTTCCAGATATTTTTATCTTGAATGTAGCTTGCATTTACCGATATTCAACAGAACTCTGATATGCAGCCAATTAAGCCTGCCCTGAGTAGCTTACACAACCCAATTCAAGTATGTAATTAACGGTCCCCTTTTAAAAACAGCATTTCAACTGATTTATAGCATGTGAGATTCTTGTTTCCCTGTCTCCAGCAACGTATGGTAATATGCCATGTTAGTGGAACTGTCTGATATTACCTCTTATCTCTTCTATTAGCTAAATGCACGACCTTCCTGATTTTAAAAGAAAAACAGAAATGAAAACCTATTGCAAAACAGGAACATGTTTGTGTTTCTTTGCCAGTCTGTGCCAGAGGGAGCAGCACCTGACCTATCATTACTCAGGGTGCATATGCCACACAGGGACATATGGAGGGGAGTGTGTGCAGCATGTTATTTGCCATTAGAAGGCCTGATGTATTTCTCTAGCCAAAATGAATCAGTCTGAATGGTATGTTATCTGTCACACTCAGGAGACTTGTGAAAATGAAATGTGTTGTGAACAAACCTGTCAGCACAAATCACAGTTGGAATGTGCAGGACAGCTTGGGCCAAATCTTTGACAGTCCCATTTGTACAATCCTCAAGTAGCTTGGACCTTCAGGCTGGAAGCTTTCAGAACCAGTGTCTTTATGCACATCATAAAAAAGCAACAGTGGGTCAAAGGTTCTATCCTGCCAGAGGACAAAAATCTCCCAGTAATGACTGAAAACACTTCTCTGATTCTCCACTGGAAGAATCCCATTTTATGGTGGTAGTTTGGGGAATTAGTGCTTTATATTTCCTTATGGCCATTCTAATGTCTTCTCCAGAAAGAACCAATTCTTGGAAATAGCATGGGATGTTGACAGGCACTCCACAGTTCAGGATGAGATAATGCTGGTTTCTCATTATAAACCCGATTTTCAAATACCTATGGTGGGCTATTGGCAGCCAGCACTATCCCTGTGAATACCAGGTAAATACATATGGACAAGAGTATTAAAATGTATTCATGTAGCTATCTTGAAAGCTAATTGTGGATGGGAGTCATCCATTTAGGGAGCAGAAACAATACCATGTGACTTAGTGAGAACTGAGAATAACAGACTGTGATAACTTAAAACAGGAATTGCCGGCAACTATGGGCTGAAATAGATTCTGATAAAACATTCATCAAATTTTGAATAGGAAACATATTAACTAAAATCTAACTTAGTTCACAGACCAACCACAAACAGAAAAAGCGGCTAAATTCATCAAATAAAATGTGTGGTGAATAGCTCAGCTCTAGCGGCTATAGTGGATATCTGTGGAGCTGGAACCTTTGTCAGCTGGTCAGACTCCTCATCCCCTAAAACCAATTAGGCAGGCAATTTGTTCAGTGAAGAGAACTGGGAGCCAGGATCACTGGGTATATTTATGGCCCTCTTATTCCCTCACCCGTTACTCACCTGTGAAACGGGTGTTACTGTTAACTATTGGGAGGGTGGGGGTGCTGAATCTTAATTAATGCTTGTAAAGGCCTTGGAAACCTTGGAATGAAAGATGCTCTAGACACATGGAGCAATATTATTTATTTCTATACTCTTACAGAAATCAATGGGTTTTCATATTTAGCAAGTCTTCCTGTTGGAACTCAAGATCATGCTAATTGCATAGAATGCTTAGAGAGCTCATGTTCGTGCTTCTCTATTTGTTTCCCTGGTGATGGCCTCTGAAAATACCCCCAAAGAGTGTGGTGTAATTAAAAAGTAGAAGTAGAAGTGGTAACATTCCCACTGCTCTTCACTTCCATGCTGCTCCTGCATCTAAGCTTTTTCCTCCCATTTAATGTAGGCATCCTTAAAAAAAATGGGTGGGAAAAAAGCTTCCCATGAGTGATAAACAGAATGGGTTGCTGACTATACTTGCCCTATCTGCAAGCAGATAGGTAATGCTGGAAGGTCAACCCAATATCATGGGTAGTTCAGTAACATTCTCATTTAAAAACATGTCATCCACATTTAATTATTGTGCTTTACACTCTGGTGCTTTGAAGAATAGCACCTGACTCAGAAGTGGGAGAAAGAAGAAGAGGATTCAGCAAGATCACCAAGGAAAGGAAAATTAAAAGAATGCTGAATTAATCAGCTTCGCAATTCAGGGCGTGAACTAGAGCAAAGGAAAAACTAATAATAAAACCTGTAGCATAAACCTCTATATTCACAGAACTGCTCTATCTGGCTATTTATTACCCTCTAGAATACTGCAATTAGGATGCTATGTTAGATAGAGTTCATTTGCCACCAATATAAAGCACCTTTTAGAACAGCAGCTGGCTGCTTCTTCTGGCTAATGGACAGTACCACAGCAATCATGTACGGAATGTTCCTGAAAAGCTGCAGACTGGAAAGCTGTAACATCTTCATCTTGGGCCTAATTCTCCACTCCTTGCGCTTTGTGTAATACTTTACCGCTGCACAAAGTCGGTGTGATATGATCAGAATATTAGTTCTTTAAACCCACTTTGCACAGATGCAAGACAATGGAGAAAAAATCCCTTATAATTTATTCTGTATTGCTCCTACATAAAATATTATTTTATTTTAGTGTAAAGTGACATTAGTGTGAATGAGAATAATTTACCTCTTTTTACATGTATTGTGACATGCCATGCACAGACACGATGCTGTGTAATAAATACATAAAAATAATAATGGAAGCAGAGACAGTAAACCCTTAAAATGATATCATCAGCAGGAAAACCCATTTCCTGGGGCTTCGTAAAGGAAATAATGAAAAGAAACAAAAAAGGGAAAGAGTTAATTTGTTTTTTGACACTATCATTGTTAATGTTTTTATATGACTGACCCTTCCATTTTTCTATCATATTTTAACATATTCCAGTCATTTAGTTTTCACTTTAAAAGCATTTTTCTATATGAGGCTTTTTCTATATGAGGGATTTTTTTTTAAATCATTTTAATTTTCCTGAAACAGGTGCAGGAAAAAATATATCTAGGCAAGAAGAATGTGATTTTTCAGTTATTAATTGAAGAGTCTATAGCACCCATAAGAGTCTACATAATTTTAAATCAAACATAATGATACCATAATGATAGGAGTGAGGTGTTCTTTATGTTATGTAATTTATTTTTGACTAGCCAATTAAAAATAAAAGCCAAAATGAAAATTAAAAAAAGAAAATAAGATTCATATCTAAAAGTAATGAGATAAAGGGAAGAAAAGAAGGATAGAGAAAGTTAGAAAGGGCCAAAAGAGAGAGGGCACATGCCAGACGAGGCATCTGATACATTACAATTTCAAAGTTAGGGTAAAATATGGTTAGGAAATTCTGTTATTACAGAATCTTTGCTACAACTGAAAAGGGAAATTTTGTTATAATTCTGAGTACCTTTCAGTTTCTATAAAGGAGCACTGAAGAATTATTGGTCTTTTTTCTAGAGTCTTAGTAGGATAGAAAGAGAACTAGGCGTGTATAATTTTTTAAATAGAAAAGTCTTGATTGGTTGCTTATATGTATAAGGGAGCAAGGGACGTGAAGGGGAACAAGAAGTTTCTACAGGTATGTTGCCAACAAGAAGAAGATTAGGGAAAGTGTGGGCCCCTTAGAGAATGAGGGAGGCAACCTAGTGACAGAGGATGTAGAGAAAGCTGAGGTACTCAATGCCTTTTTTGCCTCTGTCTTCACAGACAAGATCAGCTCCCAGATTGCTTCACTGGGTGGCACAGAATGGGAAGGAGGCGAACATCCCGCAGTGCTAAAGGAACAGGTCCAAGACTATTTAGAAGGATTGGACATACACAAGTCCATGGGGCCAGATGCAATGCACCCGAGGGTGCTGAGGGAGTTGGCTGAGGTGGTTTCAGAGCCATTGGCTATTATCTTTGAAAGCTCATGGCAACAGGGGGAGGTCCCTGAGGACTGGAAAAAAACACATATAGTGCCCATCTTCAAAAAAGGGAGAAAAGAGGATCCAGGGAACTACAGACCGGTCAGCCTGACTTCAATCCCTGGAAAAATCATGGAGCAGGTCCTTAAGGAATCCATTTTAAGGCACTTGGAAGAAGGAAGGTGATCAGGAACAGTCAACACAGATTCACCAAGGGAAAGTCATGCCTCACCAACCTGATTGCTTTCTATGATGAGGTGACTGGCTCTGTGGATGTAGGGAAGGCGGTGGATGTGATATACCTTGACTTTAGCAAAGCTTTTGATACTGTCTCTCACAGTATTCTTATCAGCAAGTTAAAGAAGCATGGGTTGGATGAATGGACTATAAAATGGATAGAGAACTGGCTAGTGCATAGGGCTCAACGAGTAGTAATCAATGGCTCCATGTCTAGCTGGCAACCGGTCACAAACGGAGTGCCCCAAGGGTCGGTCCTGGGCCAGTTTTGTTCAACATCTTCATTAATGATCTGGAAGATGGGGTACATTGCACCCTCAGCAAGTTTGCGGATGACACTAAGCTAGGGGGAGTGGTAGATACCCTGGAAGGTAGGGATAGGATACAGAAGGACCTAAACAAACTGGAGGATTGGGCCAAAAGAAATCTGATGAGGTTCAACAAAGAAAAGTGCAGAGTCCTCCACTGAGGAAGGAAGAATCCCATGCACAGCTATAGACTGGGGACCGACGAGTTAGGCAGCAGTTCTGCAGAAAAGGACCTGGGGGTAACAGTGGATAAAAAGCTGGATATGAGTCAGCAGTGTGCCCTGGTTGTCAAGAAGGCTAATGGCATATTGGGCTGCATTAGGAGGAGCATTGCCAGCAGGTCGCAGGAAGTGATTATTCCCCTCTATTCAGGATTGGTAAGGCCGCATTTAGAGTATTGTGTCCAGTTTTGGGCCCCCCACTACAAAAAGGATGTACACAAGTTGGAGAGAGTACAGCGGAAGGAACAAAAATGATTAGGGGGCTGGAGCATAGGACTTATGAGGAGAGGCTAAGGAAACTGGGCTTGTTTAGTTTGCAAAAGAGAAGAATGAGGGGGGATTTGATAGCAGCCTTTAACTACCTGAAAGGGGGTTCCAGGGAGGATGGGGCTAGGCTGTTCTCGGTGGTGACAGATGACAGAACAAGGAGCAACAGTCTCAAGTTGCAGTTGGGGAGATCTAGGTTGGACATTAGGAAAAAGTTTTTCACTAGGAGGGTGGTGAAGCACTGGAATGGGTTACTTAGGGAGGTGGTGGAATCTCCATCTGTAGAGGTTTTTAAACTGAGTCTTGACAAAGCCCTGGCTGGGATGATATAGCTGAGGTTAGTCCTGCTTTGAGCAGGGGGTTGGTCTAGATGACCTCTGAGGTCCCTTCCAACTCTAATATTCTACGATTCTATGATTCTAAGAAAATATTGGATGTTTACTTGGGAGGTATTAACCCACTGCAAAATAAGCTTTGCAATCTATTCACCAAGTTCATTCACACCATTCTCAAGATTATACCCCTTTATCTGAAGAGATCCTCCACCTATAGCATGCTTTCATTAGTTATGGAGGGATTTGAATGGAAAAAATAGATATACTTATAGGTGGAGACAGAAGACATTAAAAATAGTCGTATCTCTTGAAAATGTCCCCCCCCATCTGTCAACACAGACACTCACTCCTAATAAACTTCCATTGTATAACCTTCTAACAAAAACTGCAGAGCTACTATGTAAAATGGAACTACAGAGAGGCTGCCTTTTTCAATCCAGCTTTATTTTTCCCATTAAACAGGAACATGATTGCAGCAGAAAGTGGCACATGTGTGTAACTTAATAGGAACTTGGCATGGCCTCCTGTTCCTGCTGGCAAAAGATTAATATGTTCCTCATTATCCTTCTGGATCTTCTGCACCACTTGGGCCAAGAATGCTTGTGGATGGTCCCAAGAAATACTTGGCAGCTGCAAGACCCAGATACCAAGCTGTGATATGTGCATGTGTCCAACAGCAACTGTATGCAGTGTTGTAGTAGCTGTGTTGGTCCCAGGATATTATAAAGACAAGGTGAGTGAGGTAATATTGAATTCATAACTTTGCTAGACACTAGAATCATGATCTTAATAAAGATACTGGAATTATGGCTTATTACAACAATCTGTAACCCACTAGCCCTCCTTTTTGCCCTCTGATGCAGAGATATTAACAGGCCACTTCACCTTGAATGATCCCTTAAAATAAGTGCTAACTCCTTATGCTGGCCTTGTATTTATCTGTGACCTTTCCCAGACCTGTGAAAGAGCTCTGTGTAACTCAAATATTTGTCCCTCTCACCAACAGAAATTGGTCCAGTAAAAGATATTACCTCACCCACCTTGTCTCTCCAATAGTAACTGTGTCTGATTAGCTTCTTCTCCAAGGTTTTGATTTGCATTGCTGCTGTTACTTTGTTTTGTGTGTGTGTGTGTGCATGCATGCGAATGAGAGAAAGACAGAGACTACAGAAGAACTACTGAGTCCTGCTTCCAGTCTGTATCACATCAACTTTCTCCAAATGCTGGTTTGCAACGTCATTGAAAGTACATGGTTTAGTTGACAGTGTTTGAAATGTATTAGATTTGTGCAGCTTCTTTGTGGAGTGTGTGTGTATTATTGGTCCCAGTTTATAATTCAACTTAATCTGTGGGAATTTGGGATGATGGACATCACACAAAACAGTGAAATGATAAAAGGTCAGACTTCCCATCTACTTTTGCAGTCTCTCTTTCCTGTCCCTGATGTTCCTTTTTGGTGATAATATTGTGCAGCTTTGTATTCCAGCCTCTTCTGAAGCCTTTGTGCATGTTGTCTGTTATTTTCAGTTTACTTATCTGGAAGTAGCCTGATGTCTCCTGAGGAATGAACTCTATTGACTGCAATTTTTGTTGTGGTCAGTGGTTGCTAGATATACTTTTAGAAAATTCCTAAGATTAACTTCAACTTGTCAGGAAATAAAAATAAAAAATAAATGAATGGGGTGAAAAATAAAAGGTCAAAGCCACTGGAATATGGCCAGCACAATAGTGCCTTCTTAATAAGTATGCTATTCTCTGAATGTGCCAGGACCTTCCAGCCAACCAGCACTTCCGGAACTGCCACATTGTGAATAAACGCAGAGATACCAATCAAATGCTGTAGGATGTATTGCCTGGGTTCCAAATACCAGCTGCCATCTTTAGTCAATCAGCACTGAAAGTATTTTGGATTATATTCTTAGATTTAAAAGCAGCTCTTGGATTCACTTGTGTGGATGCCAATAACCTCAATGCCCAGGCACTCAAAGGTAGAATTTGGCCCTTGTATAGATTTCATTCTTATGGGAAAAAATATTTTAGCAAGAGGATAAAATGGTGCAAGAGTGATGTCCTGATTTCCTTAAAATAAAAAAGACTAACATGGAGTGGGAGACAAGTTTTGATTTTAATTAGAGCATAAAAAATCACTGCCACATTAACACAAACTTAAATATAGAAAACATAAACCTTTTTATACTGAACAGGTACTTGTTTTGAGTTTCCTCCCCTATTACGGCTGATTATTATTGATACCTTAATATATGTATGTAAAAGAGGATGACCTCTTTATTGCCAGACTTTTGAAACATTTAGGAATATCTTGCATTCCCAATTCACTCCCACAGGAGTGATTTCAGTATTACAAAATTGGATTGTGATATCAAGGAATGACTGAGGCAGTAACATGATGCTCATTGCACAGGAAAAATTTGCTTTTCTTCTAGTAACAATGAAGAACAATACTACTACTACTAATAATAATGCCTGGCTCTATTTTTCCCTCTATAGTTTATTAGTGGTTCACATACAGAGCTGGTCAAAAATGGGAAAATGATTTTATGAAAACATTTTAATTTCTTCCCCCCAAAATGTTCCATGACATTTTAAAATCAATATTTTTATCAACATTTTTATTGGAATCACTTTCAAAATTGTTATTGAAATTTTGACTGGTCATTACTGAAAACCAGATTTTCTTACTAGAAACCAGGTTTTTCAATAAACAATATAGATGATTTTGATAAAAATATTAGAACAATAATTATAACATGAAAATGTTATCACATTAAAATGTCAATAAACTTCTATTAAAAAGTCCATTTTGGGAAGAGAGGACATTTTCCAACTAAAAAGCTTTTGATGTGAAAAATCTCTGTCAGCTCTGTTCCTTGAGTTTCTTCCTGGTGATTCCACTGGGGCCATGGCTGGAGATGGAGCAGAGGCTGCACACCTTGCCAAATGAGAAGCTGGTTCACAGATTCCTTGACAGCTGCCAAAAGCTGAGCTTATTGACAGCTACTCTGGCTTCTTCACTGGCTCTCTGACCCCACATGCCAGAACAGCTTCTTCAAAGATAGTATTTCAACTTCCTCCCTGCCATCCTTGCCCCAAACTTCCCATGTGTAGGAGTGTTCCCCTCACTGTGGGGAAAATTGATGTAAGTTAATGTTGATGGGGTCAACATTAATTTGTTGGCTGTTCTCTGTGAGTTGAAGGGAGGGGTGATGTCACACAGAACCCCTCTCCAGTTTCATCCTCCTTACCTAGCTCTAGTAGTTTTCTCTCCCTCCTCTTTGCAGAGCCACTGCCACATTCAGACAAGCTTTAAAAAAGGTAATATTTTAAGCAAATTCCCATAATTAAACTTAAAGCTTGTCTGAATGTGACAGTGGCTCTGCAAGACCAAAATCTCATGGTGCTTGTCAGGTGCTATTGTACAAGATGTTTCTTACATTTTGGCATCTTTACAAAAGGCCTCTCTTTGTGCAGTGCAGGTATCATAACCACTTCCAAACTATCCAAAAAATGCTAAAGAGTGATGATAATCTTTTTCAGTAAAATCCATCACATTAATTAGAAAGAAAGAGCATTTCAAAACAGCGAACAAATCTCTTAAGTGACGACCTTTGGCCATTATAAAACGATTCTAGTAGAAATCCTGCACCCTGATGGGTTGAAATGGCCCCATATTATTACACAGAATGATGAAAAATCCCTTCCCTTCATGTCATGCAGATGACCTCAGGCAGGCTGCCTAAGAGCTGACAGCAGTAAAAACAGGCATAATGAAAAGGAGTAGTTTCTAACCTATAGAGAACTAGCATATAGACTGTATTGGATATTCTGTGTGTGGTAGAGTTGCTACTGAATCGAAGGAGTATTCTTCACTCTATGCTTCAGCTTCATATTCATATTAATACTTTCATCAATACAACAGCACTGTGTCCAAGTTTAGCTGCTACAGCATATGCTTCTAAGGCCACCAGCAGAAAATACAAAATAATAATTGCCATGGATGAGACAGCTTACTTAACTATTTTAGCCATTCGTTTTTATGGAAGAATGAATCGGTGCAAACAGACTTGGGAAGAGAGAGAAAAATATAGCCTCTGAGAATTTTAAAAGAAGATTCATTGGGGTTAGACAGCACAGCGAGATAATACAAGTAGCCTGCAGGCCTGAGTTGGGGCCATCATTGAATGAGTATGACTATCTCATTCTAGTCCCTTGTGGTGATTTGTCCACATTGGAAAACCAGTCTGATTCTGCAAGGAGCTAGAGTCAATAGGAATTGAGAGTTTACCACCTTGTAGCATTGGATCCTCTTTGTTGGATAGGTTCAGACCTGGAGCATTAGTATACATGCAGTTTAGGAGTGAGCACTGAATTGGGGTAGACTGGAGACAGAACTCTCACAGCACCAGCTGCACTGGGCTTAAATTTAGCTCATTCTTTTGTCTTCATGCAAAAACCTCCATATTTAAGAGATAAGTTAAGAGTGATCAACAAGGCCTTGATTTGCAGTGAGGCCTTGATCTGCCTCTTTGTTCACAGCTTCCCACACCTGCAAATAAAAATTGCAGGTGTCCTAATTGTTATTTAGATATCTCAGTACTTGATTTGCTAACATCATCAGGTAGTTACACTTCTAAATGACATCAATTCCATCCACAAATTTCAGTGCTCAATTGCACCCCAGTGATTTGTCCCCATAAAATCGCAGGCAGAAAAAGGGAAGATGGATTTTAAAAAACACTCCTTAACCATTTTGTGTTTTATTAATGGATTGTTTTGATTTACCATAAAGAAGTGAAATTTGCAAAACCCAGGATAAAAAAGTTTAGTGCAGTGATATAATAGTTCACATGGTAAGAAGTACCTCTTATGTTACTTTCTTCCCCTCCTGCATATGACAAACTCTTTGGATCAATTTGATACCCTGAAACATTTTCCACCCACTGTTATCATACCAAGTGACATTTCTTTAGATAGATTTTGACCAACGTACTCTTTCTGCAAATATATATATATATATTCCATGTTTGTGAGGAAAAATATCCCCAAATCTATCTCTCTCTCTTTTTCCATTAGCTGGAAATATCCTCATAAATATGAACGCTTCTTAATTCTTTTATTACCAAGGTATAATGCAAGAAATCCGACTCAAATAAAATGCTACTTCCAAAAATCACAAAAAGGAAGATAGTTTGGGGGAGCTCATGGTCGCTAATAACTTTGCTGGAGAAAGGAAAATCTTTATATTCATAACTAGTACAACTGCCAAAGAAAGTGGCATGAAATGAAACAGAGTCTGATGCAGCAAATTGAAACTTCGTTGGACCACCGACATTTCAGAACTCTATTTGCCAGGCTCTTGCAGATCTCATTTGGCAAAAACTCCCATTGATTTCAATCAGAATTTTGCCTAAGTAAGCTCTCTGATACTACTTGACTCCTAAGAGTAAAATTTCAATTAAAAATATTAAAAAAGACATGTGATTTTCCTTCTTATCTAGCTATTATTTTCAGGAGACTTGTAATATTGCTTGGATGTTGGCATGTTTAGTTTGTTGGCCAAAGAGAAGATGACACCACAATATATTTTAGGTCTTCCTGGAATTTGGAGGAAAGTTGTAGCAAAAATCTATTGGGCTACATTCTGTGCTACAGCGGGAAGAGAGGTTTGAGCAACCTTTGCACACCTGTATTCATGGCAGATGAGGGAGCCAAAGCAACCTGGCATAAAGTATGCAATCTCCAATGTAAAGTATGCAAGCCATAATCCCCCAAGTATCGAGTGCTATGGGTATACGCTCTTCTGATTTATCTCATCCCAATCCATGCTTAGCATGCCTTTTGTGCCAGGCCCTGCAAAGAGGGGCAGCATAGGGCAATTTATGTCAGTCCTACATTGCTCCTATGTCAGGGGAGATCTTCTATAGCCTGTTATAGCCCAGAGCAGCATGTGGGGTGAGTACAAGAATCTGTCCCTTTAATATTTGAAAAGAAAAAATAAAAAGAAATGCAGAAAGATTTACAAAAAATTATCTTAATATACTCCATTTTACGTAAAACTAGCTATGCTACACTTGCACATTTGAAATATTTGTAGATACTGCCCAGAGAGCAGCAAACTCACACACTCCACCTGATCTTATTGGCTGCCATCTGGATTACAAAATTGAAAATGTCTCCTCCACACTCCAGTACAGAGCTATCAATCTCCCTGGACGCCACATGTCAAATTCCTCACTAACTTTCTTCTGCTAAACCAAAAGCCTGTCTTGTTGTCATTTACTTAAAAAAAAGTATATACCATATTACAAACTATGTCCATGTTACAAAGCAGTGGTTCAGGATTGAATAGTGGTGCAGTAGTTTAATCTCAGCCTTACATTCAGTTTACAGCCATGGATTATTTTACACATATAATATCAATATCTGATCAAATACACATTAGCTTGTTTGACTGTTCCAAACAATTTGTACTGCCAGGGAAATGCTTCAAATGGTCTGGAGACTATAGTAAACATTTAGTAATGGGTAAGCATTATTCCAGCACAGTATTATTTATCACAAAATGTGTCTCTGTCAGCAGTACAATTTCAGCTGAAACTCAGTTTATCAGCATTAATGTCACTGAGAGCTAGACAGAATAGACTAGACAGCAATTCCAAATACCACAACAGTCTCACTGCTGGTCTGAAATGAATAGATCTTATTCAGAAGAGATTATGTGTTTGGGAGCAAAACAGCCTACTATAAGGTTTATTTGAAATTTTACGTAGGGACAACAAAAAGGTTGACCTGGTTAAAGAAAGCACTGCATCCACAGACCTCTTCTCCCATTCCCTCTCAACCAGACATTTCCTACTGCAGGACATCTAGGTGATAAACAAAACAGAACACATATGCAGCATCTTACCGACTATTGTCTAAAGGGATGCAATATACACAGTCAATATACTTCAAACCAAGTTTACTCCACATATGTGTCTGGAGATATCATTAGAGAGAAGGGACAATTAGCAAATAAGCTTGAAGCTACATGCAACTCAGTGGTTTGTGCAAAGCTTCAATACTTTTCTGTTCAAGTGGTTTTTGTACCTCCTGAGTTTCACTTTAATATTTTTGGTTCATTAGAATCTAAAACACAAAGTGCAGTTCAACTAATGAGACAGTCGTTCTCATTCAATGATGGCCCCACCTCCGGCCTGCAGGCTACTTGTATTATCTCGCTGTGCTGTCTAAACCCAATGAATCTTCTTTTTAAATGGATGTGGTAAAGACTGTGGACAACATATTACAATGTGAGCAAAGATAAAGAGAGATGAGATAAAATCCTGAGGTGAGAGGATCTTAAAGAACCTCAGTTTGGGAGGAAACAAGATGGAACCATCAACCAGAAAACAAGCTGGAAGATGGCAGAAGGAGACTATATATAGCCCAACAGCCAAAATAGGCACAAAAGATACACAGGTCAAGAAAGGAAAATGGATCATGAGACAAAGGACTTGTTAGTTTCATACCAAAAAGACAGCACAATGGAGGGATGCGTGGTGAAACCAAGTGTTATAATTTACCTTCTGAGATATGTTCAGAAGGATGAAGTGTGTTGGAAACATTTACTATTTGTCTTCAAAAGTTTTTGACATATCTTTACTTAACATATGCAGAATTGTGTAAAATAAGAAAAAACAACCACTATCTGAGACAATTTTAGCCCACCTCCTGATGTCCATTTAGGATTACTTAGGGGGGATGTTGGCCAATACACTGCTGTGACCGAATGCACCCCTATATTCACACTCTATACACATTAATGTAATAATCTTTGTACTAAATATGCCTTGTGAGGTACTATTTGAAAACAAATAATTCACTGGGTCAATAACACCATGTTGAAATGTATGTAGTAACATTATATGTAAAGTTTTGACTATAAACTTAAATTATGACTGAAATGCGATTACCAGATAAATCTGGGGCATAGATAAACCTGTTTCTCAAAGACAAAGGACATTCTGACACCTCTAACCAGGTGTCATCAAAGTTGATGGACAATCATCTGTCAAGTGGCCATTCTTTGGCAAAGAAGAGAGGCAGGAACAAGATGAATCTACATTTTAGCAAACAACAGCATGGAACCTTTTCCACCCAGAGATTTCATGACTCCAACCCCACACAGAGAATGATCTTTATCTAGGGGTAACCCTCAGGAAAATGCATTTCAAAGGGTGACTGGACTATAAAAGTAAAGGGCAAAAACACCCCCAAGGTATAGCTCCCTCTCTCTCTCTCTCTCTTTTACTTAAGAAGACAAAAGAAGGGGAGGATCCTGACCTGAAATTTGGTCAGCCCTGTTGCTGGGAGCATGTGGTAAGGATTTTATCTTGAACCAAGTCTAGTTTATTAAGTTTTAGTACTAGAAAGTGTTTTATCTTTATTTCTCTTGTAACCATTTCCAATTTTAATGCCTTGTACTCACTTAAAATCTATCAGGGTTGCACTGTTTGAATAACTCCATTTAAAGAAGCAAACTGTTGGATATTGTTCCCTTACAGGGGCAACAGACCTAAAATATCTGAACAGTCCAAGAAAGGACTGGATAGTACAGGACACAGGTTTTGGGAAAAAATCCAGAACTGGGAGAGTATTGCAAGTGGTAACCAAAGTTGGTGAATGCCAGAGTGTGACTGGAATGTGCTGGTGGGCTGCTGCTATACAAAGCCACTCAGGGTGTTACCTACATGCTGTCAGGTTGTTTGTGAGCAGCCCAGGTGGGAGCTTCAACATCAAAGCAATGTGAGGCACCTCAGGTTTCAAGGCAGGTGGTGACACAACCCCTCACCGGGTTAGATTGTATCCCAGAATGTGACAACCACACCTGCACTGACTGAAATCTCAGTAGAGGTATTACACAGCTCTCTCTCAGAATTAATCCTGCCACTGAAAAGAAGGATGTGTTAACTGATGGAGCTCAGGTTAGCATCTGCCTCTAAACTGGCAGATAGTTTGTTCTGTTACCAAAGGCCCACTAGAAAAAAAAGGTTTCTCATGCAAATTTTCCGTGAGGTGGATAACAACTTATATTATTTGACACCTTCCATCTCGAAGTACCCCAGAACACTTTATAAACTAATACACTGTTTAAACAACATGCATTAATTACATTGTCATTAGTAAATTAGTTACACTGCCAGAGTAACTCCAGCAATTTCAGCAAAATGTAGCCACACATCTTTGATATCTTGTGAGTCATTTACCGGAGAGTAGCATGGATGTCTTACATATAATTGCATAAAAGGCATTCCTAAGCAAATAATAAATCCTGCTTGCAAATGTATATGAACTGTAATCCTACTCCCAAACTAGTATGAATGTGCCAGCGCTGGCTATACATTTTTCTGAGAAACATGCACAAAGGTTCAATTCTATTTTATTAGTAAAATATTACAGAAACAATTCAAACCAACGACTTGAGGAATTTGATAAGGTTGCATAAAACCTGTTTTGTTTCCATCTAATATTTAAGGGCCTGACCCAAAGTCCAAAGATGTCAATGGGAGTCTTTCCGTTAACTTCACTGGGCTTTGGATCAGCTCCTTAAAGGCTATATATTCTCTCTCTCTCTCTCTCTCTCTCCAGAAATTTAAATAGGAATTGCCATAGCTGATCAGCCCAGTAATGTCTCTGCTACAGTTAGATGCTTCACAGCAAAATGTAGGTAATCCTGTAATGGACAACTAGGGAATGACTACCCATGGGGGAATTGTCTTCCCATCCCCCACTAGATTTTGCCTTGAAACATCAGAGATGACTTTAAGAGAAAGCAATGTCTCTTGGTTGAAGAAACCAGACGCAGAGCTGCCAGAAGCCTGTTAAATATTGAAGAGCAAGTTTTCACCAGGCAGAAGAAAAGCAACATTTTTTGCTCCAAACAAGAAGATTCCCCGAAATGACTTGCAAAAAACAATAAGCTTTTCCATACTTTTGCCTTTTGGAAAACCAATTCACAGAAGAGGCCTCTAATGCAAGCACACAGACATGAGAGCCATTACATTGGTATCGATCGTTGTGCTAGAAATGGGGTCGCTGGCATTTGTTGTCTGTGTTCTAAGCTTCTTACAGATTGCTCTTGGCAGCTGCATTGATATCATGTGTTCAGTGCATGCAAACAAAGGGTTCCACATTCACTTGGGGATTGTAAATGGCCTGTTGTTAATACCATAATATCTACACGGTAAGCATAGACATTGATAACTTTTGCCTTAAGATGCTCCAGAGGCCAAGAGTTCATACACAGGGAGAGATTGGGCCCCATTACTAATTATTATTCTATCAGTGCCTAAGTAATAGTTTGTTGTGATTAGATCTTGATCTTTAGGTTCATGACCTGTCATGGGTGGAACATGTATTCAGAAGCCATCTATTTAATCAGATAGTTTTCCATTTTGTTACACACAAAATAATTTATCACCAATTGGTCAATAAGTTATAACAAAAATAAAGGTATGGCAGTAACAGGCTGATGTTAGTAGATTGCAGCATGTGAGTTAAGATCAATCATTTATTAGGACACAATAAATAATGAGTGCTATTTTACTAGTCTATTTTTAACACTAGTGGAGCTATTTACTTATTTATGTATTTAGTACAGACATCAGAGTTTAATCAAAACCACACTACAAATTGCACCCATCCCATTGGCTAATCTGCTCTGCTTTCCTCAAAAATATGCTACAGTTTTAACATTCTCTGATTTGGATATTATTTAAAAGTTGGCAGTTAATTTGACAGCTATTCAAAAGCAACTCAACTCTGTTCTTGCCAATCTTTTAACCTCTGGTCATTCATAGGTGAAATCAGTTCAAAATTTAAAGTTTTTACCATTTGCTAACTCTTCTCCTTACATTAAGATACAAGGTAAATCATATTATACCAGTCAATAGCTCTATTAAGAACAATAAAAAATGGTTCTTAACTTTTACAGCTTCATAATCTTACAGACTTTTTTGATGGCTCTGAGGAACAGGATAATATGAAACATTTTATGTGCAGAAAAAGGCCAGTTAGTCAATATTTTTGCCCTTTTCTTGGTTTATTTAATCCTGCTCTCCTTTTTCACAATATCAACTCATTCTAGTCTTTAAACATAAATATCATCCCTATTTTTAATTCACAGTTTCTCTGCATGAACTCTTTTGTTTAGCCTCAAAAATATTTCTCATATTCCACTCCATAATGTATGTTCATGGAGAGAGCTTGGGAGAGTTAAATCAAAAGGGAGATCAAAACTGGCAGTAATGCTCAGTTGAGCTTTGCTGATTCACAACAGTTGAGGATCTGGCCCTAAATCTCTAAAGTCTAAAGGACTACACATTTTTTCAAAAGTTCTTTTTCAAAAAAATGAATGAATTAATCTTTAAAACACCACTATCAATCATTCTGACATTTCAATGTGTTGTGCTTTCTATTGATTTCAGAACAGTTGATTATGACTTTGTTTTCAAGGGTCATTTACCAAGCAGTTATTGATATATACTCTGTGTGCTTTTGCCTGAATTAGTTGCTTGCCTTCAAGAGTCAAATGTTCAAAACATGCCCATGTATTTACAAAGCACTTAATTCAATGCATGGTTATTGACTGCTATTACTTGTGCACAAAAACAAAATGTTTATGCACAAACCCCACCACTCTGCACTTACTTGTTCAAATCAAGTGAAAATGCATTTTGCACATGTGAATTTCATCATTGTTTGCGTCCTCCATTGATAGCACACAGCAGATGCCAATACACATCTGGATGCCTGGCTAAGGCCACTTTGAAAATTTGGTCCAAAAGTTTCCCGTTTCACTTGAGTAGGTTTCTCTCCCGTCTGAATTGCACCTGACATTTTTCATGCATTTTTAAAGTTCTCTTCCTGAAAACAAAAGACTGAAATACTCTCTGTCCATCCACATCACAGGCAGCATATGTGAAAACTTATTCACATGGTTCTGCCAAAAATGCCCTACCCTGACCTGGATAATGTACCTCTATTTAAAAAAATGTACTTCTATTTTTAAAAACCCTGGATTTTTGTTTATTTAAATAAAATAGACGTTCATTTTTTAAAAATAAACCTATTTAAAACTAAATTTGAAACTGACAATCTGTAATAAGCCCTAAATGTATTAAAATCATTTAACTTAAATACAAAAAATATTTTAAACAGTATAGCCCTATATTAAGCAGAATAGGCTTAGGCACTTAAAACCCCATACTTAGACACCTGAATCCCAGATTTAGGTTCCACTACAACCCATAAAACTCCCACCAAACCCTATCGGCACCTCAACTCACATGGTGCCTAATTTTTAAGGGTAAAATTTCCCTCTATGCCTAGGTGTTGACCTCTGGGCATGTGCCCTGCTGCCCCACTTCAGGCACCCAGATGCCTATCTCCTGCCTCAACCCCTAGTTGGCCACCTGGCTTGTGTGCAGGGCCCAGTCCTGTAGACATGCTCAGAAGCCACCTACCGGATCAGGTCCTAGTCAAAATCTGGCAGGAAGAGATGATTGCAGTACCCAACTTATAACTTTTAGTTTAGTGGTTAGAGCATTCACCTCAGATGTGGGAGACTTAAGCTCAATTTCTGCCTCTCCTACCTTTTAAAAGGTGTGCAGTAACCACTAAGCTATGGGACATTCTCAGGTGAGGCTTCCTCAAACCCTCCTATTGAAGCTATTCCACTGTGGGTAAATAATGAAAGTGTGACGAGAGCTGGGAGACTGGATCCTGGGTCTCTTACCTCCCAAGTGAGTGCCCTGACTACTGAGTCTTTCTTGCTTGCTCTCATCCAATGATTGGATAAATACTTAGTCATTGGCCAGAAGGATACAGGGTACATTATCCCAGATTCAGATGGAGGCAATTATTATTTCAATTAATCTCTGTACTTTCTCTAACTAAAGAACCTAATCTATTTAATCAATTGACAAGGTTAACAACACCTTTCACCACCACCCCATTTTTCTGTGAAATGTTTAACTTGTATTGGCAGGTGATTAAAAGAAACTGCTGTTGGGGTTGAGCTTAGCTAATTATTGTGGCCTAGGTGGAAGGTTCAACAAAGGCACAAGGCTACATTTCCTTGACTATTTTACATCTCTTCAGTATCAACTCTAAAATGACAAGCAAACTGGATACAAACTGGATAAAAAAAAGCCATCTGAGTTCTAAGGCAGAAAAAAATATGACTAAAACTGTTAGAAGAAAATGTGTATTAGTAGATATTTCCTCTTCTATTCTTTTCCTTTCATTGTCCCTATTGTCTTCCCCTGATTTCAGTGGGAATACTCATCTTCTTATAGAATCAGGCTCCTGAATCTCTAAGGAAAATAGCAAACTTGTCACTCTTTTCATTAGGTCTTAACTTCTATATTTCCTTACTGGCTCTTTTCAAATTTATCACTGTGCACATTGCTTAATGAAGACTGTGTATAGTATGCTGTATGCCATCTATGAAATTTTAAATCCAAACCATTTTTGAACTATCCAAATTTTTAAAAGCACCAGATTAATTTTCTTGAGACCCAGTACAGCTACTTCAATGGGAGTTTTCTCATTGGCTTTATTGAGAGTTGGATAAGACTCTTTTAAGTGTAAACATTACAATTTTCCTGCTTGGGTACCTCAAAAATGGCAGCTTTGCTTCAGAGTTTCCACACCAATTCAGTTCTTGGCAGAAAGCATGCATGCAATGGTGAGGATAGTTATGGTATTGACCACAAACATTGGGAGGTTTGAGTAAGATACCTTTTCAAATGTACATAGATTTCAAGGTAGGAGGGAAATATTAAAAGTATCCGCTGGTGTGGTTTAAGCGGGAAAATGACTTTTTTCCCCCTTTGCTTTATTACTTAAATGCATGTGGCACTGGAAAATAAAACCAAGACCATTACTGTTAATAATAATCTTGGGCTAGATTGTGTCCTTAGGCAAGTCCTGTGTAAGGTTCAGTATCTAATTATAAGAGTCGGGGTGGGGTGGGGTGAGAGGAGTGTTCCCAAGAAAACATTAAGATTCAGAAATCACAATTCCTTCCCTCCTCCACCCTCACTCTAGTGGGGCTGTAACTTTCTACCAGATATAAAACATTATCCTGCCGCCTTCTTGTCAGTCATGCTTAGGGGTTAGGTGTCACTTGTGTGGTAGAGGGGAGGAAGTAGAGGTCAGGCGGAGCCTGCTCTCCACCCTCATCTGAACCAAACGTTCAGGGAGCCATAGGTAGGGTCTTACATTCATCCTCAACCTTCATGTAGCCACATCAGGACCATTCATAATCTGTCCCGGTGATATTACCATGAACTTTGTGCTGACATAGGCAATGAGAAAACTCCCACTTTTTAAAGAACAAATGGTAAATTAGGGTCTTTCCTATTTCCTGTATGTCAAGATGAAAATTTTTCCTCTTCAGTCCTTCTGATACTCACATATGTTAGCTCACCTCCAAGCACACATGGCCTTTTCAGTTTGTCTTCAGAGATCAGATGCATACCAGCATAGCTGTCAAATAGCTGTGAGCTAGAAGAGGATTCTGGGAGCAGCAAATGAACACATCTGGCACCCCACTTCAAAACTGATTAGAATTTCTTAGCAAAAGAAAAAAACTTTCTTAATCATTCTTCATGGTTAAGAGGCTTACTCCTCACTCCCTTGGGTAGTGACCTTCCTTAATTAGCATGCTGCTGCTACTTCATGTATGAAATATGAATTCTATTCATTATCACTATAGCTATTATTCTTCCATGAGTCTCTTGAAAAATGGTTCCTTTTCAAGTGGCTTCCTCAGCAATTGACTAATATTAAATAACATATAAACTATTTTTCATTGCAGGATTTCTCAGCTGAGCCTTCAGAAAATAATTGATACCCACAGAAGCTAGTGTACTCTTTGGTAATATTTCTACAGTAAAGTGTTGTTGTTATTAATTATTATTATTTCATCTAGAGGCCCAATACGAGATTGGGATCCGATTGTGACATGTGCTGGAAATACACAGGTAAGAAACAATCCCCACCTTCAAGAGTTTGCAATCTAAATAGACAAGAGGAACACAGCCAGTATTATAATCCCATTTTAAAGGGGAGAAATATGAGTCCTGACCCAAGTAACACAGGAAATCTGTGGCAGAGATAGGAATCAAGGCCAGATCTCTAGATTCTCAGTCCAGGCCAAACAACAAGATCAGAAGGATGGCTCAGGGGTCACAACAATAGCTTAGAACTTGGTAGATGTGTTCAGTTTCTGACTTTTCCATAGATTGCTTGTGCCATGGGCAAATCATTGTGGGCTAGATTTACAAAGGGAATTTAGACACGTGGGTTTAAAATGTAGGCACCACTGACATTAATAAAACCCTAGATTCCCTGGGTATCAAACTTTGTGGGTACAGTTCCCTTGACCCCTAAATTTCTGCTCCTGACATGCACAAAGCTGCCTACATCCTGCTGCCGCTGAACCGGTTGGTGATCTAGATTACACCTAAATCCTGGTGGGATTCTCAAACCAGGTATTCCCTTGCTTATCTCACTTGTGAGGCCCAATCTGGTAAATGTGTTCTGAGAATGCCTAATCTGCACAAATGACATTTGGGGGTGAGCAGGTGATGCTTCAGGGGGATGTGTGTCCAATAGCTCAGTGTTTAGGACAGTCCCCTGGGGTGTGGAAGACCCATGTTCAAGTCCCCCTGCTCCAAATCAGGTAGTGCAGGGATTTGAAGAAAGGACTCCTACTTTCCTGACCACTGAGCTATTAGGTAGAATGGTGGGGTGAGTCTCTCTCTTGGCTGTTAGGCAGCTGGTCTATCTTAGGCACCTAACTCCAGCAAAGGATTCACAGCTCTTATGGATTCTGAGTAGAGTGAGGTGCCTCTATCCAACCTGGAGTTCCTGCTCAGAATGCCTCTCAGGAGACTCCCATCCCTATTTTATCATTTTTTGCTCCCTATATTTATTGAGACCTGAGTCCAGTAGCTCCTCCCCTTAGGCTGGGGGAGGCACCTTTAGATGAGGGCAGGCTTCCATCTGCCTATCCCCAGACCCTCAATAAATGCCTATGAGGAGAAGACTAAATAGTGTCTTTGGGCTCAGCCAGAACTAAAGAGGCATACTACCGGAACGACTGGAAACCAGGAGGAAATCTACTGTGCTTCAGAGTCAGCTGACTCTTTCAACAGAGCTGCTGGGAGAAGACAGCTTGTGGATCTCTGGTGACCACAAGGACTCACCAGATCAGGTACAAGCTGATTGCTGCAGGGAGGGCTTGGAGATAAATTCAGACATGGGGTTTAGCTGTACCTAGCCACCATAAACAAGCCATGCCCCTACAGATTCTGTTAAAGGAAAATTCAGAGGCTGAATAACCCCTCCTTTGGAAGATCCCCTGTACCTGTGAATCTGGTACGAGTGGAGTAAGGTTCCCACAGAGGGACAAAACTTTCAATGGGAAAGAGATTGAAAATGCTGAAGCAGGACCTGGTAAATGCCTGGCTTTTCACAAGCCTTTTAAGCGGTGGGGCTATTCTCCTGAGCATTTCCTTCTGATGGGATTAGGTGGCTCCTCACTCAGCTTGCTTGCTTCTGTGAATCCCTTTCTGAAGTACCTAATTCTCCCCATACAATACATGGGAAGCCTAGGTGCCTAAATCATGGCTCTGACTTCCACTGGGCAGCGGAGCACCTGGAAGTTAGGGTCTTGCAATGCCTAAACCCCCTTTAGGAATCTAGTTCTTTGTCTCTCCCTGTCACCGCTCCTTAACTATAATAAAAAGGGGATAAATAGGGAAGTTCTATCTCATGGGGGTGTTGAGGATAAATACTTTTTAAGGAGTGTGAAGAGCTTGGATACTAGAGTCATGGGGAGCTATATAAGTATCTTACATAGATCATCTTTCCTTACTGTGGCCAGCAAGGATCTTTAATTACCAACACTGTCTATTTATATTAATACATCTCACATACTCTGAAGTAATGGGATTTTTGTCATAAAGAATGAGTAAGAGCAACAGTGTTGGGCCTAATGGCATTCTTATCTTTTTTCCTACTGCTTGTAGGTACTTCAGAAATTTAAATTGTAAAACATACATGGAATAGTTTTAAAATACCTGTCTTTCCCTATGAATATAAGACTTTGCCTCAAGCGACTGTTCTAGAAGATATAATTCACATCAATAGCTTACCTTCATGCTGGTATACACACTAGCTACGTTGCCAGATGCAAATGCATTCGCTTCAAAAACTATTAATTCTTCATATTCTTAATCTTACCTCACTATGTGGCTGAAAGTGCTTTCTCCCACCCCCATTGAAACAAATGTCTGCAAAAGCATTTTGTTTGTTTACAATGAAGTTTTCAGAGTGCAGTGGGAAAACTGAAATGTACATCATTACTAGCTACAATACAAAATGGCAAAGATCCATTTTCCTCAATATGCCACTTTCTGGCTTTTCAGAAAAAAGGTAATTCTAGAACCATTTTAGAAAATTGGGATATGGCCTGTATACAAATCACAGATATGAAGCCAACACATATGTAGAGATTTGTAACTTTAGCAAAACTATTAAAAGAAAAATGTAGCCTTGGAAACTAACAAATTTGATACAAAGGCCAAGTCAGAAATCTATAATATATATTTTTACAGTCTGTCTGAACAGATGTGCTCTCACTCAACCAGCAGCTCTAGGCTTGATGCAGGAATACTTGGTGAAATTATATGGCCTGTCTTATTCAGAAAGTCAGAGTAGATGATCATAATGGTCAGGGCTACAAATACCAGTTGGGGGAGAGAGTGATCTTTATAAATAACTGTTTGGAATAGTGAACTATTCCATTTCTACAATTCAGTAAATTTTTATCACATAAAGGCCAAAAGTTGACTTGACACTGGACTTGATTCTGGACACAAAATCTCATGTACATCTTTCTTTTTATGTACCAGTCAGATAACTGTGTATGTAACTAGTAAATACAGATTTGCACATCCAATTTTGAGATGAATATAGTTTATGGGCATAATTTTGGAGGCCAGTGTTGAAAACTGGACCCTAAATTACTCATATCCTTAACACCTCCCTGGATTCATAGATAATCAAGTAACCTAAATTGCTCAATGTAAATTGTGTGGCTGTGGTGCTTATATAACTGATTTGACAGTGACTGTCTTAGTTTGCACCATGCATTAGCATTGAGCACAATTTAAGTAGCACCATGGAGCAGCCATCTCCTCCTCCTATGAAAAAGAGAAGGCAATGAGAAGGAGAAAATTTTATTCTATACTATAATTCAGTAAAGAGCTTCTCACCCATCCATAAGTATAGGCAATTTCTATAGATGGAGCAACAGTGCTCTACACAGAGATGTGAACATGTATCTGATACACAGATGTTTCCAATTCCATTTGCTGTCTAGCCTGTCAGAATAAAATATTTTATGTCTGTCCTAAACTAGTCTTCCTATTTATACAATGCTAGTCACTGTGGTGTCTGACTACCATTTGATATGCAGTGCTCACACACAGATCTTTGACAGAGAGTAGAAAATATGCTAGCTATAAAAAATGTAGTCATCCTCACATCTACTCTCAGCAGTTATCCCTCTGACATTTTAAATTAAAGAAACAATGGGCTAAACTCTGCTCTTTTATTCCCATGAAGCTTTACATGTGTGGCTGTGAGAGCAGGATTTGGCTCAGATCAATTACCATAAACCCCCTGTTCTCAATTCCTGCATTTAAATATGCATACACAGGTCCAACTGACTTAAAAAATGGATGACTGTGTATGTGAGGGAAGAACTGGCCCCCAACCATCTTCCAGTCAATTGATATTCAAAGTGGTTTCACTCTGTGCTGACCATGGCAGTCACATACCCATCAAAGCTTTCAATCTTCTGGGTTTTTTTTCCTGAAAATACTAGAGTATAGAAATCTGTAAAGCTCGTAAAGTGACAGACAGTGGGCAGGATTCTTTAACTTATGTTTAAAATGTATTTTGATTTTGGAGCTGTTTGAAGAACAATGAGAACTGTATGATGCTCTGAGGATATATTTCTTTCTTTCTTTCTTTCTTTCTCTCTGCTGCTTTCTTAGCACTGCTCTAAGCCCTAGATGTGACCTCTGTCATTCTGAGTGTCTTAAAGATTAATTATCCTAAAAACACATTTTTTTATGAATTCAAGTGTCAAGGGCAGGTCTGAACAAGACATCTGAAATATCTGATTGCTATGAGGTTTGCTGGTACTCATCTTATCCAGAAAAAAGCCACCACCAGATTTGGTGGGATCTGAGTGTTTCAGAAATGTTTTGGCACTATTGTTATCCCTCTAGGGGCAATGCGTTTAAGGTCAGCAGAAGGTAAATACCTAGAAGGTTGCAAGATTGTAAGGGCTTTGCAAGAATTTGTTTAAATTATCTCTGACATTCCATTGTTATCCAAAGCCTGTGGCATACTCTTGATTTACAGCGCTACCATAAAACTATTAGGAGTTGTTTCACTAACAGTATGTAAATGATGAGCCATGATAGTTACTGTCTACGTAAATGATAATAAATCAAAAAGTGCACTGAAAATATTTTAGGTCAGTCTCATTACCTGTGCAGTTAACAAACTTCCAGCCGTAAGCTTGCTCATTGATGTGTTGTGGGCTTTTTTTTTAAGACTAGGGAGAACTGTGCTGAAAAGTGACAAAACTGGCTTTTATCCATAACCTGCAGAGCAAGATTTATTCACTTCAGATGACTTTTAAATTGATCAGTAAATCACTCTAACATTTTTTTTAAAGGAGTCAAGTAAACTAGGAATATCAATGGCCAAATATAGCAAGAGGAGATGCAAATGGATATTGGAGGGAGGGACCCTATGGCTCCAAGAGGGCTTGTAGGACCTGGTCACCTAGACTGTAGTCAATAGACATAGCCACAAGCTACACAAGATAGTGAATTATATACAGACCATGTGCCTTCCAGACACTTGTTATCATTTTTCTGTCATTTGGCACTAGGAAACCTGCACTACTGAATAGCTGGTGGGTGTACTTTAGTCACCGTCAAGGCTATTTATATTAAAGAAAGAAAGAGAAAGAAACTTAAATGAGCTGAAGTGAGTTAGCAGCATGCCAAGAAGAAACCACCCTTCGCTCCCTAGCACAATTTCCATAAATGCCATTGTAGCCCCTGCCCACAGGCAACAGATTCCGAGATGCTGCCCTTTGGAGCTATGGCTCGGCCTACTCTCTGCCCCACTTGTCACACGGCTTCACTTCTCACAGCTATCATACAGCAGAGCTGGTTAGTCATGCGAAGGGAATAGGCTGCCTTTCTTAAAGCGGTTGGGGGGACATGTAGCAGTTTGCACATCAGCGAACACTGGCATTCTGCTAGCCTGAGGCAGTGCAGTTCCATATCTTCCCTGACACAGCAATGTGCTCTGCAGGCACAGTGTATCTTTAATATATTTTTGCCATAGGACTGTATTTTATACTGATACTATAATAAAGTACTAATAGTTAATTGATTCTAAAATGCCATATATGTGCCTGTTGTTACTGAGACCCACTGTCTATCTTTTTCTAAGAAACATCAGTTATTTCTAGAGAAATTCCAGTTGATCTATTATGGAGTTACTCTGGATTCGTACCAATGTAACTGAGAGCAGAATTTGGCCAGAGTCCCTGCTCTGAAGAGTTTGAATTCCAATCCACACACTAAACATATAAAACCTTCAGCCTTATCTGTTCTAGAAAGGGAATTACTGGTAGAGCTACACTAGCAAAAACCCCTAGCAGAGACACAGTTTATACAAGTTCCCCAAACAAAATAAGTCATATTAACAAAATTAACTCTTTGCTGGTATAACTGTGTCTACATGAAGGCTTTTGCTAGCATAATTAGATCAGTTACAGATGTGATTTCCCTGCCTTCTCAGTCTTAACTGGCATAGCTATTCCAGAAAAACTTTTAAGTGTAGATGAGGCCTCAGATATACCTCTGTATAATATTGCTATTGAGGGTCCCATTTTCCTCCTGGCTGTTGTAGAATTAATGGTCTCAGGGAAGTTAGCACTAAGAATCTTCCTGGAATCAGATTTGCACCCCAATCTTAATTTTGGTTTGGGGTGTGACTATTTTTTAAAGAGAGAATTCCACTGGAATCACTGAAATCATGGCTGATAAAGGAAGTAGGAAACTCACTAAAATAGAGACTTTCCAGGAAGGAAAAGTTCTGTGGCACGTGTGTACCATAATATACAATTACATATGCACAGTTAGACCCGCCCAATGAATAACTTGTTTTTCAGTTAAACCAAAAATTCCTCTAGGTTGGTCTGCAAAAGAAGAATCAGATGATGTGGACTCAGAAGCTGGTTGTATTTATAATACTATAGTGCTGTGTGATGTTGACTTGATTTCATAGCGTTCTCTCCATCTTTGTTTATGCAATATACTTTACTTGTGTGGTTGTGTCTGGTGCAATCTAATGGCTGAGCATGGTATATCTCTTCAGAAACCTTATTGTTTTTCTACAGAATCCTTATCTTAATTAACTAAATGAGATACAATTGACTATTTCTAGTGCTTTGTCTCAGATGCACCAGGGTATGATTTAGGAAATGTGGGCAGTTTGTTCAACTGCCTCAGAAAAGACCCAGCTATACATTTATGGATGAAGGCGAAAATCCTGGTCTGCTATATGATTCTGTCAACAATATGATGCCTGCTACTTTGTTATGGCTTCTCCTTGATGGTTCATGAGTGAGGAATCTTTCATTTAAAAAAAAAAAATGTTAACACACACAATTAGCATAATTTTCATATTTCTGTGTTCAAATGTTTTATAAATCTGGCTTTGAAAATCTAGCTTTTTATTGTTTGTTTGTTTTGTTTTGCTAGATGTATATTTTCTTCTAGAGGAATTTCTTGTATGTGGGATTTATTAATTACGTTTGATCATCTAGAGGCAGGAAAATGCACACTCCCCTTTCCGTATCTCTTTGTATGGATTCTGTCTGAAATTTTTTACCTGTTTTATGGGAGCACCATGTATTTACT
The DNA here is from genome assembly GCF_026122565.2 of Emydura macquarii macquarii. NCBI lineage: Eukaryota > Metazoa > Chordata > Testudines > Chelidae > Emydura > Emydura macquarii. Next base: position 1,836,173 of record NW_027133181.1, on the reverse strand, counting down.
CTAAGAGATACTATAGCTGTTGTTCATAGTGTGTATGTGGAAATGCTTTTATTTGTTCCTCGAACGTTGTGATCATTTTACATTGTTGTTTGTAGAACATTGAATGAAAATTAAAGCTAACAGAGAACTAAAACTGATTTACACTAGTGCAGAAATATTAACTGTTCCCCTGGCTTAAATTTCTACAAGGGTGCACTGCAAATAAAGTGAAATACTTGGTGGAGAAGAGTAAAAGATCTCTTTTTGGCACTGCAGAACTGCTGTATTCACCTTTTTTGAAGGGAAAGACACTATCAACCTCTAAGCATGCTTAGAAATACAAGACACAGAATCTTTTACTGTATGTAAAAATAAATAAGGGCCCCTCAAACCATCTTACTTTGATTTCCTCCATCTTTTGCTCTGTGTATGTCCTTCTCCAGCTGGCTAATTACTTGGTCCAGGTATGAACATTTATCCCTCCCTTTTTTATCATTCTGTTTGATCCCATGTAGCTTTTGATACACACGCTTTTTTTTTTCTTCCCTGAGCATCTAACACAAGAAAATAGTGTCTCCAACACTCTTCCCTCTCTGGATTGAATCCCCAGCTTTCAAAGGCCTCATAAATTCCCTCTTCACTTCCGCAGTGTCTCCTTCATATCACTCTGATTATTATATTTCCCATTTATCAGCCCATCTTGATTCTTTCATTCATGGCTACACAATGACTTCCTACTTTTGAATATTACAATTACTAAAATCCTCACTCAGGGTAAAAAGAAAGGATGTATATGTGTCCTGGCTGGAGAGCTTGGATGGTCAAGTTTTAGTTTTGGGAGACCTGCTTCTACTTTCACTCTTTCATTGTTTTGCAACTCTCCTATTTGAATTAAGATTCCAGCAATTCTCAGCAGATGTGGCAGCCTCTAATTTTTCTCATAGAGGTAATTCATCTACAAAAACTGTGGCGCACCAGGAAAGCCCCACTGACTGCAAGCTGTAGTGCCTTGGAAGCATAAGAGGAAGCACAATGGCTGGTCCAGATCTCCAGGTCCCTGAAACCCAGTCAGAGGAGATTGTTGCTAGATAATCCCATTTCTTTGTAAGCATGTACGTTAAGGCATCTATATTTTAAGGAATCTACATTAAAGGAAAAAGCCGGGCACATGGACAATTTTTGGGATTTCCATAAAACAGAAACAGCTGTTCCATATACCAAGTCTTAGGTCCTGGTAGGTAAAGACAGGCTTAGAATCTTAGCAATATGACTGCTCCAATTTTTCAGTCTGCACAGTGCAGTCCCAATTGGCATCCAAATATAGAGAAAAATAGGCAATATTACTTTTGTGTTTCTTGGGCCTGATCCTCCATCAGTGTACACACAGAGTTCCCTCTTGTCCCCTCTTCCCTATACAAAGGGAAGTTCGATCACTTCTGCATTGTACAAACACCTTTTGTTGGCATCCTTTAATTGGCATACTCCAATTGGCCCAACAGGCCCATTCTTTAGCAGACCGCCCTCATAATCAGCACTGCTCCCCCTTGTGGTGCATGGGAACTCCCCACATGGTCAGGGACTCCATAGCTGCCATACCTCAGAGAGGAGATTTGTCTCCAAAGGAGTGGGAGCACCACAAGATCTGAGGCTCTGTGACAAGGAAGAGAACTGCTGTTAGGGGAATGGATGTGCCAGCATGAGCAGGAAAGCTGCTGCAGGGAAAGAGGAGATGTTGCCTGCCATGCGTGTGAAGAGTTAGACCTGGGAATACAGAGGAGCACATGCTTTGAGTGGAAATAGGAAATAGATGAGGACTATGAAAAAGAGGATGTCGGGCAGGGGAAGGGGAGGTGAGTGAAAGACTTTGTGCTCAGTGCAGGGGTGGGGGGAGGGCATTTTGGAGCTGCCAGGGAGAGAGGTGAGGAAGAAAACTAAGTGGGATGGATGGAGAGAGAAATGGAGGAAGAGCAGGAATTAATGTGTCTTCCTCTTCTTTAATTTGTCTTACTTGGGATATGTGAGTGGAGAGAGGAAAATCATAGGGAAAGGGGGCACTTCGGAGCAAAGGAGGAGATTGTGGCCCATGTAGCTTTGCTGGGGGCTTATCTGCAAACAATTAAGCTTCTGCACAGGTTCATAAGAATATATTCACTGGGAGAGAACCACTTTATTCCATGAATTGCTGTGCCAGTAACCCTGTTGTGAGTCAAGGGTCACATAACAGAAAGCTCATGCAAGCAAACACCATTTCACAATGACTATACTGTGAACAGGCTTACAGAAGGTACCAGGAGGCCACTTAAACAAATGAAGAATCAAAGACTCTGGAGTTGTTCTAGACTTACAAGAGTGACTGAAGTCAAGGACTTGCTCTGAATTTCAATGGACCTTAGTAATCAAAAGAAGCATTCAACCTTATCTGGGAGCTTCTTATTGATTGTCTGACATTATTGAAATACATTACACTAAATCTTTCCTTGGCAATCATCATGCTATTTTCCTAGGAGACAACTAAAGGAATGCCCCTATAACTTGTTCTGAGGGAATACTTTCCACAGATCTTACTGGTCCACCACAAATATTATTCTGCCAGATTCCAATTCTCAGAGGATTACACTTGCTCACCCAACCCAGAGCAGGAGACAGCATCTGGGAACCAGTTATAAACTTCTTAGTCTCTGATGGTCCTCCAAAGGAGTATGCACTGCTGAACATAGTGAAAACACATAGCCCTCTGCCTGCTCCTCTTCCCTATCACAGCCAGGAGCTATAGAGAGGAGGTAGGAGCTGGCTTTATTGGTTCTCTACCTGCCAAGTTTCTTTCTTGTCAAGCAAATCACTGGGTAGGAAAATAAAGTTAATCTCCATTCCCTTTGCATCTCCTGCAATGTAAAGGGAGAAGAGTGAGATGGCATCTGCCCTGGTAATCTTACTTCAGTTCATGATGGTGTCAATAGAGGTGACTAGGACTTTTTTGATTAAACACTTTTTTTTTTTGGAAGATGCTGATTCATCAGAACCAAAGCTGTTTGTAGGAGCTATTCTGCTTTGACAACTTCAAACTTTTTTTTTAATGTCCCATTTTTGACATTCTTGGTTCAAAATTACTTTTACCTTTACTATAATGTCATTTAAATTTAAGATTTTTTTAAAGGTCAAAACTGAAATGAAATATTTTGATTGACCCAACCCAAAATTATTTTCAGTTGGGGGGGGAGGTAAATTGAGATTTTTTTTTACTTTGTCTGTATTTGGGATGGGAATTTTTTTCAAAATCCCAGGTTCTTACAGGATGGAAAGACCCTTTCTCACCCAACTGTAGATATCACTGGTCATCTGACTATGGTAGGTAGAGTATTTGCTTGGTGTCTATCAATTCAGACAGGCTAATAGAGCTGATATATCAGTTTTCATTTCACAAAACTTTCACAATTATGTAGTGCAAAACTTTGCATTATTTCCTAATGTAGTGGAGAAATCTGGAGTAATTTAATGAAACAGGACTAAATTCTGCTTTCAGTTACGCTGTTATAAATCCAGTCATTCTATTGAAGTTAGCGGTTTTACTCTAGATTTATACTGGTCTAGCCAAGAACAGGATTTGTCCCTTAGTCTGTAATTTAGGCAAGATGGTATGAATTTGATATTCTGGAATTACTCAGTATTCTGGTGCTGCATTTACAGTGTAAAATGAAAAAATAAAAGATTCACACCTTTCCTAACCTAAATAACTTCTGAAGAAAAGAGGCAGAAACGCCAAGGGCACAGAAATATAATCTCTGAGCTGTATGCATCTGGCTATCTCTGTTCCCCATTAATTGGGTGCTCATTTCTCACCCCCAGGCTAACCCTGCTAGCTGCATATCCACCTTGTCATTGCTCTAGAGAATCCATTGTGATCCTTCTTTATTTCAATGAAGTCCTACTCCTATTACAGAGGAATCTTACACAAAAGAAGCAGTATGATATTGATGTTCAGGACATTGTGAATCCATTCTCCCTGCTCTTACCTACTCACTTATCTACCTGTCACCGTTTGATACATGGAGTAGGCTGGTAGATTGCTAGTTGCTGACTGTCTTAGCATGAATGAATTATTGCACAATCCTGGGAACCTAAACATCAGCAATACAGCCCTTGGCAGAGCACATGACATGCATAATGAGAGCATGGAATGCTCTGTGATGCCCGAAGCTCACCTCATTATGTAGTGATGCACTAATCACCATATGTGGATCCACTCCATAGCTTCCAGGACAGCTGTAAAACCAGAAGTGTCACGCATTATTTGTTACTGAAGCTCTGGTGGAAAACTAACTAGTTTACCATAACTGTTTCTGGGATTTGGTTTATGAACTGAACTAGATAGCTTATTTATACTTTAGCTTCAGCATCTCTCATTGCCAGATTCATCTCTCATTGCCAGATACCAGAGATGAAATCCTGGCCCCAGTGACTTCAGCGGAGCCAGGATTTGACCCTGGCTTCTCTTAGCTTTCTGTAAAAGAAAGAGCCCAACCATAAGAACCACTTTTTCACTCCTGCCAAATATTGTGAAGATATCTCTGCAAAAGCTGGAAATGGCCATCTTTTTTACATAGTAGGATTTTGAGTCCCCAATGTTCCTTGGCCTTTTAAGACTTCCCCTTTTCTTTTAGGAAATTCACCTTCCATAAAATTCAAGTGTTCCTCTGAAACTTTGCTGAAATTAGTTTGACCTTTATGATGATGATGCTGTTGTTGTTTGGTGCTCATTTGGCCGTTGTCCCGTATTTAGATAAATAGGGTTTCAAATAATGTAAATTAAGAGCTTGCTTCTTGTCAGTACAAATTAATCTAGAAAAGACCAGATAAGTACTATGACAATGTGTTTATTCAAGTTTTACAATAACAGTTTGGAAAAAATAAAATTCCATGTTTATAATAGGCTAAGGAGCTGTTATTTCAGGTCAACAAGTGATGAAAAATGTTGCTACTATCTAATTAACTCATTCTTGAAAGTGGATTAAATCTCTGTCATTTAATCATTGATGCCCTATTCAGTATCTTTCACTCTGTGCCTTCTATAAACACACCACCTGGCTGATCTTAATTCTACTGAAAATAAATCCTGATATACATTATAAACACTGTTAGAGTGCTCTTATGAAGTGGGGTCTCTCTTTACAATGGAGTGATTATTCTGTTGCAGTGCGGCACTTTGTGGATCTTTTTATTTAAAAACCAGGTGCTTGTAGAAGTGTTTGTTTGCATTATTATCTGATAAGTATGGTATAAAAATAGTAACATGTCTGGTAAAGAAATAGTGCCAGAAACTGGCCCACAGGCAACCTAAGCCAACCTAAGAGTCCATTGTATTAAACACAAAGGTCATGTATTTATTGTGGGTCTGGATGATCAAATAACTTCATTGTTCAATGTGGAACTCAAGAATGAACTTCTTGGACAATACATATGAAGTGGATTTCTTGAGAAATATTTAAGCGGAGGTGAAATCAAATCCTCCCCACCTCCAGTTATGCAAAAACCCTGGAAGTTATTCCCTGAGAGGGCACTTGTCTGCTCATTACCTGTTTCCAGGGTCCAAAGCTCAAAGACCCAAAGGACATAAAGGAATGATTAACCATTCATGGGGGTGCTTGTTCTGAGCTAACAGCTGTTATGAATGTATAACCACAGAAAACCCCATTGGTGGGATTTGAAGGACTGATCACCTGGCAGAGCCCTTGTTGGAATTGGGGTGATCTCTGGTAAATGTATTAGCATATATGTAGGTGGTGGTTGTTTTTAATATTTTCTCTGTTATGCTTTCACCGTAAGAATTAAATGTGCCTGGCTAGAAAGATCTATGGTGATAACTTACTGCAGGCAATTATGCTCCTGATAAGCCTGTTTTTCTCTCTCTCCAGAGGCTGCTTAGGCAGTTTGACTTGCTAGGGAACTCAGATTGTAGGCAGGGAAATGTGGAGCCTAGAAAAACCTCTGAGGGAGAAAGGTGTGGATCTCTGCCCAGAAGAGGTGACAGATGAGGAGCCTAGAGTGGGTGCCCTTGCTGGACCGTGGAGGAAGAATACAGGTGCAATTGCCCTGATCAGCAACCACATTGTAGCTTGAAGCCACTTTTCACAGATGAGTTTTCAGTGCCTGAAACTAGGGGAGATATATAACTGACCCATATTTTATAATTAGAGCTGGACAAAAATAAATTTTATTAATGATTATTCATTCAAAGAGGAACCCTGGCTTTGCTCAGGTGACTGATCAGACAGTCAAATAATTAATAGCATATCCTAGATCATAATTAATTAATAGCAAAAGTGGGCTACATTTGTAGCAGATACAAACAGAAGGCCCCAGTAGTTTTCCAACAACTGGGCTTTCTGCCCTGTATCTCAGACTGCCTTGTCTTTTTCCTTCCCAAGGCCTCTTCCTATGTGCTTAGCCTGGTCGCCCCATTAGCTCTTTCCTGGCTGTTCTCTTGCTTTCAATGGAGCATCTTCAGGCCCTGAACTCTCCAAATTCTTCCAGTTCCTCATCTGGGTTTCCCCTGGCTTGTAGCTCTCCCTCCAGGCTCACAGCCATTTGCCACCCACATAGCTAGGGCTTTTCACCCAGCAGGCTCCTGCTCCCTGCAGATCCCTCAATTCAGGCTCATCCATCAACTAAATTCTGCTTCTTGCAGTGGCAGACTTAATCCCAGACCTTGTGCCAGGGAGCTCTGGAAAGTTGTCACATGCCCTCTTCCCAGCAGGCCTAGTATCTAGTCATATAATTTCATCATGTGACCCTGGGTGTCATTGCCTTCATCTAGCGTGTCATGCTTAGCCTGACACAGGTGAGGCTGAGCCCTAACCCTTGTGACATAAAGAATTAATTTGTAAATCTTTTTCTACCATCAGAAAAATGAACATCAAAAGCCAAAGAGAAAAATCAGTTTGAATTTTTGTGCAGTGAGATCCAATGCAGACACTGTAGAAGAAGTAAAGGACAATGGATATACATACTTAGCTGAAAATGGACAATACATATTAAACAGGCAGCTCAATATCGTGTAGTCAAGATATTGTACGTTTTTTCCATTCCTCTTATTTTAGCTGCCTGGAAAGAAATATAAAGATTAGGTGGTCCAATTCTTGTTTTTTCATCCAAATCCAGTTCCCTTTCCTCCCCCAAAGTCTATCAAAGTGGAAGTGGGATTCACAGAGGGAGTTCACATTACTGTAAGGTCACCTGAATTGCAAATGTAAATGTCTACACTTCAGAAATTCTAATCCTGCTGTAGCTAGATTATGCACATCATCAGATCTCAGAGAGGTGTTTATTCAAACATGAAATGAATGCATTTGCCCCCAAGATTCCCAAGTACTTTATGGTAAAAGAAATTTGCAACATACCGAATGAATAATGAGGTAGATTCTTCTGAAATATTATTGTTCCACTATTGTTTCAATTCTTTGCAAGTGCTAAAGTGTCATAATTATTGTGCTCAGAGAATTTGGTGGTGCATAAAATTATTTGTTACTAGTGCAAGAAGTTAGATCTGAGAAGTAAAATCTACAAGTACATTTCAGATATCTCACCTTCCTTTTGCTAATGGCTATGAAGGCTCTTTCGTACTTCTGTCATATTATACAATATACATCACAGAGCTGTGAAGCATGAAATATATACATTTATTTCATTATCTCTGAAAATTCTGAATGATCAAATGCTGTCCATCTTTCTGTTAACCTTTAAAGAAGATAAATGAGATATGATGTGGGCAAAAAGAATATCAAAAGATAAAGTAGTTTGAGTTGCTTTATCCATTAAGCTGTGTAAGTCCAATAAGCACACTCAGAGATCGCTAGGAGCATTGTTCACACCTTACAAGGTGTATGCACGGTACTAGCTGCCTGAAAGTCTGCTGGGATACAGTTATGAATGGAAATTAACTTAGTACATCCTTGTTTTATTTTGATCTATGTACAGCAATTTTGGCTTGTTACACATCTCCTAACTGGCAAGTAGTGGAAATGGTGAGGACTTGTTTTCACCCAACACTCATACTCTGCAAATTCACAAATGCACACTAAGGTGAGGTCAAGTCTGGGCCAAGTTTGAAATGAACCAGAGCCAATTTAAGGTTTTCAGTGGAAGCCATGTGTAACTCAGTGGTTTGAGCTGAGTTTTTAGGTTCCTCTAAAGCAAAATACTGAATAGCCAGGAAAAATTCCACTGAGATCAATGGAGTTACTCCCATATAAAATGATCTATTAAGATCAGGATCAAGTGGTGTAAACCTATTGAAGCCAAAAGGAAAAAACAGAACCTCACAACTCTATTCCCCCTGCAGGAGCCCACTGCACCGAAGTTTGCACAGCTGTAGTTAATACTCTAACCTGTCAACATGCCCCATACTTATTCTTCACTGTTGATTATTCCCAGGCACTTTACATAGGTAACTTACTTACATAAGCACTTTAGCAAAATCTGGATAAATGTGTCTTCTCAGAAGAAACATGATATTGCTTCCAACTTACCTGACAGATTTTTTTTTTTAATGCAAAAGTTCCTGCTGCACTCTTAAACATGAATCTCTCTCTGCCACCCCCTCCCTCCCAACCCCAGGGCATCACCGGAAATGGGTTCAGGAGCATTTTGCTTCTTGGTCATTGGTTCAAATCTGGCCCAAGTCAGTAATGACCAAACAACATCTGACAGTCATTTAGGGGCCTATGCCAAATGAGTTGGTAGTTTCAGTCCAGTTCCTTGTGGGCCAAGTGTTCACATCACACACACAATAAATAAAATAATAGCCCTGCCACTAGCACCCTTTATAGCAATTGTTTTATGGAAAAAGTAAATTTACACTTTAATTAAACTTGTAACATTAGAAATGTATTTAGAAATACAACTTCCTATTAAGTAGTGTACACATCCAAATTCTAAACACAATGTATAATAAAGTTGATAGAATGACTTTCTAACTTCTAAATGTACAGCCAGTTCTGTCAAGCAATACTCTTTGTATTTTATTAAGGCAGTTAGAAGACATATGCTACATGACATCCAAGGTGAGTACATAATTACATATTAATGATACAGTAAATAAAAACTAATATTAAAGTTGTATTGTTTCTCAGAGAAAAGGCCTTAGATTTATTTTTAACAATTTCTAAAGTGCTACAATAACACATTACTCTTCAGAAGTGGGTCTGAGTATACACAGAAAAAATCCAATGTGCATGCATGGTGACATTGAAAAACATCATATAAAACAAATTGTCCAGATTTTTAAATGTATTAGGCACCTAGTGGGATTTTTAAAATCAGTTAGGTGCCTTACTCTCATTGGACTTACTCCCATGGAAATTGGGCATCTGGGCCCATATCCTTAAAAGGTATTTAAGCTCCCAACTTCTACTGAAATCAAATGGAAGTTTAGGAGCCTAAATACCATTTTTGATGATCTGGACTCTAGGCATTCTTGAAAATCACTTAAGGTGCCAATCCACACCAACAGGCACCTCAAGCCACATTTTAAAGACTATACATCACTAAAAGTGTTTGTAGCACTATAGTAATGAACTCGGTATAGATGTTTAACATGTTTATCTAATGTTGGAGAAAAAATTGTCATAGTGAGGGCTCTCTGTTTTTGGCTTTGCCATAGAATCCAGCAGTTGACTCAAAATTATGCTACAAGGTTTCATCTGAAGAAAAACTATAGCCTGGATCCAACAAAGTACTTATGCATGTGCTTAGCTTTAAGCCTGTGACTATACTTCAGTTGGGCTACTCACATGCCTAATAAGCATTAAGGACTAAATTCAGATTTAGATACCTAAATCCCAGATTTAGGTTCCACTGTGATTCAAAAAAATCCTGCTGAACTCTGTAGGTGCCTAAACTCACTTGGTGCCTAATTTTCAGGATTAAAGTTCCCTAGGCACCTAAGTTTCTGCCTCTGGGCATGTACACTAGGCTTCCAGACACATCTCTCTTGTGTAAACCCAGAGCTACTGGTAGATAAGTGTTTGCCTGCCTATTTCACATGCAGGGCCTGTTCTGGTTGGCCTGTCGAGAGGCCACCTACTAGATTAAGTCCCATTCAGACTTGGGCGTCAGGGGAGGCCCACCTTAGCTCCTGTCCCACTGGTTTGAGCACTCGCTGCCTGCTGGGAGTGGTGGGAAAGAGAGAGGATTTGGACAGCAGTTCTATTTCTCATGTAAGTGCTCTAACAACTGAGTCCTAGGATATTCTGATGTAGGATTCTGTCTTGGTGAAGCTGTTCCACTGTGGGTAACTATTTAATCATTGGAGGGAGGGAGTGACTCTGTAGCTGGGGTGTTAGGGTACCTGTGTGGGAGATGCAGGCTCCAATCCCCCTGCTCTAATCACTCATTATTTAGCTACAGTGGTAGAGCTTCAACAGGAGAGCTTGAGGGAGCCCCACATCAGAATAGCCCATAGCTCAGTGGTGCTTACACTGCCTGACTCCAGGTGGTGGGTTCTCAGTGGTGGATCGCTAGTGGAGAAAGGTGCCTCCCTGCAGCTTGACTTTAAGTGCCTACTTCCCAGAGGAGTGGGGCTTAGAACACACCCCTCTCATGGACATTTCCCATTGGCTAGCTCAGGTGACTTCCCACCCAGCATGCTGGCTTTGAATTGCATCCTCTCTCCCCATTCATTGTATAGGGAACCTAGGTGCCTAATTCAGATTATGTGAATCACAGTGTTGTTCCTCTGGATTTTCTTTTTTTCTAGGCACCTAAAAGGTAGGTATTGCAATGCTCAGCATCACAATATTCAAATCCCTTTGTGGCTCTAGCCCTAAGTACTTCGCTGGATCACTGCTTATGGTTGTGAAGAACTACTTTAGAAATGTGGACCAAATATAAACTGGTGTGGAGTTTTTTTCCTCTGAAGGGAGGCTGAAACAATAGCTCTGGAATGTATCAACTGTCCAATTCATCTCCAAATTTTGGAAATCCTAAAGATTACAATTTAAGTGCCAACATTAACTGTTTCACTGATGGTCATTTTAGCAGAAACTTAATGTGCTTATTTTACAGTCCCAAACTGCCTCCTCCATATTTATCACAGACCAAAAATCCCAGCTATTCCAATCTGCATCTTTCCTTTGACTACTTCTATTATTCAGTCATGTGTTATCAATACAAAAAAATCAGATACATTGAACATACTAGAGTACAAGAGAATCCAAGAGGTTCTGCTGCAGAAATAGGTCAAGTTTCCTGTAGAGTATATGAGTCTTAGTTACAGTGACATCTTTAGAAAAAAATATGTGATCACACAATTAGAGACTGTCATAATAAGTGTGTCTAAACCATAAAATGTGGGAAAATGACTGTTCATGAATTTGTGGAAAAAATGACAGTCTTCTGTTTTCTTGCTGGTTGAAAGTTGTTTAAAGCTACATCTTTTCCCACAGCTCAAAACAATCCAGACTTGGGAATCTACACTTTTTTTTTTATTAGGTGTCATGTGAATGAATAACTGAGAGTCACTTTAAAAATATGATTATTTTTAAAGCTCTGTGAACTGTATTTTTAAAAAGTAGTAAGTGAATTTATTGGTCGTGAATGGCTCTGGACTGGTGAGACTGGTGATAGTAGAAAATAAATCCTTCACTATATCTTCAGAGCTTGTACGGCATGGAAAATATCAGTGTAATCTTCTCCATACGGCCCCAACCAGAACCTAGTAGAATCTGCATTTGGGAGGGAGTGGGGAAGGAGTAGGAGGAAGAGTGAGACTGACTAGGTCTCTTTCTCTTTCTGTGTTGTCCAGGCTGGCAACTGAAGAATGACCAGGATTATCTTCTGGTCTCAGCATGGACAGGGAAGAGCTGGGAATTTTACCAGCAGCTTGGGCAATGCTGAGTTAATGGGCAATTGCTCCTAGTGGCGGCATAGCTGCTGTGCCTTCACAAGTTGTAGTAAATTCTATCACTTAACCGAATTTGCTCCGATCCCTCATACAGAGACAAACACCTACAGGATCTCCATAAAACATCCTTAAAACTACAATACCCACCTGGAGAGGTGAAGAAACAAATTGACAGAGCCAGACGGGTACCCAGAAGTCACCTACTACAGGACAGACCCAACAAAAAAAAAAAAAAAAAACAGAACACCACTGGCCATCACCTACAGTCCCCAGTTAAAATCTCTCCAACACATCATTAAGGATCTACAACCTATCCTAGAAGATGATTCCTCACTCGCTCAAGCTGTGGGAGGCAGACCTATCCTTGCTTACAGACAGCCCTTCAACCTGAAGCAAATACTCACCAGCAACCATACACCATACAACAAGAACACTAACCCAGGAACCTATCCCTGCAACAAACCCCATTGCCAGCTCTGCCCACACATCGACTCTAGTGACACCATCACAGGTCCTAATCACATCAGCCACACCATAAGGAGCTCATTCACCTGCACATCTACTAATGTTATATATGCCATCATGTGCCAGCAATGCCCCTCTGCCATGTACATTGGCCAAACCGGACTGTAACTACGCAAAAGAATAAATCGACACAAATCAGACATAAAAAACATCCATAAACCAGTATGAGAGCACTTCAATCTCCCAGGACACTCTGTAGCTGACTTGAAAGTTGTCATACTTCTACAAAAAAATTTCAAAGACAGACTTCAGCGAGAAACTGCAGAGCTGGACTCATATGCAAACTTGACACAATCAAACTGGATCCGAATGGAGACTTGGAATGGTTATCTCATTACAAGAAGTAATTGTCACTGTTCACACATTCTCACCTCCTAATCAATGGTTGTGAATAGGCCTCAACTACTTTAACTGAATGGACTTTGCTTATACCTACCCTCCCTATTGTTGTTCCTTATCCTTGGATGTGTATATATATACCTCCTATCTGATTTCTATTCCTTACATCTGACGAAGTGGGTTACAGTCCATGAAAGCTTCTGCCTGTAGAAATTAAATGTGTTAGTCTTTAAAGTGCTACAGGACTCTCATTGTTTTTGCTGTATACAGACTAACACGGCAACCCCTCTGGATGTTTTCCCTATGATACACAAACTCCACGTCTGGCACCATATATACCCAAGTGGAGTTGCCACTCCACTCTGAACGGAACTTGCACAACCTAGGTCAGATTCTGATTCCATTCTGGCAGGCAGTGCAAAGGATCTGGAATCTCACTGTAGACTGGCCAGCTGAGTTTCTTGGGTGGCAGGGGACTCAGATGGCCTAAAAAGGAAGCATAGCCAGCTCCAGCAACAGCTGCCCCTGGGTCCAGTGAAGGCTGTGTGTGAGTATCCACAGGAAGGAGGGGACATATTGGTAAAGCTTTGGGAGGAGGTTGGTCTGATTCTTCACTGGAATATGGTCCCTTTAGTTTTAGGGCACATCTACAATTCAGGCTGGGGGTGGTGTAATTGTACCTTATATCCCAGATCCATCCAGCCCACGAGCTGGGGAGGATTTCAGGGAACCAGTTACAACTCCCTGCTTCAATCAACTAGCCACCCTGAGTACGTACCTAGCATCTCAGATGGGCCCTTATTCAGGCAGCTAGCCCCTCCAACCGCTATGGCTATGCATTCCAGCTCAATCATAGATAGTGCAGGTATGTCTCCTTAGGTTGTTAGATGCCTAGGAATGAGATTCACAAAAGCTAGCAAACTGAATGGGGAGCCACCCAAGCTAGGCATTGGGAAAAATGCCCAGGTGAGGGGAGTGACCTAAGACCTGTCCCTCAAAGGGAGTTAAGTGCCTGAGTCCAGACTGGAGGGAAACAACTTTCTCCACTCAGGAGTCTCAGCTATGAATCCACTTCTGTAGTGAGGTGCCTAAGTCAAATCAGCCCCTTCTAACTCTTTTATTACCAATAGCCCACCGGTTAAGCTACTCATCTGGAAGGTAGGAGACCTGAATTCAAATCTGCCTCCCTGATGTGCAGCAGGGACTTAAACCCAGCTCTCCTCTGTAAGCACCCTAACAGCTGGAATACATTCTGGGGTGGGTTTCTTTCAGTCTTTCTAGCTGAAGCTGTTTCACTTTGTATAGATACTTAAGTAGGTACTGGGGTCTCTCTGCACCACATCCGGAAGAGTGGGGATTTGAACCCAGGGTCCCCTGTGACCTCTAATCACTGAGTTATTGGGGGAAGCACACCAATGCCTTTTTTTTTTTTTTTTTTTTAACTGCTGAGGACTATCCAGTAGGTGGTCTCTGAGAGTGTCTCCCAGATCAGGACTGCAGATGAGAGAATCTGGAGAGCGCCTCATTTGAGGATTTGGGTTTGGGCACTAGGCATCAGGATTTAAGTGGATTTGCAAATACCCACCTGCAGGAATTTAAGCATCTAAGGGCTTTACTAGTGGAAACATAGATGCCAAAGAATTTCACCTGCTATAGAATTAGGCAGAGTTGAGCAGGTTTCTATGAAGGGGGCAGGATTCTTCTTTTGCCTTGCCCTATAAGCAGGTGTTAGAACCATGCAGGGAAATGCTGATTGTTTCTTGGTGACTCATTGTGGCAGGTATGGCTCATTGACGCTACTGTGGATACAAGGGAGGGGCTCTTTGGTCAGTGAGAAATTGGGTTTAGAACAGAAAAATCCCAGCAGGCAAAGACCTAGGAACAGCCAACCTCAGAGAGAGAATGCCAAGGCTGTAGATTGTTGTTAATTAAATTACCACAGAGGAAGTGTGGTCCAATGGTTAGGGTGCTCACCCAGGACTCTGAAAATCTGTGCTCCACTACAGGCTTCCTTTGATGTTGGGCAAGTCACGTAGGGCATGAGGAACAAAATGAGGGATTTAACTGCCACTTTGGACAACCTAAATCCAAAATTTACATCCTCAAAGCACCTGAACAACTCTGCCTTAGCAATGGAACTTTCTGAGGGCTGAAATATTTTGATGATTCTTAGTCAGTTTTGCTGCAAATGGGAGACTTCACTTGGTTTCTCAGTTCTATGCTGGAGAAACTTTGGTAGCTAAATTACGTTACATGGATGTTAAATTGGTCAGAGAACAGAGAACAAATCACCTTTGAATTAGCCCTGGGAAATTTTTCATGTCAGTTGCATCTGTTATGTCAGATCTGAATTTGGCTTCTCACAGGGTGACACTGGGCCTTTAAGATGGAAGTGTGACAGGTCAGTTGACACACACCCCCCTCAGACCCCCCAATTAGGCTGCAAAAAGTAGGCCAGGTGAATCAGATGCGGAAGGTGTGGGTGAGTCTCAGTGACAGGAAGAGAAAGGAAGAGCTGCCAGGAGTTGCCTGGGAGATTGCTACAGGAGACCTTGTGGAGAGAGTGAAGTTTTGAGAGGAGTTATAACAGAACTTTTGGTGGGAATTGCCCAAAGCTGGGGGTGCTTAATGAGCAGAAGGTTTGAGCAGTGTCCCCCCCCCCCCAAAAAAAAAAAAAAAAAAAAAAAAAAAGGAAGATCCAGCTTGGTCATGGAAGCCAAGCCTGGAAGCAAAAGGTTTGTTGTAGAAGGGTGGATCCCCTGAGCAAGGGTGCAGGCAGGGAGCCCTGAGGAGTGGAGCATGTTGAGGGGCCCTCTAGGCAAAATGCTGAATGAAGGGCTGTGGGACAAATGGTCACTGTCAGACAGGGAGACCTGGAGAGAGGGGCTCTGCAACAGGGGCTAAAAGAACTGGGAGCAAGTGTACTATTGACTTTGAGTGGGTGACTTGGAGGTGATGTCCCTGGGAAGGGGAATCGAAAACCAGTTATCTTTCTGTTCACTATGAAAATTGAAGTATTTTACTACAAAGTTTTTGGGGGAATTACCGTGCTGGTGTATATGAAAAAACTATGCTTTGTAGTGGACACTAAACCTTACATTGACCTAGCTATATGGATCAAGGGTGTGAAAAACTCAAGGCCCTGGGAGATGTAATTAAGCTGACCTAAGTTCCAGTGTAGACAGCAATATGTTGACTGAAGTGCCCTGCCTTGGAGAAGTAGATTTATTACAGTGATGAAATCATGCCTTCTGTCACCATAGTTCTCGACACTACAGCGGTGCAGTTGCAACATATCTTGGGAGCATAATCTCCTAAGGTATGTCTATGTTCTAATGTGGGTGAAAAAAGGAAAATCAGGACAAGCACACCTGTTGTACCATGGACTGCCACCAGAGGGCACTCCAGGTGGAGTTTCCTATGACATGCCCTCTGAATTTTGTTGCCAGTGGTGCACAGCTTTGACCTCACCCCTTTAAATGGACACACATCTGTCCGTTATGGTCAATAGACAGGGGTAGGGACATATGGTATGTTCTGAGGAGGGAGCGTAAAGTGTGTCGTGGGGAGTGAGAGGCTGAGGAAGTGAAAGTGACAGCTTAAACTACCTCTTTCCCAAATTGTCAAATTGCCATTTGGGAAATAGTGACTCTCAGTCATTTTAAGCTAACTTTCTAATGTAAAAAATCAGTGGATTTCTCCAAAGTGAGGTGAAAATGGCTGTCGGAACTCAAACTGTTATTGAAAGAGCATCTGGATTTCTGGTGGAGAGGAAGTGGAGGAAAGAGGCCAAATTGTCTAGGGAGCTTTAATAAAAAGCAAGAGAGCTAGGAAAAAAAATAAAATTCTCAATAGTTGAGAAACTGTTTAGCCTTTTCTCCTACTGACTTCTCTCAACATTTCAGTAGGAGCTACCTTTCCTAGAGGAAGGCTATGTTGCATTAAAATGGTTTTTAAAAGAAATGAAATTTAGAGAGCTATTCTCAAATAGCAATAAACTACTCCAGGATATGCATTATGAAGACTGGCATGCTTCTGGCATCCTTAGAGGAAGCACAAGTATAAGCAACATGCCTGACGTGGGCAAGAGTAGTCTACCCATGCACCCCCTTCCATGACTTATTGCTTTAGTGAGAGACTTCCAGGAGCGAGAACATCAGATGAGAGTCAGTCTGACTGTGGACACTGCTTGTGCAAAATCTCATTCTGATTGTCTGCTTGGGCCATCTTGACGTCACAACCATGTCACCTCACTCCCAGTGGTACACAACTGGAATGGTCTCAGAAACTTACCTATGATATCATAATCCCTCCTTACCCACTCTCAAGCTGTCTCTGTCGCAAGCAGCTGGGAATCCTCTCAGTTCAGTGATAAGCAGATGACTCAGGATATCCAATGGTGCATGAGGAGGAGCTGAGTCATATTACTGGTTTAGAGCTTCAAAGTCACCTTCAAATGAGGTTAAAACATCAATGTTCCCCTGTCCCTTCGAGAGATCCTTATTTTAAAAAAACCTGACATTTTACTGTAATTGCCCTGTGTAGTTCAGGGAGCTGGACTAGATGGCCTATCGAGGTCTATTCCAGTCCTGCATTTCTATGACAGTGCAGTACTGCAGTCAAAACTGTTTAAACCTACAATACTTTAAACATAAAAAAAGCAGAGGTGTTAGCTTGGAGTACTGGGGGTGGGGAGGGCTAGGAAAAAAAATTACAGCTGGATTGGGGTGGGAATTATGAGGGGCTGGTGGATTGGCAAGCAAAAGGGTGGAAAATTACTGGTTTAAACTGCTTCTCCTTACCTTTTCCCCCATGAGGCTCAATGCCTTTATTGCTGTAAGCAGAGCAGGCAAATGACATGGAACACTGAAAGTGTGGGCTGGTGAGGACTCTGGTGCTGAAGGGGCGGAAGCATGCACTGAGATACAATACTTCTGCCATCAATTCACAAGTGGTTCTGTCTGCCATAACTGACCATGAAATACAGGCATGTCTGGTATCTAGTTTAAGTAAGAAAAGCTAAGACTATCTGAAACACAAGGTTACAAACTATTGTTTAAAATAAATGCTGTTAAATGTGTGTCTTGAGCTGCATGATTCAAGCTAAAGCCTGTCCATAAGTGGATAGCCAAAGGAAGATATTGGGTATGATTCTCCAGTGCCTTGTGTTTTGTGTGTAGCCATTTACACCCGTGCAAAGTGCGTGTAACACTATTAAATAAGAATTCTCTGCTCAGACTATTGATAGCACTTAAGATTTATTTCCCCAAAGATGTAAATAGCACAAGGTGGAAGACAGTGGAGGCTCAGACCCATAATTTACTTGAAAGGACTATGAATCAAGGTCTTTAGAACTTACAGAAACTTTGGATTAGATTCTTGGCTGCTGTCAATTGGTACAGCTCCATCAAAATTAATGACCTATATCACTTGGCATCAGCTGAGAATCGTCTATCTCTGCCCCAATACAATGAAGTTGATTTTAGGCACAGGAAACAGGAAATCAGTGGGAGGAACTGTTTTTTCTCCATCTGCAACCTAGAGAAGACTGGATAAAGTAGGCTTTTCTTAACCATCACTAGCTGATTTCCTTTAAAAAAAAAAAAAAAGTGTTCCCAGATGGCATTTTGATGTTTGTGATTATAACAATGGCTTTAATTACATTCCTACAGCTAAAGTTTGCACAAGAAATAATTCAAAAATGCTATGCCTCGCTGTTGTTAGTCAATGGGTGCTTTGATTACAAATGTACCATGAAAGGTTAAAAAACAGGTGGTGTTGGGAAGACGTGGAAATTGTTTAATGGAATTCATCTTTGTTATTAGTCAATGCAAACAATTATAAATGAGATTGCCTATTTTAAAGATTCCTAAACCCCAAATGTAGGAAATGAGACTCCGTATCCATGTGTTTGGGCCTAGGGATCTTGTGTGTATGCAGTCTGTCTGAAGTCAAGGAAATTTAGTGATCTGTGTCCAAGGAACCCATTAAATGGTAAAGCTGTAAACCCACTACCTGATTCTTACCTGTGGTATTACCTATATGCACATCCATTTCCTACATCCTACTTGCAGTGCCATAGGTAAATGCCTCCACTTGAATCATAAAAACCTAGCAACAAAACAGAATTGCATTCAGTAGGACTGCTGGTTTGAAAGGACTTCCTTCCTCTTTCTTACACACCTGTAGCTGAATCAAAAGCGGTATTGACAAGTTTTAGTGGAGGACCAGTAACCAGAGAAGTATATAGGTGGGGAAATAACTAAGGAAAGGGAGACACAAGGACCCTGGAGGGGTGGGGAGAATCTCCTTCAGAAGAAGATGTGACTAACTTTAATTTTTTAGGGTAAATGGAATTCTAATCAGATTGCTCAGGCTCTATAGGACTAAAATGTTCTTCCTTGTATTCTTAAACAAGAAGGGACAAAGCCAAAGATGTTCTATATGGGAATGTCTGATTGCCCCAGTCCTAAGACTATGTTCACCCACATTGAAGAGACTGCTTTAAGTACAATCATAGGAAAGAAAACAAAGCCAGTATAAAATCATTTTAGATTATTTCTGTAATCCTGTATGCCGGGGGGACGGAGGCAGAGTGGGAATATTATCCAGTCTGATAATATATTTCCGATTAAAAAACAATCCTGTTTAACAATTTGAGAATAACCTTTTTTATTTTTTCTAGCAATGTAAACTAATCTATGGAATCACTCCCATGTCATGTACAGGACACTTACTGGAAAAGGCTAATATAATGTCCTGCCAAGAACAGCAGAAATGTTATAATTGAATGTTCTATCTGAATGTTGCTGATGAGTTACACATAGTGGCACTAATCCAGAATGATGCATGATCTGACAATCTGTTTCTTTTTGAAGCAAACCAAGGCCTGTTTTTCTTCTCATACAGGTTTAAATCAAGAGGAGCCTCGCTTAGGTTAATGCATTAAATACAAAATGTAATAAATGTGTAACTATCAGATTACGACTACAAAAGTGACTGCCAGAGTGGTTTGGAGGGGCATTGGTGTAAAGAGAATCAGCTCCCTAGTGTTTTTTAGGATTCCCAGTCTATGCTTAGCAAAGTTTTATGCAGGTGCTAAAGTGGATCAGACACAGGGCCACATTTAGTGGTGACATTAAAATGTTATTTTGAACTCCTGTTCCTTTTTCATTCCTAGTACAAGTGCTGAATGTTGCTATGCTGGTTTGGATCCTCTAAATGACTTTGAGGCAGTAATGTGACAATGACAGCCACTTGCTGGTTTGAATTTAAATTTACTTTGTCCTGCGCCATTTAAGCTACAACAGACACTGACAGCCAGCGGTCACAAGGAGAAAATGTGGTTTGGTTCAGAATTGCTTCTCCCAGCAAGCAGATAATGATGATTTTAAAAAAAAAATCTGTGGCAGAAACTGAGATGAAATACTGCATTGATATCAATGTAAACGGGATACAATGTTGACCTGCTGGTTGCTACAAACATTCTTCCTTCCCTGCCCCCACTATCCTGCATTTGTATCAACCTTTATCTGAAATTTAAAAGCAAGATGGCCAAATTGCCACTATGATAGCATCTAAACGTGTTGCCCCCCTGAGACACAGAGGCACTTTCTACTTCAGTGTCTGATGGACAAAGAGGTTCAGGAAAGATATTTCCTCAAACTATCATAAGAGACATCTCGTTGAAAAGTGATGAGGAAAATTAAGCCTAACCCTGGAAGAAAGGAGACACAGATGTAGCATGTAGATGTAGCAACCTACCACCTGTTGAGGAATGAACAGTAAAGACAAGTGGACTCATGGTATGAAACCAAAACACAGCATATAACTCTATCCTGGGTGGGTCATACCCACCTCTGACAGATGTGAGGGGGACGAGTCTTTTGGAACACTTCTTATGCCAATCATTGGATTGAATTGGAATTGCATTACTAGTCTACTCATGAATGTAATCAAAGGACTCATGCTGTTTTATCTGGGCCCTAGAAGTCAGTGTAAGGAAGGAAGTAGGGTCTAAAGGAAGCCAAGTATTCCTTAACAAAATATTCAAATGCTCCTTTTGATACATACATATGAGTAAAACTGAGCAGTAAAGGGTCACCTATGTTTGAAAATGGCCCTGTGTAGACCGTGACTTCAGATAGAAGAACGAACCCACTGAACACCATACGAAGAGATCATCAGATAACTCCTCCTTCTCCTCTCAGCTACTATTATGAGATTGTGTCCTAATTGCATTTTATTTCATGGAAACACTAGAAGGTCACTACATCCCTCATATTCCCTAAAACAAAACATATTTTTTTCTCCAATTTGCATAACAAATCTCATTGTAAATATTCTGCTTTCCCTACTTGCACAAGCATGGAAACTAGAATATCAACCTTCTAGGCCAAATCCCAAAGACCAGAAGTCTGGTGCTTTGTGCAGGTTTTGGTGGGAAGAGGCTTTAAACCACTGCTCTCTGTAAACGCTGCTCTCTGGGCTACCACAGCTGGCCCAAGGAGCAAATTAGCGCAGTCTCAGGACTGCCTTAAATTATGACCTCTGCATTGTTTATTTAGCCCCCCAGGGGCTAAAGTTATAGCAACTATGGCTCACTGGCTGTGCAGGCATTCTGACCACATCCCCTTTTCTTCATCTATCTTCCTATGTTATAGAGAGACTTAATATAGAGGGTGGCATCCAGTTAGTTCAATGCCACTAGAAGATTGCTTTATACAAAGGGAATTCTCAGCAGGTCATTTAAAAAGCCTTTGTCTGCTTTGCACTACTGGAATGGTGCACAGGATCAGGCCCAGTATCTGCCATGTGGATCTGAGAGTACGTCTTTGCTATGAATGTAAAAATGATGATTGTGGTGATAAAACAGCTACACAGTTGATATTACAGGTTTTTTAGCTAATGATAATGACCATATCATCTTTGCTTCCTTTGCTCTAGGAACATTTCAGAAATAAGAATTAATAATGCTAAGCACCTTAATTCATTTCTAAAGACTTAGTAGAAATGTCATAAAATAAAGGAATTACAGCGCTATAATAGATCACACAATAGCAGCTTTCAACAGGTCCGTAACATTACCAGCAAGGTAACTGTCTGCCCTTCTTCCCTAAGATAGAAATAATAGAAGTTGGCACTAATCCTCCTTGTCTCACTGCATAGACTGCACTGCTCAGACAGTCAATCAATTCCTGCCAGCATTCCTGGTAAAACACTGTTTTGGAATGGTCCCTCCAGTCAGAATTCTAGATCATTAGATTAGTTATCAAGACATATGGAGGGAGTGGTTTAAGGAGAGAATGGGGGGGAGGGGGGAAGAGAATATTTGTTGCAGTGCTGACTGTTAGGCTTTATTCCTTGAGGCTGTGTGGCTTTGGAATGTATATTTATATTTTAACCTTCAAAAGAGGCTTATTATAGAGAACTTGGATGTCTGAGAACTATATTTAGACTTGCTGTAGCAAAAAATTCTAAAATTGCAGTTGCTGTCTACTGTAAACATTGAATTTCCATCATTAAAATTACCAATATAAATTGGGCTGCTTCAGCACACTGATTTTTCTGGCACTGCCTATTGTTTATGAATGTAGTCACTGCAGTAGATGAATACAAACTGTGTGTGCATTCTAGCACCCACCCCAAGCTGATGGCAGAGGCTTCTTTCCATCCCAAGTGGTATTGCATCAGCTTTAAAGGCTTACTTTAAATGAGAAAAATATCTGGACATGAAGAAACAATCACTTCGTTCCAAGGAAGGAATGCATGTTTGCTATTTCCCCCCCATGTGCAAATGCAATGTCTCCTATGACAAAAAGTATATGCTCCTAACAATGATGCCCCAGCGTTAACTCATCACTATTCATATTTGATCTTGTCTGCTGTCGCTTATGTCACTGATTTTATCTTGCCTTTTCTCTTCCCTCTTTTTTAGTCTGCTTCATTGCTGATTACGCTACACGTGGCAACAGGAAGCTGTGTGCACCATGATAGCAGAGATAATTAAAGGGCTTAATGAATTGCATGTGACACTAAGGGTTTCTTTTCTTTATAAAGCAAAAACTGCAGCAGATGGATCATTTTTGATCCATCACGCTAGCAAATCTTCATTACACAGAGATTACACTATGTTGGGGGAAGGGGGCAAAGAGAGGTGGATACTTGACTACAGGGTCTTATGCTAGATGAAACATTCAAGGTATTCTGCAAACTGCTGTGGCTGTAGGTACCTGTAGTCAGTGAAGAAAAATGTGTCTGTAGTCATCTGGCATCTGACAAGCACTGCTGAGCAAATACAGGAAAATATAGTTGATAAATGTTTTCCAAAATTAATAACATTCATAGCCACAAAACATGGAAAAGCTCTCCTAAATGCTGAGGAAAAATATAAATGTGAGGATTATCGTGCAATTCATACAGTACTTTACTGGAGTACGATTTGACCAGCTCTTTCAAGGTAGCCCTACTGTGGGAGCTTTTTCAGAAAGGGCTCAGCTAGGCTGATCATCTGTCAGGTTTTGGACACCATGTTTGTCCATCTCTACTGCTTACATTGCCTTCCATAAAATGATTAGAAAGTGTCAATATTCGAGATTAGCTAATAATTAGCCTCTCTTCTGCTTGCAGAATACCCAGAAGCAGACTGTCACTTCTTTGAAATTATACATTATTCACATTTATTTAAAAAGTCACCTTATTCAACTGTAGACTGTAAGCTCTTTGGGATACACACTGTTTCCTATTATATGTCTACCAATGCTTGGCAAAACAGGGGCCTGATACTGAGTGAGATTTCTGCCTGTTACTATAATACAAACAATAGGAATAATATACGGATGGCAAATATTCTGAGGCTCTATTGGTTAGCTGTGAGTGTTCAGAAGATTCACATGGTACTTCTTTGTTCCCCGATTGAATGAAAGTACATTTCTGGTGCAGGGAGAAAAATTATTGCAGGTTCAGTTTCCAAGTTCCATTTCTATGCATATTCAAGCAAGAAACTTGGATATTTCCAGGAATATTAGTATTGGTAAAACACAATTGGTGAAGTGTTTGAAGAAAGTAAAACCAATGGGATTTGTACTGCTTGGCCAAGGTTTGAACTTGACTCATCTTATTTTGGTGCTATAAGTACACTACAATTCTTTTACTAGGGCAAAGAAAATGGAAAATATAAGTTTGAATCTTTTTGCATTTAATGAAAGTAAATTACTTCATGCACACAGTGAGCTATAACAATTGTTTTTTATTTCAAGCAGCAGAACATTCATTTTAATTCATGACTATAGAAAATCTATATACAATATTCCATACCAAAACACTCAACAAAAACAGCTAGCCCACAAAGATGGTGATGGAAAGGAAACATAAACACATTTATTTAAGTCGTTGTGATAAAGGGAACAATTTTAAAATTCTGCATACTATCCTCGTTAATTCTAACAAAACATTGTCTAACACGATGTTAATGGCATAGAAGGAAAGCAAGAACAGACCTCTGAAAACAATCACAGCACTAATTATCCGAAAGATCGTTGTGGGCTTCAGAAGATTATATGCTGCCTTAGTAAAAATAGATGCTGCTCTAACTGTATTTTAAAATGTTTTAGTCTTAAAAAAAAGCTTTTACTCTTCTACAGCATCAAAAACATAAACATTATGGTGATATAGGAGATGTTTCTGTATGAAAGCATGACAAATAGCAGAGCAAACCCTTCAGATCTGGAATCCCCCACCCACACTCCATTCTTAATGTTAATGACAAAGCATGCTAACAAACTGAAACCAGGAGATGCAATATGGGATGGACCAGTGCTTAAAACAGTAAGAGGACAAGGTTCCCATAATCCCTTGCCAGAGATGTGGGGAAAAGATAATTTAAAAACAGACAATTTTGAATATATCTCTAGCACAAGTACAAACTTTTTGTGAATGTGGAGAGGAACAATTAAACTGGAATTCTGTAACTAGGCAATGCACTTTCTATGAGCCTAATGTTTATAGGAATGATCCCTCCAGCCACAGCTTCTCACCCAGACAGGGAAAGTTTACAGACAAATTAAGTTCCCTTATCTGTTTTGGTATGTTAAACATTGTGATGTTTTGTTGCCTTTGATATAATCTGTAGGCTGCACCTCAGTGCCTAAGAAATTTATTCTAGTCAGGCAGACTGCAGCAGGCAATAAACTTTACTGTTATGAGCAGTTTTAAAAAGAATTTCACCTCAGCTAAGAAATGCATGCTTCTCCAAGATCTAAGGGTGAGGATCCACAAAAGGACTTCAGCATTCTGATACCCAGAATGCCACAGTGCCTAGCTTTTTGCACTACAAAGCCTGAAAAGCATGGAAATTCTTAGTAAAACCTACATTATAAGAATCTTTTAAAATATACTGAGGACCTTACCCAGCAATTTCAGGAATCCTTAAAATTCTTAAAACTGTTTAAAAGAATATTCAAAACTATCAATTTTTCTTTATGACTCAACATTGTCCTTTAGCAACTGGCTGTTTAAGTATCTGGCTGTTGCCTTTCCAGTTTATTCCCATGGCTAGCAGACACTTGTTCTTACAAGCCCCTCAACAGATTTCTACACAACCCAAGCAACATTTCATTTTGTTAAATTAACTTTGTAGATTCTCTAACTTCTTGACTAAGCACCTCTTCAATCTTTAATTATATTATACAAGATTATTAGTGAGTTGCCTCTCTTGGTGTTGTGTTTTTTGCTTGCCTTCTAATGCTGAAGATGAGGGATTAGAAGAATTGCCAGAAACTCCATCTGTTCCTACCACCCGTACACTGGGAGGGACCTGGGAAGTAGGCCAGGCAGCCCTGAGGTAATGATCCATAGGGCCCTCTGATGGTGGAGCCTCTATTACTCTCTCTCCCTCTTATTTCCCCAAGATCCTTTTTGCCTTGATATTTAACTGTTAGGTTTGTCAGGCCCAAATTGCATAATGTGACTGCATGAGCTGAATTTCTGCAGCACAAGTCTAAAGTGGAAAAAACACCAATTTGCAATAGGGCAAAAAGCCTCAGCACAAAAAGGAGAGTTAAGCGGGAAGCCTCCAGATCAGCTCCACAACTGGCCAGCATGGAGTGGAAGGAGATCAGCTAGGTTGCAGTGTTGTGATAAGTAACAAACCAAATGTCTGATACCATCTAGCCACATGGGCCTGTATTCCTGGCACACCTAAAAATTCCCATAACTTTGTGATGGGGAGATTTGGATGCACCAGCTGTGGCACTATAAAATTGCAGTGCAGATGCTCGGGATTGGGCTGAAGCCTGGGCTCTGAGACCCTTCCCCCTCACTGTTCCTATTGGAAGGCTGTTCCAGAGCCTCACTCCTCTGATGATTATATGTCTTCTAATTTCTACATTTATTCATGGTCAGTATATACCCATTTATTCTTGTGACAACATGACCACTAGCTTAAATAGCTCTTCTCCCTCCCAGTTGTTTTACCCCCCCTCCTCTCCAGATCTATTTTATAGAGACCCATCCTCTTTCAGCCTTTGTGAAAAAATAATCCAAACCAGAGGGTTTTGTTGGGAAGGAGCATTTATGCAGCATGAAAGCACTAATGTGCAAGGAAGACTTGTGGGTGATTAGTCCACAGTAAATTTGGCTTGAGTTTGCAGTATTACAGGGCAGGGCAGCAGAAAAGAGCAATGCAATTGTAGTCCGTATATCCTGGAGCTTGGAGGAATCAAAACCCCCCTCTAGACAGCTTTGTTGCAGCCTCACATCTTGAACATCTTGTTCAAAACTGATCAGTTAGAGGGAGTTTAGGAAAGGGCAACAAATGATCAGTGGCCTGGATTGACTTGTGAAGGAACATTAAAAGAGCAAAGGCCTACATTTTCAACAGTGGATTTCAAAGTGGGTGCTTAGCTTTGTTCACCTGAACTAGACCTTGTCAGTAAATGTCCCCACCTTTCCTCCCTGCCCCCATTTGGAACTTTTAGTAAAGAAACCCCAATCAACATAATCCTGTGGCTTCCACACTAGACTGACCCCTACATGGTCAGCTGTGCTGTACCTACATGAAGCTGAATATCATGGCAAGGTCTATAGCTTGCCTTGCAAAAGCAGTGACATAAGCCCCATTATGTGGGATATTTAAATCACGCCTAGACAAATGCTCTGCCATTGGCAGAGAGATGGATTGGATGATCTAGTCACTCTTCCATCTCTGACTTCTATGATCATCCTTTCATCTTATGCAGTTATTTTCAAAATCTAGAGTACATCACAGCTTAGCATATAATTTTATCAAAACCAACAGCACCCAGAATCCAATAGCGTATGCTTAAACTTCAAGATTTTAGATTTGTACTATAATAATAATTAGGGAGAAGTTTTATTTCCCAAAAATCTCACTTAGCTTCAAGTATAAATATATAAGAGAGGCTCATTGTTATTTGAATGCTAACAGTATGCTTTCTCTCTAAAAACAAAGAGGAAGAAAGTCCATGCTGTCAGGAATTTGTGTAAATGTGTAGATGTAGGGAATAATGAATGGTGTTACCTTTTGAATATGCACATGTCCTTCTGCAGTCATAGATCCTCATACAGGTAGTTCCACATATGTGAGATCTTGCCAAAAATGCAAGGAGCTATTTGACTACAAATCTGAAAAGCAACTGAATGGCTCATGGTGGAGGGCATTGGGAATTGGATGAGGGACACCAGGTACTGCATATAACCTCGTTACCGGTCATAGTCAAGCCAGAGCTAACAGTTTTACTTATCTACCATTACAGTATAAACCTCCAGGCCCAATATACCTCTGCCCATTCTTCTTGTGTTCCTGGAAATCCCACGGTACATACTCCATTAATGCTCTAGGCAGAGGTCTGAGCATCCACAAGATGTAGTCCAGAGATCACTCTTTACGTAGGCAATGTGGAGACTGGATAGCATAATCTAAACCCCTCAAGGCCTAACATAGGAGGCGAGTTTGTATATGTGTTGGACTGCTTGTTCTGTATCTATGACAACACAATGCTGACCATTTTCACCTGTCCCCCTTCCTGTTGGTCAGTCCTCAAGTAGAGGGCCCCCAGGTAATAGGTAGGTGAGGGAGCCCAGAGTTAGGGTTAATATGGTCAAGTTAATTGCAAATTTCCTGAGTCTCTATCATTCAGGTTTTATAACATAGATCAAGATGATGAGAGTAACCTTGTGTTAAAGGACAACACATGCTCAGCTAGACATGGATATTTTGGGTAGGTACTGTGGCTTACTACCGTCTCTTTGAACCACTCTGGTGGTACAAAAGGACTATAAAAACATCTTGACCAGGATTTTGCTTGGGTGGGGGAGTCTCTTTGTGGATTAGAATTAGCTGCTCCAGCTCTGCACTCATCTCTCCTCCACCCAGAACAGAAGCATAGCCAGACAAAATGGAGCATAGTCAGAGCACCACTGTGCCCTGGCAACTCCTGGTTGTCAGAACAGCTCCTTCTTGCATGAGCAGACAGACAGAATTTACAGCAGATGGGAGGCAACTCTTCATTATTGCAAGGGCCAAGCCAGCCCCAGGAGCAGGTGGAGTACAGCCACCTTTCCCCTCCTTCTTCCTGTAGGTCCTATACTGAGTAAATCTTAGTCAGACCTGAGAATCAGACTCCCAGAGCCGCCTTTCCCGTGTAATTATGCTGTGCATTGATTAAAGGATTATGTGTACAGGAAAGATGAAAGCAAAACTGAAAATAGATTTTAATATATTTTAATTTAAAAAGTGCTTCCTAGCTGGGTCATAAATAATGTTAGAGAAATCAATAAAGAAAGAACATGGAGACAATTTATTACTTAAAGTCTATACCTTGCTTATTTCTGTCTATTTCTTTAGAGAGAGAGAGATCCAGAGATAGCTTGTCCTTTGACTTTTGTGAAAGCTAGGTTTAATAGAACTTAATTCTGAATATAAATAGTAATGAGGTCATAAGTGATATTGAAATGAACAAGAGGTTGAAGAAGGGTACAGATAAGGAGAGGCGTCAGTCTGATAAGGAAGTCAATAATTCCAAAATGCCAAAGATGAATCAGGCATTAATAAGCTCTTCAAAAAAAAAGTCTACCAGCTCAAAATCAGGTCATAGTACTATGTAGCTAGCAATTTCTGCCACAGAAAACATCTGATGACAATAAAGCTGAGTACAATCTTTGCCAGCTCAGAACCATGCCAGTGACTAAATCATAGATATTGGAGACAGGAAAGAGCATATGCTCCATGCCCCAAGACTCTGTGTGTGTGTGTGTGTGAGAGAGAGAGAGAGACTTTTAGTGTTTTGTACAGTCCATTTTTAAATGACCCCTAATCACAAGGGCTTCTATCACTTCCCTTGGATGTTAGTCCACTGTCCACTAGAACTCAGCCTGAAAACACATTTATTGCTATAAATAAATATAAATTTAAAATATAAATTGCAAGATTTTCCTTTAGGAAAATTTTCCTTTAATTTCATCAGTCCTAATTATACGTCGGTGTACTACCTTAGATATTCCTTTCCTTCCATAGTGTTTACACTTTTAACATAATTATATACTGTTATTGCACCAGTCAATTATCATTTGTCTGTAAGATAGTTCATTTTACCTTTCCCCCTTTGCCTCCAAGTTAAATCTTTTATGAAAATCTCTGGTGAAAATCATCTGAACCAGATTCCCTAGGAGAATTTTCAAACATCTCAGAAATGTGTGCTCTTACTCAGTCATTCAGTTCAATGTTGCAGTTGGCTTAGTAGTCTCAGTTTTTCATACAGTTGAATATTTGCTGTGTACTTGTTTTGAAGGAATGCCTGTTTTGTGTGGAGAAAAGGTGGATTTGTAGTTAAGGCACAGAACAATTGTTAGGAGATCTAAGCTGTACTCCCAGCTGTGTCACATATTTAGTTATGACCTAGAACAAGTCATTGCAATTTCTCTCTGCTTCCATTTTCTTATCTGTAAAATGGAAATATTAATACACACCGATAGGTTAATACCTGTAAATAATACACATTACAGGTATGGAAACTAAATTACTGCATGTTTGTAAGTGATGTACGGATTCTCTGCTGGGAGGCCTCATAGAAATACAAATTATTTCTTTCTCTCAATTTATGCAGAAGTAGGGAATGTGCCCAGAATAATATTCTGCTACACCAAAGACTGATTTTCCCTAAACCAAAAGCACAGCTGCTCTGTAGCACCTCTATAGACACTGAAGGTACATGCACTTTTACGGTGATATGTAGAGTACAGACGCTGCACTCCTAGTTAGCAAGGGTTAGTGTTGCCAGTGAGGCACGGCTTAGGCAACTAGAGTAGAGTGCCCTATACTCCTGAACCCTCCAGGTACATACCTTGCATGGCTCTCTGCGCACCCAAGCAGTGCTTCCTACACCTACACTCCTATTTTTAGCAATGTAGTGTCCCGCTACCAGACCCTTTCCCTGCTGTAGTGAAAGGCTCCAGCAGTAAAAAGGTCTGGTAGAGGGGAAAGGAACCAGCAGTTTGCCGTTACCAGAACCTTTCCCCTCTGTCTTCTCACTGCCTGAGCCTTTCACTGCAGCGTATATCTGTACTCTACACACAGCTATAACTTTAGTCATAGCCGGGGAAATGTGCATTTAGAACTGAAACTTCACAGTAACTTTGCTACAATATATGGGGAATAGAAACTGAGAGGGGGAAACAAGTAATATTGAAGGGCCTTCAGATGGAATGATAAAAGAGAATGCACTTATTCTAGGCACAATCTTTTTTGGTGATGTAATATTTATTTGGTACTGGGTGTGTGTGCATACATGAGAGAGTGTACGAAAAACTTTACAACACTAAAATTTATATATACTAAATGTAATTGTTTTGGTGGGTGTTACCTGTAGGCAGCAACTACACCTAAAATACATCAGTCAGAGAGAGATACTCGGAGACTTGGACAAAACAGACCTTACTCATGATTCACTCGTCTTCTAAAATGATCTATGCCTTTGTCTGCATCTGAAATGAATGACTGGTCTGTGTGTGTCATAAGATATTCTTAGGCCCCAAGAGAAGATTATTGCTGTAATTGATCATTGTGGAAGGAGGATGGCAGTGGATCATGTAACCCTTGTAGTACTTGTACATAATAGTCAGTGAATCCACTTCCCAAACTTCTGCTAAGCTACCAATGTACTGAAAGATATGGGCAAGAGATAGTCACAGAGAAGCTGTACTCATCAGTGCATACAAAAGGGAGTTTAGAATTTCCTTGCACTGCATTGGCCCAAGAATACATTTTAGGATTCTAGTAAAATACTCAACTTAAAAAAAAAATTCCACCCCAATTTGGCAAAGCTACAACCAGATTGCCTAGAGGGATGATCCCTTTTGGTTTATTTGGTACACACAGAAGTAATAAATCCAGACAACAGATGTAGGATTCCCCTAATTTAAGGCCACTCTTGAGTTTGGCCACCAGATAACCAGGTGTGGGTTGATTTATCTGTAATCTCCTATTAAGACATCAAAGTAGTTAAAAAGCTAAATATGTAACATTGGGTTTTTTTTTGTTCTCTTGGACTTTTCCTGCTAGTCCTTATGCACCGTTTGCAATTTCATTTGGGTGGGATTTAATTTTATTTATTCTGCCTATAGATTATTTCAGCCAAGAAAATTACAGTCAGAAGTTCTGTTTTTACTTTGTGTATCGCGTGTCTTTTTTTCCATGTGTGTGTCCATGTTCCTAATTGAGTCCTGGATTATAAACTCCTTAGGGTAGGGACAGCAATGTCTTCTATGCACAGAGAGTACCTACCATGTTGTAGGAACTACTGTTAATTCATCTCTACCTATGCATTTTCTCATATGCATTTTCTGCCAGTAGTTGAACATCATAAGCAATCAGAAGGAGGGGTGTCTGCTTCAATGGATCCCATTGCAGAATCAGGTCCTTAGAAAGTAATTAATAGCAAAATTCCTTTCAAAACAGTCTTCTGAAAATGGAAATCAGCTCAGAGATTCTAACATCACATTTGAAAATCTCTACAGACATGTAGGTTCCAGCAAACAAGTTTGGAAATCTGACAGAAAAATCTGTCTTTTGAGAATTATTTAATTACAGATTTTTAGCCAGTTAGGTCCAGTTCAAGGAAGCATTCTGACCTAATTTCTCTAACACTTTAACCCATGATGATGATTTACACATTTGTAAAAGCTCTGCCAACAGTGAGCTCATATTTCTGAGACCAATAGCACTCAGATTCACTTAAATGCTATGTGACCTCATGGTGAGAATTACTGAAGTAGAATAAATCACACAGATGCTTCAACATGCAGATTTTATATTAATTGACATATGTAGTAGAGTCTATGATCCTACAAATCTTGCCAGGTGATATGAATGAATGATATGAAAATATTTGTTGTGCTATGAGCATTCTTTTTCTTAAGAGGAAAACTCAGTGTAAGTGGCAGATTTATCCCTTAACGTAACCTCCACATAACAGCTATTTCTGAAGATGAACATTATTATTTATATTACAGATTCTCCAATTGAAAATGGGACTCCATTGTGCTAGACACTGTAAAAACAAAGGGTAAGAAACAACTGCTTCCCTTAAGAATTTCGAGTCTAAATAAGCAAGACAGAGAAAAGGCAGGTGGGGAAACAGGGTCATAGAGTAGTGAAGTGACTGGACAGTTCACTGGAAGAGAAAGAAATAGAACTCAGGTCTCTTGACTTCCAGTCTAGCATCCCAGCCACCAGACCAGTGGGTTGTACCTCAAAAACAGCTGGTCAACAGAGGTATGAAAAGGACCTCTACCTTTTCCTACCTGGTTAAATGGTTGTGGAAACAAGTTCATATCTAAGAGAAATAATTACCTGCAGGTTGATTCTCATGTCTGCATGATGCTACTGTCCAACATTTTATGGTGGTACCTTGCTGCTGTTTAAAAAAAAAAAAGGTGTATACTACTGATAATAAAAGCTCTGATACAAGTTAGATGATGTGTAGATACTGAAGTGTACTGGAGCACATTTTGTTGTCATGGGGAAGAGGCCTGGGGGAAAACTGAGAAATTATTAGCTTTACTATGTGAGCACAAGAAGGTGCTGTTTTTCTATGTATTTCTATGACACTCATCTGGGCACCTCCTTTGTGTCAATAAATTAGGCCTCCCAACACTCCTTCATAGCAGACAAGTACTATTATCAACATTTTACCTGTGGAATGTCAGACAATGGCTAAGTGACTTACCCAAGGTTATGCAGGCACCCTGTGAAACAGCAAGAAATGGAATCTAGATTTTCTAAATACTAAGCCTGTAGTCTAACCACAAACCATGCTACCTCCCAACTGCATCCAACCCTACTCAGCATGTATGCTTACAACTACATGGGGTTTGCAACCTAAACAGTGGCTCTACCCATAGAGTTTATTGAGGATGGGGGGAATACACTCCTTGAAAATGTAGCAGAGATTTTTGGCATTGTCCCTATATATGACTGTTCTAGTATAAGGTTAAGGTAATGAATCATTTATTTCTGGTAACCCATCATAATTATGAGAAGGAGAACATTTTTCCAAACCTCTCAAAGAAGAATAACAGTAGAAGCTGACAGGATGGATCTCTTGATGATTACTGGTTATATTCATTTCCTCTGAAGCACCTGGCATTGGCCGCTGTCTGGCTACTGTCAGGATACTGGGCTAAATGGACCATTGGTCTGACCCAGTAAGACCGTTTTTATGTTCTTAAGCAAATTTGCAGCACAGAAAGAGAAAATCTCATATAAACAGAAGAGTAAATACAAACCCTGCAATGTCTAATCTAAGATCAAAGTCTAACATATAATCTAACAGATTATCTCATGACTGTTGGGAGAAGGCTCGTAAATTGATATCCAGTTTCCAAATTCTGATTGGAAGCATTAGAAATAAAGTGTGATCCAATCACTAAAGCTTTCATGATTCCAGTCTTTGTTTCTAGGGTTGTATAAACAGGAAGTCCATTCCATTCCATTCCATACAAGCTATCTTTATTCTCCAAATGCCAGCTCAATACAGAAATTCCAAAAGTCACAGATTTACTGAGACAAATAACATTTTTCCCCTTTATATTTATTACGCAAGTGGTGTTGTTGGGATGTACTCATAATTAATTAGTTTTGCCTTTTTAGATAGAAAATTTAATTATGCAAGCTTCACACCTCACTAGAGCCCCCAAACAAACAAACAAACAAATCTGTTCTTGCTGTCCAATTGAATACTGAGACCCTGATGAGTGTTCCTCAAGAGGAATTACCGTATTGTGTTGAAATAAACTGCATTCACTAAGTTTTTGTATTTTAAAAAACATTTAATCATAAATTCAGTATTATTATGAATCAATGATGAAAGTTAAGGCTTGACTTGAGTTCAATTATTCAAGCCCAGTCACCAGATAACTATGCAGTTTTTATTGGTTCTGGGGCATCTTTATCAGTGACATGTCTCACTCTAATGAGAGTAAAAAAAAAGTTACTAGTCTAGTCCCTCCCCCACTCATTCCATTCCATTCAATTAATATTGCTGTACAAAAGCTATAAGATTAGGAAAGTAAGCCTGGTGAATTCTATTCTTGTTCAAGAAAATGAATTAATAAATTCCTCCCTTTTGAGAACTAGAAATGTGTGCTTTTCTGAAACTGCTACTGTATGGTAACTTTAACTCTAAGAAGAATTTCTGACAAGTCTTCCTTTGGGAGAAGCTTAAAAAATGACAGTCTGTTTTGTATTACTGATTTTGTATGTGTGTGTGTGATTGTGATTTTTGTTTTATTAATCACTTTCACTTCACTTCCATATCAGCAGCAGCAACAAAACCTCTGCTGGTGAACTTATCTTATCTTTTCTAAATCTGTTATTTCAGATCTACTTTAGCAAGCATATGGAAGATGCAAGTTTGGAGCTTTGGTGTCATGCCAGTTTTCACAGCTTCTACAAATAGAGGTATCAGATTTGTCTTAAATTGAATTTGATGGAAAATAGCAAGCTAGACAACATTTTACATTTCATACATTAAGGCATGATTCAGCAAGTGTTTAAGCAGATCTCATACTTTATGCATGAGTAGTATCCTTAAATTTAATGGTAATACAAACTTAAAATTATACACTTTCTTAAGTACCTTGCTAAGTCAGGGCTAAAAAACAGTGTGTGCTTAAGTCTTCAGACAAGGAATTGGATACAAGCCACGTTCTGGACTGTTTGATGATAGAAGGGGTCATCAAAAGAGTTTTATGCTTATTTAATGATGGAGTCTAAGGTTCTCTTTAACCTAGCCATCAGTAACATTAGTAGCTATTTTCTGCTCATTGGAATTTAAATGGAATTGCAAGTCTTTAGAGATGTAAGAGCTAAAAATAAAAAATGATGCACAAATAACAATCCTGGCCACACTAATTACATTTGATAGAGCTGCTGCTATACAAGAATATTAACAACGTTTAACTTGTATTTAAAAAAAAATGTATGCACCTATGTTGTACCGCTGTCTTCACTTGATACATTATACACCATCATGATACATTTGTCTATGTAATTCTTTTAACTACATATTTAAACAATGACTGACATTCATTGCATTTTACATTACCCTCCCTTGTGTTTCACTTACTCACTGATTCCAATTGGCATTCACAAAGCAGCCACAAAATTACCACAATTATTGGAAATTATTGTGGTTTAAATGCAAATGTACTCCCCCTCTTTGCATGCAGTTCTTTGTATTAGAGAAATAAAGCAATCTGCTGTTTCAGCACCCAGTAAGAAAACCAGATTTTTCTTTGGTTGTTAACCACACTGAGAGAATTAATTCTACTTACAACAGTGCTGGTGGCAGAGATACGTAAATACTCACTTGGCACTTTGTCCAGAATTGTACTTTTCAAATATTAAACACCTTGCCTGAGATAGGTTTGAAGCAGTCAAGTGTCATATACAAACATAGCATAAAGTTCCTTTTTCCTGTTTTTAAACCAAAATACAATGTATTAGAATCATAGAAGATTAGAGTTGGAAGGAACCTCAGGAGGTCATCTAGTTCAACCCCCTGCTCAAAGCAGGACTAATCTCAGCTAAATCACCCCAGCCAGGGCTTTGTCAAACCGCAGCTTAAAAACCTCTCAAGATGGAGATTCCACCACCACCTCCCTAGGTAACCCATTCCAGTGCTTCACCACTCTCCTAGTGAAAATTGTTTTCCTAATATCCAACCTAGACCTCCACCACTGCAACTTGAGACCATTGCTCCTTGTTCTGTCATCTACTACCACTGAGACCAGCCTAGCTCCATCCTCCCTGGAACCCCCTTTCAGGTTAAAGGCTGCTATAAAATCCCCCCTCATTCTTCTCTTTTGCAGACTAAACAAGTCTACTTCCCTTGGTCTCTCCTCATAAGTCTTGTGCTCCAACCCCCTAATCATTTTTATTTCCCTCTGCTGGACTCTCTCCAACTTCTCCACATCCTTTTTGTAGTGGGGGGCTCAAAACTGGACACAATACTCCAAATGAGGCCTCACCAATGCCGAATAGAGGGGACTAATCACTTCCCACGATCTGCTGGCAATGCTCCTACCAATGCAGCACAATATGCTATTAGCCTTCTTGGTAACCAGGGCACACTACTGACTCATATCCAGCTTCTTATCCACTGTTACCTCCAGGTCCTTTTCTGCAGAACTACTGCCTGGCCCGTCGGTCCGCAGTCTGTAGCTGTGCCGGGGATTCTTCCATCCTAAGTGGAAGACTCTGCACTTGTCCTTGTTGAACTTCATCAGATTTCTTTTGGCCCAATCCTCAATTTGTCTAGGTCACTCTGTATCCTATCCCTACTTTCCAGGATATTTACCATTCCCCCTAGCTTAGCGTCATCTACAAACTTGCTGAGTGTGAAATCTACCCCATCCTCGAGATCATTAGTGAAGATGTTGAACAAAACCGGCCCCAGGACCAACCCCTGGGGCACTCCGCTTGTGACCTGTTGCCAGCTAGACATGGAGTCATTGATCACTACCTGTTGATCCCAATGATCTAGCCAGCTCTCTATCCATTTTATAGTCTATTTATCCAACCTATACTTCTTTGGTTTTCCACTTTGGAGCAGAAGTTTTAGAATGCCCAACCGTTGCCTTTTTTGTAAAGAAATGTGGGGGTTTTGTGTTTTAAATGGTAAGACTGTGATCCTGCAAACACTTATACCCATGCTTAATTTCACATTCATGAGTAGTCTCACTGGAATCAACAGGTGTACTCCTTTGCATAAAGTTAAGCATGTATATGTTTGTGGGAATGGCGCCTTACCTTGCAGAAGCTTCCTTAAGTGTACAGCATCATGGATTTCATTATACTGTTTTAGGGGAAGGAATCATTCTGAAGTGTTTGAACAAGTGGACTAATGTATCTCATAGCATGCATTAACTACAGAACGAATTTTCATCATGTAAGCTTAACTACAAAGGAAAATTTAAGGCAAATGTCTGTACTATAGCATAACAAATTTGTATTTTGTGTCTCCCCATGAATTTAAGTGAATTTGACACTGTAAATAGAAGGGATTTTAATACATTAAAACAATATCTTATGACCTAACAAATGAGTTATAATGGGTGCTTTTGTGATTCTAATGGGATTTTACATCTTAATATTTTAGCTTAGAAAAGCAGTTGTATGCAATATATTTATTGTGATGGGCATGTATCCTAATCTAACTGTTGGAAAAACAAACCCACGAGAAATATAATGGAAAAATGATGTTAAAATAGTATTAAACTTCTCACTTTAAGCCACAAAAGAGGAAAATTCTGAGTTAGAACCTTACCTTGGCTGCACGGCTGCATATATTTTTAAAGTTACCCAAAAAGTAAGAAAATGCTCTGATGTGGGATAACAGATTCAGCCAAGTCGTGGTATTCTAGAATGAAGGCCTTAAGTTAAGCATATCTCTCTTTTCTTTTGTGGTTTGTCTTTGTGAACATTTTCTTTAAAAAGTCAGCTTTAAACCTAAAATGGGTAGGCAAGAACAGAAATGAACCACAGTCCATCTCTCAGCATCATTTGGAAGTGCCAAGTATACTGGTGTTCTGCTTAATATCCACGAAGTCATTATCATTTCAATACTGTGCCCAAACAACAGCCCATCCAGGAACTCTTAACACAGTAAGCAGCAACAAATGTGAGGGGGAGGTGAACAGTGAAAATGAGAGAACCAAAAAACACGTCATATATGTGTCATATATGTAATGCTACAATCTCTACTAATCTCTACTAATTCCGGCTGATTATTGTGACACAATTTGCAGCACAAATTACACTAGTTAAATCACTATACTTACTCCCACACAATATTTTTAGGGAAGCTATAGTTTAACCATATGCTTGACTATCTGTTAGACACTGGTGTTGAGTGTAAACATATATTATGCTAAATACAATGCCAATCATTCTTTATTATAACAGTTGGAGGCTGCTGTCAAGGTAACTTCTTATGATTAAATTAAATATTCTCATTGTTTATAACTAAGGATGGACAAACCACTTCTAAAAATAAAAAAAGCAGGAACAAGCCTAAATTTGCCCAAGCCTGAATTTAGCAAAGCACGTCCATGACTTCCATTGATTTCAATATTAATACTGCCATGTCATGATATAAAAGATCTTACATCAAGAATGCTTTTTATGTTCTATATTGTTCTATATTGAGAACTCACAATATATTTTTAAGTTTTTTATTTCAGTGGGACTTTAAGGGCTAGATCCACAAAAGTATTTAGGTGCCTAACTCCAGATTTAGGAACCTAAATCCCAGTTTTAGTCTCCACTGTATTCACAAAACTCCTGATGAACCGTAGGTGCCTAAACATACTAGGCATCTATGTTTTTGCTGTAAAAAGTATCCTTGTCAACTACAATCCTCTGGGCACGTGCATTGCAGCCTCACTCTGGGCATCCAGGTGCCCATCTCCTGCCTAGAGCAATTCACAAACCAGGGGAAGATAAGTATTTGACCGCCTAAATTTCATGCAGGGCCCAGTCTAGTGGAACAGCCTAAACAGTCATTTGGGTGAGAGAGAGTGCTCAGACATGAAAATGACTCTTTAGCCTGCTCTAGAGCACTCACGGAGGATGTGGGAGACCCAGGACGCAGTTCCCCTGCTCCAGTGACTCTTTAATTATTTATACACAGTGGAATAGCTTCAACAGGAGAGAATGAGGGAGCCTTATGTCAGAATATCCCATCACCTAGTGGTTTGGGCATTCACCTGCGATGTCGCAGATCTCTGTTCAAATCCCTTTTTCTCCCTGAGGCAAACGAGAATTTGAATTGGGGGTCTCTCACATCCCAGATGAGAACCTTAGCCACTGGCCTAAAAGTTACAAAGGAGGGTCTTCTCTGTCTCTCTTCCCTCCTCCTCCACTTTGCAAAAATGGCATACATGCCTTACTCCAGAGAGTTCCTGGCAGTAAATCACTATCAGAGATAGGCGGGATTTAAAATACACACCTCTCTTGTTGGCATCTCCCACTGTCTAATTTAGGTGGCTCCCACCCTAGCATGCTAGTTTTTGTTAATTCCATTCTGAGGCACCTATCTCTTCCAGTTCATTGTATAGGGAAAATAGGCATCCAACTCAGACTTGATTAATTGATTTTTCTAGGCACCTACATGTTAGGTGCTGTGATACTCGACATCACAATGCCGCACTCCTTTTGTACATTCGGGCCTCCATGCTTTGCTGAATCAGAACCCTTTCAAGCCTTTTCAAAGATGTACTTAATTTATTCTGATGTATCAGCATGAAAGGCAATATTAGTGTGGGGCAGTCTTCGCCCTCCTCAATCAAAAGCAGACAGAGCCAGTTACATGGGTGAAGCTCCTGTAACTATGAGCAGAATTTGGCCTACACTTTACCATTTTGCTCTTACCAAACTAGGACATGGATTGCAGGTCTAATCCCAGATTTTATTCTCTATTTTGGCAGTTCAGTAATAAACTCCAGACCACATCTCTGGTCCAGATGAATGTTGCATTGTCTCTTTCGGTTCTGTAGTTATGCCAAGAGAACAGATGGATTCCATTTGTTCAGTTTGCAATTTTAGAAGAATGTAAAGGCAATACTTCATTGCACTCCATTTATTATTCAGCTACAGCAGAATTAAAACATAGTCACAAGGCGTTGATGATCAGTGTTGAGTTTAACCACCTGAAGATCTGCCAATAGGAACGGCTGAGTTGGTGTTATAGTACACAAATAAAGATCTATCTGTGTAGGTATTAAGTGGCATGGTTAAGTATAAACAGTACTCCCTTTTTTTCTCTTTTTTAAGAGAGTGTGCCTTTTAAGTTATGTAGGGGGGAAATGGTGCTAAAATATTCATATTTAGCACCATTTTCCCCTAAATTTAGTTAAGTGTGAAATACTGTTGACAGGAAAAAAAAAAAGTTAA
Source organism: Emydura macquarii macquarii (assembly GCF_026122565.2). NCBI lineage: Eukaryota > Metazoa > Chordata > Testudines > Chelidae > Emydura > Emydura macquarii. The sequence goes on along the minus strand of NW_027133181.1, from coordinate 1,795,962 downwards.
TGTAAAAGCTCATGCAGCATATGCAAAATTAGGCAATATGAGAGATTCTAAACAAGATTTCTCTTGGCATAACTACACCAGTGTACAGTATCTATATTTCATAAGGGACATTATGTGCAAAGAGAAAATATTAGCTGGTGTTAATATAAGAATGCTTTAGGCTAGTGCTTTAGTAGCAAAGTAGCTCCAATAGGTTAACGAACAGTAACCTAGAAGAAATGCACATCTAGTGGATTCACTAACTTCTGAAAGTTGGCACCCCATACTGAATAATGTTTAAAAAAAAAATAGAAACATTGCCTATTATAACATAACTGCAGCTCAGCTATGATCAAAGAAGATGACAGAAAAAAGGGCAATTTCAAAAAATACACTACTGTCATTTTCTTTAATAAACTCAACTGCCTTAATCCTACCATCAAAACCTTCTTTTATTATTCATTTGCCCTTGAACCGTCGGGGGATAGTAATATTAAATAGCTCAAAAGTATGAAATCTAATAATACAAAGACTTTATGTCGTGTAAGGGATTCTGTTTTGGTTTCATGTGAATATTTTCACAATTCAGTGAAACTGCCTCATTACAAAGATCATAAATATGACTCTTAACTACATTTAATAGTACTCTAGAGCCCTTTAGATGCTGGGGAACCATTTTAAAGTACTTTTAAAGAAAAAGGTTAAAAGTTCTGAATCAGTCTTTGGATGGAGCTAGACGTTTTATATGGAATTCTAGTTTCCAATTCACTTAACTACTTTAAGCCCTATCAACTTGAACTGTAAAAGCAGGACTTTGTATCTAACCTCAGAGCACCATAGAATGGACAGAACCCACTTAAAACAAAGTTGGCGAAGGGTTGCATTAGCCACTTGCCAGGACAGAGGTGATTGGTTACACCTAAGAATGCACATAAATATTATTAAAAATTAGTTCATACAGTTAGATTTCCTTGCTCTTTAGTTGTCTATTGATTTAAATTAGGCTACCTGCAGAATAAAATATTACTACTTGTGAATAAGAGAGGAAGAATCTAGCCCATACTTAAAATATGGAGCTGAGTAAGAATGCTGGTCCGTTGATGTTAGCCACAGACAGTACAGTCTGAATTAAAATAGATATCTGCAAATCATTAGCTTATTCCATATATGTACGAGGAATAGAATCAGGGATATTCATTGTCTTTGTTAGTCAGGATGGCTTGTAAATTATTCTGACAATCTCCCTCATTTTAGCCATGCTCTGTACACGGTCTCTGAACAGACGGATGTCATAAGAAGCACTTCAGATTGCACTCATCTGCTTTAAGACTTCATTAAAATTAAAATCCAGTAAGATGAAATACGCTAAATTTAACAAATACAGAAGGACTTGAGGAAAGTAAAACTTTATCCCAGCCTGCTTTTTACAGCTTGTGATTTGCAAAAACAAAGCAACACAACAGGGAATTAGGATTGACCTCATCGAAGCACTGTCCTGTAGTTGTTGTTCTGCACAGGCAGTGAATGCGTTGCATAATAAGCCAGATGTAGAACAGTAAATTATTCTAGGTATTCTATTCACTGCAAACTCCACTATTCTAAGCTAGCCTAATGTCATTAAATTCTGTTTTATCTCTAACAACACTGTGTTACAGTCAAACTCTCTCGGGGCTATAGTCTGATCTCAGTGACTAGTGTGAATGCAGAAAAAATCCATCAAAGTCACTGGAGTTGCTCTGGATTTTCACCTGTATCATTTGACATCAGAATCTGCTGTAGTCTCTGTTAGTCAGCATCACAGAATGTCTCAGGCATCCAGAAGAAATGCTTTACTCCTAGCCATACAATTAGTAAGTAGCTGGTGGGTATGGTTAAAAGCTTCTGTCTAAGCTTTGGCCCCTCAAACTGATGCCTAAAACAATTGGTATTTTTCTGAAGATCTTATATCTCCACCACAGGCCTCAAGGCCAGTTCAGAAATGGCTCACACAGGATGTCTGCAGCTATAAAGTCACAAACAAGCTTCATTTTCATAAAGGAAAAGAGGTTTGCTTTTTTTTTCTTATTCCCTAAACACAGCTTTTCACATTCAACAAGACCAAACTTATTTAAACTAGACTCGAAATAGGCTCTTTCTTTTATTGGTTTAATTTGCCAATTTTGCCACTTTTAGTTGTCCACAATATGCAAATTCTAGAATTCTGGCACACTAAAGGCCTGATTTTGCTCTCACTTAAACTGGTTTAAAATTAGTGTAACTACACTAAAGTCACTGGAGTTACTTCAGCTCTAACTTACACCTATGCAAATCAGAATAGTTCTAATGTCTTCTTCACATTAACACCATTCTCCCTATGTCCTCATTTGGAACAGTTTTGCACAATCTAATCAGCTGAACTCTGAGAGCATAAACAGAGAAAACTCTGTTTAGATCTAATAGCCCACAAGCTGCATCTCAGAAGGTCAAATTCCTAATGCTGTCATCTACTGAACTTTTTGTTTTCTGATTTGGGATAGAGACTCTTATAGCAGACTCATTTAAATCATTTGAGTTTAGAAAGCACTTTAATTTCAGCCCTGGACTGAGCCTGTTGTATAAAACTCTGTAGGGTTTTTCTGGCACCACAGCCTGAGGCTTCAGTCCGTTGCTAGTTGTGTGCTGTATTATATTCTTTCAAATACATCCCCTGCATGCAGTCTGTAGTTTTCTCAGTAGAAGGATGTTTAATTGTAATAGTGCAGCTGCCATCTGAGCACACCCTTGTGACCAGTGCGTTGTCTCTATTGGCCCTCTTCTGTGCCCCTTAGCAATGCCACAGATTTTCTCTGTGTTCAGTAATACACCTCCTTAGGGTCTGGTTTTACTGAGAAAGTTAAAAATAAAAACACGCAAGCTTTCCTCTTAGCTCTAAAGTGGGCACAGTGCCTCCTCCCTGAAGTACTGTCTCAAAATTCCCCTGGTGTCTCAGTATCTTCCCTGCTTTAGCAGGCCACTTCCAGCCCTTCCTAGCCAGCGCAACTATCCTGGTCTTAGTCCTGCAGGAGCCTTTCTCACTCTTTGCGGTCTCTTTACAGCTTCCTCTGGCTCTCCTTTATAAGGACCAGCTGCCTTCCCTTAAGCCCAGCTGGACAGCAAGTAATAAGTCACAGGATGCCTGCTGCCTCTTAAGGGGCCAATCACACTGAAAATTGGTTGAAATGAAAATTAATAACAATAACAAATCACCTGGAAGATCATGAGATGATAGAGTGTAACCAACATGGTTTCCGCAAAAGAAAATCGTGTCTATTAGAAGTTTTTGAATGTGTCAGTAAAGTAGTGGGTAAAAAAAAACCAGATGACATGAGCAGCTGTGGTCAAAAGAGCATATGAAGTGTTGGCATATTTTTTTCTGTATTCCTTTATGTATTCTATTACATTAATCAATGGTATAGGACTCATCTAGAACAATGTTTCTCAATCTTTTTGATACCAGGGACCGGCTTCCTGTGTCAGGGAGATCTCAGGGACTGGTGCTGGTCCATGGACCGGTTGTTGAGCAACACTGATCTAGAACACTATGTGCAGTGTTGGTTAATAAGAGGTTGTGGAAGGGTGATGAGAATGATCTGGGGGGATGGAAAAAATTCTCAATTGAAGAAAGATTAAAAACACTCTGATTGTTTACCTTAGTGAGGAGATAAATAGGGGACATGATAAAAGTATATCAAATAATGAATGGTGTAGAGGAGGTAGAATAGGAATTTCCGTTCCCCCGACTCATAACATAGGAACAAGGGGACATTCAAAGAAAATGAAAAGTGGCAAATTCAAAACTGTTAAAAAGGACATATTTAATATGGTGTAATTAGACTGTGGAACTCATTGGTCTGACTTGACAAGGTTCAAAGAGAGATTAACATTTATATAGATAAAAATATCCACAGTTATAATCGCTAATGCTTTTAAAAAATTTTTTGGGAGGATTATAAAATCATGCTTCAGGGTTTAAGCCAATCTCTAAATAGTAGGGTGATATGGAATGAGACCTTCATTGGGGCAGATAACCTGACATCTCTGTTGCTTTATTGCATCTTCCTTTGAAGCACCAGGTACAAACCACTGTCAGAGATGGGATCATAGAATCATAAAAGATTAGGTGAAAGGGACCACAGGAGGTCAGCTAGTCCAATCCCCTGCTCAAAGCAGGACCAACCCTAACTAAATCATCCCAGCCAGGACTTTGTCAAGCCACATTTTAAAAACCTCTAAGGATGGAGATTCCACCACATCTCTAGGTAACCTATTCCAGTGCTTCACCTCCTAGTGAAAGTGTTTTTCCTAATATCCAACCAAGACCTCCCCGACTGCAACTTGAGACCATTGTTCCTAGTTCTGTCATCTGCTACCACTGAGAACAGCCTAGCTCCATCCTCCCTGGAACCCCCTTACTGGTATAAAATTTGATAGACTATCAAATCCCCCCTCATTCTTCTCTTCTGCAGACTAAACAAGCCTAGTTCCCTCAGCCTGTCCTCATAATTCATGTGCTCCCGCCCCCTAATCATTTCTGTTGCCTTCCTTTGGACTCTCTCCAATTTGTCCCACATTCTTTCTGTAATGGGGGGCCCAAAACTGGACACAATGCTCCATCTGAGGCCAGTGCCAAATAGAGGGAAATAATCACTTCCCTTGATCTGCTGGTAATGCTCCTACTAATGCAGCCCGATATGCGGTTAATCTTCTTGCAATAAGGGCACACTGTTGACTCATATCCAGCTTCTTGTCCACTGTAACCCCCACGTCCTTTTCTGCAGAGCTGCTGCCTTAGCCAATCGATCCCCAATCTGTAGCAGTGCATGGGATTCTTCCGTCCTAGATGCAGGACTCTGCACTTGTCCTTGTTGAATCTCATCAGATTTCTTTTGGCCCAATCCTCCAATTTGTCTATGTCACTCTGTATCCTATCCCTACCCTCCAGCATATTTACCATTCCCCCCAGCTTAGTGTCATCTACAAACTTGCTGAGGGTGCAATCTACCCCATCCTCCAGATCATTAATGAAGATGTTGGACAAAATCAGCCCCAGCACTGACCCCTGGGGCACTCCGCTTGTTACTGACTACCAGCTAGACATCGAGCCACTGATCACTACCTGTTGAGCCCAATGATCTAGCCAGCTTTCTATCCATTTTATAGTCCATTCATCCAACCCATACTTCTTTAATTTGCTGATAAGAATACTGTGGGAGACTGTATCAAAAGTTTTGCTAAAATCAAGGTATATCACGTCCACCACTTTCCCCACATCCACAGAGCCAGTCATCTCATCATAAAAGGCAATCAGGATGGCTAGGCATGACTTGCTCTTGCTGATTGTTTCTGATCACCTTCTTTTTTTCCAAGTGCCTCAGAAAGCATTCGTTGAGCACCTGCTCCATGATTTTTCCAGGGACTGAGGTGAGGCTGACTGGTCTGTAATTCTCTGGTTCCTCTTTCTTCCCTTTTTTGAAGATAGGCACTATATTTGCCTTTTTACAATCATCTGGGACCTCTCCCAATTGCCATGAGTTTTCAAAGATAATGGCCAATGGCTCTGCAATCACATCATGATTACTGGATGATATTGGACTAGATGGACCTCGGTTCTGATCCAATATAACAGTTCCTATGATAGACAAAGTTTAAAAGGAAGACAAAAATGTTCTACTCCCACATGTTATGCACCAGATTTAATCCTGGTATTATAATAGAGTGATACCTGCTTAGCCAGAACTGTGGCCAACTGTCTCCAGATACAGATGGTAAACTCACACTTTTGCTTCCCAGCAGGCATCAGATAGTGATTTTTTATTACACAAGTTTACTTATTATTTAGCTTTTGGCATTTATTTTTGCTCTAAGTGAGAACAATACTAGTTAGTCAGGTCAGGTCTGATAGAGAAAGTAGCAATGTGAGGAATTTGTGGGAAGCACCCAGAAATCTATAGCATTATAGCATTGTTGACAGGAAGACTGGAAAGAAAAATTGGTATTATTAAGTCAGTATCTTCTTTCTAGAATGGAATGGAAGATCTTATCATGCCATTGGTTGTCAATTGGTTTTTGTCACCAATACAAAGGATTCATAGACAGTAAGAGATGGATTGGCCTCGGCTTGCAGAAAGTGGGGAAAATGGAGTTCCTGTAGGATTTGGACCAGAAAAGCAACAATATACTGAAAACAATGTTTTCAATGTGTCCTATTATATTACAAAGTCTATGACTAGCAGCGTTTTTAAAAACCAGTTTTGCCACTTGTTTACTTAATTGAAATATTTACCAGTGTGATTTCTTACATATCCAATGAACTGTGGCATTGACTATTTGAATGTTATCCATTCCCATAGAAACTAGTAGCAAACACACACGAGGAAAAAAAGAAAAAGCTAAGCAATGAAAATAGAATTGTCATATTTCATAGCAAAAATGCCCTTATAGAATTACATATGTGAATGCAATGTGAATGTGTGAATTTATTTTAAACTAACTAGCTTAATCCAGTTTTGGAAATAAGTAACAACAAACATTTTCTATGGGAATAACAAGAACATATGCACTGAAAATATAATGAGAGCTAAAGCACAGGTATTGATTTGGAAGCACTTTGACAGTTCCTCAGTTGGTGTAAATTGTCAAGCTCCATTGACTTTAGTGGAGATATGACAATTTACACCATCAGAGGAATTGTCCCTATATGTTTGAAACAGCACAGGTGTGCATACAACAATTCTGTATGCAGAAAAGGGGAAGGCTTGCCTTTAAACATGTAACAAGGTGGATGAGGTAATATCTTTTTGTTTTGTTTTGTTTAGTTATTGGGCTGTAGTGAAAGAGACAAGCTTTCAAGCTCCACAGAGCTCATCTGCACCTTTTGGTTTTGGTAAAAATTTCAATAGTGCTGAGGTGACAGTCACTAAGTCCTATTTACGGAAGCGGCTTTGGCACTTAGAAGTCTAAGAGCAGGTCTTCACTAGAAAGTTTTGCCAGCATGCTTATGACAGTTAAGGGGTGAGATTTCTTTTTTTGCCAACATAACTATGCTGGTAAAATCTCTAGAGTAGATGGAGATATCAGTACAAAAATGCTTATGCTGATATAACAATATTTACATATTTATACCAATATACTGCATCTATAGCAGGAGGGTTAAGCCAACAAATGCTCCTAGAGTAGACTGGGCCTAATGCTCATTGAATGTCAGTGGGACTTAGGAACCTAAGTGCTTAAGTATCTTTTGAAAATGGGACTTGGGTTTCTAACTCAGTTAAGTGCTTTTGAAAATTTCATCTTGTATTTGTAATTAAGACAGAATGGGCCAGGTCCTTGGCTATTGCTGAACTGCACAGGAGATGTTAGGAGAGGAATGTAGAAAGTTGTGAATGGGGGTCTTAAAGGTTTCCTTTCTACTCCCCTGTTCATGCTGCCAGTGACTTCCTGCATTGTTAAGCATTTTAAAGGCTCCTCTAACTTGCATCAGCTACTAACAACTTCAGGGGTCCAAAATTGCAGCTGAGGATTGGTGTGATGTAGAAGCATCCAGACCCGTGGTTCTCAACCAGGGATACACAGAGGTCTTTCAGGGGGAACATCAACTCATCTAGATATTTGCCTAGTTTTACAACAGGCTACATAAAAAGCACTAGTAAAGTCAGTACAAACTAAAATTTAATAGACTATGACTTGTTTATACTGCTCTATATACTATACATTGAAATGTAAGTAAGTTCAATATTTATATTCCAATTGATTTATTTTATAATTATATGGTAAAAATGAGAAAGTAAGCAATTTTTCAATAATAGTGTGTGCCGCTTTTGTATTTTTATGTCTGATTTTGCAAGCAAGTAGTTTTTCAGTCAGGTGTAACTTGGGGGTATGCAAGACAAATCAGACTCCTGAAAGAAGTACAGTAGACTGGAAAGGTTGAGAGCCACTGATCTAGACCAAACGATTTTTTTATCTGACCACCAACAGAGAAAAGGGTAATGCAGGAGTGTTTATGTTATCAATATGCCACTAGCAGATCTTTCTGGGCTAAGTGTACTGGCTCTATGACTAGGTTTGCTGGCAGTCTGGCATAAAGTGGCTAAATCACACAGGAGAACCTCACTCAAAACATTCTACAATGAATAAACATTATCCTATCAAAATGCAGTGTTATATTACATTATAAGTATTCTTAACTTAGGAAAATTATATGTGTAGCCTACCTGCTATAGGCAAATATATATGTGTGGATGAAAATCAAAACAGAGAAGGAAAAAATGAAAAGAAATAGACACTCTCCTATCCAAAAATAAAGCTATTTATCTCTTGATCCAACATCATACAACATTTATTTGATTGTTGTAATTAGCCTATAAAACATGCACAAACTTTGCACTTATTGCATGGCTATGTGTTTTTACCTTATGAAGAGATGAGCTTTGATGTTGAATATTGTGAAAATCAGAGAGAGGATGAATTAACAACATTTAATCATTTCCCACAATAACCAGCTCATCAATGTGGCACACAAGATTTCAAGATCTCCCTTTTAATATGCATTCCAACAAATTCTTCCCCAGAAACACTTAGTTACCAGTAAGACATACAAAAATTAAATGATCTCAAATGACCCCTACTACAAAGAAAAAAGTTGGTTCCTAATTTTATATCAGACCATATGGTAATTTCCATCAAAAAGCTCTCTTTTAATATCCCTGGGAAAATTTTGCTTATAGTAGGCAGCCTGTTTTTGCCATCTTTTTTATTTATGTCATAGAAAACAAGAAACAAAGGAGATTTGTTTGTGATTTACGTACATTATTCACTGCATACACAATGGTAGTGGGTCATATATAATTTTGGATACATTGTATAGTATTTCCCTGTAAGACTTAGCAATGCAGAATTTTTCCTTAAATTCTTCGGCCTCTAAATGACTACAGGGATTCAGCCATTTGTCTCCTGTAGAATATTTTCTAAGTGCACACAATGAAACTACTAAAACATGCGAATGCTGTCATTTCTGTGTAAATGTCTTTTCTCAAAAACATCATTACACATCAATATCTGTACAACCTCTTCTCTTGCACATTTCGACAGATCTAGGACTAGATTCTCAATTTGTATAAATTGGCATAACTCCATTAACCTATTGACTTCATTAGAGCTACCCTAATTTTCTTTAGCTGATGGTCTGGTTAAAAAGTCTTTCCCTCCACTTCCACTCCGACCCCCTGTGACAGAATGTACCTCTGTGTCCACACCCTACATAGTATTGTAATAATCTTTATACAAATATGCCTTGTGAGATTGTGACACTGGCAGACCAGGTGCCAGCTCATACTGAAGCCTCAGGTCAATTCACTTGTGTGTTAGTATAGATCAAAATAATTGTTAAATGTATAAGAGTATATTTGGTGTTTAAACCTCATGAACACTAATGGGAGGTTACTTGCATTTTTTTTACTTATCTGTATCCTGTTATAATGAAATAGCAAACATTTACATTGGAAGTACCCCGGTAACTAAATAATCCATCAGACAAGAAAGAAGTCTTGTGAAATGCAAATGAACAACTTTCACAGAAAAGTGCTAATTTCAAAGCAAGTGGTCATTGTGTGTGATGATTAAAGGTCAAAGACTCAAAAAGCATTCCTCACTCTCCATCATCAAAGGAGAAGCCCACATAAGTAGTGACCCGGGAGCTGGTTTTCTGTGAGAAGACACTATAAAAATGGATTCAAGGAAAGATTCTTCATCTCTAGACTGTTTGGACTCTTACAGAGAAGTGCACGAGATGCAAAGCAGAGATCCCCAGAGTCAGTCTGAGTACCCTGAAAAGATTTTTGGGAAACTGGCAGTTTGTTACATCACTACCACCATTTGGAATTACAAAGTATGACTCACCTGTGTATATACTTTACTTGCTTTAAGCTCTCAATAACTGTCATTCTTTTTGTTAGCTAAGAAACTTTTAGTTAGTTTGCTATAGAAATGGCTAGCAGTGTTGTCTTTGGTATAAAATCTAGAGTACCAGTTGATCTGGGGAGAGTGACTGGTCTCTTGGGACTGGAACCAACCTAATGTGGTGTGATTTTTGGTTTAAGTGACCTTTTATCTCAAAGTCTAATTTGTCTGGATGGCAAGATAGACTGGAAAATTTAAGGGGACTGTCTGTGACTCCATGGTAAGATTGGTATAGTGATTCAAAAGTTCACATTTGTTACTGGTTTGTTGAAATCTAATTAGAGAACACACCACCAGCTTGGGGTGTCTGCCCTGTTTTCTGACAGTCTGCCTGACAGTCACAGTTATAAGCCACTCCAGACAGCATGACAGAGATATCATTCAAAAACTCATAATTTGCTGATCAATCATATCATGTCAAAATTAATGTATCTGGGTTATATGTGAAGTTATAAACATAAGTTGAGATCATGACTAAGGGTATATTTTCCAGAGAAGTCTGGGGAGTGGCCAAACTAGTTCCTCAGAAACAAAGGACAAGCTGACACCTCAGTCAGGTGTAAAATGTCAAAGACCAATGATACACCATTACCTGATAAGTGTCCATTCTTTGGCAGGAAAGTGGGCAGAGGCAAAATATCTACATCTTAGGCCTTGTCTACATTAGCACTTACGCCGGCAAAACTTTTGTCACTCAGGTGTGTGAAAAACACACCCCTGAGCAACATAAATTTTGCCAACATAAACGCTAGTGTGGACAGCACTATGTCAGTGGTAGACACTCTCGCGCCAATATAGTTATCACCACTCATTTAGGTGGTTTTATTATGTCAGCAGGAGAGCTCTTGCCCATCGACATAACATGGCTACACAAGCACTCTTACAGCGGCAAAGTTGTACCAATACAGCTGTGCCACTGTAAGTTTTAAGTGTAGACTAGCCCTTAGAAAATAAACAGCATGGATTTCTCTTCCACACAGACTGCCTGTCACCTTGCTCCTAGCTGGAAATGCTTCTTAAAGTGGGGACAGAACTAATAAAAAAAAAGGGGGGAAAGACACACCAAGTGATCCCCCCCAATCCCCTATCGATTCACTGTACCAGAAGGGACAAAGGGAAGCAGTCATAGGACTGGAAAAGGGGTCCTGACCTAAGAAGTTTGATCAGTTAGACTACTGAAAACAGAAACTTTGATTTCAATTTAACGCTTTGAGTTTAAGTTAGGCACCAGCTATGTGTTATCTTTTTCTTGTAACCATTTCTGACTTTTATGCTTCATTAGTTGTACTCCCTTAAAATCTCTCTTTGTAGTTAATAAACTTGTTTTATTGTTTTATCTAATCCAGTGTGTTTAAATTGATGTGTCTGAGAAACTCCAGTTGGGGTGGCAAGTTATGTGCATATTATTTCTGTTAAAGCAATAATGAACTTTACAGAATTTGTATTGTCCAAGAGAAGGCTGGGCAGTGCAGGATATAAATTTCTGGGGGGGAAATCCAGGACTGTGGCTGTATTGGGGTCACCCTGCAATACACCCAAGGCTGGTAAGAGACAAATTGTGGCTGGCTGGCTGAAGCACACACCCTTAGTTGGGAGTGACTTGCATGCTAGATGCTGTTTGTGAGTAGCCCAGACTGGAGGCTACAGCAGCAAAGCAGTGTAAAAGGCACCCCAGGTTAGACAGTAAGGGTGACCAGCTATTCATTAGTCTGAATTGTACCTTGGGTGTGTCAGTCCCTTTCTTTCTTTTAGGTGATAATGTGTTTTTCCTTACCTTTTGCTTTGTAGGATGCTCCCCAGACATTAAACAACAAAGATTACCTCAAAATTCATGAGGGTAGGTGTTAGTTTTCCTTTAGCTTCCTAGCTGCCCATTTGGCAACATCCAGCCCCCTCTGACTGAAGGAGCAAAATGAGTAGGAATCTCAAGCGGTGCTCCACCATAAAAATGTGCATTATAGTCATACCTGACACCGCCTTCTCAGGAGACAGGATAGGTCATGCTGACTCATGCTGGTGCTGAGGAGGGTCCAAAACTTGAGCTGCATTTCAACCACTAAGCCACTGGGCCAGCCCCAACACAGTTCTGGTTACAAAGTTTAGGGTATGCCTATGCTGACGGCGGTGCTGTGGCACCACCGGATTGATTCTGTGGGATTGATTGAGCGGCAGTGGAGACCCACTCATTCGATCCGGAGGTTGACAGCGTTAATCCACCCCCGCAACAAGACTAACGCTGTGTCGACAGGAGGGCATTTCCTGTCAGCGCAGTGTAGTGGGGACACCACGCTACTTAGAAGTTAGGAAGTTGACAGGAGATACGCAATCTGCTGCCGAATTTCGCCGGTCGTGCAGACCAAGCCTCCGTGTTGATCCTAAGAACCAGTCACAGCAGTGGCTACACTGGTATGATTCTGTGAGGTTTTGTATCTCAAATTTGCTGCTGAGGGGAACGTTGAAGAATAAATAAAGATTTCCTTTTTGATATCATTTCAATGGTTTAAGGTGTTTATGAGGCTTTTTTCATTTATCATGTTTTTTACACTACTTGCCTGGCAAGCTCTGAGACACTGCTTCAATCATATTTCTCTACCACGTAAAGATGTGCAGCAATCCCCAGCTACTGGCACTTCCCTACAGCTACCACTAAAATTGCCTTTCTAAAATGATATTTTTAAAGGTATGGAGATTGAAGACAATTTTCCATAGCCAGTAGGGTAATCCTACTTATATATAACGCAGTGCTTTTGAAATCAATCACACAGCATGCTGTTTGACAGTATCTTGAATCTAATTATTTTTCAGTTTAGAAGAAGGTGAGAAACAAGGGAAACATGCACTTACTTTTATAATTATATTTTCAGTTTGTTATCAGGAATATAATTTAGGCAAAGGGTCATTAGGTCATGGAGCTCAGTTAGTAATTGCTGGTTAGCTGGCTGACTGCCTCAATTTAACAATGGGGCTGATGTACTCAAATTGTAGTTATTACTGGGAAATATATGGAAATGACTGATGTTTGCTATTTCAAAAAATATTCCAACTCTTCTCATTGTGTTTAAAATAAGTCAGCTGTATTCTTCAAAAGGAGCCATAGGCTGGTAGCAGTGAAGATGATTAAACAACTGCTTATGGTAATAATTACTTCTGCTATGGCCTTCATAGTTTATTAATTTAAAAAAAAAAACCTTGCTTTTTAATAAGGAGGGAGGTTTATCATGATTTAGATTAACTGGTTAGCTTATTGGTCTCTTGAAAGAGTTGCATGAATACAATGCCTGAATGAAATTCTAGCCACAAACTAATTTGTTTTAGCTCATTCATCATCTGTACGATTTTTGTGGCATTTGTTTGGTTTTGGTTTGGTTTGTGTTATACAAGAAACGACTAAACTAACAAAACACACAGGGCCTGATTCTGCAGCCCTTACTGACTGAGTTGCACTTACACAAGTAGTTGCACTTAATTCAGTGGGACTACTTGCAGGAGTAAGTTCTGTTCGTTAGGCCCAGGTACTCTTAAAAAAAAATTAATTGCTAGACTCAAGATACAAATGTCAGAAATCACTTGGCCCCTCCATGCCTTTTTTCTTTGAACCAAAGTCAAAAGTGCATGTAACCACACACATTTTGGCTATTGCTGTACTTTCCAGATGGGGACTCATATTTCATGAGTACATTTCAAAGCACTACGTACCTTTGATCAATTTGTTATACTATGTAGAACAGAGACTGTTGAAGTCAAGTTAACTTAAGGTGATTTTAACCAACTTAATTTACACTTTCCTTTTTAATATCCTATTTATACCTACCTACGAATGGACTGGATCAGAGCAACTTGGATTCATTTTGTAGCATGGCAACTTCTATTTTAACTAGTGATAACTCTTAGCCAGAGGTTGGTATCTGAACACCCTTGAAATATGTGGAAGTTTGGATTCAGATCTGGATCCAGATTTCATGCCTAGCCATATTCTGCATAATTAGCCAAACCCAAGGCCTGGATCTGAAACCAAACTATATTTTTACATATTAATAAATGGTGCTACTGCAGATAATGTTGCTATTTCTGCTTAACTGATTGTATATTATATAGGTCTTGGAGAAATGCTTATTATCAGCTGTGATGCAATTCTTTCTAGAAGCCAAACATATCATGAGCAAATGGTTTTCTGATTTAGTTTTTCTTTGGCTGATTGATTTTCCTAAATATAGCTGCTGCCTACGATTTATAACCACACAAGCAAGTACAAATATTACATGGTATCTAAAACATTACAATCCATAACATTTGAACATGGTCTTTTGTAACTGAGGCCCATTTTCAATTTTAAGCTTTCCAGCAGTAGATTCAGGTTTGGTTTAATATTATTTTGGTAAGCCTTTGTAAACAGCTTGTTTAGATACGTAAGGAGCAATAGGAAAATGTTGGCTCTAATGTAGTCTGCATAAAAGTATATCCATATTTTGCAATCCAGCACTAATCTTCATGTAGGAGATTTCTGCCAATATCTGGATTTGACCTTTTAAAGAGCTGATCAAATTATCCATGATAAATAATTATCTAACAAATTTAACCCTTTTTTCTGTATGTGAATTATCCATACACAGGTCATGAATTTAATTAATATGTGTGATCACAAATATTCAGTTTGAACAAATTTTAACTTTCTGGTTAACTGGTTGCTATATGTACTCAATCATTATGGGCCTTGCATGACTGGTTATTTTAGTCTCAAAGTATTGTTTCTTTTTTCTTGATTGGGTGAACTAAACTGCAAAGTGGAGTCCCTTTTTTCTTTTTGCAAATGATCCTACCTTTGTAATTGTTTAAATGAAGTGAGTAGATAATAAAGAATTTTTCAAATTGGCCATGATAACACTTCCAACATGAAAATCCATACAAATAAATCACAGTTATATTCACAATGCTTTTGTTTCCCACAAACATATTTGCAAATGAAAAGCACAAATAAGGGAGTCAAAAGTAATAGCCAAGAAAACAGGTGGATGTTATTCAAAAGATGTTTGTGAATACTTATTTATAGAATTTACCCAGCACTAGTTTCAGGTCTGGCCGTGGTAAATCCTGCTTTTTGACTGTATAGTGAAACTGCAGAATTTAAAACTGTTGCAATGGAAATGTTGAATGCTGTTTTGCGACAGCTTCCACAAAGAGATTATGTACATCCACTACTAGGACTAATAGCTTGGGAAATAGCTTTGAAATATGTCTCAATAAAGAAAAATCTTGCAAAAGGGAGTGTGGAGAAATAGCCTCTGCTACATCACTCTCTTGGTGATTGCTTTTTAGCAATGACGTATGTGAAATAAAGCATTAATGGAAATTGGAATTTTCTTGCAAAAGTGCCAATAGCTACATATGTTTATGGGGATTGGGGAAAATAAAAAGAAGACATGCATGGTGGATTTTTGGGGGAAACCATTTGTGCTTAATATATTGGGGAAACAGTTCAAGAGCAGGCCATCCATATGAAATCATGACTCCTGTAATGCTGCTAAGGTCATGCAGAGGTGCTAGGGAAATGGTCTTAGTAAGTGTACATTGCACCCTAATTAATCTATATGACCATTTTCCCAAGATTGCAAATATTTTTTAAGATTATACAGTGCTGACAACTGAAAAGTGTATGCTCTCCTTATGTGGTGTGAATAATAATAGCAATAAACCACATGGGCTGCACATTACTAAGTTTTTGGTGCATGCTTTTGGAGCATTATGAGACTCCTGCATGAATACAAAGTGCCTTCCGTAACCAGAGAAGAGCTGGAAAAATATAATGAAATAACTTTTCATCAAAATATGCGTGTTCTCAAGTCTGTGAATCAGGAGCAATTTTATAAAATATAGCAAGTTTTCAAACTGTCTTTAAAATTATTTTGGTATTAAGAGTAGTGTGAACATTTTAGTTTTGCTTATTATGATCTGTTGGTTGTGACTGGTCAGATAGCATTGGTTGCAAATAGTCAAGATAGAAGAGATTTCTTTTACTTGTTTGCTCAGCAAAATCAGGTACATTTTTATGTAATTTCTCTGAGACCGGGGGATAGTGGGATACTGGCAACTGGGAGTGATTATGACCTGGCCTGGCAGCCTCCTGACCCAGAAGGGGATTGTGCATTGTCCACCAAAAATGTTGTATGGGAGTAGCAAGCCATCAGTCCTACCCAATAAAAAGACAATATAAAGCAGGGCTGCTAGAAGATGGGAGAGAAATTGTGTGGCACACAGAGTTTTTTTATCATTTGATCCATCATTTGGGTATGGTGAGACAGGTTTATTCCCCCTTAAGAACCATACAAAGCTGGCATCAGTTAGAACAGCCCTTAGACTGTTTTAATTTGCTCCAGGGCTGGGACCAGCACAGACTGATCCAAAGAATAAGGGAGCCACAACCAGCCCCTTAACAGACCTTACTCACAACTATCCTGCACTGAGTATATCTCAGTGCAGGAGACAGCCTGACCTACACTGTATCGATCATAAGAGCGAGGCTTTAGGTCTATATTTATATCTTTGGGGGATGGATGAGAGCAAATATGCTGGCTTGCGTGATGACACATCGTAACAGCAGTAAATAACAATGAACATTATGGCTTCAACCTCCCTTCTCTGATTTTCACTGGCAAAAGTTTCCAATTCACACCATCTTGACTGACTCCTCTTCTGAGCCTGTCAAATCCCTATAGGCCAAAGTGGGGAAAGAGAAGAGGAATTCACAGTTGCTAGACCATTAGAAGTGTCACAGGAAGTGCCCACTAGTGAAAGTGCAGCAGAGTGAGTGCCAATATATTCTGCCTCTCTCCTTTGGACATTCAGGTCACATTAATTTCCAGCTGCAAGGTACTGGACTTCATCTACTCCATAGCAGAAAAGGCCTATGACTTCGGCTAAGCAGCCAGGCTTCTTAGTCTTCTTCTCTCTCTTGTCTTTCTAGTGCTTGGTTATGCTGAGCAATATGAAAGAGACAGTAATCTTCTGTCATCAGGATTTTACAATTTTTGTTCTCCCTGTTAATTGCTGGTGTGTTGGTGTTTCAGTTTGGTCCTCCAGGATGGTTACAGCAGGGTGGGGGAACTTCAGGAGCTCAGACTCCAGTACAGGTCTGTATGCTAGTTCTGAAGGTGAAACTAGAGCACATATATATATACACATAACTATGGCAACTTTCATCCACTTCTGAACATCTGTGTCTATGTACAATGGCTATCACTAGAAACATGGACAATTACCAATACACATTATTTATGCTATTTTCCATTGTAAATTTAGGGAATACCATAAAAGCAATTATCATGATGGAATAATGGCCTAATTTTCAAATTAGTTCCTGAAGCTCATAAGTAGTCAGTGAGAGCTGCAGGTGTTCAACACATTTAAATGTGACCATAAATGTCCACTTTTTTTAGTAACCTGGGCACCTTTATAGTACAGCTAAGTACTATAGCCAATTTCCCTATGAAGCACACACTTCAGTGTTCCTTCAAGTGGCAATTTAAAGTGGGTTTCCCCTTTCACTCCAATTAAAGATACAACCAGCACTTTAAATACACTAAATTGAACTGGAAGCTGGTGCAAAATTCTCAGTTCAGTATTTTAAATAAAATAACACTCAAAAGACCTGGTAAAAACCTTGGAGGTTAACAGGAGAAAAACAGATTAGGATGGGAAGCAGTGCTGAAATGGGGGGCGGAGGGAGGGGGGAGTACGGACTTCAGAGATTTAAGAACTGTATTTTTTTTTTTGTAATATAAACAAAATGTAATATAAACATTTTGTAATATAAACAAAATGTAATGACATTGTTTCAATGTCCTGATTGTAAGTTGTTGAACTCCCAGGACTACTTTAATATAATCCTTTTGTAAGGGTATTTGCAAATGGTTTTGTTTTATAATAATTGTATGTTTTTATTGAATTGAATACTAAATGCCATTAATAAAATGGATTATGGTAATAAGTATAATAAAATGTGATATTTTAGCTAAAAGGAAAAAAGCTTGCTTCCTAAATAAGCCAGTTCAAACTGCATATGATTTTATCCTTAAGTACCTTTTAAAACCTGAAAAGAGGACAATCAGCAGGTAGAATACAAAAATCTGATAGGGGTTTAGGTTTCTTGGTTAATGGTTGATGATAATTCATGCTTCACAAGTCTCTTGGTAATTAATATCTTAATAACTGTGGTAAAATTAATAACAATTGCATTAAATTATGTGGGACTTTAATTGCCTGTGGGCCAATGCTACAACATTCAGTCCAATGAAACCTTTTGTAAGAGTAAGCATTTTCCTCAATGTCAGTCACTGTTTTTTACCTTCTCGCTGCTATGTACTGTACTGTGTGCTGTTTGTCTGCTTGGCTGCCAGGCTCCACCAGCAGCCACATTTTACCTTGCTGTATACAGTTAGTTTGTAAAATAGTTTTAGGACCCTTTGGAATTGGAGACAGCATAATGTAAAATAACATTGCATGCTCAATTAAGCATTTGTAAAATCTCCTGCCAAAGTCATGTGGCATTACCGAATTATTTACTAGTACATGAGGAACAATAGAAAGAAAAAGGCAGAATAAAAACCACCGAGAATATATTAAATTATTTTTCTTGAGAAAACACTGCAAAAATTTTCAAGAGCACTTGACCAAATACAAAGCACAAAATTGCTTTGGTGATCATGACCATTTTTATTCATTTTCTACATACATTCATATGAATGATATTTTGTCCAAAAGAAAGTTAACTGAAAGCAAAAATCTTTTGTTAAATTCTCACTGGGAATGTTCATATTATTCTCTTGAAATCTCTTCAACACACCCAAGGAACAGATACAATACCATCTAACTTCAGACGTATAGAGTTTTAAGGCCAAAAGGGAACATCAGATCATCTAGTCTGACCTGTGTATCACAGGCTACCAACCCACCCAGCACCTTCACATTACACCTAACAACTAAATCAGCCCACAGGAAACTAACTTATCTGCCAGAAGTAGAGAATAAGAGGGACCCAGGTGCACCAGTATCCAAATCCCCTACAATGGCAAAGAACTGATTGTGAGACATACCCAGACAATCCCAGCAAGTGACCTGTACTCTATTCTGCAGAGGAAGGTGAAAACCACTCAAGGTCGCTGCCAAGCTGACCTGGAGGAAAATTCCTTCCCGATCCCATATATAGCAATTAGTTAAACACTGAGACTGTTGCAGCCAGCTAAGCATGCGTGGTGCCACCTCAGAATACTAGCCCACCCCATCTAGTGTCTCATCTCCAGTCATGTTTTGCTGATAACACCTTTTTTCAATTCCCTGTAAGCTCTTTGCTATCTCCTAATAACTGTTTCAACATGGTAATTCAGCCAGTTGGATCTGGAGCTTTTCCTTACAAATTTATTTCCCTTGCTTTGGAAGCAAGATAGCTTTTGTATGGTGGATTTAAAGAAATTCCAAGCCTCCTCCACAAATTGAGTCCTTGAGCTCTTCAGTCCAGTTTACTTCTTTAATTAGTTCCCTTAATTTCCCAGTCTTCCCTTTTGAAATCAACCTGGTTTTGATTATAATTCCATTTAATTTAAACTGAACTAACTTGTGATCACTCAGGCCAAGGTTATTTCCAATGACGAGCACTTCTATGATGTCCTCACTATTCACCAAAACCAAGTCTAAAATTGCATTGCCTATTGTTGGTTCAGTGACAATTTGATGAAGAAAACTATTGTCTATCACATCCAGGAATAACAGGGCCCTATTAATAGCACTTATTCTCCACTCTGTATATAGGAAGCTTAAATCGCCCTTTATGGCACAATTCCAGTAGTATTTCTCTCTCTTTAATAATAATAATAAAGACTTGTCTATCCATATTAGAATCTATGGGTCTATAGCAGATCCCTAACTCTATCTAATAGGACTGCTTTTGCAGTCCTTCCCCAAAGTGATTTTGACCAAGCTAGAGTGCTTTGTCCATACTATAACTTATTATTTCATTACAATTTACTGCTTCCTTGATATACAACACTACCCCACTATCTTTACTTTTACTTCTCTCTCTCTTAAACAGCACGTACCCTTTAATATCTGTATTCCAGTCATGAGTGCCAGTCCACCATGTTTCTGTAATCCCTATGATATCCAGCTTGACCAGTACCAGCAGTTCAAATTCTTCCATTTTATTGCCCACACTACTTGCATTTCTGTACATGAATTTCAGTTGTTTCTCTCAGACCTCACCCAGTTTTCTATCTAGATTAGGTATATTCCTTTCACTAATTGTAACACTTACCTGACTACTATTCCAATCAATATTTGTACTTTATTTCTCCTTGCTATCCATACTCTTACCTCCTTTATATCTTACTATCTCTTCATTTAGCTGATTTTCCTCCTCTTGTGTACTGAAGCCAGGCATGGAGATTTCAAGTCTCTCCCAGCCTACTCCCCTCATCTTCTAGTTTAAAGCTCTTATCAGGCTTGTCAGCCTTGATCCCAAAAACTAATACCTCAGGTACTCAAGTGGAGTTCATCAGTCAAGAAGAGTCTTCTTTCTGTGAATGTCTCCCAATGGTCCATCAACCCAAAACCTTCCTCATAGCACCAATCCTTGAGCCATCTGGTCACTTAGGTGACTAATCACAAACAAGTATAGGTGGATAGTTCAAACAATCTGCAACCTGAAGTATGCTTTTACAAATTGGTTAGCAAATTTGAATAAAGAACAGATTTGGGAAAATCAAGATGCGGTTTTGAAGTTAATTTATGAGTAGCAATAAAGGCAAAACTCCAGCAAATGAATTATCCTTTACAAATAGTCTAGCTGGCTTTATTCTCTACCATCCATTTGAGATTATTAGAATAAACAAATAGGATGGTTGTGAGCTTTGAATGGGTAAAAAAACCTGTTCATAAACTGTGCATTTCAGACTTGTCTATCTTTAAACAATTACTTTATAAATGTTTTCTTCATTCAAAATATAGTAATCCTGCAGTTTTAAAGCTAAACTAAAACATCAAAGAAATGGTTACATAGAAACATTGCCTTGGTTCTATGGCAGCCGCTTGCATTGTCATTTAGGAGACCTCATTTTAGAGCAAGAGTAGATTGTCATGTCCTGTGGTAGATAGTCCAGCATATGAATGCATATGAAATGAGCTCATTCACATGGGACTACATATGAAATGAACTCATTCTCATGGGAAGAAGGTTCAGAGCACATTACAAATACAGCATATTACATCACTGGAGACCTAAAGGAGCTGAGCACCTTCCCATTGAGTGGACTTGAGGGTGATGAGCAATTTGCAGGCCTGAGCACCTGGACAGTCTAGGCAGAAGCTGATGTTCTTGTGCTCTGACAGCCAAAGATAAATGCAGTAGGTGTATACCAGAATGGAGGTGGAAGGGAGTAGAAACAGAAGAAGAAATTATAAGAAAGACTATGTTGAAAAATACTTTGCAGATATAGATGTAGGCTACAAAAATACAATGCAGATCTATTGAAGATATAGATCACCACACAATAAGTATTTAGAGAATAAGCTAATAAAGTGTCATACTCAGATCTCAGTCATTAATGAAGCATATTATATGTAGACCTGAAGAAAATATTATAAGTGTCCTGTTCATTCTATTTAAATAAAAGACAGAAAAAAAATGAAGTTGACAATTCTCCTCATTAAGTTGTAATTCTGCCCTTCAAGGTTAGGTAGGCTCCATTATTATGAGTTAGTTTTAAAGATCTATATTTTTGCAAGAGTAGCTTCTTTCTAAAATTGAATACTAATAGATGTGATGGAAAGCTCCTAAACTAACACAGTTCTAGAAGGAAATATTTGACCTTAGTAAAACCCAGCTGTGATGTTTTCATCGGGAGAAAAAAATAAACACTAAAAGTGTATACAGTATAAATGTCTTCATTGGTAAGTTGGAATCCAAAAAAAAAAAAATCAAAATCTGAAGAATGATTAAATCAGATAAAAGAAAAGTTATAGGTTAGTATTATTCACAACACACATAACTACTACGAAAAACCAACGAACAATACAAACAAAACATGAAAAAAACAGTAAATGGTTTAAAGATGTCTGGAACTGCAAACATAACACTAAAACACTGTCCCTAATTCACTCCATTGTGTTTAGATTATGGGATTTATACTGTACATTATCTTCCATTGTTTGGATGTACCCAATAGTAGGTGCAATACAGTAACTGAAAGGCAGAATGAGAGCATCTCTATAGTTCAATTCAATAAGTTATTGTCAGTTCAAGGTGGGTTCTTAAAAATGAAAAAGAGGTTTCGGTGTGAATTTCCTTCTTTTTCTTTCTTAATTTCTTGAT
Source organism: Emydura macquarii macquarii (assembly GCF_026122565.2). NCBI lineage: Eukaryota > Metazoa > Chordata > Testudines > Chelidae > Emydura > Emydura macquarii. The sequence goes on along the minus strand of NW_027133181.1, from coordinate 1,773,653 downwards.
CAAAGATAACAATATTTCTAGGAAATATCTGGGAGTGTGCAGAGAGCTTTTCCAGTAAAATAATATCATGTAATTTAAAGTGCCTTTCACCTCAACAGACTTCAAAGTGCTCTACTGCCAAAGGGCCAGATGCCACTCTCTCTTCCATACAGGAGATCAAAGGAGCATGGAAATGGACAGAAAGGTCAGGAATATTTCAGAAAGGGCACAGACAGTTTGTATGCAAGTTCTTTCCTCCTTTAAATTTATGGAAGCCTACTGGGCCTTTCAGGGCTGCTCTCTGGATGTGGAATTATGCCAGCCTGGGACTGGGATGGGAAGAAGCTGTTGTGCCACCGTTCTGTATCATGATCCCCTCTAACCTTCAGATTTCTCTGCAAAAGTTCACCTGAGAGTTAATTTCCCCCTCCATGTCTTCTCCCCAACTTGCAAATAACAAGGCACATTGGGGCAGTCAATGGAAGTGCAGCTTCTGTTTGAGCATGCTCCCACGATGGGACTGGAATAGCTCTTTATGTGGATGCCCCAAGAGTTGTAAGGATGAAACTGGATTTCCCAGTGTAGCTCAGAGAATTTGTGTAATTAGAAATCCATACAGGCTTGTCCCATGAAGCTTTTGCCCTGAGGAGAGAATTTGTTGGGATCCCTGCATGGGTGACCATGGACTTTTCCCTTTCCAAGATTCTTTTCTCTGGAAGGGAAATATCGACCTATATACAGGGCTCTCCCATAAGTGAAGTGCAAATACCTCTAGGATGGAATGCAGTAGCTATCTAAGAGGGCAAAGGAACATTATACAATGGTTTGGGACAGAATATGAAGAAAAATACTACAGCTAGTTGATATTGCAGTGAGCATTTTTAAAATGTATAATACTCACTGTTGGAAAAATACAAGATTTAATGACTAGGCCAGTCATGATCCCCTAGATCTGCACATAGAGAGTTACTCCGGTGTATGAATATCTCTGGCTGCCAAGAAGTGGTGTGTATTTCATCTCTGGCAGCTTTAGTTGTAGATACACACACATCATTCTGCTTTCCTTCCCCAATTCCTTCAGGGAATCCTTTGGCTGCATTTACTTTTCTGTTGACCCTTTTTCATTGTTGCTCCTTTATGAATAAATTTCAATGGCAGAAATTGATAGATGAAATTTTTGGCAGTGCAGCTCCCAGTTTAGCTGTAAGGGGCAGGAAGTTCTAATAGATGTGCAAAGCTCTACTACAGGCTAAGCCCTGAGATTTGCAACGCTTCTGAAAGATGGCATCTTCAGCATCACAATGTCATCTTACACCATGCTCAGATATGCTTTCAGTCATATGCTCAAAGGGAAAAATGCAACTTTCTAATAATATCCCTGTAGGAAGGCACTGTGGCCTTCCCCGGAATCTGGACCCGAGGAAGGGCCACAGCGATGCGGCTGGACCAAAACAGACCCAGCAGGCCAGTCTGCCCGGTGACAGAAAGGCTGGGCCATGATAGGGCCGGCAAGCCAGTGTGCCCGGCAACTGAAAGGCTGGGCTGTGATAGGACTGCCTGGCCAGTCCAATTAGCAACAGCGGGGCGAGGCCTCTACAGGAAGGGGTAGTATAAGAGACAGGCCCCATAGCTCAGTAGAGAGGAGACTGCTGTTGGAGGCAGATGTGCTGCCCTGCGGGCTGAGGCCTAGGCCTAGGCCGGATTGGAGCCAAGCCGACACCAGGGCTGCTCACCGCCGAGACCCCAACAGTACCCTGACCGACTCAGGCCCAGAGACTGGGTAGGGCCTCCGGGCCCCGGTGGTTGGACCTGGCCACTAGGCCCCAGCGACTGGTCTGAGTTACCAGACCCCCCGGATTGGACAGGGTCCTCTGAGCAACCCAGATGGGAGATACCCCCTGAGGCCGGACGAGATCTGGAAGAGCTGACCGCTGCTGAGCCCCCAGAGGCTGGTCAGGACCTGGAAGAGCTGCCCGACGCTGAAGCATCCCAGGAGCCCTGTGACCTGGAGGAGCTGCCCCATGCAGAGGAGCTCCCCGCCTTGCCGCTGGTGGACGAGGAGGGACTGGCAGGACTATTATGGTTCGAGGAACCCCGCAACCCCAAGGACCCGGGCGTTACAGGTACCTGGGGATACGGGGAGGAAGTGGCCCAGGGACAGCCATTGTCAGTGGCTGAGACTGGGGCAAGCCCCATCGGCGTGTTGCGGCGGGAGCCCCGCCGACTCAGTGGCAACGCCCTTGCCGCTGCTAGGGCCCTGGGCTGGGATGCAGTGGAGATGGGTGGGCCTGCATCCCCTTCCCCTCCCCTTTCCTAGCCACCCCAGGAGAGCGTACTCTTCCCTGCCACTACAGATAGTGGATCCACTGCTCGCCCACCTGAGGGCCGGGGCAATAGACTACTTGCCGGCCCACCCTGCCTGAGGGCCCGGGGCAATAGACTACTTGCCGGCCCGCCCTGCCTGAGGGCCCGGGGCGATAGACTGCATACGTGCCTCACCCCACCTGGGGTTGGGAGGCTAGAGACCACAGGACTGTCTGCCCTGCCCGAGGACCAGGGCTAAGACACGCGCACGAGCGCTAACTCTTCCCCGTTTAGGAAGGCACTGTGGCCTTCCCTGGAGTCTGGACCCGAGGGAGGGCCGCAGTGACCCGGCCGGATAGGACGGCCATCCAACAATCCCCATGTTCTGCAGACACCTAGATTTTTTGTGGAAGCTTTTCCATTAACATTTGACTACGTACGACTATGCTTGACTTGTCAGACTTGACAAGATCTCAGCTGTAGGTGAGATGGTTGAAGATACAAATAGGATTAAATTCTATTTACTTGAGATGCATGAAAACTGTTAAGGTGTAAGGTGTAAATCAGTGTTTTAGGATTTTTTTTAATGTCTTTATTTATGTGATAAGTTGTACTGGTACCTTTCAAGCTGTTAATCTATCTTATAAAAACTTGTGAAGAGCTAAAGTTTGACCTGATAAATTGTAATGGCTCTTTCAAAGACTTTGTTTGCTAAATTCTTACTCAGAGCAAGGTATTTATGGATAAGTTATAATTTATAAACCCCTAAAATTGGGTTTCACATGACAGATCCTTTAAACACTGTGGTATGAATGGCCATTTGCCATTTACTTTGTTAAAATTATGTACTCACCAGCATGATGAAGAGCTTTCTGGAATTCATAAATTGTTCAAATTCCACAGTTCCTAAAAAGAGGTCTATCTGGAACTCATCTAAAAATTGGTGCTGAAGACAGAATCAGCCATGTACAGAAAAATGCTGCTAAGTGATTGATCAAATTATTATTGATACCATCACTTTTCTCACTCCAAAGGAAAAGTTATGGATTTTTTACTGTTTGATTTTTTTTAACCACCAGAGTAATTGAAAAAATAATCCCAGAGACAAAGTGGGTGAAGGTCCAATATCTTTTATTGGACCAATTTCTGATGGTAAAAGAAACAAGCTTTCAAGTTTACACAGAGCTCTGCATCATGTCTTGGAAATATACTCAGAGCGTCACAATTAATAGAAGGTGGAACAGACTGTTTGTTTAGCATAAGTAGTCAACACATATTTCAGATACCACAGACTATGGAAATGAGAAACACACTTAAAATTTCCTTCTCCAAACAAGGACACTTCACCAGAGAAGTAGTTCTTATCATGGAATGGGCCTCCCAAATATCCAGACAACCTGTTCAATACAGAAATAAAATCCCCTCTGACCACAGCATTTCTAACTGTAACTTACCCTGTATGGTTTCAGTGTGGGGTGGTATCATCAAACAGTTACAACCCATAGAATCATAGAAGATTAGGGTTGGAAGGGACCTCAGGAGGTCATCTAGTCCAACCCCCTGCTCAAAGCAGGACCAACTAAATCATCCCAGCCTGAGCTTTGTCAAGCCGCACCTTAAAAACCTCTAAGGATGGAGATTCCACCACTTCCCTAGATAACCCATTCCAGTGCTTCATCACCCTCCTAGTGAAAATGTTTTTCCTAATATCCAACATAGACCTCCTCACTGCAACTTGAAACCATCGCTCCTAATTCTGTCATCTACTATCACTGAAAACAGCCTAGTTCCATCCTCCCTGGAACTCCCTTTCAGGCAGTTAAAGGCTGCTATCAAATCCCCCTCCCGCTCCCCCCCCCCCGCTACTCTTCTCTTCTGAAGACTAAACAAGCCTAGTTCCCTCAGCCTCTTCTCATAAGTCATGTGCTCCAGCCCCCTAATCATTTTTGTTGCCCTCCACTGGACTTTTTCCAATTTGTTCACATCCTTTCTGTAGTGGGGGGCCCAAAACTGGACATGACCCTTACTCAATGGGGATCACTTCGTGAAAGAAATCTTCAGGACCCCCTCTTCTGGCCTTCAAACAACCCCCTCCCACTCAATCTCTCCAAGATCATCATCAGAAGCAAGCTCCCACAGACCAGGACACATCAACTCAAAGTTGCACCAGAGCCTGCCAAAACAAGAGATGCAAAACTTGTAGACATATCTCCACTATTATGATGATCAACACCCCTCACTACACATCCATAGGTCAAGATCCATGGGTCCTATACATGCCTATCATAATATGTGGTATACCTCATCAAGTGCACTAAATGCCCCAATAACAACTACGTGGGTGAAATCAGACAATCACTATGCTCTCAAATGAACTCACACAGAAAAATGATCAAAGAAAAGAAACACCATAACACCTCAGTGAACACTTTTCATAAAGCGATCACTTTATAGCTCTCTCAGTTCTCATCCTCAAAGAAAACCTGCACAATACCTTCAAAAGATAAGCATGGGAGCTCACAGTCACTAGATATTAAAAATCCTTGACTGAATAGATACTGGATTTATGGCTTATTACAACAATCTACAACCCATGTAAACCCTTTCCCCCTAGCTTTTCCCCCCCTTTCCCCTCTGACTGAAGTGGTGTTAACGGGCCACTTCATCTTGAATTGTTCCTGGAAATATGTTAACTACTTATACTAAAAATCTAACAATCTGAGTACATTTCCCAGACCTGAATAAGATCTCTGTGTAAGCTCAAAAGCTTGTCTCTGTCTCCAACAGAAGTTGGTCCAATAAAAGATATTACCTCACCCACCTGGTCCCTCAAATATCCTGGGACCAAAATGGCTACAACAACATGGCATACAAAAATAATCACACCATATTCTAAATCTTCATTTATCTGTATTTAAATGAAAGAAAGTATCTTTAGAGTTCCTTCCAAGGTCAGGCTGAATGCTTCATTTAAAAAAAATATTGACCCAAGTTGTGCAGACTTGAGCACTTCAAATTAAATCAAGATTCCACTGGAGATCTTCCAATATTCTGTCTGAAAAATATGTAGGAAATAATAGTTTTGAGTTTTTCCTGTTATATTTTTTTGGCTATGCTAAACTTCGTGTTCTCTAAGCTAGAACAATATTACTGCAATACCATAAATCCCCTTAAAAAGGGGTGAGGTACTGATGTCATGACTAAAATTGAAAAACTTGATTAAATATAGTGCAAAATTTTGTTTGTCTACGTCCACACTAGATAATGTAGAGTAGAACTGAGGCTGACAGAGGACAAATGTTATCAGCTTTGCTCAGTGAAAGCTGTGCAGATACTATTACACGAATCCTGGGGACTGTGACAGGGTTGTGGGACATGATTAAGGAACTTGAGACACAAAACATTTAGATTGTGAATACAGATGGTTTATTGGTGCACCAAAGAAATGACCATATGCACAAAAAACACTTCAAGTATATTTCTCTGGCAATGAAACCTATGTTATTAACATCAGGCAGTAACAATGGACTTTGATCATGAACAACTTCAGAAAAAGAGTAATACAGATTTGAAAATTAAGCCAAATATTTTTGATGGATTATAAATGGGAGCATTAAAACTGTAACAGTAAAATTTGAGATTCTCTGTTTTTAAACAAAGCCTGAATTCATTCATGCAATGCCACTGAACTCAATGGGTTTTGTCCAGCATTATACACAAGAAGAAGATTTGTAACAAAAAGCTAAGGTCCCTTTAAGGTATATTGTATGTGACACATTTTTGCATTTTTAAATGTTATGCTCCCAAAATTTCAGCTAGAAGACTGACCAACCAAGCTTGAAATTCGAAAAGTAATTCGCACATGTATCATAAAGTTTTGCAGTCATCTTAATAGCAACATTTTAAAGAAAATTTTAATTAATTAATAATCATTATTAATAAAACATCTTACATTTTAGATTATTGTGCATTTTTGAAAAAAGGCAAATTATGACTCACAGTAAACCTGGTTATCTACCCAGCTCTACTCTGAACATAATGGGTAAAAATCATTGAAGTGAGTTAGGCAACTAGATGGTTTAAGAGTTTACGTAAATCCCACTAAGCACTTACCTGCATCTTTTGGCTCCTACATACCACTATAAATCTGACCCAATACCTTTTAGCATTGAAGCCTGGTATTTAAGAAAATAATATATGAAATTACTTCCTTGTATTTGTGAGCTAGGTCAGTATCAAGGCTTCATCATATTTACATCAATAAACTGGATAACAAGATAACGTAGTCAAATGCTTTAGCCTTCGAGATTATTGGAAGGAAGGAGTTTGAAAATGGAATAAGAAAGCAATTTTTCATGCGATTTCCCAGTAGGATGCTTGAATTTAAAGATGTTTTGATTCTTCCACAAATATTTAAGTTCTCTTTTGAAGTTCCTATTAAAAATAATCTAAAAAGAAATACATTTTCAAAATCTGCCCTGCTTTTCCTATTTACATTATGAGCCCATACAAATTAACACAAAGTATTTAAACAACTCATGCTTCTTGGTTTGTTAATAGTGGCAAAATTCCAGTATGTGATGTAAGTGTTTCTTTAAAAAAAAAAGTGTTAGAAATGTAAGCAGAATTTCGACTGACATGCTGAACACAAATGTTAGACCAATAGGATAGTTGATGCTGCCCTCTTCACATGGCCTATACAATATAACTACTACAGTTTGAATCCATTCAGATGGCTATATTTCTTCCTGATAATCCATAAAATAAATCTCTCTTTTAAATAAAGCTCTTTTTGGGAAGAAAAAATGAATCAACATGTAATTTGTTGTTCTTCCTTTAGGGCTCCTTGCTCATATTGAATATATCTATATCATATTCTGTGAGTTATCTCATTGAAGTTAATGGAACTTTGTGAAAGAAGGCATTACTCAGGCCTCAATTAGAGAGTTAGAATTTAGGTTTTAGAGTCTATAAATTCTAAGGACTCACAATGAGTAGTATTTTACTCTCTGAATAGTCCTGTTCACTTCAGTGGGACTATCTGGAGTAAGGTGCTACTCAGTAGGAGAGTATCAGAATCTGGCTCTTACGTATCGCAGTAGTATGTAAGATTTGCTTCTATTGGTATCACAGGAAAAGGCACATTTGGGGATCTATTCTGATTTTTTGAACTGTTTACAAACCTCCTTTTCTAGATTAATTTTCCAGCAGCTAATCAGTGCACCTCTGCCATGATATTCCAGATTTCAAATACTGAGAACATATAACTATTTAAGAATGTGTGACAACTCATTTCATACATGGTCAGAGGGATTCTCCATTTTATGGCCATATAAGATACAAGTTTAAATTCCTACAGGAACAATATAAAGCAAACAGAAAGAAGGATTATAATTTCCCATGTATTCTTTCCACTCTGGAAGATGGAGACTGGGATTTATACTATATAGTATCATTAGATGTAGTACGCCTTGCATAAGACTAATGGAATCAGCAACACAGGCCAACAATATTAAAATGTGTGGAAAAGGTTTCCTTTTATATGATTTAGTTCAACCACAAGGTAGTGGACTTGATGCAGGAATGACTAGGTGAAATTCTATGGCCTGTGTTATACAGAAAAACAGACTCGAGATCCTAATGGTTCCTTCTGGTCTTGAAATCTATGAATCCCTATTCAATTTTATAATATGACCCTAAATATGAGGTCTTTACCTCACTTGACTATCTATAAAATGACTGGCTTGAATGTAGATATATTAGCAAAGTACATTCTGATCCCATTTCAGATAACAAGTTTAAAGGATTTATCAACTTCATTTCATTACCACATTTGCCATAACATTGTTATAATCCATACTAATTTGAATTATATTTTGAGCACTATATCAAAAAGAGCTGGTATGTCTAATAATGATAAATGTTTTGAATTGTAATAATTATAATAGACTTAATTCACATGCTATGTAACTGCAAATGGACTAAGTGCTTCAGGGAAAAAAATATCAAAAGATTAAATTTGATCCTCAAATCTGTAAATCTAAAGATTCAATATATTTATTTTAGGAAGTCCTGATGTGTTAATGAATCACATTAAAAACTGATTTAAAAGAAAATGTATTATCTTGCAACTTAATTTTACTGAAATGGAAAAAAACTGAAAGACTTCAATATTTTGAACTACTATATTCTTTTAAACGTTTCTGTTACCAAAAAAAAATCTGACTATAGCTATATGTCAGAGACCATTGACAGGCTGACCTTTTGAAATTATATGACTACATATTTCTGTAATCAGAGCTTTAGGTATTTGGTTTGCATTGGAATATATGCAGGCTGCTATATATATTATGTTCTTCTTTTTCCTTGCTTTGAAAAGATGAACTATAACATTTAAAAATGCCTAATCTCTTTTTCATAAACAGTAATGTATTCTTCATGCAAGTGAACCAAAAGCAAGGCCCTCAGGCTTGTGAATCAGATACAGAAACAAAGGGTGGGGAGGAATGGAAAGGGTATATCATCTTCTGGATACACAAATCAAAATACAGTCTAGAGGCTTAATCCTTGCAGTCCTTGTACACCCATATGTTGGGCCCTAAAGTATGTAACAGAAAAAAGAACTATTTGTATCCTTTTTATTTTACACTTAAATTTCCAGAACATTTTGTGGAGTAGATTTATATATATGCAGGATTGAGCTCAGAATACATGCAACACAGGCAGTAGCATAGCAAACTTCCCAGACACTGCTCTACTAATTTGCCTCAATTCTGTCTAAGGCAGTGACATCTCTAAACATAATATAGTAGTTCATTTCCAGACACCTTTAAGTTCAAATGTAACTTTAGGCCCTGATCATGCAAGGAGAACTTCATGGGCAGAATCCTATACTTACATGATGCTCCATTCACTTCACTGGGGATCCATACAGGCTGAGAGTTTTATCCACAGAACGTTCTCTGCAGGATTGGTCTCTAAGTCCTCTGTGAAGACTGACAAAAAGAGTGTCAATTGTGGTGATGTTCTTGTGATGTGAACACTAGGAAGTTTAAGTTAAATAGTAATATATCATTTTTAGTAACAGATGACTAAATCTTGCAATCTTTACTCAGGCTTCAATGGAGTTTTGTCTAAGTAAAGTTGCAAGATTTAGCTGAAAATTACTATAACTATTATTTTCAATATATTAGAAGGATTTAGACAATAGAAGAGAGATTTAAATACAGTGTATTACAATAGAAATCTGATTTTAAATGTAATGCCTTCTGCTAACACAATTACAATTTTTACCACTTAATGTGAGACATACTGACATAATTTTAATGTGACATAATGTGACTTAATGTGAGACATACTGACATAGGTGGTACTAATAATCATGTGATAAACTCAATTTCTTTGTCAAGGAAGAAGCTTATTCCTCCTTGGAGAATACCAACATCATTGAGTTTCAGGAACCTTCTAGAAAGAGTGTTGTGATGCATGTAAACACTAAGGAGAGCATATCTTGTGGACGTTTAAGCGAGTAAGCCATTTTATTCAAATTTCTGGCTCAAATGATGCTAAAGTCTTGGCAAAGATGCATGCAGAATAGAGAACTGAGTCTTGCTATGTAAGGCCCTGAACCAGAGTGAATGGAAAGACTCTGAGTGACTGCTATGGGCTATGAATCAGCCCCTAACAGAACTGGTTGAACTGATATAATAGGAGTACTATTCATTATTAATATAACACATTTTTTGTTAGTGGATTGTTTAAGAACCTATCTTGATTTTCTTCAATATGGTTATTATTTGTAAAGATTTACTCAGAGCCTGAATGAATAAATTTTCAGGCAACTGCTTACTATGACCATTTGTTGTTTATGTTGCATGGAGGATCATTAGGGGTCATCAAAACTTTCTACAGGAAAAAAATTCCAAGCAACTTTAATGGGCACTTTAAGGTAATTAAGATGGTATTGTTTTTATTCCCTACAACTGGAAGATTTAAACACCTTTAAACAGTTCTACTATTTAATCTCCTGCAAAAATCAAGATTGGTGTAATGAAATTATATTTTAGAAATATGCTGGGAAAGTCCTGAGAAAGCACTTCATGAATTTATTTAGATCCTCTTTCAGTACGCATGTAAGAATTTAGCAAGGACATAGTTCCCTGAATTCTAATTAAATAATTACTAAAATGCATAAAAAAGAATCCAGCATAATGTCAGAGGCTACCCAAAAGGCTCCCATTATTCAATGTGACAGGTTTTTCTGATTTAATTATAAGACAACATATTAACAGAAGCTTCCAGAAATATAGTGGATTTTTTTAAATTACTTTTTAAAATTGGGTAAAAGAAGCTTAACAGAATTTGGAAGGTCACATCCCGTAAAAAATTCACAAGGAGAAATTAATGAAAAATCCAACCGTTTTTAAGGTTTTGCTACCACATGCTTTTTTTTTGTCATTTATTCGTCCCTCAAATGCAAAAATCTATAAATAGATTTTTTCCCTTCCCTTCTTATTGATGACATGTCACAAAGGAGTCTAGGGCCTTCTTTCTTGGAGCTGTGAATTAGTGGGAAACTGGCCCATAAGAGCATTTGAGCTTCATACATTTGCAACTAGCATCTTGTTTAAGGAATGGTTTCATATTTTTGTTAATGCATGTGACTTTCTGCCACTTTGTAATGATCTAATGCATAGTGGACTACCTCTGTAGTCTGTAAACAGGAGACCAGTTTAAATTTCAGCTCTTCCCCCTAGAGTGGTTTCCAATGTAAATGATGACATTTCTCAGAAAGGATAGGGACATGCAGTTATGCTGGAGGGGTTAGTGACCGTTGTGTGAGGTTCAAGAAATCTGCAGCTACCAGAAATTAGAAGGGATTACTATAAACAAGGAACTGAAAAATATCAATGTAAATAATTAAGGAAATTGTGTGACTTAAAAAAAAACCTAGACAAATAATTTAGTCATTCAGAGTGTTAAGCACATACATCAGAATTGAAATGAAGTGCAAACATAAATTAATAAATTATTGAACATTACATCAGTGAACCATTGAAGGTACAAGCTACTGAGAGAAAAGGTAACAATAGAACTAATGGCACTTAGTTACCCTGGTGATAGGCACAATATAATATCTTAAGGTTGACTGAGAGGTGATGATTTTGTCCTGCACACTATTCTTTTCATGTATGAATGAGGCAAGATTTATGTCAGTTAGTGAAAAATAGAAGCCTCATCACCACTAGGTATTTCAAGACTTTACAGAACTTGTCCAAGCTCAAAAGTACTTCATCTTCATACACAAAAGTTATTGTGAATTTTTAAATATATTTGCAGTATCACTACAACCTTACTGGCTCCGAATACATCTTTATAACCCATTCAAACTGAGCCATTTCACTTTCAACCATTCCAGAGCTAGCTTAGAAGCATAAGAAAGTGCAAAAGGCTGTGCAGACTCTCTGGTTCCACTCATCCACTTAATTTAAGTCCACAATGCTGTGGATAAACAGGGAAGTCATCTTTAGTGTCTAGTTTTATAATATGTATTGTTGTAAGCTTTTCTTTCTATTCAAAGTTAAATTACTCCTTTTTTAAAAGTGTAGTAATTCCTGTGGTCCTTATTCCTTTCTTATTTTGCACTACGACAGCCTCTATTATATTATTAGTGTGTGTATAACTCTTTTAAATCTTCTTCTTTGACTTTACCTGGTCCCGTTAGTCAAAGTAGGCAGCTCTTGTTCTTCGTATCCAAGTGTTCCTCCCAAGTGCATCTTTAACCTTCTTCACCATCTTGAACCACATTTTTTCTGGGTCTTCCTCATAGTCTTTGTCCTGGGACTGCTTGATCTTGTATTCTCTGAACAACATATCCTATGTCTCATCATCTAATGTGACCCCACCCTTTCAGGGGATACTGCTTCTGTTTAACAGAAGCTACCTGCATCATGGCTTGTAACATTTCATTGTGTAACCTATAAGCTCTCGTCCTACCCAATGTCTACTTGAGCATTCTCATTTCGGCAGTGTGAAGTAGTTTTTCTTCTCTCTTCCTTATTGGACAACATTCTGACCTGCGTGTCATGGCTGGTGTAATCATGGTCTTATACACTTACAACTCTTATTAGTAAGGTAAATTCTACCTCAACAAGTATAGGAATGCTCACTCCCAGTCACTTTGTCAGGAAGCAATGGCCTTCTGGGATTGGTGTCTGCTTCATCAGATATTCCTATGGCTCATCAGCTTGAAAATGTATTGCCAGACGAGTTTAAGCTGCAGACCACAATACTAGCATGAATAGTCTCCGGAACAGTTAGTGGTGGACCTGCTCTTTGCAAGGTGAGGCTGTGCTTTGATAGATATCTTTGTCACAACTAGCAATACAATATTCATTTTTGCTCCAGAGCAGGGCCAGAGTGAAACATAATGACAAATGTGCTCTTGCTAGATTGGAGAAAAGATCGTCTATACATTCTTTCATCGATTTTATTACCTCCATTGATGATTAGAACAACCAACACTAAGGTCCTTCAGTTCCTCTATCATGAGACATGCATCATTGTACACACATATCCTGGATCAATCACCACAGCCTCCATATCTTCTAACAGTGTAACTAAAAGTCCTAATACAGAAAAATAATTCCACTCTGCGTCACAGTCCATTTCATCTCATTATGTGGACCACAGTCATAGACTGCTTATGATCTAGCACATTCTGCTAGAGCCAGTGCATCTTGCTGTAGCTCATTAAATCATTCACACTAAAACATTACTCCTAGAAATGGAAAAAAAATGCTTATATCTTGCAGATAGCAAATTCTCTCCATATTCTGCTTCCATTTCAGTTATTTTGGAGTATTATTATTCTCCCTGAAGTTTCTTATGCTCTCCATGTAATCGAAGAGCACCTGTCTGTCTGATGATTCTTAGTCACATAGCCCTTTCCCATCATGTGCTCTGTTTGGAAACTACACTGCCAAATCTGGGCCTTAAAGGATTACATATGCCTACACTTATATGAACAATACCCTGTTACAATGTCAAAAAGGTGTGTTAATGCATCCCAGTGAGCCTTGATTTCTAACTTCTAGCTCACTGCACAGTACAATAACCTGAAAGTGATTAGAAACCAACAATAAAAAGAGTTAAAATTGATGAGTTTAGTTTCATTATCCAGTTTGAATAAAATGTGAGAAATACCCAAACAGCATAGTGGAACATATATTTGATTTTTTTAAAAGCCTTTCAGTTTCCTTGTGTAAGGTGTTATACGTAATGCAATAGTGACTTTTAAAAATATAGTCTTTTTATCTTTGCACTGAAATCAATGGATTATGTCCATCAATAAACCCATCAAGATTTTGTCCATTGTTAAATTGTTATCATATTTATATAAGAGACAAGGTGGATGAGGTAATATCTTTTATCAGACCAACTTCAGTTGGTGAAAGAGAAAAGCTTTTGTGCTCCATAGAGCTCTTCTTCAGATCTTGGAAAAGTAATCAGAGTGTCATCGCTAAATACAAGTTAAATAATCTGTGCATCTTGTATTTAGCTGTGACATTCTGATTACTTTTCCCAGATCTGAAGAAGAGCTCTGCCGAGCTCAAAAGCTTGTCTCTTCACCCAATAAAAATTGGTCTAGTAAAAGATATTACCTCACTCATCTTGTCTCTCTCATATCTGGGGACCAACATAGCTACAACAACACTGTAAACAGTCATTTTTATATGTACAGAATGTTGATAAATTGAATCATGACACCACAGCACCATATTAAAAGAGCAATGCTCTTTATCCTTACATTTCACTTTATATGTCTGCTGTAGAAGAAAAAAATGGGTCATCATTGGGCGTCTGTCAGAATGCTTATATTTATTATGACTATTTCTCACAGATAATGGCTAATATGAAATTTTCCACACAGATTAATTTGATAGTACCTGGCAACTGTGTTATGGCCTGAGATTCCAGCTTCACAGCGATTTTGTTTTTGGAGCTACTGTAATTAATAATTATGTACTCATTACTATGAAATGAAAGTGTCATGTTGGTGCTCTTTTTAATGAGGTAGATTTTCATAAAGGTGACCATGTGCCCTGCTTGCTGACTAGCATAATGACAGCCATTATGTACAGTGTTCATGGTGTCTAGTATACTCCAGGTTTTCTTATGTTCCTAGGAGCAGCAGCATGTGTTCAATGCATTTTGATGTGTGATTAGAACTCTGAGATGAATAACAGTAGATAATATAAAAAAGACTCCAGGCATTCCATGATTTTACAGCCATGGAATTTGCTGCAGTATTCACCTTCTGTCACAGAAATGTGCAAGAGAATCTATGCTTTCACCTTTTAAAACAACGGGGCTTCTAGCCTTTGTTGACTATGGGGGAAAAAACCTTCCAAATAAGAACTGAATATAAAGTGCTTAAGAGTTGTCTTATTTGATAGAAAGATGGTCTTGTGATTGAGACACTGGCTGGCCTTCAGGGTCCGGTGATCAGTTCCTGGCTCTGCCTCATGATTTTTATGTGATCTTGGGCAAGTCACTTAACCTCTATGTGCCTCTGTTGCCATCTCTGAAATGGGCATGAAACTACTTCCTTTGTCTATCTTGACTACTTATATTATAATCTTTGTGGGGCAGGACTGTATCATACTATGTGTTTATACAATCTCTAGCACAATAAGGCCCTGATGTCATTAGGTGCTATTGTAAGATAAATAATAATCAGCTGTCTGCAGAGAGCCTTCCTGGAACAAAAGCGCTAAGCGGTGTAAACTTCCTGATTCATCTCATCATGGTGGTAACTATCAAGATTCGTGATAATTTAAATGTCAGTACTGTTCACTATCTTATAGTTGGTCATTCCAACAAATGTGCTTATCCATTAGGGTGGGATTTTTTTGTTTCATTTTATGGAAATGGCATATATTTGGATGGGGAGTAGTATGAGGCTGCTAGCAAGAGCTGCGAGGGTGTACAACTAGGTGTTGGAGCCAATCCTCTAAATGCCAAGTCAGCTTTCAACCTGCCCTCAAGAGGGAGGAGAGAAAAGAGATTCATTCCCTGCCCAATACCAAAAGCTCCACTGCCTTCTAGGTGCCAAAACCCAAACAGCTATCCATGTCTACCTGGGTGCTAAAAACCTTCACAATTCACTATTCATCTGCAAAAGCCTTTGATAACTTCTAGTGTCATTTTGCTTTGTTGGTACAAAAACCTCAGCCCATGAAACATTGAAAATTTGGGGACAGCATAAAATTGAATATTAGTGAGCCACATTTTCAAAAGAATTCAACGGCCAGCAACTCCCAATTAGGCACCTAAATGAAGTGGCCAGATTTTCAGCATGCAGCAACAAAATACGGTTCTTAGGTTATGTCTTCACTGACGGCGGCAAATTTGCCGCCTTCAGATTGACTTCTCTGGATCAAGTGAATGGTCAGTGAAGACCCGCTCAGTCGATCCTTCTCAAGTGGTGTAGCGCTGTGTCGACGGAAGCGCGGTTCCCATCAGTGCAGTGCAGTGAAGATGGCGTGCAGAACAGAAGCAGAGAAGTCGATGGGAGTTGCGCAAGTTTTTTCCGTAGCTTGTGTAACTCCGGTTGACTGCTGCCGAATCTCCAAGGTAAGTGAAGACAAGCCCTTAAATGAGGGCTACTGGGTGCTGAGCATTTTTGAAAATTCAGTCACTTTACATAGGTGTCTAAATGGAGCTAAGCTCTTTTTTGAAAATCTGGTCCTAATTGTAGGTAGTGAATACTTTTCAAAATATGGCCCATAATAAATACCAAGGGACTTTGTGATTGCTGTCAGAAAGTTTGAAGTTCTCTGGAAATGAAGTAAAAGTTGCTTTGTGACAGACCTAAATATCCCTTCTCATGTTGAATAGTATCTTACTCCCCAAGTCATACCACTGACTTCAGTGAGATTTCTTATGGAGTGAGGTGCTACTTGACATGACTAAGATTCAGTCAGTAAGAGTAATAAACTAGCCCTAAACATTTAAAGTGTTTGCACCATCTTTATTTGGGTCAATTTTGATTGATCTCCTCCTTATCTTACCAACTGCTGCACATAAAAGTAGGCATTAGCTTGACTGTTGTTAGAAGTCTGATTTCCTGAATTAATTCTTCAATGGGCTCCATTTTCCAATTAATTTAATAATAATTAATTTAATGATTACACTGAAATGGGATTGTATCTTCCAGTCAGTGCACAGAGTTGATATATTTACTATCCCAAAAGTATGCACTCATTAAATGGACACATGTACATCTCTTGGCTCTGATTTGGTGACTGCTTTCAGAACTCCCCATAGATATACCACCATCAAAGTTGGCCACCTCAGCTTCAAGTTACCTAAATCCTAACAACCTGATTAACCTGTCTAATCTATGATCTTCATAAAATGCCTATCACCATGATATGATTAAATATAATTACACAATTAAATATAATTTAATTAAAAAGGAGTTACCTCAAGGAGTGAAGAGTAGATATGAGAAAACTGGGTTTAAATTGGGTAGGTAGATAGGATTACCTAAACTTCTCACTATCTGTTGTGGTTTTATGGCTGAAGGCAGTAACCAATAAGTGCAGATGAATAATAGTTGTTTCAGTGAAGGGTTTAAAGCTTGGACAGAAAAACTTAAGTGTAGTAATAATTTAAAGATGTTTCCTGCTAACTTTGTAATAACAAGACCCTGTATTAATAAAAGTCCTAATTCTGCTCCCAAAGAAGATAATGCCAAAACTCCCATGGGCTTAAGTGATAGCAAGACTAGACTTATATTGCTTGGCTTTGCGGTTATGGAATTTATTTTGCTCAGAATATAGTTATCAATTTGTAAACCCCAAAACATCTTTAAGTTATTATTTAAATAAACCTACAAGTATAACCTCTAAGTGACAGAGCTTCATTTTCGCCTCTCCGTCAGTATTATTTCTGGAATTTGAGGTACTTGTTCAACGATAGAAAAATAAATCCCTACTTTATATCAAGGATGGCAACAATAGCTTTAAGGTAGAGATATAATTCTTCATTTTAAATCAAGAAGACTTTGAGTCCCCTTTGTTTATCCTTTTCCTGACAAAAAGCTGACAACACTTCCCATAAATATGCCTTTAAACAGGTAAATGTTCATGTAAAGCTTAAGGGTGACAGTTCCTTAACTGGTAGGTCAACTGGGAAGAAAAGTAATGCTTCCTAAAAACTTTAGCATAAAACTGTAGTGCATCCTAATATAATGACAGTAAACAAATAATGTCATAGGATTTAAAACAATGTGAAAATACATTGCAAAAACATTTTAAAAGCAGGTTTATGGCAATGAAGTTGATAAATTTAGCATTTATTTTATACAGGGCTATAACCAGAGTGGAGCGAGCAGGGCAGCTGCCCAGGACACAAAGCTGTGGGGGTGGAAAAATGGGGCAGAAGGACAGAGGTGAGCCTGGGAGGAGGGCCATGTGGGGTCATATGCCTCCCAGATTTCTGCCTTCCATTTAGCACAGAGTTTTTCAAACTCTGGGTCATACCCCTCCCCTCCCGGCCCCCCGTTTGAAAACCGCTGTGTTAAATGGAAGACAGAGATCTGGGGGTGCAAATATGCATGCTTGTCTTGCTAAAATGTCTAGTTATGGCTCTGATTTTATATATATATATATATCATATAAATAAAATAGTTGATTTACAGCAAAATGATCTGCTTCTACATAGGCTTCTGCTGCCTAAGTAGCCTCTTCAGCTCTTTCTAAGCTAGCTTCCATCTTTTCCATTGCAATGAAATTGCTGTCACCAAGGTCACTAATGACCACATGCTAGCTAAACCAAAAGAATGGTCTACCTTGATCTTTCTGCGGCTCTTCTCTCATTTCCAACATTTCCCTGGCTGTCCTTTTACTGTCTCTATCCAGATTCCACATCTTTTGCTTCTCACTATCCCCACCATCCAGAATCCTTCAGGATCTCTTGCCTTGATGATTGAAACAATATTCTCTTCAGCCTACACACATCTCATCTCTCCCCATTCTAGTTTACCCAAAACACCATAGCTAAGGTTATCTTCCTCCCCTACTGCTCCAATCCCATTACCCACTAACCCAGCTTGCATCCCTTCACTCCTTTTTCCTCTGTTCCATGATAGTAAAGCTACCAAGTCTTCATTGTCAAGGCCGTAAGTAATATCAGCCTAATTTCTATCTAACCTTTCCAACCTTCACTCATCACTGTGGTACTGCACTGTCTTCCAAACATTGAATAAAGCCAGCAAAATCTAAAAACAACTTGTCTTTTGTTCTTTACCTCTTGTCCCTGAGTGTGTAGTAAGAGGGTTTTTGTTCATCACCTTTCCTCTTACATTGTCTTACATTGGTTCAGGAGCATGGGAATTGACCTACTAGATCAGACCAATGGTCCAACTATTCAGTGTCCTATCTCTGACAGAGGCCAATGCCAGCTACTTCAGAGGAACTGCTCTATTGTGTTACTATTTTTCTTCTCCTACTCCCACCCTTTAGTATTTTAATATATTATTTTCTTGCACTTCTTTCCTCTTGTCCTTCTTCCTTTGGGAGACTGTAGTGAGAAAACTAGAACGAAGACTTGAGTTTTGCATTACATCCCGAAGACAGTCAGATTATCATTCTAATCTCTTGTGGCAGGGTGTTCCACAGCCGTGGAAATCTTCATCTTTGCTCTTGAGTTTCAATCTCGTTGACATTTCCATTATTCCTAATGATAGAACTTGTCAGAGTATTTCCTGATTTTGAAGAGGGAGTAATTATGGAGCTATCTTGGGCTCAATTGCTTTTGGTTTTGACGATCAGGGCCTGGATTTTGAATTTAATCTGGACTTCTATGTGGAACTAATACAATGTGAGAAGCAATAAAATGATGTATTGTTTAACAAGTGGGATGCCACACTTGAAACACTCAAAAGCTTCTTCAAAGGCAGCAAACTTATTGCCAGATTCAGTGCATTGCACTGATCAAAACTGGGGTAACAAATGGCTGGGTCACCTTGGCCAAGTCTGTTCCTAAGTACAAGACAACAGCTTCCTGGCTATGTGTAGGTAGAGGGAGGCATCTGTGGAAGCTGCTGTTATTTTTTGTTATTTATTATTATATATTTTAATTGTGATATAACCCAATATTTGTAGAACACTTTACAAACACAGAAGAAGACATTGTGAATGCCTTGCCTGACTTGCTTTTCAGAGCAGGGAACCTGTCTTACTCTATCTTGTATATGCTATGTTCATTTGCAGTTCTGTATGTATAATTATTATTATTATTATTACTATTTATTATTATTATTACTTATTATTGTTGTTATTTATACTTCTGCAGCTATTTCCCTTTGTAAAACAATCTTTTTCTTGGACTTCCATTAAAATACAGACTTAACATCCTACCCACTTCCTATAACATATACTTATGAAATTCAAAACCTGTTCACTTTAACCTTTTAGCAGAGATTTTGTCAACAGCCAGAGGTAGCACTGGTTAAACTAAATTGGTTTAAAATCACATGTTCAGTTAAACCATTGAACTATCATGCCTAGACAAGCACAGATAAACTGCTGCTACTAGTATTACAGGTGGAACTCAGTTTTAGTTTTTGAAATTGGCTGTCAACTAAAAGGAGCACTCGGAAATGTTAGTTGCTTCGTACAAATTCCATTCATCTGTACAAATTCAGGTATGTGAACGGAGATCTGATTGATTTCACTGAGTGATGCAATCATACACTAAAATACAGAATTGGCCCTTTTCTTCTAAATCTTTTAAAAATATATTTATCTAATTATTCAAAAATCAAACAGGACTAAGAATGGGGAATCTGAAACATAGAAAATGAAGAAAGATGGCTATTTTTGTTTAAAATCAGTTTCTTATTTAGGGATTTTGGAATTCTATTATTCAGCAGAACTGTGAAATAAATCTCTAAATAAGAGTAAGAACCCTTTTAGAAAGTATTTAGATACCTAATGTAATCATGTGAGTAGTCCTACTGATTTTTATAGGTCTACTAACATACTGAACTTTAGGCATAAACTTATGTACCTTCTAGATTTGGGGCCTAAATCAAGTTATTTGGGAATTAATCTGGAATTCCGCATATGGGAATGGAGAGGCATTTAGTTATTTTAAATAAACCAATTTGTAAATTGGGATGGGACATATGAGTAAGTAACCATATTTTTTTGTAGACCTTACATTTTAAAATATACCCACCTTTTTGTCAATACAATGTTAATTTATATCTTTGTTAATTTACTTCTGCTGACTAATATAACACTTCTAAGTGGATCACTTCATGAATCTGTCTTTGCTGTCCATTAGAGATAAAAAAGATTAGAAGTGAATTTTAAAGCACATTAATGTCCAGATAACTCATCCTCTCCCTATATATTTTCTCTGTGTATGTAGATATGTAGAAAAGGAGTGATGGAAATGACTAATGTTTTTTATGTTTTGCCATTAATAATTTCATCAAACTATGGTACATCAAAATCTGATCAAAGATAAGTGAACTGTCAATTATCAATATTTTGTTAATACTAACTCAGTTTCTTAATAGTAAGTAGCACTATATTCAGTCTGGATTATATGAAATAACTAGCTAACATAATTTCTCGGAATTGTCTCAATTGTGGGGGTTTTTTGTTTGTTTGTTTGGTTGGTTTTTTGTTTTTGTTTTTGGCTCTAACATAATATAACTGTACCAACAATGGGATTGATTCTCAGGGACAGCTCAATGCACATGATAGGATACATAGGTAGTGGTATGCTGTCTTTCTGCATACCCAATCCTGGGGGAAGTCAAAGGCTAAAGCAATCTTCTAATGGCCCCTAAAGGATGTTACACCAGCAAGAATCACAGGAGTATAGAGCACTTCTGGCCATACTCCCTTCTGCTCCTGACATGCCCTGTATACCCAGGGGTTGGGGCTCAAGAATGGTTCGTGCAGAGCTGGGTATACTGTCTTTATGCCACCTGAGGATTTCCCTACATGAGGAAGATCTTCAGTTGCTACTTTAGGGTACCTTTAAGTCCCTTTGCAACACCAGAGTCACATAAAGTTGATTAAGTGTAGTGCAGGATCTCACACAATATTATTAATGACCTTGGAAGATTAGATTAAAGGTAAATTAAATTTGCATTTTATATATCTAATATCTTGCACTCAGTGAAATTAAGAGTAAATATCCCATTAACTTCAAAAGGAGCAGATTGATCCCCATGTAAGTAAATTCTGCATATAAAGTACAGTCCAAACTGAATATCAATCTTGCAATCATTTTGCAGTTCTAGGAAGGACCTGCTGAGCACCCACAATTCTCAGAAACTTCAGTGCATAGCAGGTACTCAGTAGGTGATCAGCATCAGTATCTCTCAGGGTTTGGTAGATTTGCCTGAGTAAGGATTGCAGGATTTGGATTTGGAATGTATGAATTCACAAATACTACAAAATGAATCTGAAACAGAAAGAGTTACATTGATTCGGTATCGTATGTCAATGGGACTTCTTACATGAATGTTCATGAGTAGCTGTAGACTTAGGGCAATGTTTTGTAAGATCAAATACCGTCTGGAGACCCTTATATATTTTTGGCACAGCAGGGTAAATTAAAAACGGAGGGCCAGATTTACTAGTATATTCAGGTTGTTTTGCAGTCTTGCCCTCCCTGCAGTGTTACACAACTGCCATAAACCCTACTTAACTAGCCAATTTAGACCAAATTTATGTTTGTTTTGTGTTACTGGAATGGTGCAAAACAGCCGACACATACAGGTAAATCTCACCCTAGTTTGCAGTGTAAACAGACATGGCAGAAGGAAGGAAGGAAGGAAGAGAGGGAAGGAGGGAAGGAAGGAAGGAAAAATTATCTCCATTTTACAGATGGGTAAACGGAGGCACAGAAAGATTACATGATATACCCAAAATCAAACAGTAAGTCAGTAGCAAAATTGGGACTAGAACTCAGGTCTCTGAGTGTTGCTCTGTAAACTCTAGAGTACACAAATTACAGTGAAACCAGTGAGATTGCGACAGGTGTACATAGCATACATAGGCCAATTTAGGCACAAAAAATATCTGGATGTGCACACAGTTTACTTTACTCACTGATAGTGGAAAATGAACAAACAATCTTTTATGTTAGATTTCACTAAGCTTATATAAGATTTTACATTAACATAATTTTCTCTTTTATTGTAGTCATTTTCATCATTCACATAAGTATTATTCCTTATGTTTAAGCATCTGATTATCCTTTTCATATACAGTCTGTGAATCATATTGAATATATTTCTGGTCCAACTTACATGAAAGGTCACTTTCTTGATTTAGTTTTCTCTTCTGAGAAAACTTCTTACTGATGACTGATTTTCTTTTCCACTCCATGTGTATTTTCATACCATCATTTAATGGCATTTAAATTCTTTGCAGTTCCTCGTACATTTTCTTTAATAGAACTAGTTATCAACTGCAACACGTGTTTGCCAGAATATTTCACTTTACTGTTAATTTTGACTAGCCTTGCGTGTTGCCAACTGTTATTAAATGGAAAAGTAATCATATTACACATATATTAGATATTATGTTACTCTGTGGTAGGAAGGGAAGATGAAATACAAATGCTTCTGGGTACACATCAGTGTTTAAGGACAGAAGGATACAGGCTGGATTGGACAGGATTGGGAGCTCTGTGTTCAAATGCATCAGTGTAACTTTCACAGCTATGCTTTTTTTCTTTTAATTGATATTTTATTTGATTATTTTTGTAGTGACATATTTCAAAATGATATACACTTTAAAACTGAAATCCATATAAAAATCAAACTCCAGCCACACAGCTAAACCCACATCCAAAAAGTACCAGCTGGTCAATTATTAAAAATAAAATATATCCTTTCCAAAAAACATCAAGACATACACACTTAGATATTTACAAAGCCAGAGCAAGTAAATGGATTTTGCAGCAAATCCTCAAGGTCAATGGATTTTCTGGGTCTCTAATATCCTGGGACCAACAAAACTGCCCTGTTTTTTTGGCAAAATAAAACTACCTTGATGAGAGGTGTACAGTTCATGTCAGCTTAGTTAGGGCTACCCAGTGTCAATGTAGACAAGTCTGCATCCCCCTTACATCAGCTATGGGGCTGTCATTCTTGTCAATTTTACGCTCTGCTGGAGCGCTGAAATTGACAAGAAAGCCCAGTTGAGAGTTGAGCTCCCAGCTGTGATCGGGGCGAAAAGCCGGGGTGCCTGGACCCTGCTCCTGGCTCTGAGTGGGGCGAGAAGCCCGGGCACTTCTCCGCCCGCTCCCGGCTAAGCCGTGAAATTGACCTGGCTGCCTGGTTCCCGGAAAAGAGCAGGGAATGGAGAAGCCCTAGACTGTCCAGGCGGGGGGGTGGGCAAGAAGCTGGGGCAGCTGGACCCCACTCCCCAGAGGAGAGAAGCCCCAGATGGCTTTCCCCTGGGAATGGGAATGGGGTGAAGGTGGCTTCCCCTGGCTCAGAATGGGGAGGGGAGAAGCCCAAGGCTGGATCCAAGCAGGGAACGAGGAGTGGGTGAGTAGGCCACCAGGAGCCTGTGGGGTTCCCAACAGTGAACTGAGAGATCGGGCTTTGAGCTCCCCATACTATCCCTCTTAAGTTAGTGGAAGTGCTCCTGTTGAAGACGCTGACTCAAGGAGGGTAGTGTGGACATCAGCCACCGCAGTAATTATTTGGTGGCTGTAAGTCGACCTACATTAGTCGACTTATTTTTCCAGTGTAGACAAGGCCTTATTGTCATTATAGCAATCCATAATGTTCTTTTGTCCAACACACCCTACCTATTTCTCTTAACTGCAGCTGTCATTTCTGCACTCAAGTAACTAACACTCACAGTTGAGAATTCTCAATTGTTATTGACAAATATTTAGTTGTTTCTTCTAACCTCCTCAATTATGGAATGCAAAGCATCTTTCTGGGCCAGATGTGCCAAGGGACTTAAGTACCTAAACCCCAATGTTAGGCACCTAAAAACCCTGCTCATCTGCTGCCTAAACTCACTCAGTACCTAAATTTCTGTTTCTAAAGTTCCCTGGTGCCTAAACGTCTGCCTCTGAGCAGCACAGTGCTCTCTCCAGATGACTACCTAAATCCCAGTGCAATCCACAAACCAGGGGTAGATAGGCATTACAATGCCTGCCTTTCCCCATGGGGCCTGAGTCACTTGGGATGCTCCAAGCACGTCTAATTCCACACAAAATGGCCCAGGGTGGGCTGAAGGACCTTACTTATAACTTTTAGTCTAATGTTTAAGGTACTCACCCAAGAGACCTGAGTTCAATTCTCTTCTCTGCATGATGTAAAAAAGGGATTTGAACAGGTGTGGCCCACTTCTCAGGTGAGTGTCCTATCCACTGGACTATATAATAGTCTAATGTTGGTTTCTCTCTCTTATTGAAGCTATTTGATTTTAATTTAATTGAATATTAATTGGGCCAGAATAAGTGAAAATCACTGTATAGTCCAGTGGATTAGGGCACTTACCCGATAGGTGGGAAACCCCTGTTCAAATCCCTTCTCTGTATCAGGAAGAGGGTGTACCAAACCTTGGTCTACTATGTGAGCACTATGTGGTGAGTGTATAGGTCTTGATCCACAGCGCACTGAAATCAATGGAAAACATCCCATAAGCAATGCAACAAAACAAGAGGTCAGAAAATCACAATGGAGCAAAAGTAACATGCTTGTCTTTTTTTGAACTTGTAGGTGAAATGCAGTCCCCTTTCCTCTCTGTTCAAAGTGTGTGTGCATCGTGTTGAAAATTCAGTCTGAAATCAGACACAAAAATGGAGGGCTGAGTTCCACACACCCTTCCTTTCTGCCGCTGTGAGAGGCACTCCCTTTTTTCTTGCACACCCTCTGTCCTTAACTGTGAGGAAAGAGCTCTTTCTCTTCTTCTCCACCTTGTACTCTACCTCCTTCTTCTATAGTACTTCTGCCCCCTGTAATCACTATTTCCTGTTCCCTTTATGGTTGCTTTATTCCTTGTCACCCTGTTCCCCCATTGCTCCTCTTTTTTTGCCACTGTCCTGCTTTGTGGCATCTTCAGCCTGAAGCAGGGAAACAATGTCCTTGCAAGCGTGTGGCATTGCCTTGTCCTCACTACCCAGAGCTACTGATGTCATCTTCTGCTCCTGTATATGAAGAGGCTGGCAGTGGTGCTTTCCCCCTTGCTCTGACCCCCCTTTCTGTGCCCTGTGAATAGGACAGAGACTCTAGTAAGCAGGTGGTAATTTCCCACTCCCCATAAAGTGTGAGCTCTTTGGCTTTGCTGAATGACAGCATATCAGCCCTCCTACCAGCAGCAGACTTGGAAAAGCTATGAACTTGGCTTGTATGAATCGTGAGCAGCAAGGGAAAACTGTCCAAAATCCCATTACTGCAAGTAATTTGTAAGAGTTGGTTGGCAAGGCTGCACTTTCTGTCAGCGAAATGAAATTTGGTGTCTGAAATGGGACAACTCAGTGTAAAATGAGAAAAGGCAATGGAGTGGCAGGAGAGAGCGAGCTTATCAGGTGTGCGTTTGGTTAAACAGAAAGAATTAAAGGGATATAGAAAATGTAAATGCATGATTTCTGCATCTGTAGTTAACATTTCTGTTTTATGAGCTTTCTGTTTAATCTTAATGTTTTTGTATTTTGCTGTGAACTGAGGTTTTTGTTTTTGTTTTGTTTTTTGGCAGTTAACTGTTTCGGGTGGTGGTTTGTAGCCCACTGTAAACAGACTGAAAATAACACAGGCACATGGAGCAGAGCCTCCCACCCGGAGATGCTGCCATCCGCAGGCTTCCCCAGCTGGCCGAGAAAAGCTGGTTTAAGCCAAGCTAGCAGCAGGAGGCTTTCTAGCTTGCCACACCCCCCCTGTGGGAGGCAGTGCCGAGGAATAGGTGAGCTGGGGTGCAGGGTGGGGATGGTGGAACCTTCAAGCTGTGTGCCACTACACAGAATTCTGGCGGGCAGGCCGAAATGTGGGGTGCACGCTGTGCCTCAAAAACTGCAGGACCCATAAAGTGCTGCCGGCTTCTCTCTCGTGCAGTGTCAGTGCAGCCCTAACAGCTCCGGTGCATTATTTCTGTTAAACTTTCAGCAATAGCCGCTCAGGGGATCCCACGCTTGGCTATGTAATGAGGGCGTGCCCCCCCCCCATAATGCGCGGCTGGGAGCGGGGCTACTGTGATTCCTTCCCTCCCCCCCCATACTATTGCAGGAGCCCCCCAGCATTAGGGGTGGGCCGTTCAATAGCTATGGGGTGGGGTGGGGAAGTACGACCGAGGACGAAGGGGCTTCTCCCTGTGACCTATTCTCCCCCCCCCCCACACACACACACTGCGTGCATGGGGAGCTAGCCCCCTCCCCCGGGGTGCAGACTGCTGCTCCCTGGAATCACGTTGGGCGGGGGGAGCTGAGTTTCCTCCAGGCTCTTGCCGACAGTGTGGCGGGGCGGGGGGGGAGGGGAAAGGGACGGGAGACACATGCCGTGTAGGACAAAGCCCCGGGTAGGGGAGGGCGGGTGATGAGGTCGTGGAAGGATACGACAACTGCGCAACTGACGATCTCCCTCCGCCCCGAACTATTTTCTTTCCCAGATGTCACGCAGCATCTGTCCCGCCACGCCCCCTCCCCAACGGCCGCCGCGCGCGAGAGAGGGGAAGGGAAGGGGCGGAGCGGAGAGGGAAAGGGGGCGTGGTCCCGAGCGCAGGGGCCGGGGCCGGCCGGGTCAGGGAGGAGCCGAGCGGACCAGACGGGCTGAGACAGTCACGGTCGGCGCTCGGGCTCGGCTCGGCAGCGAGAGCAAGACAGCGACGGGCCGTGCGGGAGCAGCGGCTGGCCGGAGAAGGTAACTGAGCCGCTGCGGAGGCCCCTTCCCCGGCAGCCGGGTGTGGATGGGCGGCCAGGCTGGGGGAGCCCGGTGGCGGCTATTGCAGCCGCCGCTGCCCCCCGAGCCTGCGGTGTCTGTAGCTGGGGCTGCAGTGCAGCTCCCCGGGCCGCACCTTGTCCGGGGCGGCTGCTCCGCCTGCCTGTGCCCGGCGGCTGTCCCCCCCCAGCCCGCCCCGCCGCGCCGCTGTCGGCCGGGCGACAGTGACAGGGGGCAGGAGGAGCTGAGCGGCGCCTGGGGCTGAGGGCGAAACCCATCGCGTGTCGGGGCGTGAGCCCGGGGTGGGTGGCCGGGTGGGGAGCTGGGGACGTTCAGCCGAGCGCTCCCGGGGAGGAGGGGCGCAGGGCGGCTGCTGGCTCGGATCTTTGTGCCGGGCGCTGTGTGCACACACAACCCAGGCTGTCTGCTGCGCGGGGGCCAGGAGGAGGGACAGGGCGTGTGTCTCTAGTGTGGCGTGTATGAGAAGCAGATGGGGAGAGCTCACAGCTGCTCACTTCGACAGGCCT
Organism: Emydura macquarii macquarii; assembly: GCF_026122565.2. Lineage (NCBI taxonomy): Eukaryota > Metazoa > Chordata > Testudines > Chelidae > Emydura > Emydura macquarii. The sequence goes on along the minus strand of NW_027133181.1, from coordinate 1,745,909 downwards.
GCTGTAAAAAATGTAGCTCGACCGGCAGGACCTCGTGAAGTGACTTTTAAGCCCTGCCCCTGGATCAGCTGAAATGTAAGCCGGGCACTGGGACATAAAGCAAAGGGCCAACGGAAAAAAAAGACTGAACCCAGCCAGGCGGAATACTGCAGATAATGGAAATGTGCTGCACAACAACAAACCGTACGATATTAGTGTTGGTGGGTGGATTAAAATGTGACTCCAAGAGGCTGCTGTGTCCTAATGCATACAAACGATGAACAAAGAAGTGTGTAAAGAGAGCTGTAGGCAGCACTGGTGTGTAAAAATGCAGCCGATAATGGAGAAAGCAGGTAAAAGGGTAATCAAATGAACAAATGTTGGTAGGGAAAAACGTTCAGCTGTGCATGTGTTTCTTTAGGAGCTGTGTGAGGCTTACCTCCCTCCTTGTGGTTTTGAGGTCCCTTTAAAACGAATCAAAGGATGTAAACGTGACTAATTGCAGCTCATGCCCATAGCAGAGGTATGGGAACCTTGACTAAAATTATTTCTCCTCAATAAATTTGAAATTTAACTTAAAGATTTTCAGAAATTGGTACAAATGAGCAATATTGACTATTTTAAAATACAAATTTATAGTAAAATAGTGATGTTTTGCACATGGAGTTAAAATCATTGTCTTGCTCTTTATTTCAGAGGTCCAGAGAAGATGTTTGTTTTGACATCTTGCAATTGAGATCCCTTAGAATGAGTTGAATAAGAATCCAGGATCTCCCAGAAAGCACTTGTCATACATTAAGGAGGTGTTAACATTTTCCCATCAACTCTGCTACATAGGAGACCATTTGAAGCACTTTCCTGGTACTTGTGCAGATTTATGAAGCCTACTAGGTTTAGTATTTATACTGACCACTTCACAACAAGTGGTTCAGGTCCTCCTGTTTGCAATATACATTCTACTTTTTGAAGAAAAAAATCTGTATAGAACTCCAGAAGCTATATTTTACTGTGGACAGCTTTCTGGATGTAAATCCAGAGAGATTTATGCTTGGAATTGAGAGCCATCTAGTATATACTGAAAAAAGACTTTCTCTCAGTTTCTCCAGATGCATTGTCTTGGTACTCTGGGAACATACACAACTGTATATATCTACAGATGTAGTCATGGAATTGTTACCTTTTGAGCCATATGAGAAATACTATTGAGCCTTGGTATCAGGCATCACTTCATCGTATAAGCAGTTGAACTCTGAAGCAGATTACATGTTAATTACAATAAAGCATCTGAATGGAATGACTCCGATTGTCCTGTAAAAAAGGTATTAACCCTTCTTGCAAAACTCAACTTATAGTGTCACCCTGTGACCAGCTCCCTGCAGAAGATGAATCTGTGTATAAGATGGATCCTTATATCCAGACTTTAAGATGTTGAAGTTACATAGCTATTTATGACCAATCCCTGGGAAGAAGGTCTTCAAAATGGCTCAAACCAGTTTGCTGCAAGGGAAGCAGTTTTACTGTAGGGAGTGGGTTTTCCACAAGCTTCTACACTGCCTTCAGGAGAAAGCTAACTGCAGCAACACAGCTGCCAACAAACCATCTCTTGTAGCAAATTCTGGGAATAATGCTGGTGTTGTCTCTGGGAAAGGAACTGCCTGGGGTGTGTTATTGGTAGGAGGGCCTGGTAGTGGCAAGACAGCTCTCTGTACTGAATTATTGTGGCCAAGCTCACCTGCAAGTCTACAAAGAGGCTTGCATCGCCAAGCTCTAGCTTTCCACTTCTGCAGAGCCCAAGACTCTGATACGCTGTGTGTTGGAGGATTTATTAGAGGTTTAGTTACCCAGATCTGCCGCAGTGGACTGATCCAGGGATATGAAGACAAACTACGAGATCCTGCTGTTCAAAGTCTCATGCAACCTGGGGAATGTGAGAGGAACCCTGCTGAAGCATTTAAAAGGTAAAAGTAAACCCACCGTGTATATATACCAGTTTATATAGTGCCTTTCATCCAAACAGCCGAAAGCACTTCCAGACAGGAAAAATATGCTTTTTTTTCTTGTGGCATAATGGTATTGTTGAGCTTCATGGATTGCTCCCATCGCTTCCAAAATTGTAATGAGAAAAATTCTAACTTCCTGACACACAGATCTTTACTTCAAAATATAGTGGTGGATATAAAAAATATCCAGTTATAATATTTTTTGAAGGGATAGGGCCTCAGAGAATAACTACTAGAGTCCATTTATCCCACATGCTGCAGGGTTCTTGCACTTCCTCTGAAGTACTTGGTACTTGCCATTGTCAGACAAGATAGACCTAAGAAATTGCCATTCTGGATCAGACCTCTCTGTATCCAGCAAGATCAGGTAGGAAAATGTTAAATTAAAATTAATCTATCCCACTTAAATATGCAAGGGTTGTGCTATATTCACATAACTACTTATTGAATTACCATTCTTTCACAGTATTAGGTGGTACCGGATCTTACAGGGAATTCGTAACAATTCTTTCTGTAGATATTTATTTAAAAAAAAAAAAAAAAAAAACCTAGGGAATCCATATACTGTGTAGAAGTAACTTTTAAAATGTAGGGCATTCATTTTTTTCTAGCAAAATCTAAGAAATCGCAGGGTTGATTGACTAACTGTGAGGAAAATCACTAGCTCAGCAGTGCAGTATTCACTTCTGTCATTGCTGCCCCTTGCTATATGGAAATGTGTTTTAATATACCGTTGAAAGCATTTTTATCAGCGGTAGGGACAGTGATAATCACAATGTAGAGTAATTTACACAAAAATATTTAGCGGGTGTGTATTCTTGATCATAGTCCTAGACACTGCTTTTTTTTGGAATGGCTGAATAAGACATTAATCTCATCTGACAAATTAAATAAAAAGGAAAATACAGTAAAGACAGTGGCTCTATATAGTATTTGTAGTGGAATTTTTACCACTAGGTTGTTGGTATGGAACTTTACATCATGGCTCTTGAGTGGCCAGTGTGATCTCTGAAGTTTTATTGGGCTAGTGTCCACATAAAAAATATCACCATAAGAATTTTTCCTGTCTCCGTTGTAGGGTTAGCTAAACAGACATTGAGACTGAAGAAGAGTACCTAAATTCATTGCAAGCTTCCCTTACTCTACCTTGCCATTACAATACCTGTTCTTTTTATCCATAGGTCAATTGGTCCATTGGTCAAGTCTCCAATGCTTTCAAACCAAGGTTTTTCACTAGCATTAAATTGATAATCCCCGCCCCTCCCCCTCCCGTCTTACCTTCCCCTCTCCCCCCCCCCCCCCCCCCCCAGCAAAAGTTTAAAATAGACCTGTGTGGAAATACAGAGTGAGTTTTTCACTGTTTGTAAATGATGTTAATGGCAACATTTTCAGTATTCAGGCCAGTTTAAGTACTTAATTTTCAAAGTTCTAAGCATCTGTAGCTCCTAATCTCTTTCCTTTTTAACTTGGTTTTTTTCAGTACTTTGGCGATCTAAAATTCTCTCATCCATACTTCATCTTAATACTCCCGGTGCTAGTAGTTTATTTCTATTTCTCTATTTGCAGCTTCTTGGAAGGAAAATTAACAATACCTACCTTTAAAACAGCGCTAGCTCCTGGTAGGCAGAGTCACTGGGTTCCATACAGAAGCAGGGTCTGTCCTTACAGACCCTGTTGCAAGTTCAGGGCCTACAATGGAAAATCTTTTGTTTATAAATCTGAACAAGCTTATATTGGTAAGGCTATAAAAATCTGTCTTGGATGTTGGCCTAGAATTCCCCCCCCCCCCCCCCCCATTTCTAGGTCCCCAGTGAAGATTAATTTAGAAACAACTTATTGTTTGAAAAATAGTGAATACAGTTTACTAAATGGTTTGCATGGTCACTTCCTGCCTGTTAAAGATGTGTATTTTCAGCAGTCTTAGGGGTATGTTATAATTTTTTATGCATAGTGAACTGTATAATTGTAATCCAGAAAAATGAGGCTTTTCACACTTTTATTCATATTTTAAATTTTTTTTCAAAAAAGATAAAATCAAGTTAACTAATTCAGTTTTTAATATATTTACCTTCTTTCTCCCACCCATTTGTAATCTTTGAAACTTTTCCTAAAGTAGGATGCACAATTCAAAGAGAAATGAGATCAAGAATGTGGAAGATTTGAGCAGACCTCCTGATAAATGTCAGTCACTGTGTGTAAAACTAAAAGAAGGAATTGCTGTTGGTAGTACTGCTTTTGGGCACTTCTACTCTTGATAAGCACATTTTCTGTCACAAAATAGTTTGTGAATGAACACAGTTGCAACTGAAGTTCTTTCTTTAGACTCTTGTCTGTCTTGCCTTCACTCTTTGTTGTTTTTTTGTTCTAGATTCAAAAGACACTACAATGATCAAAGCTTTAGATCTGATTTAATTGCAGAAAATATGTCAGATGAGGCTATCCTTTTACTTAGCATTTTTACTTAGTTTTGGTTTTTTATCTGTATTTGTTAGAAGTCTAAAGTTAAAATAGAGAACAAAACAGCGGCCAAGATTTTTTGGATTGAGTACCTAAAGTTAGGTTCCTGTGTCATGTTTAGACACTCCATTATGACTAAATCATAACAGCTTTGAAAATTGGACCATTTTATGTAACTCAGTCCATGTCTACTGTAGGAGCACTCAGTATAACATACTACACCAGCAAAGTGCTTCTATTGCTGATGCAACTGTATTGGCAGACATTTGCTTTGTACTGGTATTGTAAAACTAGCCCCAGGAGTGAAACATGCTGGCACAGCTATGTCTATCAGGGATGACACCTCTTCACATCCATGACTGATGTAGGTATGCCAGCAGAAGCCTATAGTGTAGACCTGGCCTCAGTATGTATCTGAACCTAATTTTAAGCATCCAATTTTGAAAAACATGGGGAATACTAATAAAAAATTATCCTTGTGCTTCAAGCACTACATTAGTGATACAGTATTCATGTCTTTAAATATACATTAATCATTTAGATGACTTATAATGTCCTAATTTGACACAGTGAGTTTTCATATTAGGTTGATCCTGAGTTTTTAAACTTTGAAACTATATAAACTTTCAAAACTATATAGATTGTTCATTTTTGTCTTCAAAATTTAAATGTGAAATGATGGAAAATAGCCCTGAAAACCGACCATGGTCCTAAATCAGTATTTCCTGCTGTTAGACTGCCAGTGCAGCCATCCTTTCTACTTGTATTAGATTCTTCCAGTTCTCTTTTTTTGTCTTTTTACTGTCTCCCTTTTGCCTCCCTGTCTTCTCAGATCACTCTTCTGCACATGATGCTTCACTAGTGAGCTTGCTGCAACACTAACAGTGAAGCAAATGCAATTGCCCCTTTCTGCTGCTGAGGGCTCTTGGTATAGACCCAGTAATGGAGGGAGGAAAACAGGAAGGAAGAAGCAAGAGTCTGCCTCTCCTTTTTATCCTATTTCCTTATCCCTCACAGAACACCTCCAATCTCAGCAGAGTAACATGCCTATGTTCTTTCTGCACACACATCTTTTCCACTGGTGCCAGCAGGAGCATTATGACAGTGACAAGATTCTGCTCTGCTGATACCACTAAGTGTTTTATACAAAGGAGCAACTCAGGTACAGATGTAATCTTCTGTGGGATTCCCTTGCTCCTGAAACAAGGTAAAACCTTTATTCTTTGTGGATTTGAAGCTTCAGAGCACCATTACAATGAAAAGAAATAGACTAAAGGTAGAAGTAAAAGGAACCAGAAACTAACAAAATAAAAGGGAAGTGGGGAGGCGGTGGAGACTCTAAAAAAGAGTTCATAATGTTATAGGGGAATATAAAATGGCCTGAGAAGGCAAAAAATAGTCAGTGGGAGAATAGATTCAAGTTATTTTAATGAGATATTTCCTGTCTAGGTCATGCTAAAATTCAAATAGGTTTTAGAAGACTCTTACAACTTACTATGGTGGCTGTTTGGATGGTCAGTGGCAATGAAGGGGAAAGATTCAGTGGTCTCAGTGCTCACGTGTCCACATCATGCCACTTTCTACCTTAACTGGAATAAATTAGCTTATTTATTTGACCATCTCAGCCAGAGTTGGAATGGTAGGTCAGTATCTCTAACCATTCAATATGGTCATTCTAGGTCAGGCAATGAGGTACATTGGCATGATGAGGTAGTGGGCAAGTTTGTATTTTTGGTGACTGCTGTAGCTGTATTATGAGTATAGGACTACACTCCAATGCTGTTCATATGATACCTTTCCTAAGCACTCCTATGCACATGTTTAAAATACACCTGTGACAATAGTAAGTGGGTGGTGGACAATACTTTTGCTTTCAGTTACCCTAAATTGGATAGTTATTTCTTGATCAGTATAGCACAATGGTTAGCTGCAACACAAGTTCAAGTTGTGTTATAGTTCTGTTTTAAAGAAAAAACCCACATTGAAATGGCAAAAAGCACAACATAAAATATAAATTTGGAGTGCTGTTTGACTTGTGCGTGGTAGTTTGAAATTAATTGATACAGAAAGTTCAAATATCACTTTTGACAATTCTTCTGACCCCCTACACTGGATAGTCTCACTTTCCTTTGTACCCTTTCCATTGTACCCTTTTGGCCATGTTATTGCTGATTATATGCTGATTTCTAGAATATCAGTTATACAGAAGTAGTCTTTGCCTATAGTATTTTGTATAACATTTTTGCCACAGTGGAAAATAGCTGCATAAAAGCAAGACCTCTGAATCTTCATTTTGGGGTGGAATTGAGGGTGAACGGGGGGAGAGAAACTTGTCAACTACCTTTATAGCCTAGGAGAAATTTCCCTGAGCTGGAAAAGAGGAGACCAGAGATTCAGATCTTCTGATTGTTTAAATCCCATGCAGTTAACTATCCTTGTTATTGACTAAGGCCATGAACCCTAACATATGAAATGGTAAGGGAAGAGCTGTCAAACTGAGTGTGTGTTGCATGGAATCCTTCATGGAAGTTTTGTAGCTGATAGGTTGTCATCTCTGCTAAAGAGGGTTGCTCTTGGTACACTTGCTTTTAAATAGGGTGAAATATGGAAAAATTTATGGAAGCACAAGCTAGTGTGGCGTGGCACAGCTCTCATTCTTCAGGAGGGTTGTCAAAGGAGCCATTTCAGCATCACAAGTTCTCCTGCTGATTCCCACGGAGGTGCAGCTTTTCTCCTTGATTCTGGGGATTTATCCATGGAGGTACAGCAAAGCTGTATTTATATATTAGAAAAACAAACAAACAAGGCAGTTAATAAACCATCACTAAATGTAGTTCTGTTAAGGTTGCAGCAGGATATACCTCATCCACCCAAAATCTTCATAGGCATGGAAATAAAAGGAGAGACATCTGCATTCCTCTTTATCTTTCCACACTCCAGAGCTCCATAAGGCTTCCATCCCCAACAGATATCTCAGTGCTGTATACATACTCTAGTTTTGTCAAACTTGCATTTTAATCCAAAACCTTAACAGTGTCAATGGTGTTAAAGCAATAGAACTTCAAATGCAAGGAATGTGAGATAATCATGTATGCTGGTCTGTTTGATGTAAAAGCATATGAGGTCACTGAAAATTTTTCATTGGCCGAAGGTTTTAAGCTGGGATATATATTGCTTTTGGGTATCCATTGCAGTTAGAAATGAAAGCTTTGGAATAGTGGTGTGTGTTATCACTTTGGGCAGCAGTAAATCATACATCTTGGAGTTGCCATCTAAAATCTTACACTGTCATCAGGTAAATTTGCATGCACATAAATAACTACACCTACATGAGTAGCTGTGGTGTTCACTGGAATGACTTGTGTGCTTGGGAAAAAAGATGTGTAAGGATTGGGGTTTTTGTGTTTCATGGTTAGATATTTAAAATCTTAATCAATCTGTGTGTATTCAGTCAGCTTCTTTCCTGACAAAGTTTACTATTTTTTCTCCTCTTGGCTATATTGACTCTGCAGTGCTATCAGGAAGTGAGCTGGATTCTTTCTGGTTGTTGTATTGTCAACAAAGTTCCAATTTCAGGATGCTTTGACCTCCTTTTAAGTGGTGAGAACATGCTTTGCTTTCAGATCCCAGATTGAGTTTTGCAGGTCTGTTCAGTAAGGAAAAAACATCTATTTACTTATTGAGCAAAAGTGGTGTGGAAGTCCGCTGAGAGACCATAAATCTACATTACCGCAATAATCCCATTTTTTACTGTTTGCTTGTCTAAGTATAGCCACATTTTAAAAGTAGATAAGGAAAAAGCCTTTTTTTTTTTTTTTTTTTTTTTTTGGCTTAGTGTATTATTTTAATGACTAGTCAAATGAGAATTAAGAAGCAGTTCTTTTTATAATTCCTGGAAAACTCTTTGAAGAAATAATTGTAATTTGAATGTTCAGGAATTGCACAGATTTTATCCAGTAGTTATTTAGTATGCCTTTCATCGTTTGGAGTGTCTTACATTTATTTATTTGAAGCACCTTGTTAGCAGTATGGAAATGTATAAACTATTTGATTGTGCTTTAGATTGATAGTGCTTACTGTTCAATTTTTAAAATTCTGATTGTGGTAGATCTTCACCATTGAGGCAAAAGTCAGTCCCTTTTGATTTGAATGACTGCTTCCATTTTCATTTCTTGCTGCTTGAACTCTTGCGTTGACTTCTGACCAGTAGGTGTCTGACACTGTATGAAGTTCCATATCACTGTAGCTGCTGTGAGGCAAGAGTTTTGTCTCCAGATGATCTTGACTGCTGTGAAGGGACATAGAATCAGAATCATAGAGTTGGAAGGGACCTCAGGAGGTCATCTAGTCCATCCCCCTGCTCAAAGCAGGACTAACCTCAGCTATATCATCCCAGCCAGGGCTTTGTCAAGCCTCAGCTTAAAAACCTCTAAAGATGGAGATTCCACCACCTCCCTAGGTAACCCATTCCAGTGCTTCACCACCCTCATAGTGTAAAACTTTTTCCTAATGTCCAACCTAGACCTCCCCAACTGCAACTTGAGACCGTTGCTCCTTGTTCTGTCATCTGCCACCACCGAGAACAGCCTAGCCACATCCTCCCTGGAATCCCTTTCAGGTAGTTAAAGGCTGCTATCAAATCCCCCCTCATTCTTCTCTTTTGCAGACTAAACAAGCCCAGTTCCCTCAGCCTCTCCTCATAAGTCCTGTGCTCCAGCCCCCTAATCATTTTTGTTGCCCTCCGCTGGACTCTCTCCAACTTGTCCACATCCTTTTTGTAGTGGGGGGCCCAAAACTGGACACAATACTCCAAATGCAGCCTTACCAATGCCGAATAGAGGGGAATAATCACTTCCCGCGTCCTGCTGGCAATGCTCTTCCTAATGCAGCCCAATATGCTATTAGCCTTCTTGACAACCAGGGCACGCTGCTGACTCATATCCAGCTTTTTATCCACTGTTACCCCCAGGTCCTTTTCTGCAAAACTGCTGCCTAGCTCGTCGGTCCCCAGTCTATAGCTTTGCATGGGATTCTTCCTTCCTAAGTGGAGGACTCTGCAATTTTCTTTGTTGAACCTCGTTAGATTTCTTTTGGCCCAATCCTCCAGTTTGTTTAGGTCACTCTGTATCCTATCCCTACCTTCCAGGGTATCTACCACTCCCCCCAGCTTAGTGTCATCTGCAAACTTGCTGAGGGTGCAATGTACCCCATCTTCCAGATCATTAATGAAGATGTTGAACAAAACCAGCCCCAGGACCAACCCCTGGGGCACTCCGCTTGTGACCGGCTGCCAGCTAGACATGGAGCCATTGATCACTACTTGTTGAGCCCTATGCTCTAGCCAGTTCTCTATCCATTTTATAGTCCATGGGGTGGGTCTTTGTTGTTTTACTCCTCCTCAGTGTTTTGGGTCCACCTCCCTAATGCATTATACAGTGCTGACCACGTTATGCTGTTTGCCTGCTATTCAGAGCTGGCAGCAACATGAAGTGGACACTCTGACAGTTTCACCAATGCCCATGAGGTCAAAATGATAGCTGTGAAAAAGTCTTAACTTTACTCTCTAAGGGTGAGAGTGTGGCAAATTGAGGCTTTTCTTTTTTACTAGGAGGGTGGTGAAGCATTGGAATGGGTTACCTAGGGAGGTGGTGGAATCTCCATCCTTACAGGTTTTTAAGCTGAGGCTTGACAAAGCCCTGGTTGGGATGATATAGCTGAGGTTAGTCCTGCTTTGAGCAGGGGGTTGGACTAGATGACCTCCTGAGGTCCCTTCCAACTCTAATATTCTATGATTCTATGAATAGAGCTAAATTTAGTGAAAGAACTTTCTACCATCAAGGCTGGAAAAATTATTAGATGTGTATTAGCCAGAAGCTGATATGGAAGACTCATGGTGGGGTGTTGTAACCAGCTAGATCTTGAGGCAGCTCCTTGCAGACCATTGCAGTAACCTAAACCTAGGCTGTTGGGAAGTGGGAGAGTGTTGACTCTTCTTTCAGTGTGCTGTCTGTAATGTGCTCTGTCATTGTTTGTATTTTCCCCAGGAAAAGTCATTTAACCTGACTCTTCACACCAGGGTGGATTGATTTAAATCAATGATTTTAAATGACCAAGAGGAAATCATTGATTTAAATCAAGTTTCCCACTGATACTTCTTCACATATTTCTTAAACAATGGTGCAAATCTGATCACTAAACGATGTTAATTTACAACTCAATACAGCATTTTACAACATCTAGGAGGGTATACTTTGTGAAATTTTTTAGATAACTTTATTTTTATTAATTTAGGAAATAGTACATAGTACTCATCATCTGTGTCAAGCTGCAGATGCAGCAGCAGTACATTAGGAATGGTAAGAACTAAATCTCACACACAAACACAATAGCACTTATATTTTATTAAACTAAATCTTAAATGTGACATAAATGTTTCACATTTGCAATTGCAGCAGTCTCCTGCGTTGCCCAACTGTTGGCTGTCCTTAAACTCTTCCTTTTTTTATTATTCAAATTTTTCAAATTTTATTAACTCTAACAGACAAGTCATCACAACACTAAACATATGTTGTCCTTAAATCTTCTACAACTAGCTCTCATCTTTCCCACTCCCACTGTCATTTTTATTCATAGACTGAAACAGAAATACGAGTTTTCCTGCTTTTTCAACACCCAGTCGACTTCTTAGCTTTGAGTGAATAATACCAATCAATGAAAATATTCTGTCTGTGCCTGCAGAAGAAGCTGCTGCTGTGAAAAATTGGCTTAGCAACTGCAGGAGCTCTTTTTCAAGGTGCCTGGCTAATGATTTCCACCAGTTCAGGGGAGTGACTTTGTTCACATCATCATCGGTAAACATGTACTGTTTAAATGGTTCTGCTCCAGCTCTGAAATTTATTATGACTGGCATAACTGAGTGATTTTGAGATACCCATGCCATGGCAGCACCATCTTCTTCAGAAGTTAGGCATCTATCTTTATATCTGGGGTCGAGAATGTTAGTCAGAAAATGAGGTGGAGTTAATGCTTAATCCATTTGCTTCTTTATTGCTTGCAGTTTAACTTTCTGGTGAGGTCTTTCTTCAGTGTCTCTGGAAGTGCCTTCCAAATTTTGACAGCATCAGCAATGCAGCAACAATTTCTCTGAAGTTTGTTGAAGGCTATGGATATAGGCTTCAGTATATCCTCTACATTCCTCTTCAATCCAATGTTGGATACTTTGGATGAGATATTTCTATCTATTTTATCATGGTTTTCTTCACAAAGTTTTATGAGAATAGACCAGTTCTTAATAAATAGTTCAAAACATTCAACCACATAATTCCATTGAACATCTTGAGAGAGAATTAATTTGGATCCTCCTGCTCTCTTCAGTGAAGCTGAAGCAAAATGGTTGTTATGGAAGTATTTTGTGACTTCAACAACATTTTCTTTTATTCTTGGAGAAGAAGTCTTTGGCTGAAAGATGCATTAAATGGGCACTGCAGCCATATGTTATTAAGGAGCATCCTTCTATTTCTTCTAAGTATCTTCTCATCTTCGCCACTTTTGCAGTACTGTCTGTGACAAAACTGTGCACGTGACAATTGAATTTTTGTTCACAGTTTATTACAGCTTTCACTGCTACTTTTTAAATGTTCTGTTGTGTGGGCATTTCCCGATGTATCTATTGTTTCTGAAAGATATGAATTCCCATCTTCTGTTGTCACAGAGGCACATATTACTGGATCATTGTGTACATTGCTCCACCCATCAAGGCTTAAACTGGCAAATTTCCCCTCAGTATTTCTTGCACACTGTTCAAGTTCCTTCTCATACACTGTATCTAGCAACCTTCCACCAATGTCTGTTCTACCAAGTGGAATGTAGCCTGGTTGTAAGGACTCAACCATGTCAATGAAGTGTTTATTGTTGTTAATGCGAAAAGGAGAATTTGTGACATAAACGAACCAAGCAATCTTTTCATCTATGGTGTCGTGTTGGTATTTGTTGGTCCTTACTACAAACCCATCCATGGTGGTGGTTTTTACTGGATGATTGAAATCTTTTGCTTGCTACTGATACTTTGTTTCTGAAATACGCTTAGTTGCAGCACCGCTGCTAAAAGTACCAAAAGATGACTCTGAAGTTGTTGCAGATAGACAGTCACAGTTAAAGTCTCTTGTGCTTAAATAGAATCCTGAAACAAAATTCAAAAATGATTTTGAATAGTTGTTCTCAGTTCTTCTCTTTATTATTCAGTTAATCATTTACACTTTTTTCAGCAAGGATGCAGATCTGATTCCAAATTACCAAAAAGCTAAGACTGACTGCACTTAATTTTGGAGTAAGCCCCATAGAACTCACTGGCACTTCTGTTTTTTGAGAAAACAAGTATAGAATGGGGTTCCCTTGGGAAAGCTGAGTTATGCTGAAGTAAAATAGGGAATAGATTTATGGCATTACTATTATGGTGTGTGGCCATGATGTTCCAAAATAAGGGGAATGTATTATGTAATATAAAATAGGAAAATGACACCATGTGGCAACTGGCAACTCCTAGATTTCTCTTACTTCAGCTTTCTATACTGTATACGTGGGGTGATTAGATTCTAAACCTAGTTATCTAATTAAACAAGGCATAAGAATTAGCTAAGCTAAACTTTTTTTTTCCTAGCAGCATCCAACATAACAAACAGCTTGGGAATTTACTTGTAAATCATACTTATACTAAAAAACAGAGAGAGAGTCTTGAAGAATGATGCCTTGCAAAATGAATTATTTAAGTTACTAACCAGTTGTTCTTCAGACATAGCCACATCTTCATCCACATCATTTTCTCCCAATAAGCAGTTTTCATTATGATGTTTCATTCTTGCATCGAGGTCCTGCATCTCCTTCTTGCACCGCTTACACTTGGCACATTTTCCTCTTTTTAACCAGGGAGGGAATTTCTTTAAAATATTCCCAGATAGGGTCTCTCTTACGCCCAGAAGCCATGACACTTTTTCTGTGGTAAAAGTGTGGGGGAATATAGGAAGCTGTGTGTGTACTGAATAATGTCTTCCCTTTTTCTTTCCAGTCCACTCCACTGTTCCTTTCTACTCTGCCTCCGTCCTTTGTGTGTCTGCCTTTAAGACAGTGTCTTAACTAACTCCTGTGCCTTGCTTGGCCCAGCTCCATCACCAAATAAGCACAGAACAACAATCTTATCCAGCGTGTGTCTGTCTGTGCACGTGTGACGTTAATCTGCTGAGAAATAAAAACAAACAGAAACTGAAAGCCCAGAACTTTTAAGAAGTAAGAGCTGGTAGTTAGGTTGGGCAGATTAGAGCCATTAATTCATTTTTATGAGACTGTAAGTGTAGGCTTAGCATGTTTGTGATGAGATTTAGTTGTAACTGTTATTTTTTAAACGAGAGAAAAAATTAGTATTTTTTTTTTAAATTAAAATCTGATTTAAATAAAAAAAAACTGATTTTTTTTTAAAATCATTGATTTTAATCCACCCTGCTTTACACCTTGTCTTCTCTCATTTGTCTCTTTTCTGTTGTAGTGAGGGTCCACTACACCCTTCCCATCTCTTGGCTGCTGGAAGACACTACTACAGTCCTCTTGTGGCTTCTGTTTTTTTTTTTTAGATCATCTTCTGCTGTGACTAGGTCCAGGCAGGCTCTGCTGGCATCATAGCTTCCCAAGCAGCAGCAGAGTGAAATGGTCTTGATTCTTGTCAGTCTTGCTGAGCCCTTCAGGTTCTAAATAGGAGCAGTGAAACTGACTTGACTAATTTCAATTTCTGCTGCTGCTTAGGAAAGCTCTGAATACATAATAGGTAAATATAAAAGGTCACTTTTTAAAAAGGAAGTATTTATATCCCCATGTGCATGCATGTTTTATATGTAAACATTCAAATCTTGTGTAAATGCCTAAGTCTTTTAATCTCTGCCTAATTTGCATATAGCAGTACTTAAAACAAATATTCTGTTCTCTATAAATGCCAGTACCAAAGAATCAACCCGCCCCCCCCCAAAAAAAAAAAAAAAAAAAAGTTTTGCTTTGAACACTTTGATTTCTGGCAATTAATTGCTACACCAAGAACATCCACCTACAGCATCAAGTTGATATGATAAACTTGAATTTTAAAAATAAACTCTTTACGAAAGGACTTTCAAAACAATACAGATTTTTATGGCATCCCTGTGTATCATTGGACTCCTTCATTTGCTTTAGCTTCCTTGCAGACTTTTTTTCAACTGAAGAAGCTTAAGCATAGTAAATATGTAGGAAGAGATGAAATAATACTAAATAGTTTTTGAAGGCTTCATCTACTGTTACAACACAGCCTTCTTCTCTGTTTACAGTAAACTGAGCTATTACCTGCAAGATCAAAAGATCTTTTGAGATCTAACTAAAAAAAAAGAAAACTGACCAAGACAGCTTCAGTGAGAGAAATAAGGAACAAAGCAAAATTAAATAAACCCATAAAACTAAACTTTAATTGTATCCTCTGTGGGTTGTTATACTTTGAAGGCTACAGTGTATAGATGCTAAAGGGTGTTATAAATCACTAGCTCTCTCAAATTTGTTAACTTATTACTGTCTGCAACAGTTCTAGTAGACTGTCATGAATACAGCTCTTCTCTATGCTTAACCAGCTGAACTAAATTAGAAATTAATATGTAGTAACATGATCTAGTAAGTCACTTCCTGGGTTTTGCACCAAAGAACAGAGCATTTGACCCCTACATTTAATTATGCAGTAATATTACTCTAATGTAGACATTATTGAAAATCTGAAATAATGCAAGTGGCAGGACACAGGCGAAGGTGAAGAAATAATTCTTTCACTGCTAGGAACCAGCATGCAAGATTAAAGGGAAATTGTCCACTCAAATGGTAGTTCTGACCTAATCTGTTTTTAACTTGTGTGAAGTAAAATCGCATGTTTCATAAGGCAAATTCTTACTTTTTTTTAGTATGCACATTGCCCCACTTAATTGTAATGAAACTCCTGCCTACTTTTCGATTGGTATCAATCATATCTATTTTACAAGGGTACAAACTAAAAAGCCACTGTTCTGGGTTGTATATTAAGTTTTTACTGATCACAATTAATAAATCAGTGTTTTGTGTAAAGAATACTGTACTTCCGTGCTCTCCCCCTCCAGCTTGATGCTTTAGAATGTCTGAAAGTTAAATATTAAGTTTAAGAACTTGGTGACATTTCTCTTGAAGCTTTTCTGTTATAGAGCTTCTGTTGTGTGTGGGTCATGTAATAGTGTTTTTAAGGGTAAGTTGGATTCTTCACTTTTATATGTATGGAATCATTGTGTACACATAACACCATTTAAGTTTGAATTGCTCTAAGATAGTTTCCCTTAGGGAATTTTAATTATGACAAGTTATAGACCTTTCTCATCTTGTACTTTTAATAGACACTAATGTTTTGTCTTTCATCCTCCTAGTGCAATCCTAAACCTTCCAGGTTTTCCTGTGAAGTATTTCACAATTCTAACAGCTCCTGCAGACTAAACTAGAACAGACTAGTATGTATTTTAGTGTTTTGAAATCTTTCATGTAATCCATTTTTTTCCACACTAACTATAAACCGAAAAAACAAGCCTAGTATTCTTATAATGAATTTCTGCCAACTAGCTTTAAGATGGACTTATTTAACTGGTTGTCCTGGTTATGATTTTTTTCCACAACCATAACTTGTACAGAGTTTAAGCTAGTTACTTTTTTATTAGTTGCCAGGTGGGTGACTCAGTGTTCAAATTCAATTTTTTTTACCATGTGAATGATTTGTAACAGTCTTCTGTGAGCTAGCAGGAATAGACACAGAAACTCTTAGAACTCTGGGAGACACTAGCATTTAGAATATTGCTGAAAGCAAAAGTGGAGCTGTACTCTGAAGGGGACCTAGCTTTTGTCCTGAACTGGATGTGAAATGGCCATACATCAGGAAGAGTGATAAATCTGCCATGTCCTGTGAAGTAGTAGTAGCCATTAATTCATTTTAAATTAATATGTTATGTAACATCCACAAAGATATATTTCCTGCTTGAAGAATTTCTAATCTAAAAGACAAATGGAAAAGAGAATGAGACCCAGAAGATACATATCTTTTTTTTTAAATAAAAAGTTGGGGTGGTAATGGGGATGTTTGGATGTCGGGAGGGGATGGACCTTTGAAGGTGGTGTAAAGGAAGTGGGTTTTTAAGAGGGTGGGATCCTGTCATACTACTGTAAGATAATTCATAGTGGTGTGGGTGGCATGGAAGAAGGCCTTATGATGCTATCCTTTGTTTATTTTAAGATTCCTATCCTTGCTTTCAAGATGGGGCAGGTAGGATGTGATTTAAAAGACCAGAGAGATCCAATGGCATGTAGATGTGCCATACCTTGAAAGCATGGATAGGAATCTTTATTTGCTTTGGCAGGTGATTTGATCAATACGGGGGGGGGAGAGACACAGGATTGTCAAAATGGGGGAGTGTAACTGTGGTCCATGTTCGTGGCAAACAACAAGATTTTTTCTGTTGCATTATGTATGTACTAGGGGGAAAGCAAGAGAGGAAATAGTTGGGCCTCACAGGAAGAGGTTACAGTCCAAAGATTGTTCCATTGATACGTTCCTTATCCATCCCTTCCTCATTGTTGCTTTTTATTTTTGATATTTTATAATCAGTGATGAGCATGGTATAAATACCTAGATACCACATCCTTCTCCTGTGTAGCTTCACAAACAAGTGTCCCAGGAGAGGGCTGTTAATGGGTAAATCAGATATGTGCAATTGGTGAAATTTTGTATTCTCACCAAACTAAAGAAGAAACTAGCTATTCCTTTCACTTCCACTGCTATATAACTTTTAATCATAAGAAACTTAAAGTGAGTGGCAGTGCTAACATTTTAAACCCTGGGGAAGCAAGAAACTTTCCCAGTGAATTGCCTTTAAAATTGAAGGGGGCAGTTCACCTTGGGTGTGAGTCACGGCAATGGTGGTACAGTGATATTTCATACTAGCTTTATCTTTGGGCTAGTCAGTAACAGGTAAACTATCCAAGCCCTTTAACCTATTGCATGCCCAGCAGTATGCAGCAATTTGACTTCAACTTAATTAGCAACAGTATTCTACTATACTGCTACTTCCTATTTGAGCTTTGTCTCTCCCACCCCAACCCCACAAAAATGGAACTGGTTATTTTTCAGAAAACATAAACTGTGGAAAATTCTATAATACCTGCATTAATTTAAGATGCACTAATCCCAAATATATTATGCTGACATTTTTCCTTATTGATTTACTTTCCTTTTCTTTGGGGAAAAAGTAGAAAACACCTGTCTCTTGTGCCATAAGAACTCCCTATCCACAACCCATTTGCTCTTGTACATGGTAACAGGAAAAAAAAGATAGTAGTAGTACAATATAACAGCTGTCAATTGCTCTATTTTATAATAGCTGCTGTTAAAAATGGATCTTACTAAATAAAAAGCTATAGAATGAATATCAAAGTTAAGTGTATCCCTGCAGAGAGATAGTATCAGACATGCATGGTGATGGTCTTACAAAATGTTTTTAAAATAAATGAGTGGACAGTAGAGATACTATAAAAGGATGTATGGGAAGTTAACAAAACCTTCCTAAGAGGAGCTGTATCTGCTAGAAATAGAAAGGAGAGAAAGATAAACAAAATAACCACATGGTCTGTATTAGAGCAAAGAATAAGTGGAATGTAAACCCATCTAAAGGCTTCTGAAATTAAAGATTTAAAGCAACCATTTTGATGCAGTAAATGAGGTTAAAACGACACATGGCAAGGCAACTAAAGAGGGAAAACTCTACCTGACCAGGAACAAGGTGAATTCTAACTGAATTATTTCATGTTAGCCTAGTATTTGTGGAACTAGACTTGTTGAAAGTTTCATTTTACTGTCCAGCCTGTACACTGAATGTCCTGAAGATCTTTAATTAGACATATGGTGGCCTAGATCTTCACTGCTGTACATAGGTGGCTGAGGAATCCTGTGCCACACATAAATAGTCTCCATAGCTCCCCATCATATTTTTCTCCTGAGATCAAATACATTGAAAAGGCTAATGTAACATTAAGATGAGATTGTTAACCTCTGTACCCATCACACCTCTTACAGAGTCACTTTATGCATATGCATTGTGACATGCCTTTTAATACAGGATCACCGAACAATTGGAAGCATAGTTACCTAACATGTAAACTCAAAATACATCTGTCGAGAGTCAGATTGAGGAGTATATTCTTCTCTAGTAGTTTAGTGCCACACCTTCCTCCCCACCCTTTTCTGTGGTTAATACTTACTTTGAAAGTCAGTATTTATGATCACCTAAACAGAAGTCACTCTTTGTTTATTGTCTGTCTGGGTAATATATAAATCCAGACTCTAGTCAGATTTGTCATTTGTTATATTTAAGGTTTAAGATTCTGTCAAGGGTATTGTTAGTAAAAGTCAGTGACAGGTTGCTGGCAATAAATAAAAAAAATCATGGAAGCCAGCGACCTGTCCCTGACTTACACTAAAAAATACCCTGGGTGAGGAGCAGGACAAACAGCGCTGCTGGGGCTTGCAGCTGCTCCAGCCCCTCCACTCTGCTCCAGCCCTGGGGAGGAGCTGACCTAGTTATTGCTGCTCTGGCAGTGGGTCGCAGGGCTGGCCGCTGCTTTGGCAGTGGGCCTCAGAAGAAGACAGAGGTCCTGGAAAGTCATGGGATCTGTGACCTCAGTGACAGAATCGTATATTTAGTTATATTCCATGATTTGGCAAAGTGACCAACAGTCTAGAATGTATAAAGCTGTGGGAATTTGGATTCAGTTCAATGTTAGAGTATGTTCAACGTTGGTCATTGAAGAAACTCTGACTAAGAATGTTGATTGATTCTGTATGGCTAAGGGAACTGGCTAATTATTGGAGGAGAATAAAAAGACCACATTGTTTAATTGTGCAATGCATTTTGTTACCGAAGTGGTGTAAAATTAACTTTGCAATTTATACATTGTGGTGTATGTCAAAATGAGCATTGATTAGTCAGTGACTTTTATTAATAATAATACCTCATTCTTTTTATAGTGCCTTTTATCAGTAGTTTCAAAGTGCTTTCCAAAGGAGGTTATTGTTCTAATTTTACAGATTGGGAAATTGGGGGAACGCAAAGAACAGTTCCTGTAACTAGCTTATGCATTGAAACACTTGGTTTCCAATCATATGATCTTTTAAAAGTAAACTGATAATAGATTAAGTCCATGGAACAAAAATGCACTATTTATGTTTATTGACTGCTTTCTAATATATCTTAAAGTTTTTAACTGTGAGGTTTTTGGAAAATCTAGTTAATCCTAATTACCGTGAGGTACATGAGAGATTTAAAGGGACATTTAGAAGCTAGTTGAAAACAGCCACGAAAGTGAAAGTAATGATAATTTAGTGTAAATTACTTCATTTTAGTTGTTTCAGCTACAGTTTGGTTACTACAGTCATGTTTTAATAGTTTTCTATTCCTTTTCCCATGTATAATATGTAATCTGGTCACTTGCAAAATACTCCCTATGGTCCTACCATTACTACTTCCTGTGAGTGCCACTAAATTTTCTGTTGTGCTTCTAGAAATCATCACTGGTGGTTTTATAGGCAGAAGTCTTCTCTATGGTTAATGATGTTTTGTTATGGCCTAAGGGACAACTGAGAATGGGGCCCCATTTTGCGAGGCACTGTACAGATAAAGAAGTAGATGGCTTGTGTGGGCTTTATTGGGTTGATTTTTAAAGTAGACTATTGTTGCCAGTATGAACAACTGGGTAATTAATGAGAGGCAAAAAACAGCATTAGGCATGTTTCCAGTGATATGCAGGTGTGTGGGAACTGGACATGGATCTTACCAGTGAGGTTGTGTTCTCTAGCTAAATAAAACACCCATCTAATCATTAGTCAAAATATTCTAGGACGCATGTAAATAGAACTTAAAGTGCTGCCCAGTCACTTGCTCCTGCTCCCTGGATATTAGAATAGTTCCTGTATTCTATTTTCCTAAAAGAGGTAGCTAGGGTAGCTTCTCGTCCTCATTTCTAGCTTATTTTATGGGCCTTCGTACACTTTAATTAAGGGGACAGCAAACTTCATGGATTGCAATTGAGGGATCAACCACCAGATTAATATAAGATACATGTATGTTTATATAAAATTAATATAAGATACATGTATGTTTATATAAAATTATATGAGACAGCTGGGAGCAGTATTGAAAATTTTGATGCATGGGGTTAATTTTGCACAGCCAATTAAAAAAGTCTAACATTTGAACCCATGTTACATTGCTGCTGAAGTTTGTCATCCGTTTCCTGGCTTGCATTGCTGCTTTTGTGGAGTTTGCATTTGGACTTTTAGACAGTATTATGCATTAAGAGTTCTATGTGGTGGCAACAGACCACTGGGAGCTTCATGGGGCACCCTATCACACAGAGGAGTACAGCCACTGATACACAACTTAATGTAGTGAAGTACTGCGTGCAATCTTCTCTACAACTGGCCAGCTCTAATGAGTGGTGTAAAGAGATACAGCTCTGGTCCCCTGTAATTCCTTTTGGGTTGGCTAGCAGGGGGAGTGCCTAATCTGTCCCTTAGTTACTAAGTAACACTCACATTGTTTCAACCTTAGGGGATTTGCAACCCTGTGCTATACCCAAAAGCAATTTACATTTGTCCCTGCGTTTTCCACTGTGCCTACACTACCGTTATGTGCCAGTAGAAAACTGTTGTGTGCTGTATACTTTTCCCATGTTGTGTCAAACCTCGAGTGTGCAAAGTTGGTGCTACCTTTTTTTTTTTTTTTTTTTTTTTAAAGCTAACCATGTTTCGAGAGAGAATTGAAAAAGCCTCTGTCACCTTTGGCAAACTTACCTCACCTGTCTGGAACAATAAGCTGCTAACCCTGAATACAAAGGTGTCCGTTTATCAGTCTTGTGTCCTCAGTACCCTCCTTTACAGCAGTGGAAGCTGGATCATGTATTCCAAGCAGAAGCGGAGATTGAATGGCTTCCACTTTCGCTGTCCAAGAAAATCCTTGGAGTCACTTGGTACCAATGGATCACTAACAATGAGATCCTTGAGAGAACAGCCCTATAGTCTATGCAGACTATGCTGGATACTCGCAGGCTTCACTGGCTGGAACACGTGGAGTGCATGCACCAAGCTCGTCTGCTGAAGATTGTGCTCTATGGTCAACTCCAAGAACTACCCACGATACAAAGGAAGGCCAAAATTTGGCATATCTCTAAATAAATGAGTATATTTAACTTAGTTCCATTTTTTTGCCAGCAATAGATGTAGCAGTGGAATTTTACTAGTGCAAAAACAAAATAGTTGCTGAGAGAAAACTTGCATATTTAAAGCCACAATTATAACCTTAGCCAAAATAAATGTGCAAAGAGAAAGATTTGACAGATTTTTTGCTCCCCAATGACCTATAGTCCACAAGTAAATTACAAACCTTGCATTGCATATTTGTTGAGCGAGTTGTATACCAGGTGACCAAAGGGGAAAAAGTTTTGCATCCTAACTGTAGGCTGGTATGTGCTGGTATGTGCAGTGGTCCCCAAACTTTTCCTCTCATGCCCTCCCCCCCCACTAGTAATAGAATGTGTCTGCATCCTCCCACCCCATGGCCAGGAGTGGTGGCAGGGGCCAGGAGCAAAGCCAGGGCCACAGCTGCGGGCTTGGAGCAGAGCTTGGGGCAGAGTGGGGCTGTGTGGTACTCCTTCTCTGTCCCCTCATGGGGGCTGGCCTGGGCCCTGCCACTCCCTCGCGGATGTTCCTCTGTGCCCTCTAGGGGGGTGTTCCCCACAGTTTGGGGACCACTGGCTTAGAGATTTGGGGCTAGATCCATTAAGGGAATTTAGGCTTAGCATTACACTAACCAAGTTTAGGTGCCTTACTGCCTAGTGCAATCCTTAGTCCTAAATTAGTTCCCCAGGTATAGAAAGAGTTAGGCACCTAAAAGTGGGATTCACAAAAGCCAGCAAGCTGAGCAGGGAGCCACCTAAGTGAGCCAGTAAGAAATGCTGAGGAGATCAAAAGTTGCTGAGTACCTAACTCTGCTCAAGATTCACAGCTGTGAACCCTCTTCTGTGTTTAGGCACCTAAGCCAGATCCACTCTTCCATGTATAAATAATTAAATACTCGTTGGGCTAGAGAGAGCAAAAATGCCCTAACTGTTGGCTGTAGAGTCACTCACCTGGAATGTGGGAGACCCAAGTTCAATTCCATATTCCAGAGAATATTATTTGTACAAAGTACAACTGCTTCAACAGGAGGGATTGAGAGAGACCCACCACCGAATACCCTATGACTAGGCTTGGTTTGATTAGATTTTTATCTGTAAATGTTGATTTCATTGTATGCATACAAACTGATGAAAAATGTTTCCATAGGTGGTGATCAAAATTTACAAATAACAAAGAAAGAAAAATGCTATTTGAAAACTTATTAAAGTTGAATTAAGGATACTTACTTTGTATATTTTCACATATGATGTTGAAAATTTCTTTCAATGTTTATAAAGCTTTAATTTTTTGAATCTCAGCATCTACTGTTAATAATATTGTCTGACCCTCTAATTTTGTGCAACTATGAAAATGTAAATAGATAAAAATTGAAAAAAAATGCTTAAATATCTGTCTCATTTTTTAATTTTTAAAATAATTTTAACTCTAGCAAACTGACTTATAACCCAGTTGTTTGGGGACTTTCCTGAGAGGTAGAAGACATGCAAAAATGGATTTGAACCCCAGTCTCCTCCATCCTGTGTGAGTCTTCTAGCCACTGGGATAAAGGTTATAAGGGGAATGGTAGCATCAGCAAGATTTTGTGGGGGACTTGATCTGTTAGGCAGTCTCTGAGAATGTCTACCAGATCAGCCCCACATGTGAGCGAGGCAGGGGAATGCCCAGTTTGATGCCCACTGAGATATAGCTGTGAGATGAGTCCTGACACCCATCATTTAGTTGGCTGTGAATGCTCACTGATAGAATTTTAGGCACTGAGGGGACTTAATCGGCAGAAACTTGGATGCCATTGGAATTTAGATACTTACAGAGCTAAGCAGCAGCTGACTTGCATATTTCAGCATCTAAATTTACGTGCCTAAAGTGGCACTTAGATGCTTTAATCTCTTTGTGGATCTAGTCCTGTAAGACCCCTAAACCCCTCCCACCTCCTTTCTTTATCACTGTGGACAACACCACCCACACCCTGCCTGTCGCTCAAGCCCATAATTTGGGTTTCATCTTTGACTCAGACCTCCCTTTAGGTCTTCACATCCAGGCTACATCTAAATTTTACAGATTTTCTGCATAACATATCTAAAATATGGCCTTAACAATCCATCCACACAGTTAAGTCTCCTCCAAGTGTTCATCTCATGTCTTGTTACTACAACATCCTTTTTTTTTTCTGGCTTTGACAAATGAAGTCTTGCCCTGCTCATATTCATTCAGAATGCTGGCATGAAGATTATTCTCTTAGCCTGCTGCTTTGACCACATCAGCACTCCCTTTAAATTCTTTCACTGGCTCGTCCTTCTCTGTTGCATCAAACATAAGCTACTTCTCTTTACTTTCAAGGATCTATGCTTATGTGCACCCTATCTGTCATCTCTCATTCACTACCTAAATATTGACTCCCACCTCTGATTGACCCATGATGCCAACCACCATTTCCTACTTGTTAAATTTTAAAACAAGAATGTTTTTACTTTCCCCCATGCTGACTCTCCCGCTTGTGAAGAGTGCCACATAAACATCTGCAAAGCTACCTTATTATCTTCCTTTATATCCCTACTTAACTCTCCTGTGCTGTGAGGCCTACGAAAAAGTTGACAATAATTAGGCTACTGGTGTGAAAGTATCCCTACTTATCATGATGACTAAAATTAAAACATATTGCCCTTGTATTCCCCTATCTGTTGCCTCTTGCCTTATACTTAATAATAAGTATTAAACTTATCTTCTACTTAGATTGTAGGGCATGAACTTTTTTTTTGTTCGTGCAGAAACTTGCACAATGGGGTCTTTCTCCATGACAAGGGCTTCTATGGTAATGTGAACAATAATAATAAAAAGGATAAAATTGACACTTTGTATTTATACTCTCACTACATACAGAGATTTTTTTTTTTTTTTTTTTTTTTGGTGGCACTGGCTAGTGTCCACATGAGATTGGAGGTCATAACTGCATAATTCCTAAACCCTTATTTAGAGTATTTTGTTATTGAGGAGGTGGTAGTGAATCATTATTAATGTTTACTTTGTCTGCAAAATGATGGGTTTCTAACCTCATAAGGGATATAAAAATGTTGATCACAAACCAGAGTTACACCACTGTCTCTTAGGGTGCAGATTGACTATTGGTATTTCCATGCTGTAGAACCTCAGAGAGAATGTTAGGCATCAAATGCCAAAGTATAAAATGCGCATGCATGTGAAAACTCTCTAGTGTGTAAATTTGTTTGGAAGTCCTTTTTACAGACATGGACAGATAGGGGAGGAGGGGATTATAGAATATTGTTTAGAAGAGCATCAGGCTCCTTAGAAGTTAAGTTTCTGCTCCACAACATCTTAGGGAGCTTTGCAAGTGAGGCACCTCCTAAAATGCACAGAAAATGAGCCCCATTGTCGTAGATCTTTTGAAGACTTCAAATTAGGGGCTCCAATATTGAGTGTCTTAAGGGGTGCTCAGTAGCAGGGGATACAGTCCTGCCCATCCTGCTTATATGTAGAAAATTGTTTTTGCATTATTTCAGGCAACTGGATAGCAGCCTTGAAGAATCTGGTGGACCAAAAGGTCCGTTCAAAGATTTGGTTGGTCTGGGGCCTCTTCACTCATGGGGTCCCTGTACAACTGTGTTTACAAAATCTTGAGTCTGCAGAAGTAATGAGAATAATTCTTTAGCTGTTAAATTTAATTTTATAAGATCTTAGTTTTGATGCTTCTATTAATGATTTTACTTTTTTTTTTTTTTTTTTTTTAACTGGGCAACTTCATATAGTTCTAGTCTTCCTTTCTTTTTTAATCAGTTTCTCTGCAGAAGGTTTACTGTTTATTACAAGGAGGATTGTTGAACATTACCACGGACAGTCTTTAAAATAGAAGCTTTCAAAGGATATATAGTAGGGTTCTGAGAATATAACTTCATTTTGCTGCAGTGAGGAATTACTAAAGAAAATCAGCATATAATCTTCCAGTTGTCACATAGTAAACAAACTGACTTATTTAGCTGCAATAGGATGTACATAAACCACTTTGTTTACAAAGGGTCATCTCTGTGTGTATGAAAAATGAAATGTACATTTGCACACTAGGTTTTGAGAAGTTGTTAATTCTGCATTGAATTAATGTTTTCAATATATACTTTATTTTTTTTCAAGTGTATAGGAGAGAGAAAAATGAATATTTGCTAAAATCTAAGTATTGCGTTCATGAATGCGCTCTGTTCAACCCCATCTTACTGGACCTCTGTGTTGAAAGTGTATGTAATGTCTAGGGATCATGTTTAGTCCACTGCCAAAAGCTCTTCTTAGGTCACCTTCATATGATTACATATGCTCTTTCTTCCAGACAAAGTACTGTTTCTGCATTGACCTGAAACAAGAAAGGATGAAGAATCACAATTCATTACTCTTGGAA
Organism: Emydura macquarii macquarii; assembly: GCF_026122565.2. NCBI lineage: Eukaryota > Metazoa > Chordata > Testudines > Chelidae > Emydura > Emydura macquarii. The sequence continues at coordinate 1,719,781 of NW_027133181.1, read as the reverse complement.
ACCAGAATAGATTGTTTAAAAAAAGCCTGTTTTTCAGGCAACATTATTTCATTGCATGAACAGCCATCTATCTGATTGAAGAATCTGTTGCATAGGCCTGAGGTCATCATACTGATAGAACAGGAGGTTAGCAAGTGGTTTGTAAATTCACTTGAAAAGAGAAGGAAATAAATGGTTCCTTTACTTTTCTCCTCCTATGATCCTTTAACCTTGGAGGACCGGTTGCAACTCGTACTGTAATTCATCACTTTTTTCCTGGTGGAATTTAAATTAGGTTAAGATTCAGAAATAAAATACTGCTTATCAAACAAAATAGACTCCTTCCCTCCCCCCCAAACATGAATTTGATCATCTTTTCAATAAGTGAACATTAACATGGGAATCACCAGAAACCCTGATACATGTCATACTGTGTCTTTAAAAAATCACTTTTTTTTTTTTTTTTTTTTTCAGTAGCTAGGAATTAGAATGAATTTTTTTTGTCACTTTAAAATTAGAGCCATCACTATCCATTTCAAATGTAGCACATTGAAATGTAAAACTAACTTCATACAGAACTACAGGAAAATAAAATTATTTTTATTGAAAAAGAACCAGTGCAAGAAAATTTATTCACAATGAAACGTACATAAGTGACAGGGGAGAGGCAGTATTCTGGGACAGAAGCAGGGGCATATGGGTAGCAGCCTTTTTTCTCTGGGCTTGGCATCCTTTAAGACAGTAATTTTGATCCCTGGCTACTTTCATTTTCTTTTCTGTTAATTGCTAGCTGTTCAATACTTTTAACATATTCAAAAGTTACTTACTTAATTTGGAAGTAACATTTGGGCAACTAAATGCTTCTGAATGGGCAAATGGGATTTTGGAGGATAGGAAGGATTAGAGAACTGTTCCATATAGTCCTGGGAACCTGAAAAAGCAGGGGAATTAAATTTTAAATTAATATTAAATACACTGAAAGTATGAGAGGAAAAAGCTGTGTATAATCTTTTTTATTGTTTTTCGTTAGGAATAGTTTTTGGTAATGCAATGTACTATCACACAGGGAAATATGGTGGAACATGCTACCACCCCATGCAGGAGCTGCTGTTTCTTTCACAGCTTCTCCTTTTACTCCTCTTCCCACCCCTGCCAGACCTCCACAGGAGAAGAACCACTCCAGTACTATCAACAAATTTTTCAAAAGCAATTTAGGCACTTAAGTGCCTAAGATCCGTTGATAATCAGTGGAACTTAAGCTCCTATGTCCTTCAGGTGCTTTGAAAAATTTCACCCTATGTCTTTGTGATATAGAATGGAAGTGCTGAATAAATAGTTACATTCTGCCAATTATGAAGTATAGTTTGTGTAATATTTATTGTAAACAGATACGCAAATGCAAAGTTAGACTGTATTTTAAAGTGTAGTGTATACAGGTTTTTTAAATAATGCCACTCAGTATGAGAATAATGCTAAATGCATTTATATCTGGTTGCCTTAGATATTTTTTAGAGTTTTTATTATTTACAATATATTTAGGCCTGAATTCTACAATCAGATCCATTAATGTGACCCCTTGCACACTCAGGATTCATTGTTGTGAATTCATTTGCACAACCTTGAGATCTTTGTATTGTTTTTCATTCCTACTGAAGTGGCAATTTCATAATCCGAAGGAAATGGACCACCAAAATAACTATAGCACACTTAGTTAAATTATTTTCACTCTCGACAGCATGAAATACAAATGTAGAATCATGATACTTTATAAAACTAAATTTTTTGTAAAGTATATAACACTGACAACTGTGAATTTAGTCTCAACTATGTCTTTTTTCCCCTTATTCAGGACTTTTCATGATCATCATTCACTAGTAGTTATAAATAGTACTTAATATTAGTTGGCACTCAATGTTAGTGAACTTTCCACAGAGAAACTTTCTAGTTTGTGAGCTAAAATTCTTCTAAGAGCCCTTGAAAAATGTATATTCTTTTAGTAAAACTGTAATTTACTGGTATTGCCAGAAAAGTAGCAGTGCTTAGTCAAGATGAATATCACTATTTGATCAGATTGCCTTTATTCAGAATACCTTTATTTAATAAAAACCTTAGTCTACCTCAGGATATTCCTTTCCTCAGATAGTTTTAAAAATGGTACTGCATTTTAAAAGGGTTGTCACTTTGACATAAATTACTTTTAAAGTAAGTGGTGTGTTGCCCGGTATAGTTAGAATATTGATTTGTTTGTTTGTTTGTTTAATGATTCTTACAGGTGCATTCTGCTTCCTCTTTTGGGGATGAAGGCCCCCCAACAGAGCCTCTTTCTGCTTGTAGATTCGATTGATGAGGGTTGTAATGTTGCAGAAGGTGAACAGACTTCTACAAGCTTATCTGGAACTATTGCAGAGCTTTTAGCTGATCACTGTGAGTTCTTCCCTCCGTGGTTGCTCCTTCTCTGCTCTGCTCGCAAGCAGAGTAAAGCTGTTACAAAAATGTTTACAGGTGAGTACAAGTAATTGTGAATTGTTAGTAATGACGTACTGTAACAAACATACATAATTTTACAAGAACCTTACTGATGGTTGAAAATATTAAATATACATTTTAATTGCTCTAAAATTGTTGCTAAAGGGTTGCTTGACAATCCTAAACATCATATATTCCTATTTTGGGGGTTTCTATAGTTCTGATCATCATGTTATAGTATCAAAGTACTTCACTGGTAAATTAGATCTGCTGTGTAAGATTGTTAATGGCATGGAGCTTATGGCATGGTGTAAATGAGTGCAGAATTCGGTCCTGGGAGTATACTTTTTGGCAAAGGTTTTACACTAAAAAATCTCCTACAACTTGTTCATTCAGTCCTTGCTGTGTCATGAGATCATTTAATCAGTGTGGTGGTATTGTTACCCAGGAGTTCCTTGAAGTTTAATAAAGGGAAGCGGCAAGACTGGATTCCAGGCCTGCCTATAAAGCCTGTGTATTTTAAGGCAACAATTAGAACAAAAATGTGAATATGCAATACAGCTCCAAAGCTTTGATAGGCTTACTAGTTTTCACAGTGGTCAATGGACAATGTTATAACTGCATTTTGAAATCAAGTACTGCATTAATCAATGGCATACATGAAAACGTATTTGGGAGAACATGAGAACCAAAATTAAGAGAAGTTTTGGGTGGCTTAGAGTTTCTTTGGGTGTACATGTGGGAATAGTTTTTCAAACCTTGGCTGCTTAAATATTTTTTACCTTTGTCAAAAAATCAGAGAGAAATTTCCTTCAGAGCAATTTTACTTCCATTCTGTTGAATCACATTGTTGAAGATTAGTCCTGAAAAATTGCTGTTCTGTTGTCGTTGAAATATGTTTCCAGATGGAGTTCCTGACCAGAAGAATCAGCGGAACATACATATAAATCTTTTAAATAAATTTTATTTGAATAAATTAGCTTCTGATTTTCTCAGAGTGATCTGATGAGTAACATTATAAGAAAGTTAGTTTGAGATGTTGCAGTGTTGTGTGAACCATTGAAATCTTTTCTTCTCTGGCATCCCTATAACATATAACCAGAGAGAATGAAACACAACATAATTAGACACAACTTGAAATGATTTTGAGTATATTTGGAGAAGGTTGTTTCTCCACTGGAGGAGAATATGGTATTACAACCTTTGATAAATTTTCCAGTGTGTCACTAGTCGGAGGATGTATTGTACTTATTGCAGCACTCCATTTTCATGCAGGCCCTGATGTGGGCAGGAGAGGGATGGTTGAACCTCCCTTAAGCTCCAGATATATAGCAATTCTGAGTGGTAAAACTAAGATGACACTGATGAAGTTCCAGTATGGTAAACCCACAAAGGGGAAGGAAGGCAGGTCACACCTCTCCTTAGGTAAATTCTGCCCCCTCATGGGGTTGAAAGCCTGCTTGGCATTAAACATTATTGAACTGCATCGGGAGAAGGACAGGATGTGGGGAACTTGTATAAGGGATACATTGTGGAGCATAGCTCATTGGTGGTGTTTATGTTCTGCTGCATAGGATGGATTTCTCCTTGGGACATGGGAGCTGCTGCTATGCATTCTGCCCAAAGGTGTGAGGGTGCAAATGGTGTAGAGGCTACTCCAGACCTTGGGTATAAAACAGAGGCAGATAACAGGAGAATTTTGGAGGGCATAGCCCGCAGACTGTGTTTGGAGGTAGTGGGACTTGGTGAGTGGTGCGTTTGGTGCATCTGTGGTTACTTTGTTTGACTTGTTTGTTCTCTGTGTGAGCTGTATACCTGGGGCCCTAATTACATGTCTGATTGTTGTTGATTGGCATTAACTATATTACTCTCTTAAATTCTTTTTTAATTGAGTCCCTGAATCAGTGTCAGACTAACAGGTCTATACATATCTGGATCATCACATTTACCTTTTTAAAATATTGGCACAACATTAGCTTTCTTCTGGAACTTCCTTAGTGTTCCAAGACTTATTGAAAATCAGCATTAATGGTGCTAGCTCTTTTAAAACTCTTGGATTCATGTTATCCAGAGTGACTGATTTTAAAGTCAGTCAAACTTTTGTAGTTGCTGTTTAACATCCTCCTATGATATAGTGTTGTCATAGAAGGAGTGTTATCTGATGAGACATCATTTTTTCCCAAATACAGAATAGAAATATTTATTAAACACTTCTTCTGCCTTTTCTAAATTATTATTGGCAGTTTTACTGTTTCCATCTAGTGATGGGGCAATATCATTGTCAGATTATTTTTGTTCCTAATACATTTTAAAAACAGTTATTATCCTTAACACTGCCAACCATAGATTTCTCTTTGTGTCCCTTTGTCTCCCTTATCAATTTTCTGCAGTTCCTAGCTTCTGATTTCTGCTCATTTTTATCAATATTCTTTCTTCCATTTGTGATTTATTTAAAAAAAATTTTAAAGCAGCCTTCATGTCCCCTCTCAACAAATCATTTTGTAACCAATGTGGCCTTCTTCCCAAATGGGTTATAACCAATGATTTTAACATTTCAGTTGTGTGAATCATCCCTCCATGTTTCAGTAATACCAACTAGATTGAATTTATGCTCATAATGAACTAATCCAGTCCCTCTTGTTTGTTACCAAGGCTCTTAGCATTGGTTTGTAGACAATCAAAGAATTTCTTTTGTGTCATTTGGCTCCATGATGATTTTTGTCCTAGGCATCTAAATTTAGTGCTTAAATGAGTGCTTATATTTTCCCTCTTTTCCCTCAATTTAATGCCCTCTTGACTACTCTAGCCAGTCTGATCCCAAGGAGATAGGCCCACCTTCTATGAGAAGAGGGGACTGTATCGTTTGGATGGCCTCCACCTCAGTAGCAGAGGAACCAATGTTCCACAAAATCAAAATCCTACACCATTTACCAAGCCAGCAGTTCATTTTCAGAATCTTTTGTCTTCTGTCATCTTTTCACTCAGGGGACAGGAAGGTTTTCAGAAAAGATCGTTTGGGTAGTCTTCTTCAAAGCAGTTCTGAGTTTCCTAAAGTAATCTATAATCCATGAGATCATGTGACATGATATGAACCATCAATTATGGATCCTGGCCCACCAACTTCAGAAGAATTTTCAGTCTTTAGAGTAACATCTCACATCATGGCTCCATGAAGGCAGCACACCTTCCTGTTGTCCGCCTGTCCCTTGTAGAATGTTCTTTTGATTCTTCTGAGTATTGAATCCTTAACAACTATAATCTGTCTTTCTTGAATGTTTGGAGACCGCTCTGTGGGCAGGCTTGATTTTTCATACAGGTTGGGCCAAGTTGCCATCCACATACATATCTCCATTTCCTTGGACCACCGGGCTCTTGAGAGGTATCTTTTGTAGTTTTCATGCTGAGGACTTGCTATTGATTGGACACTTCTAGCTATGTGGCATTCCTCCTGGTCCTTTTTTCTCTGGGGGTCATTGCTTGCCCATTGTCGTCTGTCTCCAGCCACACACAATGCTGCCATGACCTTTTGCCTCTGGTGGCTACAAACTGCCATGTCTCCTCTCTGGCTTCCCCTATCTCTCTCTCTCTCTCTGACTCTCTGTGGCCTTGAACTTGGTGTACTGATCTTTCTCAAACCTTGCTGTTTAGGAAATCCTCAATTTCTCTGATCCTCAGTAGTGTCTTTAATTGTCCCTCCAATCCAAGAAACATTTTCTTCAGCACAACCGCCAACTTGCACTTCATGCACCGGAAGCCAAAGTACCTACATGGGGAACAATATTTAATAATGGACTCTTCAATCTAGTGAAGAAAGGTATAATGTAATCCAATGGCTGGAAGTTGAAGCTAGAGAAATTCAGACTGGAAATCGGGGAAAAATTTTTTTGATTGTCTCTATCGCAGACACATTTTGTTGTAACACTGGGTCTACCCTTTTCCTGGACCGGAAGAAGAGCTCTGTGTGGCTCAAAAGCTTGCCTTACTAACCAACCAAAGTTAGTCCAATAAAAGATATTATCTCACCTACTTTGTCTTTTTGGTTCCTTAGGTTTTTTAAACACACTCGAACTCATTCTTCAGAATTTCATTCAGCTCTTCCAACTTTGTGTAATTTTTTAACTGAACATCTAGGAAATCAAAATGCCACATGTTGTGTTTTCACTTCCTTACAGACTTTCTGTCTTGGAAAATATTTTCTGAACTGTACTGCAATTGTCTGTTGCAGTATAGAATGAACCACCTGCCTATCTTTGTAGCCTTAATGTTTCTTTTGTCTCTAAATAAAATATCCTAATCCTTAAACCATCTATTTTCTCTTAATTTTGTTCGCTAGTGTGTTCAGTGCTCAGCTTAGTATGTTGTTTTAAATAAACAATTACCTAATGCTAATTCTTCTCCAGTGATATGATGTATTAGTGTATGCTGTTTTAGAACTTTGCAGAAGATACTCTTATATCTTTCTTGGTCTTACTTAGTATGCTTTAGCCTCCTGCTGTCTTTTCAACATTCAAGAGAAGTTGTCAACCTGTAGGTCATTCAGATAATTAAAACATCAGTTTTGAAGTTGAGTATTCCCCTGGACCTTTTCCCCCCCACCTGATCTGTGTACTGAGTGCGTGTTTATGCATGTAAGCATAGACAAAGTTGAAACAAAAAACAATGGAACCAACCCATTTTTAATCCCATTGCAATATGTACAAGTATATTAGACTTAACCCTACATCACTTGGCTAACATAGCTTCTTATTAAAAATTTAAGTGAATGTCCAATGACAGTTTTACACAACTAGTTATTGACAAAGTGCCTAAATTGTGCATGCAAACACCCTTATGCTGAATAAAAGTCAGGTTTTTGTGCACAAATCCCAACCTGTGCATGGTCAGAGTAGAATTTACATGTTTAAATTGGGAATGTAGAGTTTCTTGTGCAAGAACATTTGAAGTTTTTGCCCTTAGACTCCAGCTACTAGTACTCTTCTGTTCTTTCTTTGTTCCACACTTCTCTGACCCTTATACATATTCTGCTCTACTCCCAAGTGGAGGAGAGTTAGGCCTATGGGTATTTTATGTACCTTCTGATCTACCAAGCTAGAGTGGTGGGGTTTAATTTCCTGTTGAGTTTTAGGCAGCAGCACCAATGAGAATTGATATAACTCAGAATTTTGACCAAAGGTATCTATCTTCAACCATACTGTAGTGAATGATGAGAGTATAAGAGATTATAAGGGGTGTTGGTAATGAGCTGGGGAGGTTTCGGGTGGAGACATCAATAAGTGGACATGGTGAATCTTGGGGTTGGATGGGGGCACCAAAGATTGGTGAGTGAAGGGGAGGCAGTAGATTGGTATACAGGGGTACTGGTTGAAAAAATGTATTGAGAAGAAGGGGTTTGAGTTGTGGACACAGAAGGTGATCTGAGGAGTGACCAGATATGTGGGCAAGAGGCCATAAGGATGCAGATGATGGACATGATATGAGTGGAGCTTTGAGGGGCATATAAAGGTGTGGCAATAACTATACTAAGTCTCATATGGCTAGGGGAATTGGGGGAAAGTAAATTGAAGTAGAGGCTTGAGAGGTGAAAAAGAATATGGGCTCTTGAAAGAGGGAACACTAGCAGTTCTACATAACTGACCTGCCTTGGAGCAGTGACTCCCTTTCATGGTTAGCCAAAGCCAGTTCACTGACTGGAAAAGGCAGGGAAGATGCCTCCTTCTCTTGTGCATGCCACCAGTAGTTTTCCCCACATGGCTGCTCACGTGTCTCATGCACTCAACATTCCACTTTTCCCCATTCATTCTTCCTGCTCCCATAATGCTCATCACAACTCAGGAACACCTCCCCCATAGTCTAGCAATGAATATTTAACTACTGGCAAAGTGAATGGCAGTATTTAACATAGACTTTTCACTATACTTATTAGGGGCTATGAAGTTTTAGCAGTTTTTTAGTTATTTCTAATGTACTTTGTGCTGAAATTTTCATTGACCATGAAAGACTAAAAATATTTGTATATCTACTTTCCAAAGCAAAAATAGCACTTCATCTAATAAGTGATAACTTCATTTTAAAGGAAAAAAAAATCCTCTAATTGGTGTAATTATGGTGATTGGCCTTCTAAAAACTGTTTGTTAAATGTGGCTTTGGCAAGTAATTAATCGATGGTATCTATATAAAATTATAGGTATGTCACTGAAGTCTAAAATGTCTGAGTCAATGTGAGACCCTGGAAACAAGTACAGGCATGGTTGAGAGCACTTTTTGTTGAGAATATCACCAGGTTCAACCATCACTGATAGTTTGCAGATTTTTAAGTTTTTAGCCTTTTTTGGCCTTTTTTTTTTTTTTTTTTTTTTTAAACATATGTGACACTTTACACCCGTGCAACAGCATGGGCTTTCAATTTACTAATAGACTTAATATTAGCTATAGGTATTTTAAAACAAGGCAATTATATTTAAAGATACTTGGCATTGAGATGCAGATACTTACCCATATTTAAAAATTACTTTTCATAACTTTTTACTTTGCCATTTAATTTTTTAATATTTCTGCAAACAAATTAGTTGCTAACTGTTGTAGTTTGTGAGGGCCAGATTTTTAGGTATGTATTTACTTAATTTTTGTTTTTTAGACTACAGGTAGAAAACAGCTATCCCTACATTTGGATCACAGTTGTGACAAAAGCACTAGCAGAAGCAAGATAACTATAGGTTAATTACTAAATGTTTTACTAAATGAAACACATTTTTCCAGTGTTGAGATCAACATTTTTTTAAAACACAGATTTTTTTTTGGGTAAGCATTATTTGTTATATAACAAACGTATTGTATTCAGAATAAAGTAGTGGTTTTTCAGACCTTTCTGGGTTAGCAGCCAAAGAAAGAATATCTGATTGACCGAGAACAATTATATGAATTCAAAGAAATTTGGACCCTGTTTCTTATATATAATTGAATAAAAATGTTGGGATGGCTCAGAATAATGCCAGTCCTTTGTTCAGTCTCCTCCAGCCTCCTCCCCCATATCCACATAAAATCATTTAGAAATTATTTAGAAAGCTTGGAATTGTGGAAAACTGACACAAAGAGAAATCTATGGCCTTCAGAGTTAAGGACACGAGTATTTTAAATACATTGGGAACAAAAAGAATCCTAACAATGGTATTGGTCCATTACTAGATGTAAATGGTAGAATGATCAGTAATAATTCATAAGAGGCAGAAGTGTTTAATAAATCTGTTCTGTATTTGAGTAGGAAGGAATAAATGATGCATTCATATCATATGATGATGAAATACTTTCCATCCCTGTAGTATTTCAGGAGGATGTTAAACAGCAACTACTAAAATTAGACATTTTTAAATCAGCAGGTCCGAATAATTTGCATCCAAAAGTTTCAAAAGAGTTAGCCAAGAAGCTCTCTTGCCCATTATTGTTGACTTTCAATAACTCATGGAACACTGGAATGTTTTGCAAAACTGAAAGAAAGCTAATGTTGTGCTAATATTTTTAAAGGGTAAATGGAGTGACCCAGCCTGTTAGTCTGACATCGATCCAGGGTGAAAAATGTAATGGTTGATACAAAACTCAATTATATCACACTCCTTTAATTCTTTCTTTATTAATGCCTATCACCATGGGTTTATGGAAAATAGATTGTGTCTAACTTAGATATCTATCTGCCATGTGATTACAAGTTTGGTTGATAAAGGTAATGGTGTAGATATACTTAGACTTCTTTAAAGCATAAAATCATCACTGATAGTTTGCAAATAAGACAAATTGAGGGAGTGATAAATGATAAGGACAGGTCACTGATACATAGCAATCTGGATCACGTGGTAAGCTGAGCACAAACAATTAATAATGTGTTTTAATATGGCCAAGTATAAAGTTATATATCTAGAAAAAAAGAATGTAAGCCAGACTTACAGAATGAGGGGAGACTATCTTGGGAAGCAATGAGCCTGAAAAAGATCTTTGGGAGTCCTGGGGGCTAGTAAGCTGAACATGAAATCTTAGTGCGATGCTGTGTCAAAGGGCCAGTGCAATCCTTGGATGTATAAAAGGAGACTCTCGAGTAGGAGTAGAGAGGGCTTTTTATGGCTGTTTGTGGCACTCATGTAACTGCTGCTGGAATATTGTGTCCAATTCTGGTGTCCACATTCAAGAAGGTTGGTGATAAATTGGAGAGGATTCAGAGAAGAGATACAAAAAAAGAGTAAAGAATTGGAAAGTATGCCTTATAGTTAGAGCCCTGTGGGAATCATGATTTTTATTTTTTAGAAAATTCATAAGTGTAAATGGCAAAGTATTGAATTTCATGGTTTTTGCATGGAATTCATTTTACTAGTAATGTTAGTGACATGAAAGATCTAAGCAATAGAGGCATCCCAAGATGACTCCTAGGGGAAAAAGACCCTAAAAAGCTTGATATATTTGGCAAGAAGATCTATTCCTCAGCTAATTTCCAGATGCATATTTCCAATTACCAGGCATTACTCTTAAAATACAGATATATGAACTGGGAGAAGCTTCCACAAGATAAGAGGGAGGAGCTAAGATTCCTGGTGTCTGAGGGGCAGTTAGTGGCCCAATAATCTCTGCAGACTTCTCTTTCTAAGGCCTGGTCTACACTACAGAGTTAGGTTGACGTAAGCTGCCTTACGTCGACCTAATAATGTCTGTGTCTCCACTACCAGGTCCCTCCCGCCGATGTAACTCACATGCTATATCAACTTAATTACTCCATCTCTACTAGAGGCGTATCACTTAATTCAACATAGTTAAATTGATGTAGTGGCAGTGTAGACACTGCATTGCTTACATCAACTTAACTGACCTCCAGGAGATGTCCCACAATGCTCTGCTGTGACCGCTCTGGTCACCATTCTCAACTCCATTGTCCAGCAACCAGGTACACAGGAAACAGCCTCTCCTCTGTTAAAGGACTGGGAACTTCTGAATTTCCATTTTCTGTTTGTTCAACATGGAGAGCTTGCCTGCCCAGCTGACTATGCTGGCTCTACGCTCCTGTCTGGAGTACACAGGAAGTGGTGGATCTCCTGGATCTGAGAGAAGAAGGGGCTGTGCAGGCACAGCTCCGATCCCACCATAGAAATATCAACATATACGAGCAGACTGCTCGAGGCATGGGGGGAGAAGGGCTACAACAGATGCAGCAATGCCATGTGAAAATCCAAGAGCTGTGACAGGCGTACCAGAAGGCAAGGGAGGCGAACAATCGCTCTGATGCAGTACTGCAGACATGCCACTTTTACAAGGAGCTGCATGCTATTCTCTGCAGCAACCCCAACAGCAGTGTGGATACCTCTGAGGAGTCAGTCTTGGGCCGCCACAAGCAACACTGAGAAGAAGGTCCTGGAGGAGGAAGAGAAGAATGGGAGACAGGCGACTGGGGGGATCCATTGTCCTGGAGAGCCAGGAGCTGTTTGTAACTCCAGAGCAGTCGCAGCACAACAGCGTGGCTGAGCATGATGCCAGGGAATGAATCTCTGGTGAGTATGCAATTCCAGTTAATATTGTGGGGTCACCTGTTCTTGTATGCTATTTTTAATATACAAAACCAGTTGAAATAGAGTGGCTATCTGCTTCCCAGTTGCTGGGCCAACTAGGCAGAGGGTGCCCTCTGAAAAAGATTATTTATGTACACAGTGATGTCCCAGGAATTCTCCAAAGAGATCTCCAGGAAACTTTCATGGAGGTGCTCTGTAATCGGTTATAGAAGGTTGCCATATTTCTTCCACCACGCTAGACCACTTTCCTACACAACTCCAGAATTTATTTGGCAGGCATCATCGCAGTACACAGCAGAGCAGCATAAGGACGCAGTCTGTACCCAGAGGCTTGATCAGCTGTTCCCTTGCTGCCTCTTTTTCCCTCAGGAGCGTGATATCAGCTAGGGTCACCCAGGGGAGATGATGGTAGTTTTCATTTCAGTTGTTTGAACCGCAAACACAAGTGCCTGTGGGCCCCCCCCCCCCCCCTTGTGATTTTTTTTGTCCGTTCCCCCATGGTTTACAATACATGGCCGTAGTATGGGTAGCAGGGGTCGGCATTGCACACAGAAACTGCAAGCTTCGGGAAGGAGGGGTGCAGGGGAAACACATGCTGGGAGTTGCTCTCTGGTACCTTGTCTTGCAGGCTTGGCTGGTGGAGGGTCCAGCACTCCCCACAGGGTTCCTGGCTCCCTGAGAGGCTCTTAACACTTCCCGTATCTGGCTACTCAGATGCCAGAGAGTGGCAACCGAGGGAGGGGAGGGGAAGGCAAATGTTATGGCCACAGGCCACTGCAAGCACCCCATAGCGCTGCCTCTGCTGAGGATTGTAGTTTGGGAAGGGGAATGCTGGTCCCCAACCACCAGACAATGTGCATGTTAAAAAGGGGAAGTGGCATGACCCCCCCCCCCCCCCCCCAGCCCCCCCTGGTTCCACTACAGGTTGCCCCTCCCCCCGCTGCAGACGGTCCAGCTCCCCTGCTCCTGGGCCATACTCAGCATGGCTGGGGCAGCAAACTGGCTCAGTGAATACCGTGAAAATGAAAATGTTCTGCTTTACACTTGTGTGGATTCGGGGGAGTGATTTTTATATAGCAACTCAGCACTAGACTCTGGGTCTGCACTGACAATGGTTCCTTTGTGCTTTGCATGTTTTACAGCTGAAAGTGTGGCCTTCAGTTCTTCCTCCACACTGGTAGAGAGAGACTGAGATAAAACAAAGGCAAAAGAGAGTGCTTGATGACTTGTTTAATGAGATAATGAATGCCTCTGAAACAGTGGACACTGATCATGGAGTGTGGAGGATTGCTCTCTCTGAAAAAATGGACATGGACATAATGAGCAGGAGAGCAGCCCAGAAGAATGAGCATGGCATGAAGAAGTTGAAGCTGGGGATTCTGAAGGAGCAAACAGATACATTGAGGCATCTGGTTGATCTTCACGAGAAACACCTTGAGGCTCGTCTCTCTCTGCAGCCCCTGCAAAATGGCATTCCAACATCATCGTACTCCCCCCAAACCCTTACATACGTTCCACTAGGCGAGAGGGGCCAATGAAATATCCCTTCCACTCAACCCCGGGGGAGAGTGTCAAGCATAACAGACACACGTGCACTGATGTATGTATGTCAGGCAAGGCTCTGTGTTTTTAAAGGGAAGATGAATGTGCTTTCCCCACCCAATTTTTTCCCCTGTCTTTCCAAGATTTAATTCTTTATCAAATCTTTCATTGTCTGTATCTGTGTGTAATAAAAGTCCATGTCTTGAAAATGAAATTACCTTTGTTAATTCAAAGCAGAGACGTGGGGGGGAAGGAAGGGAGTTAGGGACAGGGAAACTGAGGCACAGGGAGATGTGCATGACTTCTCACAGAGCTGGAGTCATGGATAGAACCCAGGAATCCTGATTTCCATCCCCTCCATGCTCTAAGCAGTAGCTCACACTCCCCTCATTCATGGCAGCCACTGTTTTGGCCCCCAAGAGGAATGAGATGCTGGGTTGCTGCCCATTAGCTGGGCATCAAGCGTGCGCACATACACAAACACCACCATCTCCCACGGTAGTGCCTTAGGAAGGGCAAGGGGCTGAACTGCATATGGGGTGGTTTCTCCAGCAGTATGTTGGGAGGTGGCTGTAGTGGTGGTTGGGAGCTGGAATACATTGAGAGAGCAAACCAAGAGGTGTGTTTCCAAAATAGCATTACTACACACACAGTCACAGCAAGATTCAGACTATGGGTAGGCACAATACAGAAAAGCAGTGCACATTACTGTGGGGTATTAATAAAACAGGTTTCAAGGCCTCCCTGAGACACATTGTTCCACACTGAGCTCTTCTTATAGCCCTGGTATCTGACTGCTCAAAATTAGCAGACAGCCTATTCATCTTCATTCCCCACCCATGTGGGAACTTCTCTCCCTTTGCTTTACAGATATTATTAAGCACACAACAGGCAGCTATAACCATGGGATATTTTTTTTCACTGAGGTCTGACCTATTGAACAAACTGCACTAGTGGTACTTGCTGAGTCTAATGTTGAACCGCTCCTTGCTGCTGTCCAGGTGTACGGCTTCATGAGCCATGGGAATAAGGGGTAGGCTGGGTCTCCCAGATCAGTATTAACATTTCAACATCACCATTGGTGCTTTTGCAGGTCAGAAGAGAGTCCTTTCTTGAAGCTTTCTGAACAGACCTGTATTCTTAAAAATGCATGTCATGAACCTTTCTGGACCATCCCACATTGATGTCAGTAAAACGCCACCAGCGCTTGCAACACCATATAAAAATATCTTTCTGTTTATGTACTCTGTGGCAAGGTGGTATGGTGCCAAGATAGAGAACAGCTAACAGAATGTTGGGAATCATTAGGAAAGGGATTATATAATGAGACAGAAAATATCATATTGCCACTATATAAATCCATGATATGCCTACATCTTGAATACTGCGTGCCGATGTGGTCACCCCATCTCAAAAAATATATTGGAATTGGACAAGGTACAGAAAAAGGCAACAAAAATTACTAGGAATATAGAACAGCTTCCCTATGAGAAGAGAATAAGACGACTGGGACTTTTCAGCTAGGAAAAGAAAATCTAAGGGTGGGATATGATAGAGGTCTATAAAATCATGACTGGTGTGGAAAAAGTAAATAAGGAAGAGTTATTTACTCCTAACACAAGAAGTAGGAATCACCAAATGAAATTAATAGGCATCAGTTTAAAACTACCAGAAATAAAGTATTTCTTCAACACATCGTGCAGTCAGTCTGAGGAACTCTTTGACAGAGGCTGTTGTGAAGGCCAGAACCATAACAGGGTTCAAAAAAGAACTAAAGTTCATGGAGGATAGGTCCATCAATTGCTATTAGTGAGGATGGGCAGGGATGCAAAACCATGCTTTGAAGTGTCCCTGAGCATCTGTTTACCAGAAGCAGGGAATGAGTAATGGGATGGATCACTTGTTGATTACTTGTTCTGTTCATTTCCTCTGAAGCGCCTGGCATTGGTCATTGTCAGAAGACAGGATACTGGGTTAGATGGACTCTTGGTCTGACACAGTATGGCTGTTCTCATACATGTGCTGTCTATTGCCCCACTACTTTTAGGGAACCCCATTGCAGCAAAACCATCCAGTATGTCTGAACATTGCCAGAAGGCGATTAATGACCCTGCATACTTGGATCACAGCAACCCCCACGGTGGGCTTCCAACTTCAAATTGATTCGCTGCTGACCAGTAGTAGTCTGACATTGCAAGCTTCCACACAGCGATTACCACTTGCTTCTCCACTGTCAGAAGTGGTCTCATTTTACTGTCACTGAACTGCAGGGCTGAGGAGAGCTCTGCACACAGTTCCTGGAAAATGGCCTTCGTCATATGAAAGTTCTGCAGCCACTGCTCATTGTCCTATACCTGCATAATGATGTAATCCCACTAGTCAGTGCTTATTTCTCAGTACTAGAACTGGTGGCCCAACTGTGTTCAGCAGCTGCGTGACTGCCAACAGCAACTTAGAGTTGTTTCATTCCATAGCTTCCAGCAGGCTACTTGAAAAACATTACCATAGTCTGCACAGCGGTTCTTCTTGCGCCTCTGAAAATATTGCAGTATAAACTGTGTGGTGTTTGCAATGCTCCACACACTAGTGCACAGCTGAGTAGGGTCCATGCTTCTCTAAAGATGGCTGTGCACACAGCTGTGCCAGCCTTTTGAAAAAAGGCATGAAATACGGATGTTAGATGAAATTGGGAGAAATCCGGAGAAAACTGCATCCTGGACATTGAAGCCATGTTTCCAGTCACCCCTGTGAGACTGTTTTGGTCCCATGAGGCATTGCAAGCTCTTCCCAAAATCTTCTGCAGTGAGTTGCACTGTGGGATAGCTACCCATGGTGCACTGCTCTCTTCATCAATGCAAGCATTGCTAGTGAGGACATGTTCCACCGATATAAGTGTGGTGTGGACATGCACAACTGACTTAATTACTGCAGCAACTGGATGTTGATTTAATTTCAATCGACATTTGTCGTGTAGATTTGCCCTAAAACACATCTAAATCTATCCCTTCCTCTCCGCCACTCTTGCCGGAACCGTGGTTCATGCAATGTTTCTGCCTCCCCTAGACTACTGCAACATTGTCCGCTCTTCATCTTATCCAGCATTTTGGTTCAGATATTTGTGTCAGCATTAAAAAGTTCTGAAGCTTATCTAAACATCTTCTGGACTAGAAATCTAGGGAGCAAAGACTTTCTAATACATTTTCTACTACTTCCTGGTTCTAGCTGGGTAGGGTGTTGAGAATAGCTTGTCTTGAAGTATTTTATTCCTTCCATTTGTGATCCTGGCTAAAATTAAAAGGTGCTTAACAATTAAAAATTATAATCAAGCTTCACTGAAGCTCAGAAGTTCAGCTTGATTGTCTGACTCTAATTACTTTGTCTATCCTACTCCTAAATTCCATCAATCAAATTGATTGTCCCTTGTGAAACTGAGATTTCCTCTTTCAGTCATCCACATCAAAAGATAATTGATAAAAGTAGCTGAAAGTCCATGCTGTTGCACTGGTGTAATTCCTAAAGTCATGTGTGTTTAAAATAAAAAGCTGAGAATTTAAAAATTAGATGGTAACAGGCCATGAATCCCAGTGTGATTGAACCTAGTGATATTCTAAACAAAAAGAGCTCTCAACCATGCTTGTAGCTGTTTCCATTCCTTCACACTGACTCAACAGACATTCTAGCCTTCTGAGTGATGTTTGGGGTTATTGTGTGGGTGGTTGTGTGGATTGGTGCCTGGGTTATGTTGTGCTGAGAGAATTGTGTGGATTTGTGCAGATGGGCAAATGATGGGTATGTGCTGCGGTAAGGTGCTGTGTGTATGTTTGAGGTTATTGTGTTGTGTTCATCATTTTGAAGAACTATGGCAATTGAGCCAAGTAATTCACCATCTGTGAAGTCTTCCTCATACAATCAACAAAACCATGGAAAATTAGCTATAGAATAAGTGTGGTGATTGGTTGAATTATCATTGATACCACAGTGGTCTAGGACTTGTCATGGGCATAGATAGATACATGCCTTACTGTCTGTGATATAGTTCAGAAAGTCAAAATGGGTGAGAACTTAAAAATTGGATGGAAACAGACCATTAATTCCACTGATGATTGAAAATGGTGATATTCTGAATAAAAAGAGCCCTCACTTCCATTGCTTGATACTGACTTTACGGATAGTATAGGCTTTAGAGTGACACACTGAATTACCATCCTGGGATCTTACTGTGTAGATATCAAAAGATTCTTTAATGAGAAGAAAATCCACATTATTTTACAATTTGTGTTAGAGGTTAAAGAAATATTTTAAAAATAGTTTTAATGTTATTGAAAAGGCTTCACAGGCAGTGGATTTCACTTTGTGAAATTGTACAATTTGATTATAAGACAACTTTTTTCTTTTATCTGTAGAGTTGTGAACTTTTTGTACTTTTATACTAAATTTTTTGAACTTTTACTCAAAGGCTTGGAGGCCAAAACTGGGGGACATGCTCACCGGTTGGTAAGAGTTTTAATTAGTTATTTGTTCACCTCCTCTTCTTGCACTTCTCTGATTAATAGTACACAGATTGATACCATGGAATATAATATATTAACTAACATGAGGTTCTGTGTGCATTCGTAAAAACTCCCTAATGTTTTATGTAAGCAACTGGTAATTAATAGTTCTTTCAGATTGCAAGGGATCAAATGTTCTAAAGGGCCTATGTTCTCTTTATGATGATTTAGGAATAAATAAATATTTATGCAGTGACACAGACTGATGAAAGCAACAGAATTCAAAGTTGAGGCTGCTCTAACTCATTCTGTCATATTTTGATACTGCAGGTGTCTTTGGTGAGTGTGATGGAATGTGGAATGTACAGTATGCTGCACATGCTTAGGCAAAAAAGTTAAGTGCAATGTTTCAGTTTTCAGTTGGATGATATTCTGTGAAGCACACAGCTCCTTATGAGGTGGTTACGCATAAAAGTTTTTATAAATATCTAATTAAAATGCTTCTTAGATCAGCCATGTAAATTATTCATAACTCAAATTTTGTATTTCTCTGTAATGTAAATATTTAAGATGCTTTCAGTTAAGTGAAGGATATATAAAGTTTGTTTAAATTTGTCTTCAATAACATGATAAAGATAAGAAATGTTTGAGGGGAAAAAATAGGGTATTTAACAGTGTATTTGTTAAGAACATAAATTTGTTGTATTAAGGTTTGAAAGGGGTGATTTTCTCTTAAAATATCTGTATAGCACAGATACTCTTCTTTGTTTTGTTTTGAATGACCTAAGATCTCAATGGGATGCCAAGAACTACATTTGGAACTGATCTGTTTACAGAGCTGCCAGGAAACTTAATAAATCAGGGAAATCCATTTGGATAGAAAATTATGTGTTGTAAGAAAAATCTGAACAATGCAAAAGCAGGGTCATGGGACTGTACGTTGTCTGCTGCTCTCCTCTTTTGCTGAGCTCAAGAAGTTAATGGGAATGTATCTGAAACAAAATGAAGTTTCTCATAATGTCTTGATGTTTCTCATCTGTGACTGCCTAATGAATGTGCAGTATTGTGTCTGATGTGGTTGGAAAGCAAGTTTGCAGGATTTTTGTTTAGAGACCTAAAATGCCTTTGTTTAGATAAATGTTTAGAAAATATCACAGCTTTGTTTAATTTAGTCCTTCAGTCTTAGATAGTGATAGAAATTTCAGAATTTTAGAACTTCAGTTCTTGTAATTCTAACTTTTTGTATATAAAGCTTTATACAAAGGGGACTGGAGAGCTTGTAGTTTGAGATGAGACTGGAAGAGCTTAGCAGAAAGAAGGTTAAGAGGGGATATGATTGTGCTTTATAAAGACATCAAGGGGGTAAATACCAGGTAGGGTGAAGAGCTATTTAAATGAAAGGAAAATGTTGGCACAGAAAAAAATGGATATAAATTGCCATGAGCAAATTCATGCTGGAAATTAGAAGAAATTTTCTAACCAGTGGAGGAGTCAGGTTCTGAAACAGCCTCTCAATAAAAGTTGTGGGGGCAAGGAACATAATTAGTTTTGAGAGAGCTGGGCAAATTTATGAAGTATGATGGGGTGGCTGATGACGACGGGGACTCAGCAGCCCTGTATCCTTTCTGATTTATGTCTTACGTTCCAAAAAGCTCTCACTTCAGGGCTTCAGCTGGTCACCTGTAAGGATTAAGAAGGGATTTCCCCTCTTCACTGCCCTCTCCCACCCCACACACACAATGATGTTGTATTTTGGTTTTATGTTGTATTCTTCCTCTGAAACATCAGAGCTGGCCATGGCTGGAGATGGGACACTGGACAGGGTGAGCCAGTACTCTGAGGTGGCTCTGATCATTCTCTCTCAGATGCTTAGCTGAATGGTTCTTGCTCACATACTCATGTCTAACTGATTTACATATGTGGGCTTGGGAAGGAATTTTCCCCAAAATCAGATTGGCAGTGACGTCCCGGTTGTTTCACCTTCCTCTGCAGCATGGAGTGCGGGTCACTTGCTGAAATTATTTGAACATATTTAATTCAATCATTTCCCTGCCATTGCAGCCCCTGTCCTTCCTGTTCTCTGCCCGTGGCACATAACAGCCTAGTTTTCTGTGGGCTGTTAATGCTTTGGTCTAATTGTGGTCTAAACTTGGTTGGTTGGTTTTAGGGTATGGATGCTGGGTGGTATTGGAGGCCTGTGGTATCAGGAGGTCAGACTAAATGATCTGGTGATTCCTCCTGGCTTTAAACTCTGACATTTTCAATTGTTTTTCAGAATGGCATTTATACATGATAAAGAGGGTGACATGGTCTGAGCTTCAGTTTAAAATGCCTAAATCTCTGGTATTATGGGTTCAGATCCTGACAGACAGCTCAGTACATCATTCTTCCAAGGCCATTAAAGTTTTCTGCTTTCATACAACACTCCAGGAGTGGGAAGGATCCTTTCTGCTTTGTGTGGAGGTGAAAGATACTATGGCTCCTTTATTAAAAGTAAGGGTTTTATTCTGGTGATTTTGGCCAGAATATCCCTCCATATTCCTCATTATGAAATTGTGATGATGCATGCTGTGTGCTGGCTTGCTGCCACCCTCTACTCCAGAAGTAGCTGTATCTAGTGTCAGTGTGTGTAGTTAGGTCCAGTCCTAAATTTGTTTACTACCAAAAGGAGTGGAAACTGCATCCCTGAGCTGAATTACATTCTTTCTTCAGCAATGTCAACAGAATTGTTCATTAAACTCCACTCAATAATATATATATGCTACCCCAATGAGGGTGATGGGGGTTGCCCAGGTATTACAGAGGGACTAATATGGGATGCAGAACTTTTAGTGAAAGTGTTTGAAAAGGGGAAAGTCCAGCTTAATTGTCAGATCCCAGGTTGAATTTGCAGCTAGAACAAAATTTATAAACTGAGTATTTAGAACTGGAAGTCATTTTAAACACAATAAACATAGATCCAAACGGTGCCATTTTTCATAGTATCACTTCAAACTATTAGCTCTATGGAATAATAGCCAAAACTGGATTGAACTGGTTATGTGATTGCATCTTCCCCAAGATAATTTGTGTTTGACCAGTTTTGGTTTCAAAAGCAACGTTTTAAGGCAGATTAGCTGACTCTTAAGAAAATGCATGCAAGTTGTTATAGTGGATGGAAGAGGTTACTGTCACTGGAATGGTGAGGTACAATTGTGGCCTTTTTTTATTCAGCAACTTAAATTGCTGTTTCTGTGACTTCTAGAGTTTCTTTAAGTTCTGTAGTGTCCAGAAAAGTGGTATGCAAACAATGTTATGTTTTATTGTTTAAAAAAAAAAAATGGATCTGTGACAAATAGAAAACTTGGCACTGTCAAGACTAGAGACTAGCTGTGTGCTACATATAACTGAAAGTTTTTTATACATTACATTCTACCCATCTGCTGCATTCTGAGAATAGACTGGCTACTGAAATTTCCAAGAGTTCAATTTTGACATGTTTCCAAGTATAGCATTCTTGTGTATATATAATAACATATCCCTACTTCCTCTCAAGAACGAACAGAGAGAAAGACAAAGGAACCACGTGACATTGAGGAAACCTGGTTTGTTATATGAGTCATCTACCTAAGAAGTTGGAAATTGATCTATGTTACAACATTCATAAACTGTGCAATTTACAGGACTAAAAGGATAGTTAAATGTATCTTTGACAGTGTTTGCTTTCAATATTTTGAAGGTTGTTAAAGGAAATTAAGATGATTATGCTATCAGCAGTAAATTGTATTTATTCTTAACTTGGAAATTCTCCATATCATTATGCATTTGTTGTTAAGTATAATTTCTTACAATGTGAGTGAATTATCTTTTTCTACAGTATATAACTAATATTGTTCCAAATTTAAATAGCTGCATTAATTTCAAACAAGTATTGAGTAAAATATTAAAATGGTATGCTTAATTCTTTCTGAAATGTACAGTGTCTTCAAATGAGCATTAATGTATATTAACATTTTAATTTTCAGAGGGCAATACTGGTAATTATAATTGTTCTTACCTGCCTGGATCATTTTTTAAGATTCAGGTTAGTCATCCTTTCCATAGAGATTTTTAGTATTTGTGTAGAAATGTTATTTTTGCTAGATGCAGCTATCAGCACTTTAAGGAACAAGGTTATTTAGGTAGTACAGAATAGTGGGGAAGTACTGAAATCCTCACTTTTAAACTTTAAAAAAAGCAAATAGTTTATTAAGTATGTTTTAATGAAGCAGATAAATAAGTAGCAGTACTGTTGTTCTGTTAGGTACTTTATTTTAAATCACACTTGCTCTTTTACACACAAGTCATCATATCAGATTCCCTCGGCCTGCAAAGATTTAAGCACAAAAATAGTCATAGATTCATAGAGTTTAAGGCCTCATCTAGTCTGACCTGTATATTATAGACCATTACATTTCACCCAGTTACCCCTGTATAAGCTCAATAACTTGTTTTTGATTAAAACATATCTTCCAAAAAGACATCTAGTCTTGATCTGAAGACATCGAGATGGGGAATTCACCACTTCCCATAATAGTTTGTTTCAATGGCTATCACCCTCACTGTTTAAAAAAACATAAATGTCCTGATTTCTAGTTGAAATTTGTTTGGCTTCATCTTACTGCTATTGATTCTTGTTATGCCATCATCCAAAAGAACCCTTTAGAATGCTGTACTGTTTCCCTGCAAAGGTACTTATGGACTGTAATCAAGTCACCTCTTATTCTTCTGTGGATAAATTAGTGAAAGGCATTATCTCAGTGGAAAGCATTTTCTCCAGCCCTGACTCCAGACTGATTTTTTTTAGGCTTTTTTTTGCACTCATTCCAGTTTTTCAATATCCTCTTTAAAATGTGGACACAAGCACTGTAGAGTCATGCTCACCAATACCATATACAGAGTAAACGCACCTCTCTACTCTTAATTACTATTCCCCTCTTTATACGTCCAAGGATTGGATTAGCCCTTTTTGCCACAGCATTGCTCTAGGAACTCATGTTCTGGTGTGCGTTCTGTGAGATCCATCAATCTTTTCCAGAGTTCATGCTTTCCAGGATTCAGTCCCCTATTTTGTAGATATGACCTGCATTCCTTTTTTTCTAGATGTGTAACTTTGCTTTGGCTATGTTAAAATGTATTTTCTTTGAATGGGCCCAAGTTACCAAGTTATTCACATCACTCTGTATAACTAACATCATTATTTAACACTCTGCCAGTCTTTGTCATCTGCAAATTTTATTAACAGTGATTTAATATTTACTTTCAGATCATTGATGAAAATGTTGAATAGGTTTGGGCCTAGTTCTGATCCCTGTAAAACCCCATTAGGAACAACTCATTTGATGATGATTCCCCATTGACAAACATTTTTGAGATCTCTCAGATAGCTTGTTTTTAATCTATTTCACTCTGTCAGTATTGTAGAATGCTAATTTTTTAAATCAGAATGGTGTGGTGTTAAGTCAAACACCTTATAAAATCTAAGTATGTTATATCTATGCAATTACCTTTATCAGTGAAACTTGTAATCTCATGAAAGAATGAAATCAGGTTTGTTTGTCATGTTAGGCACTAACTGTATTCCTAAACTTTAATTCTTTATCAGAATTATCTTTGAACCATATATCAAATATTATATTATTTTACTCAGAATTGATGTCAGGCTAAATGTCTTATAATAACCTGGGTCATCGTCATGCTTGATTTTTTATTTATTTTTTATTTTATTTATTTTATTTTATTTATTTATTTTTTTATTTTTAATATTGGCACATAAGCACTCTTCCAGTCTTTTAGAATTTCCCTATTACACCAAGATTTATTAAAAATTAATATCAGTGGGCCAGAAATCTCCTTATCCAACTCTTTTTAGGACTCTTGGGTACAAGTTATCTAGTCCTACTGATTTTTAAATGATTATCCCTAGTAAATGAAGTCTAACATCCTCCTCAGTTAATGGACTGGAAACTACTTCATCCTCATATGATATGAATTCATCATTGCTCCTGTTTACTTCAGTATGCTCTGAGTACCCGTTGACTTTAGTAGGACTACTCTTTTGTTTAAGTTATTGTGGGATCAGGGTCTTTTTGCCTTTAAGAGGTTCAGTGTAGGTTTGGGGGATGGGAAGGGAACAGATCTAAAAAAATCTAAATTAAACAAAGTATCTTTCTTGTTCAAAAAGAGGCTTCAAAGTGACCTAATAAAAAAGTTCCCAGATTATGCAAGAGATTAATTACTCTCAATTATAGACTTCTAAGAGGTTCAAAAATTAAATGTCATAATCTAAAAGTTAGGAAAGTTTGAGTAAAAGGGAAATTTTGGCAGAGCTCTTTCATAGAAAGGATAATAAATATATTGAAATTATTGTGTAGATGATTGTGAAGCCAAGATTAGAATTCAACTTTCAAATGAATATCAGAGGTATTCTTAAAAAGCAGGAAGTGAAGCTAAGGTGAACCAAAATAAAAAGGCTGAGATGTTGGGCTGGTTGGACCTTAAAATAAACCAACAAAACTCTGCCAAAATTTTTCATATTCCTAATATAGAATGTATTATTATGTTAAGGGTGCAGATCAGTTTTTTTACTATTTCTGATTATTTATTTATGTTCTGTCAATGTGTTTGGCATTGTCTGAGAGAGTCACAATCCCTGTCCCATAGTTCAGTTTTGTTTACTACTGTACATTTCTTTTTTTGGTGGAATATGACAAAATATTATGCTTCTTTAAATATTATAGCACAGTTCCCAGCTACTAATATTAGTTTAGATATTTGTCATTTAATTTCAGATATACTATGTGTTGATATCTACATCATTGCTCCTGTTTCCCAAACTTCCTGTCCAGAAACCTTTTTTTTTTTTGTAATATTGAACAACCAATACCAGTATGAAACTAAACCTCAGAATTGTTCATTGACCTTTCTTGTCTCTTTTTAATAGGTTTTCGAAAAATAAGTCTAGATGATCTCCGAAAGGCATATATTGTGAAAGATGTGCAGCAGTATATTCTCCATCGTTTAGATCAAGAAGAAGCACTGAGACAACATCTCACAAAAGAAACTGCAGAAATGCTGAACCAGCTTCACATCAAAAGCAGTGGTTGCTTTCTATATCTAGAACGTGTCCTAGATGGAGTTGTGGAAAATTTTATCATGCTAAGAGAGATCCGTGACATTCCTGGAACATTAAATGGCCTATATCTCTGGCTTTGTCAGAGACTTTTTGTAAGAAAACAATTTGCAAAGGTCCAGCCCATTCTGAATGTAATTCTTGCAGCTTGTAGGCCATTGACTACAACAGAATTGTATCACGCAGTGTGGACCAAAAACATGACATTGACTATGGAAGACTTTCAACGCAAACTAGATGTTCTGTCAAAAGTTCTTGTTGATGGGCTAGGAAATACTAAAATTTTGTTTCATTACAGTTTTGCAGAATGGCTGCTGGATGTAAAGCACTGTACACAGAAATATTTATGTAATGCAGCAGAGGGACACAGAATGTTAGCAATGAGTTACACCTGTCGAGCAAAGGATTTGGCACCATTAGAGGCCCAAGAATTTGCATTGCATCTAATTAATTCAAATTTGCAGTTAGAGACTTCTGAGTTGGCTTTGTGGATGATATGGAATGGCACACCTGTCAAAGACTCTTTGTCCACTTTAATCCCAAAAGAACAAGAAGTACTACAGCTACTAATAAAAGCTGGTGCTCATGTAAACAGTGAAGATGACCATACCTCTTGTATTGTACGACAAGCTTTGGAAAGAGAAGATTCCATTCGAACCTTGTTAGATAATGGAGCATCAGTAAATCAGTGTGATTCAAATGGGAGAACCTTGTTAGCTAATGCTGCATATAGTGGCAATCTTGACGTTGTTAACTTACTTGTTTCTAGAGGAGCAGATTTAGAGATAGAAGATACTCATGGGCAGACAGCACTTACTTTATCTGCTCGACAAGGACATACCAAGGTTGTCAATTGTTTGATTGGATGCGGGGCTAATGTAAATCACACTGATCATGATGGCTGGACAGCACTAAGATCTGCAGCTTGGGGTGGGCACACTGAGGTTGTTTCTGCACTCCTTTATGCTGGAGTCAAAGTGGACTGTGCAGATGCTGACAGTCGAACAGCCTTGAGAGCAGCAGCATGGGGAGGACATGAAGATATAGTGCTGAATCTTCTACAACATGGAGCTGAAGTCAACAAAGCGGATAATGAAGGTAGAACAGCTTTGATTGCAGCAGCATACATGGGACATAAAGAGATTGTGGAGCACCTCCTGGACCATGGTGCAGAGGTAAATCATGAGGATGTGGATGGAAGGACGGCTCTGTCTGTTGCTGCACTTTGTGTACCTGCTAGTAAGGGGCATGCTTCAGTGGTTAGCCTTTTAATTGATCGTGGTGCTGAAGTAGATCATTGTGACAAAGATGGCATGACTCCACTGCTGGTAGCTGCGTACGAAGGACATGTAGATGTTGTTGACTTACTTCTAGAAGGAGGAGCTGATGTGGATCACACTGACAATAATGGTCGTACACCCCTTTTAGCAGCAGCCTCTATGGGCCACGCTTCAGTTGTAAATACGCTTTTATTTTGGGGTGCAGCTGTGGATAGCATTGATAGTGAAGGGCGAACGGTTCTTAGTATAGCCTCTGCACAAGGTAATGTTGAAGTAGTACGGACTCTGCTGGACAGAGGACTAGATGAAAATCATAGAGATGATGCAGGATGGACACCTTTGCACATGGCAGCTTTTGAAGGTCACAGGTTGATATGTGAAGCACTTATAGAACAAGGTGCGAGAACAAATGAAATTGATAATGATGGACGTATACCTTTCATACTGGCTGCACAAGAAGGTCACTATGATTGTGTACAGATATTACTGGAAAATAAATCTAACATCGATCAGAGAGGCTATGATGGGAGAAATTCTCTCCGTGTTGCTGCTTTAGAAGGTCATAGAGATATAGTTGAGCTACTTTTCAGCCATGGAGCAGATGTGAACTACAAAGATGCCGATGGCCGGCCAACACTTTACATCTTGGCATTAGAAAACCAGCTTACAATGGCTGAATATTTTTTAGAAAATGGTGCAAATGTAGAAGCAAGTGACGCTGAAGGAAGGACCGCACTCCATGTTTCCTGCTGGCAGGGCCATTTGGAGATGGTGCAGATACTGATAACATACCATGCAGATGTGAATGCAGCAGACAATGAGAAGCGGTCTGCTTTGCAATCTGCTGCATGGCAAGGCCATGTGAAAGTAGTTCAGCTTTTGATTGAGCATGGAGCCTTAGTTGATCACACCTGTAATCAAGGTGCTACTGGGCTCTGCATTGCAGCACAAGAAGGACACATTGATGTTGTGCAGATATTACTGGAGCATGGTGCTGATCCAAATCATGCAGATCAATTTGGACGTACCGCTATGCGTGTTGCAGCAAAAAATGGACATTCTCAGATTATTAAATTACTGGAAAAATATGGTGCATCTAGTCTAAATGGCTGCACTCCATCACCAGTCCACACAATGGAGCAAAAACCCTTGCAATCAGTCTCTTCAAAAATGCAGTCATTAACAATAAAATCAAATAGTTCAGGGAGTACTGGGGGAGGAGATATGCAGCCTACTATGCGTGGTTTGTCTAATGGGCCTGCTCATGCCTTCAGTTCTCCTTCAGAATCTCCAGATTCTACAGTGGATCGTCAGAAGTCGTCTTTATCAAATAATTCCCTGAAAAGTTCTAAAAACTCTTCTCTGCGTACTACATCATCTACAGCAACTGCTCAAACAGTGCCTATTGATAGTTTCCATAGTATGTCATTTACAGAACAAATACAGCAGCATTCTCTGCCTCGCAGCAGAAGCAGGCAGTCAATGGTTTCTCCTTCTTCCACAACTCATTCCTTAAGTCAGAATCATAATTCACCAAGTAGTGAGTTTGAATGGAGCCAAGTAAAACCCAGTTTGAAATCAACTAAAGCAAACAAAGGGGGAAAAACAGAAATCTCCAGCAAATCTGGGTCTGCTGGGAAAAAAATCAAGCAGAGCAACTCCTCCCAACCAAAAGTTTTAGAATATGAAATGACTCAGTTTGATAAACGAGTACCTATTGCCAAATCTGGGACCAGTGTGCCACTTAAATCAATGCCAGCAGAGCCACAGTGCAAAATTTTGGTCCCTCCATCACAGCAAGAAGTTTGTCGACCTCAGCAACAGTTCCTAATTCACCAACAGAGTGGAGAACAGAAGAAGAGAAATGGAATAATGACAAACCCAAATTATCACCTTCAAAGCAATCAGGTTTTTCTTGGTAGGGTTTCTGTCCCACGAACAGGACAGGACAGAGGGCTTCAGGAAGTTTTGGAAGGCTATCCACCTGCAGAAACAGAACTAAGCCTTAAACAAGCCTTAAAACTTCAGCTTGAGGGTACTGACCCAAGCTTCAACTACAAGAAGGAAACACCACTGTAATAGGTAAACCAATTAATCATATAGGGCTTGTTTGCATGGTACATTAAGTAAACCACTTAGTCACATAGGGCTTGTCTGCATGGTGCATTAATATGCACCAGCTGAGTAAGTTCTAGTTCACACCACTGTATTGTGCACTAACTGGCCACATAGACTCTCCTGGTGCAAACTAAAAGTTCTTTAGGTGTATGTTGACATAGTCCTAAATAGTACTATGTCACCACACACTAGGGAACTTCTAATTCATTCCAGTAGGGTCCACATGGAAGGTCAGCATGCGATATGCTGGTATTTACTAGAACTTGTACTTTAGCTGGTGCTCAGTAATGCACCATGTAGACAAGCCCATAGACAAAATGTGTTCATTTTAAATAAATAATATATAACTAGTGTAAAATTTTTAAAGAATCATACATTTTTAATCAAAATTGTGAAGTATAAGATTTTTTCACATATGCTCATTGGTTTTCTGTGTTATAAAATGTTTTTCAAAACATCAACATAAAACAATTATATGATCAATGCACTTTCTTGTAAACTGATGTAAAGCTAAAGGCAAGGTGTTGCCCCACTATTTTTCTTAAGTAGCTGAATAAGTAGCTTGTTTCATACAGACTTTATTCGCAGGGTTATTTTCAACTGAAAGGTTAATAAAATACCTTGCTCTATTTTCAGTGCTACACTGAAATTCATTTGTTTACACATCCACTCATCAAGAAACTGTAGAACATTCTTGCAAGTTGCAATTAACTATACAATTTCCTTAAATTAAATCTTACTAGAATAAGTTCCCTACAACTTTAAAATGAAATATTATATGTGGCCTTTATCCTGCAGTGAGAGAAGTACAGAACAACTCCCCTCTAAAGAATATGGGATTCTAGATGGCCTGCATTTATCCTGTTGTAGAACTAGATTATGTGACTAGTTTTCTGAGTTTGGCTCTTGTGTATTCATACAAGAGTTCTTACGTATAATATAAGACTTCAAATGAAATTAATTTTGATTTCTCACTCTCTACATAAAACATTTTCAACTAGAAATTCTGCAGGTTTGAATAGCTTTTTTCTCTACAGAAATTGTCCGGGAGTTAATTAAATAGTTAATTCACTCTCTTCCATCCTCTACAACTGCAACATCCTGATGAAGTTTGAGTGTTTTTTAAGGTATTGTGACTTTAATAATAACAATCCCAATAAACATTTGCGTTTCAGAGGAGTAGTATCTTTCTTAAACGCAAAAGCTACTTTGTATACTTATTTCCCATAATATTTCTTGTTTCTTTGTTTACTTTAACATTAGAATGCTGACAAACCAGTTTGTTCCTCCTTAGAACAAAAACGTTCTTGTTATCTTGCAGCAAGTCAACAAGGATGTTTTATGTGGACAGTTGCATATTAGTTTTGTGTCAGTCACCTGATAGTGAGACATTCATAAAAGATGCTCTAGCAAAAGCAAGAAAATGGTTTTTATCCCAGGCTGCCTTGGAATGTAGAAGTCATTTTCACTGACATGTATGTCTCTTCCTACTGTTCCTAGGTTACTAGTTTAGTCCCTGAGGTTTATTGTAAAGGGAAGAAAGCCAGAGCATTATACAAGATCCTAAACTTGTTCTCCAAATGTTTGATGCAACTCTAATTCTAACTAGTTAAAACAACTTGATGGTTCAGACAAAGGACATTCAAAGCTTGCAGCTCTATAAAACTTTAGTATTTGCACTATGTAAACTACCTACAAAAAATTATATAGCAGCTACAGCTGCCACCTTGTTTCCAGTGCATGCCTATAGAAATCATGTTAGAAAATATAATTTCACCATGGAGAATCTCATTGCCAGTCTAATCTCCAGTGACTTCCAGGAACGGAGCTCCAGCTCTCTCCGCTTGTTTCCTTTTTTTTGGCAAGATTTTCAAAAGTGTCCGTAGGTATTGGGACCATACAAGTGCCAGGATGGTTGGTGTATATAATTGTGTGTTTTTGTTTTTAAAGAAAACCTTTATTTCAAGATGCATATTTCTAAATATCTTCAGTTGGAAACTGTAGTAGTCTTTCTGTATATACGGTATGTATATGAAATATTCCCAAATTTAACATTTTAATTTTGCACTTTTAGGCCAATTCCATGATGCTAACAACGGAACAGTTTCTGCCTGGAATGGTTTAATCAGCTGGCTGGGATGAAAGCATATAATGCTTCGTAGTCCACCTAGAAAACGAAGAATGTGATTACTGCAGTACAATTACCTTAATGACTGTCATGTGCCTAAATTTTAAGGCTGCCTTCTCAATGTAACCCTCTGTGCTTCAGAAGTTTATTTTGTGTACTTTGTACATAATACACAGAATAAGCACTTTTTTCTTAATTGCAGAATAATATATGATAAATTTCCCTGACAACAGCTAAAAATTGTAAGAGCAAGGATTTTGATTCCAGAAGGCTTGATAAATGTGCATGTGCCACAGTGAACTATGTAT
Source organism: Emydura macquarii macquarii (assembly GCF_026122565.2). Lineage (NCBI taxonomy): Eukaryota > Metazoa > Chordata > Testudines > Chelidae > Emydura > Emydura macquarii. The sequence continues at coordinate 1,688,781 of NW_027133181.1, read as the reverse complement.
GAAAGGGCAGTGCTTTTTGTATTTATTTTATTTTCCTGTGGCAAAAGAAACTAAACATGCAATTTAAATCATATTTTCATTGCTGTAATGTATGGTCATTTTCCTGTGTATTTCAAAAGTTCTCTCAAGAAAAACAAATCTAGTAACAGTATTTGATGAACTTACAGTACTTGTACGTTCTATCTGTAAAACTGCTCTGTTCAATGGTAGAGATGGGAGATTATAACCATTCACCACACCTCTGGGATTTTTTTTGTAATAAAATCCACTTTCTACAACTATAGTGTGAAATCTGGATTACAGACTGGCTACCACTGAAAACTATAAGAACTATGCATGTGTATCCAAGGTCAAAACTTAGCCCATATGAAATAGCCTGGTATGATTAAAAGAAATAAAACTTGATTAATTTCAACATTAGGTGCTTACGTATTATGTGCTAAAATTTAAGGCCTGATTCTGCTTTCAATTACACCTTCATAAGAACTCAGGAATAACCATTAAAATAAGTGAATTTACACCTGTATAATATTTGTGCAAGAAAGCAAAAACAGGTCCATTGTACGTAACAATGTACAGTATCAAATTCTCTCCATTCACAAGGGATGAACATGCACAACTCACTTGTGGCTTAACTCACTCATGAGTGATTGTTAACTTGAAAATATAAAATATATTGCACCATTCATTATTACATAGGCTGACTAGATAATAAAGTTAATATTTTCTACAAAAGTATTTCCTCTAACAACCTGGAATTCAACTTTTCTCATACTGTCATTCTGTGCATTCCCTGAATAGCATGATACAAAGTTATGATGATGATCTATTTATAAGTTTAGATAAATGGCCCTTGGATGCATATACATTATGTATACCGGGACTCTGAAAGTCTCGATAGCTTACTACTAAGGTGAACAATCATCAGAACATAATTAAAATTGAATTTTTTTAAATTAATGCACCTCCTTATTCATTCATATTATCAAATGTAAAAAGAAAATCTTTCATAGCATATGATGTGTAGTAAAATGTAATGTTAGAATTTGACACCATAGCAATATTGATAATTCTGAAGTGAATGTTTCAAGTATTTAATTTCTTGTCCCTGTGGGATATTTATAAAATAAACACAATGGAACTCTTGCAGAATAGCCTTAAGAATGTTCATGGTTCTTTAAAGACAGAGTACCAGAAAGTTTCAGCAAACTTGTTATAAACCTCAAGTATAGTGCTTTTGCAATACCGTACAAGAACACAACTTTTTCTTTTGTATTAGGTATATGTTTTGTTCTGTAGAAAGATATCCCTGAAGGCTTACATTTTCTACTGACCTTAATTGTCATTGGAATTATATTTATTTAATTTTATTGTTTTGTTACAAAATGCACATGGGGTCAGAGGGCAGTGATATGGCCAATTTCACATCAGGCTACAGTTTCCAGACAGCTTCAAGTTTTTGTATGAATAATATTTACATTTGAAACATTTGGTGGGGAAACTCTACATATAAATCAGCTGAAGGAAGACCTGATGAAAAGTTGCTTTCAGAATCAAATAATTTCTACAGCTTTTTAAGTACTGCTTTGGAATAGAGCATGAACTGCTCTGTTAAAGTTTCCAGTGGGATGAGGGTCTGAGACATTCCACATTGCTTTTGTGTGCAATTTTAATATCATGCCTTAAGTGGTCTCTACTATGCTAAGAAAATAAAACTAATATCCCCCCAAATGTTAGCAATTTGATTTCAACTTTTTAAATGTTGGGTGATGTCCTGCTGCCTGTACAATCACACAGAAGTCAGGTGGGTTGCACCCTTGTAACTCAGACCAGAATTTAGCCTTTTCTCTGTTCACGTCTTTTCTCTGTTCCAGAACTTGTTATTCATAAGCCACTATGTGACTAGTCTTATCTCCTCCACATCATTTCATTTCACGTAGTCTCTCCAATAACCGTCTCCAAAAGTGATCACAAATTCATGATGGCAAAGCAGAGAAAGGATCATCTTGTGAACATTAACATCAATAACATATGCATGTGGAGAAAGTCTTCAAAAGAGAAATGTATTGAAATGTGTCAGACCTAAAAAGGTGTTGAGATACAATGTCCTTTTGTCCTCCTTGTGATCAGTATTGAAAGTATTACCATTGATTTAAAAATAAAAGGCTGTTTCCCTCATCAATTACTCTGCTATGCAAATATGTGTTATGCTTAATATCCTCCATCTGATCTGTTCAGTTAACTTGTTTTGCAGATAGACTGTTTTTTTTTTCCTTGGATTGGGTTGTATATAGCCTAGAATGTACATTGAATGAATTTCACATTGTAAAATTTTTATTTTATTCCTTGTATTATATTAAGCAAAAAACCCTATGTATATGAAAGTGCATAATAAATATATTTGCTTTTCAGCAAATATCTAACTGTTTTAATTTTACAACATCCTTTCTTTTGGGGCATTTCTGGAAAAGGTTCTTAAAAATTAGGAAAACTTGACTTGTTAAGCATCTAATAAAACCTAGTGGAAATTAGAATATGATTTAGAGAGGTTGTGGAATTTTAGCATTTTCAAAACTGGATGCCTGAAATTAAGTCCTAAGTCCATATTTAGATACCTGTTTGTGTCCTGATATTTCAAAAATGCTGAGTTCTCAGCAGCTTCCACTGACTTCAGATTTAGTATTTCACATTCTTATGAGCTCTTGAAACTAGCAGGAATAAAAAATAGTTATTAACTTGTTCTGTACCTTGTTTCAGATATGTTGCCCATGTCCATTTCTGTTCAGATGTGTTCATGTCCAGTGCACCAGAGACATAGATTTTTCCTTAAGTAGTTCCTGTTGGGGGAAACACGTGCATCCTCCGCAGTCTCGTGCTGCTGCACGATGATATAAAGGGTGGAGCCATTGTGGATCTTCTTACTGGACAGACTCCAACATAGAGGGGAAGAAGGATGGGTCACGGAATGGACACGTGCAACACATCTCGAAGGACAAGTTACAGAACAGGTTAGTAACCATTTTCTCTTTGAATAATTGCACATCCATTTCACTTCAGGTGACTCACAAGAAGTTAAGTAGGGAGGTGTTTTGGAGTCTACCTGAACAATGATTATAGAACCACATATCCAAAGTTAGCATCATCTGGGAAATGCTGAGATATAGCATACTAAGTTATAAAGGACTGCATCAATATTCAGATACTTGGTCCATGGAAGCTGCTTGAAATCTTGTAGAGTGCTATCACTGTGCTTAAAGCAGTATCTTGGCAATGTCAAAGCATAGATATATGCAAGACAAAATCTAACATGATTAAAAGGCTTGTCATCCTGTCTGCAAATGAAATGAACAGAGGGGATGATCTAAAAAATCTAGTTCTGTCCGAGTAAAAAACCAAAGCCCTTTGAACATCCAAGATATGGAGGCTTTCTTCAAGCTTATGGAAGTGGGGTTAGGAAAGAATGTTGGTAAGTATATGGCTTGATTGAGGTGGAATTGCGAAACTACTGTATTCAGGAAATTCGAGTGCAGATATAAATATACCTTATCTTTATTTTTTTTTAAATGTGTAAGGAGTGTCATCTACCAACACTCGTAACTCTGCTACCCTTCTTGCAGATATTATAGCTACCAAAAATGCTACTTTCATTGGCAGATGCAGTAAGGAGCAAGTAGCCATCAGTTCAAAGGGGGGACTCGTTAACCCTGCCAGCACCAGATTCAAATTCCAGGGAAGAATGGGATTCCTGACATGGGGATATAACCTGTTTAGACTTGTTAAGAATCTGATTGGCACAGGGTTAGAAAATACTGAGTGACCCACAACTGGTGGTTGGAAAGTGGAGGTTGCTGCCAGGTGAACTCTGATGGAACTAAGCAATAGGCCCTGCTGTTTCAGGTGAACACATTGGATAGAGGCCAGGACTGATGAAACACCCCTCTGCTTTGGCCATATGAAGAATAGTGTGCACTTCATCAGTGCCTAGTAGATGGCTTCCTGCTGTTCAGAAATGTTTTGCACATTTGCAGAACACTACATCTCTTGAATTAAACATGGAGCATCTAGGCCATTAGATGGAATGGATGGTTGGGATGTAACATCCGACTGTGGTCCTGGGAGATCTTGTGGTAGTGTCAAAGGAGCCCTGACAGAGAGACTCAGCAGACTGGAGTATCAATGGTAGCAAGGCCAAACGTGCTGTGTGAGGATCATGTAAGCATGATCCTGCTTGAGTTTGGTTAGGTCTATCCAAGGAACACTTCACATCTGAAAAATGAGTTTCACGACATTCTGCCTGAGAGGCTGCTCATGATGTCTGCTGAATGATCTCTTCAGGTGATCCTCAAAGCTGTTCTGAACACCAAGGAGGTTTGAGATGTATTGCATTGCTGATATAAAACTCCCAAAGATGTATTACCTCTTGATAGAAATGGTGTAATCTGGCCCTTCACTGCCTATTCACATCACCGTTGTGTTGTCTGTGAAGACTTTTGGTGTTTCTCCCCTAATGTGATGGAGAAAAGCCCAGCAGATCAGATGAAGAGCCCACAACTTCCACACAATTATATGGAGAGCTAAGTCTTGATGTGACCCAAGCTTTTGAGTTCAGATTCTGTAGCTGAGCTCCCCAAACTTTGCCCATAACCAGAGTTGTGCGCAAAGGAGAGGTGAAGGGAACTCCCAAGCACGTCAGCAGGATCCATACACCAATCCAAGGATGCTAAGATTTCTGTAGATACACAGATCAGCATGAACAATGGGTGATGAGAAAGGGAGAACACAGACTTCAATCACTCCAATTTCCGAGACTATGTCCATCTTGTGGAACTTTACAGTCAGGAGGCCATGTGCCCCGTAGTTCGAGGCAGTTCCTTACTGTTGTGAGGAGATGAGCTTTGAGATCTATGGAAATGTAATGTTGACTGGACACTGGCTTGTGGTAGGAATGTTCTGACCATTGTCAAATCCAGGATCATGTCTACAAATTCTATTTGCTGAGTGACTTTGTTCTCATAAATCAATAGGCGCAGAACATTAAAGAGGGATCAGATCCTGGATAGACTGACTTCCACTTGGAGCTTGGATTGACCTTGTACCAGCCACTTGTCCAGGTAAGGAAATAGTTGCACACCTTCTTTACTAAGGAACGTAGCTGCCACTACCACCATGCATAATGTAAATATGGGGCTGTAGATAGGCCAAAGGGCAGGACCATAAACTAATAATGGGTGTTCTTCACCAGAAATCTCAGGAATGTCTCTGGCTTTGATGGACAGTCACATGGAAATATGTGTCTTTCCAGTCAAAGGCAGCATACCAGTCACCCCAGGATCCAGGGAAAGGAGGATGAAGGCCGGGGTGACCATGCAAAACTTTATTTTCCTTGTATATTTGTTCAAATTCTACATGTTAAGGTTGAATCTGAAACCTTATGCCTTTGGGATTAGGAAGTAACAAGAATAGAAACCCCTCCCTTGGTGGAGAGGGGGAATCTCTTCTCTTAGTCCCAAATACAGAAGAGAGAGCACATCTTGGAGAAAGATATCCTTATGAGAGTGGTCCCTGAAGATGGACAGGAAGGTGGGATGGGATGGAAATAAACTGCAGGGTGTATCCCTGACCCACTTTACTTGGAATTTATCAGTGTTAATATGAGTTCAAGCACATGGGAAGCAGGATTACCTTTTGGATGAAAATAGGGGAGGGAGAAATGGATGCAACAATCTGGGTCTCCTTGATGAGGCATCTTGGGATTTCCGAATGAGTAGATGGATGTCTCCTCCCTTAGTTTTCCCCCATTTTCTGACATGGTCAGGCTGCCTAGGTGGAAAAAGCGGGTATCTTTGGAGAGACTATTTGTGGAATTGCTCTCTTTTAGGGAAAGGTGTGTAAATTCCCAGAGAATTCAGCATGGCCCTTGAATCCTTGAGACTGTGGAGCATTTCATCCATTTTCTGTGAAAAGAAGGAAAGACCTTGGATGGGGAAATTCTGGATGATTTGCAGGACCTCCTGCAGGATACCTGACAATCTGAAGTCATGAACATCTGTATGTAGTTGTTACAGAAACTATGGCTCTGGCTGCTGAATCTCTCCCAGTTTGCCCTCTTCTAACATGGCCTGGAATTCCTGCCTGGCATCTTCTGGGAGCTTGTCTGAGAACTTAAGCATATTTTCCCAGAAGTAGAAATTGTATCCAGCTTCTAAGTCTTGCTGGTTAAAGATACCAAATTTGAGCCCAGCTGTGGAATAAATCTTTCTACCAAAACAGTCATTTTACTTTCTTTCTTTCAAGATGGCCTTTATACCATTACATTTGTCAAGAGGGCTGGCAAACTAAACACCCCAATTACTACAATTCCCTTACATCTGAAAGTTTTTTTTTCTGGAAAAAAGTATTTTTCATATAACCTTCTCCCCAATATTGTTCCAGTTATTTCACATCTCTATACCAATGAACTGATTGCTTAGACATGATTTTACTCAAATCAGAATTTCCAGGAACAATATCTGAATTTATTGAGCACAAAAAAGGCTATTAATTTTTATCTAGATTGGGCTAAAATCTTTTGAAGGATAGTGCCTGACTTTTTTTCATTGTTTTAAAGGCCTAGCAAAGGGAGTAAAACTTCAGAATACTATCTCTAGACGTATTTGTGTCTTTCTTTGTCCTTTTTGTTATGTAAAATCCTCTAGAGATTTCCTCTAGAGACCAAGTCATCTTGGTACATGGGTATATCTTTGCATCCCCAGGGAGGCCACCAAAAGAGGAGTTATTCAGACTATTGCTTAATGTAGGCCTGCCTTCTGGTAGTCCTTGCTACAGCTACTCTTTGTACTTGTACAATAGAAGAAGAGACAGTCAACAAGGAAGAATTTCCAGTGATTGTCATAGTCTCCCATTCTAATCCTATTCTGCTTCCCTCTTTAAAGTGCCTAATATTGATTGTAGTGTGGGAAATTTCTGAGTACAAGGAAGAACTCTTCTATTTATCTGCCTTCTATCGTTGGCAGTTAAGGTTGGGCTCCTTGTTTCTTGGTAAGCACTCATTCCAGTCTCTGTGCTTATGGCTTTGTTGGCTTGTAGGATTAGAAAAAAGAAGAGGGCAATTACTGGTAAGTAGTTCTTCATTTACCTTCTGTATAGTATTTCTGTGGTTTTCCCTCTCTAACTATTGACCCACTTTTGGTATGCTCTTTATGCCAAGGAATAATAGCATATTCATTGTATTAGTTCACTAGCTATTTTTCACAAAAGCAGCTAAGTTTTTCCTGTGATTTAATCTCTAAAGAAGTAATATGATGTTCCACAGTCACAAATTTTCTTCCAATTAATAATTGTAATAACATTTAAATAAAATTATTGAACACCTATTTTTAATCTCTGATCCTGAGGAATATATCAAATCAGATTAAATTAGTGCTTCAAATCTTCTATACAATCTTTAGGACATTTTGGCTTGTAGGTTGCATGCATTTTCCAAAAGAAAGTTGGGACTAGTTGGCAGGGTAAACTAATGCAAAGCTTTCCAACTGAAGGCCTTGTGAGAGTGAGTGATAAGAAGCAGGCATTGATATAGCTTCTAATTTTTATACACTGGAGAGAGTTCTGGTGTTAGAAAGAGGGTAGATTGAAAAATCCTACTACTATGTCAATAGGTTTATTGAAGGATTCTCAGAAATTCTGTGTGGATCGTATCAACCGATTGACTTTTATCATGAAGATTTAATTTACTTAGGTCCCAGAAAGACCTTGAGTTTTCACTTTTATTAATGTAAGGTTACATTAGACAAGCTGACTTGAAACTGAAGTACATATTAAGGTAGAGAAATTAAACTTTAAAAAATTCATGCACATACTTTTTTTGTCTTCTCTACTTCAGTTAAGCTTTGTGTCTTGCAGTTGGAGCTCTGCCAGTTAAAAAGGTGCAGAGTACTTCTGAAGTTGCTTCCCGTCTGTGCTAATAGTTGTTCCTTCCTTCCCTTCTTTAACAGAGATGTGGGTGCAACCATTTTGCTGATTTCCTGCACATTCTGTCTTCGCTTTCCTGGGGGCTGCTATAAACTCCTCCAGTTGCTCCAACCATGCCACTGCAATGTGCTCCAGTTATGCTAACTCCCTGCTTTCCACCTGCAATGCCCCTTAGCTTTGTGTAGCAGATGGCTATGCCAACTCTATGCCTGAATGGGACTCCCCAGCTGGGGAGATGAGCCTAGTTTGTGCTCCTTTTGTGCTGCCAGAGCAGAACATTTTCTTTCAGAAGAAAGTACAAAATTGTTCAAACTTTGTCACAATCTTATCTTCTAAAATGCCATGAGGGCTCCCTTGCCAAAAATACACCGGTGACACCCGATTGTAATGACTTATTTTCTGTGGTCACAACAAACATATCACTAAGATGTCACGTCTACATGAACAAGCACTTGGATGAAAAAGGGCTGCCTCAAACTAAAACTGAGAGAGACTTTAGGGTATGTCTACCCTGCAATCAGGAGGTGTGATCGCAGTTTATGCAGGCACACTTGAGCTAGCTTTAATCAAAACTAGCTTGAGTAACAATAGAGTGTAGCAGCAGCAGCCAAGGCCAGCCTCTCCATTGTGTACCCAGGGTCTTGGGCACGGTTGTAGTCAGGAGGCCACCCCATGCTCCTGCTCATGCTACCACGGCTAGACTACTGTCATTACTTGAGCTAGCTGTGACCTTGCCAGATCGAAGCTAGCTCTGGTATGTCTACAGGAGCTGCAGCCACCTTTAGACATAACCTAAGTGATGCTGGTCAGAAGGAGGAAATATTTTGAAGAATTAGCCAGGACACTGACCTCCTTTTGACTAAAGCGCTCAGTGTATAAGGGAGGGTGAAGGGGGAGAATACCTCATTAAACTCACCTTCAGAAAGTACTATAATTACTTTTTGTGTCAAGAGTATCTAGTACATCAGAGTTTCATTTATTACCCCAAACTAGAGACTCTCCCACAAAGCAGCACACTTATTAAGAAGGGTTATGCTGTGTCTCAGCAAATTACCAGCAAAGGTGTGTTATTGCATGATTCCTCTGATGCAGCCGCAACCGGCCTCTGTTAGATAGGAAACCAGACTAGCTGGACCATTGGTTAGAGCTGATATTCTATTCCTTTATTTGCAGATGGTGTCAATTCATAGATATGGTTTTTTGTTGTTGTTTTTTTTAAAGGCAAAAAGTCTGACTTCTTTTATTTCAAGGCCATAGAACTTCTGCCAACAATGTCTGCTTACTTTAAACCCTAAAGGTAAATTCTGGCTGGATTAGGTAAAGGTTTAGGGCATAGGACTCTTAAATTGCCTATGGGCGATCACAGTAAGATAAAATAAAAGAATGTTATCCTGCCATATTACAATTTTAAAAGAAAGCTGCCATCCTAGGCACTTCCTGTAGCTTCATTCAGATCTTTGTAGTTTGTATTTCTGATTGCACTTTAACTGGCACAACTATATAGCAAAGCATAAGCGCTTTCAGTTGAGGAGTACCACTAACATATACAGAAATATAATCATTCTGAATTCAAGACATGCATTTGTCCCAAAGGCAAACACAGCATTTCACTGAGAATGGGTAATCAGATACCACCAGGGTGAAGGGTGCAGAATAGATTAATCTGGATCAGGAAATTACCACCTTTCCTTTTGAGACCTGGACAAAATAGAAATTATCTTCATTCTTTGAATATCAGAAGGCATTAAAAATACATTTAAACAAAATTACAGTGTTCAGAAAGTCAGTCTATTTTTATTTGAAGCAACCAAAAAAGGACAGGAAGGCTTTAAAGCATCATTTGCAAGATGACTGGTCACCTCTATCAAAGAAACCTGCAAGGTTAAGAACCTCCCTGTTCCAGATGGCATTAGGGGTTTCTTGATTAAGCTACCCTAAACGATCAAGTTTCCAGGGGCAAAAGTTTTAGCAGCAGTTCAGAATAATCATGTTTTTTCTTTATTGCCTTCCGGGATTACCTTGCAGTCCTAGGCTAATACCGAGGAGTAAGCAGAAAATTATTTTTCAGGTAAGTAATAATCTTGTATTCATTCCATGATGAGTTAAGAATATGAGCAGGGCTGTTGTGTACTTACCATACCTATCCAGTGCACACAGAACCCCAGTGATGAGATTGTCCAGTGCTCACAACTTTATCAATAGATTTTTAAGGCTAGAAGGGACCATTATAATCTTCTAGTCTGACCTCCTGCATAACACAGGCCATTCCATTGGTCACTGTATTTTCACAAATGCAAAACAGTCTTATCTTGCTCTGCAGTATGGTGTCTCTATAGAATAAAATACCATGGTGCTTGAGCCTCAGCACCTTTTTTTTTGGGCTACAGTTTTTGCAGGTTCAATTTAGCTTATTTAGATATCTAAATACCTGTTTTGCAGGTGCAATCAGGTTTGGAAAATCTGGCCCTTAAGAATCTAGTATTCTTCTTCAAGTGTTCCATGCATATTTCCATTGTTGGTATATGCACCGACTGGTGCTGTTGAACAGTACAGCCTTCTACTAGCAGTGCCTGATCAATCAGTCACACACACCTCTTTTCCCATGCCCTCAGTCTCTGAGGACGTTCTGAAGGCGTGGCTATAAAAGGAGGCATGACACTGGTTACCACCTCAGTTCCTTCTAACTGCAGCCATGGAAAGATTAGCGTCTTCTTCAGGATTCCAGATCCTTAACAAATTACATAAGTGCCTTGTTTCTCTCTCTAAATGATTATATTATATTATATTATATATTATATTTATGTTTATTATAGTGTTAGTTAGTTAGGTTTAACTGTTAAAAGAATGGTAGATCCAGAGAGCAAGAAGCATGGATTCAAGTGATGTGCATTTTGTCCTCTGGCTTTTCCAGGTTTGGACACCCATGCCCAATGCATTAAATGTTAAGGGGAAGATCGCTCTCTTTCCCAATGTGCTATCTGTGGGACATTAACACTGAGAACTAGAATGGAGATGCAGAACAGATCCTTTTATAAAAAACATTGCCAGCCCAAAAATGCAGATCCAAGAGCTCTAAGACTCAGGACAGGAAGCAAAAGACCTGGTTTGGCTCCGCAATATCTGGGCTCCAAGAAGCCATCCTCATCAAAGTCTTCAGCATAGGCACTGATGTTGACCAGGTAAACAACTATAAAAAAAAATCAGACCCTATTTCAAAAGGGTACTGTTGTCAAAAAAAAACAAGTGTGGACAATACTCAAACAATGTCTGAACGCTTGGTGGCTATTTCCTGGAGCCTTCAGTTCCAAGAAAAAAGAAAGCCAAGACCAAGCATCTTTCTAGACCTGGCATTGTATCTTACTCAAGGGACTCGTTGGATCTTTCACATTGCGACCAGGCAGATCTGAGATAGACTAGAGTCAAACATGGCTCTATGTGATTGGCATCTAAGAAATCAATAGAACCCCTCTCTCACAATGGTACTGCTACCTCCTACAACAGAAGTAATTACAGAATTGCATTTACCAGGCTCATCTTGTATCTTGTCAGTAGAAAGGAGAGGCTTAGCTATGGATCTGACACATACTTCCCCTCACAAGAAACATAGGAAGAATACTTCTCCACAAGGATCTTCTGTGATGCTACCACCTCCTCCTAGAACTCCTACGGGTTCACCTACAGAGAATATTTCATCCATCTTGTTTCTGCATATCCCTACATCGATAGTGTCATTAGTTGGTTCCTTGTCTGCTATGGGATTGGATCTGTGCTTGGATGTTGAGATGGGTACGGTAACTTGCCTAGAACCGCTCTGGTGGTGAAGAGTTGGCGGTGAAGACTTCTGCAGATTTCAGTTCCCTCATGACCAGGAGATGATTCAAGACTGGTCAAATTGGCAGGAACGGCAAGTACCTCTCTGGATACAATGGCCATATTGGCTAACTCTAGTTTTCGCCTTTCAACCTCCTTCAGCTCCAGTGACCCTGGTTATATATTGAGGGAAGGACGTCTCTGAAGATCTGAGTCATTTAGATCTGAGACTTTTAGTTTTGAAATAGTGTTACCACACATTCCAATCAGGGTTACCCAGAGCGAAGGATTTCTGATCAGAAGCATTTAGATCTGAGGTGTCCGGATCCGAGATAGTTCGATCCTATATCAACATATCCAAGACCACAGGACAAATCCTCCACAGTAATACAGGAAATTCATTATAATGAAGAAGAAGAAATTAAGACCTTCAGATGCTGATAGGGGATATCATGACTTAGCGGGTTTTGATCAAAGAAAAAAAATCTTTGCTAATACTCTCACAAAGTAGACTTTTTATCCAGGATAGAGAGAATTTGCCTTCTGGAAGACAATATATCATTCACTTTCCGTGAAGGGTTCTGATATAGAAAATAAAAGTTTTTCTCTGACAACTACATCTTATAGTGTCAACCATATATGTCACAACCTATGAGAAACTAAAGATGAGGCCTCTTCAACACCGGTTAGCAAGAAATTTTCCAACCTTTCAGTTCATGACATGAACCTACTAACAATTCCAAACAAGATTCTGGAAAACTCTTTTGAGGTGGATGGATCAATCACATAGTGAAGGGAGTTTGATTCAGTCCACCCTTTGCTTCCATAATGATTACCATAGGTGCCTCAAGGCGCGGTACACATGTGAACAATCTGGTAACAAGAGGTCTGTGGAATCAGCAAGAGTGTCATCTGCATATCAATGTCCTGGAGTTAAGGGCAATACAGTTAGCACTAAAATCTTTCGTACCTCAAGTCAAGGGGCAACTTATTCAGGTGACCACAGACAATATGACAGCAATGTACTATATAAATAAATAGAGAGGAGAATGCTTTTCCCAGCTTTGCAAAGAGGTAATGAGACTTTGGGATTGGTGTATTATTCACAAAGTTGATGTGATAATTCTTTGTAGCAGGATTCCTTAGTCAGTTAGCAGAACAATTCCTCCTAAGCATATGAATGGCCCTTGAAGACATTGTAATGAGGGAAATTTTTGCTCTTTGAGGCACTTCAAATATAGATCTTTTTGCCACAAGGTTCAGTGTAAAATGAACTCTTTTGTTCAAGGGCACCTGTAGACCCATACTCTCACAGATGCTTTCCTTCTTAGTCAAGATATGAATCTGATGTACTCCTTCCCATCTTTTTCCTTAATATTGAAGGTCATAAGGAAGATCAGCCAGGATTCAGCAAGGGTGATTCTGATCACTTCTGCATGGCTGAAACAGTAGAGGTACACAGACTTGCTCCTTCTTTCAAAGGGAAACTTCAAAGTACTACCTCTGTCACCAGACTTGTTTTCACAGCAGGATGGGAGGTGTATCACCCAGATCCAGCTTTGCTACAGCTAGCAGCCTGGGCAATAGGTTCTTGACAGAATTAGAGAAATCTTTCTCTGAAGAAGTACAACACGTATTACTGAATGAGAGAAGACTGACTACTAGAAAATGTTATGAGTTGAAATGGAAAAGATTTTGTCTATGGGATGCTAATAAGGATAATGATCTTGTGTCTGCTCCTAAACAATCCATTTTAGAGTACTTGTTGCTTCTGAAGGACCATGATTCATCTTTCAAGTCACTCAGGCTACATTTAGCCACAATTGCAGCATTTCATACACCTGTAGATGGTAAATCAATGTTCTCTCATCAGATTAAGAGATTTATGAAAGGTTTACTTAATATATAATCCCAGGAAGGGACAGGCTTTGTTATTGGAGGATAAACTATGTGGTTTTACAAATTATATCTCCTCCATTTGGACTATTATATGATTGTTATGTTTCACCTTTCAGTTGACTGCTTTTTTCATAGCAATAACATACACGAGGAGGGCTAGTGAACTTCATGCCTGGATGGTTGATTGCCCAATTTACAGTTCTTCACAAAGACAAAGTAGTTCTTCATCCTTACTCACAGTTTATACCAAAAGTAATGTTAACCAATCCATTACTCTACCAGTGTTTTCCCAAATTGCATTCAAATAAGGGTGAAACAAAACAACTTTGTTTGGACTCTAAAAGAGTGTTGTTATTCTATTTAGTTAGGCCTAAGGATTTAAGATTATCACACAGATTGTATGTCTCATATGCAGGTAACTATAAAGAGAATCCATTTCAGCACAAAAGTAATGTAGGTGGGTCAAGATATCTATAACAGAAACTTATGAAAATCCCTCACAATCACCCTGCAATGTTGAGAGCATACTCCACTAGGGTAGTGGCCATAAATATAGCATCTCTAAAACGGGTTCCATTAAGTGAGATTTGTAAAGTGGCCACATGGAGTTCATGTAGTTACTAAACATTGTGCGTTAGATAGTACAGTTAAGTTGCATGCTACATTTGGCAGATCGGCTTCTCAGTCTTTGTTCAGTTAGGACTCTTTACCTTCCATCTGATCTCCTTATATATTACTGATTAAACTATCCCAAGAGTGAGAATATGCTGAGGACACTCAAAGAACAAATGAAGCTTACTTACCTCTAACTGAGGTTTTTTGAGATGGACTCTGCGCATTTGTATTCCCTGTTCTCCTTCTCCTCTTCTGCAAAGTCCTGTCTACTCATGGTTCACCATTAGCAGTGGAAGGAACTGAGGCAGCAACTACTGCTGTGCCCTCTCTTATAGCCACACCCTCAGAACATGCTTGGAGACTGAGGGCAGGGGTAGAGAGGGTTGCTTGAAGGATAGAAGGCTGCACCATTCATCAGCACCTGGCTGCCCATACCCCAAGAGTATGAATATGCAGAGTCCAACTTGAAGAACCTTGGTTACAAGTAAATAACTTTCATTTATGCATAATAGGGACCTGATTCTCTGTTACATAAAAACCCCTTTACTTTCACTTTAATGCACCAAGTTTTATAAAGTAATTGAGAATCAGACCCACCAATGTTTGGGTTTTTCAGAACTATATGGCAAGTGATATCAACTATGAATCTTAACCTTCATTTTTGTGCCATTTCTTTCTTATATTCTATGATGAATGTAATAAAAATCAAAATAATATGTGGAGTTTCCTGTCCTATTATTTGTAATGGTTTCTTCATCTTGATTAGGTGTCTAACTTTGTGTAGACTTAATGATCTGCATTTAGTGTTTGATACCATCAATTAAGAGGTATTTACAACATGGGAGACAAGATTTTATACAGGGTACTGAATCTTGAGTTCTGAAGTTTTTAAGACATAGAATATGTCCAGAATAGTATCCACAGGGAGATTTGTATGGCATTCCCCCTATTACTATCTGTAAACAGTCGAGCAGAAAAAAGTGTGGTGAACCTTTAAAGAACAGGCATGATTAAAAGGAAGAAGTTGTTGTTATTATTTATTTTATTTTTTCACTATCTGCCCTTTCCAAAAGTGTTTTTTCATAAAAATGAACTTTAATGCCAGTGATAGATACATAATTGATAGCAAAGGTAAATAAAGTGCTCATTTTGTCCATAGAATTTGTTCAGTGCAGATAAGAGACAGTGCAAACTTCTCCACTCTGTCCTGTTACTCTTTTCTAGATGGGTGAGTTGTAGCTCCCACCCATGGCCTCTGTGGAGATTGAGAACTGATTGAAATAGTTTTTAAAATATTCATCTAATTTATTTTTTTAAAATGTGTGAAATTAAATTATTAAAGGCTATTCTTATTTACATTAAGTAGTATCTTACTCCTCAAGGATTTCAAGAGGGCTACTAACCATATGGTTCTATTTGCCGTGTAAGGGTGGCAGAATCTGACCCTCAATGAACATTGTTCAGCTAGGTCTAGTGATAATTATGGTGGTGGTTTTTATTCTGTCCATTCACTAGGAATTGGCCTGAAACTGCCACTCATTATATAAAGGCTGCTGAACAGCTGTCAGATGATGATGATGATGACTACTACTTTTGGTCACTACTGAAGTGTGTCAGATCAGAGAAGTGACTTAGCCATAAAAGACTCTTTATCATTATTAACTGGTGTTTTGATATCAAGACCCCATAACAATTAAGTCCCAACTACATATGTTTAAGCAATCATGTTTGTCATGGCATGCATTTAGGGTAATTTATATGAATATTATACATTATAGAATGGAAAAAATGTTCCTTGAAACAAAAAAACTTCCAAACATGTCTGGTGAAAACTTATTTTATAACAAGCGAAACAAAGCATATGATTACTAGAGAGCCTTAGTGTATCCCGAAAGTTAAGAACACTGATTATTTTAGCAAAAAGACAGAGACTCCCAAGAGAGAAATGCATAATTAATGTATCCTTCCTTGCCAGACATCAAGGGATGATGACTTCACATCAAAGCCAGACAATCCAACAAACAGAACCAGTGTAGGGCAATTTATACATCAAAACCTAATTTGTTTCTGAGCCACTAAATTTTCAAATTCTGGTCAGCACAAACACAAGAGAGAGGCATACTCTGGCAAAACTAGATGTTTCCAAAGGGGGAAACATGAGTGCAAATTTTACAAAATAAAAAAAGCTAAGAAACTAAAGACTTGTTTGAAATTGTGCCTGGTAGCAAAAATGCAGATGACTCTATCCGACCTAGAGAGACCCAAAAAGCCTATGTTAGAAATTGTCTGCAAGTCAGTATTCCTGATACACTTTCAAATCCAGGTCAAACCATTAGCAGGGTTGACAGGAGGAAGAAGATTGCCAAACTTCAGCAAGGCCAATGTAAAAGGAACACATCTGATCTCAAGAAATGATGAAGAGAAACTAAAGATGTCTTTCCAACATTTCTATTACAAATTTTCATTGCCATATTGAAATAATGTATTGTACAATTACTGAGTGTATGTAGAAAACTCACATTTTGTATATATAGTCATCTTATATCTCATATGACTATTTGTCTGATCTAGTTCTATTAGAACAACAGCTCTATTAAGCTATCAGGTTTTATTAGTTCCTTGGGCAATCACTTAAGACAAGTTTCACTGTCTTTTATAGATAGCCTCTAGTTTGAGCAGTATGATCCAATTTAAAGCCTAGCCACAACCCATTCTCTGGGGGACAGATCAAGTGTGCTTCAAAAGCACAGATCATGAGATCATTTTGAGCCCTGCTCTTACACAGAATAAGGAGGAGTTTGTGCATGGGACTGACCTATCTGTCTTATTCACAGTATCACAGTATTTACATGAAATGAAACATGGAAATGCTATGAAAGAACAGAGACAGTTGCCAGTTCTGCTCAATTCACTTTTTATTCACCATTAAACCAAAAGTAAGGAACAATGTAAAATATCAAACCGCTACAGCATATGAAACTACGATGCAGTAACAATCCTAAATGGAAAGTGGTTCCAAGATGCAGAGCGATTCGGAGCACTCCACTCAGTAAACTATGTGCAAATATATTAGTAGCTGGATTAAGAGGAAAATGAATCTGACAGATTCATGCTGTTCTTCATTTCCTGTGCCCTCAATTTGCCAAGCTATGTTCTCGAAAGCAAATCACTACCCTATGTAATCAATGGCCATTGGTATTTTTCAATATGTTTCCATTTTACTCTAAGCTGCTGTTGTTGGTTTTCTTTTCTTTCTTTTTTTTTTATAAATGACTTAAATGCCAATTGGCAGTTGCCAGGTAGTGTCAAAATGTTTTAAGCCTGATGTTCCCAGCAGTCCATTTATTCCTTTAAAAATAAGACTTTATCCCCAGATCTGAAATATTGCCAAATTCAAACCATTCCTCACTCATCCAGCCTTCCAACTCAAGCAAAATCATGTTGTCTGATAACTGTCCATCACATGACCAGATTCTGCTCTCATATATGCCAGTTCTACCCATTAACTTTAATGGAGAGGAACCACTGTAATTGGGAACAACCTTTGACCCAGAAATTTTTCCTGTCCAAGTTGCAATCATGCCCAATGCTGTTGTCTTTTACTCAACAGCTGACTACTGCATGGGAGAACTCAGTGCCTAACCCAAAACAGAGGATACTTAAAGCACACATAAGTCATTAATCCATTTTCAAAGGACTGCATGAAATTTTACATATGACGCTCTCATTATTTGTAATGAAAGACATGTAACTAAAATTCTGCACATCACTTTGAATATATATTGGTAAATGATTAGCATGGGGCTTTGATATTTTAAATTATTTATACTATGTGGCATCCAGTAAAATAAATATTGAAGACCAGATTTTCAAAGTATTTGCTTAATGTGTGAGTACTCTTCCATCTTGTCTCCCTCTAGTTCAACGTGCATATGGTGCTATTTGGAATGTGAGATGCCTTAATATGTGGATGACACACAACTTTATGCCTCCATCTTGGCTTACCCACCCCGGGCTGTTAATTACTTCATTCAGTGTCTGTGAGAGACCGAGGCATGGATAAGAGCTAGCTGGCTGAGCTTTATGATGGATATCGTCCCTAATTCAGGGTAGGTCTGCACCATTTGTTGTTCAGAGTTATAATATCAGAGATCTGGTAGGATTCCTAGCTGCTAATGTAAGAACAAGTACCAGCAAGGGCCAGAGTGTGGCAACTATTCCTCTGGAATGTAGACTGCTATCCATGCTTTTGTTGGTTTAAGATTATACATTGTGCTTCTTTGGGCTGGCTAGCTAGGCCCTCAGTGCAGTTTAGAGCAGCCTCTGGCTTGCGCTAAACCAAATTCAACTGCAGCAACACTGAAGTAACTCTACAGCTACAAATAGTTGGAGCACAGTAACACTTCAGACACACATCCCTTTCCTAGTCATGCTCCCTGTATACAACCTATACATAGGACTGCAACGAGGAGGGGGTGCAGCTGAGAGCTATTCCAGCAGCTCTGGGCTTCTTAAGGCAGCCCCATAAATCAGAGGTGTTCCTGAGGTATGAGATACTTGCAGCCAGTTAATCACCCATAAACACTGTCAGAGGTGTAAAGGGTCTGGAGCTGGGCTGTGAATCAGGCCTCATATGTTATGCTATGTTATGTGGCATTGCTACAGTTGATGTGAAAACAGCCTAAAGTTACTTATAAAGAAACATTGAATGTATTCTATATAGACTTTAAGCTGACTTCTTAGTTTTCTTAGGTCTGATCCATGTTTTTGTGGCGCACAAGAAAGGTTAGTTTCCAGCAAGAGGTGTGTACTGTGATTAGCATGGTGCCTGTCTCTGCTTTCCTTTTGAGGTACCTAGTTATCAACTTTTTGGCAGAATTCCCCCTCTGTGATTATGTTGTTTAGGAGTAAGCTAACAATACATCTACTCATTTTAGATGCCATTTTAATCCTGAAATATCTGTTCAAAGTCATGTTTACTGTAAAGACAGAGATTAGTTTACTTTAAAATAATCCAAATGTAGAATGACTGAATACTGCTTAGATAACTGTTGCTAAACAATCCCATCAGTGATTGGCAAAGGATGAAAAATCTTGACAATGTAGAATATGCTGACTACTCCACAGAGCAAAAATATCCAAATCAGTGCAAACTGGTCTTTCACCCCGATATTGTCTTCATCCCAGAAAACAATGCAGTGTTGTTTGTAAGCATCCAAGCTCAACACTTGACCATTTTTTATCTTCATTTATATTGCAACAACAATAGTGACCTGCCAACTATTTGTCCAGAAACGGACCCAAGAAGCAGTATAAATCATTTTAACCACCTCCATTACATATTTTATTTTCAGTTTACTGTTTTGTAATAGTGCATCCATTTTCATTCACTGTATGTGTAGATGATAAGGAGAATGTCAATCATTTATCATCAGTTTATTGATCAAATTGTTTACTACTGTAAACTTGTTTACTGCTACAGTAAATTATTACTGGTTGTTATTCATGGGATAGTTTTACAAGTTTTAAAACTGCAACTCTACCATAACTGCTATATTTTACTCTCCAGTTCAGAAGCAATTATAATAACTCTCAGAAATGTTTACGCAAATCTGTTAGCTATGTGACAGATAATGTTGAAACGCTTTCCTTGTTTGGATAATCATTCTGTTTGACATTGTACAACTGCATTAGCATTCATGCTTCTCTATCATAAAGGTAAATGATTCACATATTCAGTGACAGATGAGAAGCTGACTTTAATCTCCTTAAATTTTATCCCACTACTTCATGCTGCCCAACATATATTCTAACCAAGTTTAAAGAGAACAAAAGATTATTGTTCATAAAAGAAGAAATATGCTCAGGCTGTAATCATTAGTTAGCTTCTACTGTGGCACTGCATTAAATTTGTGGTGTATTTCGATCTTGCAACAAAATTATAGGGTAAAACCCTGCAGTTCTTTCTAAGTCAGTATTCACAGTGCTGTTCCCCATTGGTTCCACCCTCCTTATAGGCTTTCTTAACCACATGAAATAAGAGCCTGCTCTGGCAGATTGCTACCACTTTGACCTAGACTCCAGGTCAAAGCTGAATAAGTTCTGTTTTCATTTGGCAACCAAGCCTCATTAGGCTTGGTCTGTACTACAGTAGTTTGCCATAGCTGAATGCTGTTGTGAATAATTATGTTAACTAACACAATGTTGAATATGGCTTGGCAGTTGGTGCAAAGCTGCACATAAGAATGGCTGTCCTGGGATAGACCAATGATCCAGCTAGCCTGATATCCTGTCTTCCAACAGTGGAGGTGTCAGATACTTCAGGGGGAATAAACAGAACAGGGCAATTATCAAGTGATCCATCCCCTGTCATCCAGTCCCAGCTTCTGGCAGTCAGAGGTTCAGGGACACACAGAACATGGGATTGTGTCCCTGACCATCTTGTCTAACAGCCATCAGTGGACCTATTCTCCATGAATGTGTCTAAATCTTTTTTGAAACCAGTTATAATTTTGGCCTTCACAACATCCCCTGGCAATGAGTTCTACAGGTTGACTGTGCATTGTGTGAAGAAGTACTTTCTTATGGTTTTTTAAACCTGCAGCCTATCAATTTCATTGAGTGAGCCCTGCTTTTTGTATTGTGTGAAAAGATAAATAACACTTCCCTATTCACCTTCTCTACACCATTTATGGACCTCTATCATATTACCCTTTAGTCATCTCTTTTTAAGCTGAAGAGTCCCAGGTTTTTTAAAAGCTATTTGCATTTGGAAGCTGTTCCATACTCCATTCCAACTCCATGCTGCTCTTTTCTGTACCTTTTCAAATTCTAATATCTCTTTTTTGAGATGGGGTGAGCAGAACTGCATGCAATCTTTGTGTAGGCATACTCTGGATTAATATAGTGACATTATGATATTTTCTGTCTTATTATCTATCACTTTCCTGATGGTTACTACAAATTCCTTTTTGACTGCCCCCACTGAGTAATGTTTTCAGAGAACTATCCATGATGATTCTAATATCCTTTTAGTTAGTGGTAACAGATCATTTAGACCCCATTTTGTATATATTGGTATTATGTTTTCCAATATGCATTACTTTGCACTTATCAACACTGAATTTCTTCTGCATTTTATTTGCCCAGTCATTCAGTTTAGTGAGAATCCCTTTGTAACTCTTTGCAGTCAGCTTGGGATTTAACTGCCTTGAGTAATTTTGTGTCACCTGCAAACTTTGCCACCTCACTGTTCCCCCCCCCCCCCCCCTTTCCTGATCTATATAAATATTAGGAATATATTGAATAGCCCAGGTCCCAGTACAGATCCTTGTGATCACCACTGTTTACCTCTCTCCACTGTGAAGACTAACCCATTTATTCCTACCCTTTGTTTCTTATCTTTTAACCAGTTGCTGATCCATGAGAGGATTTTCCTTTGTGTCCCATGACTGCTTACTTTGCTTAAGAGTTTTGCTGAGAGACCTTGTTAAAGACTTTCTGGAAATCCAAGTACACTATATCCCAGGGGTTGCCAAATTTACTAACCTTCTCCTCCTCTTCCCCACACAAGATCCTCCCTCCCAGCTGGGCAGAATCTTCTTGCCCCACCACCCTGCTGCAGGGCAGAAGCTCCAAGCTCCCTACCCCAGTCTGGTAGGCGGAGAATGACGGGCATGGGGGGCTCCGCAAGTAACTGTAACTAAAGTAACTTTAACTGTAAAAGAGCCGCCAGTGGCTTCAGTGGAGTCCAATGCAAAGAATTCATTTAGCTTCTCCAAAATGGTCTTATATTCTTTGAGTTCTCTTAAGCCCTTGATTGTCCAGTGGCCCTAGTGATTGTTTGTCAGGTTTCCTGCTTCTGATGTACTTTAAAAAAAGTTATTGCTAGTTTTTGTGTCTTTTGCTAGTTGCTCTTCAAATTCTTCTTTGGGCTGCCTATTTATACTTTTCCACTTGTCTTGCCAGAGTCTGTGCTCCTTTCTATTTTCCTCATTAGGATTTGACTTCCAATTTTTAAAGGATGCCTTTTTTCCTCTAACTGTCTCTTTTACTCTTCTGTTTAGTTATAATGGCATTTTTTGGTCCTCTTAATTTTTTTAATTTGGGGTATACATTTAGTTTGAATCTCTATTATGGTGTTTTTAAATTGTTTCCATGCAGCTTGCAGGCATTTCACGCATTTTTGTGTAGTTTCCCTGTTTGAAATTAAATGCTACTGTGGTAGGATAGATCATGTTCACCATTGTGTCAGCTAATTGTGATTAAATGGTAATCTCTTTACCCTGCTCTATGCTGATTGCTGAACCATGCTGAACCATCATTATTCTAGTTAACACATTCTTTAACAACCATCTTCACTCACAGTAACATTTTAAAGTGTAAACCAGGCCCTACGTTTGTCACAATGTTTACAAAATGGAGATTCTAGCAAATGCAAAACTGAACAAAGCTTCCTTCACTGTTCCCCAGCATCCAAACTACAAAGCAGTTTCTTAGTAACTCTGGACCAATGAACTATAATGTTGTTTGGACTGTGTATGGTTCCAAGTAGTTATAGTAATGTAGCTGCTTATGCAACCTATAAGGTATTTAGGGGTAAAATTGCTCAGATGATCGCGTGTTCTAAAGCTATGTCTTTCAGCCATATTTGGTTGCTGGAAGCATTGATGTTTCTGGGAAATTTAAAAGAATTACTTTTGATTTTAACAATAGATAATTCTGTTTGAGAGTAACAAAAATATAATGGACCAAATTTTGCTCTCACTTCTGCAAAATATCTTAACTGAAATCAATGGGGATACTCTAGATTTCCACTACTTTATATTCCCTTGCCCATTTAATATGTACAGATGTGTATAGGTGTGTGCAAATATGAGTCACTTTCTCCTACATTTAAGCACATGCACTAATTCTATTGCTTGCCTAAGTGAATCTAAGCTAGTCATTCCTATTTTATAATGATACTCCTGCTGTGGCTATTAAAATGTTCTACATATACCTTGTTGCAAAGCAGCATAAAGGGAAAGGTAATACCTATTTACAAGAGAGTGCTACGATATTATTTCAGACAGCGCTTACTTGATTTCAGTTAAAAGGCAAAATGATTGCCACTATTTACCAATACATGAAAAACATCTTTATTCCCCTAAAATAAACAGAATTGCCTGTTCTTATAAACATAGACATTCTTTTGGAAGCCAGCTGCAGATGTAGACATAATAATTAGTATTTGATCTTGGTATGCATGATTCAAGATGTATAGATATTCTTTTCACCTAAAGACTCTGTAAATAAATACAAGCTTCCAAACAGTTAAAGTGACTCAGAACAAGACTCATAGGCATTCTGAACCTAATATAGCTTGAAACTGACTGAAAGATATATTGCAAATATCTTTTAGTAGCTGGTATTTATTGCACCATGTTCATCTTTCTCTTACTTACAACCATTCCTCCTCACCTATAGCCATATCGTCTTGTGCTATGTTCCGATTTCACGAGTCAAGTCAGATCAGTGTTTGGATGGGAGACCTTTAAGAATAAATAAGGCATTGCAGACAGTGGCATCTAAGATTCAATATGTGTCACTCTTCCTTCTGACTCAGCACTAACCCAAAGCCCAATGCTAAGGGGCACTGTATTGTTACAATTTCTGTTCTTTGAAAAGAACTGAGGTTCTTTGAGCAGTTATCCGTATGTATTTCACTTCTGGTGTACATGAACCCTATGTGTACACAATCAGACTCTTTTGAATAGCAGTGTATTATGTAGCCATTTTATAGCTGCAGTCCAAGAAACAAAAAGCCAGAGGGGAGTCATATGGACAATGGAGATAATTTTAAAAGCATATGGGGATATTTTCAAAGATGACAGGTGCCTTGAAGAAAATCTATGTCTATGTGCAATGAATGCTTAATATATATGTATGCTAACCAGTGTATATTAGACTACAATCTGAAGACCCGGGGCAGGGGCCTCTGGCTGATAGAAATATAGAAATAGAAATATTAAATCTCCAAGATTTAAAAATTGAGATTAGCTTAAAAATCATGAGATTTTAAAAATACTTAATGTTGGGTTCTGTTCATTTGCTTTCTCATTTTTGAGCCTGTAAGGGTCAGGCATGCAAGGTTTACTTCACAACCATGAGGACTAGAAACTTTTTTTAAAAAGTGAAAGGTGAGATTTTCATTTATTCACCATGATTTCAGGAGCTGAGGCTTTATAAAAACACCCAATATTGTGAGTCTTGTGATATAAAGAGGAGGTTGATAAATTGTTCTCCATATCCACTGAAAATAGGACAAGAAGTAATGGGTTTAAATTGCAGCAAGGGAGATTTAGGTTAGACATTAGGAAAAGCTTCCTAATTGTAAAGGTAGTTAAGCACTGGGACAAATTAACTAGGGAGGTTGTGGAATCTCGGTTTTTGGAGAATAGGTTAGACAAATACCTGTCAGGGATGGTCTAGATAATACTTAGTCCTGTCTCAATGCAGGGGACTGGACAAGATGACCTATCAAGGTCCCTTCCAGTCCTACATTTCTGATTCTAGGATTCTATGAAAATTGCAAGAGTTAGCATCACTGCCATTGTGCTTAGTAGTTAATCGGGCCTTCATTCCTACCCTTCAGATTTGCTTTTGTAGAGAGACTGGGTTCTCTAAAGGTTACTGGAGACTGATACATTGACAATTTTCTATTTGATTAAAAGCAATATTGTATCTTATTATGGTCAAAGAAAATGTTTGAGTTCAAAACAGGGAAATGTGTGAAGTGTTGGTATGGAAACAGCCAGCTAGTCATTGTTTTCAGAAACAGCTAACCTATAGTTTGGGACATCCTTAAATATCTTTTACTTGCTATTTTGAAGGAAATGTTTCTGGAAGGGAAGAAGAGAGCTCATAGCACAAGCTTCCTTCAGAACACATGGATCCTCATTTTTGGGCCATTTATTTATTTATTTAGATGGATCTAAAAAGTGTCATCACATCTGTGTGTATATGTGAAAATGGATGAATAGAGCGTACACAATAACACAAATATGCTTTAGAGGAATTTCTGGTCTATTATTTTGGCAGATTTATGGCCTCTGACCTGTAGCTATCCACAGGATTACATAGCAATGAAAGCTGCAAATCTCTGACGAGACCTCTGGTTACCCACTTGCTTTTACAACATGCTGTGTTAATGATTAAGAATTCCCAATTGTACTAACTGGCTTCCTGTGCTAAATTGCTTGTGACATAGTTTAGCTGGGAAAAAAGGATTTTGAGTAGCTTGGTCCACTTTATCCTACTGCCTTTAATTAAGTCTTATACTAATTCACACAAGCAATCCCAGAGTGTCCCTTAAGGAAAACAAAACCTGATATGATGAATACTTAGAAGGAAAATGCAGGGGAAAAATGAAGACATTTAATTCTTTTGTTTTATCAGATGTCATGGATTTTAAATGTTGTTATAGCCATGTTGGTCCCAGGATATTGGACCAGGTTCTTTGTTGGTGAGAGAGAGAAGCTTTTCAGCTTACACAAAGCTCTCCTTTAGGTGTAGGAAAGGTACTCAGAGAGAGTACCTCAGAGTCACAAGTAAATACCAGGTGGAACAGATTGTTTACCATAAGTAATTATCACACATTTCAAGGGACATTCGATGTGAAGTGGCTTGTTAATATAGGGGGGAAAGGCAAAAAAAAAAAAAAAAAGATGTGGGTGCGGGTTAAGTGGGTTATAGATTGGTGTAATAAGCCATAAATCTAATGTGTCTATTCAGTCCATGATTTTCAGTATCTTGCAAAGTTATGAATTTAAGCTTCCAGGCTCATTTTTAAAGGTGTTGTGCAGGTTTCCTTTGAGGAAGAAGGCTGAGAGGTCAGTTATCAAGTGATCGCTTTATGAAAACTGTTCACCCGGAGGTATTATGGTGTTTTTTTTCCTTTTATCATTTTTGTGTGTGTTCATTTGAGACCGTAGTGGTTGTTGGTTTCACCCACATATTTTTTATTGAGACATTTAATGCACTCGATGAAGTACACTACATGTTGTGATAGGCATATGTAGGACCCATGGATCTTCATAGGTGTGTTATGGGGGGTGTTGATCATCATAGCAGTGGAGATATGTCTACAGGCTTTGCATCTGTTGTTCTGTCAGGATCTGGTGCCATTGTGAATTGGTTTATCCTGATCTATGAGGAGCTTGCTTCTGATGATGAGCTTGGACAGGTTGAAGGGTTGTTTGAAGGCCAGAGGAGAGAATCCAGGAAAGATTTCTTTCAGGATGGGATCTCCATTGAATATGGGTTGTAATTGATTGATGATACCATTTGGGTTCCAATTTGGAGTGGTAGGTAATAGCTAGAAGAGTGTGATAAGAGGAGTGTTTTATTTCTGTATTGAAGCAGTTTCTCTTGGGCTACCTGTTCCATGATGCAATCTACTTCTCTGGTGGAGTGTCCTTGTTTGGTGAAGGTGGTTTTAAGTATGTTAAGGTGTGTATCCTGGACTTCCTCCTGGGAACATATTCTGTGGTATCTGAGTGCCTGGCTGTAGATAACAGATTTCTTCATGTGTTTGGGGTCGTTACTGGATGTGTGAAGGTAGGTGTGGTCATCCATGGGTTTCCTGTATATAGTTGTCTGTTTGGTTCCATTGTTGAAGCTGATCACGAAGGATCAGGAAGTTGATGCTATTGTGGTTG
Source organism: Emydura macquarii macquarii (assembly GCF_026122565.2). Lineage (NCBI taxonomy): Eukaryota > Metazoa > Chordata > Testudines > Chelidae > Emydura > Emydura macquarii. The sequence continues at coordinate 1,661,785 of NW_027133181.1, read as the reverse complement.
TGTTCTAGAGAGAGTTTGGTGGATAGGTGGTGGTTGTTGAAGTTGTGGTGGAAATCTCTGAGGGGGTTTAGGTCATCTGTCCAGATGATGAAAATGTCATTGATGTATCTCAGGTATATCATTGGTTTTGTGATACATTTGTCTAGAAATTCTTCTTCAAGGTGGCCATGAAAAGGTTGGAATATTGGGGAGCCATCCTAGTACCAATGGCTGTTCCCATGGTTTGGAACAAGTGTTTGTTGTTGAATGTAAAATTGTTATGGGTGAAGATGAAATGAATGAGTTTGGCAATATGTTTGGGGTGGATATCTGAGGGTTGTCCATTATCTTGTAAATTTGAGGCAGGCAGCAATGCCATCATTGTGAGGGATGTTGGTGTATAGATAGGTGACGTATGGTGGCAAGGGTGGTGTTATGAGGGAGATTGTTAATGTTGCAGAGTTTCTGGAGGAAGTCAGTTGTGTCCTGAAGGAAGCTGCCCCCCCCCCTTTTTTTTTTTTTCCTTTTCATCCTATGACTGGAGAGGTGTTAAGGGACCTCTTCACCTTGAATGGTCCCTTGCAATATGTGTTAACTACTTATGCTAAACAATCTGTTCCACCTTTTGCAGTGACATTCTGAGTAATATTCCCAGATCTGAAGAAGAACTCTATGTAAGCTTGAAATCTTCTCTCTCTCACCAACAGAAATTGGTCTAATAAAAGATATTACCTCACCCATCTTGAGTGTCTGTGGATTTTAAATGTCATACCAAGAGTGAAGAATTCCCAAGGCTGGTAATCATTTTACATAAAATTGTAATATTTATAATTATTCACCGTTACCTTTCATGATACAATTGTTAATATAATATTTAAAATAAGCATAACATTAGAAAGAGATTTACATTGCTGAGAAGGATTTTAATGCACTCCAGTAAACACACTGCATGTATGTAAACTACATTTGGCAATGTTTGTTTTAACGATGCATAAAAAATTTCTTCCTTGCTTTAACCTCCGTAAACAAAATATACTTAAAACATATGATTTTCTTACTATCCAGCTAAATTCTAGAACAAAGACAATCTCTGGTTAATCTGACATAATGACCCTATAGATAATACTGTTTTTAACATCTGGACCATTTCCTAGCTAGTAGAGTATGTGTTCTGTACTACATATGAAAAAATGCTGATGTTTTATCCTTGTATAAAATCTTGTTCTATAAAATTCTCTGCTGTCGTTTTGCTTATATTAGATTCCTCCTAGTTATGTGTGGCACACGACTATTTATAATAGTAGTCCACATTCAACCTTTTAAGCACAACCCCAAAGACACATTTTTGTTAAACAAAGTTCTGAAAAGAAAGGGACATTAGTTATATAATTTACACAAACGACTTTGCTGGAAGAACTATTTTGCTATTAAACAAGAATAGAAAATATTTCTAATCATACCATCTTCACATGAGAGACACAACTATCCAACATCTCCCATTTTGTAATAAAGGAACAAACACTACATGAATTCTATTAGAAAATTGTTTAATAAAAATATTGTCAAATAAATTAGTTTCAATGCAAGAGACAATCTGTGCTCAGAATTCATGTTTTTCCTCTCTTTTCTTTGAACTTGAACAGGAATTTTACATGAATAAGGCAAGCAGGAATTTGCCCCAAAACAGATACTATGGGTAAGTTTTATAACCAAAAACTATATTTGCAGCAATAGACATCAGCCGGTACGTGTTGTATCAATTACAAATACCACAAACAGCTTTAGAAAAAATAGCATAGAGAAAAGGGATGGAAGCGGTCTGCAAAGATTTTTACACTGAACTCTTTGCGTCCCAAATAAATGTCCCATTGCCAACACTTCAACAGACCAATGAAGAACTATCGTCCAATATGGCTGCTCTCACAGGTCTATAAGCTATTCACTAAAATAATAACAAACCAACTTTCACAGAGTCTGAACAAGCAGCAGCTGAGAAAGCAGGCAGGTTTCTGAAGGAATTTCAGCACAATGGACCATATCGTCACTATAAACCAGCTATTGGAGCACTCAAGGGAATACAAATTCCCTGTATGCACTGCCTTCATTGACTATGAAAATGCATTCGATAGCGTTGAGATCAATGAAATGCAATGTGTAAAGGCATGGCTGCACATGGAGAAGGAAGGCCAGGATAAGAGAAGAATGGAAGATGTGTTGTGGTCAGCGCAATCTATACAAGGGCTGAAGGACCGATTGATCAAGGTGAGTATAAAGAAAAGGTAATTTGGAAAATTCTGTACTTTATTTTTGCGTATATACAGACAGTTGTTCAGTCTGGAAAATTAGCATTTTGTAGTTTAATTCCAATCCCTAGTAAAGAAATTGAACAACTATTAAGAGAAAAATGTGCAAACATCAAGAAGATAATGCCAGTAATAAACAGGGAAGAGTCCTTAAAAAAAATCCATGCCTCAGTTTTCCCAATTATAAAATGACAATAGTAAAACTTACCTGTTTCACAGAGTTATTAGACTAAATCTATTTAAAGAACACATTGAGATCTTTAAATGAAAGGCACTATATAAATGCAGACTAAAACAAATAAACAAAAATCAGATGCATCAGTTCTTTTAAGGTATATGGACTAGTTTGCCTGTCAAACGAGTGAAGAGAGGTTAGAAGGAAAATAAAGAAAGTGAATAATGATAAAATTACCTTTAAATTTGCACCTGTAATTTTGCATGGTCACATATGAATAGTTAGGTCCCAACTACCTGGTCTGCATGCACAATTGATGTTAGCATTCACAGTGCTACAATTTTGTGCACAGAAAATTGTAAGTACAAATCTAGGTGCAGATATGAGGCCTATAGGAACACTTCTTCAATAGTCAAAACATTTTTCCAATAACTAGTCTCCAAGATCAATTTTTATTTCTTTGATGAGTGGATCAGGCATTGCTCCCAACAAATAACTTTCTCTGAACATTTCACTCAGTTTGGAATTTGCATGTAGTTTGTGGGTGGTATCTGTCTCTAATGGTAGCTTTGGAGTTTCTGCTTGGCTTTTGCATTTGTTGTGCTTTACTTGATAAATGGCAGTAGTTGACTTTAAAGATGGTTCTGCATCAGCATTGCATGTCTAGGGTAAAGATAGGTTATTAAAACTAGCTAGAGGGTTTTAGTAAGTGGATTGGAGACTGGTACATTTTTGTTCATTGTGCAACTGATTTCAAATTGTCTTCTAGTCCTGTACTGATGTTCTGATAGTGACAACATCCGGTGAAATTGCATTAACCCAATGCACAGAGCTTCCTATTATCCTTTTATAGGTCCTTGAACTTTCACTCCATGAAATAGCTCAGATACTGCAGTGATGAGCGCGCTATAAGAACTTACATACAATAGAATAATGAATGCATCTATCACAAGCTGCTCTTTCATATACCATAATATTAAATAGAAAATATTTTTATGGCAATCTTAGAAAAATTTAATTCTGTGTACCCTTAGACCGAATAGAGCATGAGTGACTGAACCCTGTATATGATATATAATTGCGTTGTTGGCCATTAATAGGATTACTTCCAGCTGTCTAATATTTTCTATTCAAGAATACTGCCACATTTTATTATAGCCACTTAAAAATTCATGATTATTTCCCAGCCTCATTCTAGGAATGATAACATATAGTTTTACCTATGATATAATTAAGTAAAAAAAAATAGTGCAAGAAAAATAAAATTCTTTCCACTCTCTCGGGTTAATTCTTTTGCTATTGACCAACAACTTATGACTGATTTGCAAACTCAGTGGTCAAAACCAAGTCTCTTTCAAAGTCTGAGAGCTGAATAAAATTAAATTTGAATTAATCCATGTTTCTGTACATTTAGGAACTATTTAAATAGCTCTCTAAATACAGAAATATCAAATCTGAACAAACTGTCAATTACCAATTCCATAAATGTCATCAGCTTAATATGAGGAAGGCAAAGGCATATGAGAAGAATGGTCCTCTACACTTGGTTCACAGTAAACACTTAGGCCTAGCATCTCTGCTCTGCTGAGTTTTCTTTTGGCACAGCAAAGAGGATGGTGGTCTTTCAGGGAGCCGGATATGGGTCCCTGATACTGAGGACAGACCTGTGCTGGTCTCAGACTCTTTCTCTTGAGCACTACTTTAACCTATTCCAGACAGCTCAACAATTCATCCTCATCTGAGGAGGACTAGAGTACAACATGATCCGGCCACAACACCCAGTATGTGTTCTGTAGTCTGTATTAGATCCAAGTGGGGATGAGGCACAAGAATTGGGTATGCCAGTGCTGTGCCAGCTGAGAACTCACCGTAGCAGAATTCTCATCTGGCCAGGTCCCGCTTCTTTCTATTTCCTGATGGGTAGCTGTGTTAGTCTGTATACAGCAAAAACAACAAGAGTCCTGTAGCACTTTAAAGACTAACAAATTTAATTTCTGCAGGCATAAGCTTTCATGGGCTGCAACCCACTTCGTCAGATGCAAGAAATAGAAATCAGATAGGAGGTATATATACACATACATATCCAAAGTGATCTGGAAGATGGGGTAGATTGCACCCTCAGCAAGTTTGCAGATGACACTAAGCTAGGCGGAGTGGTAGATACCCTGGAAGGTAGAGATAGGATATAGAAGGACCTAAACAAACTAGAGGGTTGGGCCAAAAGAAATCTAATGAGGTTCAACAAAGAAAAGTGCAGAGTCCTCCACTTAGGAAGGAAGAATCCCATGCACAGCTATAGACTGGGGACTGACGAGCTAGGCAGCAGTTCTGCAGAAAAGGACCTGGTGGTAACAGTGGATAAAAAGCTGGATATGAGTCAGTAGTGTGCCCTGGTTGTCAAGAAGGCTAATAACATATTGGGCTGAGCATTGCCAGCAGGTCGCGGGAAGTGATTATTCCCCTCTATTCGGCATTGGTAAGGCCGCATTTAGAGTATTGTGTCCAGTTTTGGGCCCCCCACTACGAAAAGGATGTAGACAAGTTGGAGAGAGTCCAGCGGAGGGCAACAAAAATGATTAGGGGACTGGAGCACAGGACTAATGAGGAGAGGCTAAAGAAACTGGGCTTGTGTAGTCTGCAAAAGAGAAGAATGAGGGGGTATTTGATAGCAGCCTTTAACTACCTGAAAGGGGGTTCCAGGGAGGATGGGGCTAGGCTGTTCTCGGTGGTGGCAGATGACAGAACAAGGAGCAACGGTCTCAAGTTGCAGTTGGGGAAGGTCTAGGTTGGACATTAGGAAAAAGTTTTTCACTAGGAGGGTGGTGAAGCACTGGAATGGGTTACCTAGGGAGGTGGTGGAATCTCCATCTTTAGAGGTTTTTAAGCTGAGGCTTGACAAAGCCCTGGCTGGGATGATATAGCTGAGGTCAGTCCTGCTTTGAGCAGGGGGTTGGACTAGATGACCTCCTGAGGTCCCTTCCAACTCTATGATTCTATATAAAAGCAAAGTCCATTCAGTTAGAGTAGTTGAGGCCTATTCACAACCATTGATTAGGAGGTGAGAATGTGTGAACAGTGACAATTACTTCTTGTAATGAGATAACCATTCCAAGTCCCGATTCAGACCCAGTTTGATTGTGTCAAGTTCGCAGATTATTTCCAGCTCAGCAGTTTCTCTTTGAAGTCTGTTTTTGAAGTTTTTTGGTAGAAGTATGGCAACTTTCAAGTCAGTGACAGAGTGTCCTGGGAGATTGAAGTGTTCTTCGACTGGTTTATGAATGTTGTTATTTTTTATGTCTGATTTGTGTCCATTTGCATTTCATGTCAGCTACCAGATTGCTGCAAGGATGCCAGAATGTAATATAGAGTGTGACCTGTACTCTGATAACAGCAACTGGGACTGGATGCTAGGAATGGATTTGGGTCTAACTGATTTGCGAATTTTTTTTTCAAGTTTCAGAGTTGGCTTATGTAAATATTCCTGCTTCCCATTTGGTAGTTCTTTCATTATAGAAAAGATGAAAACTCCCAAGTTACAGAAATATGGATTGTATTTATTACACTCCAAGCTTTGCAGATGCTGTAAGAGCATTTTAAACTATAACATCTTGGCTGCTCTCTGGTACTTCATATAAATTCATTAAAAAATTATTTAGAAAATATTCCTTTGCTTTTTTCTTTCTTTGGGATAAACTATTTTATAATTTACACCTGACAAACTGCTATTAGTTACACCAGGGCCATATTATCCATTAGGCACAATAGGCACAGTGCCTAGGGCCTAAGAAACTTTCAGGGCCTACGAAATTTTTTTTTAATTTTTATTTAAAAAACTATTTATTAATAGCTTAAAATCAAATTAGTTATTTTGGTCAGGGGACCTACAAAGGCAAGTGTGCGTAGGGCCTACGAAGGTCTTAAAATGGCCCTGAGTTACACTCAGGCTCAAGCTCTGTTTTTTACAGTGCAACTCTCTAGTTTTAAAACTTAATGTTCAAAGGGGAGATTGATAAAATGCACTAGTTGTGCATTTCTGTTTTACCTACAAAAAATAGCAAATCAGCAAGTGATAACATGATGTCAAATTCTTGTTTTGCATGAGACTGGCAAATACCAACATCAACAACGGTAAAGGTAAACCTCCATTTGTTGTCTAAAGTAAGATTGAAAAAATAAAACCGAATATTTAATCCTCTGTTATATGAAAATGAGGTTTGTACACTCAATTCTGCTCCCCCAGATCGAGAGAGGAAATCAGAGAAATAATTGTTTGATATTATCCTCATTCAAGTGCAGATTAGTTGAAAATTTTTCTTTTGTTCTCTCCACTGGCAGATGAACATTTTTTCCTTTGGGGGTCAGCTGTCCTGCAGGCAAAGCACTTTATGGGGGACCTCTGGAGATAACTTTCACTGATCTGGAGACAATAGCCCCATGCAGTTCCCCTCAAATGTGGGCATCAGTATTCCTCACCCTCACTCACATTGTCTCTGCCACATCTAATTCCTTTATTTGAATAGTTGATTTTAAGTTAGCAGAACTCACATATTATCACTGTATTATAAATCTTCAGGCAACATTTTGGCTGGATTCAAGGACAGTCTATTTTAGGAAGAAGATTTTAAAATAGAGCTGTGTGGTTTCTCAAATAAGAAACATAGCAATCCGGAAAGGCATTTGATTATAAAAATGATCTGCTTCTTGTTGTTGCCCAATCTGCTAATTAGAGTACCAAAAATAGAATTAAGTGAATACATACTACCCAAATATATTTGCCATTTACCAAACTATAGTTTGGGGTTTTCTTGCAGAGATTTCTACTATAATAATAATAAGGGAAAAATGAAAAGTCATTATTGATGCCCAGGAAGTTTGGCTTTCTTGATGCTAATAGCTAGCATAGTAGATCTTAGAGGCTGAATTACTCAGTGGTTAGTTCTTAGATAGTTTTCCTTGTAGTGTAGAGCATAAAGAAGGCTTTCAGTGATGGGGTATGCACCCCACATGAAGCCTGAGCAGGTTAAAAAAGGTCATGTGGTAGGCTGCACCTGGAAGAGAGCCTAATAAAGACTCATGGCTGATGAAGCCCAGTTGGCAGAGAAGTGGGGGATGGGTTCAGATAGAGAGAAAGTTGGTAATAAGAGAGAGCTGTAGAGAGTAGTGTTGGCTAAAAATAAGGAGGAGGTCCATGTGGGGAGTAAGCTAGGGGCTCCTGCCTTAGACTATAGACTCTGGCAAGAACTGAAAAGGGAGGTGAAGTAGCCTAAGGGAGCAGAAGAAACTTGAGCAGTACCTCAGAGGTGGGCCAGAAGACAGAGAAGAAAAGTAGGAAAGAGCCCAGGGAAACAATAACGAGGCTGGTGCTTGAGCAGACTGTGGTTGCTAGGTACAGGGTCCCTGGGCAAGAACCCAGAGTAGTGAGTGGGCCTGGGTTCCCCTTCCTGCTACTGGGTGTGTGGCACAGAGTGGAAGTGGATCTGAAGACTGCCTGAGATGGTTTGTCCAGTGGGGCTTTGTTACCCTGGAAGGGGAAGATTATAGTCACCAGGCCAGAGGACCGAGTCACCAAAAAGGGAGCAACCTGAGTTCAAAGAGAGAGAATGGAGTGAGCAACTGAAGGAGGGAGTGTCAGACTAGTCAAGAGCGAATCCTAAAATGATCCACAAGGAGGTGCCTCAGGGGTGAGTAGCAAGCCCTTTTACTCTCTTTTTGTGCTATAAAAGTTGATTGGCACTGCTGATGAAGCTGCTTCACAGTCTGGAGAGACCAGTGTCCTCACTATGTCTTGCCCTCCTCATTGTGATGTGCATATGTATATGTACCTACCTAACTGTAGTTTCCACTTCATGCATCTGACGAAGTGGGTTTCTGTCCACGAAAGCTTATGCCCAAATAAATTTGTTGGTCTTTAAGGAGCCACAGAACTCTCGTTGTTTTGCTGAAAACAGACTAACACGGCTACCCCTCTGGAACTCGTCACTAAGTCTAAGTAATCTATCATTATTAGGGAAGAAAGAACCACTTCAGTTTAAATAAGAATTATCTCAGACTTTTGCCCCTTTGCCCCAAAACAATCTTGTGTGAGGCTCATGTAATTTTATTTATTGATTTATTTTTATGTACCTCAGCTCTACTTCATTTAGTCTAAGACAGAGAGTAGAAATACTACCACAATCTTTTATCTATGCCCTGCCTCTAATCTGGCAGGGATGAATCTAAGGTATTGGCAGTGACTAGGCGGAGCTGCAGCTGGCTGTTGGTTCAGTTAGATGGCTAATATTTCATGAGATTGCTCAGAAATGGGAGATTAGATTTTGGCACTAGTTTGTGAGGTTGGTTTCATCAAGGACCAGCTGAGCTATTGTGTTTTGTAGGATGGGTGGGAGATATTACTCCACAAAGAAGGTGTGGATAATATCTGTTAGTGAGGGCTCTAGATGCCCTTCAACTGTCGTTTACCAGCCAAGAGAAGCATAGATCTGAAGATTTACTAGGATTTCCTGTTGTGGGTAAGGCCAGCATGAACAAAGGCAATGTGTCATTCAGCAAGAGATTCCTGGTGTCATAAGAGGCTATCTTGATGTCTTCTCTGTGAAGTAGGCTCATAATCCATGGTGGTGAAGAGATCTGGGGTCAAATTGGAAATAATCTAGGTTGTCAAAGATTGAGATTCATCAGGAGATTACTTTGGCCTTTGGTGGTGGAGGAAACGTAGGATGGAGGAGGGGCTAGGGGAGAGAGAGGTTGGGGGATAGGAGAAGAAATCTTGGTTCTATCTTCGAGTGATTGCTCATATCCATTCCAATATAGGTGAGTGCGCACCCCGTGCATTGGTTCCCGGAACTTTTTTGCCCCTAGCAAGACCCATAGGGCCAGCTCCGGCGCCCCCTAGAGTGCCACGCTCATGCTGCGGTATATCAGGCGCCGCTGGCCCTGAGGACCCTCAGTTCCTTCCGTCCTCCCATTGACGATAGCTGGAACGTCTGCCCCTTGCTTTTCAGCAAGCAGCAATCCCTGTTTTTCTAGTTGTTACAGTTGCGTTAAGTATAATTAAGTGAATAGTTAGAGTTAGATAATAGAATACATAGTTTTTCCTTCAGGGCTTAGGGTTGAGCCATGCCTGGCTCAACCGGGTTTAAGGCCTGTGCCATCTGCAGCAAGGCCTTTCCGGTGAGCGATCTACACGAACGCTGCCTCCGTTGCCTCGGGGAGCAGCATCGTAAGGACAAGTGCTGGATCTGCAAGGCCTTCAAACCTCGCACACAAAAGGAGTGGGGCGCGTGCTTAAGAGCCATCCTCATGGAGTCCGTGCTCTGGATGGACTCGGAACCGTCTCGCTCCCCCGCGGCACCGAGCGTATCCTCGGTGTGCAGCGCACCACTGGCACCAGGACAATCGATACAGCAGTCGGCGATGCTGAAAAAGAAAAAGCGGCAGGATGCCGCTCACATGGACTCCCCCGCGCCACCTGTACAGCCGGGGGTAACACAGGAGATGCCCCAGCCACGTGCCGTGGAGAGTGCTCTGACACCGGCATCTCCTCGCAGGGAGCCTCCCCCAACTTCTGGGGGTGGGGGAGTGCCCCTGCAAGGGCCGTCGACGACGGAGGCATTCGCTGAGGCACGTGCCCTCATGGGCATGCCCATGCCTCCATCCCCCCCTCGGCCGAGGGCGCGGGGACCAGCATCTCGGGGTAAACCCGCGCTGGGTGGCTCCGGTGGGTGGCAGAGACAGGAGTCCAGGTCTCCCCCCAGACAGTTGAGGAGGGTCGAGAGTGTGCGCTCCCCTCCCAGCTCCGACACTGAATCGTCGAGCTCCTCGACACTGCGGCACCGAGGGCGGTCTCGAGGCTCCGGTGCGGGGCGATGCCGTTCCAGTTCCGCCTCGCGAGGGGATCGATCTTCGGGATCCCACACCAGGGCATGGCACCGGTCCCGATCCCAAGCACACACTCCGGCGGGGATTCCGGCGGCCAAGCAGACTGGAAGCGCTCAGCACCAGTCCCGATCCCCGGAGTGTAGCCCAGCACAGACACGAGCACCTGACCGCCACTACACCCGACACCACTCCCACTACCTAGATGCTGACAGGGAGGCACGACACTGGTGTCGATCCCTGGCACGCAGCCCGGCGCGGATCCTGGTGACCCATGAATCCTGGGGCACTCAGTACCGCTCCCGATCCCTGACACACCACTCGGCAACCGAGGTCCAAAAACACACTTGGCGCCGGTCCCGATCCCGGCACGTAGCCTGGTGCGGATCCTGGTGCCTGATGACAGCGGGCATGCTTCACACTGCTCCCGGTCCCCGTTGCACAGTCCGGCGCGGATCCCGGTGGCTGAAGGGACCCGGCCCTCTCGGCACTGGTCCAGATCTCCGGCCCGCAGCCCAGCATGCCCATTTTCTGACACCCGGCGTGCCCGGCACCGATCCAGGTCCCGGTCCCACAGCCAGCTGGAGGACACTCAACACTGGTCCCATAGCTCGGGGCGCCATCCGCACCGGGGCCCTCCCCACTCGGCACCGGGGCTGGTCCCAGGTTGGCCCCAGATTCCCTGGCAAGGGCCCTACTGGGGTTCCTGGGGAACTCTGACAGCCCAGGGTATGGTGTCGGTTCCCTCCTCGACGGCCCACCCGCCACTGTCCCTTTTGAGCTAATCAGACAAGGGCCATTCCTCCGGGGAGGAATCAGACCCCCAGGAGGGTCCCTCTACGAGGCCCCTCCCACAGTCTGCTTCCTCTTCCCCGGATGATACAACCGCCAGGGACCATAGAGTAGCCCTCCCTGACTTTAGAGCTCAACAAGAGCTCCTTAAGAGGGTGGCGGACAATCTGAACCTAGAGCTTCTTCGGGGTATCGGGGTCAGCAGGGCCGTCCAGAGTTGCCCTCCCTGGGCATGAAACTTGTTAAGGCCCTCTGGCAGACCCTGCCTCAGTTGCCCCCACTTCCAAGGGCGCCGAACGGAAATATTACGTTCCAGCAGAGGGATTTGAATTCCTTTATAATCATCCTGCTCCGGGGTCGTTGGTGGTGGATGCCACCAACCAGCAGGACAGACGGGGTCCAGGCAAATACCCCCAAGAATAAAGACAACAAAACGTTGGACCTTTTTGGCGGGAAGGTCTATTCTATGGGGGCCCTGCAGCTGAGGATCGCAAATCACCAGTCGCTCCTCGGCCACTACAACTTGAACCTCTGGTCCTCCCTCCAGAGGTTCGCGCAGGGTTTGCCTCAGGACCAAGCAGCAGATTTCGCCACCCTCATCCAGGAGGGCGCAACGGTGGCTGGAGTGGCCCTACAATCAGCCAGTGATGTTGCGGATGCCGCTGGTAGGGCGATGGCATCCGGCATCGTTATGCGTTGGTGCTCCTGGCTTCAATCATCAGGGTTGTCGCAAGAGGTCCAGCAGTCAATCCAGGACCTGCCATTCAACTGCGCTGGCCTCTTTTTGGACCGCACGGATGACAAGCTGCACGCCCTGAAGGACTCCAGGGCCGCCCTGAAGGACTCCAGGGCCGCCCTGAAGGACTCCAGGGCCGCCCTGAAGTCTTTGGAGATGTACACACCGCAGGCCTCCAGGCGTCAGGCGCGACCGCATCCCCAGCGTCAGTCCCAGGCAGCACTGAGACCGACTACCCGACCTGCTCAACCCAGGAGGGGTCGGGACAGATACAGGGCATCTAACTGCCGGGACCGCCAAGGCTCCTCAGCGGGTCCCCAGAAAGGGCTCTCCAAGGGAAATAATAAGAAACAATTTTGATGGTGCGCATGAGGGTGGCACCTCCCCCATCCCCCTGGATCTAAACTTTCCCTTTGCATACAGACTGAGGCCATACTTCACAGAGTGGCAGAGCATTACCTCCAACCATTGGGTGCTGGGTGTAGTGCGCAGAGGTTATGCCCTGCAACTCTTGGCCTTCCCCCCAGACTCTCCCTCACCCCGTCCCTCTTCAGGGACCCCTGTCATGAGCACCTCCTCATTCAGAAGGTGAATTCTCTTCTCCTTGGAGCGGTGGAAGAGGTTCCTCATCAGGAAAGAGGAAAAGGGTTCTACTCCCGTTATTTCCTCATTCCCAAGGCAAAGAGGGTCCTGAGGCCCATTTTGGACCTTCGCTGTCTGAACAAGTTCATCTGGCGCCTCAGATTCCTTATGGTTTCCCTAGCCTCCATCGTTTCTGCTCTAGATCCAGGGGACTGGTATGCTGCCCTCGACCTAAGGATGCCTATTTTCATATTACTATCCTCCCCAGTCACAGAAGGTTTCTCCGGTTTGTGGTAGCTGGATGCCACTACCAGTCCTCAGCCCTGCCCTTTGGCCTTTCATCTGCCCTCAGGATCTTTACAAAGTGCATGGTAGTGGTGGCGGTCCACCTGCGCCACGGAGGGGTTCAGATCTTTCCCTGCCTGGACGACTGGCTGATCCGGGGCAGGTCCAGGACCCATGTCAGGAACAGCCTGGCACTCACCTGCGCCACATGCACCAGACTGGAGCTGCTCATCAACGAGCAGAAGTCTACTCTCACCCAGTGAAGCGCCTAGACTTCATCGGGGCCACCCTGGACACTATCCAAGCCAGATCCTTCCTCCCACAGCCTCACTTCAAGGCAATGGCCGCCATAATCACCAATCTCCACAGGTCCCCCACGACAACAGCCAGGCACTGCCTTCAGCTGTTGGGGCACATGGCATCATGCACGTATGTGGTGAGGCTGCCTCGTCTCAAGCTCAGGCCTCTCCAGGGGTGGCTGGCCTCAGTATACGCACCAGCCAGGCACTCGTTGAGCAGAGTGGTCACTGTCCCCACTCAGGTACTATCCTCCCTGGCTTGGTGGAGGGATCCAGAGGAGGTACTGAGGGGTGTTCCCTTCAGAGAATTGACATCCTCGATAACTCTTGTTACGGATGCCTCGGATGTGGGTTGGGGGGCCCACATCAGCAATGACCTCAGCACCCAGGGGCTCTGGTCGGTGCAGGAACAGTGTCTCCACATCAACGTCTAGGAGCTCAGGGCAGTCGTCTGGCCTGCAAAGTGTTCCTCAGATTCCTGAGGGGGAGGATGGTACAGGTCCTAACGGACAACACAGCGGCCATGTTTTACATAAACAGGCAGGGGGGCATGCTCCTCGGCCCTTAGCCAGGAGGCCATTCAACTTTGGGACCTTGCGGTGAGGCACGACTTCCACATATCTGCCTCTCACCTCCCAGGAGTCAGGAACGATGAGGCGGACCGCCTCAGCAGGTCGTTTCTACCCTGCCACGACTGGTCACTGCACCCGGAGGTGGTGACTTCCATTTTCTGCAGGAGGGGTGTTCCCCAACTGGACCTGTTCGCATCATCCTGGAACAGGAAGTGCCCGAGATTTTGTTCGCTCTGGGGTCGTGAGCTGGGCTCCATTTCCAATGTGTTCCTTATAGATTGGACGGGGACCCTCGTATGTGTTTCCCCCATTCCGCTGTTGCCCAAAGTCCTTTTGAAGATCAAGAGGGACAAAGCGGACATCATTCTGGTCGCCCCGGCCTGATTGAGACAGCATTGGTTCAGCATGCTGCTGGACCTGTCCATCGCCATGCCGATGCAGCTCCCGAGGTGTTACGACCTGCTCTCACAGGACCAGGGTCGCCTGCTGCACCCAGACCTGGACTCCCTCCACCTGACACCGTGGAGACTCTGTGGCTGACAGAGGGAGAGAGAGCCTGCTCGGTGCAGGTCCAACAGGTTCTGCTGGGTAGCAGAAAACCTTCCACTCAAGTGGTGTACCGAGCCAAATGGAAGCGGTTTACCTGTTGGGTGGAGTCCTGGGGTATCCCACCAAGCGGCTCGCCCATACAGGCAATCTTGGAGTATCTGCTCCACCTGAAGCTGCAGGGCCTGGCCCTGGCCTCCCTGAGGGTACACCTGGCGGCCATCTCGGCCTTCCACCAACCGTTGGAGGGGAGGTCACTGTTCTCGCACCCTATGTTTCTCAGGTTCCTCAAAGGGGTGGAGAGGTTGTATCCGCAGGTCCGTGACCCAGTGCCTCCCTGGGATTTGAGCCTGGTCCTCGCCACACTGATGGGGCCCCCCTTCGAGCCTATGGCTACATGCCCCCTGCTCGTCCTCTCCTGGAAGGTAGCCTTCCTGGTGGCCATTACATTGGCCAGGAGGGTCTCTGAGATTAGGACCTTGAACTTGGAGCCCCCCTATACTGTCTTCTATAAAGACAAGGTGCGGCTGAGGCCCACCCGGCCTTCCTGCTTAAGACGGTGTCTCAGTTTCACTATAACCAGGGTATCTTTCTCCCCGTGTTCTTTCCTAAACCACACGGTTTGAAGGAGAAGTGGAGATGGCACTCGCTGGATGTCAGACGAGCCCTGGCCTACTACGTCGAGCGGACCAGGCCATTCCGGAAGTCAACGCAGCTGTTCGTAGCAGTGGTGGACCAGATGAAGGGCTCACCTGTCTCCACCCAGCACATCTCCACCTGGGCCTGCATTAGGGCCTGCTACCGCTCCCAGGAGCTCTGACTGCACATTCAACCAGGGCCCAGGCCTCATCTGCAGCTTTCCTGGAGCGTGTGCCCCTGCAGGACATCAGCAGGGCAGCGACCTGGTCGTCGGTCCACACCTTCACGTCCCACTATGCCATCGTGCAGCAGGCGAGAGAGGACGCGGGCTTTGGCAGGGCAGTGCTGATGAGAGCAGCTCATCGCTGACTCCTACCCACCTCCAAGGTATGGCTATTTAATCACCTATATTGGAATGGATATGAGCAATCACTTGAAGATAGAAAGCAGGGTTACTTACCAGTAATTGTTGTTCTTCGAGATGTGTTGCTCATATCCATTCCACACCCACCCTTCGTCCCCGCTGTCGGAGTCGGCATAAAGAAGGGACTGAGGGCCCGCAGGGCCAGTGAGGCCTGATATACCGCGGCATGAGCGCGGCACTCCAGGGGGGGCCCGAGCCGGCCCTACGGGGCTTGCTAGGGGAAAAAAAGTTCCAGGAACCAGTGCACGGAGCGCGCACTCACTATATTGGAATGGATATGAGCAACACATCTCGAAGAACAACAGTTACTGGTACATAACCCTGTTTTTCTTCATGGCCATGGGGTAGGAGAGCAAGTACTCCTTGAGCCAAATGTATCTATGTTATCCATCAGCTCAGAAAAAGCAAGAATTGTTCAGTTTTCTTTCTCTTGCTATTTCTGATATACAACACCTAAGAACTACAGAGTTCTGTCAGGGCACTGGAGGAATTGGACGATTGAGAGAACAGGCCACTCTGCTCTAGCAGTCTGTTATGCATAGGGGCCTAAGCTAGCAGATCCAACTGCAGAATCAGGGACTTAGTCTGAAAATACCCCAAGGACAGACTTTGTTGTGAGATTTATGCTATTTCTGGTTGAGCTGAAGATAACACAAGAATAGCTGTTTTCACAAAGATTTGACAGTTCTGTTTCTGATCCCAGATAAAACTGTGAAGGGTTGAACAGGGTGAAATTGAAAAGTAGTGTAAACAATGTTAACCAGACTTTTTTTTTAAAATTATTAATATTTTTAGGCTGAGTTTGGGAAAATTTGGGTTGAAAGAATGGACTTTCTCTAATCTAGTTCACGAGATCTGCAGTTGTGTGTTTCACAGAAGTTTGTAAAAATCTAATAAAAGAAGTTTTAATGCCTCATCAGAATCCAGTCCTCAGTAATTGAACTATGGGAAATGAAGAGCTCATTACAAGAACAGAGTGAATGAGCGGGAATTAATCATATTTAATTACATGTGCAAATGCATCGACTAGGTAAGTGTTCAAAATAAGACAGCTAATTATGTTGAAAATGCAATTGCACTATATCAAGCCTTGCTTGATTGTTTTGTGCTGCTATTAAATGTTCAATATTCTCTTAGACACTACTGGTTAAGAATGTCAAAGAAAGTAAGTGCAATTATGTACTAATTTAGAAGCACAACACAGGCACTTTGTGAAAAACATAGTCATACGTGTCTATGACAAAATTGCTAAACCTTGTCAGCACATGCATATAGCTTCTGTAAATGCTCAGATCACAACAAATGACAACTTATATTTAATGCATACTTTATATTCTTTTTTAGGCTTGGCAGGATAACATTTTAAGTGATGTTGGTGATTGTTGATTTATTCCTCTGCTGAAAACCCAATGAAAAACAAATTTTCTGTTGTGTGCCTATTTACTTGGCTCTTTAAACTAAGACATTGAGAGGTGTTAGTGAGGTACATAACTATGAAATTTATTGATCACAGGTAGCGACACATCATTAATTAAAAAATCCTGTATTTCAGGGTAAAATCTAAAGGTTAACTGCAACAGTCCCTTCATTGGTTAGGAACCTGACAGGGACATGCTTGGGATATTGCAAATTTTTTTGCTAGTAATAGAAATCTGTCCCTTAAATTATAATTTCCAGCTAGTGTATACTCTTCTGAAAAACCATTTATTTTAAAATAAATCCTTGGAAATCAATATCAATATATCTATTGAAACAGCTGAACCCTAAACACTGATCTTTTTATGGTACATTGTCCTCCTGTAGTGTACTGTGGCAGCAGGGCTCCCTGCCCACCATCACTGTTCATTAATAGCCAGAAGCAAAAAATATTTCTCCATCGCACTCCAGACACACTTCACATAAGGAGAAAATTCCCAAAGCATGCTAATTTTGAAAATAGGGGACACTTAGTTTACTGATCTAAACTAGTTTAGCTTATTTAATAAATGCATCATTGCTCCAAGCTATGGTTTAAATATTGATTTCATTGTGGTTCAAAAAGCACTCTCAGCTCTCCTGTGACATTTGGACAAAGTCAATGTAGCTAAAATTGATAGTCATACTTCAAAACTGTAATTGGTCAAGCATTCTCAAGTGCAACAGTGTGGGGTGTGAGACAGGAAACAAGACAAATGAAAAAGAAAATAGGGAAAGCATGTCTATGTTAAAGCATACTGGGAATCAAGCTGCACATGTAAATTCTTCCCTTTCCCTTATATATGAAACTGAGAAAGTGACCATAATTGGTATTATGTGATAACTATAATAAAAGTTGAGGAAATATTATAGCTTTTAGTACCAAAATGTTCCATAACATAGTCTCTATGGTCTTACATAGCCCTAAATAGGTCAATAACCTTTAAAAAAATGTCAGACCTATAAAGTAGCCTGTATCA
The DNA here is from genome assembly GCF_026122565.2 of Emydura macquarii macquarii. NCBI lineage: Eukaryota > Metazoa > Chordata > Testudines > Chelidae > Emydura > Emydura macquarii. Next base: position 1,644,143 of record NW_027133181.1, on the reverse strand, counting down.
ATTTCAGTCCCTTCCGAATAATCAATTTGACCTCTAGATCTGGCCACTGAAAATAAATTGGAGTCTAAGCTACTGAGATTGTTTAGAGTTAGATAAAAATGACTTATTGTTAGCACTCACTGCTGACTTTTTTTTATAACATTGAGAAGTTGATGTGTTATCCTCAGAGTAAGTTGTGAGTTGGCTGACATTTAATAAACATCTGCAATTTTCAAAGCAAATCGTAACAGTCCACTCTGTTAGGATTTGTTGGCTCTATAATGTTGTCTCCATGGATATTTCATTCCATTCCATTTAAAAAACACCCTGCAGAACTAGAGCGGAATTGGAAGGCACTGATAACTTTTATCCCCTCTGTATGTACTTATCACCTGGCCCTAGATAAAGCTCTGCATCAGTGATAGTTCATAGGCGATTTAGCCCTTTCTTTCCCAGGTAATGTAACAATGTAGAACAAAGGCTTTGGAATGAATAAGAAAAAGTGACAAGTGCAGAATCAGTCACTCTGTCTGAGCACTTGCAATTTTCCCAGGCTAAAGTTAGAAAGAAGTGACATTCTTTTGTCAAATTGACAGATCTCATCTCATTTTAGTAAGGCAGGCTTTGACTTTGTAATAACAGAAAAACCCAGCAGTATTGTTTTCTTAGTATGTTTGTGGATATTTTGTTTGGATGTAAGCCACTGCACGCTCTCACCCTGTGAAATTGTATGTATTCCAATGGGGGGGGGGAGGAGTGGGGGAAAGCCCACTAATTACTTTTAAAGCACACCATTTGTAATAGAGATTGCTTTCTTGCAAACTGTTAGTGCCAATGAACAGGGAATATGTCAACCAAACCTATAAAATAGTTTTGTTTCATTGCTTCTTAATCCATATGAGCCAGGAAATATTGAGAAATACAGCAAAAGCTGTATTTGTGGAAAAAAGCTTTTATGACTTACAGCTCTAGTCTCTGAAAACTGAAATTCCTTCACAGGCACAAGATGAAAAACTGTCCTTTATGAAGGGATGGGAGTTCACATTAATTTAACTGATATCCTAGTCATTAAATCACTAGGTTTGAAAACCTCACCATATTTTTGCATTAAAAATGCATATTGGAAAATCTAAGCTGACTATTTAACTACGGTATGCATTGTCAAGTGAGAACTGTTTACCTTGAATTTATAAAAACTTATGGGTTTAAAGATGGCAGCAATACAGTACCTGGATTAGACAATCCCAGAATGGTAAACTGGTTACATTACTGATGTGTAATTAAAGTTGTAAATAAAACATCATACACCAAAAAAACTAGGTAGAAATTAAAATCACATTTACAGTGTAAAAACTGACCATTTTACTTCAGCCCCAAATCTTAGTTTTACCACTGGATTTAATATAGTCTGTCGGCCTAAAACAGAGAGTCAGACAAGGTGACAAACCTATTTTCCTGTACTCTGATTTTTTTTTTTTTTTTTTAATTCTATTTTAACTTTTAGGATATATCACATTGCAGTTGCTCTACTCAAAGCTCTGCAGGGAGTACCTACTGTGCAATGAACTACAGTACACAAGAATAGTTAATCCAGTTGCACTATGATATACTCAGTGACAGAATCTATCAGGAATATAACTAACTATTCCTTAAGAAGGCTAGATTTCAATACATACTTGGACAGAGTAAAAATACACTGTGGGCTTTTATACATGATGCATTAGTCTGTATTAGCAGGATGTAGATTCTAGTGAACACTAATGTGTTGTGCACTAACTGGCCTGTGTGGACCGTATTGGCGTGCACTAGGAGTTCTCTACTGCACATTAATGTAGCATTGTTTGAAACAGTTATTGTGGACTAGGGAACTTCTAGTGCGCATCACCAGGGTCCACAAGGACCAGTTAGTTCGCACAAGAATTTACACTCTGCTAGTGTAGACTAATGCACTGTATAGTCAAACCCCCAGTGGCATCTCATAAAATATGTCTAAATGAGTCAATTGGTCAGATATTGCCCTGAATAAGTAGTAATAATATCTAGCTCTTATCTAGCCCTTTTCATCAGTAGGTCTCAAAGTGCTTAATGAAGGAGGTCAGTATCATTATCCCTGTTTTACAGATGGGAAACTGAGACACAGAGCAATGAAGTGATTTGCCTAAGGCCACCCAGCAAGCCATTGCACCCTGTAAGCGGGCAGCCCAGCCTGGCAGGTGCGTTGCAACTTTTCCTTGGTCCCAGGCTCCGAGGAAGGCCACAGCGCCGCTGCTAAGGGGAATTATCAGCCGGTTAGGAGTTTCTAATTTCTGTTTCTAATTTCTGAAGCAGCACATTAGAACACAGATAGGTTTATGGTTATGACTCACTCCAGTAGTATACAGACGTCTCATCTAAGACATCCCAAAGTTAAAGGGAAAATCAAGGAGTGGCTTTTGGATGTTATACTAACAAGCTATTTATCAGAGATTAGTAAAGGGTAATAATTACTTTCAAATTTCAACACTCTACTAAAGAGTGACTGAAAGTACAAAGGCTTTCTCTGCCCCCTGTAGACCCATCTTTTCTACACCACTAAATTTAATAAGTAGTAGTATGCAAACTTTCAGGCTCTTCACTGTAAAACACACTAGCTGGCTCTGAGGCTTATCCATTCCCAAGAAATGGATCTGTCGCCTCAGTATTTGCGTACATTAAAATCTGTGGATATTGTGATTTTCACATTTTCAGTACCATCAAGAACACTCTCAGCTTTACTATTGTACATAACACTCAGCACGATCTGATAAAGGCATCCACTTAACTATAATAATAACACTCTAACTGAAAACTGTTAACAACACAAGATACATTCAGCCCTAGCATAAATGGGCACAACTTCCATTGATTCCTCCTTTCTATGGCTGTGTTTCCTCTCAGAAGAAATTAGAGGCCTATCTACTCTGACTTCAGGTAGTCCCTTTAATGACTGTTTATTGTCTATGATTCCAGGAGATAGTGTTTCTTAGGTTGATGGGGTGGTGTACTTTGTGGGAAAAACAGAAAACAGTTGCATTTTGCTTTTTTATTGAGAGTACTTCTGGTGTCAGGATTTCCCTGGCAAGGTCAGATATTAAATGTCAGGCAAATGTTCTGTAATCAACGGGTTTCAGTTGTTTGTAATATTTTGTATTCGTAAATAAATCACTGGCCATAAAAGATTCAGAAGAAAGAAAAGCCTATGGGAGTATCTAGAGACTGGAGAGAAGGTAGGAGTTCCTACCAGTATTAAAGTCAGTGGCTAAAAGTCTGCAGCACTTCAATAGGAGTTGTACCCTCTGAAGTTCATAGGCCAAATACAATATTGCATTAATCTGCACCCTCTTCTCCAGCCCTTAAAGAAACCATACACTTTTCTGTATTCTGAGTTTTTATATGGCAACAGCTTTATTTACATATATAAAACAACAGTCATTTGTAAACCAACAAGCAATCTTGTGCTCTGGTGAGGGAATCAATATAATGATAGATTTAGATTTAACATGGAGGGAGTAGAACTCTGCTCCCAGCTGTCAAAACCATTTTGTTCCACTTTCTTAAAGGGAGTATAATTGTGTGCTCTAAGGCAGTCAAAGAAAAAATCTTAGAGGCACCAGCCTGGAGCAGCTCTGTTTTCCTTCTGCTGAAATGGGAGAGAAGAGGGCCAGACGTCACCAATTTCTGTGTCCCCTGATTATACAAGGACAATATTGTCACCCTGCTGTCCCAGGGTTTAAAGGAATTTGGAACCTGTACTAGAAAGAGCTGCGTCAAAATCAGTCCAGGATAGAATAAGTGATGCTGATAAGCAAGTGTAAAGTAGCTTGAAAAGCTAGCAGAACTCAGTCTCACCATCAATGGAGTGTGTCTGGTTTCCAATTGTTAGCATAGTTAAAAGCTTAGAGTTGGTCAGTTACTGCCAAAACAGGGTTTTCAAATATTCATTTGAGCCTGGCTGGCTGGCTATTCAATTCTATCATGTTCAAAAATAGAGTAATGGGTATGAACATTACACAAACAGGGTTTTTGATTGCATTAATATTTGTCTAATGACTATTCTTCAGTCCAATACACAACGGCATGGAAACATTGGAATTCATGTGCAGGCAAGAGTAGTTGCTTGTCATTATTGATTATTTGATGCACATAGCTACTCATTGTTGGCTATTATGCTGTTTTACAAACCTTGTCATCCAATCAGAGTGCAAAAATACCATGTGAATTAAGTGACCAGACACCACAATGAACAAATGAATAGTCAAAGCAAGCAGTTCATGCACCATCTATGGGCTATAAATTGTTTTTCCATAGTATTCAGTAGCTGCTTATGGATAATGTATTTATTTGTTGAAACTGGATCACTTTGTAATTGCTTTGTGAAGGGAAAACAGGCTAGATTTATACTTACTATATGCATAAAGGTTTATTGGGTCTGTGATGCAGTGTCCACACCACACAAGTCCTGGAGTGGTTAAGGTGGCTAGCTGAGCCAATTAACTGCTCAGACTACCCTGGAGGAGGATCCAGTGAGCATGGATTAATTAGATGATGCTCAGCTGGTTGGGAACGGGAGGCGCCTGTATAAAGCCCAGGATCTGAGAGCAGCTAGGTGCTGCAGTGAAGTAGTCTACAGTCAGTCCCTGAGAGAAGGGAGGTGTGTGTGGGGCTACAAAGGGTAGTCTACAGTTACTCCTTGGGAGGAGGCAGTTTGGGCTGGCAAACCCAGAGAGGGAGGAAAGCCAGAAAGGCTTAGGAGAAAAGCAGCAAGATATGGGATGAAAGAGACCTTGTTTGCTCATGAGAGGTGTCCCTGAGCTGGAATCCAGAGTAGAGGGTGGGCCTGGGTTCCCCTACCAGCCACTGGAGAAGCGACTCAGACCAGATAGTGGAGAGCAGGCTACCTGGGACAATTTGCCTTGAAAGGCTTTGATGCTCTTGAAGGGGGCAATACATATAATGACCTGGCTGGAGGGCCAAGTCATGAAGAAGGGGCATCTGGAGTTGCAGAGATGTGTGGAGAGACTGTCAGAGGAGGGCTTAGCACCTGGAAGGAGTAATCCTCAGAGCGGCCAGGAGGAGGTGCCCTAGCGGTGAGTGAACCCCATGAAAGAGTCTTTGCAATTTTATTTATTACCTTGAATATTGCCTGAAGTTCTGGTCACCCCATCTCAAAAAAGATATTTGAAATGGAAAAGGTACAGGGAAGGGCAACAAAAATGTTTTGGGAGAAATGGAACATCTTCCCTATGAGGAGAGAGTAAAAAGACTGGGACTGTTCAGCTTGGAAAAGAGATGACTAAAGAGGGATAAGAGAGAGGTCTATAAAATCATGAATGGTGTGGAGAAAGTAAATAGGGAAGTGCTATTTACCCCTTCACATAACACAAGAACCCTGGGGTCACATAATTAAATTAATAGGCAGCAGGTTTAAAATAAACAAAAGGAAGTACTTCACATCATTCACAGTCAACCTATGGAACTCATTGCTATGGAATGCTATGAAGGCCAAAGGTATAACTAGGTTAAAAAAAGAATTAGATAAGTTCATGGAAGATTGGATATGTCTATCAATGGCTATTAGCTAACATGGTTAGGTATGGAACCCCATGCTCTGACTGCCAGATGTTGGGATTGGGTGACCGGGGATGTATTATTCATAATTACCCTGGTCCATTCATTCCCTTGGTAGCATCTGGCATTGCCCACTGTGTAAAGACAGGATATTGGGGTAGGTGGACCATTGGTGTGACCCAGTATGGCCATTCTTATATTCTTACAGAAACACTTGTACAGTGGCTGGATAATCACTCTCCAGCAATGTTTGGATATAACATGACAAATATAATCTATTGTGATGTTCTTTGAAGTTGCCAGGGAGTAGTTTGGGAAGATAAAGAACTTCAGCAGTTTGGCAGTATGGCATAACATTTTATTTCAATAGCTAAAAAATTAAACTCTTATATAAATCTGTCAGAATAATAGTCTTATCTTCGTTTTCTAATGTTTCACTTGTCTGTATTATTCACTTAAGGAATGAGGTAAAATCCTGGCCCCATTGAAGTCAGTTGGAGTTTTATCATTGACTTCTCTCATGCTCTGCAGTGGTTGTGTTGCTTGTCAACATGTTAGGGAGGCAGTTGAGTTAGTCCTGGGCCTGATCCAATACCCATTGCAGTCAGTACAAAGACTCCCACTGACTTCAGCAGTCTTTGCATCTGGCTCCATGTGGCCAGATCTTAAACACAAAAGGTACTTTTGACATGTACTCTGCTGAAGGTGTTAATGTGATGTAATTCCTATTGACTTATTTGAAACAGAGTTTAAAAAGGTAAAAAAAATCTTTCAGTGGCTCAGTTCCAGACTTCACTGCCTCAAATGTCATCATGTGTAGATGTGAAAACTTCACAATGAATCTGCTTTCTTACTGAAAATTGAATCCAGCTGTAAAACTTTGTGAAGGGTTCTCTTTATTAGTGTTCAAGATTCAATGTTTTGCATTTAATTTAAAAATAATGGCATCACTATAGATACGTTCATTTCTATAATGTGGTGTAACCATCGTCAACATTAATGGTTGGTACTGTTTAGGAGCAAGATATGTAGTATACAGATATGTACCAAGGAGCCAGTGTTAATTTTAACATATGCTTATGAATCTCACAATACCACAGTACTTTGAAGTTAAGTGGCTTTTGCTTTTCCAGAACTTTCTAACAAATAACTGTTTGCTCAACAAATTCATCCCTAGTATAACAAACTGGGGTGAACTTGGGCCGTTTGTGTTGAAAAGATGGCAAGACTGCAGGAACACTGAATCAGTAAAAATTCTTTCCCATTATCATTAATTTCCTCCTTGCTATATTTTCCTTGCTAGCCAATGCATTAACTTGGCCCAGGGATTCTGTTTGTTTCTCTTTCTCTTGGAAATGCCTGCTGGTCAGCTTCCCATATTTACAGTTTACCAGGTAGGCCACAGAAATGAAATTTGAAGCATAAACAGTTAAGCTGGTGACTGGTGTTGGTAAAGTTGGTTATTCTCTGCAGCAGACTCCTTTAGAACATACATAAAATACCAGTATGCTGTTGTTTAAAGTATTCTTTCTGGGTCTCTCATATTCCTCTTGAGTTAGTGCTTCATTGCTTCCTGCTTCTTTGAGTGTACAATTCATCCCTTACTCTGTGATGGTCCTCTGCTTATCCACTGGCCCCACTGCTGCCCATATTCTCCCACTTCTTACAATGAATCTAAGACTTCTATCTCTTCCAATGTGTTACAACGCAGGGCCTCAGCGGCTACTTCAGTGCTTTCATCTTGTGAATAAAGTCTAAAGCTTGGTCCCTGCCCTGGGTTCATTCCTGTCCTCTTCCTTTTAATCTACAATTAAACATTGAAACACGCTTAGAAACCAGTTGGCGGCAGGGTTAGGCAGAACACCACACCCAGCTTTGAAGTTGGTAACGGTCTCGGCCCAAAGCCAGTAAAATACGGGAAGGCAAACTCTCAGGTTGGCAGTAGTTGGCAGAAATATGTCAAATGACAGAGCAATCAGGACATTGGAAGCCAGATAGAAGTGATTCGTAACAGAGAGCCGTCTGTTTTCTGAGCATGTATAGGCAATTTTCTGCAGGACATTCAGAGAAGAAAGAGTCACACTGTCACGATCACTTGGTCACACTTACTTTTAATTACATGATTTGCAACAACATGTTCGGCATGAAGCTTGAAAAGCTTAGAATTACTGGCTGGTCTGCTGCAGCCAGGACGAACAATAAACACAGTAACTTTTGTAGGTAGTACAAGAGAGAAACTTGCTGTGTGCCTGTCAGTGTTGAGTAAGAGAAGGGGGGGAAGAGAGGATGGTAACGTAAGGGGAAAATATTCTTAAGATTAAATTTATTTGGAGAATTAAGGGAGAAGCACTCAGATAGGAGCAAACCAAAATATATTTTTTTAATGTTTCAAATGGGAGACCAAGTCTGTCTGAGTCAGAAACCAGACTTGGACACAGATCAGCACTTGGCTGCTCCGCTCACCCCTAATTAGCCTCTGGAAGAAAATGGTGCTCTTGGCTTGTGTATTGTTTATATATGTGTTACACTCAGATAAGTGTATGTTATGTACAGAACCTTCTAAAATAGTAAGACAACATTTTACAGTAATGTTCCAAAACATTACAAATTGCGATACTGCTACTGCAGTATTTTGGGTATATTAATGGAGAATATTGGTTTGTTTGTTTTCTTCCCCAAGGATATTAACAGCTGGGATTTTTTTTAAAGACATGCCAGTATGCACTAGAAAACAGTCCATGTTAGAACAAGGAGATTCTGAATATCATTACTGATCAGTATTCCATATGTTATGGGTGGGGAGAACAACAGGTCTATCCCTGTTGCTCCCCAAGGAACCTTGTTTAAAATGTGGGAAAACTTTAGTTTCCTGTTTCCCACAAGAAGTTCATGCAAATAAGGGGAGAGGAAAGAGGGGCGCTGGAGAATTGAACATGTGGAGAAGATCCTTGAGTGGAGGTGACGTGGAATAAGATGGGACACCCTTGGTTGCCTTCGTGCTTCCAAAGATTCCTCGAACACTTCAACAGTTGGATGGAAAAAAGCTACAATTGCTCTGAGATAAAAATACCTCCATCAACTGTGGAAACTATCCCAGCCTTCTACTTCATAAAATATTTGTTCTATAGGGCAATATTTTTTGTTGCCTACTGAGCCTGTTGATATTTTCTTAATAGATAAGGAGAATATGCTTACTGTATTATTTACAGAACGTTATAGCCTCAGGCAGCTGTTTTTAATTTCTACGGTGACCTTTATATTAAAGAAACATTCAATTACATTTAGACGATAGCATAAACACATTAGAACATAAGAACAACTGTAGTGGGTCATACCAAGAGTCCGTCTAGCTCAGTGTCCTGTCTTCTGACAGTGGCCATTGCCAGATGCTTCAGAGGGAATGAACAGAACAGGGCAAATATCAAGTGATCTTTCCCCTGTTACCCAAACTTAGGTTCTCGAAGTCAGAGACTGAGGGATACCCGGAGAGTGGGGTAGCATCTCTGACCATCTTGGCTAATAGCCATTGATGGACCTATCCTCCTTGAATTTATCTAATTTTTTTTTGAACCCAATTGGCCTTCACAACATTCCCTGGCAATGAGTTCCACAGTTTCACTGTGCATTGTGTGAGGAAGTACTTCCTTAGGTCTGTTTTCCAACCAGTTGCCTATTAATTGCTAAAAAAATGTAAGACAGCTGCTGTTTCTCATGTGATGAACATATTAAATAGGACATGTTTTTATTCATCATAGGCTAGGATCAGAGGACAGGAATGGATTGCAAAGGTGAGACTTTTTTTTAAAGCACATACTGGTAGTTCTTTTGAACATGAAAGGATCCCATTAAACTGCTAGACCTTATGTGATGGGGCTTAGTTTCTTTTCACAAATTTTTAAAGTTTCCTGCTGACTGTACTGACCACATAAACATATATACACTATCAAGAGCAATCTATTCCAGAATCCTTGATATGGAAATACTTCAGTAGTACTGAGAAGGTGAGTTCTGCCTAAAAATACTTGCTGCAGTCTTTGATAAAAGTCTTGCAGTGGGAAAATATTTTTAAGGGTTATTAGGCTGGAAAAAATCACAGTTGCAATATTTCTGTGAAACGTTATTATGCAATACAGCTGGACCTAAGACACTACAATTACATCTTGGTCTAAATTTTCAATCGTCCCCTGTTCAGAAGTGTTTCTATGGGCAGGGGGTTAGTTTGGACCATTATAATGATAGTGGCCAGTCACAAAATCTGCAAATGTGGATTCAGATTTCAAGCACTTTACTTCCCCAAAGTCCATTTGGAGTTTTGATTTGGGCCTGTCTCTATTATATACAGGTCTTGTACTGTTTGAATTAAAGTGATTGAGGAGATTAAAATTCTTTACATTCTGCCTTCAATGATGAAATGTTGCAAAAATCAATCACCTTATCATGGTTTTTAAGTGACAGGTAGTAAAGCTCTATCTTTTGTAGACTGCGGAGGAGCACTCCACTGGGTCACCATGGAATGAGATCTTCAAAAGGGAAAGAAAGAACAAGGGACAGCCACCTTAGGGACTTCTGATTCTAGAGAAAGTTTGTTTGCACCCAAGGTGTCACATAACCACAGAGGCAATCTGTCTAATATATTTGATAGATCGTTACTGTTTACATAACACTCCCCTCCCCCTCGACTGTAGTATCTATGTGTATCACAAGTTTTAGAAAAAGGAAGGAACAATCTCTTCCCAGACTATATGAAAATTGCTAGATCAGTTTATGTGGGTTTTTTTAAGCATGAAAGAGAAGGGACTGGGAAAGCTAAGAAACAAAATGTGTTTTGTGTGCCATAGCTTAGGTCTAACTCATGTGAAAGTTCTATGTTGTGGATATATATTTTTTTTAATTCTTCTGCAAGATTTGTTATGAACAAGCACAGCAGGTGTGATTCTTAGACACAAAACTCTGCTCTTTGTATCAAGTATTTTCTCGCCTAGTATTTTGCAATAATAGCACAAGTATTCTTACACTGACAAATGAAAATGTATAAAGATTTGTGAAAATAAATTGTCATGTAACCTAAAGTTGTGGATGTGTTCTCTCTGAGGTGGGAGTGAATAATTACATGAGCCTTTTGCTAGAAGCATAATGCATTCTAGAAGATCATAATTTCTCTGAATTCACTGATAGTTTGGATTCATGCAGCAAATTTTTGGTGTGTATGTGGGGTTTTGGGTTTTTTTTTTTTAAATTTGTATTCTGAGGATTGATCGGTTTGAGGGTATTCAATGCTTGCTATTGAGCTGTATTGCTTAGTTGGGATTGGTCACTCAAGTCACATAGTGGTGTTTGTTTCCTGATTGGTTGAACATAACTCTTAAAATCAGGAGAAGGATTTAAGGAAGCTACTGTGTCTTTGATTTACTAAGGAAGAGGTAACAGGTAAGCAGAACTAGGGAACTTCAGAACATTTTAAACCTTTTTGCTTTATAATCCATGCAGGTTTTCCCCAGTTAATCATTTCTTTAAAAAAAAAAAAAAAAGAAAGAAAAAGAAAGGAAGAAAAGAAAAAAAGCTGTAAGATTTAGTGGTTAGGTGGAGCGTTTAAAATTAAAAAGCAATGGCCGACATGTAACTGACATCCCTTTGGCAGTAGGGCTGAGTGGAAAAATCTAATTCTATTTTGAGGAGGGTTTTGATGTTTCATTCCAATTTGGAACTAAAATCAAAATTCTCCATGAATGAGAATGGTACCTTGTCTCCAAGGTAGTCTACTTCACAGGCTGTCCCAGAGCTACGGACCCCAGGTATCCAAATCGGAAGCATTGCACCTGGTGCATAACCTGCAATCTCAGGACAAGCCTGGGAGCTAGGCAGGTAAGTTAGCATGAAAACAGGCAAGCTGGGAGCTTCATTAATGCAGTTGTTAAAAGGGAGTTTTATTTGAAGCATTTTTCTTACACCATATATGTAAGTGACAGTCATATTGCAGTCTGTCTGAAAAATAAGAGCATGTCTCTCTCTGTCTCTTCCCTGAGTGTGCCACTTTCCTGAATGCAATCATTTTTCTCTTCTTTTTTGTTATGCAGTAACATCAGTTTGGTGAGCAATAAGGTATTGCAGGTTGAATAAGTTGGTAATTAAATCATAAAGCAGTTTAACAGGGCAAAAAACTATGTTCAATTTCATTTATATGCCACAGGATTTAGCAAAAATTCATTTAAACACTAAGGGCTTGTCTCCACAGATCAGCAGTACACGCTCCACTGGGTGTGATTTCTAAAGCACACTAACAGATTCTGCTGATGTGCATTTAAAGTTCTAGTGCACTTTAACGTCACACTGTTTCAAAGAGCACTACTTTGATGTGCATTAGGGAATTTCCAATGCACACCGGCAGGGTCTACACAGACATTAAATCAAAATTCCCAAAGGTTTCCAGAGCATCTCATTCTCAGTAACTTTTTACCTTCAAAACTGCAGAGCTCATCCACTTTGCACCCTGTAACAGAAGGTCTGTCCACATGGGTGAACCCCTTTCTCCATTGCCTTTAAACTCTCTGCTTTTCACACCTAAATTCCAAGATGTAGTCCAGTTTCCCTGGAAACTCCAAACTCAGGCTACCTCAGTGTGTCTGCCCTTATTTCCTGTTCTTCTGGAATATAGCTTGATGGGCGTATCACTTACCTGGGCAAATTGGGCATTTTTAAAGCCTGACTTCTTTGTCTCTAACACAAGTGTTCTATTGATGAAACATCTTTAACATGGCCATGTTGTACCACAAACTTATCTTACTGAATTATTGCCAGATTCTTTTTGACTGCCCGAAGGGCTCTGTTACCCTTCCTTTTGTCAGGGACTTTATTATCCTTCCCAGTGTCATCAGTACACAACACCTATAGTCTTATTAGGCATTTTAGAAATCACCATCCCTCTGTAAAATCTCCCAGGCTAAATTTAGCCAAGAATATTCAAACTTTTCCATAGATATGATGTCACCAACTGGCACAACTCTGTTTATAGAAATGAAATCTGCTGCTTTAACTAGTTATTAATTGCTCTTACGCTGGTTGAGCTTCTTTAACCCATTCCATCCTTCACATGAATCTTGCATTAGTGGTAAACTGACAGGCTCAATCAGTGCATGGATGCTGACAAAGTTATTAAAATACATAGCTTGGAGAGAATTGAAGGTATATGAAAAAAAAGCAAGTTAGAGCTGGGTGCATACTTGAAAACAAATTCTGCATTGGACTTTTAAATCAATAAACTCTGCCTGTGTTGGAATCCCTCTTATATTGACTTTCCATAAATATTCCAGCAAATGAGATTAATTCCTGAAGCTTTAAACAAATTGCAGGATATTCATGTAATTTATAATGAATATTTGTATTAGAAACCTGACTTTAAAGTTACAGTAAACAATAAGGGAACAGAAACATACCATGATAGCATCTGTCTAAACAGAAGAGTTGGCATTTCAGACTTGAATACTCAACAATATGGTCATAAAGAAATTATAAATCAATAATTATCTGTTGAAATTACATGGTGGATAATTCCAAATAGTGATTTTCTAGAATATTGGGTAATTCATATACCAAAAAAATAGAATAATTGAATAAATTATTCATTTGGTATTTCTCAACCAGTTCTGACAGATTTCTAGATCCTTATGAAAATATTATTAACAGGAAAGAAAGAAATATTACATGATGATGAAAATGTAATAATTCAGTGCAATCTGCCTTTGAGATTGCAATCAATAAAACTAACAGAAGAACATAATTAAAGGCAAAGAATCTCATTTGAATTATTATCTTAAATTACATTTTGTGTTTCAGATTACCTGGGTAGTAGAAACTGACTTTCAAAAAATATGAAAATCAGCATGTACTTTTAACCAATCATAAGGTAGAATGAAAGGACTTTATTAATGTTTATGGTCTTAATTCCTCTAAGCATTAAATAGAAGTCAATGTTTATATTGGATTAAGATCCAAAGCAGCTCTTGAAGTTGTTTTGTCAGGTACTAAATAGTATGTGAGGACTCCAGATTACTGACTATTCTAATTTGAACATAAATTATAAAACCAAAAAGGACAATACAAGGTTGTTGTAACAAAGAGCTAAGTGTACCCTCTACTGATATTGACATCATGACAATCACTAGACAAAAGTTTGTTTTTATGTCATCAGACCCTTATGTGTACATTTAACCTAACTCAGTTGTCTGTGTTGTAAATTGATAAATCATACTAGAATTTATAGGAAAACACCTGTGACTGGATATAGAGTCTGGGCCAAAGATCACTGGAGTCAGTGGAATCCTTTCCCTTTTCTTGTGTTTACCCACAGGTTTATCTGAGTTTATTTATTTAATTCTCTGTTACAAATTTGCCATTTCATAGAAATACATCTCAGGACGTTTTACTCTTTAAAAAGCTAAATCCTGTGGTAATTGCTTAGGAGACTTCAACAGAACTGCTTTCTTCATTAGGGCCACAAGATCTAACTCAGTGTTTAATTTCAAAGCAAAAATCAAAGGATTGTGACATCAGAGCTGACAGTCAATTGCCATATAATTGACTTTATTTTATTTGCATGCAGAAATTGTATTGGTTAAAAGTCATTAAAATTGTTAGGGGAGTAACAAGGGCCTTTCCCCTCCACCTCCTAAAAACAAGAGAGAAAGATTATGTTAGGTTCTAACTTTGAAGGAGAGTTTCTTGTAGCCTTCATTTACTTTAGTTTTAATCTTATTTTAATGCCTAATCCTTATGTAATGTTAAGCAAATTTTCTTCTCCATAGATGCATGGCTTTTTTTGTTTTTGATTTTTAGTTGTGTTGTCTGGAAACCTAAGTCATGGCTTACACTTACAATAACATATAAAATTCTATACAAGTAGATTTTTATTGGCTCAGAATACACAGATATTTCAAGTGGCAGAATCCAGCTGCAATCCTTGTAAACTGATAGTGGTGCATATTCCAAAGAAATAATGTCCAGAATGCAAACATTGTTTTTAATAATAATTTTACTAAAACGTCCACATGTCACCCTGTAACTAATCTCTTTGGAAATGTTTATATTTAATTTAGCATTAGTTCTAATAGGCCCAACTGCCTAGCTTGCAACAGAATTTAACTGCAGTGAAGTTTATTAATTTCAATCCTTATTCTGCAACTCATTTACCCATGTGCCTGCAAAGAAGCTCATTGCTGCATCCACATGCAGTGATTTGCAGGATCTGGGCCTCATTTACTTCTTATTTTGATTTATGCTCATAAAGCAATGTCTATCCCAGGCTCACTATGTTAAAATTCTTAGCAGTATTGTACTGACAGAGTAAAAATGTAATGGATTTGTTCTCTATCATGAGAAAAACAATGAGCTCATGTTTTCTAAAAATGACTCACCAAAGTACAGTTTCAGCATGTGGCCAGTGCCCATATTGGGTTGTGTGCTTGCTGCATTATAGCTGATCTATGGGGCATTAAACTTTCATGATTTCAAAGTGTTTTGGTTTTCTGACATAGAATTATTTTGAACTCTTGTTAATATTAATGGACTTGTGTGCTTTAGAATCAGGTCTGATCATGTAAAATATAGATTATCTTCAACTCCCACTGACTCATGTGGGAGTTGAAGGGGCTTGGTATCTTACAACAGGCCTGAACCTGAATTAATTTTAATGGACTAAATAGGCCCAAAGGTTTCAGTGTGACTCTGAAATATCCAACATTAGTTTTAAACAAACTTCAGGATTCGGTATACAGATATTTCAGCCTACTTAATACTATGACAATCATACCATTAAAAACCCTTTTAACCTTTTATTGATGATACAATAAAGAAAGAAACTGTTAAAGTATTTGAAAGGAAGAATTGTTTAAGGCTTTCATTTTTAACATCTCTTGTTCCCTTTCCCTTTAGCTGAAAAGAATTTTTAGAAGGACCCATGCTCCCTTTAGTTCTTTGAATGGCATTGAAGAGGGTAATAACTGTCTTTTTGTGGAAAAGGGGGAAAGTTAGTTGAGATAAGCTAGAACTGCTGTTATTTGTGTTAAAATGTAATCCCATTTCCGAAAAGAGAAAGAGACAGACACACCCAAGGGAGAGAAAAGATGTAGTCTCTCTCTGCTAGCTCTCATTTGCAAACCCACTGTTGGAGAAACACAGGCGTGACACCTGGTTTTAATCACTCAGAGATCTGGTAAATTTATATCAGCATCAGGTAGTGTAGAACATTGGTTTTTATTGCCTGTCTGATCACAGGTTTGCAGCAGTGTAATAGTCTGAGGCCTGGTCTATGCTGCCGACAAAATTCGGCAGCAGTCAACGGGACTTACACGAGCTACACAAAGTAGCTTGCATAACTCCTGTTGACTTCGTAACTTCCGTTTAGTGTGCCATCTCTACTGCGCTGCGCCGACAGGAAATGCATACCCGTTGACGCAGCACTATGCTTTTTGGGGAGGTGGTTTTATTAGATTGACTTCTGGATTGATTGAGCGTATCTTCACTGCTGCTCAATCGAACCGGATAAATCGATCTGACGGCACCAAATTGGCCTCCGTCTGTATAGACATAGCTTAAGATGGCTAAACCAGACTTTTCAAACACAAGGCAAAACGAGAGAGAAGAAAGAAAAGACTCGCATCTCCAGATGGTGGTCAGGATTTAGCTAAAATCAGTGGAGGTGGTGGTGTTATTTGTGTTGCTCTGTCTGTTCAGGTCATCTTTCAGGATCAGGACAACAAAGGCCCAATGATAGCATGGTAGGTCCTGGGGTCCAAGCAGATGGTGAGACACTAAGGCTAAAATTTTTGGGGAAGCCTAAAAGAGTTAGGCACCCAGATCTCTAACTTCCAGTGGAAGTTATTTGCTAAATTCCAAGTCTAAAATATGAGTGAACTGGCAATGGACTGGGCCTTTTGAGTGTTGAACTCAAGTCGGTTCCCAGACTTCCTTCAGTCACAATCTCTGTGCATCAGTTCCTATCTGTAAATGAGGAATGCTAATACTTCCTTTGTCTCACCCTCTCTAGTCTAGTTTGATTAGAAATGTTTTGTGTTCCGGATTGATTATTTGCAGAAAGGAGAAATATTTTTTGCAAACATGATTTCTTGTCTGCAAATGCACTTTTTTTATCGATTTGTAGATTAATTGTGTAATATTCTGAGAACACTAATCATTAGGGTTTGTATTTAATTACCTCATTACATTATAATCTGACATATCAAAATGAAAATAATTATACTAAAGTGGAATTGTCAGCTAATCAGAGGACAGGGATACTGCACTGGTATCATACCGATATACAGATTTTTTTCCACTTACCCTTATGCAAATTCCTTCACTTTGAGTTTCCTGGCCAGAATTACATAATTGAGGTAATTGGAAAATAACTGAATGGCTGATCTCTCAACTAATAGGCTCCTGTCTGAAGAATCCCTCCAGAGAATCATCTAATCCCATTAATGCTATGAATGTAATAGGTGAATGTGCAGGGGTAATATTAAGTTTTCATGTTTTTATTGCAGTTCTTCAGTTTTACCTGGTTTCCATTCCCTCCCTACCATACAGCAAAATCTGCAAAATGTTCATCTTTTAACATACATTTGTAGCACTGAATAACATTAAATTATAAGGAAAAGACATTTATTCATTTAAAATATGTGTTTAGCTTATTAAGCAAGAGTTACCGCTGTTACATGTATAGGGCTAGACGGGTAACAAAGCCCAGCCTTAAGAGGACATAAGATTTACTTTTTCTACTGCGATCCAGGTAGTCTGGTTAGGGAAATATCAACAAGTTTTGAGTTCACCCATACTTCTTATAGCTGAGCTGCTGATTTAAGAGCTCTAGAATGAGTATAACTTTTGGATTATCTCAAGAAGCAATTGCTACACAGCAGTAATTTATAATTATATTTATAATTTTTACAATGGGGTAAAAGCAAACCTAGAATAAATTATAATCTTGACCAATTTACTTTAAATTTAAACTTGTGTGTTGTAACCATATAAGAACTAAGTATTTTATTATATTGTGTATCTACTTTTGTTGTTTACATTATTTCTGTTTCAAAGGGGTAGTTATAGGATAGTGTATAAATAAGAAAGCAATGAATATATAAATAAGAATACACAATCTTGTACAGGCAAACCATTGTAAACAGGAAATAACACAGGGATAATAAGAGACCATTGCTACCCTGGTAATTGGGAATCCCAGTATTTGGTGCATTAAATCTATTTGCAAACAAATTATGCCTGAGAGGCAGTCTGTATACCGAGCTTTGTGTGGCATCATTAGGTATTGATAGGACACTTAAGATATTAAAGGTTAAATCCTGGCCCTAATCAAGTTGATGTCACTCTTTCCATTGACTTCATTGTGGTCAGAATTATAACCTTGGTGTTGAGGTTTTTTAATACACAACTCTCCGTTGATTTGATTTTAATGGGGAATGATTTGTCTAAAATTCAGTGGGACTCTATGGTGCTGTAGAGTTAACTCAATGCAATAAAATAAAAGATATTGGCTTCATTTTTATTCTCCACTCTAAAATTTTTTGCAGTTATATTTTCAGGTACAAAAGGAGCAGTTAAACATACATAAATAATAATCCATCCATGTACTTAGTTTCTCTGTGGGAGTACGAGTGTCTCAAAAAACAATTCCTTGACTAGATTGACATAAATTACACTGACACACAATTACACTAAATGGAAAGTAATTACATTGACATCAATAGACATGATTTTGAGAACACCTGTAAGCTTCCAGAGCAATGACGTCAGGCAGATGCACATAGACAAGAATATTTTTAAAAGCATCAATTTTCACAATATTTACCACCAAATCCCATAAATACAGAAACAAATTTGATTTGAAAATACATTTCAGTTTTAAAGGCCTAATTCAATGGTATGGCAGATATGTGTTTTTAAGGCAGCATGTGGCTCATTGTTTGCTGCTGTTAGTTGCAAAGCCAAAACAAACATATGTGTTTGTGTTGTTGTTTAAACCATGGAAGAGCCTTTCACGTGTATACACACAATCTGAAAAAGTAATGCCTTTATAGTTTCAAAATATAAAGATCCCATCTTTTTTTGTAAAAATTTGTATTAAAAATGTTTCTATAATTGGCCTGTATAGACCGAGTATCAGTCTAATGTGAATCTGTATGGACAGTCTATATACCCCTCTTTTCAAGGATGCTAGAATAATCAACTATAGCAGAGCACACTGTACTGCTATAATGCTGTACTGTGACTTGACATACCTATCTTATCTGTAATTTATGTAACCATATCTTATAATAAATTCTATTTCAATAACCTGATCTGGTTTAGATCATCCTATTTTCTCATTTGTCTGTGGTATTTCCTGGTCTTTAAATCTTCAGACCACCTGGGGCTGTTAAACCATTTAATTAAATAGGTCCATCACATCTCCCTGATGTTCAAAAATGTCACAGCTGCTTCCAATATGTTATGCAGGGATCATAAAAATAAGTACAGTATAAAACATTATTATAGTCCTGCTTCCAATTCTTCTGACAGTTCATTTCAAATTATTCTCCATTCTCCAAATTCTCTTCTTCTTATGGCTTCTAACTATTCCAGTAAGATCTTAGCCCCTCTGCTTTTGTAGGGCTGTATATGAGCCCAGACTGAAATGTAATGCTTGAAAAAGGCACACAGTAGCTTAACCCGATATCTTTTTCATTTAATTAAGTATCAGTTTCTTTTCTATTACCTTTGCTATCTGTCCTAGAATTCCCAGGGTTAAAGCACACTTTTGTTTTGTATATGCTATTACAGATCATAAAAATCTTCTGCACATGTAGTGGCTATACCTGGGGCTCCTACAGAGAAAGTCTCTTCTGCACAATAGTGCAGAGAAAGTCTCTTCTGCACAGTTCCCTCTCAGAAAAGAGGAATTTGGGTTTTTAATAAATATTTCCCTGGAACTGGAAAATAGTGATTTAGCAACACTGTCCATACAATTGGTAGGATACATTTATTGTACTTCTGAATTATACTAACAGAATGGCCGTTGAAAGGGCTATGCTTCCTCCTAGATCTCTTCTTAATAATGCCTTTCATACCAACACTGTAATTCACAGGCAGAGGTATTAAATATACAGGACTATCATCTTTGACCATACCCAAAATCAATAACACTAGATGAAATCTTGATCTCACAAAACTACTGACTTCAGTAAGGCCAGGATTTCACCCAATGTGCTTGCATATTACATTATTTACAACATGCCAGCAGTTAAAATCGAGGAAGCAAATAGTTAAGGAAGTAGTAAATCAAATGTGATCCACATAATAAACTCCTGAATTTCATTATATACAAAAAAGTTCATATTCTATCACAATACAGTGAACTTAACTCTAATTTTATGTTTATGTATTTTTTATCCTTGATTACAGAATCTAAATATTTTAAGGCAGTGGTTCCCAAATTATGGCCCGTGGGGTCTTTCAGAGTGGCCTGCGACTCCCCTCCCACTGACTGCAGAAGAGAGCCGCTGCCTAAGCACCCAGGCAGAGCGCGTTGCTGGTGCAGGCTCCTTGCTGAAGCCAAGGGGATGGAAGATCAGCGCTCCCCTCTCCTTGGCTGTAGCAGGGAGCACGGCAAAGTGCCCCCCCCGAGTCACTAGGCGCTGGGTCCCTGTGGGAGTCAGAGGGAGGGGTGCACTGATCTCACATCCCCCTGATTGCAGAAGGGAGCCGCTGCCTAGGGACCCAGTGGAGGGCATGGTTTCCCTGCTGCAGCCTAGGGGATGGGAGATCCTCCTCGCTGAACTCCTTCCCTCTGACTGTAGTGGGGATGGAGGGAGGCTGCTGGTGGAGATTGGTGGCCCTTCAGGATTGTAAATATTATATTTGTGGCCCTCGAGCAAAAAAGCTTGGGAACCACTGCTTTAAGGGATACTGCTAAATAGCATATATCAGTTTATATACCTAGCAATGCACAATAGTACACTTAGTAATGTTCTTATAGCTGCTGCTTCTTGTGAATAAGGTTGCATGTGTAATTTAGTAGAAAAGAGTGTAACATTGGCCGTTTATATTTAAAATTATGGGTATATAAAGACACAGTTGAGGCTGAATACTTCATTAACAGAAGTGGGAAAAAGTTTTGACACTTTGTTCAGTAAAAAATGCAGATTTTTTGGTTACTGAAACACTTTGTGAATTTGTGTCAAATTCACTAAATTGTTTCGGTAGAAGAAAAGATCACCAAACACCGAAATGTTTCATTTTGACACTTCCAAAATAAAATCTTTTGACTTTCAATTTTAAACAACTTTTTATTAAAAATTGCCCTTCAATTTTATTTTATTTTTTTAAATTAAAAAACCCACAAATTAAATGTTTCATTTGACTTGACACAGTTTTATTTTTTGGATCTGCCAGTGAACTGAAACATCAGTTATTTGCATAGCTTTAGTCATTAATATACCTCAGCTGGCCCTGCTCTAGGAGTCAGAGATGTTTTCGGCTCAAAGCCTTTATCATCTTGGTTTAGACAGTCAGCAGGCTTTTGAATAAGATCTAGTAGTGTCAGACACAATATTAGTACTCTTCAGGAGATATGGATCACTTCGTTTATATACCCTTCCCTAGAGTCCTCTCTGAGCAAGCACCATCCTTCTTGAACCTTTAGAAAGGTGGCAGCAATCATAAATATATAGGCAAACTTCAGCCCTCTGTATTGGAAGCACAGAGACCGCTTGACAAATTTCTTTTTAATCTTTCTCACCAACCAGCTCTCCATATTAGGAAACCTGAATGTAAAATTAAACAAAATGTCACCAAAGAGTTCCTATTTTGACATATGATGTTATTCCTACAAAGTTCTGAATATTTCAGACATTGACACTTTTAGAGGCATCAGTCAACGTTCCATGAAATAATTTCCTTCCTCCTTTATTCTGTTAAACAACAAAAATTAAATGCAAAAAGCTACATTAAAATTAAATTAGAGATACATTGCTATTTAAGCAAACTTTGAAATATATACTTTTGAAGAACAATTCTATTTTCCTTTCACATGTTAGTCAGAATTGTTCCTGACGTGCTAACTTTTGGTGATGTTGCTGCGTGAATGAGTGGTTTCCACAATTCTACTCTTCCTTCCCAATAATCCCATAGTGACATTGGAACACTTAGTCTGGGAACTCTCAAACACTTTCATAGCAACAGACAGTGACATCTAAAATGCAGGGCTAAGATTAGCAGGATCAACAGAAGGAATAACTGAATGTTGAATAGAAAAGGTCTCATCTGCCTGAATACATTTAATAATAGTAAAGGGGAAACTAAGTCCTAGCAAAGTATTGCATCTTGTATAAATGATCTCTTCGTTTTTGCATCAGTGTCTGACAGCCTTGCTAAGATTTTTATATAAATCCATAAAAACTGAAATTCTGTAAACATAGTCACATAAGAAGTGAGCCATCATTCAGAAACATCTATGATATTCTTATCTAGACAATGACAAGGTTTTAAAATAGACTGGTCACTTTAAGCTGAACCCTGATTATTATTTTAACAATGTTGCTTTTCCCCTGTTTCCCCCCCTCCCCCTTTTTGTGTTGCCAAACACTGCACAGGAAGGAATGATATGCACGTGATCCTTGTAGCCTGAGCCAAGATGCCCAGATTTTGTTAGACTCCTCACAACTAAAGTTGACTGTTTAAATCAGTTAGCAATATGGCAGACAGGCAAAGAGGTACATTTACAGAGTTCATAAAGCAACAGTTAAGGGAACAGATGTCAATTGGTGGAGTTACCCTGGAAATACACAGGAATATCCGAGATCACAATTTACTCCTGGGTACATGATCTTGCACTGTTTTTTCTATATAAATCTGTTCTATACTTTGTCTGCAATTCATTTTCAGGAGGCTCTGTGAGTTTATTCTGTGATATGAGGTCATATCCCATTCTATCTTTGATTAAAAACAGCTCCCATATTTGTATCAGCTCTCTTTCTCAGTTCCTCAGAAGAGTAGATATTATTAATCTATTGTGTACTAGTTAATTAATATAGCATCAACCTACTTAGTCTCTTTTGGGGCCTAGATTTCTGTTCTCCATGGTGATGGGAATATACAATTTGGGTGACTGTTAAAAATCAGGTAATTCTGCCAGTTTGTGCACGAGCGTGTGCGTGCGTGCAAGCGCGTGCATGCACATATGCTCACTTTTTCAAAATCCAAAATAAGCAGCTCTTGCTATTGGCTTTCCAACATTAGTTCCTCACACAGCACACAGTCCTACTAGAACACAAAGCAAGAGGTGTGAGGCCATTTTCTTGGCAATGCTAAAGCTTCCTTTACTTATGCTGTTCAGGATCTGGAATAATTATTCAGCTCATGAATTAATCACAGTGAACAGTTTACTTAGTGAATTTGGCTCCTTTTGATGTCCATGTATTATCCACAAACAGACTGGGATCTCTGTACATTTGTAGGAGGATAACAGTCCATTTTTTTAGCAAGTCCCTTTACAGGAAGATGTTGACCCCTGTGCTGTGTCCCTTGGCCTTTCTCTCCAACATGAGCAAACATCCAGTATCAATAGTCACCTGTTTGTTGTGCTGCTCTCCAGTCAGTTGGATAATGTGATGAACAAACAGTTGTAGTTTTCAATACTGAGAAATGATAAAAAACTCATCTGTTAAACCTGAAAATTTTTTGTTTAGTCTGGACAGCTTATGAGAGCTGGAATATAGAATTTTATCTTCTACTATGAATAAAATTTTCTTTCTTCTGAAAATGGTATTGAAACTGAAAAAGGAATGCTTTGTTCTGATGTAGTGATAAAAGTGTGCAAACAATGTGCTTCTATTCATGGCATGACTAGCTTATGAGTAGCGGTGGAGAAACTAAACAGGATTTGAATTTTCCCTGCAAATTATAAACAACTCTACAACTTAAAATTTACTTTGCATTCAACTGTATTATAGCTAGAACACTGTAATTATAGATTAGAATAGATTTCTATTAGCCTAGAAAAAATGATCTTAAGGTTCACGATACTTGTTGGTAACTTGCATGTAAAAATCCCTCAAGAACTTTGCAGGGAGAAAAATCGTTAAAAGTTCAGAGTCATAGTTAATCTCAAAAGAAACCAAAACATTTGAAAGTACCTTAACTTTGCTCCCATCTTCCCTTTTTTCTTCCTTTTTACGACAACTTTGTAAGATGTGGTGTTTTGGGATCAAAAACATTAAGAAAGCTGCACTGGTTTGAGATTCGATTCATGTCTCCATAATAGTAGATATACTACCTTTGTGACTAATAACATTGTGATTATTGTTTAACACAATCAACAGGGCTAGTCCTGTGACTGCATGGGACCTTTATGGACACCAGAACACATGCCTTCAATATTTGCCAAATCAGGAGTTTGAAAGTTGGTTTTACTGTGGACCGTGTAGGAAAGTAAAGAAAAACTTAGTTTCCACCCCACTGTTCTAGCTTTCTAATTCTTGTGGTCCATTATAAGATGAACATTTTTAATGGCTGGATAAGTAGTATAGAGGTAACATTAGTTACTTAAGGCAATGTGGCAATATGTGGGGAATAAACTGCTCCAAAAATTTACCCAAATATATGGATTTCCTTGTAAAAAGTTAATTAATGTGATGACAAAAATCTCTGCATTGGCAAGTGAGTCCCTTTAGGAAATATGAAAATGAGGCTCTAGACAAAATCAAAGCAACTCAGAGTGCATAGAACAGCTCAGCAGTGGTCCCGATGCTCAAGCAACAACATGGCTGGGGACCAGAATTCCTGAAACACTGGAAGAAATTGTAAATAGTGTAAGTGCCGTATTTCCTTTGTTCTTTACGTGCTCTATAAATATTTCATGTGTTTGTTAAAGCTGTGTTAGTTCTGGAAGGCTGCCTGCTCTCTTGTTTAATTTTTCCCTGATCCTTGAGGGCTATAGATAGCTTGAAATATACAGAGTTTTAACATTCCATATTTATGCTCCATTAATAGGCACCATATGAAGATTAGGAATGTAAACTAATTATGGGGAACAGAGAAATTTTTAGTATGTCTAAAAAAGACAAAAGGACAAATTCAGCTGCAATGGTCCATATCTACCAAACTTCTATGAAATGGAAACATTGGTGTAGATTTAGGTGGAAGACAGCTTTACTGCCCACACATACAGCATTTTCTCCTTTCTTCAGAGGGAAGGGAATACATGCAGGGCCACAAAATATCTTGAATCCTGGTCAGATGCTGGCACTGAGCCACAGATTTGGCCTGTTGCCAGTTTTGATGATTAAAAAGCCACTATGGACGACAAATTTTGCACTTTTTTCCATCTCCTATATCTTCATTCCTAGAAACTGCACAATTTGGATAACCGCTGTGGCTATTGCTGCCAACCTTTCTCTCAATCACAGCTAGTATCTGCACTGTTCCTTCCTCTTGGAACAAGCAGTGGGACTACATGGAACTTAATTCCCCATTGACTTTGGTTCCACAGTGCCCAGGTCATTTTTAAAAATGAAACTTAAGCTTCTAAGTAATTTAGGTCCTATGAATATTTTACCCATAATGCATTTCCTTTCTGTTCCTTTCTGTTTTTATTTTTAGGTCTGTACTGAGGAATTTTAGAACACACACACGTATGTAATAAATAGGAAACAATGGAATCATCTATTCCAATAACAACATATTCTCAATAGAAATGTAATCATGGATTCCTCAAGTCTTTCCGTCCTTTGTAGGAATCTTATTATTTTTAATCTCCCACTTGAGCAACTCCCAACTCTTTAATACTTCCCAAAATTATAAGTACTGCTCTCATACTGCTTTATGTAAGCTCAGTAACCCGCATTCTTTCCTGGAAGTTCTGTGGAGGCACCATACTCAACAGCAATGCATGTGTGGTAGCTCTCATCAGGAGTCCCCAGAAAGAACAGAAATCTGGGAATGTATGGCTTTTTCTATGGCATTTGAAAGGAATCATTTCACCCCAGGTCAGATAAAGGAGCAAGGTCTATTGCTTAAATGTATTCTGAAATCTGAGAGCGTTGTACAGTTCAACAAAACATTTACCTGTACTATCAGCTTTTACTTGCTGGAACTACATAGCACATGGGCTATGTAATATAACACTATTTGCACATAGGGCCTTACACATGTTGAGAAATAACTTTATGAGAAGTCTCTTTAAAACCAGTCAGATTCCTCAGAGTAAGGTATTATGCAGCATGGGTAAAGCTATCAGAATCTAGCCTCCATTGTTTGGAATGCCTCCTAGTGGTAGTTGCATTTATTGTAGTAGTTAGGCAACGCCACGTGGGATTTCAGTACCCAAAATCCATAAAAGGTGAAGGAGAGAAAAATATGAAAAAATAAAGCACTGCAGCAAAACTTCAAGGTCACTTTTTTAAGGCAAACACAGGATCCTACACATGTACCAGAGAAAAATCCAGATTACAGAGTGAAATATTTTATTTCCATAAGGGTTTCTTCTTATTACTTAAACTGCAGATAGCTACACAAAAGCAAGACAGCAGCTGATTCACAAATCACAAGCAGAACTTCAAGAGGGTTTGTGCTGAGAGCTAAATCTGGGGATCATGACTACCATTCATGGCAGCTGTTCAGTGATTTTTATTATAGTTTTAAAATTAGAATGTTTTATTTCCCATTTGAAAAATAACCCCCCACCCCCTAGAGGCTTCTTGTATTCTATTTGCATTCTTCCACTGGTGTGGGGGGGTCCTGCTTGCCAGTATGGAAACCCAAAATAGAAGTCTTGAACTGTTAATAGGAAGATTCCTTTTCAAATGTGCATTGCTTTCCTAGACAGCATTTAAAAAAAGTTTTAGTACAGTGAACAAAAATTCACTTTAATTCTTAAGGCATGCATGCCCAAAGGCTGATATACATCTTAACAGAGAATAACTACAAGCATCTTTTCTTGGAATGTGGCAGCATGAATCAGAGAAAGGAGCAACAACTTCCCAGTCAGACACCATTTCCGCACCTCTAAACCACCATACAAAGAGTGTCCTGTTGCTCCCTTTCACGTTAATGAAAGTTTTGACACTGAGGGTATGTCTATACTGACAGCAGCAAAGTCACCGCCACTAGATTGATCTTTCTGGATCAACTGAGCAGTCAGTGAAGACCCACTCAGTCGATCCAGAAGTCGATGCTATTAATCCACCCCCGCAAGTGGTGTAGCGCTGCGTCAATGGGAATGTGGTTCCCATTGGCATAGTGCAGTGAAGACGGCGTGCAGAAGGGAAGCACAGCAGTCAACGGGAGTTGCGCAAGTTTTCTGCATAGTTTGCGTAACTCCCGTCAACTGCCGCCGAATCTCCAGGTACGTGTTGACCAGGGCTTAGTGACAAATGGAAGGAGGATCAAATAATTCAAAGTCTTGGCCTGAAAGATGCCAATTCCCAGAGTCACAGGCCCTGCCTCCCATCCCTTCAAGGTTAAACTCTATCTGCTTGTCAATGAAGACAGTAGTATCAATACTGCCATGGCTATGCTGGTGAGCCTTTGTGACAACCTATAAATACAGTGTGCCACAACAACACTAGTATCCTCGCTTTATTTCATGCTTTTCTATCCTATAGGGACTCTTTCCTCCTTTTAAGTGGCATGTGTTTCTTCCAGCTCTCTCTTCCCATTTCCATAAATCCTTAAATGGGTTTAATTATTTTGGCCTTTTTGGTGTCATTTTCATGGAGCATGGAGGCTTTTAGCTTGTTAATGTTTGTTTTTATCTTTGTGGTACCTTAACTCTTTTATCAATTTTAATTTGTATTTATTTTAGATTTGTTTTTTTAAGGGGCCTGATCAAAATCCCAGTGACGTAAACATGAA
This sequence comes from Emydura macquarii macquarii, assembly GCF_026122565.2. Lineage (NCBI taxonomy): Eukaryota > Metazoa > Chordata > Testudines > Chelidae > Emydura > Emydura macquarii. The sequence goes on along the minus strand of NW_027133181.1, from coordinate 1,616,684 downwards.
TCTTTTCCATTGACATTTATGGGCTATCTATCAGGTTCAAAACTGTACTGAACAAAATTCCCTGTGCATGAACAGTTTAAAACCAATAGTGATTAAATACAAACATTTTGAAAAGGACTCACTTTAAAGGGTTGAAAGGGTAAGTCTGTCATTTCACATTCTTTTTAATTTTAATATGGACTTTCAAACTATTCAGATTTTTTCCCCTGTAAAATCTAAAGTGTTTACTATCACATTAACTTATGGTGTCTGATGTAGGAGACCTTGATTTTGAATTTCTGGCAGATTTGTACTGAACAGTGTTGCTAATCCCTTTTAGGACATATTTTATAGGCTGAGAGAATGGGATTTTTCAACATAGGCAACATAAAAAAGGGTTTTAACCAAAAGATTTTCCCTTAAACCAATCCTCTTTAAAACATGAAACCCAAACCAAATAGACACTAATTCCAATTTGTAACAAAACCAGGAGAAAAGGGGGGGCTCTAGTGGTTACGCATAAATCTCAGTATGAGCCAGACATCTTAATACCACCACTTATTAGAGCAGTCTTAAAGGTAATCCCATTAAAGCTATCCAGCAGAACACTGTTACTTTTCTGAAATCTTCTTTGGAAGTAGACGGGATTACTAAGATGAAATGTGAGTGGTTTTATAATAAACCTCATCCTTTCCACCCCTTTACTCCTGAATTCTGTATGCTGTGATACTTCACTATCCTCCCAGTTGATGGATGAGACAGAATTACCACTTAAAAATATAGTAGGGGTGATTTGTATAATCATTTTCATTTCTTATAAACTAAAGCCCAACAAAGGAGCCCTGGATCACACTGTTAATGTTGGTACAACTTTATTGTCCCCATAAAATGATGATTCAGGTAAAATGACTGCCCTGATATCTCCAAATTTGTCATAACATATGGTAGATAATTTTGCCTTGACTAAAATATTTGGGTGCAGTATTGTGAGATATGGGAAACTATGGATGGCTACCAGATTTCTTTGTAATAATATACAGTTGCTCCTCACATCTCCCTTTACTTGAGGTCTACCTGTCTTCCTATCCTAGGAATCACCATATATACTATATATATGCTTATGTATATGACAGAATGTACGTATCCTGTGAGGAAGGTGGGCAGTTAATTCTGGGATCCACCTGAACACCCCCTGCCAAACCATCTTTGTTTTCCTTTTGGCTCTGCTGAACTGTGGAAGCAGACAGCATTAAAAGGTGTGAGGCACTGCAGCTATTCTCGTTAATCTACCAGGGCCTGTTGCTGAGTAGAAAAGGGAGAAGCTAGTGTGGTGGCAAGAGGAGAGTAATCAGGCTAATGTATGAGAGAAAGCTGTGCTGTTGCTTAAGCCACAAAAGGCTTTTATTTTTTATTTTAAAACTTTGAATGTGACCTGGAAAGAACACTTTGTTGGACTGATTATTATCCCACATACAAGGGAAGACTTGGGCTGTTTTATCTTTGTTGCTTTGGTTTCTTTGGCTTTGTTTGGGTGAGGAGATTCATGTATCACTTATTGAGTAGGAGGGCAGAATCCATCTTATGACTGCACACAAACATACAGTCTTAGTGATTTTGCTTAGGGTGCTTTTGCTGATGCATCACTGTATGTGATGCCACAACTAGTCTACTAGCCTTCCCCATCTGGAACTGAGCAGCCAGTATTTACTGCCCATTTGTTACAGCCTAATATCAATCACAGAAGAACAAAATCTAACACAAAATAAATGGCTTTTCTTAGCTGAAGTGAAAACAATCTGTATGTATTAAGCAGGCAGCCTTTTCACATATGACCTAGTCTCAGGGAAAGTTTGCTTCTCTTTCAGTTCAAGTTCTAAACCAAGAGATTTCCTAAATTCACTGCTGCGTTATTTGCTTTTCTTCTTCAAAAGGGAAATAGTCAGTAGTTGAAACAGCTCTGTTTCTTCATGACACAGGATTTCTCTGTAAAACTTTCAGCAAGGGCAGATGCTTCCCATATTATTCCCTTACTTGGTTTAAGAGTTTTCTCATTGTTTCTACCAAACCTGGGAAGAGATCTACATACTTCATCATATAGCATAACATATGATGTTTAAATTTTAAGATCGCTATATGAAAAAAGATGTTTAAAAATATAATGTAGCTGTGCTGGTTTATACCAGCTAACATGACCCCTCAAATGTAAACTACCTAAATTGCATTAAACCTATGTAGAATTGATTCTGATTCAAACCAAGCATGGCAGCTATCTAAACAAGACAATCTATTAAGACATTTAAATAGATTCTGTAAAAACATATAGCTAAAATTTAGAAATATTCTTAAACTCACTTTTTTTCTTGAAGGAACAGTACAGTCTGATTTACATGTCCCTGTTATTTTCAAAATGGATAGACTTTATTTGCACTTTAATTGCACCTTAGTCTTCCTTTTCCTCTATATTTCTGTTGTAGTCTTGGGAACAATAATAGAGCCCTGTGAAGCTAGTTTAGAGCTAGAGTTATCTTTTGTACACCATTTATTAATTTGGATTTAGAAAGACAGTTATTCCACAGATCTAGGCACCCTGGAAGTAACTGGACTCAAATTCACCCTGCAGTTTAATTAATTATAGGATACCAGCCAACAAATACAGCAGATGTAAACTCAGTAACCCAGGGATGGGTTGTGCTGTATATGCCACACCTCCTGAAAGGGTACAGCATTGAATTTGGGCAAATAATTTCAAGGGCCAACTCCTGCAGTTCTTCTGCACAAAGAATTCTCCAGTCTTAAGACCTAAATTAGAAGGAGTGGAAATAGTTAGGGTGCTGATCAGGGACTCTGAAGACTCAGGTTCATTTTCTTATTTTGCCATAGACTTCCTGTGTCTTCCTTGGGGAAGTCATATAGTCTCTCTCTGCCTCTGTTCCCTATTTGTAAAATGGCAATAACCACTACAGAAGTGTGTTGTAAGGATAAATACATTAATGATTGAGGCACTCAAATACTATGGTCAAGGGAGACACATAAGCACCTTAGATAAATACATTACCATGAATGCTGACTAGTGACTATGGCTTTCCAGGTGAAGTGCCTGCTTCTTGCTTTAAAGGCTAATTTGCTCTGTTTGGTAGCTACTTCTATTAACATTTATATTAATTTTTTTCATCAGTGTGAATGTAGTTTAATTTCAACATAAATGAGAGAGAGAACTCCACATTTTGGTGGAAACAACAGAGTTAGCTGTGAATACTGCTATGAAAATAGACCACATTTGGCATTGGTGAGGCCGCATTTGGAGTATCATGTCCAGTTTTGGGCCCCCCACTACAAAAAGAATGTGGACAAGTTGGAGAGAGTCCAGTGGAGGGCAACAAAAATGATTAGGGGGCTGGAGCACAAGACTTATGAGGAGAGACTGAGAGAATTAGGCTTGTTTAGTCTGCAGAAGAGAAGAATGAGGGGGGATTTGATAGCAGCCTTTAAATACCTGAAAGGGGGTTCCAGGGACGATGGAGCTAGGCTGTTCTCAGTGGTGGTAGATGACAGAACAAAGAGCAATTGTCTCAAGTTGCAGGGGGGGAGGTCTAGGTTGGACATTAGGAAAAAGTTTTTCAGTAGGAGAGTGGTGAAGCACTGGAATGGGTTACTAGGGAGGTGGTGAAATCTCCATCTTTGGAGGTTTTTAAGCTGCAGCTTGACAAAGCTCTGGCTGGGATTATTTAGCTGAGGTTAGTCCTGGTTAGTCCTGCTTTGAGCAGGGGGTTGGACTAGATGACCTCCTGAGGTCAACTCTATGATACTATGATTCTACACATCATCATGTAGTCTGAGTATACATTTTTTCAGACAATGACAGCTGTTATACTGTCTTTCCAAACTATCTGTCCACTCTTTTTTTTTTCCCCCAGTGCCATCTGCTTTTAAAGAATCCCATTATCTGACAACTGCCAGTCTACAATAAAAAGTCTACCATTTTTCATCACCCTCATGTGAAGATCATTTGAAAACAGACCTAGAAAATATAAATTTCCTTCAAGAAGTGGTTGTCTTCAAAGGGAAACTTTCCAATGACTTCAGTGGGAGCTGGATCAGCTTCTAAATCTGTTTGTGTAATATCTTCCACAATTTTTCCTGAGTTTTCTTAGAGGATACGGCCAAGTGTCCATGTCCATTGCTTTGACTAAAAAAAAAAATCAACTATGTATTTACCCAGAAGACCATTCAACATATTGAAGAGAAGAAGAGCAATCTTAAAAAGTATTGTTAACCCTTTTGAGGGTGGAAATATAGTTGATTATGGAATGGCAGCAGCCACTGCATAATTAGCATTGCAATTTAATTTCCATTATCCCAATTTTGGCCATACTCCAAAATTCACAAAGGAATATCAAAAAGGAGTTCTTAAATTGTGACCTCCAAAAGAGAGGGGTTTACCAGAATCCAAAAAGACTACTAATTTTTTTTCAATTTGTAGAAAAACTTGGAAAGAATCAGAGAGACAAATAGTATATTGTAACTTTTGAGTGAAGATTTAGCACAGAGGACCAACAATTTGGTGAAACTTTAATTTTAAGTTACTAAGATTAAAATAGTAGTATCAGAATGGTACATCAGCTCCAAAGGCCTTCAATCAATACATATAGGTAATTTTAAAACTACAGATGAAATCCTGACCTCATTGAAGGAATGGGAGTTCTGTCATTGACTTCAGTGAGGCTAGGATTTCACACTACGTATCCATAGTAGTAGTCTTTGTTCGGTTGGCATTGGGGTAGTTACTGGAGTAGTGACTTTGACCAACCTATAACAATGATTTTTAATGTGTTTGAGGAGGGATTAGTAGACAAGAGATGACAGGAGTGTCTAGGAAGCATTCATAAGAAGTAGTCTAGCTGTAACTTGAGCACAGAGCTGTTTTCCTGACTGATAGTGTATTCTATCTGTATTAAATTAAATTTGTTAGTCTTTAAAGTGCTACAGGACTCTCGTTGTTTTTGCTGAGTCAGAGGTTCTTTAGGATGACAGTTGCTTTGATTTAGTGAATTAATTCACCAAAGTCAAGCCACTGACACATTGAAACCTCTCAGAAAATGATCAGTCTACTTCTGCCTTTGGAAATTTAAAAGGCTCTACAGGATGTAATGGAATGCGGAATTAGTATCTGGCTGATACTAATCTGTTGTTTTTGGAGTGGCTGAATTATTGCTGGCAGTGGAAGTTTGCCTTCAGGCAGTTATTGGCCAAAGTAGCTACGGGGCATTGAATAGTGTCTCCTAGGATAACTCTTACCAAGATGTCTTATGGATGACAACCTCCTTCTTCTATAAACATGTAGAAGAAACTCTCTGCTTTAACAGATAATGATGGGAGGATGACATCCGCTCTCTTTATGGCTATACTGAGTGTGGAAATGGACAAGGGATTATAAAGATTAGAAAATGTTGTTTGTAAAACACAGGTGTGCAATACATAAGAACAGTAGTCCTCCTTCTAAAGTAAAAATTTACTAACAGTTACCCACACCATAGTATCTGAAATACTCCTGCAGTTTTCCTGGTTCATGGTCCCTGTCCTCTGTTCTTAACAATTTCTGCAAATCCTTCATACATACTGGCTGCCATCATGCCATGCCTCAGTGAGGAACCGTGGCCATTACTCTCCAAGTTGCCCTTCACAGTCAGCCTCTTCTGTGCTGTTTCTGCTGCCCTTAACATATCTGGCCTTTTCCTGTTGCTGTTGCACTAATAATAACGATCCTGATGTTGTGTGGAGTTCCATGTTGACCATTGTCTGGTTTTTGCATGTAAACACTGCCTTTCCACTTCCTTCATGGTCATGACTTGTGATGTTTCTCACCTGCCTTGACATGTGTCAGAATATGCCATTCTTAGATTTGGCTAGCAGATTGTTCAGTGGTCCATCTGCTGCCGCAAGACACCTTTTTATGTCTTTAAGATAAGGCAGGGAAAAATATTTACCCAAACATGGTGTAGGGGAAGGTCATTAGTTTGTTTTGAAACATGTGAACTATACATTATCACCTGTCTCTTCATACTCCACCTAGACAAATCCAGTATTAATTTTGCCGGGGCTTCTCTTGTCCCATGGTCCTTCCTGTTCCCTGCTCCTGCAGTTCCCTTTGAGAGAAAAAAATCCCCATTTAGCTAGTTTTTGTGCTCCTCCCACATTTGAGTTTGTTTTATACCATATTTTTTCTACTTTGAGCATAAACATTTGACTTAATTTAGCCAGACATTTTTGACAATGACTCCCATTTACGAAGACTTTTTTTTTTAAGGTCAGGGTTTCAGTTCACCTCTCTTCAGCTCTAGGATTTCTAAATGCTGCAGCTAAAATAGTTCTGACTAATTATCTCTAAATTTTAGGAAGTGCACATTGTTCTATATTTCAACTTATTCAACTAGTTATAATTCAACTTGATTCCAGATACGCTAGATAGTCTTTAGAGTCCGATCATTAGGGCTTTAACTCAGCAGTCCACTCCTATAGAAGAAGTTAAGCTCATTCTTAAATACTTTGCTGAAGTGGGGCCTACCTGACTGCTCTGTCAAAATAAAACAAGGAAATCTCCTTGGTTTTCCAGCAGGTCACACTATTGTTAGAGACCAAAACAAATCTTCTGAAGAGCTAGTAAAACCTGATGTCGTAGGGTTTCCTTCCCAGGAGAATTGAAAGGAGATTAGAGGAAGTGGGCAGTTACTTCCTTTCCCCCTTCCTTCCTATGCTAGACCAGCTAGATGAAAAGAAAAGCATTCATAACTGTGAAGTAGCTATTCCTAGATAGCCTATTGTTCATAACTTACATTCAGTTAACATCATGATTCTCACCTCCAATAACTGAAGATTTACCTCAATATACTGTATCTGCATTAAAAACAGCACACAGACAGGTGCTATGGAAGACCTGTAAAATCTGACTGCAGTTTCGTTTCCTGTAATTAAAATAATGGTTATTTGGCTTATATATATTGAAAATCCAATGTTTTCCATTTTCATGGTTCAACACTGTATTTCTCTGCTGCATTCATATGATCTAAAGAATGATCTGAGCACTGAGCACCATATTTTGATTAATCTGATTGTCAGATGTTATAGACTTCCGTAGGCCATGAAGAAATGTAGAGTCTGCCACATGAATTAAACCGTACTCTGGAAAGTGAGAAAATATTAGTGTTGCATAGCTTTCACTCTCCAACCATCAAGCAGCTGGATGAATTGAAATCAAGATCTAACATTCCTGTCTCTCTTTTGAGGACAAATAAATATGTGGATTTTCAGGAAAGTTTATTTTGCATACTTGTCACACACGGTTCCTTTGATTAATATAACTACAATAATTACTGATTTGAGATGGTTTTTCTTCTGTTTCCTTTTGCACTATTTGATTAGAGGTGAATGAATAATTTATGGCAGATCACTTATTTGGAAAGATTTATTTTTTCTGTTCACAATTTTCTCAAATGTATCCATTATTCAAAATTACTCTCTGAATAATTCTTAGTCTATAGCTTGTTTGGAAGCAGAGATTTGATACAAAAGAAGTAGTAACTAAAGATTATTTTAATATTCATGAGGTGTTAGATGGCTTGGAATGAATTTATAGGTTGCATGGTGATATTCTGTTCCTTGATTGGATGAGCTGGATCTAACCAGGGACCTAATAAAAATGCATTTGAGAGTTCAAAATTCCATTTTCTGTTAATATTCTGTAATAGTCATAAAATTTACTGTTTTTGCAAACCTTCCTACTAATAATTCATTTGGTATAATATTCATGTCAAGTAAATGCAAATTGCACAAGCACCAGAGAGGCAAACATGCTTGAAAAATTGTGTGTGTGCATACCGAAGTTTTGATACAAGTACTATTCAATAAAAAAACTCCCTATAGAACTGAATTTAGCATTTCTAAAGCATTGTACAAACACTAGTTAGTTAATCCTTACAAGATCCCATAACAGGTATGCATTAATATCCCCATTTCACAAATGTGGACTCTCAGATGCAAAGAAGTTCAAGAATCTGTTGATAACATAATTTTGGACTCAAAATATTGAGCCTGGCTCCTATGCAGATGCTGCCTGACAAGGGAAAACGGGGTGTTCCGTTTTGGCATATTGTATCACCTAGTAATTAAAAAGCAGGGGAACAGTCTACATTTAACCAAGTGCTGTAACTATGTTATTTCTCTCCTAGACAATGAAAAGACAAGAGGTAAGAGATTCATAGCTTTCTTAAATGCAAGTGTTGTCTATGGCAAATTACCCAGGTGTGCAGCGAAAAATCAAACCAATTTCATTAAGAACAGCAGGGGGGAAAATTACCACATGCTATTCCACAATCATGTCTAACACTTTGTATATCATAGTGATTCTTAAAATAAAAAGAGCCCAATAAATAGTGCTTCTGAATCAGGAATATTTACTCAGCAGAAAAAATGAACAATTATATGCAATCACTACTTCACATTTAATCAAAAGTTGGTTTTACAGCTGCACATGCCCCTTACAACTCAAGTGGTTACACTCAGGTTCAAGCTATTGGAAATATAATTTAATGAACATTTTGTAATGTCCTCTAGAACCCTCTTGAGATCTGCAACCTCCTGTTTCCTCTACTCTTCTTCCTAACTTGGCCGTTTGCTTAATTTTTCTGTGGTCTCATGTCTGTAGGCCCATTCCTAATAAGTCCTTCATATGATTGAGGTTCTTGTCTCTCCAATTTGCACTTTGGAATTAATCTCATCACAACAATCACTCCAGGTGCCTACAGTTGCACTGCTTTTGTCTGCACTATCAGCAGGCCAAAAATAGGTTTAGGTCATACAACTGCTTGTGGATTTGGCTGTCCACTTAAATGTACATGTACACTTAAATGTGAGTTTCAGTGGGCCCTTCAATCTCGACAAAATGTCCTCAATCTTTTGTTGGTAGCTATTCTTTCCCTCAAGTCAAATGCTTTCCAGAACATAAATATTAGACGAGGCAATCTATTCTGCAAAATTCCATTGAGCTACTCAAAGGCTAGCTTAATTTTCGGGTTCAGTATGCCCTCCATCAGGGATCCTACTTAGGAAGATGAGAAGAAATTAAAAAAGCCTGCAACTAGTCAGCTTGGAAAAGAATCAACTAAGGGGGATATGATAGAGGTCTATAAAATCATGAATGGTGTGGAGAAAGTGAATAATGTCACTGGGTGACCCCTGGTTCTTGTTTTAATAGGCAGACGTTTAAAACAAACAAAAGAAAGTACATCTTCACACAATGCAGACAACCTGTGGACCTTGCCTAGGGAAGTTGTGAAGGTCAAAACTATAACTAAATTCAAAAAAGAATTAGATGAGTTCATGGAGGATAAGTGCATCAGTGGCTATTGGCTGAGATGGTCAGCTCCATGCGCTGAGGGATACAGCCCCATGCTCTGGGTGTCCCCAAGCCTTTGACTGCCAGATGGTAGGACTGGATGATTGGATGGAACACCTGATAATTGCACTCTTCTGCTCATTTCCTTTGAAGCATCTGGCACTGGCCACTGTCAGAAGATAGAATACTGGGCTAGATGAATCATTGGTCTGATCCCATATGGCTATTCTTATTGTCTTAAGATCAGATGGTGCCCCTGTTCATCTCCACTATCCATATTCATGTCATCAACTGACCACTTATTACTATCTTTTGAGTCCTCAAATCAGTTACCAGGAAACAAGTCCTCCATAGTCCAATTGCCTGCAACACTCTTTTCTGCATTCCCTAAGTCTTCCTTGCTCATATCAGGACTTGCTCTGTCCTGAGAAAGTGAACCATGAGATTCATGTGAATGATTACCAGTCACATCATCAGTTGCATCCTCCTGCCCTTCTTTTATCTACAGATGCCTCATGATATCAGATTGAAGGATAGAAGGTGTCTTGGGGGCAGGTGTAGCAGATCATGTAGGACTGGAAACATTTGCCTGGCTATTGGTTAGCATATTGCCTTCAGAGGGATATCTGTCAATCCCCTTTCCCTCATAGACTGAAAGAAAACAATAAAAAGGCACAGCTATTCCCTGCCAAAAAAGCCAGGCCCAATTGCTTTTCTTGCATTCCTTGGAGCACAAAGACTGCTCCTGCTGGGTGCGCAGTGGTTCATAAGACACTCAAGAGAAGGAGAGACCAATGACCCCAGGTCAGAGGAGGAGGATGGCTGTTAATGGGAGACTGCTGCACCCTGCTGCACCCTGAAGGACTGTAGCAGTAAGGATATGCTTCTGGCATGATATGAAACTCCAGGAAGAATTCTGCCTTCCTGAGACTTAATTCTTCCCAAACTGTCTTAGAGCAACTCCTCACCATCCCCAGTGTAGTGCTGTGCCAAAGTGGCACAACTGAGCCTAAAAGGAATACTTAGTCCGGAGGGGTTTGGTTTCCTGAATTATATTTCTCAGGTCAATGTGTGTACTTGTAATGAGAATGCCTTCCAGAATTTTCCAGAGAAGTAGTTGCAGAAGTGTTCAGACTATCATGATCCTGGACTAACACTTTAGAACAGATTGTATAATGCCTGACTATTGTTTTTCCTTGTAGTGACTGACAGGATTGAGGAAGTCGGCAGTTCCTTTTTACACGGTGGGCCAGTCCAAAGCCCACTGGCTTCAGTGGTTAATGGATCAGGTCTCCTATGACTGGTATGTTATAGAACCTACAATAGGCCTACCCTAAGGAAACTATACTACTAACAAATAAACAATAATCCTAGGTGTAGTATTCATCAAATACATGCTAACTCTGAAGTACATCATGGCAGAGCTGTACATAAAGGACTAGCTTTATTATTTAATAATGATCTTCACTCCATTTAAATCATTGGGAGTTTTGCCACTGATTTCAGTGGGGGCAGATCAAGACTGAAGTTTCACACAGTGAACTTGACAGATTCTGGGTGTTTTCATGGCTTTTGAAATAAAGTTCCCCCACTCTACAGAAGAGAGAGGGGACTCACATTTTAATGGTTAAATTTCAGGCGATTTTGCTACAAGTAAAAGACAGTTTTGCTAAGGTTACTTTGTTTTTCAGACTTGTAACTTCCACACCTTTTGGCAAAATGGATGGTGACACAAGTGGAAATGATGTCAAATTCTTGACATTTGAGGAAATGTGGAAACATTTCACCCTGCAAATCCTTTGCAAAATGTTCCTGGCAAAACTACACAAAATCAAAGAGCAGTTAATTTTCACATCTTTATACCCATGATGGAATTACTTACAAGCATCAGTGCTCTAGCATGGCATCCTGGCATTAAGCTGGGCATTCAAAAGAGTCTAGAAACTTAAGTGCCAATTTCCCATTGAAAATCCTAGACTTGAGACCTCTCTTTTTAAGAATAATCATTGTTTTCTAATAGATTACAATTTTCCTCATTTGTCTAGTAATTCTACAAAAACTTTGGGTTTTTTTTTTTTGTCCACACAAATTGTTTCCTTCTTTTGTTCTCCTCCCCTCCCTGCCCCATCTTGAAAACTACCATACCTCTGTTAAAGTAAAAATGAAAATAGATAAAGTGACACCGAGAGAGTGCATTGTGTGATGGCTTTAGGTCAGCTGGAGTGTGCTAGGCGGGTTGTGGCTTTTTTGTACTGCCATGTACACTATGTTTCTAACTGTAACTGAAAGACCCTCCTCCTCTTTACCAAGCCTAAAAAGGAGTGTGAAGCAAAACTAAGGTTTCCTTCTGCCCATATTTGCTTTGCTGCTATTTGCTTTCTTTAATGTTTCCCTTCACTAACCTTTCTCCTCTGTTTACTTGACTCTACTATCACTAAGCTTGTTCCCTGCTTTCCTCACCCAGCATGCATTAAACTGTCACTCCTTGCCAGCTTTCACCAGTCTGTTCATTTGCCACCTCCCACCCACATTTTACCAGTCTTCATTCCCTACCTATTTCATACATCCTTCACAAATGTATTTCCTCTGCCCACCTCACCAACCCACCACCTGTCCTGTCCTGCTCCTTCCCTCACACAACTTTTCAGCCTTCCCAAACCTTAAATAAAAAATATGCAAATTTGTATGTTTGTTTTTGGGTCTAGAGAGGATACAAGAAATCAAAGCTTTACTTTTCTGGGGCCAAATTTTCCTCTCACTTCAAACCATTCCTTGCTATTTAGCAATTTGTATGCAATTTACAAGTATGCTATCAGCTAGCTGTGCACTCATGCACAGTGTATGTTTGTTTAAGGACTTTTTCCTATGTACACCTAATATACAATTTTCAAAAGGTAATATCGTTATGAAAAAAAATTATCTAAGCAAAGGCACTAGAACTGAATCAGTATTCTATCCAAGCCAGTCTTTTCAAACTTAATTCACTGTAGCCTGATCTAAAAAAATAATGTGATTGGAATTTTGTTTAATTGGAAATGTGTGGGGTTTTTTAACTTGCCAAACTCGAATAGCTGAAATGATTTTGCTTTACCTCTCCAAAATGTAATCTGGAGGCATAGGTCAACCATGCACAACTTCAGTCCAGAAGGTGAAGGTTTCAGAAAATTATTATTTTTTTGTTTAAAAAAAAAAAAAAAAAAAAAAGATTATAACTGAAACTATTTAGCAACCTTAATTCTTAAAAGCACCAGGCCCTAATGACTCCAGATTTGCTGTTACAAGAGTAATAATCAATAAATCAATGAGCATGTTGCATTTCACAAACTTCTGTGGGGCTCTAATCTTTCTAAGAGTGTAGAGTTTTGGGGGAATTTTGAGTGGTTAGCTGAGGGGATTAGCTTTTCTTTTAATAGATTATGTATCCAAAGTTTTCACGTTTGAGTGTCTGTCTTAATTTAGATAGCTAAATGAAGGTGGCCTGATTTTTTTTATGGGGGCTGTTGGTGCTCAGCAACCTTAACACTCAGACCACTCTCATTTAGGTATCTAAGGCTACGTCTACACTATGAGCTAGGGGTGTGATTCTCCTGATTGGGTGCACTTACTCATGCTAGCACCAGTAGATATTATGGTGTAGCTGCAGTAATACAGATAGTGGCAGCAGAGGCACAGGACAGCTTAGCTGTGCTGAATACAGACCTGCCTGAACCCCATGGGTAAATATTTGCATGGCTAATCCCTGCTGCCACTACCACTACCCATGCTATAGTAGCTATGTTGCTATTTATACTCATGCCAGTTCAATGAGAACTAGCATGAGTATGTGTCTGGGAATTGGGGAATCACACTCGTAGCTTGTAGTATAGATGAAGCCTAAATATAGATATCAGTCTCTAACTCTAGCTACAATTCTATTCTGTATAGAGTGAGAATTTCCGTGTAGTGGACAATAGCAACTGAGGCTTCACTTTCATTACCATTCCCTTTTTCTCTGGAACTCCTGAGGTGGAATTGGCAAAGGGCCCAAAATGCAGATTGTATTTCCAACTGCCTGAAAGTCATTAAATATTTATTTTGCATAGGGAGCAATGAAGATTCTGGGGTACATTCAGTGCACAGCACTGAACCTTGCAAGATGGCAGTTCCCAGGGTTGCATCTGGAACTGGGATGTTTGCTGATGGTCAGTCCCATGAGCGGCTGTCCAGAAGTGCTCCTTGACTGGGCCAGGGACCGATTAATTGCAGGAGGCTTGGCGTGGGCTGACCTAGGAGTGGGTGGTTCACACAGCAAAACAGAGTAAGTCAGGGCTCAGGAATGAGAGATTGGGGTGGCACAGCTACACACCAGTCCAGATTACGGGGGGGAACGTCACAAAGTTGTGTAGTGAAATAAACACAAGATTGTGAATCAGAAACTCTTAGGATCACATCATTCCAAATCACCCAAAAAATGTCTGCAGTGGCTGAGGCTGTAAAGACTGTTTTTTGCACATATGGATTCTTGTAGAATCAATATCCCTAGTCAAATATAAGGATAACATTTCTAGAAATATTTCCCACCTTTGTTTTCCATGTTGGTGACTGTGTACAAATTCACCATTTGGACCTTCATAACTTTAAAGGTTTTCCCTTCTTTAAGTCTTGTTCACTCTTTTAGGAGCACAAGAACGTTACCAGGGCACGAGTAGGTAGGAGACCACAGAATCAATTCACCTGGTGTAAAATATAATCATAATAGTATTTTGCAATTCTATAGCTTTCACCCAAGGTCTCAAACTGCTTTACTAATCTTAGTGAACAAAGCGCCACAGCTCTCTTGTGATCAAGGCAAGTATTATCTCTATTTCACAAATGGGAAAACTCAGGCACTACAGAAAGGCAAACATTATTCAAACATGTAGCCTCCCTACTGGTTGATGCATATTTTTGGGCATAAAATTTCATTGCCAATAATCAACTGCAGGTGCCTGATTCCCATTTGAAATTCAATGGGATTTAGGCACAATGCTCCTTTAAAAATGCCAACCCTATGTGTGGCTCTAAATACCTAATTTGTGCTGGCAGTTAGGTAGTTGGAAGTGAAAGTGCCCTGATTTGCACCTGCAAGTTGCACCTGCAGTTGATTTTTTGGGGGCAAAAATTACATCAACAAATAGGGAGCCTGCATGTTTTGCTTTTTCCCTGTCTAAAGTGTCTCACCCACGTGCTCTTATTTGTACCTGCAATTCATGCTTACAGATGCAAAAATACTGGTTCAAACTGTGCCCATCTACCGGGGGGAAATTTTCGCCCTTTGAAAATGAAGCCATTAAGTGACATTCTGTAGTTCACATAGGCTGATCCTGGAAAGAAAGCAACACGTGTCTAACTCAGATTTTTAAATATCTGAATGTGAATACAACTAGAATGGATTTGCTTGCACACATTAGCTATTTATATGCAAATGTACTTTGAAAATCTTGCCCAAGGTCTCCTCCTGACTCTTGACTTGTGCTTATTTTACCACAATACTTTCCTTCCTGCCTGTGTATAAAATAATTCTGTATAAAACAGTTTTATGGCTTCCATCCATCTGTATGTATTTAAATATAATGATACCTGATTAATTATTTTATGGGAATGATTATGATTCTGTCTGTTTGGGGAAGAGGGGGACTGAAATTCCATTCCCTTTATTATTTATTTTTATTCTCTCCCTCACCCACCCACCAGAGTGCACAAACCAGTTGTCACAGCACAGTAATTTATTAAACCCCCACTGGCAAGAGTAAGACCTATAGCCCATGTATGACAACATGACAAGCATTTTATGAAATGCTTCAGGCCATTGATTTCAGGCAGTTGTTAGCTTGCAGCTTTTGTTAGGCTTTGATACCTGTGGATACCTTTTAAAACCCTGGGGAAATTTTAAAACATTTACGTATAGCATGCAAATTCCCATTGCTTATTTCAGGATGCATCTGGGATTTTCCGAAGGGACTGTTGGGAACATGGAAAGCATGTATCTGCTGAAGGACGGATGCTCAAATTTGGTAGGTTCTATACATGGGCATGGTTTATAGACACCCACAGAGTATTTTGAGAATTAGCCAGACCAGCTAAGTGTGTGCAAACTAGTCATGAATCAGGTAAGGGTAAGCCAAGAGGTAAAAGTGAAAGAGGTCTCATTTCAGTCCTCTGTTGGCTGCAGGAATATCTATTCTCACTGAAAGATGCAGTAGATAGGGCAGGGAAGCCCCACGCACATCTGAGGAAGAGACAAAGACAAACTACACAGCATTAGAATTTTTTCCAGTGCAGGGCATGGTAAAACGTACAAGGTTTGAGGGGAGGATAAAGGGTGCAGCAGGGTTTGGGGGAATTGTGGTTCCAGAAAGGAGGCGAGGCAGGGTGTTATAGAAAGAGGTCAAGGGGAGTTGATAGTAGAGGGGTGGGAGAAGAGAGAGAGCCAAGAAACAACAGCAAAGCTGAGCATGTTCATTCAAAAGATATAAAGAGAGAGTGGGATAAGAGACACACATGACAAGATGCCCTTAACGCTGCATAGAGCCTGCATCTCACGCAACAGTTCAGCAGAGATGCCAGAGTGCTTTAGAGATACGGGCTGAGTATGGAAATGAAAGAAGACCTGATGAGGATGACCTCTGGAGATGTGCCCTGGCAGTGCTTGGGACAGTCACAATGGCTTTTTGCTCTGACTCTTCCATCCTAAGGCACTCGGGAGTAATGAGAGCTAGATGCAGGCTGCTTGCCGGGTCAGTACTGCTACTAAGGGCTTAGTCTACATTTAAAACTCATAGTGGCACAGTGGGATCGTACCGCTGTGGCACTGTAAGAGCGCTTGTGTAGCTGCGTTATGTCAACGGGACAGAGATCTCCTGCCGACATAATGAAACCACCCAAACAAGTGGTGGTAATTGCGTTGGTGGGAGAGCGTCTCCTGCCGACATAGCACTGTCCACATATACCGGCAAAATGTATGTCGCTCAGGGTATGTGTGTTTTTTTACACCCCTGAGCAACAAAAGTTTTGCTAGCATAAGTGCTAGTGTGGACAAGGCCTAAAAGTATTTTACATATAAACATACATTTAGTTGCATAATGACCCAAAATCTTTCTGAACTATTTTACAAGAGAGAGAGATGCTTCCTCCCATGGGCCTAGCTCCATCCCCAGGTCAAAGCTACAAATGGGCCTTAAGAACTATTCAATCTTTTACTGTCTTTGGTGCCGTCAAGATGTAGGTAGGATGTTTTGATTCATTTGGTGGGAAACTGTTACCAGTGCATAACTTTGAAAAGGTCAGTAAGATATTCCTGGCATGTTGTTTTCTTCATTATTTCCATAGACTGTGAGGCATGTTTGTCAGGCAGGGCTGATATGGGTGGACTCAACTCAGCTGACATAGAGGAAGCAGAGGAGTGATGCAGTCAATGATTGCAGGCCACGTTTAGATCCTAGTAGGGTGAGACAGAGGATCAAGAAAGACAACTTCTGTGGTGAGTGTTTAAAGAAATAAGTATCATAAAACTCTTTCTGATGAAGAACAATTATTTTAAACATAATAATAAAGAGGAATGAGATTTGCATCTGAAGATGTGTGTGCTAAATCGATACAAAGGAATTGTGCCCAGAAGTGATGAAACAAATAATTAAATCATGCAGTGGAGGAGACAGTTACTTTCACTTTCCTATCAGTTTTTTCTTGGGAGGCTCTGAGACCAGTAGAAAATATGTCCCCAGCTGGACATTGCAATGGGATTTAGTGTCACTTGGATTCTCAGGGAGACTATTGGCCATTCACATGATGGTGATAGTGCACTTAGTAATGAGGAAGGGCCATCCCCACAAATCCATAAGGAGACTGGTAACATAGCATGCATAAATAATCATATTAATGTCTAAAAGGACCTAATTTATTGTGTAGGCTATACTTTAAAAATCTATTGAAGAATGCCAACACAACTAGTTGATATTCAAATGCCTATTTTAATACAGATTTTGTTAAACCTTTATTATTCATGACCTATTCATACTAATTTACAATGAACAATTCTTTTCTGTGAATTTAACCCTTTCTCCTAATGTTAAATTGTCTGCAATAATTGTGATTCTTAAATGTGTTCACTATTTGGAATTGTCAAATGATACTTTGTGCAAACAAAAATATCTGACTGTGGACTGATGGCACACTTGTGTGTATTCCTTTGAGTATTCAGTATTAACAGCTCTATATTTTGGCGGTGTTTTGTTTCTTCTGATACTGGCGTTGTTTCTGTTCCATGGTGGACATTTCAAGATGGCCATACAATACTTCGAGCACATCTTCACCCAAGTCAAAACGTTCCTAAGTATTAATTAGAATTGTACTTTCCATGAATAGTCTTGCAAGTAAAAATTCATTCACACTAATGAACACATCAGAGTCACACATACCAATAAAACAAATTCAGGAGAGCGTTCACCAAAATATTCATGTGACTTCTTTTTCAGTATTTGTTGATCTCTGTTAAATCTGATGCTGATCAGTAGAATTCAATTAAAATCAAATGTTCATACTTTAGCTACAGAGTTTCTGATCATGCACTTTTAAATGGGTTGATGAACAACTATTGGACTTAATATATGACTTGCAGAAGATTAATGATAACTGGTCACCACCTCATTTATTTGTAACTGCAGCTTAAAGGGAGAACTGGTTTCATCAAAGGTATTGGCACCAGGTTACATACTATAGATAATCTCCACCAGCTGCAAATGCAGTTATCTGATATCTTGTATGTCAGTTACAGGATTTTATCTATTTGTCTTCTCATTTTTGTGGTTTCCTTAGTTAGTAATGTTTCCAGGCAATTTTCTCTCAAAAGATTTTTTTTTATTTTTTTTTTTCACTTCCTTATGAGTATATCAGAGGTTGCTTATTTCTCTTCTAGCTGCTACATTTTGGTTTCTTTGTATAATCCTCCCACTCATCCACTACTACAATTTGATAAGAGAGTCATTTCCAGACTGCAGCTTTCCAAATGCTATACTTTCATGGTTAGAAATTAATCTCTGAGTTTATTTTGCTGTTTAGCCCTTGAAGTGTGAAATATACCATTCCCCTTCCTTGCCTGTCAGTGTAGTCATGACTGGGATTCATCAGGGTTTTATATTGGGAGGTAGAATCTCTGTGTCTTGTACTGGTCTGAACCAATTTCTTTCCTTTGATGAACTAGGTAGGGGTTGCCAGGGGCAAGTGGATTTCCTGCTAGCACATTCTTCTTGCAGGTCTGTCAGGCCCCATCCCATGGTGCCTTAAGTGGGAGCGTGGAGTCGAAAAGGCCACAGATCCCATGTCCTATTCCAACTCTTTTGTGGTGGAACCTGAGTACCCTGAATGCGTAGCAAATAGAAAGGGGCTGCCTAAAGTTGAGGTGGCTCTCTGTCTAGGTAGGCGTAACTTAAGCCAAGAAGCAGACAAGACGAATTGGCTCCAAATTTTGGTCCTACCCAACCTTGGTGTTAGGAAAAGGAGATTATGGTAACTGATATAATCAAATTTAAAATTAGTTCATAACATTTTGTCTTTCAAATTGCGTAGGTAGCGATGTTATTTGAGTTTTCCTTTCCTCACAAACTGGACGCAGCTTTAGTTCCAAGAGCAATGTGTCACAGGCTTCATTTCTGAAAACCTGGATATATAATAGTTGGATTTAGAGTAGGTAGGGATTTATTCCAAGGATAAGCTCTTACTTTAAAAGGTGATATTGGAAATCTGTAATTAGGAAACCTCATTCAGAGCTCAGTGCATGGTTGTATTTAAAAAAGAAAAGATGTGTAAATGTATTTCTGTAAGGTTATTGTTACCCTACGATAAGGTAAGAGATAATATAGAGAATAATAGAGAGTGATGCCCAGTATTCATCCCAAGAAGTGAATGTGCTCACATGTTCCATGTATCCAAGCAAGCTGTGGAGTTATCCTCACACAAAGTCTGGGTTTGCCTTAAAAATTGGACAAAGGTTCAGGCTGGTTTTGATTTTATTCAATCCATTTCAGCCATCATCCCTGGGGATCAAGGAGATTTGATACCCTCCCCTGAAACATCTGTTATTGGCCACTGAGAAAAGAGGCTGCTGGGCAGATGATCCAATGATTTGTTCTGGTATGTACCTCTTGCATCTGTTACAAATATCTAAATGTGTGACAGTACTTTTCACTGAATATTACTCTAGCTAATTAGCTGGAGTGCAAGCAGCACAGTAATTTTCAAAATGCCTGACCAATGTCATCATGTCATCCCTAAATTGTAATTGTATTGTAATTTTACAGAAGAATACACTCTATATCCTCTTAACCCTCCTAGCCATAATCTCTTCAGTACCAGGCTTTGAATTCTACAGATATGCACTTGACTGATGCAATGCTGTGGAAGTCTGGACAATTTCAACTTGCAATCACCTAGAAATACATTTCCAGCATGGTAACAGATAGACAGCATGTGTCCAGATGCTCCAGATTATCAGAACACTGTGAGAACAAATAGGGTGTGCCAGTGTCAGAATGACCTAGTTAGCCTTAGGGCAACAACCAAATGAATGGGCCTCCATAATAAATGCTAAACACTAGCCTTTCAAAACCAGAACTGAGAGAATACTTTAAAATTTAACCTTCATTTTTTCTCCTTGAAGAATATCTGCAGTCATAAAGAAACTTCCCTGAGTTTATTGGAGGGATGAAATTCTGTCTTGTGCAAAGAGTTAACATAAAATCTAGGCACCACATATGTCTCACTTACACCCTCAAAATAGGCTTAAATGGGACTTGTGTATAGGCCTTATGCATAGGGACACATTTCACCTTCTTTGAAATTATTAAATACTTTTTGTTAATGGTTTTAACTCTGTAGATTAAATGTGGACACCTGTGAATATTTGATATTCAAGGAGCATTGATTAGTAGTGGGTGCTCAAACAATTCACAGGGTACTGTTTAACTAGTTGACCACGGAAGAACTACTGGTGTGAATATTTGCATAAGTAAATCTAAAATATAGTTTTTCCTGATACTTGCACATGCAATTTTGAAATTCATATGAAGCCTGCTCCAAAGCCCACTGAATTCAGTGACTGACTTCCATTAGCTTCAGTAGGCTGTGAATCATGCCCTTGCTGTAAATATTCATGCCAGTGAAACGCAATACAGCAAGCTATCTCAGAAAGCAGATGCAAGCAGGGCATGAGCACAGCTCAAGGAAAAATCAGAAAAGATTCACAAGCATTTTTTGTCTAGTATTTGTGCACTTCTGTTCAAAGCTATTGTGACACCTTTTTGGCCTGAATTGTTAGCCAATATTTAGGGTTTTGCAGGTTGTTTCCATTAGGGTAAGATATTTATGAAGGAGTCAGTTGTTTCCTTATATTCTATCCTGTGTATTTGTAAAAATGTACATAAAGTCTTGTTTCTCTGAACACAATAGGAATCAAACAGTAGGAGAAAGTTTCTTTGCTCACAGCTTCAAGCCTCTTTCCAGCCTGCTCAAAAGCTCACTCAAAACTCTGTTCAAAACCTCACTCTCTCTCAGCTTTTGCTCATGGTCACACTGGCTTTCTGGCAGGGCTTCCTTGCTGCCTTTTCTCGGTGTTTCTGCCCCTATTTTTACACAGCTGCTTCAAATAATACCCAACCCTCTACATTTGACTTTAGATCCCAAGAAAAACCCTTCAGATTGCATGGCTCAATACCTACTCCAGCCTTGCAAGTGGCCTGTGTTTTGGGCAGTGGCTCATATTGTTTCAGCTATCTATTCCATAAGAGAACTTAATTGCTTTTTACATTGATCCTGAATGAAGGGTGGCTGCTAGGTCTACCAGCTTCAAGGAGGCTTCACACAACCCCGAGAATATTACTATTAAAACTTTTCAACCATTAAAGGTGGTCCATCTCTTGAGGGACAGAAATTATCTGTTCAATGTAAATGCTTTTTTATTTGAAGTAGTGGGTACACTGGGATGTCCGCAATTTTCCCATAGACTTTTTCCCCCCAGAATGCACTGCTAATCCAATCTGAGTTACAGATACAAATCTAAATCTATGAAAAAGTAGTTTTTATTTTGAAACAGTTTGAAGGAAACAAAGAAGCCAAATGCAAGGAGCATAATAGGGAATAAACTGATAACATAGAGAAAAGAAAGTGGGAATAATCTCCTATATTTTAGTCACAATTAACTGTTCTCTTGCAAATCTGTTGTGAGTCTGTGTATAGCATATTTTTAGTTGTTTACATATCTCCTGTATGGTTATTTACTTAATATGTCCCTGCAGTCCTCTTTTTTCCCATAACATGTTTTGAAGTTACTGTGTGAGTGTTGTGTCTGGTTGTAATTACTTGCTTTCCATGTTACACTAGGGAATGTGAATGTTTTCTTCCTCTTGTCTAATGCTGATGTGCAAATTATGAATGTTGATGCTTCTTATTGAAATCATAAATCTCCATAGATTTTCAAAGGAAGCACTGGGTCCTGTACTGAAAAATGGGAGGACGTGGGAGTAATAGACTAAGCACAGAATGAAACTATTCATAATTGTTAAAAAAAAAGTTACAAGTGCAACAGTGTTTCTCTTATCACCAAAATGCAAAGTTCTTTTTAGTTATTTCTTTTCAGAAATAACAGAACTAGATAAGAAGAAGGAAGAGACAAAACAGTATAGTTTATGGGCTGGTCTACACAGAGATTAAATTCAGAAAAGTCAGGGTGTGAAGCTAACTGGCTGCACACTCACTGGCCGTGCAGGCCCAGTTACCACACAGCAGTATGTCAAAGCGCACTCTGGAACTTTAGTGTGTGGTAACTGGGTCCGCACAGCCAGTGAGTGCATGGTAGGTTAATGTGCTGTAGATTCACACCACAACTTGCCTCCCATGTAGCCAAGCCATAAGATGGTGAAAGGGCACAAAATTCTAGACAATAAACACAACCAAAAAGTTAGGCAGCATGTGGGAAATGTATTATTCCACAGAAAATTGAACACGCTCTAATTCAGTAAGAGAAAAAGAAAAACGTGTGAGAAAAAAACAGTAAAAAAGTATGAAGTGTCCCCCCCCCCCCTTACCTCCTCCCATTTGTCCAATAGAGGGAAGGGGGTGGGGGGAAGGAGGAACAATATGGACAAAAAACCAAAACCAAAAAAACCCGAAACAACATTTTAATTTTTTAATCAAAACCTTGAAGCAAAACAATTTTTTTCATTTTCTTTTGCCTTAAAATGTTGGCTCATTTTGGTTTGGTTTGCACAAAAAGAAGGCAAAGGCGAGTTTCATTGACTACAAGTATTGTGTATTATTTCGTGGACTGTCTGGCATATGCAGAGCACTAAGCGATATCATATACGTTGTCTGATAAAGCTGATCAAAATTTAACTGGAAAATGTGATTTCATCAAAATAGAAATTTTCCATTGGACAGTGTCAATTTTATTTAAATTTTGAGATTTTTCCGATCACAAAATGTGCTGTTTAATAGATCACACATTAATGCAGTTTTTGATAAAGAGAGCTTACTTACATGTTACTGTCCAGCGTTTACATCTGAGTTGGAAGGATTGCACTATACAACACTATATAACATTGCAAATGTGGCAGAGGCTGAGAGATTGTTCTTACAAGTGACCCTAAACAGTATATTAAAAATATAGGGCTAGATCCTTCAGTTGTATCCAAGCAAGCACACTCCTGCACCTTCATGGAGCCCCACTGACTTCACAGAGAATATGATAAGCAACATAGTGAATCTTGAATTGTGATAAGCATTCCCCCTGCAGTTTGTTCTGCCACAGTGGTGCTACATAAATAACACTCTGCCAAATGAACTTGGTGTAAATCTGAAGCAAAGGAGAGCAGAAATAGGCCCAACATTATAAAATCTTCCATCCCAATCAGTCAGTATATTTGATATTTTTCTCACTCAGCTAGGCCCATGAGAGCTAAAGCATTGTTTTCATTTGGGTTGCAGGGAGGAGCTGCCCTTCAGTCAGTCTAATACATACAATTGGAAATATTAAATAGCTGTCTGCAAATGTGGTGCATTTTTGGCATGGTGCACATGAATACCTACTGGCTGTAATCTCAAAGGGGTTTAAATGCTTAGGGGCAGATTGGACTCGATAGGCATAAATCAGCATTTGGCTTCACCGCCCAGAAGGAAGTTTGCAGGGAGATTATACTTCAGGAGATGCAACCCCTTTTTGAAGCCCTATGGCGCACACAAGGGGAGTGTGTGCTCTGTGCCAGCCCAGCTAGGAGGCTGAGGCCAGAGACCCATCTCCTCCCAACTCTTCCCTATCCACTTTGGAGTGGATTCTGCACCTAAAGCACTAGGAGTGAATAGTCCTTACATGTCTTGTGATGGATGGAACTCCCATTGCACCTAGCCTCTGTGTGTGTGTGTGTGTGTGTGTGTGTGAGAGAGAGAGAGAGAGAGAGAGAGAGATGTCGGGGGGAATGGCACAAGGGAGATTGGAAGATTCCTTGCATCCTTTTATCTAATCTATCTAGATATTTATATGGCTCTCAACACTGGAGAATTTGAGGCCCTCACAAACATTAATGCATTGATCACCTCAACACTTATGTGAAAGGGGGAAGGATTACATTTCTCCTCATTCTGAGATGGGTAACTGAGGCACAGAAAAAGTTAGGGTCAGATTCTGCTACCCTCACTTGCATTGAATTGTACCTCACTCTGTGTTGTCCTATGGATTTCACTGGGGACTATCTGCAGAGTAAGATACTGCTCAGCACGAGGGAGGGTGACAAAAATCAAGCTGTCAGTGGAAAAACCCTTTCCATCACTGTTGTCTGTGTCTACATTCCAGGCTTACAGCAACATAGCTACAACACTGCAACTATTCTGCTGTAGTGTCCATAGTGTAGATATGGCCTGAGTTTTGCTGCAGAACTTATTGTTGTTAAACTGAATTCTCTCTCATATACCTGTTTCCTATCAATCTGGTTCACATTTGTGCGTGTGTGTGTGCGTGTGTGTGTGTGTGTGTGTGTGTGTGTGTGTGTGTGTGTGAAATTAGTTTTATTGGTTTTTATTTCTTATACTGTTGTTGTTATTATTATTATAGCACAGCTTGCTCCTCTCCCTACCTCCCTTAATCTAGTACTTCCTATGCCTTATTTTTTTCCAGGATAAGATATTGAAGAAAAGTGTGTGTGTGTGTGTGTGTGTTTGTTTTCTGCAGTTTGTTGTGCCACCATGCATGCTTCTGAATATCAAGAGCTGATTTATAACCTGCAAACTGACTGGGAAACTTGTCTCCTATTCATACTGCTTCCATCCTTTATAGTAAATTCACTGTGGGCACTACCAATTTATCACAATCCAAACAGCTAGTGACTTTCTGATGCAAATGAAGGGCCTTGAGTTAATTGATGAGGTTTATGTTATGTCCTGTCCCATTTCACAGCACCTTTTTAAGTTACATTTTGTCACATCAAAAGAGAACATGATAAGATGAAAGCAGTTAACATGATGAACAATTACACTACATGACATGAGAAATAAACAAATAACTCATTGGCTTCATCAGGATTTAGCTGTCTTTCACTGGTACAGGTAGCTGTCTGAATTGACAATAATAATTTCAAAGAACAGTAGAAGCTTGTTTTCTAGTAATCTAATTTAGACAGAGATAGCCCTGAGGCTGCAATACAGTATAGTGGAATTAAGAGAGGAGCAGTCTCGTGGAAAATGGGTTGTTCTAGGAGGTTTTTTATGCACATTGGGTCTGATCCGGAGTCCACTGAAGTAATTGGAAAGATTCTCATTGACTTCAGTTAGCTGTGGATCAGACCCTGGTTCTACTTTTGGAAAGGCTTATGTCAGAGGCAGTCTGTCTTGCAGAAATATAGTTATCTTGGGAGTGAGACAAGAAAGGACACTTGAGAATTTCTTCTGACTCCCATTCCCTGCCCAAAGATAGAACACAACATATAGAAAGACTCCATGGAATTGTAAGGGATACTAGTCATACCCCATTTTTATTTAACTACTGCATTCTTCCTCGCCTTCTTCACCCCCCCCCCCAAAAAGAAAAAAAAAAATCTTCCACAAACCATTTGATTACACTCAAGTTCAATCCCTTCGGTTTTAACTGGATTTAAACTACGAACATATCTTTCAGTTACAGAAGATTACTGCACATTTTTTCACTAAGAAACAGTAGACTGAAATGTAATTTGATCTTATAAAAAAAAAAACTTCCCTATTTATCATTTAGGACCCTGTGAACAAAATTTTAGTACAAACTACAGGATCCTAATAAAGCTGACTGTGTCCTACAAATACCATAAAGCGAGAGCAAAAGACTTCAGAAGTAAAAGTACTGTAAATATAAAATCATACACACAGAGTGACAGCCTCTCTTTCCTTACTCAGTTGAACTCCCAGGAGACATTATTTTGTGAATTGGGTCTTACATCACTAAAACACTTTAAAACTCTCACTGGATTCTACTGCATAGATCTTCTCCCCTCTCAGATCTGAACAATGGCCGGCTAAAAGAGGAAATTATTTCAATGCTCTTTATCTGTACAAATCAAACTTCGCTGAAGGCAACTGAAATACAATAGAAAAAAAGACATTTCTGAGACTTATAGGTTTCCTTTTCTACTTTACACAGTTACCAGTCTTTTGTTGGTGTTTACAGTACAATGAAGTAGGAAAAGAAAGGCATGTACGGTGTTGATATAAACACCACCATTTCAAGACAATTAGGAGAGCAACAGAAAGAAAGGAATTCGAATAAATTGCTTCAGGCATGGTTGGTTTGCAGCTTGGAAGTCTATGTGATTGTTTCTTGTTAACACTTGCAGTTTAGCGATTTGACTAACTCTCCATGACATGTCAAATGTCCTCAATCTGAGAAATGTTAGTTCAACCCTATTCACTTTTGCAGAGTTTAATGCATATGAGTAATGAGTAATATTGTGCAGCTGAATCTGTAAACAATTAAATGTATTGGCACTGAAAAGTATTGAGACCATATTAAGCATTTAATGAATAATCTAACTTCTGGTAAATTAGTGTTTATAATGTTTCAGGCTTTGTGAATTGTCTGTCAAATCCTAAAGTAGAAGTTGTAGGAATAACTAGAGAAAGTAAAAAATCTCTGTAAGAAGATTAGTCAGAGACAGTAATAATAGTACCTGCTCTTTTGTGCATTTATATTACTGATCTATTTGGGAGGTGAACCTAAGGAAATGTTACCCTCTAAATCCCTGAAATTATGCACACGTTTAACTTTATACACAGTGAGTAGCTCTACTAAAGTCAATGGGACTACTCACAGTGCACAAAATTAAGGACATATGTAAATCTTTGTGTCAGGACCTAAATGTGTTAATACCCTTTCCTCTAAATGTTAAATAATTTCCCAGCAACGGAATGTATTTGCCCCTACTTTACACTATATATTTCCCCATGCTGTTTACATTATCATTTGCTAAAGCTATTATAATACATTGTATTGATCTAGTTTCACAGCTTCATGAATTTTGAGTGGCTTTTCCTGCTGAGGTGTTTCACAAATAATGGACTGCAGCTTCCAGCTCATTGCATTTGCAAAGAGAACCTACTTTGGATACCTGCATTTTGTCACAACACATAAGACAAGAAAGTTTATTAAAAAAACATTCACCTAGAATGTCAGGATGTGTGTGTTTTCAGGCAGTTTGAATGAAAGGTTTAATCTAGAGGTTCTCCATACAGGCACATAGTGACAAATAATGTCACTCTCCTACTCTTGTGTGATCTGTAGTTGAGATCTTTGACATGCCTTTTTAGTTATTAAGTTTCAATCAAGCAAGAGAAAGGAAGGAGGGTGTTTAACAGAGAAACAGCACTTTCAAGAATGAATGATATCCTCACGAGCTGCCATGACCTTTGAAAAATTGGATAAAAACACTGACACACAAATGAAGCAGACACACCACATTTAAAGCATCAGAACAAATGGTTCTGAAAATACAGAATGAATGACTAGGTAAGTCATTCAAGTAAATTTCATTATGAGTCCACACAATTCAGATTAAACAACATCTTGAAGAATTTATGGAAATATTTATGGAAGACTTTTCTTCATAGGGGAGAATTCAAAGGATCCTCAAAAGGTAAAATTCATTTAGTTTAGACTTGGATTCAATTTGGATACATACCTTGATTTCAATCCTACCTCATCCCAAGTTTCAGTTTTCTGATCTAGGTTTTGGTTTGGTCCACTATAATAATAGGGTTTGACTATATAATTGGATGCAGATTTGGGATCTGATTCAAACATTTTCCACAGTTTGAGGGTGCAGTTGCTGAGCTGATGTAAAGTGTCATAGCTCTATAGATTCAATTGAGCTATGACAATTCATATCAACTGAGAATCTCCCCCAAGATATTTGTGTTCTGGGTATTCATCAAATAAGTGAAGTACTCTGTCTATGAAATTGCTCCAAAGTCAGTTGCACATGCACTTGTTAGTTAAACAGGCCCTTCATTTCTAAATATATCAAGAAGTATTGCTATTAGCAATCTGATGATAAGATGTGAAATATATTGCTGGGTCTCTACAATTATGTCTCTTCTAAAAGGGACATTCTGAAAAAGAAGAAATACTTCAAGTGCATTGAGCTTGGGTCAAATACAGCAAGACTTACTCAAGCGAAATGTTCAGTTTAGTGGGTTTGACCCAACGTTGAGATACCACTGCTGAGATACAGCTCTTGTAGTTTACAAGGATGGAGGTCAGTGACTTTTCCTCATCACATTTGGTATTTGGATTATTAAAAGAAGAAAAATTACAAGTCTTGATTTTTTTTTTCCAAGCGAGACATTTAAGAATAGACATTACTGTTTTTCAGCTCTTACAGTTTCTAGAGTTCTTTCCCATCTCTCTCTTCCTGCATAAGGAAGAAGCCACTCTTCACAGTGTTACACCCTTGGCTAATAATTTAAAGTACTTTTGTGGGTACGTGGTTTAAATACGAGGTTGCTTAGTGTATTTTTCAGGGTATGATAGCAGAGCTGATGGCTAATGGAACCATTTGCAGTATAGAGAGGAAAGGAAAGGATGTCGTTAAATCACCATATTAAAGCAATGGGTAACTATAAATGGGAGGTAGGAGAATGGCCAGAAAGGAATCCATATCCAAGGGAATTGTATCTGTGAAAATGGCTGCCGTTTCCTACAAGGAGATTTCAAACATAACAAATAGATTATCATTAGTCTTCAAAAGGAATATTATTTTGAGAACCACATTTCTGAGAGGTATTACATGTGTTTTATTTTAGTAGACATAGATTATATATCCCAGAGATTTTATTTAAGGGTCAACATTCTGTGCTAATAAGGTACACAATGCATTCCTTTCATTTACAAGAAAAGCCTCGCTTATGTGAAATATAGATTCCTTTTCCTCATGCTATTTGGGCCTAAATTTAGACTTGCACAAAAGCCACTCTTGTAGGAAGTGGCAGATGCACAGAATGTGCTTGAAAGCCTGAAACACTGTATCCCAATTTCACATTAAAAAGAGGGAGTTGGAAATGTCAAATATTGCACTAGCTGCCAACGAACCCCAGAGCCTTATCTCTTTTCTTTTAAAAGAATTTGAATGCAGTGGCCCATTCATAGAAATACAGAATGAACAGCAAATTTGTTTTGGAAAAACCAATTTAATGTCGCAACCACTCTGAATACAAACTGTGTTTATCAGAAAACAAACATTAACATGAGTTCCGATACCATAGTGAGAATCTGAAAGAATGGAATAGATAATCTAGTATATGTGTTCTCTTCTAAAAGTCTGTGGTTTGGTTGACAGTTGGCTGTATATATGACCAAATCATCACATTAAATTGGTAACTCGGTGCAGCTGTCAATCATGTGCCACTTCCAATTTCCATGAGTTCATGATCAAATTAAGCTGCAGTCTTTGCACCAAACTGTGTCTTGTTTGCTTTAGTAGTTGACATTGTTATTTCTTCAAGATGGTACTTTAGATTACTGTTCATGTGAGGATCTCAAAACACTTTTTAAACCTGTATTGACCTGTTTTGTGAATCTGTTTGTGGGTGGCTATGATTGTTAAGGAATTATTTTACTACATCTGTTACTATATCATTTTAGTCATTTTACTATATCTGTTATATGATACTGTAGTTAATTGCAGTTATATGTTATTGTTGCATAAGAATGTGTGTGTGTGCGCGCGCGTGTGTGCGTGTCTATATATACACACACATCAGTATCTTAATATTTGTTTCTTAAAGCTCTAGCTCCTGGACTCATATGAGACTATGCAAATCTCAGCTTTCATTTAAAAAAGCAAATACATTTTTAGTGCTTAAGATTGTGGAGAAATGCTTGAAAAGGGGACCTGACTGCACCATAAAGATTCAAACAACAGAAGATAAATAGAGTGCTTAAAAATGTATTTTCTTTTTGGTCTAAAAATCATGAGCTTAATGTCATGATTTTGGGGAGTGAGGGAGGTGATGTGATTTTTGAACACATGGAGTTGGCAATACTGATACATTTAATATCACATAGTATACACACAGAAGATGTGTCTTCAGCAATATTTTTCAGTGCATTTTACTACAGTGGGTCTGGTCCTGTGATGTGATGATATTTCCTATGTGATATAAATGGGAATTGGAAGCACACATCCAAAAACAGAATTGCTCAGTATTTACAGAATAAGATTCATTATGGAAGTGTGTGCTATTACAGGGAATCTTGTAATATTACAAGAGCTGTGGCAGGTGGCATTAGAAAGTGAGGTGACACAGCACAGGAAGGAGATCTAGTTTAGTTTTCCAGCTAAAGTGTGTTGGAAGGGGAAAGCAACCAAACCTCTGTGTGATGTTTGCATCTAGCATTAAGGGTTAAAACAAGCTTAGAATAGCACAGGCAGTTGGAGACAAGAGACGCTGACTTGTCAAAGTCTCACTAATTAAATATTTATATTGGATTAGTTAGAAGCAAATGTGTACACAAATGTGTATATTAGACCTATTCTGGGACATGACATGCAGTCTCAGGGGACTTGCAAGAGAAATTATCTTTGGTGTCATGACTGTTAATGTGGGGGTTTAAAATAGTAGTATATGAAATATTTTTATTATTCTGTTCTATTGTTAATAGACAAGGTATCGTATTTATCTTAGAGAAAAAATATGCAATTAAATATACTCAGAACTATAAGGCCTGGTCTATACTGGCAACTTAGGTCGACTTAAATTCACTTAAGTTGACTTAATTACACCCACGTCTACACTGGCACCCCTCTTAATTCAAATAAAGGTGTCTGTAAAATCGACTTAATAAGACCACCTCCACAAGTGGCGTAGTGCCTAATTCAAATTTGTTAAGTTGATTTAGTGTTAGTGTAGATGCAATGGAACTTAATTCAAATTAATTGACCTCTGGAATGTATCCCACAATGCCCTGTCCTTCTCAGTGGTCATGCTAGCAGGAAAAGTCCCCTCCCCTCAAGCCCCGGGAAGATTTGAATTTTCATTTCCTGTGCTGCCAGCGTGGAGAGAGCTTTGTCACTGTTCTCTGCATGGCTACTGCAAAGCCCACACGTGCTCCAGCATGGAGTCGACCAGAGGTCTCAGACCTCATTGGGCTGTGGGGCGAGGAGTCCGTTCTGGCTCAGCTCAGAGCCAGCAAAAGGAATCTGGACATTTATGGGAAGATATCCCAGGGCATGCTGGAGAAGGGACACCAGAGGGATGCTCAGCAGTGCTGCGTGAAGATTAAGGAGCTGCGCCAGTTGTATCAGAAAGCCAGGGAAGCTAACAGCCACTCTGGCTTCTCGCCCAAAAAATGCAGGTTCTATGATGAGGTGCACGCAATTCTTGGTGGGGATCCCAACACGGTGCCTCCCCGCAGCATCGATACCTCTGGTAGCTCACAGTCCATGATCAACGATGACAACTCCATGGACAAGGAGGAGGAGGAAGCTGAGGAGAGCAGGGTGCAGGAGAGTGGGGTGTCCGTTCTCCCCGAAAGTCAGGACATATTCCTGACCCCCGAGCAATCCAGCAGCACACAGGACAGCACAAATGATTCCAGGGAAGGCACATCTGGTGAGTTTTCTTTCTTATTAGCATTTCTGTCCCTCTACATTGGGGGGGAGGGGCCGGGACAAAGGGGATCTCAGATGTTTCATTGACTGTACTGGGTGGTTACCCAGAGATAATTTTTTTATGTGATGAGAAATGCTACGTTTATCATCAGTTGATATCTCATGGAAAATGTAGCATATGTAATCTGTTATCTCTAGAAAAACTTTTCAGGGGAGGGCTGCCTTGTTCCTCCCTCCACGGTAGGATTCTTCTCTGCATCATGGCTTCATGTGTTTAAAGCATAGCCTCCTCCACACCACTAAGCTATCTGCAGTTCCTCTCTGTAATGGTTTAAAATGCAAGCAGAGAGCGTGAATCATGTGCTACATTGTATCAAGGGCAACATTTGCAACATTTTAATGGTAACATTGTTTCTTTGTAATCATTTGCTACATTTTTTTCAGGGGATCATTATCTAAATTGTTACATTTGTTTCATTTTCTTCACTATGCTAACTGTGGCTACCTTGTTACTTTTCTTTCACTCTGTAGACACCTCGGCACTGGACCGACCCTTAAGAAATGCTGCGGACAGACTGTCCCAGATTAGGAAGAGGAAAAAAAAAAGCTGAGATGACATGTTTGCGAGCTCATGAATACCTCAGCAGCCACAGAGACAGAGCATGGAGGCTGACCTTGTCACAGAACATGGACATGGACAGGGAGAGTTGGCGAGAAATGATGGAGCATGATCACAGCACCACACAAGAAATGCTATGAATCATGCGGGACTGGGCAGACATGCTCCAGCGGCTTGTGGAGCTTCAGGAGGAGAGGAGGCAGGACAGAGTCCCGCTGCAGCCCCTCCATAATGTTCCTGAACCCAGGGGTTTGCCGCCCTCATGCTCCCCCACTCCAAGAGATCTCAGACGAAATTGTCCAGGATGCAGTACTTGCTCTCCTCCACCCCAGAAAGCAGATAGCCGGCTGATAGCTGGCCAGCAAGCTACTACCCTGCCCTTTGATACAGTGAATGAATGCTCTCCCATCCCCAGTTCGCCCATGACTTGAATGTTCAAAAATAAAGTTTTGCATCATTTCAACATGTTTCTTTATTAAATCATATCTTCTTTAGGAGGGATTTGGTGGGCACAGATCTCATGGGGAGGGGGGTACACCAAAGGCAAACAACATATAGGAACAGCAATCAGTCCTGCATCTCATTGATTTTCAAAGGTTCCCTAATGCAAAGCGCTCCACTGTTAGCTCTCAACATAGTGCTGGCATCTGGCTGCTCATAATTGGCAGCCAGTCGTTCTGCCTCCACAGGCCAACCCTGGGGGAACCTTTCCCCCTTCGCTTCACACACATTATGAAGAACACAGCAAGCAGATATCACAGAATGGAATACTTCACACTCATGTCCAGCCTAGTGATGAGACTCCTCCATCTTTAAATGCCCAAAGGCACATTCTACAACCATTCTGCAACTGCTTAACCTCTTATTAAAACACTCCTTGTCACTGTCAAGGTGACCGGTGTACAGCTTCATTAGCCAAGGGTTAAGCAGGATCCCTCATGATCACTATGGAGATTTCTACACCCCCAATCTGAATTTTTTGGTCGGGGAAGAAAGTTCCCACCTGCATCTTAGAGAACATCCCCAAGTTACAAAATACATGAGTGTCATGCACCTTCCCAGATCACCCCACATAGATGTCTGTGAAATAAACTCCTGTGATCCACAAGTCCCTGCAGGACCATAGAAAAGTACCCCTTGTGGTTTATGGACTCGGTCGTAGGTGTGCAGGCGCTAAGATAGGGATGTACATCCCATCAATGTCCCCCCGTCCCCCGCAGTTTGGGAAGCCCATCATGGCAAACCCCTCCACTATGTCCT
Organism: Emydura macquarii macquarii; assembly: GCF_026122565.2. Classification (NCBI taxonomy): domain Eukaryota; kingdom Metazoa; phylum Chordata; order Testudines; family Chelidae; genus Emydura; species Emydura macquarii. Next base: position 1,583,305 of record NW_027133181.1, on the reverse strand, counting down.
GCACATTTCCAAAAGTCACTACCCTTCATAGCAGAAGTCTATTTATGGCACTGCACACTCGATTCATGGCTATGCCCACTGTAGATTTACCGACTCCAAATTGATTCCCAACTGAGCGGTAACAGTCGAGGGTTGCCAGCTTCCAGAGAGCTATTGCGACTCTCTTCTCCACTGTCAGAGCTTGTCTCAAGTGAGTGTTCATGTGCTTCAGGGACAGTGCCAGGTCCGAGCACAGTTCCAGGAAAGTTGCCTTTCGCATCGTAAAGTTTTGCAGCCACTGATCATCATCTCACAGCTGCATAACGATGCGGTCCCACCAGTCTGTGCTTGTTTCCCTGCACCAGAACCTGCGCTCCACAGACTGCAGATGACTCATTACAGCCTGCAGCAACTGGGAATTGTTCTGCTCGATGTCTTCTAGCAGGGCAGCCTCGGTGGCATTGGTGTTGTCTCTGCTTCGGATTCTTGCTCTGTTTCAAAAATAATCGCTGATAAGCCGTGATGTATTTGTCATGCTCACAATTATAGTGCAGAGTTGAGCTGGCTCCATGCCTCTGCAGCAATGGCAAGCGCGGGGAGTAAAAAAAATGGCATGAAAACACTTTTCTTGTTTGTTTGGGGGGGGGAGGGGGGAGTGGGAGAAGCACTTCATTCTGGGACGAAGACATTTGTCCCAACAGTCACCATAGCTAGTTGCACTGTAGGATAGCTACCCACATTGCATTGCTTTCTAATTCGAATTAAGGCTGGTCAGTGTGAATGCAAGAGACCAGCGCAAACACCGTAGTGTGTACACTCTGCTGGGATTTCTAAAAATCGCCTGCTGAAAGTTGAATTAAACAAAGTCAACTTCCTGCGGCAGTGAAGACATAGCCTAGGTAGTTAGAAAACAGAATTTTAAGAATTCAACTAAGGACAGCTAGAGTCCTGTATGCAATTGTCTTGTAAAGTATTCTACTTTACAGTTGCTTTGTTATCGCTGGGCCTAAGTTTCTTTGTACAGTCTGTATGATACTCTAGGTCAATGTTTCTCAATTGGTGTTCAGGTTCCGCGGGAACACTGTTAGGATTCCACACGCAGCTGTTCCCCGCGCTGCCGAGAGCAGCTGTTCTCCGCGCTGCCGAAAAAGGGAAGATGTCCCGGATTTTTCGGCAGAGGGTATCGAGTGTAAGTGTAATTTAACTGAGAAATGCTGACCTAGTTGTTTGTGTATAATTTGCTTATTTCAACATATTTTTTGGCTCCATATGTAAAAATACTGTTAAGAGTTTGGGGAGTTCTGCAATTATTTATCGAGTTCATTAGGGTTCCGTGGCCAAATTTAATTGAGAAACACTGCTCTAGGTACAGCCAACATCCTCTTTCAGCTTTGGTTCCTAGGCGGTCCCTGAGAAGGATAAATTTCAATAAAAGCATGAAAGTCAAGAAAAGTGATGAATACATTAATAGGCAGCCTATTGCTGCCTTCATTCAACTTTGAGCTATGATTGCTTGAAATGTCAACACCATAAGAAATATATCTACTTGCGGAAGTATGCTGGGCTTTTCTTTAAAATGTCATTTTAATGTTTTTTTCTGACAATTTCATATAAGCATGTCATACTGGGCTAGATCAATGGTCCCTCTAGCCTACTATCTTGTCTTCAGGGTGCAGCACTCTCCCCTTAACAACCATCCTACTTCATTGAGGAATCATTGTTCTCTCTTCCTCTTGTATGTCTTATGACCCAATAGGCACAGCAGGAGTAGTCTTTGTGCTCCAAGGCATGCAAGGAAAGCAATTGGGCCTGGGCTTTTTTTTTGGTAGCTGTGCCCTTTTATTGTTTTCTCTCATACAACAAGGGTGAGGGGGTTGACAGATATCACCCTGAATGCAACATGCCAACCAATAACCAGGCAAATGCTTCCAGTTCCACATGATGCAATGGATGATGTAACTGGCGATAGTTCACATGAACCCCAGGGTTCACCTTCTCAGGACAGAACAAGTCCTGATATGAGCAATGAGGACTTAAGAAATGCAGAAGAAAAGAGTGCTGCAGGTAATTTGGCTATGGTGGGCTGTAGTGGAGTGCTGTGGGCCCCCCCTTTTCCAGCAGAGGACTCATAGACCTTCTTGTGGTGTAAACACCCCTGCTCTTTATTTACAGTGAAATGCCGCCTTTTCCATGTGAAGTCCTTGCTGCAAGGCAAACTGGCTGCAGGGCTCCAGCCCCACTGCTTTCCTTCTCCAGCCCCAGCCAGTTCATATCCTCCTGCCTCCAAGGGGACAACTGTTCGCCTTTGCCTAACTAGGGTTAGCCCAGTCGGGCCCTACTCAGCTCACACAGCTGCGGGACCTCATTGGCCCAGGCACCTGGGATGGAGGGAAGGGGCAGAGGCTCTGAGGGGATTAGCTCCCTCCATTCTGCCACAAGGGCTTATTTCCTGATAACTGATTTGAGGACTCAAAAGACCATGAGATGGAGTCAGCTGATGCCATGGAGAGTGGAGATGAAACAGGGGCATCATCTGGTCTTAAGAACATAAGAATGTCCATGTAGGGTCACACCAATGATCCATCTAGCCCACTGTCTTCCAACACTGGCCAATACCAGAGGGAATGAACAGAACAAGGCAATTATCAAGTGATCCAACCCCTGTTGTCCAGTCCCAGCATTTGGTAGTCAGAGGTTCAGGGACACCCAAAGTGTGGGGTTGCATCCCTGACTACTTTGGCTAATAGTCATTGATGGACCTAACCTCCAGGAACTTATCTAATTTTATTTATGAACCCACAAGCATACAGCCACATTTAATCATGTAACACAAATCCAGTACTGCAATCACCTCTGTGACTTTACAGGAGCTTCACAAATACTGAAGAGTGAGAATCATTGATCACTGAGCTTTAATTCCAGCAACAGTTTCTGGTGATGTCTTAAACCATGGTCGTGAAGCTGAAGTCATCAGAACCCTGAGATTCACTCACACTTCAAATGGGGGACATTTAAAAAAAATTAATTTATGAATATGAAATGGATCATTTTAATTACAAAATGACAGCAGCAGTTCTGAAAAAATGTGGCTGACTACTTTTCCTCTATCTATTGTTCGAGAAGCAAGTTTTTAAATGGAAGTGCCATGCTTTTTCTTTCACATGCAACAAAGCAGCTCCAATAGCTCAAAGCTGACAGGTTGATGTCACACTTGTAAGTTTAACAGCAGTTGGGTGTTCTCACCCTTCTGACATACAGTGATCTGTCTAGAAATGGTGTATAGCACCTCAAAATTAATTACCCCTAATTAATAATAAGCACCCATTGATTTCAAAGGGAGTAGACTTAGGCCAAACCTGATCATTTTTAAAAAATCCCACCTTGTATCACACTTGCTCAAGCAAAAGAGATGGGAAACCTGCCTAAGACAGAAATGATTCTATTTATCACTGGGGGTGTTGAGCTGCGACATCGTCCCAATGGAAGCTCCCACACTGACAGATGCTCTACCTCCCTTAATATGATGCAGCATGAGGCTTACCTGTGTGCCCAGCAAGTTGTGGTGGTTGGTGTGGAGAGGAGTGGGGCAATGACTCAATCTTCCTGCTCCCTTGGCACTGGGTAGCATAGATAGTGGGTGGTAGCTCTTTGGAGTCCTGAACTTCCCTGCGGACCCCTAAAATGGATGGCCCTTGTGACCTCTCCTTTCCTGGCACACCCATGCAGGGCCCAATCACACTGTCACAAAGAGTGACAAATGCTAACCTGAACTACTGGCTAACAAGAGTTTGCCCCTTTAAAAATAAATCCAGTCTAAAGTGAAGAATGGCTGGCAATTTGCTTGTGTGTGATATAAACCAAAGGGGAAAATAAAGGTAACTTGCCTCTTTGAAGATGAAATGAATCTTTTATCCATTAGCATGATATATTACAAGAGACATCCGTTTCTTATATTAGCATTTGTAGACTATAATTATCTATCTAATCTAACAGCTGGGGGAGTGTTTTTGTGATACGTTTGGCTGAAAGGAAACTAAACAGTGCCTACTAATAATAGACATTCAAAGAAGTTGCACAGGTTTCTTAGTTATTTTTTAAAAAAAAAACCTGTTTTCCATTTCCACATGAACTGAACGATTACTGAGAAGCCATTGTTTAGCCATCAGTGACTCACAATCTTCTCTGTGGTCTTTGCAGACTAGTGTGTGTAGATCTTAGTCACCCAATTAATCAATTTGTCTGCTGTCCTCTTCTTTTTCTTGGTGAGCTCTTTTTCTATTCCTGTTGTGAAGGGCACCCTGCTTAGCCTCATTGCAATTTCTGCTATTTGCCCTGTGATCTGGAGAGAGTAAGGGAGGTGTGAAAGGCTTGGGGAAAATAAATTAGGCTTCAACCTGTAGTAGTGTAAGAAATAAGTTTGTTTTTGCCCCTTCAAGGAGAGGCGCTCCTAACAAAGAAAAGGAGGATTTGTCAGCCCCCTGCCTGAGATCTCAAGGGGCTGAATGGTTCATGGATTTAGTTTATTTTACCCATTAGTTGCCAATGGTAGCTTGTGCCTTATGGCCATGACAAAAGAGAAGTTCTGAGGTCCACAGGCTTATTATCATGCCCTAAATCTTCTTGCCTTGTCAAATGTTTACAAACACTCCCCTTTGTCACAACTGCCATTGACACAACTGTTACACTGAATTCAAGGCTTTCTCTTGTGCATGAAATCTTAAAAAGGGGAGAAATTACCATTTAAAAGCCCATGCTGTCACAGTAGGGATAATGCAGGAAGCCAGGGTGTTAGTTACTGAGTGAGCTATTCAGCACCTTTGCATGCAGAAGTCTTAACCCTTTGAACATTTTTCATCTATCAAGCCCAGAGGCACAGATTGTTAGTGTTTTCACTATATAGTTTATTCGGAGTATCTGGGGTATGGTGACTATCCATTGATTGCATGATAGACTGGAGGGGATTTAAGGAGATTTATGAATGGCAGCAATAGGCTGAAAGATAAAAAAAAATTACAGATTTTTTTTTACAGATTCTAACAGAAATATTTATCACACTGAATTGCAGACATGGGATAATCATTGTATTCAGTCTGTGCCTATGGCCACAATTCTGTTTCTTTGGGATTTATATCTAATTAATTCCTTGCCACGCATGGTTGCCTTTCCAGCAGATTCATTTGTAGAGCATCATGCCAGGACTTTCTGAAAAGACACTGGTAGATATAAATTTGCACAGAATGAAAAAGTAGATAGCGATGATGATAATTTTTGTTCAACATCTTCATTAATGATCTGGAGGATGGGGTAGATTGCACCCTCAGCAAGTTTGCAGATGACACTAAGCTAGGGGGAGTGGTAGACACCTGGAAGGTAGGGATAGGGTACAGAAGGATCTAAACAAACTGGAGGATTGGGCCAAAAGAAATCTGATGAGGTTCAACAAGGACAAGTGCAGAGTCGGAAGAATCTTAGGACGGAAGAATCCCATGCACAGCTACAGACTGGGGACCGATGAGCTAGGTAGCAATTCTGCAGAAAAGGACCTGGGGGTAACAATGGATAAGAAGCTGGATATGAGTCAGCAGTGTGCCAAGAAGGTTGCCAAGAAGGTTAATAGCATATTGGGCTGCATTAGTAGCATTGCCAGCAGGTCGCGGGAAGTGATTATTCCCCTCTATTCAGCATTGGTGAGGCCGCATTTGGAGTATTGTGTCCAGTTTTGGGCCCCCCCACTACAAAAAGGATGTGGAGAAGTTGGAGAGAGTCCAGCGGAGGGCAACAAAAATGATTAGGGGGTTGGAGCACAAGACTTAAGAGGAAAGGCTGAGGGAACTAGGCTTGTTCAGTCTACAGAAGAGAAGAATGAGGGGGGATTTGATAGCAGCCTTTAACTACCTGCAAGGGGGTTCCAGGGAGGATGGGGCTAGACTGTTCTCAGTGGTGGCAGATGACAGAACGAGGAGCAATGGTCTCAAATTGCAGTGGGGAAGATCTAGGTTGGACATTAGGAAAAGGTTTTTCACTAGGAGGGTGGTGAAGCACTGGAATGGGTTACCTAGAGAAGTGGTGGAATCTCCATCTTTAGAGGTTTTTAAGCTGCGGCTTGACAAAACCCTCGCTGGGATTATTTAGCTGAGGTTAGTCCTGCTTTGAGCAGGGGGTTAGACTAGATGATCTCCTGAGGTCCCTTCCAACTCTATGATTCTATGATAATAGGCTCTTATATAGCTCTTTTAAGATCTAGATTTCAAAGTGCTTTACCAAAGAACATAAGTGATGGGGAAACAGAAGCGCAGACAGTTGAAGTGTCTTCCCCATGGTCGTGCAGCAGCTTAGTGTCAGAGTCAGAAATAGAACTCAGGTCACCTGACTCCCAGTCCTGTGCCCTCTCCACTGCCTCCAAAAGGTGACAATCCCTTGCCCTTCTACAGTACTTTATTAATGTTGACGGCCAAATCCTGATCTGCGATCTTCTCTGTACGGGGGATTTGGTCCTTATTTCAGCAATCAGTGGCTAGCAACTAGTACTGCTGCACTGACGTAAGCCCCCTACTGTGGAGAAGTTCTCATGATTTGCATGGATGGAGCTGTACAGGCAGTGTTTAGGTGGCAATAAGAGGGGGGGGATGGCAGCCACTGATGACCTCATAGCTGGCTCCAAACCAGGCCAACGAATCCTGACTGAGAGGTGATGGTGGAAGGGCCACACTCCTGCTTTACAGAATGGTGACACAAAGCTGTTCAGTGGCTGCGAGGGAGAAGGAACGAAGAGCTCATGCAAATAAGCATCTCATTCCCCAAAGCAGCCCTATCTGCATGCTGGTTTTATCTCTCCCTTCAGTTATGGTCATATTTAACTGGTCTAGTAAGGGAAAGTTGGGCCTGGGAGCAGAGTCCCAATGGGGTTTTTTTGGCACTGGGTTTAAAAGTTCGGTCCTTTTTTTTTTTGCCAATTTGCCAAGCAGGGGACAGATCTTCAGCCAAATGGGCCCATTTTGGAACTGTCAGACAAGGGAACTCCGTCTCTGGAACATAGTGGCCCATTCAGTCTCCTGGCTGGCAAGAACCTAGGCACCAGCTTTCCCTACCCCAAAGTCGTACATCAGGGAGACAGTGCTTAATTCTGATGTCATATCCCTGCAATCCTGCCATGTGCTCCAGTCTACAGTTGAGTCACAGACCCGAATCCTGCGGAGACTGGTGGGGAAGGATGGATGGCCATATACACATTGTGTCTTCCTAGGAGGCAAGTCTTTCCACTTCAGGAGGACTAGAGGCCATCTGTGCTATAGGCATGTCAGAGCACAGGATTTGACCTAAATTATTCAATCTAACACCATCATTTAAAAAACAGACACTGAATTGTTTGTCTGTCACAGAATCGGTGATGGAATTAAGAATAGATCCTAATAGTCTTGAAAGCCAGTCCCCTAATCGTACCTCTAAATGACACTGCTTCACTAAAATCTGAAAGTAAACACACAGGATTTGGGATGGGATGAGGGCAACATGAAACCCTGAGAAACAATGTACAGTTTGTGCAACAGCAGAATTTTACTTTCCCAGGATTACAAACTGAGACCTTAAAGAAAGATGTGAGCATTTAAACCTAGCTAGACACAAGACTAAATTAACTTCTCCCCTCAGCTCCGATGCATGCCAAGCTCTAAGACCTTTTACCAAGAAAACATGAACCAGAGCATATAAATATTTTCTAGCTAGATTTTTAATCTGAACTAAAGAAACCCAAACAAATCTGTTGGGAAAATTAAGAGGAAAGGAAAATTGGCCACGCTTTCCCCCTTGCGGAACAACTGTTAATGGAGGGATTTTTGCAGGGAAATGAAATATCTGTACACAGTTTTTAAAACCACAGAAGGTTGTCCTATGTTTTCCCATAGATTGAGTAAAAACAGAATACAGAGTGGCATTTGGTAAAATTTTTTTTTAAAAATACGCCAAGCAGAAAGTATTTGAAAAAAAATGACAATGACTGGGAATCCAGGGAAGTAGAATAATGCATAGGAATAAATACATAAGTGAGATTTATAATAATAATAATATAGTGGATAAAATCATGTTGTTTTCACACTGCTGCACAGTTTTCCTGTGCATATTTTTTTTTAGTTAGAAGATAGTTACTCCTTCAAAAATCTCTAGTGCACAAAGCACTTCAGGCTGCTCAAAGGTATGGAAACCATTTCAAAACTCCAACTGAAGAGTCTGTCCTAAATATTTTCTCAATGTGTGTATAAATTTGTATTTTAGAAAGATTTAAAATGAACCAACTATAGGGAAATGATGGGCTTGAGTATTTTAGCTTTTCCTAGGGGAATATTCTATCCAGCTGAATCAAGTTGTTATTGTGTTTCACTAATGTGCATCTGATGTTTAATGAATTGGAGTGTTATTACCATTGGGTAAAGGTGGATTAAAATTGAATCCAAAGCCTTTTCACTTGTTTCATTAATTAGTCAGTGCACAGAGATGCAATGATGAAAGCCTCCCTGTTGTGCTAGATCTGGGCATTTCACACTTGGAACATAAATTGGAGTGATTACCTTTACAGTGTTACTGGCACATTTCTAAAAAAGTTAAACTACCAGGAAGCAATAAGACATTAGCTACCATATTTTGTATCTGGCGGTCTCATCAAATGGGAGAAAAATTCTTTGCATGTAATTCTCATTTTCATATTTTGATCATTTTGCCATGGTAACACTCTGGGCATAATGTTCATAACAAGGATACTTGCAGACACCCTGGATTTGCACATGTAAATTAGGAAAGTACACGAGCAAATAGGTAGCTTGAGACACAACTATCTTTTTTTTGTATACACAAATGTGGGGGTTTTGAGGAACATCTCTTGCATCCAATTTGTAAAATTAGGCATTGTATGGAACCTAGCATTATCTTTTATTAGATTTCAAGGTGTCACAATATTGTCAAGACTTGAAGTAATTTATTTTTTTTTCCCTATCACTGGTCGAAAAATGGAAATTTACTTGTGGAAAAAATGTCCCTCTTTTCATCAAAACCTGAAAAAATTAGGAGCTGCTAAAGTCATTTTGAATTTCAAAAAGTTAGTGAATGTCCTAGAATGAGGAGGCTCATTGACTAACAGGGATCCCCTCCCATAATATCCAATCCATAGCACACTAAAGTCGTTGAGAATCTTTCCATTGATTTCAGTGGGTGTTGTATTAGGTCCATAGACACCAACTTTCATTTTTAATCACAATCAGAGGCCAACTTTAAGAAGAAAAAATGAATTATAAACCCATAAGTTATACAACACAACAAGAGACTAAGCTGAACCTTTAAGCATCTTACCTATAATATTAATTGTGATATTAATGGTGTGAAATTGTAGATTTTACAAGAAGTCACTTATAGTAAATAAATAAGAAACCAGGATATTTAATTCTCCCTTCCCCACAGGACATATCTTACTAACTGCTGGAGATGACTGGAATTTCTTCAGGATGCAGTAATACCAACAGTTTTCAAGTAAATCCCAATAGGCTCATGGTTAAATGATGGGAATTGACATTACTAGTCTCAGTTAGTTCTTTCGGCCCCTAATACAATAAGTGTGGATCACTGACCTGGATGAAAGGAAACATCAGCCATCTGGAATTAGCCTCAGCTTTTGTGCATTTAGTCACTGAAGTTGAAATCATTTTGGAGTGACCAAGCTTAGCAAAAACGCTTGACAAGGAAGACTTTTCACTCTGGTTTTAATACCCTGATTAAATCAACAGAAAATAAAAACATTGATGGAATCAGGGTATTGAAAATGGAAACTGCTTTTGAAAATGCATTGGACTTCCTGTGTCTTCTCCTCTGCAAATAGTTTATTACTATGGTCAATTGGGAAGCATTGGTCTGGACTGGACCAATCACTCACTAGGAATCACCTGGGCAAAAGCAGTACTGAATGGAGTGTTCTGGTCAGAAGACGCCTGTGAAGCAAATTCTAGAGCACTTGAAGGAAAGAGGGAGCAAAGTTGATCAATCAGAAGGAGAAAAAATCAGATCGATTACCAGCCTTATGCATGTCTCCATATGAAATATATGTAGAAAGTTCAATTCAGATGCAGCATCTTGTTTTGATGAGAACCAACCCAAATTTTCCCCCAAAGTTTGACATGAACCATGACTGTGAAGCATCCCCTGAAGTTCAAACACATTCAGATCGTGTTTCTAAAAATTGGTTTTAATTTTCATATTCCCACTCTTATTGGTTCCAGGCAGAAGAAGAAGTACTGAAATAGCATAGAAGTCTGTTCTTTCAGTGTATCCAGTTAGGGAATAGATGCAGGAAATCTCTTGAAAGAAATGATTCCCCATACAGTTTGTAGCTCAGTTTAGCAGCCTCCAGGCAGCCATGCTTTTGAGCACTTGTCCAAATAAAAACTCTGAGTTTTTTGAAGCTCACACATCACTAGCCATGGCAAGTTACATGGCCTCAGCCACAATTTGGTAACCCCCATCTACGTTAAAGGAATATTGTAGTTACACTTAAGCACACCCCTTATATAAATTTGCTGCAATTAAGTAAAATATAGTGAGGCTTAAGGAGCAGCTTACATAGGTTATGTTCATGTAGTTGCATCAGTGCACATTTCTCTAATGTAGACATGTCCTTTGTAAGGGTTAGACCTTGGAAATACCCATGCTGCACCACGCTCAAGATAGAGCAACTTCAGTACTGCCCTACCCTGTACCCAGCGGCATATTGTTACAAGGATTTTTTATATCTGTATATATACACATAAATACTAAGGTGCCAGTCAATGGCACTCAAGAGTACATATCACCATTCTCTGGATTTTGTAGGATCAACTGAACTTGTTTGATTTTGAAATTTGATTTCACAATGATTTGGAATGAAAACAAAGGTATTTCAAATTTTTCCACAAAATGGAGCCCAGCTCTACTGAGAAAAAGGCTCTGGGGTAGTCTGTATGGTGGGCTGACCTGGAGCTGGGGACCCTGGAAGCCCTGGGAGCTTGGTAGTCAGAACTCCCAGGTTTTCCAGGCTCCTAGATGCCTGTCAGCCCACCAGGTGTGCTGCCAAGGAACTGGTTGTCTGGAAGCTCTGGAAGCCTGGATTGTTGAGGAGCTGAAAGCAGGAGTTTCCAGGGCTTCTAGGCTCTCCACTACCTGTCAGACTGCCAGGTGCGCTGCCTAGGAGACAAATGGGTAAGATAACAGGAAACCAAACTGATTTCCAGTACAATTTCATCAAACTTGAACCACCTTCTCAAAATGAATCAGCAATTTTTTAATGAAGAAATGTTTAGTCCACATTTTGCTGAACTGCTTTAACCATAAGAGAAAATAATGGAGAAGGTAAATCTTGCATAAAACTGAACAAATCAGAAGCAATTCATGCTTAATCTTGCGTTCTGATTTATTCATTTTCAGTGGATGTGTGAAGTAAACCAAGAGGCGTCATAGTCAAATGATGCCTTGTCTGGATGACGGCTGCAGGGCTACATGTGAAACAGGGAACTAAAAATTCTCTTCAGTTGTACTCAGATCAAGAAAATAATTCTGAAAAGAGCAGTATTTGTATGTATGATAGTGACAGTACAAAAGGACTAAATATAATTTTCAAAAAAAACTATGGACAGATGTACAACTGCACTTTATATTCTCATTCTGTGACAACTTAATCATATTCCTATCAGGAATAAATTATTCATCACATTGTAATAAATTCCATAGCTTCTCAAGATTTCATAGCCTTTGTCTATATCACACATCATAGCCACATGGACTCAGGATGTCCTAAGCAAAGAAACACGTCTTTGATCTCTCAAGCTGAGGAATTCCCATTTAGCAGTGGCTGTTGCTGTGGTGGTTTAGATTACTTAGCCATTAGATTGTAAGGCTCTGATTCAGCAAGGTACTTAAACATGTGCCTAACATTTAATAAGCAAGTTGTCTTGTTGACTTCTTGTATTAACTCACATGCTTAAAGTTAAATTAGCTCAAGTACCTTGTTGAATTGGGACCTGAACTTTTTGGTATCATCAACCTGTCGATTGCATGCCTTTCACACGCATGCTGCTATACAAATAATACTATTGCACTTTTCATCTTCAGAGCGCATGATATCTTCTGGGGCCAGCCACTAAAGGGAAACTTGATCACTTACCTTTGGTCATGTCTGATATTGCATCCACAGATATCATGCAGTGTTCATGAGCTAGCATGCTACATGTTCTGCCTAGTTAGGCTAACTTTGTCATTGAGAGTCAGTGGTTGACAAGAAGTCAGAAGCAACATGCAGGCACTAATTATAATGAGTTAGTGGCTGCACAACACTTTACTCTTCACAGTTATTCCACACACTAGCTGCACAGCACTTGACAGTAAAACTGGGTGAGAACTCAACAGCTTTAAAAAACCAGAGGCTCTGAGTGAGTTAAAAGCAAATCTTCTTTAACTAATTTGCAATAATATTAGGAGACTTATATCTTCTACAATGTGCTCACATGCATTTGTTCAGGGATGACATTCCATCCACCCAAGGAACACATTATGCATAGACCCAAACCAGTACGGTGCATCACAGAGCTCTTATTTCATAATAGTATGAAGTGACCTGTGATTAATTTTAATCAATTACTCTTGAATTTTATTACTTATGGGGTGTTAAATGACTAGTGGAATATAAACACTGCCAAACATATGAAAACCTAAAATAACAGAAACTGTGTAAAAAACAAAAGAACTGCCATACTTGGTCAGACCGATGGTCCAACTAGCTCAATATCTTATCTCCAAGAGTGGCAAGTACCAGAGCTTCAGGGGGATTGTACAGAAAAGATCAGTTGGAGTGATCAGCTCCTGTCGTCTCATCCCAGCTTCTGGTCATCAGAGGTATAGGGTTGCCCCAATCATAGAGTTGTATCCTTGACCGTCTTGGCTAATAGCCATTGATGGAACTATCTCTACCATGAACTTATCTAGTTCTTTTTTATGAACTGAGTTATGCTTTTGGTCTTCACAATATCCCAGGGCAATGAGTTCCACAGGTTAACTGTGCATTGTGTGAAAACTTCCTCTTGTTTGTATTAAACCTGCTGCCTATTAATTTAATTGGGTGAACCCTGGTTTCTGTATTGTGGGAAAGCGTAAGAAACACGTCTTTATCCATCTTTTCCCCACCATTCATGATTTTATAGACATCTCTCATATCGCCCCTTAATCATCTCTTTTTAGCTGAATACCCTAATGTTTTAGTCTCTCTTTTGTTCCATAGCCTTGATCATCTTTGTTACCCTTCTCTGAAGCTTTTCCAGTTCTGCTACATACTTTTTGAGATGGGGTGACTAGAACCGAACACAGTGTATAATGTGTGGGCACACCATGGATTTATACAGTGGCATTATGGTATTTTCTGTCACATTTTCTTTCCCTTCCCTAATAGTTCCTAACATTCTGTTAGCCTTTTTGACTGCTATTTTGCAGTAAGCTGAAGTTTTCAGAGAACTATTCATGGTGACTCCAAGAGTTCTTTACTGAGCAGTAATAGCTAATATAGAATCCATCATTATATGTATAGTTGGGATTATTTTTTCCTATGTGCATTACTTCGCATTTGTCAACATTGAATTTCAACTGCCATTTAGTTGTTCGGTCACCCAGTCTTCTGAGATCCTCCTGCAACTCTTCATGGTCAGTTGTGGACTTAATTAGCTTGAATAATGTTGTATCATCTGTAAACTTTGCCACTTCACTGTTTACTTCTTTTTCCATATTATTAATGAATATATTGAACAGCACAGGTCCTTGTACAGATCCTTAGGGGACCCTGCTGTCTGCCTCTCTCCATGTGAGGATCTTCCCTGTTATCCTATGTCTACTTACTTTCCTTAAGAGACTTTGGTGTGGGACCTGATCAAAGGCTTTCTGAAAATCCAAGTACACTATATTGACCGGATCACTCTCTCCTTTACCAAAGCCATGTTGACTCTACTTCAACATATTGTATTTATCTATGTATCTGATAATTCTGCTCTCTACTATAGTTTCTACCAATTTGCCTGGTACTGAAGTTAGGCTTACCAGGCTATAATTGCCATGATGACCTCTAGATCCTTTTTAAAAATTGGCTTATGCTAGCTACCTTGCTTTCAGTCATCTGATACAGAGCTTTGTTTCAGTGATAGTTACACACCACAATTAATAGTTCTGCAATTTCATATTTGAGTTCCTTCAGAACTCTTGGGTGAATACCCTCTGCTCTTGTTGACTTATTACTGTTTAATTTATCCATTTTTGTCTACTACCTCCTCTACTGACATATCAGTGGGGACAGTAGTTCAGATTTGTCATCCAAATAGGATAGCTCTGATATAAGTATGTCCCCTACATCTTCTGCAATGAAGACCAATGCAAAGAATTAATTTCATTTCTCTGCACTGGCCTTGTCTCCCTGACGTGTTCCTTCAAAACCTTGGTCATCTAGTACCCCTATTGCCTATTTTACAGGCTTCCTGCTTCTGTTAATTTTTGCATCTTAGCTGCAGAATGATAACTCATGTAAGTAACTAGTCAGTTATGCATCCACACACTGTCACCCACTGCCTAAAAGTTCAGCCTTGGAAAACATCCTAAATTCATCTGATGCTGAAAGCTGCTTCACTTGCCTGACTTTAATGGGAGTTGAGGAGTGCTCAGCACCTTTCGTTCTCAGTACCTTGCAAGATCTTGACTGACTGATATGCTCTTGGCTGTAACAAATTTAATGTACACATGTATTTTATGTAAGATTTTGAATGGTTTAATTAAAAATAATGACCCATCTATTTGACTCAGCTCCTAGTGCTTGATCTGTAAACAAAAGTGGTAAAGTCGTCTATTTCTGTTCATGCTCCTAATTAAGATTTTACAGTATAATGACAGATTCTTACGTGTCCTCCTGCTCTGCTGACTGTTTTAAAATATTCTTTTGCTTTGAATATGAAACATGGCATAAAAAACGTATTCTGTTCTTCAGCACAAAGGAGTGACAGTAATGAACACATTACACAGAGGCTGCGCATGTCACGACTCAAAAAGAAAGCCAAAGATTCATCACTACTGGAATAAAACATTGAATCCATGATACCAAATCGCCTGCAGTGTTTAAATGAGGAATCCAAACTTAAACAAATGTTTGCTAGTTCACTCACCCTTAATTAGTTTTTATCCACTAAAGCCATAAAACACAGTAACTCATTGACAGAAGGTGAAAAGAAACAAATTGGTTAATTGAGGAGGGCAATGTGCTGCATATTTCCTCTGTAAGAGCCACAACCACTACTCTCTAGACAAAAGCACAATCATTGTGAATTGCAGGCAGAAGGATTGCTGGGTAATCTGTCAGTAAATTGTGTGTGCTTTTCTAGCAAGGGTTACAGCAAACAGCCTATTGTTCAGGGAAGGCTTCCACTATATCCCTTCTTTCATGTACTTCCTCCCCACCCCCTGCACACACCAATTTCCACAGTCTATGTGCTTGAAAGGCTCTGGATTTAGGTGACAGATGTTCCTCTTCCCTGGCTAATATCCCATCCCCCAAAGCTCTTTTTAGCCCCTAATTTTTCATCTTTCTCTGTCATTTCCAGGATTTTAGAAGCAAGAAATAAGGCTATGTGAAGGAATTACTTCACAGATTTTACTTGGCTGCAACAGCTGTCTTTTATCCCAGACTAGGAGGATTCATCCAGATACCGTTTCCAGCTGCTTAGTTGTCACTTTATTCTGCTAAATTCCCACTGTCTTTTTCATTGAGTTTCCATCGGATTAGCAGCTCTCCACAACTTGCTTTTCCTAATAGTAGATTCAAACAGCCTGAAGTCCAGACAGCTGTCCCTGGTGTTTCTCATTTCCCTTGTTTGTGAACCCAGTCAGACAGCACAGATGAAGCTCTGTTTTATGGATACTGGGCTTTTCCCCTTACATTAACCTTGTCTGTCCAGGGGGAAAGAGAGCTTATGATAGTCCAGTCAAACTACAATGCAAAGCCATTAAAAGGACAACATTTGCCAATTGTTGGTATGCAGTACTACCTGTCTCCTATAATAAGTATAGGGAAATATATTGATTATTTTATTGATTAATATCAGCTACCACTCTTTGGTAACTGTTGACAAAAGTTAACTATTGTAGAGCTGGTAAAAAATTTTCTGCTGAAGCATTTTTGATGGAAAATTTGTTGCTGCTTTGCAGGTACATCAGGAAGAAATGGACTTGTTTGTACCTGTGCTTTTTGCCAACCTGTCATGAGGGTACATACCATCACTGTTTATTATTCTATATTAATGTCATAAATTCTTACATCAATTTGTATCTTCAGAGCTCTTTACAAACATTTAGGGTTGAATGAATGGAGCAGTTAAGTAGTTTATTGTCCTAAGAATGCAGTGTTTTCACACAGACAAATGCATGCACGTACCAATTTAGAGGCTCAGTGGAAAACTTATCTCTAAGTATCATAATTCTGCCTTCATGTATACAAAATACATTTTAATAGCCTCAGCATTAGTTATCCACATATGTTCCACAGCTGAATATGAAAGACTCAAAAATTCAAGTTGAACAGTAAAGTCATGAAGGGTCCTCTGCTGAGGTAATATTTTCTAAATGTTATCATCAAAAAGAACAATATGAATCCAATAACAATACAAGTGGAAACTGCATTCATCCTCATGTGTGCCCCTCTCTCCCCACCCCACAAAACCCTCATCAGTCTTTGAGAATTGACTGGGTAGCTCTACTTTATTCTGCTCTTTAGCCCCTGATTGGGGATATGTGGGGTAGCTGGAGTCGGCTGCATCATGAGAGATTTTAGTCATCTTGCAGTGAGTCAAATGTACTGTACTGTATTCTGAAGGGAGTGAAAATGAAATTAAATTAAAAATGCTCTATCCAGATGTACAGAAGATTTTTTTTTCCCTCTGAATTGAGATTGCCAAAGTTCAAGCATGGGAAAGTATATCAACCTTGCAAAGGGGCCTCATTGCTTTTTTCCTTCTGGAATGCATAGGCAAACTTCCTAACTGACAGAAATGCAGACTAATTCCATAAAAAAAGGCACACGCAATCAAATTTAGAGAGAGTATGGGATTGAAGTGACTATTTAAAATATGGGTCTTGTCTGTAAAGACAACTGGCCCTTTGTTATTCAGCAGATTTGTCCATTCTGTGTATTCAGAACCATATCTGCTTACTTTTGTAATTAAAACAAGTCTGTACTACTTTTTACTCCTGCAAGAGTAGTAGACCCAACCCAGGAGAGAAATAATCAAATCAATTTCTTTCTCTTCATATCATGAATGGAATTGTCCTTGAAGACTTTATGCTCTGTGGGGTAGGGACTGTCTCTTTATTATAGGAGTGTGCAGTATCTAGCACAATGGGGTTCTGATTCCTTATTTGGAGAACACCTAAACATGTCACTAAACATCCTCAATTCCTGTGGAAGAGTCAATGGGAGTGAACTCTTTGGGAATGGAGTTGAGACTGAGGAGAACCTCCAGTGCCTTGCAGTAGTGAGTCCCAAATAGTTACTCCTGTGCAATCTCATTGTAGGCATTCTGGTTGCACAAAGGTAACTGGAGGAAGAATTTGGCCTGCAGAGCCTTGCCTGCTGCTGATGATGCATGAGAAAGAAAGAACTCTTTGCAACTGTCAGATGAGAGCTAGAGTTTGTAGGAGTACTTAGAAAAAAATCTGCTTTACTTTTAGACTGAGTGCATATTTTCAGGAAGACAACGAGTTACAGTAATCAAGGAACTCTATCATGGCCTTTTTTTTGAGATTCACTGTGTAAGCACATCTTAAAGTTAGCAAGAGCTCTGGGCTAATCCACAAGACCTGAGTAAACCAGGATTTATAAACAAGCAAAAGATTCTTATTGCTTTTTTTTAAGTCCAAGGATGAAATAGAAGGTTAATGTAAATATGATCTTAAAAATAATAATAATAAAAAGAGAGAGAGAAACAAAAATAAAATAGTGAGCTAGGGGCTGGCCAAAACCCGTCCTGCAGGACTCACTCCTACTCTTTGGGCTTTGCTTGTCCAGCTCAGATTTGCATTGCCCTACTACATAATTCCCTCACTTTGGAATGTTCAGTAATTGTTTTATTGCCTTCAAGTTTCTTATTGTGAAATTTCAGTGCCTCACAAGGCTCAGCAGAAGAATTGAAAGGGACTCTCAGATGGTATTTATAGGGCCCATGTTTATGTACTTTAAAAATAGTGTCTATATAAACATTACTTTGTTCCATATAAAATGTTTTTTGTTAACAACCTACTGTTTTTAAAAAAGTATAACATTAAAAACATACACACAATTATATATATATATAGTAGAAAAAAATGGCTCACATCGTTCATAAAGGAGTTGCTCTGTATCCCTGTCATAGTTAAGTGTCTGTTTAAAGCCTGATTTCAACTTCCTGTAATAGCCATACAAAAAAGTTAGATCAGCCTCATAATCGTTAGCTCTGGGGTAGAATGATTTTGGTAAATTTGAAATCTGAAGTCAGTTGGACAACTGCTTCCTGATTTACAGATACAGGCATGAATTTGATCAATTAAAACCAGAGACCATATTGTGTGCTACTAATGTCCTGAAGAAAAGGTTTTTTTAGAAATGCTACCAGACCTATAACTTCATTATTGGGATACCCCTTGAAAGTGTGTGGAAGCACAGAGCCAAGTCAACTTATTTTTGAGTACTTTTAACTTCCATATGATCACTTGAGCAGATTTTTCTGACACATTTTCTGTTTTCCCCACTGATCTTTGCAACCCAAACAGCAGTATGTAGTTTGCGCTAGTTGTCACATCCCAGCTGCCTACAGCAGGATGATGTCAACTTGCTAATCCATATGAACCAGCATGTATCATAATGAAACTAACTTAACTTGCATGAAAAATTGCAAAATACTTTCAAAAGCTACTTGCAATAGAGAAGAAAAGCTCAAGGGAGATTTGAAAGTGGAGGCCAAGTTTTTAAGGTTCAAAAAAAGCTATTAAAAAGCTTTTATAAAATGTGATTTTTTAGAAAAGGTAAAGTGCAAAGCAAAAATCAAAACTGAGCTCAGTGCAAATTTCTCTTTCAGTGCACTCCCAGCTATTGAGGCATAAAGAAGCAATCTGCAAGGAAATGAGCCTGAACTCATCGTATAAAGTATCTTTTTTTCTTTGCAAAATGCACAGATAATGTTTTGCTTTACATTCTAAAAGTTTAGTAAGTCCCACTACTCACTGCTTTATGCCCAGTGCTGAGCAGTCATGATTGGTACTTCCTTACCTGTTACTTATGCAGTTTTTTCCCTCCCTCCCCAGCATAGCTCTGCGTCATAAAAGTCAGAATATTCACATTGCCTGTGTTGTAGCTTTGGCAGTTGTATTGTAGACTTGCTACTAGTGCCCGAGGGTAAAAAAATAAACAGCAAGAATCCTTTTCACCTTTAACTGTAATGTGTCCAGTGTTTTATTTTAAGAGAGACAGGCTTCTGGTGAGCTGTTAATTTAATGGCTTGTGTTTTTCCTGTTAGTAAGCACCCAACTGATAAGCTGAACTTGCTTCTTTAGGAAATTATGCTGTCAGGAGGGAACCTGCATTAATATAGGGGTGCTTGGAAAGCTGATTGATAGCCTGTCTCTCAACAAACATCACATGAGCTAAAGGCCCTCTTACGGAGAGGGGAAGGAACCAGGAAGCCAATGGCAATAATTCAGAGTAGTAGAACTACACACACTTCTTCATTGTTTTTAATTCTTAAAACTTTCAAACTTTTCTTCCTATTAAGGTTTTTTTTGCTTGCAAAAAATGTTTGCTTGCAAGAGAAAAAACAGTTCAATTCACAAAAAATCATTGACACTAGCCAACTCATTTGGGGAAGTGTGTGTGCTGTTCATACACATGGGTGTAAATCTTGAATCAGTGGAGTTACAGTGAGATAAAAATCAGGCCTCTGACTTGCCAGCCAGACTTGCCAACAGTAGGGGCTTTTCAGTTCCTCCTATGGTCTGTGGGGAAAAGCCTCTGTCCATGAGGAAGTCCTTGTCTGATTGGTAGCCCTTCCCTATTACCCTGCTTCCAGGGAAAGGCAGCCAATCAGAACCAGTTGCAATCCTATTCCTTGAATTATTACTTTTGGATGTAATGCTGGTGTGAGACAGGGTGTGATGGTCTATGTGGACAGGGCCTGGGTGTCAGTGGTTGGGGCTCATTGATCCTTATTGTGGTGCATGCTAGTACAAATCAAAGAATAGTCACAGTTTAAAGTACATCGTTTAATGTCAGGTTAGGTGATGCCCAATAGCTGATAGGGACCCTGCCCTCATACTGCTCCTAAAGAATCTTGCATAGGCCCAATTAGAAAGGTCTGAAGGAAGAAATAAATAGATAATCACTGAGAGTGTGTGATTTCTTTACAATTTTATCCCAGACAAAATCTGTGAAAATGGCTGGCTAGTGACATGGATTGCACCAGTAATAGCTGCTATAGATTGTTAGTTAATTTACAGGCAGAGACCTCAGGGAAGAGGAGTAAAATCAATACAGGAGCACAAGGAATGGCAGCAGATTTTTGCTTGAGTCATTGAACCATTATAGCACGCCTAATTAATACTCTGTATGAGATTTGGACATTGTGGGAGGGGATTTATTCTGAATAATTTCAATGGAGGAGCTGAAAATGATACACTGTACACATTTGGCTATTTTTAAGTCTGGACAGGGTGAGCTTGTACATAGTTGGGGGATGAGTTCTTATGTGCATATTAATAGTTTACAAATTTGCACTGACCACATTCCACTCTCCCATTCTATCTGCTAATACTGTCCATGAGAGTATCTGAAATTCATTCTTGTTCATGGCTCGGTGTTTAATTAATCCAGGATTAATTGAATGATGGATTTGGATATGTATAGAATATAAATTCTCCCATCCTTAGAAAAAAGGAAGCACACCTGATTAGGTCCAGTGTGGATCTCCAGTGGGAGACTCTAATTACACTAGTGAATAGGCATTTTAAGACAGAAAAAAGGTATGATTTGCAGAAGTGTAGACTGCAATTATTGGGAGACTGAAGACTGATTATGGGGCACAGGGCCATACAGATACAGCCAAGGTTGGTAGAGAATAACTTCATTACTATCTTATGTGTGCTAGGTGGTCTATATGAAATGACTTAATGGTCACTTTCCATTTTCCTGCTGAATGTATAGGTACCCACATCATGGAAATCACCATCATATCTGGAATCTTTTTTGAGTGGGACCGGGCATAGAAACTAAACTATCCTCTCATCCCAGCATATGGTCCATCCAGATGAGAAGTCTGGGGAAATCTGCACTGCTGCTGCTGCTGCTCAAATTCTTCATGTTCTGTGGAGGGCAGGCTTCAGTTTCCAGGGCTGTCAGTCTGGAACTTTTGACAGGTACTGTATTACATTCACCTGTGACATGGTAAAAGGAAAGGTTGCATAATTTTGCTGTAACATCCACTATGACTCGCACTAGCAAAAGTGCAACAGAGGATAAAACTCTCACGTGAATGCAAACAAGCCTGGCAGAGAAAGAGGGAATTGGAAATGTTAACTATGGTGAGAAAGAGTGCTAGTATTAAGGTACTCATAACTGAAAAGCATACATTTAAAATAGATTAAAGGGAATTCATAGGAGATCACTGAGGCAAATGATTTAGCAAGATATCAAAAGGGATTAAATAATTTCATGAGCACGAACACCATTTGCGGAACCACAATCTAAATGGGGCAGAAAGGAAAACACATCATAAACTTAATGCTTCAGATGATTGCCTGTATGGGTCAAGAAGAAATCTAAATTCCACAAACTAAAGCATTGCACAACTCCCCACTTAGACCCTCTCTCTCTTTTTCTCTCTAGTACATATTATAACTTCATAGGCTAGATAGTGGGACTGATCTAATGTATGTGAAATCAGTTTTGAATGTGGATGAGACAACTGACTGAATTTGTGGCTACCATGTTTTGGTATTTTAATATACCTTTACCTATATCCAATTTACAGTTTAAAATAAGCATTGATGGCCAAATTCATTTTTAAGCCCCACCTAGGAAAGCCTGTGTTATTTTTAGAGGCGTTGTTGGACTCCCTCTATGAAGAAATAAAAACCAAAATGTTAGTGCAACAGCTACATACTCATTCACAATCTTCCTTTCTCTGTAATGAAGTTTTACTGGAACTAATATTGCTTTTTTCCTTTCCACCCAGTAGAGAAATGACACACGTGTGCTACTTGCCGTGTTTTAATGGAAAAAGGCTAAACTGGAATTTGTTCCACCTTCAGTTGTAGCAGTAGACAATGGCAAGGAGACAAAGGGATCGAATAACAAATAATTGAGTAGTAGCAGGGGGTAAAGAGTTGGGGGAGAAGAGGCCTTGAAAGACGGTGAGGATTTTGATAAGCCTGCTTGAAGAGTTTTGTCTTTTACAATATTGAAGAATTCTGAGGGCATCAAGCAGTTCCAGGCTATTTAGATGGCCTTGATGTACTCTCACTCAGCAGGAGGTAAATATACAGCTCTATACATCCGAACATTCTTGATCCAAGTACCCTTTATTCTCTGAGTGCACTGGCTCTGACTGTTGCCTTTCTGAAAGGTACGAGGAGTGTAAAGTCTCATGCTATTGAGGAAATATGAATGTTCTTTCCCTCATTAATAAGACCATTTAGGGACTGCTTTTACAATTCACTTATATTTGTGCTTTGGATGAATAGAGGACATCATTATGGATAGGCAGCTGAAATAAACTCATCAAGAAGTCTGACTTCCATAGTTCTGACCTTGGGAGAAAAAGCACCACATATTTGTAGAGTGGGTGCAATATTTTAAAAATGCTGTCTCACTGCAGTGGTGAAGAAAGGCTGATGTGTATTTTTAAGTTGCTATGGTATCTGAAAGCTGCAGACCATTAGTCAGGTGACAGTTTGCGTCTAGATACCAGTGTGATTGATGTTCTATAAATACCTGAGAGAGTGGGAGAGGAAGGATGGATTGATGGAAATAGCCTGATCCCCAGAGGCACTGAACATCTATTATGCCCATTAAAATCAAGAAGAGTAAATATTAAAGCAATTTCTATACAGCTGAGTAATCAACACAATAAAAGAGGAATCAAATAATGTAGATGCTTCTTTTTTTCATTTTAATTTTCCATTTATGTGCTAATATATTAAGCAGTTGATAACATTCAGTGCAGTAGGGGCACGGATACTTTGTACTGCAATGTGCTGAGCTACCAGAGAGAAAGGATGGTCCAATGGTCAGAGTGCTAGTCTGGTACTATTTCATATTTTCATTAATGACTTTGATAACTAAATGAAAAGTATGGATATAAAATTTACAGATGACACCTACCTGGGAAGGATTGTAGAAATTCTGGAGGACAGGATTAGAATTCAAAATGACCTTAACAAACCAGAGAATTGGTCTGAATTCAGCAAGATGAAATTCAATGAAGACAAGCGCAAAGTACTTTACTTAGGAGGGAAAAAATCAAATGCCTAACAGCAAAATGGAGAATAACTGGGTTGGTGGTATTACTACTGAAAAGGATCTGGGGGTTATAATGGATCATAAATAGAAGATGAGTCAACAATGTGGTGCAGCTGCAAAAAAAGGCTAATATCATTCTGGAGTGTATTAACAGGAAAGTCATATGTAAGACATGGGAGGTAGTTGTCCCACTCTATTTGGCACTGGAAAGATAACAGCTGATATACAGGGTCCAATTGTGGACACCACACTTTAGGAAAGATGTGGACAAATTGGAACGAGTCTAGAGGACAGCAAGAAAAATGATAAAAGGTTTAATAAAGGTTTAGGACCTATAAGGAAGGGTTGAAAAAAGTGGGTATGGTTAATCTTGAGAAAATAAGACAGGGGGAGGGGAAACCTGACAACAGCCTTCAAATATGCTAAGGTCTGCTGTAAAGAGGACTGTGATCAATTGTTCTCCATGTCCACTGAACGTAGGACAAGAAGCAATGGGCTTAATCTGCCTCAAGGGAGATTTAGGTTAGACATTAGGAAAAACTTCCTAACTATAAGGGTAGTTTAAGCTCTGGAATAGATGTCCATGGGAGGTTGTGGGATCCCCATCACTGGAAGTTTCTAAGAACAGGTTGAACAAATACCTTTCAGGAATGATCTAGGTTTACTTGGTCCTACCTCAGAGCCGGGGTCTGAACTTGGGGATTTCTCAAGGTCCCTTTCAGCCCTACATTTATATGGTTCTATGATAAGCTAGTTAATATACGAGGTCATAGACAATCTGTACCATAATAAGGAAACTGAATACAAATCAACTCGGCAACAAAAGACATTTTCACTGCCTGGTCTTGAGTCTCTGACTATTCCCATGCCACATGATTGTGTGTGTTAACGGTCTCAAGAGTTTGCAGGTTTCTGATAGGTGGACACAGGATCTAGAAAGATAGTTGGCCATCCTTATTAATTGCTAGACTCCCTTCACATTCTTTGGTCTGGGCATTTCCTCAGTTTCTCAGAGTCCAGCTAGAGTCCCTCAAAAGTCAACAGATATTTGATGTAGGATAGTTTAGTTCTCTTCAGCTGTAGCTTGTCTGCATTCAGCCTAATATTCCACTCCTGGCACTTGTCTAGGAGTTGTCACAGCTTGGTCCCATGGTTGGTTCAGGATTGCCTCTTTGTTGACATTTCCTTCTTCTTCAATAAGAATGTCATCAGACACTATCTTGGTGCCTGGGAGCCCCTTTAGTACTTGGTTCAGTTTACCGTGGAAGACCTCTGGGGCCAGGCTGATGCCCAAAGTCATTCATACCCAGCAGTACCTGCCAAAAGCAGTGACAAAGATTGTCAGGTGGCTGGATGGCTTGTCTAGCTCAATATACCCAAAGCTGTTCTTGGTATTGTATTTAATAGTCTGCTATTTATTAATTACACTAAATAGTCATAAAGGGTGAGCAGCAGAGAGGGAGCTTACATGACTTGAGACACAGAAATGCACATTCACTAATAACACAATCAGAAAAATGACTTGAAAGCAGTTCAAAGGCCACTTCTTCACAACATCCCAGGAAGACATCTAGTTGTTTTTTACATTAAAATCATCCTGGTTCATCTTTCTGGCATTCTGAAAATGTTTGTAATACAACAAACGTTGTTTGTTTAATGTATATAAGTTGTAAAGCATGGATAATATTGAACCCCCACACTCCCTAATGCCCAGCTTACTTTCTCAACAGCCAATTCAGTCTTTATATTCCACTTCGGCTCCTGCACATAAGGGAGAATGTTGGAAATGAAATGTTGGGGGAAGATCAGTAGTGTTCCCTTTAATATTGCTACTTTTTAATATAAACTACATTAACAGACAAATGATTCACCACTAACAAATGAACTACCATAAATTTGCCTGAACAAAGTCAGTGCTCTACAAATATACAGAAGAATGTTTTACAACTGTAAAATGCTGTAAGATAAAGTAGTTGAAACCCCAACACTATTATATAAAGCCCAGAGCAGCATAAATGCCAATGCAACTATGCACTATAATTTATTTCTAAATTTAACTTAAACTAAATACTGTCTTGGTTCCTCACAATATTGTCAGAAAGTTTAGAGGCTTATTTTCTGTTTATCTCAAAAGCAGCAGCCACAACCTAGGCCTGCCTCTATTCTCATGCAAAATAAGATGCTATTGATCATAGGAAGGATTTGAATGTCATTATTTTCTTCTTGTGATTTACTGGTGCACATCATTTAGGCTGCAGTTAAGGCCAAACCAGTAACCAAAGTGCATCTGAATTCATTTCCAGCTCCTTTAAACAGTGACTTGCATTTGCTTTTAACAGTATTACCACATGTGCCTCATTTAGCCTCCTTAACGATGACATTTTAGTTTAGCAATGTAATTATTTTTATGTTTTGGGGTTTTTTTTTTTTAAAAAGGGGGAATTTTAGAGAGATGATAATATGGGGAAAAATTCTTAAAGATTATTCTGCAGTTTTGCAGAGAACCCAATGATTATGCTGTTGATGCAACATGTTATATCAAGTCACACTGGTCTTATCCCATGGAGTAGTTTAACGTGACATGAAGTGATTTAGCTTAAACAATACAATATGGCACAAACATAGCTTAAATGTATATCTGATGCTCTCCCAGATCTATTCTCTCATCACAGAAGGTGTAGAGAGTAAGGCAGTACTCTGAAGGAGACTTCCCAGAGACTACCTGGCTCAATTTCATTAGTAGGAAATCTGAACACCCCAGGGAAATAGGTGTATAATCATAAATATCTGCTAACTGTCTAACACATTTGTACAGTTGGACAATATCTGTGTTTTGTTTGGGGGAAGTCCAATGAGCTTCTTAGTTCTAGATTTAAGTACATTTTGAAGATGTGAATGCAGGGTGCAGTTTGACACTGCCAATAGGTCCTGAAGCCACTAATTTGCAGTAGGTAATGTTGAGGTTCATAAGCGGTACAGTGGGTCCCATAAAAAGGCTCAGTGCTTGCTGGTTTTTTCTCTTATCTTGTCAATTGAATTAGTCCATATGTCTCTGCAGGCCATAAGGATATCAATGTGTTTTTTGCTGTTCTCTGTGTCTATTGCTGTTTTACAACTCAGAAAAGATAGCTTAATTATGAGACTGTATGAACATGATGTATCCTCTCGTTACAGTGTTTTGCCAACTTGCAGAAAAGAGCTGTAAACCTGCCAGGATCACACATCATACAAGAACATTAGCCTCCATAGGCACAAATTGGATCAATCTTTCTTAAATACAAACATACACAATCCCCCCACACACATACACACGTTTTAGTTGATCTTAGTCATATAACATTGAAATTCACTGCCTGATGTTTTGAGTGTTGCCATAATTTTTGCTTTGCTTCTGAGGACTGGTTACTATTTGGTCTAACCAGACCAACTGGTATTTTTTGCAACAGCAAGGTCAGTAGAATCCAGAGCAATGGGAATTGCAGGTATTTTCGCCCAGTGCTTATCACCCATTGGGTTTACTGGTGTGTATCAATAGTATATTTGGAGAAGGGACACCTTATCCCTTTCGATTCTCTTTATTACAGAAGTCAAAGTAAGGTTGAGTGTCAGATTATGCCACTTAACTTGTGAAGTAGTGGATGCTGTCACCCTTTCCCACTGTGAATGGTACCTTAGTCCCTCAGGAGTCCTATTTAAATCAGTAGGGCTATTCACAAAATAAGATACTAGACAAGATGAGTAGGGGTGGCAAAATGTGGTCCCAAATGAAACCATATTCATGGCCAGAATGTGACATCTTTACTCTTGTTGAGTAGTACCATCCTCCACTAGGGACCCCATTAGAGTCACTGGGAATATCCTCAGAGTACAGTACTACTTGCTATGGGTAAGGATGCAGAATGTGGCACTTTTCTTGTATATGGTGTTGCTTAAAGCTTTTAAGCCTGAATTTGCAGTCTCAACCCACATAGATTTTATTCTTTCCTGCAAAATAGTAATGCCAAAATATCAACAATGTTGTTGTTTTGGAAAGCCTCCTGTGAGCACAGCGGTGCCAAACAAATTGCAATATTTTACAAAATGTGAGACAAACCTGAAACCATTAATATTTAAATCTTTGTACAAGGTGAACTTTGTGGCAGAAGATCCCAGTGACACTGAAAAGGTTTAGCTAGCCTCTTAATTTAGCAACTGTGGGATTTAGAGATTTTTAGGTGACTCAGTCAATTTTATTGTTTTGTAAGAACATTTTCATAGTCAGCAAAAATGGTGAAAAATCCTATTCTGGTGGTTTAACAATCAGCAACATTTTTGCAGGCTTTGTTAAAGTTTTGTATGGAACCACAAGAGACAGTTTAAGAACATAAGAACATAAAAATGGCCATACTGGGTCAGGCCAATGGTTCGTCTAGCCTAGTATCCTTCTTCCAACAGTGGCCAGTGCCTGGTGCTTCAGAGGGAATGAACAGAACACGTAATCATCAAGTGAGCCATCCATTTCTTACAACAAAAACTGCCTGTCTGATCAAGTGAAAAGACTTGTTTTCACTTTTTTTCACCTTGTTTTGGTCTTGCTTAGCCATATTGGACTACCATCCAAAGAAAAGAGGGCAAATAATATCCTGTAGGGAGCTTTGCATCCCATTCCACCACCAATTCCACTTTTGGGCCCTACTTTTGGAGGTACCAATTGGCTAGTACTAACTCAGGGATTTGTTTGAACATCACTGCAATATAGCTTAGATTGACGTTTTCCCAACTTTTCAGGTCATGAACCATACCTTCTAATGTATTTGTACAGCACCTAGCACAATGTGCTTTGACTCTCTCTGTTTTTGGGTTTTTGTGTGTTATTTTTCTGAATTTTAAGAAATAAAGTAGAGACACATTTCAACCTTTCAGCATAATATTTTATATTTTTATCTATCTTCTCTGTGTGTATGCTGTGAACATAGCATTATAGTGCACTTAATTTCTAGATAGGCCACTTGCCAAAATATTACTGTGGTCACAAATCCGCTAGGGATTTTCAGCTTCTGGGAGAATAAGATAGGGCCCAGGAAGATGGCATAAAACTACTGTAAGGGCTGTTTTATTTCTGTATTTCTTGGGTGGCTTGGTCCTCACACAACTTCTCAACTTAGCCATTGTTGGTGGGAGATTCCTTTTGCAAAATGTTACCACAATTACTGCAAAAAACAGTGAAGCTTTCCTTAGTTGCATACACCACAAACATTTTCAAATGAGCCAAAGGGGTAAACTTGTCTGTGAAATCCAGGCAGGCAATATCAGCTGCAGAAATATCACTTGTATTGACCAGTTCCCAAGTATTGTAGCTTGTAGGCTGACTACCACTTCAGAAGACTGTCTTGTGCACCGTTCCAGATACCCTCTCCCCTGTTGGGACCTTACCACATCTGGCAGATTTTTTTCACGCAACTCTAGTCCTTCTACAGTGTCCCTTGAGCAATCCTCATCCTTTCAAGGGCTCTCTTGAATCTCCTGGCATCTCAAACCCACCTATCCTAGTATGGGCATGCTCTTTTATGGAGTAGGGTGATGCCATTTGTTTTCTTTACCCTTTCTTAGCTCTGACTAATTAGTCCTACTCTGGCCTTGGGGTGAGTAGAGGATGACTGTTACAGCCCCAAAGGTCAGTACCAATCAGTGTTTTTCAGAAGGAGCTTAATAAGGACATGAGCTATAACTATAACCTTTGTCCAGGTTCTCTTTCAATTTCTGCTACAGCAGTTTTGCAAAAGGAGTGATCATTTATTTAAAAGATAAACATTTAAAATAAATAAAAGCAAAGGTCAGTTGAAGGAATTTGACTAAACCTTAAGCCACCATTTCAGGGAAAAAAGAGAAAGTGACCTCCTTTACTGCGGAGACTCTGCTGAAATCTTGCCAAGCCTCAAAATATTCAGGTGATTAGTCAACTGCCAAAAATTTGTTATTCATCAAATGCCTAATGTATACAATCTTGTAGACCTATTACAGGTCTTAATGAACTATAATAAGACCTTGCATTGCAGAAGGCAGAGGAAACGGTTTGCTCCACCAAATCCTTTTGTTTTAACTGAATTGTATTAGCCAGGATGGGGAGGGATGCAAAACTATGCTCTGAAGTATCCCTAGCCTATGATGCCAGAATCTTGGAAGGGGCGACAGGGGGATGGATCACTTGATGATTACCTGTTCTGCTCATTCCCTCTGAAGCACCTGGCATTGGCCACTGTCAGAAGACAGGATAATGGGCTACATGGACCATTGGTCTGACCCAGTATGGCAGTTCTTATGACAAAAGAATCAACTGACTCCTTTTGTACTGAGTGACTGACTATCACTGTTCATTCACCTAGAAGGTATTTGCCATGATTTTTCAGGCCCACAGTCTCTGAAGTGATTCTATTTTGGGTAAGTAATCGATGTAACTGGGGTTTTCATGAGTTCCAAATCCCAACTGTTCTAGTTTTACATATCAGACAAGGACTGTAAAGCACTTGATGTGATGGAGACGCATACCCAGGACGTTCTATGTCTCAGGTAGGCACCACTGACAAATAATCCTTTTGCTTTCCAGGCCATGTTCCACGTGCTATCCATTCGTGTGCCTTGCGACTGTTAGAATTAAAAGACTTTTTATCATTCCAGCTTATTTTCCTTCTATGTTTTGATTTTTTTTGGAAAAGCATTCACAGTTTAACTTTGCTCATTCCTTGGCACGAAGTGAACTGCAAGTCACCTGGTAGTCAGACATTCAAACTATTCTAGCCTCACTGTGATAAAACCCCAGAATTTCTGCCATTTCTGGTCATTAAGCTAAATCTGAAAAAGAAACCTGAAAGCTATTGCTATTTATCTTCTTATATTTGGACATTTGGTTGTTTTATCTGACAGTGGACCTAGCAGAGAAAGAGAATTAGTTTCCAAGCTAGAGAGAGGTTTCCATGGGCTTTAATTTAGCTCTATCAAACCATGTGGGACTGGATAATATATATATTTTTTTAATGTTAAGCATGTGTTTACTCAATAGGTGAGATTTTCCAGTCTCTTGCAGCTCTGGATACAATTCACAATCATTTCTAATTCCAGAATAAGGGCCAGATTTGGACCCCAGAGTTTGCCACATGAATGTGGCATCACGACTTGTTTCAAAATCCAAATGCTTTTTGAACTAGTGTTGACTTTAATACTCCATAATATTGTGTGATATTATATTTGGAGCAATAATAATTAACAGGCTGGAGGTATGTTAGACAACCAGAGCTAAACTGAACATCATCCACTGGACAAAATACTTTTTGAGCTTCCACCAATTGCCGCTCGAAAACTGTGTAGTGGAATCCACAAGACATTCAACCAATGAAACATCAAGCTGGAAGCATTACATTAACAGGAAAAATGTCCATTGGCTAACATATCCTAAGGGCATACTTCTAAAAGTGGCAACTTTCAATTAACCCTTCCATGGGTTTCATACGCATCACACTTACTGAATAACATCCAATTTAATAACCACAGACATGTTGGGCTAAATTCTGATCTGAATTATGCTAGTGTAAATCCATTTTAGTCAGTTCAATTACTATGGGTTTTCATCAAGGGAACAGAAATCAGAATATGGAGTACAGTGAAAGTTTGCTGAACTACTAGCATGGTGGCTGGGTGATATCCTAACCCCATGGAAGTCAACAGCAAACTGGCTGTTGACTTCAGCAGGGCCAGGATTCCAGGAGTGTTTGTAACAATGTATTAATTCTAGTGCCTTTCAATCTACCAGTGAAGGAAGGTGTTGCCTATTTAGGGTTGCTCCTTAGCCAGTATTTCATCAATGCAGTCAGTACTTGTACTGTAAATCTAGTACAGAGATTCCCCTACAATACAAGAGGGAATACTTTGTAGCCCACCTATTTTATTGCTTTTGTCTAGTATTTTTCAGTACTTTTCCTTTGAAATGTGGCAACCCTATAATGGATAATTTTTTGAGACTCATGTTCAGCTTCCTGGCCTAGTTTTAAGTTTATAGTAGATTAGCCTGGCAGGACAGAAAGCCCATTGCAACTGCTAGGACCAGCACAATGTGAATCTTTTATTTTCCTTGTTGGGATTTAGCAGACTCAGACTGACCCCTGGTGGATGTGTTGTGAATATGGTAAATCAGACCAATTTTTGCTATTCTCTAGTAATTTTAGTTTGTTGTCAGATCTCCAAATAAACCAAAAAGGGAGTTTCCTGACATACCTCATTAATATGCCTAGCTTCTAAAGTTAGGGTGGCAAGCAAATTCTTACAAGAAGGAAAATTCTGTTAATTGTGCAGTTCTTGGAAGATTGTAGCCACATGTTTGTAGCTGCTGGGTTCCTTCTCTACCTCTCCCCTGTATGCTGGCCACCAGCAAAGTTTAAAAGATTGTAGTATGTTCTATAGATTCTACAGAGCTAGAGCAGCAGAAAGTTTAGAAAGATTAACTTCTTTTGTGAAATAAGGAATCTTGAGGAAATTTTTCTTCTAAAGAGGATTTGCTCACCAAAACATAATGCAAGATCCAGTTATGGAAGTTGGTAATTTAGACTTAAATCATGCTGTGTTGATGTTGTTCTTCATCCCATAACAGTAGGAAATCTACCCCTTTCTTACTCATAGGAAGGGCTTCTGCAGATTCAAGAAAAAACATATATTGTATGAGAAGTGCTCAGGGTCTAGAAAGAGAGAAGAAATTGAGATTAAAAATTAATTTTGACTTTTTTTCTGCCCAGAGTAATTAAGTAAATACCCTACAGCAAACGTTTTTGAAATGCAACATTTTTATCTTCAAGGGGAATTAGTCCTTGTTCTAAAATAATCTCTGTTTCTGAGAAAATATCTATTTATAGTTATACTCAGATGAGGGGAAAATAAGTTAGCTATGAGCCTGTTAATGTAATTTAATTAATAGGTGGCTGTGAAAAGTATGTAGCCATAAAATGAATGGTATGAAATAGCTGAGGGTTCTATGCACAATGTGCATGCTTGGCCTAGTATTGTCCTGGGACCAGTATAAGATGGTCACAAAATCAAATTTGAGATCCAAGAAAAACTGAAAATTTAGAACTTCTGTCTGGCAGCTGGAACATATTATGAAGTCAGTTGGATTTAATTGCACACTATAGTTATCTGAAACCATGACAACTATCCGCAAAAACAATAAATGGTTCAATTTAGGATTTTGAGCCAACTAAGCCTTTATGTTGAAGAGAAAGTACTGTAAGTGCTTCCACGGGGGAAAAAAGAATCAGATGCCAAAAGCTGCAGAGAAAGCTGCCACTTTCTGTCATTTGGGGAGAACTATTTTGAAACTCAGATTTCTCAAACGTAGAGATTAAAACCCATCAAATGTACAATCTTGTCCTGCCACACACACACAGCTCCCTAGGACTTCATTAAGATTTATCTACACAAAAAGTGTGACTACACAGGGGGAGGATCAAATGTTTAAATCTTATTAACAGAACCTATTATTTTTTATGGATTTAAGGAATTTTTAGTTCAGTCATACTAGCTTTTTGAACTTTTAGTTTGCTACCTAATGGATATAAAATAATTCCTTTTATATGTCAATATGTCTGTGGTCTGTTATTTAGCAAACTGAGGAATTATGGTAAGAATTCTATGCATAAGGTTTTATTTATTAGCCTTCTTTAATAAAAATGTGTGCTAATCATCAGACGGGAACTAGGAAAAATACCTGCAACAGGTTCACAAATTTTATTGACTGTACAAATGACTGTAACTTGAATAAACTACAGGAAGAAAGAGGGGCATGGCTGCTGGTGGGCCAGTGCTGTATCCTATTAAACAAGGACAATCTTCCATAGCAAAGAAGCAATTTAAAGCAGGCAAAAATGCAACTAGTTATGCAATCACTAATGAAAAACTCTGTTATAGTTACCAGCCACTTGAATCCTTAATATTGCCTACAGTGTCACGATAAAAAATCAAATTCATGACCTCTTTTCACTGATCCAGTGGCACAAAGGCCTCATACATCTGTTTTAAATGGCCAGCTGGGGATTCCCCTTGTCTAGAGGACTCTCTGAATGGCATAGAACTGGCATAGTTGGCTCTATAGCGCCCCTTCACAGCTCACATACAGTGTAGGGGGCAGAGCTTGTCAGAGTGTGTCAGGGGCACTGATTGAGCAGCTACTCTCCAGTGGTCCCTGACTAGCAGAACAGTCCTTTGGAGGCTGTTACTGCTTCCATAAATTAGAGTCACCCTGAGACTGAACAAACTTGTGCCAGAGATGGAATCAGCCCCTAGCAGCCCCAGGGTTTGGGAGGTGGCATACAATACACTCACTTTTCCTCACATTAAAGCAGTTAATGGTTAAATTAAATGACTAAATAGGAAGAATAAGAATTAATGGGAATCAGGAAGATAAGAAAAGGAAACGGTTTCAGGGATTATCAATGCTTGTTGCTCAATTTACTGCTTAAATTGTAATCAACGTATTTCAGAGCAGCGACAGGCTGGCAGAGAAAACCATCACAGATGCGCAGTATATGTGATACCCAGGGAATGGTTAATTAGAAAAAGGCAGTTTATAGAAGTTGCTAGATACAGTGTAATTCCCTCAAGCCAATGTGAGTCCAATGATGCAGTGCGTCAACTGTTGTATTTCAATGGTCAAATATGTTGTCATTTGATATCCTGCTGAGAAATTCAATACGTGGAAATATACACTAGTGCCTCCCCATCAAATGCAGTTCAGTTAAATTCTTATTGAACTCAGTTATTGTTTTTCTAACTCACCAACTCTTATGTAAATAACCACATTATTTACAGTTACTCCAACCAACAAAATTATGAAACAAAAGTTGCATCCTCTTCCCCAGACCACAATGAGAAACATAGCACGTGCATAGGTATTTTACATGTTTGAAAAATAGATACTATAAATAAAATGGTCTTCACATTAGTGAAGTGGGCTGCTTTTGGTGTTTGTTTAAAATGACAGATTTGTTGCAGCTCACTCCTAGACTTCACATTTCTTCTCATCAGATTCTTCACCTCTCCCAGTTAGTTAGCTGTATTTATTTGCAACTCACACTGTATTTGATTATCAAAAGTCTTTCTGACCCCAACTGCTGTTTATTGAAGCAAAATTAATATGTCAGAGAGTTTATGACCAGAAGGGACTATTAAATCATCTGGTCTGATCATCTCCTTTATATCACAGGTCATCAACACCACTGAGCACCCACACACTAAACTCAGCAACAAAAAAGAGACCAGACTAAGTGAAACCCACAGGAGATTGGACTATTCTGTGCCACAGGCAGAGAAAAGGAGGGCACAATCTGCCCCAGTGATTGGTGCCCCTGCAATGTCAGGGAAATGATTAAATGAAATATACCCAGATAATCCTGACAAGTGGCCCACGCCCACTCCCTGCAGAGGAGAGTGAAAAAAACTCAAGGTCACTGCCAAACTGACCTAGGGGAAAATACCTTTCTGACCCCACATATGGTGATCACTTAGACACTGAGCATGTGAGCAAGAACCAGCCAGCCAAACACCTGAGAGAG
This sequence comes from Emydura macquarii macquarii, assembly GCF_026122565.2. Taxonomy (NCBI): domain Eukaryota; kingdom Metazoa; phylum Chordata; order Testudines; family Chelidae; genus Emydura; species Emydura macquarii. The sequence continues at coordinate 1,548,187 of NW_027133181.1, read as the reverse complement.
AGCGTTCAATGACATCTCAGAGCTCTGGCGCACCCCACTTTGTGTCCCATCTCCAGCTGTAGCAGTCCCTACTGTTTCAGAAGAAGGAGATTATGGGTATGTCTACACTGATGGCGTCAAAGTCGCCGCCGTCAGATCAACCTTTCTGGATCAATTGAGCGGTCAGTGATGAGCCGCTCAATTGATCCAGAAGTCGACAATGTAAAACCACCCCCTCTAGTGGTGTAGCGCTGCGTCGATGGGAACGCGGTTCCTGTCAGCGCAGTGCAGTAAGACACCGTGCAGAAGGGAAGCATTGCATTCGACGGGAGTTACGCAAGATACTCTGCATAGCTTGCGTAACTCCCGTCAACTGCCTCTGAATCGCCAGATAAGTGTAGAACAGGGCTAAAAAAAATAATCCAAGAATACATGGGAGGGGAGGGAATCCCTTCCGAACCCTTGCCAGTGGCCAGTTGAAACCCTGAAGCATGAGCTTAGGAACATAGGACATAACCTGGAAGTGAGCCCCAGGGCTGCTGAGCCCTGCCTGCCACCATCATGAGCAACCCCATCATACAACTGAATTCATAAATGCGTCCAGCTCTCTTTTGAAGCTAATTAAGTTTTTTCCCATCACAACGCCTATTGGGAGGCTGTTCCAGAATTTCACCCCTCTGATGGTTAGAAACCATCTTCTAATTTTCATTCTGAATTTGTTCATGGCTGCTTCATATCCATTTATTCTTGTGCCAACATCATCCTTTAGCTTAAATACCTCTTCTCCTCATCTGGTGTTTACCACCGCCTTTTCCCCCCCAAGATGTATTTATAGAGAGTAATCATATCCCCTCAGTCTTCCTTTTGTGAAACTAGACAAACCTAGGTCTTCCAGTCTCCTCTCATAAGCCAGGCCCTCTATTCCCCTGATTATCCTAGTAGCTCTTCTCTGCACCCGTTCCAAATTTAAATGAATCTTTCTTGAACATGACTGACTGGAATTTTACGCAGTATGTCTTACGTGACTCTGTACAATGGCATTAATACTGCTCTATCTCTACTGGAAATGCCTCACCTAATAAATCCTAGGATCGCATTTGCCTTTTTCAAAGCCGCATCCCACTGGTGGTTCATAGTTATCCAGTGATCAACCCACACACTCAGGTCTCACTTCTCCTTTGTCTTTTCTTATCTGCCTCCTGTTTTAGTCATATTGAGTATAATTCACACAATGCAGTGGGCCAGCATAGATCTTTATATCATTGAAATCCTGCTTTGAGAGCTCAATTGGGACTTAAGTGGTGCATAGGCCTTGAGCTAACCACTGCATGGGGTGAATTTCACCCATTAACTGCTCTTTTTCATAGTCCTGTATTTATGGTCATTTCCTTGGCAAGGGCATGTAAATCACACGACATCAGAAATAACACGCACAATGCCTGGGGCTGTATTATGTAAAAGGAGGCTATATAACATCGTGAAGTGTGACAAGTTACATGACATGAAGCACAATTAAAAATAAGTTTTTTTCTTTTTGCTGGCTAGTTCTCCCCAAGCTGTTCCAGACAGAGGTGACTGCTGCACATGCATGGTTTGCCACTCCCACAGCAACCTGCAAACTTTACCAATGGGACTCTAAATGATAGTATCTTCCAGTTTAGCCAGTTTAGTTTCTGAGATAACAGCTGCCATTAAGTCATAAAGATTTTCTCTTCATTGGAAGTGCAATTAAAATGGATACATTTAAGGCCATTTTATATGATTTCTCCAGAAGGTGTTAGAAAAGCTTCCATCATTCAGGGAAGACAAATAAAGGGTTTGGCACTAAAATGTACTGAGTGTCAGAAATCAGTCCTTAAAAGTCAGTGTAGGACTAATGAAAATATGGGTAAGCATCCAAAATTTTTGTATGTACTCAAGTTCTTTGAGACCTCCCTTTCTAGGAACCTTCAGGAATTCTCCTGCCTCACAGAATGCCATCTACACAGCCTGTTCTGTTTTCCCCATCTGTTGCTCTGGTGAAGAACAGCTCTGGGGCAAGGAGGGGAACTAGTGGTTTCCCCTTTTTGGTGGAAGAAGTTGGGCAGTGGAACCCAGTAACTTCTCTACTGGCCCACACAGTTGGAGATCTCTTCCAGCTTGATGGGACTCTGTGCTTTCTAGCTATTTGTGCCCCAGTGTGCACCAGAACATTTTTGGAAAACCCAAATAACAATGGTTTTGAGGCTTATCTACACAGTACAGCAAAGAGCACCAGAGGGATGTGATTTGTAAAGTGCTGCGCTCTAACTGGTCCCTGAATACCCTGCTAGCATAGCTGATGTAGTTCCTTTTCAAATGGTGCACCAGTACACTTCTGGAACTAGGAGTTTGTCGATACCCCTCTAATGTGCTTTGCTGATGCTGAGTAGAATGCCCCTAGTTCCGGAAGTGTGGGGAACACTTTGGGTCAAATAATGGGGTGGGGACCAAGCATTGAAGAAGACCTAAAGAGCAATTATGCTTGAAGATCTTCAATAACCTGGACTGCTGGAGAAACTGCCAGGACTTCCACTCAGCTGCTGTCAATAGAGAATCAGTAGGTGAGAAGAAGCAGGGCTCCTGATCTTCTCACCAAGAGGATCTACCACCAGAGTGGGAACAGACTACTGGATTGCCTGTCTTGAGAGAGAGTCTACTAAGTTTCCTCCAAATAGGACCCGCACCAAAATAAATGGAGCTGACAATGGAAGGCTTCCTAGACCATATCTTCAATAAGTGTCACAAATGGTTTGGTTCGGAGGATGAGTGGATGCTTTCTATGAAGAGGTGACTGGCTCTGTGGATATAGGGAAAGCGGTGGACATGATATACCTTGACTTTAGCAAAGCTTTTGATACGGTCTCTCACAGTATTCTTATCAGCAAGTTAAAAAAGTATGGGTTGGATGAATGGACTATAAAATGGATCGAGAACTGGCTAAAGCATAGGGCTCAATGAGTAGTGATCGATGGCTCCATGTCTAGCTGGCAGCCGGTCACAAGTGGAGTGCCCCAGGGGTCAGTCCTGGGGCCGGTTTTATTCAACATCTTCATTAATTATCTGGAGGATGGGGTAGATTGCACCCTCAGCAAGTTTGCAGATGACACTAAGATGGGGGGAGTGGTAGATACTCTGGAAGGTAGGGATAGGATACAGAAGGATCTAAACAAACTGGAGGATTGGGCCAAAAGAAATCTGATGAGGTTCAACAAGGACAAGTGCAGAGTCCTGCACTTAGGACGGAAGAATCCCATGCACAGCTACAGACTGGGGACCGATGAGCTAGGCAGCAGTTCTGCAGAAAAGGACCTGGGGGTTACAGTGGATAAGAAGCTGGATATGAGTCAGCAGTGTGCCCTGGTTGCCAAGAAGGCTAATAGCATATTGGGCTGCATTAGGAGGGGCATTGCCAGCAGATCGCGGGAAGTGATTATTCCCCTCTATTCGGCATTGGTGAGACCGCATTTGGAGTACTGTGTCCAGTTTTGGGCCCCCCACTACAAAAAGGATGTAGACAAGTTGCAGAGAGTCCAGTGGAGGGCAACAAAAATGATTAGGAGACTGGAGCACAAGACTTATGAGGAGAGGCTGAGGGAACTAGGCTTGTTCAGTCTACAGAAGAGAAGAATGAGGGGGGATTTGATAGCAGCCTTTAACTACCTGAAAGGGGGTTCCAAGGAGGATGGGGCTAGGCTGTTCTCAATGGTGGCAGACGACAGAACAAGGAGCAACGGTCTCAAGTTGCAGGGGGGGAGGTCTAGGTTGGATATTAGGAAAAAGTTTTTCACTAGGAGGGTGGGGTGAAGCACTGGAATGGGTTACCTAGGAAGGTGGTGGAATCTCCATCTTTAGAGGTTTTTAAGCTGCGCCTTGACAAAACCCTTGATAGGATTATTTAGCTGAGGTTAGTCCTGCTTTGAGCAGGGGGTTGGACTAGATGACCTCCTGAGGTCCCTTCCAACTCTATGATTCTATGATGTTTAGGCCCAAACTCGTACCTCCCACTGCATCACACTGTAAAAAGACATCACTCATTTTAGACTCTCTTTCCTGTCAATTGCTGTTACCAGAAATGGGAAACTCAGGCTACAGAAAGCTCAGTTTACTGAATTATTTAGCTCGGCAGAGAAAAATAAGACAGCAGAACAGCAAAGCTGAAAGTTATTCTGCTTCATGTACCATCAGCAAAACTGCTAGCTAAATTTGTATTCTGGAATCTTTATTACTGGGGATATATAAGGCAGAAAGAACACAGTGATTTTTCAGATGTTAGGTTGAATTAATTGTTGCATTTATTAAAATATGCACTGTTTATTTATTTTTTAAAATGGAATCTGATTTTGAAGAGCAAAGTTGATCTGAAGATCATTTGATTGTAAAGGCTGGTTTTGACTTCAAAAATTTTACCAGCGTATGTAGCTATGTTAGTAAGGGGTGTGATTATTTTGGGAGGGGACACAACATAGTTATGCTGGTTAAAGTCCTAGTGTAGAGGTGTCTTATACTGACATAGCTTATTTTCGTTCCTGAACCAGAATAAATTGTAGTGGTATAAGCACTTTTGGACCGTGTCTACAGTAGGGGGATTTGCTGTTTTACCCATGCTGACATAGTTAAAGTGGAAAATCTTTTAAGTGTATGAAAGGCCTAAGGCTCTAATCCTGCAACTAATCCAGCTACATGGATCTAGTTGCAGGATTGAGGCTTAAATATGGAACATGAATTAAATTTCAGATGCCAACTTTTTTATTTGTTTTATTTGTTAGCTACTTGTTTTACTGATAACCTGGTTAGACAGAAAATATAAACTTGAGAGCAGTAGATGGACTTTGTTTTTCAGCAGAATGTGAGAAAACACACTCACTTTCAATCCCATGATGTTCTAACCTCTAAAACCCCTTATATCTGAGTGAACACTTGGCAGTTTTTCTTGGAGGAAGTACAGCAAGTACACATGCGAACCCAAAGAACTTTCCATTGAATTCCAGTGTTGCCAGTTCTTTCAGTTATATAGCCTACTGTACTGGTCAGGAACTCAAGAGACTCAGGTTCCATTTCTAGCTCTGCCACTGGCCTGCTGGGTGACTATGGGCAAATTGTTTCCCCTCCCTGTGCCTCAGTTTCTCCATCTGTAAAATGGGGATAATGATATCACCGTGCTTTGTAAAGTGCTTTGATGAAAAACACCAGGTATTATTATTAGTCTCATGATATGTCTCAAAAATGATTAGGGGGCTGGAGCACAAGACTTATGAGGAGAGGCTGAGGGAACTAGGCTTGTTCAGTCTACAGAAGAGAAGAATGAGGGGGGATTTGATAGCAGCCTTTAACGACCTGAAAGGGAGTTCCAGGGAGGATGGAACTAGGCTGTTCTCAATGGTAGCAGATGACAGAACAAGGAGCAATGGTCTCAAGTTGCAGTGGGGGAGGTCTAGGTTGGATATTAGGAAAACGTTTTTCACTAAGAGGGTGGTGAAGCACTGGAATGGGTTACCTAGGAAGGTGGTGGAATCTCCATCTTTAGAGGTTTTTAAGCTGCGGCTTGATAAAGCCATGGCTGGGATGATTTAGCTGAGGTTAGTCCTGCTTTGAGCAGGGGGTTGGACTAGATGACCTCCTGAGGTCCCTTTCAACTCTAATCTTCTATGATTCTATGACATTTGGTGTTTGTTTTAAAACTCCAACTCCCAGAATTAAGAAATTGCATGAGAATCTCAGCTTTCAACAACAGTAAGTTTCTAGCCTACATGGTTGCAGAGAAAAGCTTGAAAATAGGACCCACATGAATCCAGGGGCTCAAAAACCAGAAAACAAACAAAAATAACACAAATGTATTGTTTAAAATAGCATCCTCATGGTTTTTAAGCCAATTTTATGATTTGGTGAACCAGGTAACTGGCTCATGATTTTTTAATGCTTTAGGTTGGTAAAATTGGAATTTGGTCTTTATTCTCCCTAGTTACTATGGGTTCTGATCCTACAAGTGTATGGCTGTGATAACGATCAACAGCAGAATTTCATCATAGCAATTGCTATGTATCTACCCAGAAAGATAGAAATACAAGCAAATATTCTGGTTGGGTGAGCTGTTTTCAATACATAAACATTTTCCTATATATTCAAAATAGATGTGACTCTCAGATTCTGAGTATGTTGCTGTTGTAACAAAATTTGGGTTTTTCTACTACCTCTAGAGATAGTAGGGGAAAAAATCAAATTTTGAAATGTTTAAACAAAAGGTAATTTTTTGTAGAAATAATTTTGCAAAAAATCTTCCAATTTTTCAGACAACACTATCTAGCTGATCTAATTTGGAGCTTCTGCTCAACAGTAACCAGTCTGAAACAAATTCAGAGCCAGTGCTACAAACACTTATCATTAATGGGAATACTTATGGCAGCAGGTTCTGCACCCAGGAAGTTAGTGTTTGTACTGTAGGACTCTACATTCTGTTATGCTGTTATATAATGGATTTTTGCAATACTGAGTCATCCCTAGATCTTATCCAGTTTTTTTTTTTTTTTTCTGATCATCCTGTTTTGCATTGGAAAGCTGGAATTCTTGCTTTTTCATTTTTTCTTGTATTTCTAGACAAGTTTTACATAAATGTAATGAAAGGTTTATGGCACTCAGCAGCTTTGCTTAAGGCTGAAAAGCGGAAACAAATGCAACATGACAATGTAACGTGACTTAACCTAATGGGTAGTGGCACAAAGTGGGCACAGCTAAAACAAGAGATCTGCAAGAGCTGGAGTTTTTCTGTTTTTTCTTTTCTTTTGTTTTTTTTTGCAGTTCCTTTAACTATAGGGTTTTTTTTCAGGACTGTTTTAAAAAAAAAAGAAAAGAAAGGAAAAGAAACTGCTCTCTGCAAAAGTTTGGGGAACCTGCCAGTCTGAGGCAAGGAAAGGCATGTCAGTGTCTTGTTGTTTTGCCTGGACCTGTAACTCTCTTGTGCTCTCTAAAGTAAAGAGTGATTGGGAATCTTTGCAAAGTCTGTGATTATGTGCCTCCACTACCGCCTGTCCTGGGAGAGGGGAGCCAGAGTGACCACAAGGTTGAAGCTCTGAGAGATGTTGTACTTAAGCAACTGGAGTGTCTTGGAAAGTGGGTGAGGTGGGGTGGTCAACTCTGGTCCTGAGGGCCTAAGGCAGCTGAACTTCAAGGTCCCACTTCCATTAAGGGGAACAAACAGGCCAAGGAAAGAGACAGTGCTGCAGTGTACTCAGACCAAGGGAAGCTTCAGAGCGCACTGGTGCAGCATGGTGGGATCCAAACGAGCAGCCTGGTGAGTGTACGGAAGAGGGAGCTTTGCCAGGTGTGTGACAGTTCTTCCTATCATACAGTGCAATGTGTGTTGTAAACTCCAGAAAACATAAGGAGACCCAGCAGAAGAATTACTGGGCTCTGCTGGAGAATAGGAAGGCAGATTGGCCAATTGCCATCAGAAGACTGCCTAAAGGCCCTTAAGTGGATACAATGGGGATGGCGGGACAGAGTGCAAGGAGTTTCCCCTCTCCAACCTGGGCTAGCCTATGTAGAAGGCAGGCTAGTATATGGTCAAATGCCAAAATGGAACCACACTGAACTGCCACCTCTGTGCCTCACCCCGGTTGGCACTACTGGCCAATCAGGGCCATTGGTATACAACTTCAAAGTGCAGCTGTCTGAGGATGTCATCAAAGCCCCAGTTGCAAGCAGAGAGAGCATTGCCAGAACCACAGCAGCTGAAGTTGCAGCCACTGCCACCAGATTCCCTTCTCTGACTGTGCAGCAGGAGGAGCCTCAGATGGTGGAGTCAAGAGGTGCATGTCCGAGTAGCTATTGCTGTTGGTGCTGCGGCAGAGGTGGAGGAATGTGTATTGTCCATCTGCTGCAGCTCTGGAGTGCCACTCTGTCCTCTGCAGGCAGCAAGAGTAGCAGCATCTCAGAAGGAGGAAAGACTCCTGTGCAGCATAATCTTAGAATCGTAGGACTGGAAGGGACCTCGCGAGGTCATCTAGTCCAGTCCCGTGAATTTATGGCAGGACCAAGCATTATTTAGACCATCTCTGACAGGTGTTTGTCTAACCTGTTTTTTTCAAATCTCCAATGATGGAGATTCCACAATCTCCCCATGCAATTTATTCCAGTGCTTAACTACTCTGACAGTTAGGAAGCTTTTCCTCATGTCCAACCTAAACTGCCCTTGCTGCAATTTAAGCTAATTCCTTCCTCAGAGGTTAAGGAGAACAAATTTTCTCCCTCCCCTTGTAACAACCTTTTGCGTACTTGAAAACTGTTATCACGTCCCCACCTCACTCTTCTCTTCTCCAGACTAAACTAACCCAATTTTTCACTCTTCCCTCATTGGTCATGTTTTTTAGACCTTTAATAATTTTTGTTGCTCTTTTCTGGGATTTCTCCAGTTTGTCCACATCTTTCCTGAAATGAGGCACCCAGAACTGGACACAATAATCCAGTTGAGGCTAATCAGCACAGAGAGGAGCAGAAGAATTACTTTTCATGTTTTGCTTACAACACACCTGAAAATACATCCCAGATTAATGTTTGCTTTTTTTGCAACAGTGTGACACGGACTCATATTTAGCTTGTGATCCAGTATGAGCCCTACATCCCTTTCTGCAGTACTCTTTCCTATGGAGTCATTTCCCATTTTGTATGTGTGCAACTGACTGTTCCTTCCTAAGTGGAGTATTTTGCATTTGTCCTTATTGAATTTCATCCTGTTTACTTCAGACCATTTCTCCAGTTTGTCCAGATCATTTTTAATTGTAATCCTGTCCTCCAAAGCACCTGCAACCCCTCCCAGCTTGGTATCGTCCACAAACTTTATAAGTGTACTCTCTGTGCCAATATCTAAATCATTGACGACAATATTGAACAGAACTGGCCCCTGTGGTCCTCCACTCAATATGCCCTTCTAGCTTGATTGTGAACTACTGATAACTACTCTCTGAGAATGGTTTTCCAACCAGTTATGAATCCACCTTATAGTAACTCCATCTAGGTTGTATTTCCCTAGTCTGTTTATAAGAAGATCATGTGAGACAGTATTAAATGCCTTACTAAAGTTAAGATATACCACTGCTACTGCTTCCCCCTATCCACAAGGCTTGTTACCCTGTCAAAGAAAACTATCAAGTTGGTCTGATGTGATTTGTTCTTGACAAATCCATGTTGACTGTTATTTATCATCTTATTATCTACTAGTTGTTTGCAAATTGATTGCTTAATTATTTGCTCCATTATCTTTCCTGGTACTGAAGTTAAAGCTGAATGATCTGTAATTCCTCAGGTTGTCCTTTTTATTTTATTTCTCTTTTTATAGAGGAGCTAAAGCCCTTGTGCACACTAATGAAGAGCTCCAGTGGCTTTGCATTCCTATTTTGGAGTGACAAGGGAAAAAAAACCTGAGTGTGTGTGACCTATGTAAGGATGCAGACAACTGCTAGAATTTTGATTCAGAATATTATAAATGGTAACTTAACGTTGCTTCTTTACCTGGGGTGATCAGATAGCAAGTGGGAAAAATCAGGACGGGGTAGAGGGGTAATAGGCACCTATATAAGAAAAAGCTCTGAATATTTGGGACTGTCCCTGTAAAATCTGGTCACCCTATCCTACCTGCCACTCATATTTTGTGGACACTTGAATTGGAAATTGAACTTTATGACTCAGGTCTGGGCATAATGAGCTAAACCACCATGCCAAATCCATCCAGACCTAAACTTTGGGGATGTCTGGATTATAATCAACCTTTAGATGTGATGTTTGCCACTCAGGCTCAGATCTAATAAATACCAATATTTCTAAAGTTGTGTCCTTCTGATTTTGATACGCCAAAGCAAAAGTGCTAAATACATTGTCAAAACACTTCATGCCATACCAAGCTGCAGTTCACTTCAGTTTTGTTTACAGTAATAAAGCAATGAATATTTTTCTTTGTCTCTAGATTACTACTCCACTAGATGGCATAGAAGTACTCTTACTTGCATATTTCCAAAACCCATGGTGTAACAAAAAAGCAGAAATACTGTCATCATGAGAACATTACATGAACTTTATTATTAATGCGTACATTAATTGCAAAATGTAAATATTGCATTTATATAGGATATAAACAGAGCTGTGTTAAAGTTTCATCTTGGTCCAGAGAAACATTTAAATCTGATATTAAACACTTCCAGAACTAACTTTTTAGAAGAATGAAGCAACAGGTAACATACCAGATAAGAAAAAAAAATTGGTCAAGACATGAAAAATGGAGAATACAGGGAAGTCATCAAATATCCACACATAGAATCTTGAGAAATGTGGTCACAATGAAAATTAGGGGAGAGAGTAATACTGGGAAATGTATAATTCTATTATCTGTAGAAAACCACTGGGCAACAAGGCTTTATTAATAAGGGAAGGAATGAGAATTGATCAAAGTCTTTGAGAGGTGAAGAAGTAGGGGGAGTGATCACCGGCATTAAACACATTGAGAAGCATTACCTTTACAAATAGTAGTCAGGTGAATTAAGGTCCCTTTCATCTTTTGAAGCCTGAGTTAAAATCATGAGTTTGTGCCACTTACTGTTTTAGTTAACTTTGCTTTATTACAAATAAAATGAAAACATGCTGGAGATGAAGGTTCGGATTCTTTTAAATTGAAGTCAGCCTGGCAAATAGAGATTTCTAATGCCCAAACAGTATTGAAGATGCATAACTCTGGTGGGAAAAGAGTGGGTGAAAGATATCTGCAACCTGGCAGTGCAATCTCTCTGTGTAAGCAGAGTCTGTGTAAGGAGAGGGGCAGAGCCTCTAGGCACACACAAAAAGTAGTGTGGGAAATGCAGCCTTCTCAAGAGAGCACCCATGGGGACAGCCAAGTAAGGGAGTAAGATACAAAAATTGTGTGTGATATTGTATATCTGTTTTTTCAGAAAGCTTTAATTCAAGTTTCCCATGGTGGATTGTTACGTAAAAGTCTCTAAATACTAGACCAATGGGGCCAGCACCCACACAACACATCCACCCCAGTTATCCGTAGACTGAGAACTGGCTTCAGATCATCCTAAATTGTTTCTCTCCAGTCTTTGTGTTGCAACTAACTTTAGCAACCTTTTTCTAAATGCTAGTTAATCTTAGTATTTCCAAAGGGATGTAGATATACACTTGGAGTTGTTTTTGTCATGTATCCAACATTAGGGCTGGTGAGGGGGAATTCTAACTAACTATGCCTAGCTCATTAGGCTGTTCATGTCTAAAATGCTCTCCCTATGCCAACTAGGGAATAAACACTTCAGAAATAAGCTTGCTTACATCTGAGAATTCCTGATGCTCTCAAATTCTTACCAGTCTTAGGTTTGACCATCTGCTTCTACCCAAACTTTTTCATGGTCTCTTGATTTAATCTCCTTTGGTTTGAACTAATATTTTTGCTAAGCAGAGGTCAGTTTTCTACTAAAACTTAAAATCATTGTTGTTAATTAGCAGTCATTTGCACTGGTTCTCACGCTTAGAAAGTCAAGATTATTTTGCCAAACTCTTTAATCAAATCCACTGATTCAGGGCTGTTGATGATCTCAGTCATTGCATTTTATGACTGGAAGGGAATAAGAGTTTGATAGTTACCTGCATTGCCTCCAGTGGCAGATATGAATGAGAAGAGTTCTTAGATCCCAGCAATAAGAAAGATGACAGAGATTACTATAAAATCAGTAGCATTGCCCAATTGTTATTTATACTTATAGCGCAACAAAGTATGTGACCAAATATGTAAAGGTTGTAAATTCAGTGTTAGATGCAAAACTTGTTTGCCAACACATGGTCTTCCAAAATATGCCACTGTTTTAGCACATTATGATGTTTCATTGGAGATTCCATGTAAGTAAAATGACATACTGATTTATTTTGGCTAGCATCTTCTGTACAAACTAAATTCCCAAACACTTTACAAAGTTGAACAATACAAGAGAGTAGATCTTGTATTATCAGTTATGTAAAAACATGTTATAAAAACATTGAGCTGTATACTTTAGTGGTTTGCATATCATGCAGTAAAGAGAACCATAGAAATGTAGGGCTGGAATGGACCTAAAAAGGTCATGACTCTGTGCTGAGGTAGGTAAGTATACTTAGGCTTAGTACACACTTACCGGGAAATTCAGCAGCAGTTGAAGTGAGCTGCTCTGTAGCTCACATCAACTGCTGCCGAATTTCTCGGTAAGTGTGTTCTAAGCCTAAGTATACTTACCTGCCTCAGGACAGGTACAGCAGAGTAGCTTGCGTAACTCCCATCGACTTCCTAACTTCCCTTTAGCATGCCGTCTCCACTGCGCTGTGCCAATGGGAAATGTGTTCCCGTCGACGCAACACTGTGCGTTTTGAGGAGCTGGTTTAATTGAATCAACTTCCGGATCAATTGAGTGGATCTTCACTGCCGCTCAATCAATCCGACTAGATTGATCTGACGGTGGTGAATTTGCTGCCGTCAGTGTATACTTACCCTTAGAATATCCCTGTTAATCTAGCCTTTTCTTAAAAACCCTCCAGTGATGAGGATTACACACTTTTCCTAGGTAACCTGTTCCAGGGCTTACCTATCCTTAAAGTAAAAGTTTTTTCCTAATAGCCAACCTAAATCTCCCTTGCTGCAAACTAAGCTGATTATTTCTTCTCCTCTCCTCAGTCAACCAGGGGAACAATTGATACCAGTCTCTTTATTTCGGTGTAGTGATATATTACAAATCATGCTTGAAAAGCCAAAGTGCAAAGAGTACCGACTTTATGGTATTTCTTATGGTGCTAGAAGATTCCACAAAGTCAAAAAAGGTGTGTGTGGTGTCAAATAATGTGGGGAAAATAATGGGAATGCCTAACACAAAGGGTTAATTTGAGTAATCCCTGCTGCCATGTTATCAAAAGAGAAAATAAAATTAAAGTAAAATAATTAGTATCTTCATCCCAATTCTGTGTGACCATTTTTTATCTCCGAATTTAACAATTTGTCACTTCACCTTCTAGGTGAAGGTGCTCTTCCAGTACCTCAGACTGTGTGGTGCACACTTCATAAGGAAGTTACCGTGCAATAGGAGCAAGGCACCTACATGTTATTATAGACCCAACAATTACAGCACAAGAATGAGGGATGTTTTCAGAAGTGCTCTCTCTGTAAGAATATCTGAGAAACTAAGGAGAGTTATAGTCCCTCATCTTCAATTAGATCTAGAGGAGTTACTGGTGGTAGTAACTGCACTGTTTTTCTCTAGACTAGATAGTGTGCTGTGACCAGCTTATGCATCCCATTCATGTAGTAGATTTCTACAGTTCTTTTCTCCTTTTGCACATTTTAACCACAGAAATAAGCATCTGACCCTAAGTATAATGACTACATTAAAGCTAGTTCCAAGAAATACATATTCAAAGAGTTACAGTATTTTAATTATGCAACTTCCTTTGAAGTTTTAGAGGAGTCATATGACATGCAATTTTTAGTGCACCCTTATCAACACAGCATATTTGCACTATATCATGAACTACTTTTATTTAGTTATATAATAAGCAATAGTAAAATAATAATTGTTTATAAATATGGAAATAATTTTATATGATAGAATCCTTATCAAGTCAGAATGATTTCTCTCAAAAAATCAGATATTTCTGGTTGTTCTATTCTAGTTCTTTTCCTGGTCTATTTCCAGATATTTCAATTTTTGCAATACATTTTTTTTTATTCATCAGAATTAAACTTAATAGTAATTGTCTGATAGCATGTTCAAATAGATGACCCTATGGGTGCCAGTATGTTAACTGGTTCCTTCAAATTAGTATACTTTGCATGTTAATTTCTCTGCAAATTAGTGAAAAAACCCTACTGCTAAATGTGCATATTTGCAGACAATGGTTCTAGTCCTGCTCCCACACAGGTCAATAGGAATTTTGCCAGTGATTTGAATTAAAGTAAAAGATTTTTCCCAAGTACCAAGGCCATGCAAGCATTTTAGGAGAATATGTCGTGGCCTGAGGTCTATACTCTTCCCAGGTATTTCAGGGGAAGTTTTTTTTTTTTTTTTAATGGAGTTGGTAGTATGAGTTAATGTGAATCCTATAGATGACAGGTTAGTGGTTTGTGGAGACACTGGCTTCCCTGGGGGGAATTTCTTGATTAATTGTGATGGCAGATTTAAAGCAGACTGGTTGCCAATGGGAGGCAACTGATTGTGCAGTGTCTGATTACAGGCTTTCCACTTTAGAGGGTAACCTAGTGTCACACATAAATCTGTCAAAATTCCTCCAAGATATGATGGAAAATCAGGCAGGCCAAAAGAAGGCTAAGGCACTTTAACTGCTTTAGTGAGATCTGTCGAAAATCTGTGACTGTCTTTGGAGGTGCATAGATAGCACATTCATTTTCCTATAGTTACTTTGCTCTGCCCATTTCTCAATTAAAATGTTAGTAGGAAGTTGTGCAATGCTGTGTGTATGAAAAAAAAAAAAAAAAACAAGAGCCCAAAAATACACACAACCAGCCAAACACACAACACCAAGGATTACAACAAAGGAAGAGTATTTCATATTTTATAGCTGATCCTAACAGCTCACTATACAGACAGAGCAAGAGTAGGAGATAAGTTTATTTTAACTTTGAAGGACCGTTAGAGTTAAGCTTTTTGAAGTCAGACTTCAGGAGACTAATAAAACCACTGGTAATTAAGCAGGTGTGAAGAGTTTAGGCCTTTGGCTACCTAGCTGTGCAGATACAGCTACTCAGAACAAAGCCTAGAGGCCCTTCTTTAGCAAGAAGAAACAACAAGCAGAAAGAGCAAAGGGAATTTGTACTGAGGGGAAGTAGGCTCTTAATTTAATGGCTGCAGTCTGGTAGGCTGAGAAACCTCAGTCATAATAAAAACCTTTTCTGTAAATAATTAACAGACCACAAAAAAGTTAAATCTTTCTCTGCTCATGGTTACAACCCAATCTAACTAGGGAGGTAGAAGACCAGCAGACTAGCCAGCATGGCTGCTACCCAGTTTATTGCATCAAGTGCCTTGTGTCCAAGTGGCATATGTATGTACCCAGTGCAAACAGTTCACGGCCCTCAGAGCGCAGGTAAAGCATGCTGAGGCCAAAGCTGCTGAATTTGAGGAGCGGAGACAGACAATATAGTTTAAATAGAGACAATAGGTAGGGACATTTATGTGGTGAGCCTGCCTTAGAACTGATTGCCTGATCCTCCAGTTGAGGAGCCAGTCTCAGGATGGAAGAGCACCTAGGTGGAAGGAAGGACACTGTCCCCCATACCCCTCTTTGAAGGGACCCTCCTGATTGAGGTAGTGGAGGCTGACAAGTCCTCATGCACCAAGAAAGTCACTCCAGGGGATGGAAATACAATGTAGAGACAAAGACAGGCAAGGGCTAGTGGGGATTTGATCAGAAGGAATGTAGATGGTATGTGGTGGCTGAGACCCACCTGGTGACTTGCCTGCTGGGTACAAGACTGGTGGATGTCACATGACACTTATACTGACTCTTGGTGTGTGCTAGGAGCATGCATGGTACCAGTGGTATAAGGAGATGTAGAAGACAGTTTCTGGAAGGTAAATTAGGCTACTAGAGGCTTAGATCGAGGGCCTCAGTCATAGCTTTTCTCTGGAATTCTCCTAGTCTTACTGTTCAGCTATTCAGAGGGAACTTCAGGCTCTTAATGTATGATTGAGAAGATGAAAGAAAAAAGTGTGATTTAAATTTGTTACATATAGAAGCACTTCTTGGAAAAGAGGGTAGAGAAATCTCCACCTTAAATAAAATATAACCAGTTTGTTGGCATGTTAAATAAAGTTTTGGAGAGTGTTTAAACTTAGAGCTGGGGGAAAGCTCACAGGAGATGAGGAGCACATAAGTCAGACAGATATCTGTTAAAGACATAGTGATGGGATGTATAAACCCTGCAGCAGTAATGAATGGGTTAAAAAGCAACTCTGCATCCAGATGACCCTGCTCTGCCACTCCTGCAGAGCATGGTGGAGGTGGAGCATAAAAGGGAAGCCAGACAGCTTAGAAGGGGGATGACAAAGCAGTGAAAAGGAAGGGAGAAGGCAGAAGCTTCTGTTAAAGAACAGGAGTCTACCTGCTGGGCCAAGGCAGACTGAAGGTGCAGTTAATACCCTTTTCTATTATCTTCTTGCTACAAAACTAAGGCAATAGAGTGTGTGGTAGGAAGTGGCTCTGTCAGGGCTCCTGTAATAAAAGGGTATCTGTGTTCCAATAAAGGGTAGTATTCAAATTACAGCTAATGGGGACAGGATAAAAACACAGAGGTAAATTTTGTAAAATCAGCAACGTGTCAAATTAAGGAGTCCAATAAAAATACGCACAATCAAGAATAAAAACAAGTGGAACATCACCCTTATAAGAGGAGATGTAGCTAGCCACACCTGTGCCATAATTATTATTATAATGCTTCCTAGAAAAAGAGATGGGGCTAAGAGTCAAGGGATAGCTTGAGGGACACTTGAACCTTATACAAGGACTGAGAGGGATCAGTTAGTACTACCATGAGGAGTCTGGGCCTGGCCTCGGGTCTGCAGGAGGCTGGGTACTCCAGGGGAACCAGACAGAGGGCCTAGTGTCCATAGCAGAGTCAGAAAGTCTCTCTCAGGTACCCGGGTGAAGGGCTGGGATCTGGGCTCAGAGAGCCAGCTTAAACCCCTGAAGGACAGAACTTTCTTGTTTGCAGGGAATTTTTAGTTTGGACTCTTGCTGTAGCGGAGGGGGTGAGGCTTGCTGTGACTTCGCCAAAGGGTTACGTTACAGCTGCAGCACAGACTGGTGTGTGGAGAGTCGAGGAGATGCAACTGAGGGAAGGAAACTGAGGCTGGGAATGCTGGCAGTACCAAGAAGTTGCAATGCTGAATGGAGTAATGCCTAAGTACTTCTGAGGATCTGGGCACTACTCCATTCCTGTGCAAGCGCAGTATTACTCCCTTCAGAATATTGCCTAGCATTTTACAGCATAGGACAGCTATTATGCCCATTCCAGATGGATGTGCTTAGGAAGAGTGGAGTGAAGAGATCCCTGTATGGTGTATTATGAAATTCTCTAATCTGCTCGGAGTTTGCAAAATCCTGTGCAACTGAATATTGTGCAGCTGTGAAGTAGCACAATGTGAAGAAGTAGTTTGTTTCATGACTGGTAGATATTTGTCATCTTCACTTTGAGCATGGTTTCTTTGAAGAAAAGGTTGGGTCAGACGTATGAGATGCTGGTGAAACTTGGTTGGTGTTGCCTAAATCCTAAATTGGAAGCAAATAACAATGGGCCTGGAGCTATGTTGATTTACACTAATATGGTGAAATAACTGGATGTTAAGATGATAACCTATGGTATACAGCCCTAAATACAGGTATAAAGTATTGTTAGTATTTGTGAAATGAAGTTCTTAACACTAATGGTTTTAGTATTTTCTGTGATGGACATTTAGTACATTGCAGGTTAGTGTGTAGATTTACACCCCATCTTGCCTTAACTATTTACCTAGACTGCATTATAGTAATGAAATACCAAGCAAGTGTATTTTCAAACAATATTTTATCTCACAAGAACCTCTGTTCCCTCTGAATTTATAGCCAAAATGGTCAAAATAGGGGGTCTAACTCCATATTCAGGCATGTTATTAAAAGTGGCCTGATTTTTATTAAAAGGGATACTTTATATCCTAGTGGAGAGGATAGAAGCTGATTAACGTACAGGTAGGAACTGAAGAGAAACTGTCAAATGAGTGAATCTGATTCAATTACATCCCATGAAGGCAGACAACTAAATACTAAATATTTGTATACAAATGCAAAAAGTCTAAATGTTAAGAAGGGTGAACTTGAGAGCCTGGTATTAAATGAGAATATTGATATAATAGATATCACATAAATTTGATGGAATGATGATAAACAATGGGACATGGTAATACCGGGGTACAAAATATATAGGAATGATAGAGTAGGTCATTCAGGTGGGGGAGTGGTATTATATCTGAAAGAAAGCATAGTCTAATAGTAAAAATGAAACACACATTACCATAGAATATCTCGGAATAGAAATTCCGTGCTTGTAATAAAAGTATAGCAGTAGGAATATACTACCAACTACCTGACCAAGACTGTGATGGTGACTGTGAAATTCTTGGGCTGATTAAAGAGGCTACAAAAACAGAAAACCAAATAGTAGTGGAGGGGTGAGGATTAAAACTACCCCCATGTTAACAGGCAACATGTCTAGAAATTTTATTTCTGCATCCCATCCTGAGGTGACATCACTTAATGACTGCTTCTTTGGAGCAGCTAGTTCTGGAACTCATGGGGGCAGAGGGAGAAGAGCAATTCTTGTCCAAGAGGTGAATATAGAGCTAGATGGACTGTCCCAGAATGGGCATTCTTATGCTACCACTTTCTAAATAGATAACAGAAAGCAATATAGTATAGATGATTATATTTATGGTTACTACGAAAAATATATTCCTACAAATTGCTAACCATAAACTAGGGTAGCAGCAGCAGTATGTGAAATCATGCTTTATTTACAAGCAGCAAGCAACTTTTCTATGACCTTCAGTTCACACACCTACTGTGCATCCCTGCATTATCTGCTGCCATATATAACCTACTAGCAGGTGATTTATGTGACCTGATTTGCTGCTGTCAGTTACCTCTGATTTGTGAACAAGTTGGAATGAGCCTAAAGGAAGGGGTGGGATGGTGAAAGAGGGATGCTTGAAAGAAACGTTACACATCTCCATATTCTAAAAGACAAAACATATAATCTTTCAAAGCCGCTTTGTAATTTTTACCTTGCCTGGTCATCTGGTAGAAAGACAAACTGCTAGCTGATGACAGCCCTGCAACAGAAACAATTGAAAAGGGTTCTTTATCTGCACCTAAAAATAATAGGAAAGTGGAGAATAAGCAAGAGGTTTGCTTGCCTGTAACATGTGGAGTTAGTCACTGTTGGCATAGCATTGTTTTGAAATGTCAGGGAAAGAGACTTTCTGACAATAAAAACAACTCAAAACAGATGCTTTACTTTTACATAAACTAAGAAACAAACTGGCAACTTATTTTTATTTTGTCTGTTCCCAGTCCCCCCTCCCCCCCCCGGATTCCAATCCACCACTGCAACCCCCTCAGTCCTAATCTCCTAACCCCGTGAGTCAGCCTGCCCCCTTCCAGCCTTACCTATGACTTGCACTGTGTAGTAAAGGGCCTGATCCCAAGAGCTCAGTGGAGAAGTGAACTATGGGGTCCCAGAGGTCATACTGAAGGGAAGACCTTCAAATCCTTCTTTAAAACAGCCTCCACCTGTTTTCCCATCCCATTCTGAATCCCTCAGCCTCCTAAACACCCACCAACACCTAACTCCCCTGCAAGTCTGTGCACTCCCTCCCTGAGGTCTCTGACATTCCCCTCACACACTTTCTCTCTCTCACCTACCTCATGCTATTAATTCTCCTTTCTTCACATCCCCATTCATATAATTCTCTCTCATACACACTTTCTAATAGAGCAAACCAAAACGCTCTATTCAAACGCTCCTGAAATTTGAGTGGAGGTTTCAAACCCTAGATGTGAAGTTGGCAGTTTGAGATCACTCTAGAATGTTAGTACCTCGCCCCTTCACTTCACAGAAGAGCAGAACATTGATGAAACCATATTGTGCAGTGCCAGCTACTATATTTTGGACCTAAACAGTCAATCCACACTTTTATAGCAAGTACCAGGTGTTATTTTATCACCTGAAAGTACTTCCGTGGTACACAGCATTTCTTCCTACACTTATGATGTGAAGTGTGATTAACATGTATGTCATCTGTAGGCAGCTTTAATCAATAAGTACAATCAGAATTTAAGATTCTGGCATTAATAATGCACTGTACCAACTAAAATTAATACATAGCTACTCTCCATTCTCTAAGAAATAGAGAAATGTGCTGAATGATTTGCTAATCTTTTAAATCACATTAGTCCACCTGAGAGTTGGAAAGAGCTATTTATTATTCATTCTGTTTTCATAGTTGTGCTTTCCAGCTTGATTGGAGAGGCAGAAGATACCAGGTTTTTACTCTGGCTTGAAGCAGCTGTTAACAACACTTCAAAAATAAATTTTTGGTCGTCAGAAGTTTACACTCCATTGACAGAGCCTGTAAATTGGCCCAAATGATTAGTTTTCTACAGTATCAACAGTCAGGAGTTAAGAGCATGTTGGAACACTGTCCTGCAGTAATCTGCCTTACAGACCAAAATGGTTGTTGACATGCTTGTTGAATGAAATTGTTGAGTGATGGAAGCACATCAGCAGTGGACTGGACAAATGTAGGGAGAGCATTTTGAAGCTCTAACATCTCTTGCAGCACAGATCCAGGTGATCAACACTGTTTGAATTAAAATCTCATCAGTGTAATTAACATCCTATCCCCTCCACCCTCAGGGGCTGCACTAGGCTCAGCTCCAGTGTAGTTTGGGGCACCTTAGGGGTGCTCTAAAGGATACCAGCTGTCTATGGCCTGCAAGAACCAGAATGCCAGGCAAAAATAGCCAGATGGCATTAATTTTCAGATGATACTTCTATCCTGGGGACCACAGATCTCTGGTACAGTAACTGAATGCTGGCATATGCTAGCTGGGGACTCTCACACAATGTAGGAAACTCCAGCTAGAGAGATGCACTTATTTTGTGGCCTTCTTGCACTACCGAACCAGTGCAAAGGGACTGAACTGAAGAAGAGAATCATCTGTTCCAATTTCGGTGGAAATGTATCCATGTGAGCTCTGTTCTGCCGACACAGTATAATATATGTGATCTTTAGTTTGCTGAGAATGGTCCTGATTCTCCACTGCCATGCACATTGTGCAGTTGTACGAAGCGTGTGCAAAGTGGGTGGAGGAAGCTATTTGCATGTCATGGAGTATTTTGGTGTTTCAACATTTGGTTTTGTTCTGATTTGGAATGAAAATGAGAAAATTTGAAATTCACTAAAAAGGAATGGAACTTTGCAAGCTGCCCTGGAGCATGGGAGGCAGGGTTCTGTTGCAACTTCATCAGGACTGAACCATCACCCCCAAAACATTTCAATTGTGATGGAGCAGCATTCTCTGACAGAAAAAGTTCCATTGGAGAATTTTTGACCAACTCTAATGCTAACAAATCAGATTGGTAGCACTTCACGTTCATTTTGCACAAGTGCAAGGCAGTGGAGAATCAGAACCAAAGAGCGTTCTCCTGTAGAAAGAAAATTCTGCTGACCTAGTTAATAGAAAGGCTACTACAAATAACGGTATATTATTATTACTAGTACAAATAATGGTGATTGTGATGGTCACTTTTCGTTTGAACAGGCCATAGATTAGGAATTCTGGAATTTAATTTATCTGAGAACAGGAGCCAATGTAAACAAAGGAATATTTTATGGATGTTTAACACATATTTCTCCAACATTTATGATATAGAATAATTTTGTTCTATACTAATTGTATTCTTGTGGAAGCAGGAACATTCGACAATGTAAAAATGGTCAACTTTCACACATTCATAACTACTGATCTATTTTTTTCCCTTCAAATCCGGCTTATCCCTTAAATCTCAGTATGATCTACAACACACCAAGATTGAACACTGTTGGTGCAGCTACTGTCAAGTAATTCACTCTCAAAATAGCTGATTGGAATGTGTTTCTGTTTTTCAACAGACACACAGTACTAAAAAACAGCTATAGAGTTTATTGAAATAACACAAAAATTCACCTCTGGGCTGAGATCAAGCATGGAAAATGTCAGCTGTAATGGAATTTGCTTACTGAAGTTATGAGCAATTTAAAAAGGAAAATTATGATGGCAGGTGCATTTCAATCTTAACTAAACTGGTCACACTATATATAAGTAGTGTGTGTGTATATATATATTTACACGTTTATATATATTGGTAATATATCTATTAGATGTATATATAAATATGTAAAAATGTTTAGGCAAAAAGAAATTATTACAGCCCGATAAAAAGTATATGGGGAGGGTTAAAATGGACATACTGGCACAGGTATAACCATAACAAATATCCTACCATGCTTCAGTAAACAAAAATCATATGATAATGTAGCACATTATCAAAGAAGTGATATGCAAACAACCAATCAAAGTCCATTCAAAATTCCCAGACTGCAGGGTAGGAAATCCCTGCTTTCTTCTATTTCAAATGAACTCTAGATGAAAAAGTTGCAATGATCTAAATAGCTTTAAGGAGATGAGTGAGCACTTACTTAAAAATAGCATTGTGTTAATCATACACCATTAATTCAGATGTTGCCTTCTGGCAATTTTTGTGTTTTCTTAAATATTAATTTTTGCAATTTAATAGGTAAAAATAGAGAGAAATGCTTTTTGTGTTTAGTCTTGAACACAACACTGTTTTTCATTCTTCCTTTAGATTGTAAACCACACAAAGCTGTAACCTCAGTCAGAAATGTAATACTCTATTTTTTTATACTGTGCAGCACTATTTTACCATTGAGGTAATGATCAAAGAATCAGTAAAACACTCCAGTCTCAGCTTTAGGACTCCTTTAGTGATGTCTTTTGTTCAAACTATCTGGAAAGCTTTTATTGTGATGATCACTGAAAGTACACAATTATTTTATGATATAGGGTCTAATAGGATATAAAAAGACAAGCATGGGAGGTGCTACGTGTGTATAAAAATAGTTTACTGAGACACAAGTCTTCTCATCAAGAAAGCAATGATGAAAAACTATGCCTAAATCTGGAAGAGAGAAGTTAGTGATATCATTGCACTATGTATCGATCTATCATTGGATCAGAAATGAACACTGCTGACAAATCAAATCCCAAATGGCATGCATAGCCCTATCCTGGACATAATTTTGCTAGCTATTTGCACACTTAAAATGATGGACCCAAAGCCACAAAACTCAGATCTAGATTGTAATCCAGTTCAGATTTACTTCAAAATCAGATTATTATTTACATAGCATGCAAACTCTTCATGGTGCTTGACAGAACAAATTAAAAAAAAACAAACAACCACACATCCTTTGTCCTGATGGGCTTACTCTCTAAGGCCTCACAATCGAAGGCTCTTAGATTTACATATATGAGTATAGGAACTCCCATATAAAACCATATGGTCTATAACTATACCAATCAGAGTAACTATATTGGAGGTTCAAGATCTTACTTTAGGTATATGATAATGAGTGAGAACAGGTAGAAAAGAATAAAATGCAAAGAGTATATTGTTACTTGGGTTTGATGTGTGCCTATCTTAATTTTGGGGTGTTCTAGCTTTTTGGTTTTGCATTTTGTTTCTAAAGCTTAGTTGTATTTTTATGCAGCACTGAGGAGAGAAGGAAGGGGGAAGGTGAGGAAGAGAATGACAGGTGCAGATAGTGAGTTGAATAAAATGGCAAAAATGAATCCCAGACCCAGTCCCTTTCTCCCTCCTCCATCCCACTTCCTACCAGTGTTGACAGGTCTCCAAAGAAGAAGCCTGGTGTCCTGCCAGTCCCCCACCAACAATAGAGTTTCCCTTTCAGAGGCTGGCCAAGAATTCTGCTCCTCTACAACCTCCTAAACTCTAGCTTCCATTGGAATCTTGTAGGGCACTGAGCTGGCCTGCTTGCTTTTCTAAAGCCCAACAATTTGTGTCCTGTTGCTCTGTCCCCTTAAAATGTAAATTGCACTCTAGCATTTATACCTTAAAGTGCACCACATGACACGGAAATCCCCAACTATGCAATAGCAGTGTTTATATTGCACTTAAAGTGAAGGCCCCTTGACTGTGTGTAATGATGGCCCTGTCTGGTCACTTTTAGGGACTGATTCTGGGACCTCTGGGTCTAAATGCATGAACCTCTTCTGTTTTTGAGCTAAGGGCTGAGTCCCTTAGTTCAGAGACAATAGCAGACTCACAAAGAGAAACATCCCAAGTTTTAGAGGCCCACAGCAGAATTCATTTTCCCGGTGGCTCTGCAATAGTTTGGATCTGTCAGACTTCTGGACATAATGTCTCTTTCTTAGTTTTTCAGGGAGGGGTTCTGGCCAAAAAAATGGAGGACGGTTGGGAATTTTATTTGGTTTATTTACTGGTCAGAGCCTAATTCTTAAGGTGAAAGGGCAGTTTACAATTCAAATTACATTATCAAAATACAAATCAGTTAATAAGTGTTCAGAGCCAAGTTTATGGTTATAAAGTAAAATAAACAATAATTAAAAATGGGTTTAAAAAACCCAGCCAATTCAATTAAAACTGTGCCTGTCTGGAGCCATCGGAAAAATGCAACACAAACAGAGCTGCATGATTTGCAGGGTGGAGCTGGCATGGTAGCAAGTCATACAGGTATATACCTGCCTCCACACTTTGGCCCAAACAGCCTACAGTATGCTCTTTTTGGGATCAGAGAACAGAAGCCAGGTCATCAGTGCTTAAATGTGGGAGTAGAGAATTTACATATAGTAAGTACCTCTTCAAACAGTCCCCGCTCTGTTTAAACATCTATTGGTCTAGAAGATTTTAGATCTTGTGCTTCACTAAGTAGTTATCATGCTGATTGACATTCATCATGATCCACCCACCCCTCCCAGCCTCCGAAAACATTCTACCATTAATTGCCATCACATCGGTGCAGAGCTAAATTGACAGTGTGCTGCTGTGTGCCTAAGACTCCGCTACCAGGAATAGAAAGGTTAACCTGCCTTATGTCAGTTCCTGTTAGCAAACTTCATGAAGTTTGCTAGAACAAAACCATGTTAGATTAAGCTAGGAAGGGATGAATATGAAGGGGAAAATCTGCCTTTCTAAACAGACACAACTTATTTTATACATTTTTAAAAATGTAACAGCTTTACTTCTTGATTTCAGATCTGGGATTTTCTCTTTTTGCCTCCAACAGGTTTTTTTCTCTTTCTTTTTTAACTTTTCATCTGCTCCTGCATTTTTGGTGCTTAGTCTCCAGATCAGTAAAACACTTACGCACATACTTAACTTTAAGCATGTGCTTACATCCCATTAAAACCAATGGGAATTAAGCATGGGCATAAGTGTGTTGTTAAATCAGGGCTTAAATCAATATCCTTCAGTTTTATTTTGGGATAGGGAGCTTTATTGTATTTAGGTCAGTTCAAAGTTCTAAAGAGCTTGTCTTTGAGCTCAGTAATGACAACCCATCTAGCCCCGTTTAAAGCATATTTCAGCAAAATATTGGCAAAGAGAATGAGCTATAAAAGAAAAGAGAAGTTATACATGTGCTGAGCTAGATTCCCTGTACATAGAGCTAAGATTTATCCTCTTCAAAATACTTCACTGATTATGAATATGACTCAGGTTGGATCAGGCTGCCTGAGCCTGAATGGGACTAAAAGTTGTTGTATTGAGTCTACAGGAGCACACACAACTGCTTTAGGGGGCTAGAGAATGTTGTGTGTATTCTCTTTAAATAAAGAAAAGAAAACTACTATGATTTTGTAACTGGAGTAACCAAACTGAAGGTCACCTCTTCTGTCAGAGAAATGTTTCAGCTAAACAGATATGTGCCTTCAATCATACCAGTCCAAATGTAATTATGAAATACCATAGCCAAGAATTTCCAAAGTGACTAGTGATATGGAATTCCTCAGATTTGGGAGACCAACTTGAGACACTTCGAAGAGGTCTTAATTGAATCCCCCCAAATCACCTGTCACTTTTGAAAGTACGTGTTCATAGGGCATTCTGGATCCAATTCTGAATGGATGCATCTTCATATTCCCCTACCAAAGGGCCAGACTGTTTCTCCTTTGTAATTCCATGTCACATTTTTAATGTTTTCCGTGTAGTCCTTTGAAAAATGAGTACTCATTTAACAAAATCCTCCTCTAGATTGAATTTGCCATAAAAACAACTTAGTCAACAAACAGATACATGCACTTAAGGAAAAAAATTGATTTGATTTAGGTGACAGCAAATACTTTCCTCTTTTGTAGGGCAATCTGCCAAATAGAACTCCATTATAAACTTTGTAGCCAGCAGTTTTTCCATACAGAGCTGAGTTGACAGGTTTCCTCCTGGGATAATCACAAACTTTATTCTTCTGGGACAGAATTGCTTCTGACAGTATAAAACCCAGGGCATCTTTGATACAAAATCTGGATATAGCACATGAATGGTAAGGCTACCTAGTCATCCCATTCAACAGAAAGTGTTTGTAGTAAAAACTGTGCTTAGAGATGCCAGCTCAATGGAACAAGCTGGTAAAATTTGATGAGTTACTAATACCTAACAAATCTGCTTCATATAAAGCAAAGTGTCTTCGAATTCTCAAATAGCGGACAATATAGGCTACCATGACTGGATACGCTATATTTGTAATATACTGTATTTATATGTATAGCATGCACTGTATTACATTTTAGAAATTTTAGAAAACCCACTTATTTTTACCTATCCTCTTTATTTCTATTTCATACTTGTGATGAAGAAGCAAATGCAATGACTTGACTCTAAAGGGCTAGATGGTAACTCTACAGTCTGCTCTAAGAAAGAGGTAGCACTTAGCTGCACCAACTCAGGAGCAGACCAGGGAATGAGTTGCAGCTACAGTGGTGGCTAGCCATGAATTGCTGGAATGGGGAGAAAACTCCCAATGCACACACAGCCTTAGACTCAAATATAAGCCAGATCTGATTTTTAAAAGCAATTATAGCTCTCTCCAGGGACTGGCCAGTTTATCGAGACTAGGTTATCAAAGATGACCAAGTATATTTTGAATAAAATCTAGATATTACCATGATACAAACAATTAATACGTTTTTGTATATTTTTAAACTGTAGAATGACTGACTATATGGGTGTTGTGCTACAGAATGTATATAGGAATGTGTATATTATTATGGTTATACAATCACCGTTATTCACATACATTCATTGATTGGGCCCTTAGTGTTCCAGGCTGTTTGAGAGGATATGCTTTTGGGAAGCATAATTCCTTTTGGAACTCTTCTTGAGGTGGTCAACTCTGAACTACCTTCTGCTCAGGCCAATAGAAAAATGCCACAGTTTGGCCCTTGGTGTCAAAAACATAATGATCCAGATTCTCAGCTAGTTCAATCAGTGCAGCATCAGTGAAATCCATGAACCCACACTGACTTACATCTGCACCTGCTGAGGATCTGTCCAAGAATATCAATCTGTACATCAAGTATAGTTCAAACCTCACTCCATAAATCCTAGAGGAGTTCAACATTATTATGACAGTTTCACACAATTTCCTTCTTACGTTGAAGGACCTTGCGTTGTTAATGGGCATTTTGAGACTCAAAAAAAATCATTGTGTTACTAATGCAGCCTACTGGCCAAATTATCCTTTGAAATCAACCAGGGCAAGCACATTGAAATCACTGGTGTGATTCAGAGGAGAATTTGGCCACTTATATTCCTGTGATGGGCTTTTTAAAATGCAATAAGAAACATAAGATGATGTGGTTTATATCATGGTATATTTTTGTCATTTCCATATTGCTGAACAGTGTATATGTTGACTTCCTATCTCACAAATTTTTGGGAATTAGTATGTATAATGCTTTAAGGTTTAGCAGATCGTGTTGTCAACAGAAACAGAGTGGCACAGCAAACAAGTTGTGATGTACATTAGAATGATCAAAGAGAGACAAATAGACTCTATGGAGTACATTTGATTTACATTAGTTGGAGATATCATTGAATGTTCCAAATGAAGAATATAAAAGGAAAAGGAAGGAAAGTGTGATCTTCTCTCCCCAAGATTTTAGCATAATCTACGATCCTTGAGTCGGCATAGAAGCCAATGGAAGTTTTGCTTGGACAAGGATTACAGAATCAGGCCATCAGTAGGTGACAGAGTGGGTAATGTTATATTTATGAAGCTCTTTTCAATTTGTTTCTCATTACCTTACTCTGCAATAGAGAGACCTTGGGCACTTGTGTGTCAGCAGAGGGCACTAGTACTCTAATAATGAAGTGCTGACCCATCCACACAGCTGTAAATCTTAGAAGTCTCTTAAAACACACTGTTCTCTCATTTTTTAGTTCTGACGTAGTATGAATTACTAAGTACAGCCATAAAACCTGCCAATTAAAATATACTCTTTCTTTCAATAGCAACAACATACCGAAGCCTAATGAACTGTTTTAGGACCATTGTACTTGGTATCCCATTCAAACATTGTGAAAAATAATGAAAATTGGGTCATTTCCCTTCCTTCCAACTTGCGTCAGGAATCAAATGCTCTATGTCTCACATAAATAATGCTCTCTGTCAGAAAATATGTTCATAGTCTCTTTCATCTTCTTTTGTTCTTTTGGGGCTTAAGTTTTATTTAAAAACTTTTCATGATTGATTGTGAATAATTAAAAATATTTGGCACTACCTCCAGAGAATGACAAACTGATCTATGAGGAAAGCCAGCAGAATTTACTGATATCACTCAAGAATGTGCATATTACTATATTTCTATTATTTAATATTAAATTATTGATAGAGGACTTGATTCCATGAGGTGCAAAGTGCTCTTAATTCCCACAGAGTTCAGTGGGAGCTAACCACTTCTCAGGAATGCTCAGCTCTTTGTGGGGAAAATGGTGGCTTCTCTGTAACTTGAAGTATTTAAATCAAGATTTGAGGATTTCTGTAACTTGTCATGGGGTTGTGGGCTTTTTGCAGGAGATGGGTGGCAGTGGCCTACTGACATGGGGGGGTGGGAGGGTGCCAGTCTGGGGGGGGGGGATGCCAGCTGGGCCCTTCACAACATACAGGGAGTGGGGGGGGGTCTCAGGAGACTCTGAGGGGTGCGTGGACGGAGCGCAGGGGCAGGCGGGAGGTGAGGAGCTGTAGGTGACCAGGAAAAGGAACACCCCCCCGCATCCCCCGCCCCTGCTACCCTTTGGTTGACTGGTGAGGCTGCCCCACCCACTAGGGGGAGCCGGTGCCAAACTGATTGCACTGCATGGCTGGAGCAGGAGAGGCGGAAGCTGTGCGGCCAGTAAGTGCAAGGGGCAGCAGAGCCCAGCCAGAGCTAGGCTCCACCACTGCCATGAGTTCTAGAAAGTTCCCGGGGCATAGGAGGAGGAATGCGGCATCTCCCCCTGCCCCCCACAGGTACAGACCCCTCCTCCCCAGGGCAGCTGGGAGGCGGTGCTGTTTGGTGGGAGCCAGAGACCCCTCCTGCCCTGCACAGGGAATGCGTGAGGCTGGGCGGGGGGGGAGTGGCGTCAATGCAAGCATTGGCTCCTGGGCACCCCATGGTAAGTGGGTGAGGTTCTGTGGCCTGAAATGTGCGGGAGGTCAGACTAAATGATCATCATGGTCCTTTCTGGCTTTAAAGTCTCTGAGTTGAGCCCACATCTTGCTTTACCCCCCCCCCCCCCCCATCCTTCCATAATATATAACCTGGCCTAACCAATTAATTTGTGGTGCTCTAGTGCGGAGTGTCTTGCGCTGTCTATGCTTAGTGTGCACAGACTAGACCCCCATCTTGATTCAGCAAAGCGTTTAACAAATGAGTAGTCTCCTCATTTCTATTCAGCAAAACACTTCCTTACTTTCCTTTTAAGTATATATTTAAATTCCATTGAAGTCAATGGGATTTAAGAACATGCTTAAGGCTTCAATTCAGGAAAAACTGAAGCAGATGCTACTCAAAAGAGCATAGGATTTAAGCATGAGCTTAAAATTAAGCATGTAGTTAAGTGTTGTCCTGAATATGGATGCTTTCCTGAATCAGAGCTAAATAGAAGAAGACTTACTTAACTGAAATGTAAAAAACAAAAATCTGTTAAATTGCAAAGTCAGGAGTATTCTCCAACTGGCACTCTGATTTAATTCAACATCCATTTGATCAGATTGCCATTGATATCTATGAGTTTTGGATTGGGCCCTTGATTGCTACAGAGGAGAGGGAAAGAAGGAGGTGCTGTAACAATACCCTGTTGTTTGACATTTCGAGTGACATTGATGACAGCCCAGAATGAAGCCTTGCAACTATTGCCTGTCATAGAGGAGAGAAGATTACAAGAAGTTAGCATGGTGCAAGGCTAAACAGAATGCAATTGTGCAATGTGGACAGGATACCTGAATATTGTCCCACCTTCCTCAAAAATGTACAGGCAGGCTTTAACAGAAAGTGTTAATTTTGTGCGTACCAACTGTATGATGTACCAGATGGATATATACATCATTTCCTATTGGAACATGATAGAGCTGACATACTGCAAACTTGAAAACAAGAAGGTAACTTTTGTGTCAGATGTCTGAAGGAGCCCAGTGCTGAGTATATGATGTAAGTCTGTTGCCGTGTTCCTCCAGCATAAACATAGCTTTTGAAGAGCTTTAGGCTTTATTTTCTTTTAAAGAAGTGGAATGAATAACATCAAATAAACTGAATTAGAACACAGTCATAAATTTATCCAGATTTATGCAATGCGTATTGCCTCTAGATGATATACCCATTGATTTAAAAAAAAAATCCCAGTTTATTTCTTAGGAATTACACTTTAGTTGGAAATATCTGAATGTGGATACTGAAGCCATGTCTACACATGCTAAATAGGGCTGGGTGAAAAATTCAGAACAATTTATTCAAATATCACTTTTTCCTCAAGCAAATTATCTGTGATCAGATCGCAAAACTCTTATTCATTCTTGATTCAGAAATTCTTCAGTCATTATTTTCTGCAGGCTGCTGCTGCAAATATACATAATTCACAGCGTGTTGGTTAGCTCCAGAAGCCAACGGTATATGTGGGAGAGTTCCTGTTTCCTGACTAGATTACGTCTGTAACTGAATGACACAACACGAATTACAAATGTTACAACTGAATATACAGTTTGAACAGTGCAGTAATTTTGGTTCCAAAATTAGAGTGGTGGAGGGGGCACATTGCTGGCAGCATAAACCAACCTGATCTCATCTCCGGTCAGGAGGCTCCCCGGTAGCATTGGGTCCCCCATTTATATTGCAGAATCACATTTATACACACACACACCTTTCTAGTGTGTTTTTCTTTTTAACAATTTTAATAGGAGTGATAAATACTTCACCAGAAATCTGAAATTTGTACATTACTTGTGCATTTCTACCAAGTTTGAGCTATACTGTGGGAGCTGGAGCAGATGCTTACCCTGGAGCAGATGCTATGCTTCTGGGACCCTGGGGAGATGCAGCCAGTACAGCACCCTTTTAAAGGGTGTAATGTACACTCCCCCTTGCCCAGGGCAACTAAGCTAGCTGATGCAAAAGACAGTATGAAGACATGTCCCTTCCCAATCCCTACTCGCTTTGAGAGGCTACAATCATTAGATCTGGCCTTGGGGAGTCCTCTCTTCTTGCAGTTGTTGCTATCCCTCCAGCTAACCTGCTTCTCCATCTTCTCCCTTCCACTGCAACCTGCATCTTCTCACATTCCCCAACCAATACCATCCCTCTTCAGCCTATCTCCTACCAATTCACCCAGTTTCTTGGAATCAAACTGGGTATCTGATGTTGCTAATGCCTAATACTGTTTCTGGTTCCCAATGAATTCTCTCAAGTGGATAAATCACCCTTATGTTTCATACTTTTACATGTTCAGTTTACTTTTTCCCTCAGACCATTTTACTTGTTTATCTCTCCTCTCCATACAAGATACTTTTCTTTCCCCACTCTGCCTCTATCTACATGTTTTCCTTGACTATTTTCTCTAGTCTGGCCTTTCCTTCCCCCTCCTCATTCTATTCACCTCTCTTTTTCTCAGAATCCATTGTCTGTCCTTAGACCTTCCATCCAAACCTCTCACTACAATCTTCATATGTCACCAGTTCATATCCCTCAGCTCATTGTTCCTTCTCCCTCTTTGAGCAGCAATATCTCTCCCCCTCCTCCCCCAATCTGGGACGTTCCCAGCATCTCTCTCCTTACCCATGGTTTGTGTTGGGCAGGTAGGGAGGGAATCTGAATATCATTCACACACCCCAACCTGGTGCAGGTGGCCAAAACCAGTGAGGTCTCCTCTTCCTTTTTTGCCCAGCAAGAGGGAAGCAATGACTTCTTTGCAACAGAGCTCCCTGTTCCTCTTTGCTTCTGAGGAGGTACACTCCAACTTCCACTCAACAACTGATTGGCACCTTAATGGGAGGTTGCAGTGGGGAACTGCATACATCTAGACTCAGTGCTTGTCCTTCTTTCTCCTCTGCTGGCCTATCCCTTCATACCGCTATCTAAGCAGGAAGTTTGGGAAGACCGAGGTGCTGTGTCATTCATTCTGGCTAAAAGTTGAGGGGATGCTATCTCCAATGATTTCCTAAAAATATGCCTCTTGTATATGAAAATTGCTGTTGGAAAATATTTGATCCTATTTGATATTTGATAAATATTTGAACCTATAATTCTCTCTCTTTTAGTATCTAGGCTAGCAAAGCTTGAGTCATCAAATACTTGCCAAAAGCGCACACCAAAGGGCAATGAAAGTACACCTGACCTGAAATTTGCTTTCAAACTTGAATGAATGTTGTTTGAAAAATTCTTACACTAGTATCTCATCTCTGATATTAAGCATAATCTTACATCACTGATAAGCAAAATATGAAATGCATCTGGCACTGCACATTATAAAATATTAGAAATAGGCCCCAAACTGGAAGCCCAAATCCAAACAATCCTCAATTTAAAAAAAATTCAATTCTGGGCCTCGATCCAGACTTCACGCTCAGGCCTGTCACTATGAAGAATAAAAGACAGAAACTAAATAGTGTGTTCTCTAAACTGGTAAAGCTATTATGATATTCTGTAATCAAAATGGAGTGACTGCAATGGCCAAAATGGGTCTTAACTCTGCTTTATCCCAGAACATGCTATAGGGAGGCAGAAGTACAATGTGGTCAGAGTTCTGAGCCATGCAACAGGTGCAGTCCTTCCTTACATGTGTGGGTCCCCAAATTCTGTCCCTGCACATTATTTTCACAGAGGAACTGTGCTAGAGCCACTGCATGGAGATGGGAATCCCATGCTGAGTTTCTTCCTGCACAATCCAATTAAGGCCTGAGCTGAAAACCTTTGACATACCTAATACGATATAGACAATATGCCTTGTATTAGCTCTATTCTTAACTCTTGTAATCAAATCTTTAGACAAATATGCAATATTATAACAAATATTATACAATGATGTAGCTGTAGAGGTGGCATAGATCAATATTCCTCTATAGGAAGGCGATATCTCTTAGCTTGCTATGATTCCAGACACTTCCATTCCAGGAGCATTTGACTGAATACAGAAATTCATCTTAATTTCTGGTTATAAAGTAAACAAATCCAAAATCAAGGTTATGATAAGATGACATCCACGTCATTCATGATTTTGAGTCCTGAAAAAGGTGCAGAACGGTCTTTTCATCCCTTGAGGCAATAATACGTTCAGGCACAAATCTTCAGTTACAGTACATGAATTAGACCGAAAGTTGGTATTACCTCAAACTTTCAGCAGGTTGTGCTGGCATTTTATAGACGAACATCCTCTAGCCATTCCTGCTTCTGTTCTAATATCTACCCTAATATTCTCAGCAAGCTTTCTTTGATCCCTGAACATACATCTTTCCGGATTTATTTGGGGAGGGAAAGAAGAGAATTAAATACAACTTCAGTATGATAGCAAGGAAGCTGTAGGATTGGCTTTATGAAACATCACTGCATACTATCAGGCATCCCACTTAAAATATAAATATCTCATTGGATAGAGTGCTATCTACCTAGAGTGTGGTTATACATGGAAGAGCCAGCCTCTCCTACTATTCCACTGAGATCAGCCTTGTCAAACTATATAAGCTTTATGAAGAACAAGTCATGCACCCAAATTAACACATAATATTATTTTTCACTGAGGCCTTGATTCAGCAAAGAACTTTTGAAGATGCCTAATTTTTAAATTTCTGAGCCATTCCACTGGCTTCAGTGGGACTATTAGTGGTCTTAAAGTTAGAAATGTGCTTAAATACCTTGCTGAATTTGAAATTAAGATTAAGGCACAATCACTGAGCTAACTAGATGCCTGGTTTGTGGAAAACTTTGAAGCATACAAAATTATGATATTTCTAGGAATCATTTTTTTCACAGGAAACAGTGAAAGAAATTATGTTGAGTTACAGATAGTTCAAATCCCGCTGTTTGTCCCAGGCCTTGCTATGCTTTTCAACTTGCGGCATCATAACTTTCTAAGTTATAAAGTAAATGCTTTCATTCTTATGTTGTCAAAAAGTTGTAGTTAAAAGTTAATGTGACCCATTTCATGGGCACAGCAGTGTGGGCTAGGGCATTAGGCTAAATACCAGCCATTTCCTTTGCTATAGTGCATACGAAGCCAATCCTGTTCTGCTAAAATTCTGTTTAGCAAATAATAGCTGTCCATTTTGTACACTGTTCTGTTAAACAATGAGAACAATTCTGACTCGGGTAAAAGATAATTATAATGAAAAATGAAACCCAAATATCTGGGCCTGAGACAAGCCAAGTCCCACTATGGGTTGTAATTAACATTTGGTTGCACACTGTAGTGAAAGAAGCTGCTATCGAGGTTATTTGGATCTATGGCCGCTGTCAGTATCCTGTTTTTGTTCATGTTCATGACTCTTGAGATGGCTCTGCCAGTGCTACTGCTTTAGTTCAGTTCTTGCAGTTTCCTCTCCATCTCTCCCAGACTTTTCACGTCAGCTCCTGTGCTGTTTACAGTAGAGGGTTCTGCTTCTTGTTCTTTTGCAATACTAGTAGCACTTGGTTTAAATTTAATTTTCTTCTCTCCATCATGCATTTTTTGGCAGCACCTCCTTTGCCCTTCAGACAAATGTTTGTTTCTCATTTTGCACATGTTTGACAAAGACACCACTTACACAATTCCTCTCTGAATAATTCCCCTTCTCCCTAGGGCCAATAAAGAGATTATAAAATGAGACACTGCACTTCTGTTTTATATGTCTATGTTGCCTATTCTGATTTCCCGTTCTAGGAAGCAGTGTTATGGTACAATAGGTTGTGGTTGCATATAGTAGCATGGCAAACATTACAAAGTGCTGTATAGCCATACACTAAAGAGGTATGACACCAAGTCTTTGTCAACTGACATTCTTTTCATCACACCAGCCCATGCTTTTGCAGCTGCATTTTAAGACATTCCTACCTACCTGAGGCCTCAGTTTCTCTTCTTTCTTTGATTCCTGATTTTTCCCAAGGGAACCAGGGCTAGGGAGAGCATCAAGCCCAGCAAGTAGCAATGTTTCTATAGGAGCTGATGTAGCAGAGGAAATAGAAGCAGCTTTTGACAGTGCTTTAGAGAACTCATGGTAGGAGAATCCAGGGGAGACAAGCAGCCTTATCACCCTTTTGAAGAACAAGAAGCTGCTGCATGATCACATGGATTACCATGAAAATTGGGAAAGAGCAAGTCCAACGGTTAACTGCTCCTCAGAGGGAGCTGGGCACTGTAAGACTGAGGAGGAGTCGTCAGGGCTGCGTATCCTCCCGAGAGATGAAGAACTCCTGAGTGGACTGACAAAAAGTAGCTTCTCATCTGCCATTCACAGATAGAGCCAGCTGAGTGAAGGACATGGGACCACCTCATTAGCTAGCTGGTAAAGGAGATGAAAAGAAAGGGATGGAAATAAGACCATCAAACAATCCCCAGGACACAAGAAGTGGGGCTCAAGTGAGTATCCCAGGCCTAGGGTCAAAGATTTTGTTGGGTCTGAAAGGAAAACTAGATCTGAGGAACCCAAAAGGGTAAGATTATCCTCATACTTATTAAAGGAAGTTAATTATCTTTAACTTTTGCTATAATAAAGATTTTATATTTAAGATATTTGTACTCTTTCCTTCTCTGTTAAGAGATATGTGTCTGGTTGTTTACTGGGAATTTGCTAGGTACTAGAGTTTATAGTGTCTAGAATTTGAAGCAATTACAGTATTTATTCCTGATCTCATGGCCCAGTACCTGGTGGTACAGCACAACTGTTATGGCAACTCTACAGAGGAGGTCAATTATTAGACTTTAGCTAGACTGTAAATTTTCTAACTAGTCTTATTTGGGCATGTCTCCATTTATTTCATGGTACACAAACAAAAATTGCTGAATGGTAGCTGTGGCTGTAGAAATGCCCACATTCATTAGTCTCCTGTACTTATCCAATGCCTTGCATCTGAGGACATCAAAGTACCATATATTAATTAAGTCCCATAACTGCACAGTGAGGTGGGTTTGTTTTATTAATCCCAATTTTACATATGAGGAAAGCAAGGTGCACACATATTTAGTGACTGGCCCATGGCCATAGAAAGGGTCTGTAGAAGAACTAGGAACTGTTCCATGTTTTAGCCACAACTCGGTGCTTTCTCCACTTTTTGCATTGTATTTAGTAATCAGTTAAAGAGTAGAACTTTGGAAATGGGGTTTCCGCCACTCCCCTTGGGAGAGTACAACCCATTCAGTGATAGAAGAGCATATCCATTATTGGAGCTAGAAAGCTCTAAAAGCATCAGTGTGATTTGGGTATCTCTAAAAGACTAGGCTAGTCTGGGAATTTGTAGAGCATGCAGCAAGCCCTTGACTAGGAACATGATCTTTATACTAGATGCCACCTCAGAAATCACAAAGGAAACCATTAGGTGGAGCTAAGTATATTGCTGCAGAAACGAAGGACCTCACAAGCCCACAAGAGCTGCCTGGCGTAGATATGCTGTATACGGTTCAGCATAGGGTAAGTGCTTTAGCTCTTTAGTTGGTAAATGTACTAATAAAAGACTGCATCGTTACAATGAAAATTGTACAGCGGCTGCTGTTTCTTTGACTTTGGAGAAGTCCTAATATTTTACTTTTCATAGTAAATGATTCATTAAAGTGTCAGTATATCAAAACCTAAAAGAAAAGTAGAACAGCAAGGTAAAGAGAGTAAACTGAATCTCAGTATAGCAAAAGGATCAGGTTAATCTTTGCTGGCTTATAGCTGGGGACGTCATTCAAACTTAAACTGGCACAAAGGAATAAGATATTCAAAGTCCTTTATATTGTATGTATTATGTAAAAAAACAAGTGGCTGCGTTTGCCCTAGTATTTGCTTTTGTGAAAGGTGTGGAGGCTGAGCTACATGTGGCTGTAGACATCATGCCAATATTTGAGTAGGCCATGCCTGTACTGTATACCATAAAAGATACTTGGAAAACAGCAGGAGTAACTCAGCCTACGGGCTACATTTTTGGCCACAACTTCCCCTGCTTTATGTTGTGTCAGCAACACAAAATAGGTGGAAAGTTGCCCTAAAGGGGCAACTGGGAATTAACCTAATAGAAGGAAATCATTAGGTGGTATAGAGCTGGCACAGCTGACTACACCACCTGATCTCCCTCACTACATAAGGGTGTGTCTAGGTTGAGCAGGGAGGGGATGTGCTGGGGGCAGTAAGCAGTGGGGAAGATCACACAGTGCTCTACCTGATTGCTGGCCAATGCAGCAGTCCCAGAGATTGGCTGATTTAAATTAGGCCAGGGGTGGGGGCTGGTCCAAGATGAAGGGAGTGAAAGGAAGGAAATTAGAGCTGATCTCCTCAGGTGTGCTGAGTGCCTGACAAAGGTGTCATGTCACCTATAGACTTTTTTGTATAGGCAGTTTCCATTGTAGATACTCTGTAGAGCTGAAAGAATAATGGAGAAATGGCCTATCGTGTATTAATTGAACTCGAAGTTGAATTTTGATTTAATGGTGTTTGCAGCCCTTTTGTTTGTATTTTCCACAAACATTTCAGCACTGCATTTTTACTGGTGAAAGTATTCATAAAAAGTTATTTTAAACTTAGACGTTGTTAAAAGCTAACTTTGAATTTTCTGTTTGATTCTTACATTTCCCTTTTCCAGTCCCTGTTGTGCTGATTAGTTAAAGTCCTCTGATTGAAGAACAGAAAAGTACTATGGGTGGAATCCAGACCCTGTTAAAGTCAATGGGAGTCTTGCTATTGACTTCAGTGGGGCCAGGATTTCACCACATATTTTTAATGTAACTAAACAATACAATGCAAATAGTCTGCAAACCATTGAATATTCACAATTGACAAAGAGTTGCTCACTGAAGAAATTCACAAACAATGAGTAAATCTGAAATGTTTGCCATTTCTAAATAATTTGTAAAC
This sequence comes from Emydura macquarii macquarii, assembly GCF_026122565.2. NCBI lineage: Eukaryota > Metazoa > Chordata > Testudines > Chelidae > Emydura > Emydura macquarii. Next base: position 1,509,995 of record NW_027133181.1, on the reverse strand, counting down.
AGGAAAACTGGAAAATAATTAAATTGTTTATTGTAATGTGAATTATTTGCTCAGCAAAATATTCTGAAACAGAATAACTCTGTCCATTATTTTCAGACTGTGAGGTAACTGAATCCTGTAGGTAGATATAAATGCTGTATTCAAACTGCAAAAGCCAGGACCCATTTGTAAAATTAGAAGGGGGGCTATAAGTTTGTGATATAAAGTTTCTTTTAAAGATGACTTGTAAAGGATTTTTTTAATTGAGTTTGTGCCATTTTCTAGTTTTTTATGCAGTATATAAAAGGCCTGAATGGTTTTGTGGGAAAATTTTGTTCTGTGATTTTTTTTTTTTTTTTTTAATTATTTTAGGAGATCTTCCAAGACAGACCTGAATTTCTATGTAAAAAAATAAGGCACCATTTGCCATCATTTATACATTGTAGAAATCCAAAATAAAAAGTAAACCCATGGTTTTTTACTCTCCACATCGACTTTAATCTTACCTAGAAGATAGAACTTACATACAAGTTTTAAGAACACCTTACCTTAAACCATAAGGGCATTTTCCACTATAATAGTCAATAGGTAACATTCCAGACATATTTCAGTGTGTAATCAATGGATTAAGTATAAATAATACAGGATTTAAATAATGTGATCTTGTCATTTGGCTGATGTGGTATATTCAAATAATGACACTCATGAAAAAACTTTTAGAATCTGTTATCATGGTTAAAATATTTGGATTACAGCTGAAAAATATGAATTTTGGGGGGGGCTATGTTTAATCATTGGTGACTTGTTTAGATCAGATAATTGATCAGAATACTTGCCACCTTTCCATAAGAAAACTATGGCTGTGACCAAAGTAGCAGTGTCTAAGAGCCTCACAAAACTGAGACCTTTTTTTCTCCCTAGTGAGTTATGGAGAAGTTGTACCTAACTTGACTACAGAAATAAATCTAGTGTCACAGGTATTTTAAACTGAGGACTGAAACAGGACATTTGAACAGAAAAAAAAGTACATATATATCACATCACATTGCAAACTAATATTTAATTTGTGCCTATGATTCCACCTTATTCCCAAGTTCCTGCCTCTTCTATTGAATATGTGTATTTTAGATTCTTTTTCCCCAACCTACATTTTTTCAAGTTGAAAAATTGAATCTGTTTTCCCCCCATTTTACATCCATCTCTCCAGCTCCCTTTTTATTATTTCTCTATCCTCAGTGGTGGTTTTTATCTCCTTTCAATATGAATTTAATGTCCTCAAATTTCAGTGACAAACTGTTCACTCACTCCTCTAGATCTTGAATGAAGATGTTTACATAAATCCATGAGGCACCTGACTAAGGCTACATCTACACATTGACCTAGAGGAGTGGTTCCCGTGCTCATGTACACATATTTGGGCTAGCTCACTCTGAGCTAGCATGAGTATAAATAGCAGTGCATCCACAGTAGCACTGGTAGCAGCAGCGAAGCCATGTCTGAACCATGCCTCTGCTGCCACTAGCTATGCTACCACAGTTATACTGGTGTTAATACTCGTGCTAACTCAATGCGAGTTAGCCCGAGTATGTGTACATGAGCAGGGAATCACAAGCCTAGCTTGTAGTGTAGGCATAAGCCCCAAAATCATCTCTTGCCCCAATATTTTGTCAATTGTTCATAGCTCTCATGTTTATGTTGTTGCTGCTAGGCCAAGGAGTAACTATTTCTGGGCTTTGCAAGTCAGTTGCTCGTTGTAGGACAAATTAGTGATGTGGAGAGTTGGTATTTTTCTTACTGTATTTTAATTTACATTGAATCTAGAAAACCTTGTACAGAAGTGGTTTGCATGCAGGCAACCTTTTCTTTCAGAAATTTCAGCCCAAATCCCAATACTCAATTTACAGGAAGCAGCTCTGCATCAAGGATTGAGGCTTATTAGATTAAAGCAAAGGGCCAGCTCTTTTATTGTTTACAACAGCTCATTGGATAAAAAATATTGGCTGTCACAAAACCAACAACTATACAGCATTTCTTCAAAGTCTGAACAGTGCTTGCATGCTAAGTTAAAGAACTTGTAAGACTTTGTGTAATGGCACCATCCAGAAATCCCTGCATTAGAAATATCTTCCTAATCACTAATGATTCCTTTACCTCCTCTTTAGCAATAGCACATTTTAATAAATCCTTGCTCACTTCCTAATTGTTCAGACTTTTCTCTTCTTTTTTATAAGTCAGATTTGAAAGTACTTCTTCCCCTCTTGCCCTTCTCCCTATAAAGATCGGTGCAGCTGGAGCTCCTTTTGTAGTACACTGAAAAAAGAGAATTGCTTGGTTTAATTAATCATATGAATTCTTTGTTATATCAAAGTAATATGGGAGCAATTCCCCCACCTTCCTCTTAAAAATAAATCAATGAACTTTAAGTAATGCATAAAGATGCTTAAGGCTAAATATGAGACAAAATAGGGTTTTGCCAATTGTCATAGTTCACTGTTTTGATGTTTCACTCTTATCTTGTGCGTCCCAAATGATTTACAAGGTGAACTAATACACCCTCTTTTTTTAAAACAGAAGAACATTATTAAACTGTACTTTTTGGCATAACTGGTGCTTGAAGGAATGTACAATTAAATTACAAATTGGTAGTCAGGCACTTTGATGGTGATGGACTCTATTGAACACATTGAAACCTTTTTTGATCTGTAAAATTGGGCTGGAAATTTTGCACAAACTGTTTCTTATGAGATTTCCTATACTTCTAATTCAGAGCTAGATTGTGTCTAAGGCATGATCAGGTGCATTAGATTCAGAGTAGCCGAAGACCCAGGATCAGACAGAATTCCTATTATGGACTACCAGACAACATGCAGTACCATTACAGTCACCGCATCCTTGTATAGGTCATAGTTTGTTTCCCCCTTTGTGCTTCACCTTACCCCTCCCACTGCCTACACTCTCTCAGTGGATCATTCTATTCACCCTTTGTGCTTGAGTACAAGAAGGGAAAGTGTCCCTTGCATCCATTCCTACCTTATTTCCCCCATCCACACTTGCACAGGGGCTGGCCAGGATGTAGCCCTCTCACTGGACAGAAATACCGCAGAAATATTGTATTCAAATTCCAGTTACAAATGGAAATAGGAAATGCAAGAGTTTCCCCCAAATGTGAGGAAATATGGAAAACAACCCATTTTGAATCTCCTAGAAATGGTTGGATAAGGGATTTATTTCAGTATTGATTGAATGTTTGGAGAGGAATTGGAAAGAGAGAAGGAGGGAATTCTTTTCTTTGAACCAGTTTATCCATTTGTACAATGTTTTATGTGCTTGATATGGTAGAACATTTATTGTTACAGTGCAGATGTAAGCATAAAACCCAGCAGGCACAGAATGGCTCAGTTCAATGAAGGGAAAGAGGGCATAGACAAGCCACAATTCTATCATATGTAAAAATATTTTACCATGTATTTTTATTTTAAACTTCATTAAAATGTGGATGAAATCTCCTGACCCAGTCCAGGCAACAATTACGTAGTCCATGGGCCCAGTTTTGTTAAGACGTGCTAGCCATCAGGGGATCTCAGATCTAAACTTCCATTCCAAGTCTCTGGAGACAGTTTTTTAAGCTTCTTGTTCTACCTTCATGCAGCTTCAGCCAACTAGCCCCCTCCATCTTTTTTCCTATGGATTTTTTTCTTTTTTTTTCTTGTGTGTGTTTCAGGTTTTAGCCATTAAAACAATCTGACATCTTACCTTCCTCTGGTCTGCAGGGAATAAGGGGCTGCTTGCCCTAGCTACCCATAAAAAAAAGTTCTCTTGTGGTTATGGCACTGGACTGAGATTGAAAGGGATCTGGATTCATTTCCTAGTTCTGCCACACATTTCCTGTGTGATTTTTGGGCAAGGCCCTTAGGGTTCGATCCTGCAACAAACACCACATGAATGGGTCCATGTAGCGTTGTGGAGTCCACTGATGTCACTGAAGCTGTTTGTGGGTGCAGAACACTGTTCATGCAAAGCAGCTTGAAGGATTGGGACCTTAATCAAACTGTGCTTTAGTCCCCCATTTGTAAAAAGGAGATATTAATACTTCCTTAACTCACAGAAGAGTTTTAAAGACAAATTCATTAATATCTTTGAGATACTGCAGTGATGGGGGGACATATACATGCTTTGATAGAAGGAGAAAAGGTGCTAACAAACACATGGAAGAAAACTAAAATATGCTAGTTGTTTTACAGTCCTAGGGAAGCCTGCAATCTCTCATTTCTACTAACGTGAGATACTGTGGGAAGCTATAAAGCAACAACAGGCCCAGACCCACATACTTCATGATTCAAAGACAGCTTTCTCCAACAGATACAACTGGCTTTTTCTGGGTTCTTGGATCCAGGGCAAAATACCACCTCCTGAGAAACTGTTCCTCTGGGATAAGGGTGTCTGGGTGTTTTCTGTAAAATAAGGGCTGGAGGATGGAGAAAAAACCCTTTTCCTTCCCTGTGTCTCTCTTGCAGCTTCATAACACGCTTCAGGGAGGGAAGTTGCTGTTATCATGGAATCTTTCTCATTCTTTGCCTTGGTGTCTCTGTGTCTCCCATACTAGCAGCTTGCTTTACTACAAATGTATACAATTTGCATACTTTCTTGTATATAAGAAAGCAGTGTCCTCTGGGCTAGCCTTCCTTGACCTTCCTATTTTACTCCAAATCTTTCTTCCCAGCATGATCTTCATGTATTTTTTTCCCTTAAGGATCTAACATCCTTACATAATATGAGATGAATTAAACATAGTAAAATTGTAGGCTGAATATCAGGAACAACTTCCTGATAGTGAAAACTATTAGATAATGGAAGTGGTTATGAAGCACTGTCACTTGAGAGAATTAAAAGTGGACTGGACAAAGCATTGGAATGGAACAGTTCTGCTGCGGCAGACTTGGAAGGTATAAAAACACCTACCTCTCTCTAGCAAAATATTCCACACTGAAGCGATATTTTCATTTATTCATATCCAAGACTGGTCCTCCCATCAATACCAGCTTCCACGTTGTCTTAATAATTAAATTACTGTGTATTTATAAAAGACTGAATTTTATACTCTTAGAAAACTGACACATCATAGCTATCAAACTGCTATATATACATATGTGTAGAAATATCGAAGTAGATTTTTTTAAGCATTAAGTGGCATATGTTCTTGTTGCAAAAGCAGAGGTGTGTCTTTAATTAATTAGCTATTTAAAGATGAAATTGACCATCTCTGGATAAATGTCTCCACTCAGTGTGGTTCGGGTTTTGTTTTGTTTCGTTAGCAATAGTTACTCTCTATGGTGATTGTGGTAGTGAAGGTTTTGTGAAATGTTCAGACACAACAAAAATCCGCTTGTATTCAGGGTACAAGGTTCTGCTATAGCAATGGGAGCTTAAGTCTGCAAAAATTCTGTGGACCTAGGTTGATGAAATCTGTGCAGCCCAGTTTCACGCTCCTACAAACCTGTGAAATTCTGGCCTCACTGAAGTCAAAGGCAAAACTCTAATTGACATCAGTGGGACCAGGATTTGACCCTAGATATCTGAGGAAACCAACAGGGATTGGTTCACTGCTAGTCTCGTGTTTACTTTAGTTGCTTGGTTTCTTTTTGTACCCCACACAATCTGAAATTTAGCAAGGATATCGTTAGTGCTAGCAGCAATAATTTGGACTAATGACCAAAATTTTCAGTTAAAATACCGTTTGACCTTTAAAGACGGTATATTTTACATGTGTTTGTGTGTATATATATTATGTACAGGGAACATGGCATATTAACAAATATGCTCCTTGATGCCACAACATAGAGATATTTTGCAATTTATAATATTAAACAGATTACTGAGGGGATATCTTTTATCAAGGCTGGTGTGTGACCTGGTTGTTACAGTGATGATAATATCCATTTTATTATCTTACATTTGGTCAGATTTTTTTTAATCTGCCAGATTTATTTCTGTTTACTTCTGTTAGTGAAGCTAATATGTCTGACTATGGAACCATTTTTAAAAGAGGAAAAGTATCATTGGTCTTTAAAATATTTATTTGTAAAGTACCTTTCTTGAGTCTGCATTTTACTCTGCATCTATTTGATCATTCTTGAATGCCTGAGGTTCCCCTGGCCCAATGGCAATTGAAGCCAATAAAAGACTCCCATTGTTTCCAGTGAGCATTAGATCAGGCAGTTCATGCTGTTGGTAAACTCAGGTGTGCAGAATGTCAAACAGTACAGAAAGTGAGAAGGGAAAATTCAGTGTGGTCTTCTTGAGCAGCTGGCATGCTGTTCCTGCTAGGTACTCCTCTTACTCATACTCCCAACCCAGATGCTCCCATTTTGTGTCCACGCTTACATGGCAGAAATGGGCTGTATAGTGGACTCATAATCCCTTTTCCTCTGAGAAAATTACTCCCCACATATAAATCTCCTCCCTATCACTGTGAAGGAGCCAATAATCCTGGTCCCCATGTGTAAATTCTACCAAGCAACTGATCCTCAACTTCCTAGATTTTGTAGTTTCCTGTGGACTGCAGGAAACTGGCTCAGTATGGGGAGAGCAAATTGGTGGCATTATCCTTAAAACAGAGGCTACAAAAGGCAGCACAAGTGGAGCAGCAGGTTCTGTTAGGGTAGAGGTACTGCTGCTGCAGCTGGATTAAAAAAGTGGGCAGCTGGCTCATTTGCTCAAGAATCTTACCTTGAGGATTGGACGAGGTAAGGGTATACCTTGGTGGTTCCTGAAAGGGTGGATTTATAGCTGGATGCCAGATTATCCCTTCCAAAGCACATGGGGGGCGGGTGAGGGGAGGGAAGAAAGGGGGACAAGAGGGGGGGGGTGAACAAGCTGACTGGCCTTTCTCTGAAGATGTCATGAAGAAGGGAGAAGTAAAAGGGCATCATGCTTCTTCCCTCCCCTCCCCCCACTGCCATCTTATAGTGAGTAGCTGATGAAGGAGGAGGTAAGGTAATGGTGCCCACATCCACCAGGACTGGGGAGCTGAGATCCGACTGGGGGTGGCAGATAAAAGATGATGGTAGAGCCTATTGTGATTGTGGAGAAGCCAGGAACGGAGGAGTCTTTCCAGAGACAAAGGAGGATGCCCTACCATGTGTCACAGATGAGGCTGTGTGAATGCAAAGTGTAGTAAGGGGGGAAACCCACTGTTGAGCCCAAGTTAAATCTGAAGTGAAGACAAAGCTTAAAAGTATCATTAAAAAGCACGGCTCTTGGTCAGTCCCATGTATCACCTTGTCCCTGTTCGCCAATATAAATATTGCAATCAGGGGTTTGTTGTGTTTCTACAGCCAGAGAACATATTTGGGAGATGAAGACTTTTTGATGAATAATTACTATTATTAAAATTCAGCATCCTCAATCTTGAGTTTAGATCAGAAAATCTAATGGCTTTTAAATTGTCAGCTTTATCTGGAAATTGGTCAGAGGTTTTATTGTGGCAACACCTTAAGGTAAACCAGGGAGCTGGAGTCTGTTAGTTGTACAATTTTTCCACAAAGTTAACATATGGTCCTCATAACTTTACATCAAAATACCCAAAACTTGGCCTCATTCCTCATATTGGCATATACCCTCCACATGCCTTCAAAAGATTTGTAACACCAGATTGCTATTTTCATATGCCAACAATCCTCTCTGCCCTAATAAAACAAGCTTTTCACCAGTGAAGTTTTGCAAAATCTGCTCTTCTTCTCCTGTCTTTTCCCTGAGTCCTGTTGCCCCCACTCTCAACAAGGTGTGGTCTTAAGAGGCGGAGAAATTATTGTTAAATTGAAATAACGGGTTATTTAAAAAAAAATTATAATTCTCGATCAATCTCTTTCCAGTGGTCTCACTGTGTCTTTGTAATTATTTTTCCTGTCTGCTCCAGTGCTAGCCTGGAGTTCGAGTAGTGGCAGTTGCTCTTAGCTCCTTTGCACACAGCTATCAAAACGACGAACCCCTGTGTTGGTTCATGTGGCTGTTCTTGTTGGAACAGCTCTGTGGCATTTATTCAAGGGAGTAAGGAATTGATTTTGCAATCATGGCTTGGCAAAGAGAGCTCCAGGAAAGGATGCCCAGACGAGAATGAATCTGTCAGAATCACTTTCTTCTTGGTTTCAGTGCTGAATTTATTTTGTCAGCTTCTTAAGGAAGTGGAACATACAGATGTCTGATACTTAGCTGGAAACGGAAATTCATTTACATTCCTGAGGTAAAAAGCAAATCAAGCAGAGTCCTGTTGTTTACTCTTTCTTAGCATCCCTCATCTTCTACTTTAAGTAGGTGACCAAACTGTGATCCAGGTCCGTAAAGCAAGGCATGCTATAGTTCTGATAGTTTTCTCTAGACTTTGCTTCAGAGGGAAGGGAAGATGTGGCCCGGGGGAGAGGGCAGGGATGTAAAATGGGGAGAAGAAATCTGTCTGTCTGTCTGTCTGAGATGAAATAGAAAATTCTAGTTCTGTGAGAAACAAGTGTTTGATACGTGAGAATAAATGATTCCAGAATGGAAAAATATAGTTCTTCCTCTGTGTGTTTGATGTAACTTGCCACAGTGCTCCTCGTCAATACTAAAAGAGAGGTTCTGTTCATCCTTAACACAGCCCATGTTTAGCTTTACTCTTATGAGGCAAAATTTATCCCAAAGCAGAGTGCCAGCACAAACCCTGCATACCTCTTATGTCTGTCTGAAGCCCTCAGAATATAGCTTGCACTGGCCTTCTACACAGAGGTGAATTTCACCCTTTGTTTAACTAAGGCTAAAAATGTGCAAATTTCCTCTTATCCCAGAAAGATGGGTTGAGTGCCGTTAAGTTACCATGTGAGCTTGTATTTCTAAATCTTTTTCTCATTCTCCCTCATTTTATTTTTTTCTTATCTTGTTGTCTCTTCATAGACTGTAAACTCTTTAGGGCAGAGATTGTGGCGGTTTGCCCATATTGGTGACTAGCATACTTTAGGGATCTTAGTGAGTAAATAGTAACAATAAATGTTGTTCAGACCTGGCTTTTTGCCTGAGAGGCATGATGGAGTGGCAGTGACTAAACTAAGGGAGAGTGGATGAGAGGGTGCGAAAATTCATTAATGTGTCCATGGCATCAGCTGTGATTGTGTGTAATTTTAGATTAATTTTTATGCATTCAATGTGAAGTTGAAATAGTCTAAATAAGCGATGTTGAATATTTTTGTTTAAATATGGTAAAACCAGATCTGCATCAAGATCAGTTAGTAGGCCAGTGGAACTCCAGGAGGTTGCAGAGATCTTTAGAAGCAGATCCTGAGGTGGAACTGAAATCTGTATCTGATTAAAGCAAGAAAGTGAGAGGAAAGAGTTTCTAAAGGTAGGACGATTGTTACTCCCCTGGGCCCTGATCTTGCAGACACATATACAAATACTTAGTTCCATGAATTCAATCAGACTACCCACATGCTTAAATGTAAGCATTTGCCTAAATGTTTGCAAGACCAGGGATGAAGCTGTTAATTGAATACTGATAGAATAAGACAGTAGTGTAGGACAATTGTAATATTCCACTTATACGTCCCCTTAAATCATGCCAGATATGATTAGGATCTCAGAGAAAAATAATAATAAGGCTTATCTCCCGACCTTACGTGAAGAGGTCTACACTGAATTACGGTGACTTAAATTTCCATATGGAATCCAGGTGCTGAATGCATAACTGGAATTGAGATCTAGGACATAAATAACCAGTGAGATCACTTTCCAAAATTCAAATCATTAACATCCTAAAATGGTCATGGAACAAAACCCCTAGAAAGTAAGTAACACAGGAAGTTTCAAAAACAGATTTAAGAAACAGATTCTCCAAATACTTCTCTATTTCTCTGTTAGTGATTTTCCAGATATGCAATGTAGGGGGTTCTGGTTTGAAGCAGCCTCAGGCAGGGCTTGAGACAAGCGTTTCTTCAGTGGAAGCACACTATGTCCATTAAATTCCAAATTGGGGACTAGAGCATGTGCCATTCTTTTCTGGAAATAGCTGTCAAAGCTCAGCAGGATACAGTAGGCAGTATAAAAGTAAAAGCAAAGGGGAGCACAAACCACATTTTAGAACTGGTTTTCTTTCCCCCCCCCTCTACCTTTTTGGTTTCATACCAAAAAAAAAAAAAGTTTCCAGTCCAAAGTAACAGGACCTAAAGCTTTCACACTTGGAACAGAACACCTCAATAACTTCCGGTTTCTTTAACATTTACCTTTCTGTGCTATTAGCCATGCATGCCACTCTCAGGGAATTTAGTGAGAGGTGTGCCAGGTGAAAGTTTGCAAAATGCCTTAGTAGAAGCAGTATTCTAAAAGAAATACTCTATTTCAAATGCAATTTTTATCAATTAAAAAATCCTGAACATCCAAATCACTTTTTAAATGTAAAACACAATAAAAAAATCGTACCTTAAAAGTGGGTATGTTTTGCAGTTATATACAATCTCTTGAATCCTCACCCTGATTGTTTACTGTATCATATTCATTTAGACATTTAACTTTTAAGCTGTCTTGGGTTGGGATTTCATTTTTCATTAGCATACTCATTATAAAATTATCTATGTATTTACAGCACTACATAGATCATTCATATTTCCTTTTAACAAATTAGAAAAAGGCTTTTCACATTTTCTAATTCCTTTTCCTTTCAATTAAATAAATTAATTTGTTTAGTCCTTGCCAGAGCCTAAGAGCATTCTACAGTGGTTGATGTTTTAATGACAACATTTATCCATCATTACCACATAGTTCCCCATTCTAAATATAGGTAAGCACTAAGTCCAATATCTGTGTGGTAACTGACATTTTTAATGGTGACCACTACACAAAGTACTTAGTATCTGAAACTATCAGATGCATTTGTTCTGAAGTAAATAGAAAATGTAGTATTTGTCAAGGTGTTGCAAGATGGTATTCAAACAATGAATGACTTTAGACAACAGTGAGTGGATTGTATAAAAGAGTCTATACTGCAGTGAAAAGGAGTTACATTTCCAATGTCGATATTTTCCCTTGGGCTCTGTACTGAACCCAGAGAAATCTTTTGTGCACGCCCAGTAATTTAAAAATTGAATGAAATGTTGACAGAAAGAAATGTGTTTCTGATGCATGCCAGTTTTACATGTCAATTCATCTCTTTTAGGTGCTGTACAAAGTGTTACCTTAAGCCTCAGGTTCATTTTAGTCACTTCAATCCTCAGTTAAGGAAATTTTTACTGTTTTGGGGTTTTAAATTCGTTCACTGTTATGTTAAAAGAAAATTGGAGAACAGACTGTAGTGGATGATTAGCAAAGTTCCAGTGCCAAATTGTAAATTGCTCACTACCCTAAGGGGGGGACACAATCTTTTCCTTTAATGGAAGGAAAAAAAAGTGTGAGAGAGAGAGTGTGTGAAGATATACTAACCTGACAATCTTCTGACCCAGAAGTAGGAGGAGGCACTACTTCATAATTAGTGGGTCCTAACAATTCTTAGGAAATTACCTCTTTAGCGTAACTGTAGAAAAGACAAGTCTGGCTGGTTGAACTTGGCCAGTAAGGTTAATAGTGGTGAGAGTTTTATGACAATGAGCTGTAGACCTTCACAAACTTGGCTATGGCCAAACAGACAATGTGTGGGAGACTGAACTCAGTTGCAAAACTTCTGTTCACAGCCAGGAACCTCTCACTGAGAGAGCTTTATCTCCCCATGCCTACCAGACATGTTCTGTGCACTCTCAGATGATTACAGCTGAGATAGTCTCAGAGATAGCTTTGATCCAACTCATTCAGGGCACCATCGAAGCTGTGCGGAAAACATTTTTATTTGGTGGCTGAACCAAAAAAAAAAAAAAATTATACAAAAAATTGTTTTAGGTTGAACAAAAATTTTGTTTAAGTGGTTTTTTCCTTTTTTAAACATAAGATTAAAGTAACATTCTAAAAAAAAAGTAGTTCTGAATAAAAAAAATTAAAAAGTTTAATTTTTGTTTTTCAAAATATGAAAGGGTTAATTTGTTTTTCTCTGAAGTTTTCATAATTTGTCATGAATTCATTAAATGTTTCTGAATTGACAGTTTTAGTCCAAAAACAATACTATGAAAAATGTTGCCCCGTAAAAGTAACCAGCATGTCACAAGTATATTGTAGTAAATAGTTAATATTATGATTGTTTGTTTAGCAAAGGACACTGCACCAAATTCATCCCCAGTGTAGGCCCGTTTTTATACTGGAAAGAAGTGGGCCCACTCATATCCTCACCCTCTCTTTCTAGCTGAGGGAGAGCAAAACTTCCCAAATAGATGACCCATTTCCCAATGGAATGGTTCAAGTCTGTTTTTCATTCTCTCCAGACTCGGTTCTCCAATCCTTAGGTAGTTATTATAAATATATTCGTTACAGTAGTTTGCTTTGAATGATAAATATGAATAAAACATGAAGAAAAGTGTTACACCAGCAGAGACCACAGCTATGTCTAAATCTGCCTGTGGATTCCCATAAATGATAATATTTTCATCAGATTGCTGGTATTCATACAGTATTGGCAGCACTGTTCCAGTAATTCATTATTGTTCCTCTTTTTCTTTCTCATATATGAAAGATCACTTGCTATTTGCACATCCAGTGAAGCACTGGCAATTGCTCTTATCATTGGAGATACTCTCCTTTAGAGCTGTAAATAAAACAAATAAAATATTCCTTAATTCACAAGATACTATGCTGAATAGAGATTTCCAAACAGAGCTTGCTTGTACCACCTGGAAAGAAGCCTTTTCACTTGCTGTGATTGATTGTGACAGCTTTAATCCACCAAGATCCCACCCATCACATTCTGAATGTAGCAGAGCTGCCTGTGTTTTATATACCTTGAATTCAGTTAGATTGGATTTATATGTCTGCATGCATCACAGGCAGGAAATTGCTTGGACACAGGACAGGAAGTTCTGTGAAAGGCAAATTCTAGAGTCTTTCATTCAGTCACACTGATTTACATTCCTTGGGAAAAGATATATATTTCAAATTTCAAACTTAGGCTAGGTAAATGAATAATTGATATAAAGTATTGCTGGAGAATTCAGCAAGCACAGATTCAATTGTTCCCCATACAAAAGAGATATGGTGGAGGGGGAGAGGGAAGAACTGGGTTCATTTGTGTTAACTTTGTCCATGGCTATCTGGGAAGAAGTTTTCCTAACATTCAAGAATTTTTTCTAAAAATATTAATATGATTAAGAAAAATCCCTTTGTAAAAAATCACTATGGAACTAAAAGCATCATACAGTTTAGAATCCCAACCCTGTAGTTCTTAACTCAAGCAAAATTCCCATTGACGTCAACTGCAGCTTGACCTGAGTAAGGATATCAAGATTTAGCAAGTTAGAAATGAAACAAATGATTGATTTAGTCTATTCTTCCCAATGCAAGATTGAGCCATACCTTATTTCTTTGTGCTTTGTCCATTTTGGTTTTAAATAACTGAAGCAAAGGGTCTCTCATGTCTTCTTGTGAGACAGTCCAGTAGATCTCCTTGCCCTGTGTCCTAGGCAGAGGTTCTGAATCCTTAAAAAGAGATCTCAGAACTTCAATCTTTAAGATTGTGCATCAGCATTCACCAACAGAAGTTGGTCCAATAAAAGGTATTATCTCACCCACCCTACCTATCAAATATCCCAGGACTAACACAGCTACAACACTACATATATATCAGTATTCATGTCACTTGTACAAAAATGATCCTTAGACTTTTTAAAGTATTTTTCTACTTGATTTGAGTGTGGGGGATGAATGATTAAATCAAGAGTGGGAATGGGAGAACTACACTGCATTTGGAGCAGGAAGAGATGGAATTAAATAGTTAGTTGCCTTATTAATTTTCTTCTTTCCTTTAGCATCTGACATTGGTATGATATTGAGTTACAGCAAAGATCTGATACCTTTCTGGGCACATCCTTATAACCTTAGAAGTCATGTGACATCACAGAAATTAGCTTTACAAGTAGCCATGCTATTCAGCTGCATGTTAATAGCCAGGATTGAGTTAACCACTCTCATGACTGGTGAGGGATATAATGAGATGGATTGCTGAAAGAATTGCCTTCCTCTTCCAATCAGTGCTTAACTATAGATTCGGGAGTTTAAAAAAATCAATTAATTGTCTATTTTACAAGGAAGCTGTAAAGTGCAGTAAAACCCAGAAAAGGCATAGCAGGCCCTAAGCAAAACATTGAAAATAAATTCCAATAAAGTAGCAATTCTAAATGTGAAATACATTAAAACAGCTGCTGCATCTGTTTGAAATGAATTCCTTTAACCAAACTGCAAACCAAGTCCTAGAGTATGGTACATGCAAATTATAGAAGAACCTTATATTCATTTAGGACCAGATGCCACAAGCTGTGTCATGATTATATGATTATTACTTTTATATCCCAAGGCTGGTGCTACAGTTTAATTGCTTTCCATGGTCTGAGCCTATAACTTCTCAGTAAGTACGTATAATGTAAACTCTCTATTCTATTAACTACTTGCTACATGAAAGATATAACTAACAAAATTCTGTTTTTTACATTTTTCTTATTTTATGATGGCAACATTAATAAGGTTGTAACCAAACTGTTCTGTGCTTATTTACAACGGTGTGATGATGATGTTTGTCAAATCGGTTTTCCAAACCAAAAAAACAAGGCAACAGACAGACAAAGATAAAAAGGAGGGGGTGGGGGGAAAGGAAAACAGTTATTCTGGTACAGTCAGATATGAATTAGATATAGCGTTTTTACATCAGGCTGAACTTGGCACCATCTGTCATCAGGCACAAACCTCATTGTCTTGTCGTTGAGAAATACCCTTTTTACTTTGTAAAAGAAACTATGTGATGTTTGCATAGTTTCCCCCTTTCTCAGCAGCAGAAACTAGTGAAGATGATATCTGTGAGCAGGCAGAGATTACATCCAGGATGATTAGGCTTCTTTGTTAAAAACAGAGATACATTGCCTAAAATTCCATAGCCATAGCAACCATTAGACCCACAACTTTGGGTCCCATTTCAGGAAAATATCCTGATTCAGTAGAGTACTGAAATATACTTAATGGAACTGGTGGGAAAAACCCATTTTTAAAAAAACAAAATTGAACATTTTTTTTTAAATTTTTTTTTCAAAGTTTGAAGCACAAATATTTTTGCAAAAAATTGTTTTTAATTTTTTGATGTTTTCATGAAAAATTGAAATTTCGGTGAAAAATGTCCCTGGAAAAAATCAAAATTCAGAACATCTTGACTGTCGCTGGTGCTTATGTCCCAATGCAGTCAATAGAACTTAAACAAAATGCATTAAAGGTAAGCATTTTCTTAAATATTTTCCTGAAATGGGCTTTAGAGCAGAAAAATACAAAAACAAATGACAGACTGACAAATAAATTTAGAAAAGCCTACCATCTTGGAGTTGTTTGGGTTTGTTTCTCTCTTCTGCCACCTGTGGTGATGATCATGTTATGTGCACCCTAAAAAGCACCCAAGTCTTGACTATCTAAAAGTATTTTGGTTTTTGTTATAGTCCTGGTTCTCTTTACATTTAAAACAGTCTGCATACCTATGAGACATTCTAATTCTCAAAACCTATATGTTGTAATGTATAGACAATAGATTGTGACAAAGGAATTGCTATACCTGTCAGATCACCTGTTCATCTAGCCCAGCATCCTGGCTCCAGCAATGTATGGCTAATAACCTGTTTCAGAGCATAATACTCATGGGTAACTGTGCAATGCTGTATCAGAAGTGGTGGAAGAGATTTCTTTTTGACCACTCCCCCCGATTGATTGATTGATTGATTGCTATGAGACATGAAATTCAATTTCCTATTATGACAGGGTTAGACCGGATGGCTACCTGAGAGTGCTTAGAAGGCCAACATATCAGCCCCAGGCTCAGCAAGTCCCTTTTCCCCTGGTACCTGAGCAGGGGTTACTCCAGGTTAATTAACAGACCTGGAGCTAATCAAGGCCCTGCCTAGAATTTGTTAAAAGCCTCCCCTCCAGAGAAAGGGTGTGGCTGGAGTTGTGGGAGTGAGATGAGCAATCAGAGTGCATGAGCAGGCAAGATGCTGTCAAGGGCCAGGTGGGTTTAGGAAAAGGAGCAGAATGTTGGCAGGAGAAAACCCTGAAGGTACAGAGACTGGGGAAGAGAAAAACCCAGCCTGAAGAGGGCAAAGGACCTTTCCCTTCTGGCAGGGTCTCTTCCCTTAAGCCTCCAGGCTTGGGAAAGATTGAACTGGACATTTGGTTCGGCACTACCATGCCCAGTGAGGCTGTCGGGGCAAGAGCCTTCCCTGGCAAGGAGGCCAGGAAGGACCCCTGTCTGAGCAGAGTATGGACATTAAAGTCAAGGGGCATGGGAAGTAACCCAGGCAAGCTAGCAGCTTTCCTGAAGCCACAGTGCAAAGCTGCTACTTGTAGGATCCCTGCATTAGAGCCTGGAGTTGAGGGTGTGACCCTCTACCAGCCATCCACTGGAGAGGCAAGAGCCCCAGTGAAGAGGCAAGGACTTAGGCCACAAAAATGTATCTGTGGGTTTCCCTTTTAATTTTGTTTTTCCTTTGTTTTATCAAGTGCCCTCTTCTTCATGTATGGGAAGAGATGAATAAGAGCCTCTGATTTTTTTTTTTCCCACTATCATACTTCTTATTTTATATATCTGTATGCTGTCACTTGTTGCTCAAATTTTACCCAAATAATGGTGTGGTTTTTTGCAATACATCATTGTATATTAAATACCTCAAAAACTTTGAGCCATTTTTGTTACCCTTTTCTATTTATATTTGCAGTTTTATTAAAGTAAGACAACCAAAACTGATGTATTCAAAGTGAAAGTTTATAGTAATCTATTCAATAGTTTAGTAAATTCCATATTTTTCTGTCCCTTTGTAAAAATCAGTTGTCCAAGTTATTTTAAAGTAAATAAATGGGGCAGATTCTGTGAATCTGGAGTAAGCCTTTTGGTCATATTGTTGCTTAGTGACACACTTTGATTAGAGTCCACACTTTGATTAGACAATTCTGCCGAATATTTCAGCCAATTTTCTTTCCAATTGTATGTTGTTTTGAGTAGTTGGCCGGGACAAGTTCCCCTTTTCCGAGGCAGGGTAAATGTCATTAGCATTTCTTTAACGGATGAGGATTACCTGATCTCCCAATGCTGCCATTTGAGAAAATGAAGAAAAGAACAGTAGTGAAATGCAGAAAATATATTTACATGTGCACTCCCCCTTTTTGAGGGATGAACTTCAGCACATTTCAGAACTTCATTATCTACCTGCTCCTCCAGATTTAGACAGACTATTCTACAAGGTTTCTTTTATTAAAACAGCAAAAAGAGTTTGTTTCAAAAGTTGACTTAATGGTGCTGTTTCTTTCATTCAGGTTTTAATTTATATCATGTGCTGGTGTGGTTGCCAAGGTAACATCATAATAGGGACAATTACTTTAGCAAATTCTCCTACCTAACATTGGGTAGCCTGCAGCAAATAAGCCTTCCTTTTCTGAAAACCCAAGATTTTTTTTTCAGGGTGAGGGGTGTATATTTACTCTTTTTTTTCCTCTGCTCAGGGCACAGTACTTTTGTATTTTAAAAAAATAGTTATTTCTCTTAAGTGTCCCTCTGAGACTCATTGCAGATATAACAACCACAGGACTGGTTCTTTCCTTACATTTATATAAACAATCCTGTCATGACTGGCTAAAACTCTCTCTGGTTTCTCCAGTACTTGCATATGCTGGAGCAGGGTTGTTGTACAACTGCTCATGTTCTGCTGCCGTCTGCCAAATATATGCAAAGAGCATAGAAATAATAATAAAAAGTAGTTAATAAGAATAAACCACACTCTTCACAGTTAGCTTCTGCCCAAGAGAAAATGTCCCAATTAACAGTGCTTAGTACATATCAACTCAGTACAAGGTTGGGTGTCTCACCTTAGCTATTTTACACTGAACATATGCTTACCTCATATGAGTTTAGTGAGGTTTATTCTTCATGAAAACAAATAACTAATAGCATAAACTATAGCCAAGTATACTGTGAATAAGCTTCCTTACACGGTTCTGCTACAATGTATCTCTTTTCTGATCTGCTTCTCCCAACCTGATGCTTGTTCTCTGCTCTTCAGAGGCAGTCCATATGGTAAATAGTAGATGTGGGTTTTTTTAATGTATATATTGATGGATCTTCCCTTGGATCTTCACTGGGACTAGCATACTAATTTCAATTGTGACCTGAGGCAAATGTGAGTTTAGTTTTCCAGAAGTTTAAAAACAGTATAGCTGGAAATTAATGGACCAGACTACAGGCCCCATAAATTTAACTGTTCCCATATACCCAGTGTAAATTACAAGTTGATTAAAACATGTGTGGATTGATTCTTATAGACTGATACTTTACTGGTGGCTTTGGACTGAGATACACACTGGTTTTGCCTTATAAAATAACCTGTGTCTCATATGTATAGTTGGACTCTGTTTTAAAAAAAAAAAAAAAATCTCCATGCTGTTCTCTTGCAGTGGTTGAACTGATAGTTTGGCTTGGCGACAACAGGTAGATTATTATAAATGCAAAGTAAATGTTAATAGAGAGAGAGAGAGAACCTTCAACAAAAATAGGGCCCACTCCTGTTCCTATGGACTTGAATGGGCCCAAGATTTATACATCAGCATATTGTTTTTAACTTCCTAATGTTCACAGCCACCCAAAGATGAAGTAGTAGTTCATATAAAGGTGTTACTGCTCGAGGGAAGATGAGCTGGCATAATAATTCTCTGCTGCTAGCCTCAACATAAGGTGTGCTGTCCTATGAGAGAAACACAACCAATGCCCCCTGTTGATCCCTAGACTGGATTTAGATCTTGAGCCTGATTTTTGCTTCCATTGAAATCAGTAAGGGTTATGCCACTGATTTCAGTGTATTCTATAAAGGGTTTCATGGTCAGCTTCACCTGAAGAGAGAATTACCAGTAAACACTTAGAAATAGAGGATTTACTAACGTTTTCAACAGAGTTGAGACTTTACACCATTTACCTTAATGTTTATAGTCTCAGAATAAACTCTGTAGGAAAGGAGTCTTTTCTCTCATCCGTGCTGAACTGGAAACTTCTAATACTTATGGAAAGAATCCATGTAACTTCCTCACTAAAAGGCAGTATATCAGTGTATGTCTGGATAGGACAGTCCATACTGCTGCCAGCATATGATGCCTTCCAGGTTCTGTGCACTGCCAGAAAGCCACATGTAACTTCTTCCATGTAAAACCATATACATATGCACTTGTTGATGTGATAGTATGAGCTTAAATAAAGCAGTTGTGTCAATGAATCCTCCTAAGGAGTTTGAAGGAGCAGATTATAGCACTTTTGGCAAGACATCGTGGAGCCAACCTTGATCGTTTTTAGGGCCACCACTGGAAAACCTGTATAATCTACTTCATCATTGGATGCCACATATACCAGTAAAGATGTCAGTCTGAGCTATCACCTTCTTACTATTACCATTTCCGAAGGAAATGGATTTGTACAGATCAGTTTCTTTCACAGCAGTTGCTAATGTTACACACACAGATTGCTGATACGCTAAGTAAAATTCTTATAAACTTGATTTTGATAATGACAGCATAATTAAATGTGTATAGTTTCAGCAGATGTTTGTAGTGTGTGTTTAATTATTCTGTCATAAGAGCTATTATCATGATTTGATATGGTATCCAGCTAAGAAATAGAATCCAGTTTAGATATATTTTTCTCACTGTCTTCAACAGTTCCTTTCAAAAGACAAAGCAGCCAATACTGTGATGTCTATATTAGGTCATATATCTGGATTCTTATGATTACATTTGTTTTGTATTAGACATGTACTATGTTAATCCAAATAAATCACCCTAGGGATTTAATTTTCAAGCCCGATTTGGGTACTGTAGTTTGTAAAATGTCTAGTAGTGAGAATAGCCATGGAAATAGTTGCATGATGAATATACTGTTTTGCGATTATGATTCTCTCTGTAGATTTAAAATTAAGTAGTGAAATTAGGTGTGGGGACTGAATTATAAATATTGTAATCTGCTGCACCATGCTGACCTACAAGTGATTAAGAGGGAAGTGTTAGTGTTTATGATCACTCTGTAAAATTACAGGTAATTCTTTCCTGCTATTTAGTTGAGAAACCAGATGAGTGCATACTTGCCATTTGTAAATGTTATTACTAAAAGTTCCTGATTAACATATATAGCACACTTTCTAGATAATCAGGCACACTGGACTAATTCCAGCTACCAATCCTGAGAGTGATTTTGGACATTGCCTAAATTTAGACACTCAAGTTGGGTGATTAATACCACACCCTTTACTTATGTCAGGATGTTTTGGGCTTAGATTGGCATTTAAAGCTTAATTTAGCAAGATAATTGGACAGGTGCCTAGCTGTAAGCGTATGAAAGTCCTTTTCAAATCAGTGAATTTCTACTGTGCTTAAAGTTAGGAATATGCTGAAGAACCTTGTAGAACTGATGATTTAGATACCATGCTGATGGACTTTATAGACAAACCTGAGGAAAACAGAGAGAGAGAGAGAGGCTGTCCGTGCTCAGTAGGCCCATTGTACAGTATTTCTATGAACTCCATCCAGCTGAATCTAATAAATTTGTCACTAGGTTACCTTTTCTGATGGGATCTAGCATTGCAAATTTTAAAGATTGTATGCTTTGGGATTTGTGCCCCAAGCTATGAAAGCCTCCTTCATCCCTATTTAAGCTACTTTATTTGGTTGTGGCCCTTGACACTATTATAAAATAGTAATATGGCCTCTGTATTAATATGTTGGTCAGCCCTAAAATAGATGTGGTAGAATTCTACCTCTGATGCATTGTCACTTCCTTATAAGAACAAAGTCCTGCCAAAATTTGACAAATTATGTAGTCCAATCAATGGCAGATACCTCAAAAGAAAAGGTACATGTAAACCCCCCATGACTGACCTCATTATAGTGCTGTACCACAGGGTAATTCCTTCATGACTCCAGACTATGTCCACAAAGTAGTAAAGATTGAGGGCCTGTGACTTTATCATGGCTAGTGGAACTTCCAGTTCTTTCTTAATCTTACAGAAATATTTGCCTCAACTGTAATAACATGCAGTTTAACTGTCTGCTGCATATTTTTTCTCTTGTTCTAGATTTGTTTCTTTGTTCTTGCATGGTTGAAACAAATAGACACACCTGATTTATCTCCTCAACATCTATCATCTGTACCATAAAGAATACAGGCTTGATTCAGGAAGGTAGTTTAGTATCTGCCTAGCTCTAAGCATCTGGGTAGCCTCATTGAAATTAATGGGACTATTCATGTTCTTAAAATTAGGCATATGCTTAAACATCTTCCAAAATCAGGGCCTATATCTGTCCTATGGCTCCTCTTATTCTCCTTTCCAAACTAAAT
Organism: Emydura macquarii macquarii; assembly: GCF_026122565.2. Taxonomy (NCBI): domain Eukaryota; kingdom Metazoa; phylum Chordata; order Testudines; family Chelidae; genus Emydura; species Emydura macquarii. The sequence continues at coordinate 1,488,535 of NW_027133181.1, read as the reverse complement.
AGTCCTTGTTCTTTTAATCACTCACAATAGCATATTGAACTGACATGCACAGTGTAGGAATTTTGAAATACTCAGTGTGGACAGCAAGCACTTAAAACAGATATATTTTAACTTTTTTTAATGCTAAAACAAACAAGTAACCCACTAAGGGTCCAGAATGTAAAACTGTTGCCTGATATATTGGTTAGGTATTATTTAGAGTTTTCAATTCAACATTGCTTGGTTTGGCAGGGTTCATTTTTCTCTAGGTTGGCCACAGAATTACAGTTAGTTTGAGAGATAGGACACCGGTGTATGTGGAAGAGACACTCACACTTATGACCTTCTGAATTCGTAATAGTTTATTAACACAATCAGCAATATCACAAACGCAAGAAAGTAGCAAAGTTGACAGAGATAATACAAGCATCAGAAGTTGCATATTCATACCATCCTTTGCTAGGGAGCCCTGTAGTAGGTAAGATGAACTTTGAGTGGTCCGTGGCCTGGTGGATTCCAGGAAATCTCCTAGGAGTGCATGGGCTGAATGCTACTCTTTATCATAGATAATGCTTATACCTAATGCATATTCAGCAGGGGTTTCAGCTCTCTTCCTTACCTGTATTTCCTCATTGCTCCAAATGTTGGGCTGCCCTTTTACCTCAAGTTTATTAGCACATACTTGGGTTCGTTACCATTCTTGTGGTTGGACATCTGCTAATGTTCCTAACTTCAAATATCTAGAACGGGTATGAACTGGCCTTTTGTGGTTATCTGTCAGTAGTTTAGCAACACTTGATATGTCACCTCTAATCATTCTTGCTCCATACTCCATATTTCTTTTTAACCTTAATTCAGTGGTTAGATAAGCAAGCCAAATTACACCTAGTTGTGAGTTACAGTGAAGAAAGAGTTGGCACATGTAGGGAATTTATTTCATTTTACTTTCCTGTGAAATGTAAGAGAGAATGTTACAAAGGATGCATTTCAATATTCTCCCACACCATAACGTGGTCTTGAACTCACTAACTTCACTGATTTGTAAAGAAGTTCAGGTACGCATTCTGATAGCCACATAGTTTAATTAACCCAAACCCAAATTTCTTCTGCCTTCCCTCTAGTTTTGGGCTCTTCTGCATTGGCAGCTTTGCTACTGGAGCCTCTGGGGCACTGCCACCACTCAAATAACAGGAAATCACAATAAGTACCACCTAGCCTTCATCCCAAATCTCTGCATATTCACAGCACTTAACAAAATAGCTCTTCTAGCTTAAGATCCCAGGAAAAGCAACTATCAAAGTACCCCATACAGAAGAGTTTACAGACACAGAAATCGTTCATTTTGTAATGAATCCATTACTAATTTCTTTGCTGTGTTCACTGCAACTAGTCTGAAGTTTTTATCTCCATACAACTCAAATAGACCACTCCGAGGTTTAAAACAGACTTGTAGGCAATTCATTTGTATCCTATATAGTTGCTAACATTTGGATGGGTATCCTATTTTAAAAACAAAAACAAAAAAACCACCCTTAATTTTATTTCCATTAAGCCCAGGCTCAGAAAAAAATCTAAACATATAATGCTGCATAATAATTTCATTATAAATTGTTTCTCTATGCTAATGGCTCTTATTAATACTTGTGTGTATATGTAATATAACATTACTATGGCAGACTTTTTAAAAAAAATTCTGTGAATAATGATTGCACCGTTTTTAATGGTCTTCCCAGTCCATGCTTGAGATTCTCACAAATTGAGTTTTTTCCTGAATAGGCAGTTCTGGCAGTAAAATAATCAGCATCACTTCCTACATTAACTTGCGTATAAACAGTGACCCTATTTATACTTCCCAGCAATCTTTCCTGTTAGTAGCAGGACTACTAATTGCTGGTTTACAACTTCTTCCTCCCTAAAGCCGCAAGACCAGTGGAATCTGGCCCTTCTCCAGATTTTGTCTTGGAGGAGACAGACATTTCCAGTTCTGTGCAGGAAACACATGCAAGGTCTGCTCCACCTTTGCTGAAGTGAGGCTGAGAGAAAATAGACTAGTCTTGCTGCAAAAGTACAGGCCTTTATTTACACAGCTTGATTGTTGACAATACACTTAGACAAGCATGGATGTTTGGAAAATAACCTGCCCTTGTAATCATGATTTTTGTTCATTTAAAAGCAGAAGGATAGATTCAAGTGAATCTTGGGAAATTGTGTTGTTTCCACTTGGAACAGATCTGGGTTGATCAGAATGCAAATTTCATTTTCATGAGGATTTGCTAATACTGTACATTGGATCACAGATGCTTTCATTTGTAGACAATAGTATCTACAACTAATTAAGGAAAGTAGACTTGCAAAGAAATTCTGCATGGCTATTTGGCCCTCAATTTACCTTGAGTTTGATCTGAATTTTTAATGTATTTCTTTACATTAATGATTTAAGAAGTATACTTTCCCCAACACTCAGTAAGTAACGCATTCCTAATCCTAGTGAGCTCCTGTCCCTATTGGCCTCTGTAGACAGGAAGGTTCATCATCCTGGCTAAGACGCACAGTTCGTCTGATGTGTCCCTTTAAAGAAAACATTCCTTTTCTATACTGAAATTCCTGTCACTCAACTCTTTCCAAAGAAAGACAAAATATACTGTTCCAAGAGTGTGTTACACAAGTGAAGTCAAAACAAAGTAATCACAGAGAAATCAGGAAATCACAAACCAGTTTTTAATCTTCTAAAGAGTTTCTATCAGTACTTCCCTTCCTCCCAGCAATTTGGACCAGAATGATAGTAGCAATAATTGGAGGATGAATCACTAGATATACTGTAGGTGAGACATCACCTGTGACAGAAGGCTAAGAAACAGCTTTAAAAAGAATTCACTTGATTTTGTTACCTCTGGGCTTATTTTTCCGTTTGGAACAATGTATAGTGGTGCTTGTAACGATCTTGAGGGTTCATTAGAGACCACGCTATTGAATGAGTAAGGAATAGAACTTTAATAACACAGACAGGAGTGATTCCCAGGTGTGCAGCTGGGAGCAGCCATGTTAGATCTGATGTGTGAATTGGGAGATGTGCTCTACAACACTGTCCCATGCTAGGGTGTGTCCCTAAATCACAATCTTCTACAAGCATATCTCTACAGTGCTATATGTGACACTGTAGCTAAGGGTCTCAGCATTTCCATAAGAAAACACATTTTTTCCCCAGGGTTTACAGTATGGCTTCTGAAATTGACTAAGAGCTGAAACTAGGCATATACATTCTTAGTTAATGAATTATTTTTTTACATAAACATAAGATGTGCTTTTTATTTCCAGTTAAAATATTGTGCAGGATGTTAAGTTGATGTTAACTTCAGAAGAGCATGGTCTCAATTAAGATATATACTTCATTATTACTTCATTAATAATGTTTTTGGGTTGGTAAATCTTAATAGCTAATCTAAATCTGTTTTGCTGCAGATTAAGCCCATTACTTTTTGTCTTCTCTTCAGTGGACATAGAGAACAATTGATCATTGTCCTCTTTGTAACAGCCCTTAACGTATTTGAAGACTATTGTTAGGTATCCCTCAAAACTAAAAATGCCCAATTATTTTAACCTTTCCTCAGAAGTCAGGTTTCCTAAACGTTTTATTCCTTTTGTTGCTCTCCTGTGGACTCTGTCCAATTTATCCTCCTCTTTCTTAAAATGTGGCACCCAGAACTGGACACAATACTCCAGCTGAGGCCTCACCAGTGCCAAATAGAGTGGGATGATTACCTCCCTTGTCTTATAGACAACACTCCTGTTAATACACCTCAGAATGATATTAATGGTTTTTGCAGCTGCATCACATTGTTGACTCATATTCAATTTGTAATGCACTAATAACCCCCAGATCCTTTTCAGCAGTATATCACCTTAGCCAGGTCCCCATTTTGTAGTTGTACATTTGATTTTTCCTTCCTAAGTGTAGTACTTTGCACTTGTCTTTATTGAATTTTATCTTGTGGATTCCAGACCAATTCTCAAATTTGTCAAGGTTGTTTTGAATTATAATCCTGTCCTCCAAAGTGCTTACCACCTCTCCCAGTTTGGTGACATCTGCAAATTTTATAAGCATACTCTCTACTCCATTATACAAGTCATTAATGAAAATGTTAAATAGTACCAGACCCAGAACTGACCCTTGCAGGACCCTTGGATGAAGGTTAGGTGGTAGAGTTCTTGCTTACTGTGCATACATCTTATAATAACTTAATCTAGACCACATTTCCCTATTTTGCTTATGGGAATATCATGGGGAACTGTGTCAATAGCCTTACTAAACTCAAGCTTTATGATGTCTACAGCTGTGATTGGGTTAAGATGATACAATATGTTTGACATACTAGTCAACACCCACATCACAGCATTTATTGTTCTGCATCAAAAATACAATTTTCACAACAGATTGTACTGGTTTCTGTAGAATAATTAGTAATTGAACATAAAGAGGGGCCTGTCTGGATTCAGATTCCTAGTTTGGCCCATTATGCAGGCTCTTATCATGGAATTCAGATCCAAATTTGGTCTGAGTTTTGAAACATCCTGCCCCACTACCAAAGTTCTGGATTGATCAAATTGTGATTCCGATTGTGGCATATCTCACGTTAAAAGTGGTCCTAAAAATCCTGTTTGATCACTACATTACATTTTACTCACTAATGGGCAATACATAGATATTTTAAGGGAGGGATTTCAAAAGTGTCCAACATGGCAATTTTACCATTGTTTTTAATTGTAGCAGAAGTCTTTTGAAAATTCTACTCTAAGTAGAGATGATGAGGATAAGAATGAGAGAGAGAGAAAACATGAGGGAAAAGATAGATAAGAATGAAGGGAAAGAAAGAGGAGAAAAAAAGCTACAATGGCATAGTATGTTAACATATGGACACATGACATCATACAAGAGGATGAGGGATTAGTGTGATATTACTAATACAGCCTTTGGCCGAGATTCATCCACTGGTAAAAAGTTGGTGCATATCACTACTTTAAAAGCTACTTTAGTTTAGACTTGCCGTCTATTAAGCATTGTGCTGATAAGGCCATAAAGGAAGACAGCACATTTTTCCTTTCACCCTTCTCCCCTTGCAGTTATCACAAGAAGTTAGCATAATTGAAATTCAAATGTCTAATGTGGAAGCCAAGGGAATTATCTACAAGATGATGAGCCCGTTTCAAAGAGCCGGGGGGTACTTGGCACTTTTGAGGATATGCACAAAGTCTTTTAGGACTAGGTCCCAAGAAGATCAGCTAATGAAAGGTATCATGATATATTGTTTTTGGATCAGGTGAGCAAGTTTTTGGAATTGGGCAGATAAATGTGAGTTATAAGGGAGGGCAGGGATAGAGGAGCGTGCACTGACTGGCACCAAAGCACAGAAAACCAGCTTTTAGAAGCACTTTCTCTCACTGATGTTTCAAAGAAAATAAAATTTATGTGAGAGGGAGACTGGGTGGGAGGAGGAAAAAATGGAAGTTTGAACTGAACAATAAAGATGTTTAACGCAATTTTCCAGAAGAACCAAATAAGTGAATATTTCATATTTTGACCTATCCATATTTAGTGACTCCTGGAGAATATCACTTTTAAAAGCTGATGTCTTTCTATCTCTTGGTTCAAGCTGAATGTGTCCTTGGCTCTGACTTGAACTTGGAGAGCTCCGTGTCTTTCATAAATAAACTAGAGGATTAGATTCTGCCATAAGCAGGCAGAGGCAAGGTAGAGCCACGCTGCATCTGGAATCCCAAAGAGTAAAACACGCTACAGCTGTAGTTCCACCAGACTTGGTGCAGAGCAGGAGATGGAGCCATCGGCCTGCCCCCCTTTCAGACAGCTAGCACCGAGGAGGAAATAGCCCAGTCTTGCTCCTCCTTGTGTTGTGGTTGGCTACATGGAATATAAGAAGAGTTGGTTCTCCCTCCCCAAACCCATATCAGTGCAAAGTGGCCAACCATAGTTCAGAGCTAAGTAAGTGCTGATTTCTGAAGCTCTGCTATAAAAAATACAAGCATGACATTTCCATGGAGGAACAGAGTAAAGCTCAAATTAGATACACAGGGGGAAATAAGCCTTTTAACAAGTATACTTGTTAGTATTCTCCCACTTTTTGTTTTTAGAAACCACATGTGCTGACTCCCAGTTCCCTGATCTCAGCACTTGTCTCCCAGATAAAATCACTTTTGGGGGAGGGGAGAAAGGCATGGTTGCCCAGTTTAGGGAAATGATTGGTTAATAGTATAGAAGCATTAGGTGCTTTATTATGGTTCTAAGAAAAACTCCTGCGAAAATATTTCGCATCTATTAAATGTATGAGTAAGAACGCAATAATAATCATAGTGCCATAACTCCTTCCAACAAAGACTTCAAACTCAAACCAGATCAGATGGCACAAAGACAAAGAAAAGCAATTGGTTGTTATTACACCACCATGGTAACCTCTCGGCACTCTTTACTATAATTCCAGATGGGAAGTGAAGGGAGCAGCATATGGAGTTATTCATATTACAGCAAAGACCTCAGAGCTTATAATAGAAGTAAATGCTTATTGAAAGACCACAGTGATTTCTCGGTTTGCATTAGTGTTTCATAGATGAAAAGACAGCACTAAGTTCATTGGAGAAAAAGTAATCAGCATTGTATAAACTGACTTTCAACAAACTCCAGTTTCATGGTGTTTAACTGTTGTAGTGTTTTGGGATATTGTAAGGATTTTGCTAATACTGTTCTGATTAGTAATTAACTCAGATGTGCTTTATAGTCCTCCAGAGAAATCTGTTCTTTCTTCTGTTGAGTCAGTGTGTTCAACCCTTGTGAGATTAGACGTAGGTCTGTACTAAATATACCTGGGAAATCAATAAAGTCAGTATGACAGGGAGTGAGGCACCCAACTCCCATTGAAAGCAAAAGGGAGTACAGCATGTTGTATTAATTTAGACAGAATATATGGGCTTAAGGAGTCAAAGGTGTTAACATAACCCAGTCAATGTCCAACATAAAACAGTGCTAAACAAGGTTCGGGGTTTGGAATACAGAGACCTCAGCCTGCTTAGTGTCTTGGCAAACACACCATTAAAAATCCTTGTAACCTTTTATTATGAAGATACAGAAAAGAATCATGTAAAGTATTAAATAAGGCTTTCATTTTAACAACATCCCTTGTTTTCTTTCCCTTTAGCTGGAGAAAGTTTTAGAAGGAAAAACCCCTTGTGTGGCAGTCTTTTAGGCAGTACTTAAGATGGTGATAACTGTCCTTTTTGGGCAAAAAGAGAATTAATTAGCTGAGATGGAATGGAGCTGTGGTTGCAGCTATTGTTATAGTGTGATCCTGCTTCCTAGAAGACAAAAGAAAAGGCAGAGGTGTTCAGTAAATAATTCTTTTCTGTATTTGGGGGAGAAAACTGATGATATAGTCATATCATAGGATAACTGTCAGGGTTGAGAACCTTCAGCTGAGCCTGAGGACTAGCCAGCCCTGCCTCCAAGCAGATAAATGAGCTCAGTCAGATTGCAGCAGGACCACTTGATTGGCCGAAGGGAGCCAGCGGGCCTGTTTTTAAGCTCGGTGGTAGCAGTGGTTGCTGTCTGCTCAAGGCTTCTGCACCCAGCTCTGTTCACTCTTGTTCCTGTCTTGCTCCAGCCCTTTGTTCCCTACCTGGTTGCTGGCTCCTGACGCTGACCCTCGGCTCTAGTCCCTGGTTCCTGACTCTGGCTCCCTCAGTCCAGTTATAACCATGAAGCTGGACTGTTGGTACCTGGGATCTTGACAATAAAACTCCTTCTTTTCCACTAATATCTCAGGAGGATGTTAAACCACAGCTACTAAAGTTAGACATTTTTAAGCAGTAGGTTCAAATAACTTGCACCCAAGAGTTTAAAGAGCTGGCTGAGGAGCTTGCTGGACTGTTAATGTGGATTTTCAATAACTCATGGAACAGAGGGGAAGTTCCAGAAGGTTAGAAGAAAGCTAATGTTGAGCCAATATTTCAAAAGTGTGAAAATGATAACCTGGGTAATTATAAACCTATCAATCTGATAGGGATCCCAGACAAGATAATGGAGCAGCTGATATGGGATTTGATTAATAAATAATTAAATTAGGGTAATATAATGAATACCAATCAACATGGGTTTATGTAAAATAGATCCTGTCAAACTAACCTGTTATCTTTTTATTAGAAGATTACAAGTTTGGTTGATAAAGGCAATAGTGTTGATGTAATAGATTTGAACTTCTGTAATGCATATCACTTGGTACTACATAGTATTTTGATTAAAAAAAAGACTAGAAAAATACAAAATTAATATGGCTCACATTAGCTCTGAAAGCTGGTTGACTGATGGTCTCAAAATGTAATTGTAAACAGGAAATCATAATCAAATGGGTGTGTTTCTAGTGTAGTACTTCAAGGATTGGTTCTGGCCCTACACTTGTTAAAATTTTTATTAATGATCTAGAAGAAAACATAAAATTATCATGATAAAGTTTGCAGGTGACCCAGAAATTGGGAGACTGGAACATAATGAAGAGGCCAAGTCGCTAAATCAGCATGACCTGGATTGCTTGGTAAGCTGGACTCAAGCAAACAAATGTGTTTTAATATGGCTAACTGTAAATGTATACATCTAGAAACAAAGAATATAGGCCATACTTCCAAGATGGGGCATTCTATCTTGGGAAGCAGTGACTTGTAAAAGACTTTAGGTTTATGGTGGATAATCAGCTTAATATAAGCTCCCCATGTGGTGATGTGGACAAAGGGACTAATATGATCTTTATATGATTGATGGATTTAATATGATAAATAAAGGGAGAATCTTGAGTAGGAGTAGAGAGGTTTTTACCTCTGGATTTGGCATTGATGCAACCATTGCTGGAATACCGTGTCCAGTTCCTTTGTCATCAATTCAAGACCTTGATAAACTGGAGTGGTTTTAGAGAAAAGCAACAAGAATGATTAAAGGACTAGAAAAAATGTCTTGTAGTGAGAGACTCAAGGAGCTTAATCTATTTAGCTTAAGTAAAAGAAGGTTAAGGAGCGATTTAATCACAGTCTATAAGTACCCACCTGGAAAATAAATATTCAATAATAGGCTCCTCACTCTAACAAAGAAAGATACCACATGATCCAATGGCTGGGAGTTGGAAGCTAGGCAAATTCAGACTGGAATTATCAACCATTCTGAGATCTGGCAAACTCAGACCAGCATTGAACTGTTTAGTGCATTACTTTTAATTGCCTTTTTCTGGTAAAAGGCTTACGGTAGTTTTGCAAAATATGCAGTCTTGGCCAGCTAAGACAGACTCTTATTAGACAGATGGAAAAGAGAGAAGGATAGGAAGCTTACAAGAAGTGGAAGCTTGGTCAGATGACCAGGGAGGATTATATAAACACTGCTCGAACGTGCAGGAATGAAATCAGGAAGGCCAAAGCACAATTGGAGTTGCAGCTAGCAAGGGACATGAAGGGGAACAAGAAGGGTTTCTACAGGCATGTTGCCAACAAGAGGAAGATTAGAGAAAGTGTGGGCCCCTTAGAGAATGAGGGAGGCGACCTAGTGACGGAGGATGTGGAGAAAGCTGAGGTACTCAATGTCTTTTTTGCCTCTGTCTTCACAGACAAGATCAGCTCTCAGACTGCTGCACTGGGTGGCACAGAATGGGAAGGAGGCGAACATCCCACAGTGCTGAAGGAACGGGTCCAAGACTATTTAGAAGGATTGGACATTCACAAGTCCATGGGGCCGGATGCAATGCACCCGAGGATGCTGAGGGAGTTGGCTGAGGTGATTTCAGAGCCGTTGGCTATTATCTTTGAAAGCTCGTGGGAACAGGGGGAGGTCCCTGACGACTGGAAAAAAGCAAATATAGTGCCCATCTTCAAAAAAGGGAGGAAAGAGGATCCAGGGAACTACAGACCGGTCAGCCTCACCTCAATCCCTGGAAAAATCATGGAGCAGGTCCTTAAGGAATCCATTTTAAGGCACTTGGAGGAGAGGAAGGTGATCAGGAACAGTCAACATGGATTCACTAAGGGAAAGTCATGCCTGACCAACCTGATTGCTTTCTATGATGAGGTGACTGGCTCTGTGGATGTAGGGAAGGCCGTGGATGTGATATACCTTGACTTTAGCAAAGCTTTTGATACTGTCTCACACAGTATTCTTATCAGCAAGTTAAAGAAGCATGGGTTGGATGAATGGACTATAAAATGGATAGAGAACTGGCTAGAGCATAGGGCTCAACGAGTAGTGATCAATGGCTCCATGTCTAGCTGGCAACCAGTCACAAGCGGAGTGCCCCAGGGGTCGGTCCTGGGGCCGGTTTTGTTCAACATCTTTATTAATGATCTGGAGGATGGGGTAGATTGCACCCTCAGCAAGTTTGCAGATGACACTAAGCTGGGGGGAGTGGTAGATACCCTGGAGGGTAGGGATAGGATACAGAGTGACCTAAACAAACTGGAGGATTGGGCCAAAAGAAATCTAATGAGGTTCAACAAGGACAAGTGCAGAGTCCTCCACTTAGGAAGGAAGAATCCCATGCACAGCTATAGACTGGGGACCGATGAGCTGGGCAGCAGCTCTGCAGAAAAGGACCTGGGGGTAACGGTGGATAAAAAGCTGGATATGAGTCAGCAGTGTGCCCTGGTTGTCAAGAAGGCTAATGGCATATTGGGCTGCATTAGGAGGGGCATTGCCAGCAGGTCACGGGAAGTGATTATTCCCCTCTATTCGGCATTGGTGAGGCCGCATTTAGAATATTGTGTCCAGTTTTGGGCCCCCCACTACAAAAAGGATGTGGACAAGTTGGAGAGAGTGCAGCGGAGGGCAACCAAAATGATTAGGGGGCTGGAGCACAGGACTTATGAGGAGAGGCTGAGGGAACTGGGCTTGTTTAGTCTGCAAAAGAGAAGAGTGAGGGGGATTTGATAGCGGCCTTTAACTACCTGAAAGGGGGTTCCAGGGAGGATGGGGCTAGGCTGTTCTCGGTGGTGGCAGATGACCGAACAAGGAGCAACGGTCTCAAGTTGCAGGGGGGAGGTCTAAGTTGGACATTAGGAAAAAGTTTTTTACTAGGAGGGTGGTGAAGCACTGGAATGGGTTACCTAGGGAGGTGGTGGAATCTCCATCCTTAGAGGTTTTTAAGGTGAGGCTTGACAAAGCCCTGGTTGGGATGATATAGCTGAGGTTAATCCTGCTTTGAGCAGGGGGTTGGACTAGATGACCTCCTGAGGTCCCTTCCAACTCTAATATTCTATGATTCTATGAAAGAGAAGGAATAGGTGAGGAAGAGGGGTGGGGAGACAAAGTTTCACATCGCTGGCAATATTCAAGATTTAGCTGGAGTTGGTGGAGATGGCATTGTCATCTGGCTCCCTCTCTCTGGCCTGGTGAGGTCAGGACATCTCTCAGGATTAGGATAAAGAAGGTCCAGATTTCCAGGAGACATTAGGCATGGTGACCATGATGGTGAAGCTTTCTCCTCTTCCTTCTTTCAGTAAGCCAGTGTAGTGGTAGCCTCCATCCATTTGTCCATATTTTCCCTCAAAAAAGTCTTTTCTAAAAAAAAATACTTTTTTTTTATAATGCTGGGTAGAATAGTTCACCCTATTATTATTTTGTCCACCAATAGGCCTCATTTTCAACAGACCACTTTTGGTTCATTTTGGCTTTATGCTTTTCTTGTTCACCAACCATATGATCGTAAAGCAGTCCTTGAATTATTGTAGGCTTTTTTTTTCTTTGGAGTAATTCAGCCTGTATCTTCTTTTTGCAACTGTTCTTATCAACATTTGTTATAGTTATTGCAGTCCTTTATGAAATTTCATAACTTTTTACTGTTGAGGTCACAGTTAGGGTAAATTTGTTGACATCTCACTCCCCTCCATGCCAGCGTAGATATTTTAATTATTGAATAAGGTGCAACACTAGAATCTAAAGCTATCCAGATAACTAAACTTGAACTTTGTTAAATGAGTCCTGATACTGCCGATAATTAAATGTAGTCCCTTCAATGGTTATGCAATACTTGTTTTAAGTACTTGAATAGAGAAGATTCTGATACATATCACATTGCCTGTTTTCTTCCTTTCATGATTAAGCCATAATGTGAACAGAACAAGATACTCTAAAGATAACAATGAAAACCGAAGGTGTTTTAAAATGAGAAGATTCAATGTATTCAATGCTGAAAATAAATTAGTGTTTAAAATGCAGCATCTCTTCTCTTCAGCAGTTGTTGTTTCTCAATAATTCAATCTTTCTATCCAATATAATTTTCTCTAACATATGACAGGCTAATAGACAAATCCAGCGAACTTAAGCAGGTGCCATTTATGAAACTGAGAAGGATTAAGTTTTACTTGTATTCTAACAAGCATCCAGCTATAACTGAATTATCTCAATGTCAAACTCTTAAAGATTTATTTAGATTAGCCAAACCATAGACTGTTGCTAAGGGAGATTTTATAATATTATAATAATTATAACAGTGAAGTGTTGTAACCTTTCTGATGAAGGCATTGTTGACGTTTTAGTTTTCTCTTGTGTTCTCTGAGCTTGTCAGGTTTATATAGATGGCATTTGATGTGATTTCCTTTCTTATGTGTTACAGCAAAACTTATTCTTTATTTTCTGACAAAGTAGTAAAGAAACCTGTCAAATGCTGTAGAATACCCTGGTAGCAAGAGATACACTCAGTGTTTGTGCAATGTATGTCAAAGCTATGGCTACTGCATTTTGGCTGTGTCTGTCTGCAACCTTTTGCTCTAAAACAGTGATTAAAATTAAAGATATTTTATAATAGAATTTGGAAGAAGGGTTTGTTTGTTTTTAATCACTTTTGCCTAAAATAAATGACTCTCAACACAACTGATTGTGGTATAAAACATGTACAGCATCATCTGTGCCAATTTGAGTTAGGATCAGTCTCAGGGAACTTCAGCTTTTTCTGCATTTTAACAACCCTGCAGGTCATGCTTCTCAAAGGAAATTGTATAGATTCTATAGCTTCTGAAGAATACCATTAAAGAAAATGTAATGTGCATTCATTATTAATGCAATGCATTTCCTGTACTATCCAGCCAAACCAGGCTTTCTCACTGCACAATAGTGTCATATTTATTTAATATTCTCAAGGGTAGGGATTTAACATTTGGATCGCTAACAAGAACAAAATGTTTTCTTCTATGACTAATATAATGACTAAGTGCAGGGTTCCAAATGGAACCCAGACCTACTGGGACAGTACAGAGCAGGATATGTGGAAGATAACATCTGAAACCTTTCTTAAGCAAAAGCAAACACAACCATCTCTAAACAAACTCACTGAAAATTGGTAGGGTCCTCAGATGGTAATCAAAAAAGCATTTAAAGTTTCTTACTGGGCACATGGATATAAATTTTGAAGAATTCTAATAACTAGTAGTAAATTATTATATTTTAAAATAGTTTCCTCCTTATACTATGGCCGATCATGGCTGGCTCTGATTTAAAAGCACGGTAGCGTGATACCTGTAAGAGGCGAAACCACGTGGCCATACAGGTATCCTTTATCTCAAAAGAGTTAAACAACAGTGACCAAAATCCCAACAACTCATGCAGCACAAGCCACCCAACAGCCATCATGTGACACTAACTTTGAGTTATTCCTATGTTTGAGCAAATTGGAGCTAGAAACTGGAGAAGTAAAAGGCTACATATCCCCTCCTTGCCAATATTCTGAGCTATCCAGCTCCCCGCACCAAATTCCCTCCAACTTGTTAATATCTTTCTGGTAATACAGTGTCCAGAGTTGTCTGTCCATTTCTATATCTAGATACTTTTATAATCCTCATCATCGTAAGATCTGATAGCCTCCAAAGAGGACCTGTTAACTCTCTGCTCTGTGATGTATAAGCAGCTCAAAATCATACTGGGCTTTTTTGCTACCATACCACGTCGCAAACTGATGTAGAATGTACTTTCCATTATCCTTAACGTTTCTTTCAGCATTACTTTCACTATGTTTCTCCATCCCAGTTGATAAGGGTGGGATTTTCAGTATTTCTCCCATTGTTCTAACTCTGCTTCTCCTGAAGTCAAGGAGCAGAATTAGATCAACACTGAAAGCCTTTGAAAATCCCACCCTATATGTCTCTTGAAGTGTTTTTCTTCAGGTCTACTAGCATGAACTAGCAGTTGTCCAAACTGAATCTGTTTGGGTTATTTTCTACCCACATTTCACAAGGTTCCTTTGCATTATTTTTCTGTTCCGACTTCTCCCAATATGCTATCATCTATCTGCAAATGTCTAATACCTGCTTCCTCCGCCTTCCAGATTATTAATGCAAACACTATATTATCCTGGTTCTAACTCCCACTTCCACCGTGGATTAATGTGGAGCTCTGGGGCATCATTTTGGCTCATTGTCTTCCTAGTCTCATACCCTAAAAGTTCCATTAACTTTGAAGCATTTGAAATAGATTTTTATATAAAATTATTTGAAGCTTAAATTTCTGACAATGATTTCAAGGATTTGGATTGAACATGAACACTAACCTGGGCATGTCACCGGAAGCCTACCAAGTAAGTGAAGGGCTTTGAAAAGCTTTGGAAAAGCATACAGCAGAAGAGTGAAAAAAAGTTTTTTGAGTCTGAAAATTCCATCTGTCATACAGGAAAGGAATTTATTATTTACAGGAATTCAGTATTTTACAGTGGCTTTGCCCCTAGGACAGAAAACCCCTGCAGAATACATGGAGTTTTGGTTCCAAGATTAAATTTAGACATTAAGTTCCTACACACATTTCCCTGTGAATTGTTAATTTAATGATTTTTTTTTTACCCTAATTTATACAAGCCCACAAAAATATAGGTCTCAGGGTGTTTTTCTATTATGCAGGCAAAGAATTTTGCTATGTATGCAACCAAAAAAATCATTACTTTAAATATGGGTTTTGCTTTTGTGAACTTTTTCACAAAAATCTCCATTTCTAACTTGGAAAAACTTGACATGAAAATTAGAAATTTCTCATAGCATTGACAAATACTGAAAGTTCCTCCCATGGAATGTGAGCTATGACCCTCTATTCTATCACTACCTGGGAATTATGTAATGGTAAGAAACAAAACGAAAAAAGGTGCAATGGGATTTTCTTTACATTGGCCTTATTAAATACAGTATGTGTATTCAAAGGGGAAAAACATTCATGCTTCATTTGAAGGAAAGTATTTTTGTATATGTAAGTGAAATAAGCCATTCAGGAACACTACATTTGCAGAGCTGCCAAGGTCAGTGAGATCCTGAATTATACTATCACCAAGATACTTTTAAGTGCTGCTGGTGGTCTGGGCACAGCATTAATTTGTCAATAGACCTTTTCAGGAATGATCTAAGGATTCGGTTAATGAATCAGTATGCATTGTTCACTCAGGATGGATCCTCCCCTTCTTTTGGACTTGCACACCCCTCAGTCAGCACTAGTGGAATTTGCCTGTTATGTGATAAATGCTCTAACTGCTCTTGATGAAAGTAAGGCAGTGCTATTGCCTCCATCTTTTGTATGATGCTTGGCAGACTAATCCCAGGAATCTTTATTCAGACACTTCACTGGGACTACTCACATAGGGAGTGGTGTGAAAGATCAAATGTTGTCCAGTCTGCACTAATGATTCAAGTGGGCCCTGTTACTGGAAAGCAAGCATCATGCCAACATAGCATAGCTTATACCAAAATGTAGTGCTGTAAGTGGAAGGCATTATTTGTATTTACACACTGAAAATAACACCTATGGTATTGCAAATAGAGCTCATCAGAAAAAAGGAGCTGTTGCCACTCTACTTATGATCTGACTGTTTTTTTCCCTAATGAAACTAGTTTGCAAAGTACTTTGAATTTCCTATTCACCAATTTGGGGACCAGGTACTACTATGTTGCATGATCCATTTCCCAGAAATTCTATACTATATACAGATCATAGATAAATGGCTGTAGCATATGTGCTTAAATTTAAAAAAAAAAAAAAAAAAAAAAAAAAAAAAAATCAGAGCTTATGGTCTGGCAGGGAGCTGATGGATCATTCTCTAGATGCTGGATATACTGCTTGTTAGAGAGTCTCTGTATAAAAGAGTTACAAGATATTTTGATATGTAAACCAGATTATTTTTAGGGAAAAAGGAAGCAGATCTTCTTCTAGGAATGCTTTTTAAGCTCTGATGGAATTCATCCCCATCCCTTCACTCTAAGGTTACCATTGAGCTCCTCACAGAATACAGAAAAATGTCCTTTCTCAGGTAGATGTCAGGAAAGCATGAGATAGCAGTGAAAAGTACAGTGTCAAATATTTTTTTTCAAAACCTTGACTTTCACATTCATCTAGGACTTAGTTCATTGTTGCTAAATAAGAAATTATCTCTGACACCCCAGAATATCCAATCCCTTGACTCAAGCTAAATTTGCTGAATTGTTTGGGTTTTTGTTAATATATCTCAGGCTCTTATTTCTATTTTAATAGATAATTTTCAAACATTGGTGCCTGAATTTATGTTCTTAATCCATATTAAGGCATCTAAATAAGTTACCTGATTTTCAAAAACACTGAGCACCCAACATCTCCCATGTCACTTATTTAGTTGCCTAACTACAGATGCAAACCTAAATTTAATCACCTTTTTTGAAAACCTTAGCCAGCCTTCACCCATAGCTTGAACTAAATATGAATCAAACAATTTGGCAGGTTCAAGATACTTCAAAACTTTTTTTTAAAAGTTATGAAGTCCTTTCCTGCTTTGGTTTGGAAGCAACAGTGCTTTCCACCAAGTACAATTCCATAAGAAATGCTGTTTTCTTGTTATATTTCCAAACCACTCAACATCAAAGCTTGAAATTCATGCACAAGCTTATTCTCATGAATTTCAAACCTCATGTTAGGGTTTGTATTTTTTTAGAGCTGCATACATTTGGAAGACTCCTCTTGAACTGATTTACAGTTCTCTGTGAAGATTCGGGTCAGGTCTTACTTTGTCTGACCTGGTTTACCCAAGCCCATTAACAATACTGACACACCATTACATACTCTGCAGCCCTGACACACTATTGTGTCTTGCTACTTTTTGCTACCCAAAGCTTTTCAAAGGAAATCCTGAAATGGGTGATGGTCAATCCCTCTTTTGAAAATGGTTAAACTTCTACTCATCCATTTTGGCATGTATCTGACAACATGGTCTCTCTTAATTAATACCGAACAGCTATGCAAGCTGCGCAACATAATAGGTATATATTGTATTTTGCAGTCTTTTGCATGAGCCTGTAGCAAGACTAAACAAGAATAGGTAAATGGATAGGATGAACATCACAAATCATTCCCAACCCATAACTTCAGAATTCCCAAACCAGCCCCAAGAATGCCAAACATAGAGATGCAGCTAATGGGTGCTTTCATGTTGCCACTAGGCTCTCTTTACCTGCATGTTAGTGTTTAATAGTGATTGATAGACATTAGCAGACAAACTGTGGGACTTTGTGTGGTTATCAAAAGAGTTCAAACCTCCAGCTGCAGTACCACTAACTTTTCTTCTAATGAGAAAAACAGAAAGTTCTGTCTTCGAGTGATTGCTCATATCCATTCTATTACAGGTGAGTGCGCGCCCCGTGCACTGGTCTCTGGAACTTTTTTGCCTCTAGCAAGCCCCGTAGGGTCGGCTCAGGCGCCCCCTGGAGTACCGCGCTCATGCCATGGTACATAGGGTGCCGCCGACCCGCGGGCCCCCCAGTTTCTTCTTTCCGCCCGTTGACGGTAGCTGGAACGTCTGCCCCTTGCTTTCAAAGCAAGTAGCAATCCCTGTAGTTGTTAGTCAGTTCTAGAGTTGTTGTTTTCTTAAGTAGTAAATTAGATAGATAGAGTTGAAAGATAAGTTTGCCCTTCAGGGCTTTACAGTGAGCCATGCCAGGCTCAACGGGTTTTAAAGCCTGCAAACACTGCGGTAAGGCTTTTCCTGGGAGGAATGCCCCTACAGGACATCTGTAGAGCAGCGACCTGGTCATCGGTCCACACCTTCACGTCTCACTACACCATCGTGCAGCAGGTGAGAGAGGACACGGAATTCGGCAGAGCAGTACTGGCGAGAGCGGCTTAACGCTGACTCCTACCCACCTCCAATGTATGGCTATTTAATCACCTATAATGGAAGACCGAAAACAAGGTTACTTACCAGTAACTGTTGTTCTTCGAGATGTGTTGCTCATATCATTCCACACCTGCCCTCCGTCCCCACTGTCGGAGTCGGCAGAAAGAATGGACTGGGGGGCCCACGGGTTGTCAGTGCCCTATGTACCACGGCATGAGCGCGGTACTCCGTGGGCGCCTGAGCCGACCCTACAGGGCTTGACAGGGGCAAAAAAGTTCCAGAGACCAGTGCACGGGGTGCACACTCACCTATAATGGAATGGATATGAGCAACACATCTCGAAGAACAACAGTTACTGGTAAGTAACCTTGTTTTTCTCTGTGTATGTCTTCTGCCTTAATCTTCCATACACCTTGATTGTTGGGCTTCTCCTTATGTATATGCATATGAAGTGCATAGCCTCCCTGCCAATTTGCCATTTCATGTTATCATCCTGGAGAATGGATAACAAGGAACACACTATTACAAAATGATGAGAACACACTGCAGCTGAAGAAGACGTTGATCAGAATGAACTGGTAGGGGCTTTACTATAATCCAGGCATGGTGTGTTGGGGATGGACTTATGCTGCAGATCTTTACTAAAACTATTTAAGATTTTTCTTTGGCGTTTTTTACTGTAGTATTTATAGAGAACAAAATAATTGAAGATGAGCCCCCTCAATCACGTTTGCACAGAGTACATGTTCCCAATATGCCAATTTTGGATATTTTACTTTGTTTCTCTCCTTATCTTCTAAAGCATCAACTCAGAAGAATGAAGATCCTCACGTCATCTCTAGAATTTTACTATACCCATTCTATTGCTCCAAACTTGTATATTACTAAAAAAGTATACCCAGTTCTCTACTTTTTGCTAGTTATTGCAAATGGTGACCTTTACTTGACTGAAAGAGCTGTTAGGGGTTAAGGGAGATTATATAGAGTTTACCACATGAATGGCACTTTAAATACAGATGTTTGTTCCATTATACTGATGCTGATCATTGACCTCCAACATTTCCATTGTTCTCTGTGCTGGTCAATTTTAGAGCTGAATGAGTTGGGGAAGGCCACCTGTGACAGGGTTTGCAAACCCAGGAAAAGGTTAAAGAGCTATTTGGGGCACAGGCCTGCCACACCTACAAAGCAATCATGGGCTGATGAATGAGCTTAAAAGGGGGAGCAGAACCGTTCAATAGCAAGCTTGTGAAGGTGAAGAGACTTACACTCTTAGCTCCTCAGAGAGTGTACTAGGGGAGACCAAGTTGCCTGAGGTCTTTGGCTATTGAGACTTTACCTGACCTGTGATGGGAAATAAGATACTGGACACTTGTAAGGTCTGAGATTTATCCTTTGATTTATTTTGCTTTGCACTTTTGAATAAGGAGACTGGTAGCAAACAATCCAGGGGAACAGTAGTACAGCACCTTTGGGATGCAGAACCTTGCTGTTTACCATAAAGCTTTGGATTGGAACTGGGTGGAGAGGGTGGGCTTGGCTTCTCCTACCAAACCCTACCCACATCCCCGCGCCCAGGGCTGAAGGTGCAAAGGCTACCTTTAATACAAAGAATATGGAAAATGAAGTCCCTATTACCAAAAGGGTCAAGATTCTAAGATATTTGTCCTGGTGAGGCCTGAGGGCCCCCTTGCCCCCTATCCTTTGTTAGATTCCTTGTATACCTTAAAAGGGGTAGACACAATTTGTGACCTGGCTGGAGGGCTGAATCACAGAAGGGGGCAGATCATAGCAAAGCAGAAACAGCTCCAGGAAAGAGGAAAAAACATGTTACACCCAACCCCAGCTGTAAGGTGTGGTGCCTATGATGAGTTGAGTTAACCACATCCATGTTCATATTATTAGGTGTGTTACAGTTTTATTCACTATCCTAGTTCACCTGACGTGACCAACATGAGTTGTGAATGGAGAAGCATAATTAAGCTCCATCAAGGTGTTGATTTTGTGACTTAAAAAAACCTGAATAAGTCAAAATAGGGTATTTGAAACTGCCTTTGGTTGTAGAATTGTAGGATTTAGCTTATTAATGTTTTCCTGTGTAATTAACTCTCCTTCCTGCCCTTTTCTTTTGCTCAAAAAAGTTAATAAAAAAAACCCAAAAAACAAAACAAAAAACACACTAAATTCCTGTTATTTTCTCCCAATTCTATTGCTTGACATGCCTCATTAAGAAAGGGGAAAAAATGACCACATTTTAAACTTCTAAAATTATTATAGAATAATTCATTACTTTTTAAATAAAGTTTTGCACTTCATATCCTTGTTTTATCCTAGAATCACTTTTCTAGGGTTTGAAACCAGCTGTCCTCTAGTTATTACACTGAATGATTATTTTCTTTTTGAAAGTGTGAATGTATCAAACTGGTTCATTTAAAAAAAAAAAAAAAAAGAGCCACTCTAATCTAGAAATAAAATGTTGCAATCTGTATTAAGTGGCAGGTCACCTTAATGATTTAGAATATTTTCACTATTATGTCAATACGACATTTCATATTATGATGTGATATTATGCACTATTACTATTATGGACACATTATGAAATAATAAGAAAGTGAAAATAGAACTTAAATTAATTTGCAACACAATTTAGACATTTTTCTAAAAAAATATATTTGGAAATGAGAAACTTAATTTTAAAATAATCCACAGGAAATGTAATTGAGATCAATAACATTTGCAGCAATAAAAACCAAAAAACAACAACAAAAACCAAGCAAGCCAACAACCACCACTTCAGCTTCACCCCCAAGGCGTTTTTAATGGAAAATTATTTCAGTGAGAATTTTCTGACCAGCTCTATTGAACATAGAAATTTTTTCTTCTTGATTATTCAATTCTATTCCTCATTTTAGAAAACTCTCTCTCCACTTCCAGTTAATTATATTAATCTGATTGATGTTTATTATGAAGTGTACAGCTTATACAGAACATGCCTTTTTTGCCTCTGTCTTCACAGACAAGGTCAGCTCCCAGACTGCTGCACTGGGCGACACAGAATGGAAAGGAGGTGAACATCCCGCAGTGCTAAAGGAACAGGTCCAAGACTATTTAGAAAGATTGGACATACACAAGTCCATGGGGCCAGATGCAATGCACCCGAGGGTGCTGAGGGAGTTGGCTGATGTGATTTCAGAACCATTAGCTATTATCTTTGAAAGCTCGTGGCAATTGGGGGAGGTCCCTGATGACTGGAAAAACGCAAATATAGTGCCCATCTTCCAGAAAGGGAGGAAAGATGATCCGGGGAACTACAGACCGGTCAGCCTCACTTCAATCCCTGGAAAAATCATGAAGCAGGTCCTCAAGGAATCCATTTTAAGGCACTTGGAAGAGAAGAAGGTGATGAGGAACAGTCAACACGGATTCACAAAGGGAAAGTCATGCCTGACCAACCTGATTGCTTTCTATGAAGAGGTGATGGGCTATGTGGATGTAGGGAAAGCGGTGGACGTGATATACCTTGACTTTAGCAAAGCTTTTGATACAGTCTCTCACAGTATTCTTATCAGTAAGTTAAGGAAGTATGGGTTGGATGAATGGACTATAAAATAAATAGAGAACTGGCTAGAGCACAGGGCTCAACGAGTAGTGATCAATGACTCCAGGTCTAGCTGGCAACCGGTCACAAGCGGAGTGCCCCAGGGGTCGATCCTGGGGCCGGTTTTGTTCAACATCTTCATCAATGATCTGGAGGATGGGATAGATTGCACCCTCAGCAAGTTTGCAGATGACACTAAGCTAGGGGGAGTGGTAGATACCCTGGAAGGTAGGGATAGGATACAGAAGGACCTATACAAACTGGAGGACTGGCCAAAAGAAATCTGATGAGGTTCAACAGGGACAAGTGCAGAGTCCTGCACCTAGGACGGAAGAATCCCATGCACAGCTACAGACTGGGGACCGACAAGCTAGGCAGCAGTTCTGCAGAAAAGGACCTGGGGGTAACAGTGGATAAAAAGCTGGATAGGAGTCAGCAGTATGCCCTGGTTGCCAAAAAGGCTAATAACATATTGGGCTGCATTAGTAGGAACATTGCCAGCAGATCACGGGAAGTGATCATTCCCCTCTATTCGGCATTGGTGAGGCCGCATTTGGAGTATTGTGTCCAGTTTTGGGCCCCCCACTACAAAAAGGATGTGGAGAAGTTAGAGAGAGTACAGCGGAGGGCAACAAAAATTATTAGGGGGCTGGAGCACAAGACATATGAGGAGAGGTTGAAGGAACTAGGTTTGTTCAGTCTACAGAAGAGAAGAATGAGGGGGGGTTTGATAGCAGCCTTTAACTACCTGAAAGGGGGTTCCAGGGAGGATGGAGCTAGGCTGTTCCTAGTGGTGGCAGATGACAGAACAAGGAGCAACGGTCTCAAGTTGCAGGGAGGGAGGTCTAAGTTGGACATTAGGAAAAAGTTTTTCACTAGGAGGGTGGTGAAGCACTGGAATGGGTTACCTAGGGAGGTGGTGGAATCTCCATCTTTAGAAGTTTTTAAGCTGCGGCTTGACAAAACCCTCACTGGGATTATTTAGCTGAGGTTAGTCCTGCTTTGAGCAGGGGTTTGGACTAGATGACCTCCTGAGGTCCCTTCCAACTATATGATTCTATGTAATACAGAGAATTATTGACTCTCTTTATACTATGAATTGTCAATGTGGGGCTTGATCTTTCAATCCTTTATTCATGTTAGTACTCCTTCAACACAATTCTATAGGCTTGAAAGAAAATATAAATAAATGCTTGACGGTCTTTAGAACAGCTTGGTCCCCCCACTATATGGTTGTGGTTTGAACCCAAAAGCTGTGCTATCAGGTTGAAATCATCCTCAAATTCTGAACACTGCTGGTTACTCTAGTGATAGGATCAGCAGAACAATTGCATAAAGATGACTTTCTGCATAAGATGGGCCATAGATTTCACCAAGTGAAGCAACAGTTGTGGGAGTTTCTTAGAGAATTAGGAGAATTTGACTACTTCTCCCAGTTTCCTTGGCATTCCAAAAGGCCTTTTGAAATCTCCCATATGTCACTGCTTCAGTCAGATGTATGGAGAACTGTGAATAAGTACCCAGAAGTCAGTGCAACTTCTGTACCATCGAACAGCGCAAGTATGAACATGGGGCAAAACTCTGACTAGTAGAGCATGGCTCATGTTGACACCCTGCATCAATGATTCTAGTCAATGCAATCCCACCTATTCAGTTACCAATTTTTCAGTTTTCTAGAGAAACAGCCTATTAAACATATCATAGAACTTCATTTTGATGGTTTGTGCCCGTAAGGCTAATTTTTTACATCAAACCCCTCAATCCAGGCAGGATTGCATGTAGGAGCATTATGGGAGGAAGAGACGACAAAAGGTAAAAAACAAACCATTGACTGGTTTCCAAGGAGGTTGAACACTATTTTGTTTGGCTTTCAGACATGGCAATTTAGCAAACAGGAAATGTCAGCTCATTAAAGCCATCACATGGCATTGTATAATGATAGTAGTCATTCCCCTTGGCTGGGCTCCCGTGATCACACTGAGTAGGGAAGTGGTATGATTTGATATGAATGTCTCGATTTCATTTTTAAGACAGGACAGTTTAGTAGGCTAGTTGACTTGGCAGGCTGTTAACAGAATTAATTTGATTGCCTTGGCAGTGGTAAGAAGATGAATGAAGGAAACCTCCTGATTCTGCCAGTATTTAATACGAAATGATTATCATATACTGTTTAACGGGTGCTGGATGAAGCCTGTGTGGGGACTTGCAGCAACCTTACCGAAAATAGTAAGTGCCAATTGAAGTTGGCAAACATGTACGCACAAGAAAAAAAACCTGCTTTCCAGTTAAAGCCAGTCAGGGCTTCACCCCACAGGCTTGTTACTTTTCATATTCATGGGCTGCTTCTTTTTTTTATTATTTTTTGCCCATGCTACTCTAGTGAAAGTCTACTGTTCTATATTATTTACTACTGAAATATGTTGTTCTGATTTGTCTACTACTGATTGAAACCATTTCCATTAGTGGATAGATACCGGTCTTACTGACAGCTTAATTGTTGTTGTTGACCAATAACAAGAGCCTCATTGGCACACAAGTTACTTTTTTTCTGAAATAACACGAGAGGAAATGGCTTGGGACTCCGCATGGAATCCTGCTTTCCTTTAGACACTTACAATAATGAGAAGGATGTGCAGGCAGAATTTGTGTGTCTGGGGGATTTAATGGTTAATTAGGAGCTATCAGTGATACTGTTCTCTTACTCCATGATTATTAATAGTAAAACTGTTTTGGCCCCTTTCTTCCAAAGGCCTGAATGTGCTTAAAACATTCTGGAGTGACTGATAGCCTCTGCAAATGTAAAGCTGACATTGGTGGATTTGGAAGCAGATTCAAAATCAACAAAAAATGGAATACTTGTCTCAGAATTGGCAGAAAAAGTCTAGGTCTAAAAAAATTTTCTACTAAATTTGAAGTAAATAACACAGGTTTCCAGATTTTATTACATGTAAAAAGAAAATGGAGATGTTCACAAGAGTCCAGAATGGTAGCCTGTTGCTTTCTTCTGCCACTTTGTAGGAAAATGTAGAAAATAGAAGGAGCGAACTTAATTTGCTGGACTCGTTTTATCAAGTTCTAGTGCACAAGACCAAAATTTAGCTGATTTTCACTCTACCATTTAAAAAGTTAATAACTTTTAAAAGTTAATATCAGAAAGGGACATCAGCTTCAACCAGACAACTGTTAGAAAGTTAAGACATTAATTTTATTCCATGTAGTTATGGATCTCAGAATACTCCAGGTGCTACCGAGTTTCTAGGATCCTGTCTACACTTACCTCTGGGATTCGGTGGCAGTCTATGGGAGTTACACAAGCTATGCAAAAAACTTGTGTAACTCCAGTTGACTTCTGGGCTCCTCTTCTGCGCGCTGTCTTTACTGCACTGCGCCTACGGGAACTGCGTTCCCATCAACGCAGCGCTATGCCACTTGCGAAGGTGGTCTTAGTACGTCGATTTCTGGATCGACTGAGTGGGTCTGCACTGACTGTTCAGTCAATCCAGAGAAATCGATCTGATGGTGGTGACTTTGCCGCCGTCAATGTAGCCGTAGCCTAAGGCTCTCCAGAGGTGTAAGCACTTCCCCCTGGTATACAAGGCTCTAATATCTTGTACTAACAGGGCACCAGGTGTAGTATTGACTATAGGTGCTTATATGCTGATCTGGGGAGGTCACATTAGAACAGCCCCATACATCTAGGCCAGTCTAACTTGACATGCTTTACACATCCAGCTGTGGAAAGAGTTTCTTGGAAAATTCTAGGACTAGCCAGACAAGCTTTACCTAAAATGAGAGGGGTAAAGCCCCCATGCCAAGTGTTCAAGAGGTCCCTGACCTAACTTGGCATGCTTTACCTTACCTCCTTGAAGGCAGACACTTGAGGTTCATAGACCTATTCAGCCTTACCATTAGAATTGGTTGGGCAATTTTGATGAGGTACTTTTTTGTCAGAAAATGCCAATCTGCAAAACATCAGTTCATTCTAGAGCATTCAGTGACAAAAAGGGAAAAATTGCAAGAAAGGAGGAAAAACAAATTTCAGGGTCTTCTGTTTTGATGATAACCTGAAAAATTAAGAACAAATAATAAATCTCTTCACAAAAGAAGAAAAGCCACTTTTATGAAGAAAAAATGTTGACATGCTTTAAGATCTATATAATATAACATACAAACGAGTATATATTTAAAAAACAGTGGTGAAAAGGCAAGCATACACAAGCTAATAAAATTTAATGTGATTGTCCATGCCAAAAATAAATAAATCAACCAGAGTCATAGACCAAGCACAGACATTTTTAACCATTTGAACTAAAAAGTGTTACTTGCTCTCTGTGCCTGAAGTAGAATTTTTACTTTGTTTTTTGTTTTTGGTTTTGGTTTTTTGGTTTTTTGGGGGGGGAGGTTGTATGAGCAACCTTAATTCTAATATTTCCTAATTTTTGTTCTATTGACTTTGCAATATTAATCTTTTAATGTAGGGTCTCTTTTGTATGTTTATACACACACACATGGACATGAACCATGCAGGAATTAATAATGGAATATATTACAAATTCATATTCTAATAGCAATGTCCATGGAGTGAATACATATTTTACCTAGAATTCTGCTATCCTCTGGATACTAAACAGAGTAGACAGTTTTCTAGCCAAGCATCTTTAATACTAATTTATGACTGCTACAGCTTTTTTGACAGGTGGTTCCTCTGGATGAAATCATAACATGCTGGCCATCCAAAAGATTCCTTTTACCTCCCACTACATCAATGTGATCTGCTTTTATAATTCACTGTTATTGCAGTAACAATTGGATGACCAGCATTTTACAGTATAGCTCATAGTATTTCTTCTTTACATTTGGGGGGCAGTGGAAAGTGGGTAATCATGCACTTTTTTTCATTAGAATCTGGAGGATACAAGATGTTAGTGCGCGTGTGTGCGCGTACACGCACCCAAGTTGCACAGTTCACTCTTCCCCATGCTGTTTTGATTGCAATCACACAGTTAAATTAACAGAATGGGATCTTATTTTCATGGACAAGAAACTAAAGGGAAAAAAATCTAATTTCTCCACTAGTAATGTAGTGTACTAGTTATTACTGGTTTTTATAGAGACTTGCCTGTGTGAGGGAATAAACTATGACCTGGTCCCGAATGCACAGTGAAGGGAAGGATAATTATTCCAGCAGCTAAAGTGAAAAGGGGAGGAGGGCAGAGAGATATGAAAGGGATGCCAGTTGCTGCTAGGAACCTATTTTGGATGACTGTCCTGAAACAACAGCTTGGAAGAGATGGAGAGCTAGCTGACATAGTCATTATTTCAGTGGATTTGATTTGGGTTGTATTAGGGGCGGGAGGAGGTAGAGAAGAGGGCAGGAGGGTATTCATAAAACTTCTGTACCTTCATAGGAACGCCATACAGAGAATTGTGGAGGTACGAGTTCAAACTCTTCTAATTAGTAAAAGCATCACAAAAGAGGATGCTTTTCTTAGGGCATTAAGAGATAGATATGGAAAAAACAAGCTCTAATAACCTTCAGGTCATCTACTTTCTGCTATTTAATGATGTCAGAGTTTAAGAAAATGAAAATAGCTGTGCAGTAATTAACCACAGTTATTAATACAGCTGTTGGCTTTTGAGCTTGAAGCTGCAAGATCTTTCACTCAAAAATGACTGGATGTTGTAGATTCTCAGGCAAAATTCAATGCCACCTATTAAATTCCATGTATAAATTTTTTTTTGCTGGATTTCTCAAGATCTTTCACCTCTGAGATAGATTGAGTAGCAAGATTTAAATCTTCAAGAATACATTTTGAAAAGCAACACTTGATTTGAGAATGTATTGAGTAGGTCAGTGAAACAGTGACAACACTAACCACACATCTATGTTAAGTTAGAAGAACACAAACAACTCTGAATGGAATTAAAATGGCTTCAGATATTGCACCTACCGCTGACTCCTTTAGCCAGTGTTTGTGGTTTTTACATTAATATTTTCCTTGTTTTTTAAAAAAAATATTCTCTCTCCCTTTTTGGTGTCTGAAAAACGCATGCAAACGGTGCACTGACTGACTAACTGGGTATACAGAGGAAACAGTGAAACTGACTGAAGTGCTATATAAAAGCAGAAAGTAAATAAAATGGAAAACTAGAGATTCTCTTCTGTTATCTCTTTGTGTTTTAATAATCATAGGAGCTACTTGTAGCAATAGTAGGTAAAAAAAAAATTCTGACAAAAGTAATTTTATATATATATATATATATATATATATATATATATATATATATATATAAATGAAAGGAGTGAAGTTGGAATAGAAGCCTGAACTGAATTTATGAGGGCTTATAACAGACCATTAACTTTACTATACTTCAGATTGGTATGCTTCTATTTCTTTAGTTTCTATTGAATGCTTGGAATGAGTTTATGGATTTCTGGGTTGATGCTTTGTCTCCATTGCAGTGTATAACTCAGAGTCTCTGATACCAATAATCTCTAATGCAACATGCTTTGTAGATGTCAGCTCACTTGATCATGATGATCTCTAACAGCATAGACTTAAAATACTATTTTGGGTTGTTATTTCTGGTTTGTGGGATTTTTCTTTGATACTATTGCCTTCCTGTTCAGTGTAATTCCTCCACATTGGCTATGTGGGTAGGAAGGAAGAGTAGTGAAAATGTCAGTGTGTTGCTGATATTTGGTCTACACTCTGTTTGTACCTCTCTTAGAGCCTGACCTTCCTGTAGCCTTCTTTTGTGCCTCCCACATGCTCTCTTTTAGAATCCTGACTACTGCTGCATCAGTCAGACATGGGCTTGGCTGAAATCAAGGTATACTGAATCATACTTTAATATGTTCTTATGTCAGAAATAAGGAACACATGTGATAGACCAAAGTAAGGTAATAAGGAGTTGGAATAAAGTGCACTGAAAAATATTTTCAAGGCTGGAAGGACATCAAATATTATGACGCTGACTTTGACAGATAGCAAAAGCAACAGACCAGATATCCCCTCTATATAATATTTTTGCCAAAACCAAGAAAATTGATGCTACTGACCCCAAGATTATCCACCACTGGTCTTGCTGAAGTCACGATAGTTAGAACCAATAGTGACACAAGACAAAGCAGCTGCAATTTACCAACAACCACTTCCTTCTGTTTCATTTTAGTGTTTTACATTGTTAAATGTAGTTTCTCTGCTTGCAATTGCAAAACACCATAACTTTTTAAATTAAATTAGGTGTTTTGAATAAACATTTGATTTAATAAGACAGCTATTGTACGTTGTCTCCCTGGTTATTAAAGCTTGTTCTCTCATTCAAAATGACACAAGCCATAAATATATAATTGTTTCCTTATTAACACATTATGTTTGACAGGAACTACCAAGCTTAATATTAATGTTTAACAAGATAGCCTATAGCAAGTTAATTTGACATATATGAATTGATACCTGTTCGAACCTGATTTCTAATTAAACAAATATAAAATGTCAGAAATGGTTTGTGTTTGAATTATTTTATTTCTAGTAACCTAAGACCACTTTGTCTCTGGGAAACGCAATAAAATGTAATAAAAGTGGGAATGTTTTTGTGCCCTTTATACTAACCTTTGTGATCAGATCATTTCATTCTCCTTTTTAGTTGGTTGTTTTTTGTTTGTTGTAAATGATTCCTCTACTTTAACAAAAAGGTCCCTCAAAATATTTTCCTCTTAACTCATAAGAAGCATCACATAACAGTATGTGCTTTGAACGGGTGAATTTGAAAATGTCATTCAGGTTTTAGTGATATTTGTTCCAGAGATATTCCCTAGTCATAAAATAGGGAAGACTGCTAGCCCAGCTAATTCCAGTTTTAAACATATTAACTTTTAAGTATGTCCCACTGTTGGAGGGATAAAGGACTGGTGAAATCTGTTAGTTTTCCCTTTTTAACCAAACTCTTTTCTCATAACCACAACCAATGAAGGAGATTGCACCACCTGCTGACAATGCTACATCAGTATTTGTGACAAGTATACAAATTATAGAGTCTGCTCCAACTTCCACTGAAGTTGTTGGGAGCTTTTCCATTGACTGTAATGTGATCATTTTTGTAACCTGAAATGGGGAGATGATTTTTTTTCACAGGGTAGCCTGAGAATATCCACTCCCCTTTGATTTCTGCTTTTCCTGCCCCACACATCTTACACTTGTGGCAATTTGGCCCATTCCCAGATCAGATATATGCTCTGCAAAGAGGTGGGGGAGTTGTTTTTTGTTTAGTTGTTCTCTTTTTTAATCCCAAGGGATATGTTATCTCTGATAGGGATTGTAACAATCTGACAATTTCCTGCAATATCCTGGATCAATTTAATTGAACTAAACTTTAGTGACTTAAGTTTGATTTAACATCTTTGGAGATCATTGTACTAAAGGCAAATGTTTCTGTACTATCGTGAGATTAGAACCTTCAGAGGTCTTTTTGGAACAAGATGTGTGAAGTGGATTTTCTATGAAGTACTTTGGGGTGCGAGGAATTTTCGCCTCTGAAGCCTATCTTCTGAAGATTTCCCCTGAAGAGAGAGAAAGTTATTGTGTCCCTGCTCCTGGGAACTCCAGTTCAAAGACCCCTGATCTGTATAAAGGGTGAACTGAACATTATTATGAGTGTTCTTGTTCTGAGCGGAAGCTGTGATGAAATGGAATCTCTTTAGGGTTGGGTTTTGAAGAACTGCTGCCAGAATCCATGTTAGGGTTAACTCTGGTAATCTTATTAACATGCATGTAGATTATTTTATTTTTAATATGTTTTGCTTTTTACTTTAAGAATAAAGCAGGCCTTGCAGCTGTGTGGTACCTTATAATGGTAGCAATGATACCAGTTATCCATCTCTAAAGAGAAAGCAAGCAGCTGTCCTTGGACAACCTGTTTGTGCTGGAAAATATACAGTGAAGGCAGGGAACTGTGCAGCCTGGAAATACCCGACATAAGGGGGAGAGACATGGGTCTCCACACAGAAAGGCAATGACTGGGGAGCTGGAACCTGAGTGTGGGTGCACTTGCTAACCATTGAGGGGAAATACAGGTGCAGTTGCCCTGAAGTGTGATGGCGTGACTTTGCTCCTGTTTGGATACTGCTGCTCCTATCAGTGGCAAAAAATCATTTCAACATTCCATTCAACTTAGTGGGGGAATTTTGACAAAAGATGCTAACATCACCTCTTGCACACCACTTCTTTTCCTCTTTTCTTTGCCAAGACACTTAAGGTAACTGACAGAGATGCTTTCATTGAGCAACTAGCCAACTGGTTAACTGAATACAAATCACAGTTCTTTCTGTTCTATCTTGAAGTCCAGTTACTCATAGGAGGGAAAGGAGTGGGTAAAAAACACCACGCTAAGGAAGCCATGAACAGGAATAATAAGTAAGTTCTTTCAGTGGAGAATTATCTCTTTCCCCCTCTTCTACATAGAAATAGTAACCTTTTTTGTTTTAGCATTTTACAGGGACTTAATGTGCTTGTAACCCGAACCTTGACAATTGTCCATGCAAGAAGTAAACAGGAACACTCTGTTCCATTGCATATGTTTCATATCTACTGAAAAGGCAAGTAGTACTATAGAACACACATTCACCAGTTAAACACAGGTGGCTGCCTTAGAATGTAATGTGAGTATTCAGATTCTGCATGGCTGAAGTGTAGTTATACTTTGGAAATTGAATATGTAAAACGACAGGCAGGTTCCAGGTTTGGTTTTTTTTTTTGACATGTTTACCAAACCTGATGACTGTACAAGAAAAAAGATGTTTTTTATTATTATAGACATTCCTGCAAAATATCCTGGGAGCTGAGAAATCATGAGGTATTCTTTTGTCTCTTGTCAATAATGATTTTGCATTCAAATCATTTAACGGTTCTTTTGGGTGATATACCACAAGAAC
The DNA here is from genome assembly GCF_026122565.2 of Emydura macquarii macquarii. Lineage (NCBI taxonomy): Eukaryota > Metazoa > Chordata > Testudines > Chelidae > Emydura > Emydura macquarii. Next base: position 1,456,890 of record NW_027133181.1, on the reverse strand, counting down.
AGACTCCAGGTTACAAAGTCATTACAGTTTTAAAAGTGTGATGTTAACAGGCATAAAAAATTGTTAAAGCTTATTTTCCTTCATAAGAAAACAGATATGACTCTGAGTATACCTGGGAAGAAGATCTATAGATTTAAAGGTGCCATTTCTAGTGGTCACTTTTGTGACCATAATCACACATTGAGGCCAAGTTTACAGTAGTCACCTCCATATCTTTCCCCTATAATTATGGAGATAAAGTGATGTTTGCCTAGTAAATTATAATGCACTAAAATAAAAAAGTATGAGTTAGATACATTGGTCTAAAAATTATACATCTTTTTCATGCTGCTGTCTAGGTATTTATGGCATTACTGTAGTTGTAAAACCTGAGTATCTCACAATCATAATGGATTTTATCCTCCCAATACTCAGGTGAGATAGGGAAGCATTATCACCGGTTTGTAGGTGAGGGAACTGAGGTATGCAGTAGATCAAACGACTTACCCAGGGTAAAGCAGGAAGTCTGTGTCTGACCGAAGAATAGAACATAGATCTTCTCCTGAGTCCCACGCATCTACCCTAGCCACTAAACCATCCTTCCTAGATGTTTAGTCTCTCTTCTAGTCCCTTTTTCTCATTTTTTGTGCTTGACACATTCTCTCCCATCTCCATATCTTCCCAGCTTCGTGTCTGCAACTTTTCTTTTTTCATATTCTCCTTAATATCTTTTTTTTTCAAATAATTTACTTAAATATAAGCCTACTCAGAGGATAACTCCTATTTCTAAATTGGCTACCTGTTAGTCTCCAGCATACCAGCTGACTATAATCATATTATATGCTTTCAGAAGTCTTAGATAAATACCATCCAGTTCTGTTGACTTGCTGTAATTTGAGTTATCAAGTGATACTTTGCTCACCTTCTACCACCCCACTTCACTGGTCTTGTGAGATTCCATTATCAAGTTCCCTATAAAAACAATCTTACTAAAGACTTAGTCCCAGATCCACAATAGCAGTTAGGCATTGCAACACTGAGCACTGGAGTATCTAACTTTTAGGTGCCTAAAAAAATTACAGGAACAACATTGAAATCCCCAGAGCTTGAGGTGCCTACGCTCCTTAGGCAATGAATAGGGAGAGAGAGCCTCTTAGAATGCAATCCATGAAACCCAGCACACTGGATGAAGAGTTGCCCATGGCTTTGTCCCTAAGCCTTCGCACTCTCATGAGGATAGGTGCCTATCTCCGTTTGCAATCCACAACTGGGAAACCCCTCTCCTAGAATCAAGTGGCTTAATTGCCTAAGTAGTCTCTTCTGGGAATGAGTTAGGTGTCTGCCTTGCTCCACCTGAGAGCCTGAGGAGGATGTGGTGCTCACCTTTTAGCTCAGTAGTTAAAGCACTCATGTGGGAGATCCAGATTTGTTTTCCTCACCCCCATCTGAGACTTAGCTCTGGTCTACACTTACCTAGAGATTCGGTGGCAGTCGATGGACGTTACACACGCTACGCAAAGTAGCGTACGTAACTCCCGTCGACTATTGTGTTTCCCTTCTGAGCACTGTCTTCACTGCACTGCGCCACTTGAGGGGTTGGTTTACCAGCATCAACTTTCTGATTGATTGAGTGGGTCTACACTGACCGCTCAATCGATCCAGAGAGATCGATCTGATGGTGGTGACTTTGCCACTTTCAGTACAGACATAACCTTAGAATAGTTGAATAATGATTCTCTCATTACTCAGGAATGTGCTTGAAACACTGAGCTATGGGATATTCTGCTGTGGGACTCCCTCAATCACTCCTATTGAAGGTGTTCTACTGTGGATAAATCATGAAAGAATGACTGGACCAGGGGGACTAGACCCTAGATCTGCCACCTTCCAGATGGGTGCCCTAACCATGAGGTGGTCGAGTCATTCTCTCATATGCATGTGCGCTTGCACTCACTCTCTCATTGGTTTATGGTGGATAACTACTTAATTAGTCCTAGAAAAAGAGTGGTTCGATAGCTTGGAGGTGAAGGCTCTGAGGTGGGAGATCCAGTGTCCACTAATGCTGTCTGCCTTGATTTTTAGATGCCAGACTTGAAACATGTAAGGCCCAATTTTCAGGTAATGGATACCGGTAGTTCCCATTGATTTCACTTGGATTGGTTTGTGTGCAGCAGCTCTGAGAATCAGGCCTTCATTTGTAGAAAGCCAGATTCACCAAACCTGTAATGGGAACTCTTGGAAACGTTTGCCTTAACTTTCACAATTGCTGAGGTTCATGGTAGACTTAATAATAGTCCTTATGCTAAGGGCCAAACCTAACCTGCCATAAACCTATTTGAAGGACTCCTTAATGAAACAGGGAGAATACAAATCTCAAAGCCATGTTATGAACAATTTTAAAGCCGCTTTCTGTCCTATAAGCAGGACATTTATAAGAGTTAACAGGATTTTTATGTACCCATTCTCCACCTGACCACCTGTGTTTATGGAGATTAGTTATCTGCATGCATTTTTCTGACCTTGCAATTAGAAGTATTCAATCAGCATCATCTCTTTCTCTCATTACCTAATCTGATTTCTCATTTCCACTAAGCTTTGCAGGCGTGAATCAATTTATTCTTGTGAACATCTGCCTGATATGAAGAACTTCCACTTCTCAAATCCTGCATTACAAGATACTCATAGATGCTGCATAAAGAAATGGGTGAAATGCAGCATGATTATGAAATATGATTATTCAAATTGGTAGTGATAGTCCAGTCAGACTAGAAATACATTTAGACTTCTTTAAATATTTGTGTTTGCATGAAAATAGAGCACAGAGTTCTGGAATATCCAGACAAATGCATTGCTTTTATCACGGGACTCTGAGGACTCTTGATTCTGCAAGTATTAAGCATATTCAGCTCCCAGTAGGAATTGACCAGGGATCAGTCTGGCTGTTCTTCTTAGTTGTGTCCCACCGTTGTGAAGTACCTTTTATATACCTCTGGAAAGTATTGGATAGTGAATTCTGCCCATGTGATTCTGGCTGACTTAATTACGCTAATTGATAACCTGTTTTAAGGACAGATCATATTTTGGTATATTTGATTTTAATATTTTTCTCATTAAGACATCATTTGCCATTCAGAAGGTGCAAGTATATAAATGTGAATATGTAAAATATTCAGTTTGTCTGAAGTGGTTTGGTGGAGTTGGATTCTACGGATGGCTGGAAGCTAGTAAACAATTGACTGTCTATTAAAATATTCTGGTGTTTGACTCGAGCAAGTAGCAATGGGTAGGGGAAGATTATTATTAGAGCTGATTGTGGGGAAAATTTCTGACAAAAAAGGAACAAAATTTTGGTTAGTGTGTGGGGAGGGAGGAGGAATTCCTATTTTTCAACCAGTTGCAAGAATTGTATTATGAAAAACAGTTTCAAGGGATTCTCCAAAGCTTTGAAAACACAAATGTATACCATTCATGTAATCTAGTGACTTCTAAAAGCACCAGGTTTGCTTTTTCAGAAGTATCTTTAATCCAAGGATAAAAAGCCTTCCTGCAATATTTTACCAGGGGTTTCAGAGGTAAACAAATTCCCACAGTAGAGTCTTCCTCCCCTAATCTCCTCTTTATTGACAACACACAACTTGTCACAGAAAATGTCCAGATTTTATGAAATAGTTACATGGAATTGAGAACTGTGATCAATAAATGAAACTTGCCTCACTGGTGAAATGCCACCCAGTAGAGACAGAAAAAGTGGAAGTGGACTGAGCTGTATCTCTTGGAAAAATGAATGACCAGAGAAACAATTCCTTTGATTAAAGCTTTAGAGCAACAAATTTAATTAGTTCATTAGCAAGTAGAATATTCAGATTGTAAACTCTTTTGGACAGGGACCATCATTTGTTGTGTTAGCACAATCCCTAGTACAATGGGGCCCTAGTTTTGCTGAGACCTCTAGGCGTTGTCACATAAATGTTGACATATGCAAGAACGTAGTTACATTGGTCAGCCACTTGATGACAGAAAAAATATGAAAGGCACTATACTGTGGAAATGCATTCATATGCTTGCAAACTGGCATATTTCTGACAATTCCGTGAATTGGTGTTTAGCCAGCTTAAACAGGAGTAAATTGTCACCATATCTTTTATCCCCACATAACTAGGCTTGACAATTTGTCCCCTGTTGCTATTTAAAGAACTTTAGAACCTTTTAGCTGTATTTTAAAAGAGATGATGTGACTATATTTCACTAATCTACATGAAGTTTAAAATTGCATCCAATGGTCATGTAGATGGTTTGGAGAAATGTTGTTTGTTTTGTTTTGTTTTGTTTTTTTATGATGGCGTAGGGATCAAAGAAATGGGGCTAGATTTCTTTTGGAAACTTTCTTATAACGCAAGAAAAGTATTTAAAACAAGCAGGTGTAGAACCGTTTGAACAGGTAAAAGAAAATATGAATGTGGAAACAATCCTTCCCAGTGTTTTTTGACCATACTGTATCAGTTGTGTTTTATTTTATGAAGTCCAAGACAGACCTTATGTTCTTATGTTTTGGGGCTTTGTTTGTTTGGTTGGGTTTTTTTCTCTGTCTGTGTGTGTTTTTGGCATTTATCAGAACTTTACTTTGTGAACTAATTTATCAGAGCAAAGGGTTTTATTTTGCATAGTAGTCTTTATGGGACTGAATATCTATTTAGTCTAATCTGAGAAACTATGAATTTTGTCCCCCAATGTATATATATCTGTTTGTGCATGAACATGTAACGTCTTTTATAGATTCTGTGCAAATGTAAAGCCTACAGGTTTTGACGTTTGTAAATATAATTATCACACAAATCAATTCCAAACTCTTATGAATGTTTTAGCAAGATTGTTTTAAAAATGATTCATTTTCCATCACATACACTTACAGAAGCCTACAAGTGGCATTGAAATGGTTACTTCACATCCTTGCACCATAAAATTGGAGTCTTTAATAATCTGAACTTAATAATAATACCATGGAGTTGTAGTAATAATTTTGCAGCTAATCTTTATTTATGTTTCCTTTTGTAATATTGAATAAATAAGGAGAGCAGCTGGGAGGTTGGGTGTGACAGCTGGGTCTTTCCGGAATGTACCATTATTTCCAGATCAGCAGTTTTCTTTTGACCTAAACTAAACTCTGGCCTATTCAGAGGAAAAATGCCTGCAGGGGAGATACCTCCTATACAGCTTTTAGTCCCTTTGTGATGTTTCTTCTAGATCCCTTTTTATTTTTTTTAAACAAAAACTTTAGTATAGAAATGAGGCCAAGAGATTTGTGTGACAGGATTGATTAAGTCCCAGCTGCACCATAGAATTTTGGGTCCTAAAAAGTCAGCACAGTTACAGGAGATAGGTAGTGTTCAGGCTAACTGCATTTTTGTAACACACATAAAATACCTCAGCCTTAAAGAGAGATGTAACAAGGAGTCATGAGAAAAACATCTAAGAATTCTCCTGATATATAAACTCGGCAGGAATCATACTTACCTGCAGTGCATAACAAATCCTTAATTGAAATTATACATAGCTTGGAATGATATCTTTTTTTCTGTGTTGAAGCCCTAAAAGCTCATTGCAAAACAATAGTTTCATGCTAGCTCCATTAATTCAATAGACATCTGGATCTTATAAAGAATTGAAAATAAAGATTTAGCATTGAATTACTGAACAGAGCAACTGTGTTTAGTTTTTGAACAACTTCTTGAAACTTTTTAAATTTGAAGTAAAATTAGATTTCATCAAGAATTGGGAAAATTAATGTACTCATTCAATTATTTGCTATTTTTGACAAACTGTTAATTATCCTTTCTAAAGGTGTTTTCATGAGATTTGTTGAACAGTATGCATGCCAGATCATTTTGTCTTGTGTTTCATCCAAAATAGAAACAGAACTAAAAATAACAAAAAAGGTTTCCCCTGAAGTCAGTAGGAGAGTGTGAATTATTTAGGAAGACTACTTTAGGCCCCCTAATAATTTTCTGGAGGATGAATCATTGGAGCAAGTGGCTTGTTACCCCACCCAGGTACCCAGGTTACTGCTTTATAGATTCCAAGGCCAGAAGGGACCATTGTGATCATCTAGTCCAGGGGTGGGGAACCTTTTTTCCGTGAAGGGCCTGATGGTGGTACGCGGAAGACGGCTGAGTGTCCGCCGCCGAAAAGGGGCAAATGGCGGCAGGGTTTCGGCGGCGGGCACTGCCCCCCCCCCCCCCCCACACACACGGAACCGCGCCGCCGCCGAATTCCCCCCCGCCGCCAGGGCCAGACCAAATGGTCCCACGGGCCGGACCAAATGATTTTGCGGGCCTTATACGGCCCGCGGGCCGGACGTTCCCCACCCCTGATCTAGTCTGACACAGGCCATAGGACTTCCCCAAAATAATTCATGGAGGAGATCTGTTAGACAAACATCCAATCTTGATTTAAAAACTGCCAGGGATGGAAAATCCAGCACAACCTTTGGTAAATTGCTCCAGTGTTTAATTACCTTCATGGTTAAAATTATGCCTTGTTTCCTGTCTGAATGTGTCTAGCTTCAATTTCCAGTCATTGGATTGTGTTATACGTTCTAGATCGAAGAACTCCTTTTCAAATATTTGTTCCCCATGTGAGTACTTAAAGATTGTAATCAAGTCACCCCTTTAGTCTCTTTGTTAAAATAGATTGAGCTCCTGAGTCTATTTATCACTCTGTGGCATGTTTTCTAATCCTTTAATCATTCTGGTGATTCTCTTGAACCCTCTCCAATTTATTAACATCTTTGAATTGTGGAATCAGAATCAGACACAGTATTCCGGCAGTGGTCACACCAATGTCAAATGAAGAGGTAAAATAACCTCTCTAATCTTCTCAGGATTCCTCTGTGCATCCAAGAATTGCTCTAGCCCTGTCAGCCACAGCATTTCACTGGAAGTGGGAGATATAGGAGTGGCTCTCTAGAGGGGACAGAGGTAGCAATAAGAAGGAGCACATGGAGAGGAAATAATTGAGGGTTTTTTTTTTCATATGCACCAGTATATGTGAGGGGTTTTGTGTTGTTTTTGTTTTGTTTCATGTTATACACCAGTGTGTGTGTTCTTCCCAACCTACTTCCCCATATATGCTGCTGTGTTGGTCAGGAATAGGTCAGATAACTACAGTCACTGAAGAACCAAATGCTAGCAATTAGGGCTGGCTGAAAGTTTTTCCACCAAAACTATTTTGTGACTATTTTGACAAAACAAAAGTTTTCAAAGAAAATGACTATTTTCAATGGAAAATACTGACAGAGATTTTTCAATGAAAACATCCGAAAAGGGAAAAGTTTTCAGTTTTTGGCTGAAAACCATAAGAAAAATAGATGTGGAAATATTGCCATGGTGCCTTTTGGAGTTGTAGTCTTGGCACCTTATACTCATGTTTTCCTCTATGGGCTCCTTGGCCAGACTACATCTCCCAGGATGCACCACAATGGTTCAGCAAGAGATGAGAGCATGGTGTCTCATAGGCAATGCTGTCTAGCCAGGGAACTTGGCCCCTGGAGGAAAAGGGCAGCATAAGCCACCCAAATTACAATTCCCATGAGTTGTCATGACATTTTCAAATAAACAAAACTGAAAAGTTTTAGCCAAAAATTATTTTTATTTTTATTTCCACTGAAAAGTCAAATTTTTCCATGAAAATTTTTACTAAAACAATATTTTTCTTTTTCATCAATATTTTCTTCAGAAAAATAAAAGCCATTTTCAGACCAGCTCTACTAACAAAGTCACCTACAAAAATAAAAGGCAATGATCACTGGGTGAGCCTTTGGGTATTAAGACAACTTCTACCCCATCTGCAGGGAGCAAGTTGCAAAGCAGTCCACTGAAGAATCTGTTAATGTATAAACTGTTTCTGCTGTATTCATTTTCACTAATATTTCCATGATTTAATAGCTGTAGCAGACTAATGATATTATGTTCCTTCCAATAATTTTCACTTCTGTCTGCGCTGCACAACTTTAAGATGGTAAGTAAGTGTGAAAGAGTTATGCATGATCTATAAAATTCTGTCACATTAACGTCCTTTCTGAAAGGTTGGATGATCGGGTATTTAGATAGTAGCAGCACACAGAATAACTTTTAAGTAAGATGTTTTCTCACCACAAACAAAATACTCTTTTATGGGAAATATGAAGCAGTGAATCTAATGACTTAATGAAATTAGTAATGCAGTGGATTATCCAGAGAGACACGGGTGATTTGGGAGTCTAGTAAAATAGGTTCTGTTGCTGACTTTGCTGGTGTGTCATTCTGTAACACTGGGCAAATAGCAAACCATCTCTCTGCTTCCATTTCCCTGTCTACAAAATATCAATATCCCACTTTGTAAAGTGCTTTGAAATGCTCAGTTGAAAGGCACCACGCAAGTGAAAAGCACTATACAGTGAAAAATATTTGTTCTATTGTTAGTTTGTACCACGTAACTAATGGAAAGCAACAATCTGACCCCATCTTCTTGAAGTGGGTGGAAGAAGCTTTGTGTCTTGAACTAAAAGGGGGATTGTTTTGTTTTGTTGAATTGCAGTCCTAGTAAAAATGATATTGAGCCTGTCTGTAAAGTGCTAATTAATATTAGGATGTGGGGAGAACTGTGTAATAAAGGCAGCTGTAGAGGAATGTGAATGAAAAAGAGAGAGTTCCTGAGATATTGAAGGGTAAACAAAAACTGGTGTAGGTCTCAATAATCCCGATACTATATTTTCATAAGCTTTTGCCTTGCTTTTTATCTCCCTCAGTTTATATTTTCCATTAACAAGAATCTAGGAAGAGAAAAATCTTTCCTTTGAACTACTAACATCCTACCTTCAGCCCCACCTTCCTTTTTAGAGACTGAGAATGAAGCAACAATTTCCTGGGGGGACACACATCTATAAAAAAAAAAAGGTGTTTTTAAAATGAACCACCATCACCTTTTTAGCCTAATTATAGCCCTGCTGTTCATAATGCAAATTTGTCTGGCACAGGTTACCTATTGTGCAGAACTGTACATACTTTCAGCACTGTTAATAAAAATCTTATAGTTTAGTTAAGAATCTGTCAGCATTTCCATTCTAAACCATTACTTTCCTCAATTTTGCCATAAAATTTTTCTCCAGGCAGAAACTTGGCATACACCTTCTCAGCCAGGAAACATTTTCTTCTCCTGCCTGCCTTCTGCCTCTCCCCACAAGTATTTAGAATACTACAGCATTTAGGGCTTTTTTTTAATAAGAAGTTACAGAAGTTCTGGCTTTGCTATAAAGCCTTTTTTAATTTTGACACATGAGGGAACATTTTGCTACTGTATATAAATAATGGAATGTGGGACTTTTCAGTGGAACCCCTATTCTATGTGCAAATTTCTTTTGCACCACATTCTTATGCGTTCACAAGAGGTGGCAGTGGCAACCCTAGAAAAGTGAAAACAACAGCTTAAAATGGCTGAGCTCTTTTTAATTCTTTTTTTCTTCTCCTTCTATTAATTGTTTAATCACTTTTAGGGCTTTGGGGGGGGGGGGCATTTGTCAACTGTGGATTCTACTGATTGCATATAAAGCTTCTGAGGTCTCCTAGAATTCTCTTATTTTTCCTTCATTTTGTTATTGTTCTCTCCTGACCCCAGTGACATCAAAAGTCTTAAGTCATGAGATACAATCCCCCTTCCACTGGTGAGGGTCTCTTTGGATTCTGTCAGCACTGTTTCTGAGCATTGGTTAGAATAGGTTCTTCTGGGTAACAAGATACATCTTTCTGTGAGGCTCAGCATGGTAACTCAGCAGCCCTCACAGATCCTGTTGGTTTGAATGGGCTGGGACCCACTCTTACACTCCCAAAGCTGAACTGCCACTTTACTACTGGTCTTGATCCAAACTGGGTTCTGCTAGATCACATTAAACAATACCTCAGTGTGGATTTATCTGATACACCCAAATAGCGGGACCAATTCTGGCATATCTAATCTGATCCTAAACACTCCTACGTATATTAAAAAATCAAGCTTGAATAATGAGGTCATGATATAAAAATCAAATTTAACTCAACCATTTAAACAGCTTCACAAAGTGTAATCATCTGTCTGCCTGGGACGAGTGAATCAGAGGTACAGTAAGGAAAGTGGAAGATTAAATTTTAATTGCAGAGAAACTTAACCAAAGTCTGCAGAAATGACTTTTAATGTTTTTTAGCAACAACACCAACACCATATAGCTCTCTATCCTTCCCTTCCTAGGCTCCTCAATGGCAACATTTGACAGACAGTCTTGGGGAGGATGCCTGCATAGGAGAGACCATGTTGTGATAGCACAGTATTCTGACCATATGCATACTGCAGTGCTACTTAAGAACACGCTTTTACAGCTGGTGCCTTGATTCAGTTACTGGGAGGAAAATGTGTTATGGAAAAAAATGTGTAGAGGGTGATATTGTGACTCGGCTGAGCAGTTTTGAACTGTGTGTAGTGGCGTAAGTTGGGGAAGACACAATTAAACTGCAATGACTTACCACTTTATTAATACACCTTTTTATTTTGTTCAGACAACTCAGAGAAGTGAGAAGTGAACTGGCATGTTGTTGTTGGCACTTCACATAACCTTCCAAAGGAGGTTAGACAGATCTGGATGACTGCATTTAAGCAGTAATATTGTGTTCTGGAGGAAAATTAAAAAGGCATACGCTCATGGCCTGGAGTACCTATAAGCGCTACGCAAAAGTGAGGGAAGGAGCTGTGATACATACCATGAGCACAGAGTTCAGCATGAGATTGTATGTAGAATTAATTGCCAATGGGGAGTGTCATTGTGCCATCAGTAACTTTAGCTGATACCATGAGCTTATCTAAGCAGCTACAGTGGGTGGTGTTGCTGGGGCAGCATTTTAGAGAACTCAGGTATCATGAGAGAGACAAATAAGATTCAACAGTTCAGCATATGCTGATGATCTTGCAGCCAATAATGGATGGACTTAACTTGGCAGGTAATGGTAATTTGCACATAGATACAATGCCAACAGCAATCATTGCCTTCACATCCCAACTGGTTACGTGGTTATATGTGTTGGAATGGGACATCTGGCTAGGAGTTTGGAGTGTGGGCTCATTAAACTAAAGGCCTGATTTGTCTATCATTGATTGAGTGAGGATCTCAAGTTTTGGACTCATCTGTGCAGGTATCTCAAATTAATTTTAATGGGAAACACACTGTTACATTCCTCCTAAATGAACTTATAATCTGCTTTTAAGACTACCAAAGTCAGGCTCCTTTAAGAATAGAGGAAGAAAATTTGTAACCATCCTCTTTATTTTTTGTTGAGGTGTCCTTCTTGGCAGCCCTAACACTTCAATGTTCTGTTATATTTAATGCAGAAAACCAGAGCTGCAGAATTTGTTCTGTCAGCAGCGCATTATACTAGGAACATCAACAGCCACAGAGTTGGAGAGGCCCTTTTTAGACTACAGGGATCATTAGGTATTTTAGAAAAAGCAGATGTCTGCACAAAACACAATTTTTTTTTAATAAGCTCTGGTAAGATCGCCTCTTGTTCCCAAAATCTTTTCACTTGCCATGCACATTCAGTTCATTTCAGTATATTTATTTGACAAGGAAAGAATTTAGAGACATAACTTATTTTTAAGATGGAATTGGCAAGATTCAGTGTTTCATTCATACAATTACAAAATTGTATATATTAATATATAATCTACAAAAACATCCAATGCAATAATAAATTGAATTTAAAAGACACTTTATAAAATAAACAATTTCACATTTCAATAATACAAATAATCTTACATATATATACACACACAATGCCTTTCATCTTGAAGCCGTCCAAAGAACTCCCCATCTATATATACATGCCCATAATCTCACATACAGATCTACTGAAAGGTACTGATTCTAGGATGGAAGATAACAACTAATAGGCATACCACACACAACAATAGAGTGAAGAATAGAAATTATTAGTCAAGGATAGCAGTGCAAATTCCTACTCTTGCAAAAAGAGCCATGTTATCTTTTATGTCCCCTAGATCCAGACAGGACTTCGGTTTGTAATTACTCATCAAAAATGCTCTCATTTAGCAAACCGGGCACCTCAGTTTAACCTACCCTACAGTTTATATCTGTGGAAAAGACAGGATCATTGATATTGGAATAAGACTGCTCAGAGTGGGTGACATGTGAAAAGCAATGTCCCCCAGGATTACAGTATACTCTATTTTTCAGACCATTACAGAAGGTCTCACTCTTATAAATGAGTTAACTAGTACTTTGGCAGCTAACTTTAATCAATCTTTCCTTTAAATAAAAAAGAAACATCAATAAAACATCCCCTTAGTCGCTAATCTAAACTATTTATACTTTTGGAATGTATATGGGAGTGATAATTGTACTCAAGTTCTGTGCCTCTATTGTATTAAAATGGAAGGTCCTACCCCGTAGGGCCTTTGTCTCCAGAGTTTATGGGAGTGGATGGTAGTAGAGTGAGGGCAAGCTGTGAACAGTCTGCTATTAAAGATACATCTGTCTGCGTCAGATAGTTAGGAATATAAGTAGACTCCCACTGAAAATCCCACTGTGTATGTCGGAGGAATAGCCTATTTCCAGGAACAACCTGATGTTTCTGGTCTGAGAAGTGGTCAGACAGCAGAAATGATACTGGGGAGTTGAGCCTGCTCCTGAAGATCCTGCTGACTAAGGCAGGGTGTCAGATTGTGTATAATGAGCTCACTAGTGAGCACTGGAGCTCACGGCATACGTATGACACAGGAGGAATGGGCCCAATGTGTGACTATGTGGCTTCATACCTCTTCCGATTTATATGAAAGGTTGGTTTTACTGGAGTTTATAGTGGCGCATTGGAGTGAGGGGTGGGGCAAAATAAACTAAAGGAAGTGAGAAGGAAAAGGAACTTAGTTTTCTCCCTCATGGACTATATCAGGCACATGTCTGATCCTGCCTTTACAAGGGGGAAGAGGGATTCTGGGCCTTTCCTAGTATCTTTCCTCTTCATTTGGGCAAGAGGTGGTTGAAAAAATGTTAAATATTTTTTATGAAAATTTTTTAAAGAAATAAAAGGCTTCTAATTTGGAATTTTCCATGTACATTTTTTTGTTTTAATTGGAAAAAAAAAACAGGAAAAGTTTTTGTTTTTTGAAAACTGAACAAAACTGAGGTTTCGGTTTTCATACACAAAAAGAAAAATGAAAAAAACAAAACACTTCAAGAAAATTTTCATTTTGGGAGGAAAAAAGCCATTTAAAAAAACAAACAAAAAAAAAAACACCCAACCTCTTTATAGTTTTGATCATCTCTAATTTGGGTGGTTTGAAAACAGAGCAGTTGCCTAAATCTGGAGGGTGCTGAAGCAAAGGAGAAGACCCAGCTCATCCAGTGCCAGGGTTGGTATTCACATTTAAAAGAGACTGTGGCTCATGCCTCTGATAGTAGTGGGCACTGGGCTGTCAGCTTTGCTAATCTTGGAATGTGACTTCCTCCATCAGGACTTTGGACTTTGAGGCTAGGAACTGATGCACATACCAAACTCTCTGATGCTAGGCTCAGACAAGGAATGGGGTGAACACCAAAAGATATAAGGTGTGGTGATGGCTGTTTAATATTTCCCCTATCATAAGAGTTAAGATTCAACATCAAGTAAAGGAGAGCCTTGTCCTGCAGCTGGAGGGTCCAGGCTCTGAAACAGACTAAAGGGAACAGCTGTAGACAGTGAAACGAAAGGAAAACTGTAGAAAAGGGAAATGAACAAAGAGAGAAGGTGGAATGCTGTTCTTTAGATGGAATTAAAAGGTTGGAGGAAGAGAGCAATTTCATGAGTCAGATCCCAACTCAGATTTAAACATGAGTCCTTGTAATGAGTCCTTGGTGGATATAGAAGGGAATGGAAACCTATGTGGTTAATTGAGTACATCTTGGAATAGGAAAAGTTTAGAGCTGGATCCATATGGACATGTCTTGTCCTACCAAAAGCCTCTTTCAGCACACTAGAAGGAGGCTGTGTGGTTCCAGGATCAATAAATAATATTGTTTGAACGGGCTGGTTTGTGTTAGGATCTTTTCATCTAGTACTTCCCCACAAGGGTCTTAGTACCTGTGAAAAAAGGGCACAGGTTGGAGATTAATTTTTGAAGTGCCTTCTACTGAACATCCTTCTGTCTTCATCGGTGTCAGGCTGTGAGAAGTATCTGCCTGAAAATACTGCTAGCTGTAGAAGGATCCAGATCGTAATGAGTAGCCTCTCCTTGAATATCCCATTGTTTCCAGAGTGGTGAAAGATGGGGGGAAAGTCAGGCTGTGGGGAACTTTTGTGAAGAGTATGTTGTCTATGGGTCATGGAATCTGTGCAGGCACTGGAATTTTTGGCATGGTTTCTGAGCAGCCTCCATTGATGATCCAGCTATGTTATGATGGTGTGTGGACTGCACATTAACTTGTTAATATGGAGACACATGGACAAAGATTAGGAAAATTGGATATTGCAAAAACAAAAAGGGATGTCTGCTGTATACTTAAGCTCTAGTTTATAACAGAGTGCGTCAATCAGTCATTTAAAAATCCTTAAAGAGTACTTGAAATTCAGCCCCGCTACCAAACTTCAGTCTTTTTGAGGGATTATTTTTTCAGCTTTCAGGACAGGAGATACATGATTCTTTATCAGTTCCACTTCTTAGAAATGATGTGCTGCAACTGTAATATAAATCAGTTATATACCTCATCCTTGTAAAAAAGGAGTATATGAAAGGCCACATTTCCTCTTTATGCTAGTTTACAGTTTTCCCTTTTCATTACATTAAGATAGCTTAAGTGCCTATGTTCACATCCATCTCACACCTACAACTGCAAAATGAAACTTAGGACTCACCAGGTCCAGCAGAAGTGAGCGACATCTGGGGGGAAAAAATTTTAGCTCAAATCTCACCCTTCCAGTTTAAGGGACTGATTTTTTTTTTAAATATATGTATTGTATATGTGTATGTATGGACCTACAGAATGAATCAAAAGATACTTTCTTAAATTAGGAAACAGATGGTCATCTTAGGCCCATGTTGACTCCCAAACCCAAAGTCCTCTCTTGACAGAACAACTTACTGTTACTATGTAACTCATTTTTTCTTCTCCTCAGCTCTCTTGCATTGAAATATCTTTTGCTTGAGACTCATGGAGGAAAGGGCCACATTCTGCTCCAGTGTAAATTCAGTTTCTCCACTGGAATCCTAATACTCTATGGGTCTAATTCTGCTTTGGTTTGCACTGATGATCTGGATCAGTGTTTCTTAACCTGGGGATTTAGAGGGGTCGCAAATGCAGAGCTGGTATTGGGAGTGGCAAGAAAGGCAATTGCCTGGAGCCACAGGGGCGCCATGAAACTAAGTTACATGCCTCAGCCCCGTGGGGGTGGGACTCAGGCTTCAGGGGTACAGTAGTTTGGAAAGGTTAAGAACCACTGATCTGGATTTACATACCGAGCCAAATGCTGCTCTGGGTTACATGACAGTGTGTTAGCAGCCAGTGTTTAAAGGGATATAATCAATGCAATCACACTTGAGACTAAAAATGTTTAACCTACTATTGTTTCAAGTAACACTTTACAATTACAATGAAAAAATAAGAAATATTTTCTCTCCCCCTTTTGTTTACTTTGGACATTTATGGTACTTTCCATATTCTAGACAATCTCAGTACATTCATTTCCTCTTGATGTTCACTTTTGAGGGTTTTTCACACAGCAATAGAGGAGAGACTTTAAATTAAATAAAAAAAAAAAAACCCAAACAAACAGTAAAAGGGAAGTGGAGCTGTAAACCACAAACTCTGGTATGAAAACTCATATGTTGTAAACTAAGGCTTTTGGGATTCTGCACTCATTCCTGAAACTGAATGTCCAGTTGATGGTAAGACTGAATATGTAATTTAATATTATAGTTGCATTTCTGAAGTGTCCAGCACCACAGAATGACATCTCTTCAGGTTAATGCCTTTTCCTGGTCTCCTACCTAAAGACAACCAAAAGTTACATTATCAAAGACATTTTTAAGTGAATTCTTGTGGCGAGCAAGTCATTTCTGCCTGTTACATGCACATACTGTGGGGGAAGATAATAACAAAAACGTAACTGAGAGTCTATTTATTGTTCTGTTGTAACTCTATCTCAGAGGTAGACAATTGCCCTAGGCTTAGAATTTCTAAAAATTTATGTGCATCAAACATGATCTTGTACAGGCAAAAAACAGCAAGTTGATTTCTTCCAAGAGTAACTTGCCATTTTAAACAGTTGTTGGCTTAATAAGTGAAATAACTCTAGGCTATGCACATGCCATAATGATTGCATTTTGTAAGAAAAAACTGCGCCTATGGATTTCAAAGTTTCAGTGCCAAGACTAGTCATATTGTGGTCTTTATGTTGCAGCCCCAAGCTATTCTTACCACCATAGATAAGGGGTAGCAGATCATACAATAATACTGATTTTTAAAATAACTAACCAAAACAAAATGAAAATGACCTAGTCAAGCAATACAAACAGTACTTGATTGACAAGATAGATACTCCCTGAAATATACTGCTGGCAGTATAATAGCATCTTATGCCCATGAGCTGTTTTCTAATTTAATGAAGCCAAGAATAATGATCTGGCATCTGCCCTTTTGAATTGAGCCCTCACTTCTGAAAAATGCTGCAACTCCCTCCCAATTGCCTCTGGAAATGATACCAGTGGTGTTCTCATGGCTTGGAGTTATATCACAGGATCTGCCCCCTCCCCACTCCAAAATGAAACAACTTATTTCTAGTATAGACAACTCCAAAAGCTTAAAGGCTTTGAAATGGAAAGCTTCGCTTTCTTACATTTGTGTGCAGCTTGAATTGATCTTCCTTTGCATTTTCTTGGGATGGGCAGAGGGAGGTTTAAATGAAATATCTGCAGGTCCAAATTCTACTTTATCTCCATCAGAACATGAGCAAGAGTAACTATATGTAGTTCTCTGAGACATAATCAAGATACTCAGACCTAAAATTACAAGATATCAAACCGCTCTCAAACTTTTCTGTCTAACAAGTGCTTGTCACAGAAGTAAAACTATTTGTGTACCGTTTGGATTGTATAGATGTAAAGAATAGCCAGTACGTAATATAATATGGTGTGTGCAATGTACTGTGTATGGGGTGGCATAAAGAGTTAGTATTTTGCATTCGGTCATGTACCTTCTTCAGGATTGTTTATTTCTTGACTTTCATATTTGTTCATAACTGCCAGTTACTATCCTAATATAAAGAAGAAATGGCTTCAGAAAATGTAAAATGGTAGCTATTATTCTTTATTTCTATCACAGTTGCACTTAGATGCCCCCGCTGAGATCAGTGTTTCATTGTGCTAGGTGCCATATATATTTAAAAAGTTCACAAGCTAAACAAACAAAGGAACCATTTTATCAGATGGGGAAACTAAGCCATGACTGATTTGCTCAAAGTCGCTCAGTAAATCTGTGGAAGAGCCAGGAACTGAACACAGTGCTTTGGAGACTTGGCCTAGCTCTGTGACCACAAGACCATTCTTCCTTGTAAAGATACTTGACAGCTACTTAAGAAACAATAAGAACCAAGGAAACCACTGGTCTTTACCTTATTCTTCTTTGAGTGTGAATGAATGATTAACAGAAAACTGGCTCAAGTCAGGTGAATTGATAGAAATGGAACTGCTGCCTCTTTGGGGATTGGTATGTGTGAGGGGTTTGTTTGTTTGTTTTTCTTTTTCTTTCTGAAGTAGAGTTGTAACTTCCTTTACACCAGTACATTAGCATAATACCTCAATGCCTGCAGATACTATATGTTGCTATTATGAGCACACTTTGACATCTCTGACACATCCAGCACTCCACGGATCTATGACAGACCTGAATGAAAACTTTTTTTTTTAAATTTGGCAGGAGTAGCAAGAACTCGTAAAACCTGCCAGCTGTCAAGGATGTAAAGGGTGATTTTGTTTCACTCTTTTAATGAATTAAAGTAGGATTGAAACTTATCCAAAGGCAGCATGTTTGGCCTTGCAAGGGAAGAAAAATGAAAGAGGTATTTTTTTCCCCTCTTTTGGCAGTTGTACTCGGTCAGGTGTTTACTGTTGGTAGCATTGGATAGGCCAAAAGTACTCTAGTGAAAAAACCAGGGCTAAGAAGTCAGAAGTTACACACCTTAGGGGGAGCTAGTTTTCAGAGGGCAAAAATTGGGTCTCAGTGTGAGCCCTCTAAAATGGAGGCACTCAAAATCATTAATCACTTTTGGCTATCGGAAATTACTTATTTATTAGCTCATGGATGAGCAAAATGCTGTAGTTAGTACCCTAAGTCTTTCAAGAGACACTCTGTTGAAAATCCAAAAGTTATAAAGTGCTCGTTTAGACTATGCATTTCTTCAGCTTCTTTCATTTTGTAAGCTCGGCATCTGAATTCTTCTGTACCTTTGAGGGAGCATTGTAGTTCTCGCCAGTTTGCCATTCTCAGAAACGAAGAATGGTACATTTTGTGGAGCTGTTGGGAAATATTTGGAGTTGTCAAAATTATTATGCATATGTTAACATTATTCTTCCATGGGGGAGAAAAATTTCCATCCATCATACGTCTGTGTTCTCTATACCAATGGTTCTCAGTCAGGGTCTCCTGTGGGTCATGAGCAAGTTTCCTGGGGGTCTGCCAAAATAAACCAAAGAGCAAGGCCAGTGTTAGACTCACTGGGGCCCGGAGCAGAAAGCTCAAGCCCCATCCATTGCTTGGGGCTGAAGCCCAAACAACTTAATTGCCCAGAGCCCTGTGAAGCTGCCTTGCTTGCTATCCTCTGACACTGGCCCCGGCTTTTAATCTACTGGATATGCAAAAAAAACAGTTCTTGTGGCACAGGTAGGCCATGGAATTTTTATAGAATGTTGGAGGGGGAGGGGGCAGGTATTCAGAAAGAAAAAGGTTGAGAACAATTGATCTATACTGATGTTACATCAATCACTATGAAAAATCAGGTTACCAGCAGAGCTGCTTTGGAAAAAAAAAGGACCCATTTGTGCACAATTTTCAGATATATTCAAAAGAGTGTCTTAAACAGATACACAAAACATTTTGTCAAAAGACATTAACTAGACCCCGATTATGCAAAAACGTACACACAGTCTTAACTGTATACCTTGTGAGTGGTGACAATGATTTCAATGGGATTACTCCCAGGGCATTAAGTTAAGCTTGTGTGTAAATCTTTGCACTGTTAAGGCCTAACAATGCACAAGCTTTCTCAGGCAAAATAAAGGTCAAGCCCAACTTCAGCCCAAAATTCAATCTGAACCTGAACTGTTTTTGTGGTTCAAAATTTTTAACTTTTTTCCCCTTCTGCATACCTTGGCACTTACTAGTTTCATCTGGAACAGAAAAACTTTCTCATATTTCCAGCCTGTGCGCAAGTAGGAAGTATAGAAAATCTTCCAGGAAAGCCTAATCTTATGAGCTTTTCAGCCTGACTTCCAGAATAAAGAGTCAGATTTATTTTGGATATTCTATAAATCTTTTGAGGATCTTCCACCTCCATCTTTAATATAATCCATGAGACAAAACACACAATTACAGGATGAAAGATTACAAAACCAAAGAACCATTTGAGTAGACTTTGTAAGATTATAGGCAATCAGCAATGTATTGGGAGTTGGAACTCTTCTCTTCTATGAAGGGAAATCTCCATTTAATTGTAACATCTATATAAAAACAAACAAGGATTGAGAATGGTAACTCCGAACAAAAAACATGGGTAATTTGGCAGTTTGATATTAGAAGCAACATTTTCCTGACAACTCTCCACTTCACAGAAACTGTAAACATCCAACAGAGGTCTAAGATTTGAAGGACCTGATCCAAAACGCACTGACATCACTGTACTCTGGTTCAGGCCCTCTTTACGAATGAAATTAAGTCAACAACAACAAGAAGGTCATGTCTCTCTGAAATGGGCAGAACCTGTTAATTGATATGAGCCTGATTTCTCCTGGGAAAGGGGTAAATCTAAGGGAAGGAGCAAAAGAGAGAAATCTCTGCCAGAGTTTTTGCAACATTTTCTTCCCATTTTCTTCATTCAGCTGTGGAAGGGTTTACCGATGCTACACAACAGGCTGTGGAGCTGGCCTCCAAATCCTGCAGATCTCTTAAAAACAGTGCAAGCCCAGGGCCATTTACATGAAATTCCCATGCCTCCATGCTGCCTCTGGTTTCCAGCAATGTGTCCAGGAGTGCAGCTCCAAGGGAACTATGCTTCCAATTCCCCCACAGCTAATGGTTAAGGGGAGCCCTTGTCTGACAGGGTGCTGGCAGAGCACTGAGGGTTAAGCCAGCCCCCTGCCACTGGAAGCCTAATTAAATGGGGAATGGAGCCAGCTGAGTGAGCCTGCAGCGACTGGGCTAACGAGAAGCAGCTGTGAGGCTCATTAGACAGGCTCTATAAAGGCTCACAGGAAGGAGCTCAAGAAGAGGACCCAGGGGCTCACTGAAGGGAGGGAGTAAGAGCAGTAGCCGGAAGGGGAGAAACCTCAGTTGGAGGTGAGCTGCCCGAATGTGATGACTGAGTGGCCCCAGGCCAGAGACTGTAGCTGTAAATAGTTGGTGATGGGAAGAGAGCCTGTAAATAAAGAGCACAAGTGGGGGCACAAAGCTGCATATGCATGTGGTTTGTGGGAGAAGAAGCCCGGAGCCACAAGGGGGAAACACAGACCCCTTTACACCTAGCCATGGGAGAGAGGGACGAGGGGAGGGGAGGGGAAGAGATAGGATAGGAATATGGAGTGGGGCTATATTCTGTTTCTGCCCTAAGCTGTGTAGAATGTAGAGGATCATGTTGTGCGTCTGTCCTAGCCCCATCCCTGGCCTTCTCCCTCCTCCTCTGACCTGTTTCTTCCTCCGTGTCTTTTTGGATTCAAAGGGAATTCTGCTAGAGTAATGTACTAATAAAGTACTAATAAAATGTATAAAGTCTCCCGTTCACTAAATAAAAAAAAAAATGCACCAGATAACAGTGGCTTAGTATGGAATGTTATTCATATCAAAATATTTGAAAGAAGCACTGTAGCTTCCAATGCATACTGATAGTGATTCTGAGTTCAATCTATGAATGGAAAAACATCATTTTGTAACCTAGAAAAGTAGGCAAAAAAGCAGGATTCCTGCTTTTTTATATATATTTAATGAATAAAAGAGATAATGTAACTAGACTGACTTAGTGGTTCCCTTTCTGTCTCTTTTGAAGAATTTTTCCAAAGAACATAGGGATATGTCCCTGAGGGAACTAGTCTTTTCCTTTTCTGCAGATGTTTCTTTTTAGTGCCAACACCTCCCATGACCATAGAGAAGAGGGGGGAAAAAAGAGGTGTGTGTGGGAGAACAGGTTGTGCTATTGACTGAAGCTTGGATTTTCAAATGAGCCTAAGGGAGATAAGTGCCCAAATCCCATTTAATTTCAATGCCAGCTGGGTGTCTAACTACCTTAGGCTTGTTTGAAGATTCTGAGCCTCTGAAAGAACAAAAGATTTAGCCAGACCAGAGGAGAAGCATATAAGAGATTCTTTAAGGACATCCTTCTCTGTTACTTCTGGAGTTGGAAATTTCTAGTTGTATGTGTGGCAAATATCATAGGAACTGATCACTCTCCATAGCTTCCACACACACATCTTTCCCACACAGAAATAGGATCAGCAAACTTCCCCCTGAATCCCATACACTACGCACAGAAAATGAACCTCTCTGCCTGTATAATGTGAACTCTATATTACAATAACATACTTCCACCACAAAGACATAATATACAACCCAAAAAACCTGTACATATATGTCAACATTGGTTATTTATAAATGTTGCTGAGGTTGTAACTATGGTTTTGCATTATGTTGTGAGATAGATTGTGTTCTGTGTCTTCTTGATAGGTTTTTTGAATGAGTTGCAAGTTTGGTTGATACAGGTGGTAATGTTCATGTAATATACTTAGATTTCTGCAAGTCGTTTGTTTGACTTGGTGTCTCATGACATGTTGACTTCTATATCGTTCTAGATTATTTAACATGACATTCAATAAACTGATTAAAAGATGGCTAACTGAGAGGTCTCAAAATGTAAATGGGGACTCATCACTGAGTTGGTGTTTCCATTGCTGTCCCATGAGGATTTGTTCTTGGCCCAATGTTATTTAAAATTTTTATCAATGACCTTGAAGAAACTATAAAATCATCATTCATAGTTTGCAGATGACACCCAAATTGGGCATAGTGGTAAATAATGAAGAAGACAGGTCTCTGATCTTCAGCAATCCAGATAGCTCCATAAGCAGTGTGCAAGTAAACAATATGCATTCTAATATGACTAAATGTATACATCTAGGAACAAAGAATGTAGGCCACACTTACAGGATGGGGGACTCTATCCTGTGAAGCAGTGACTCAGAAAAATATTTGGGCGTCGTGGGGGATAATCAGTTGACCCTGTACTCCCAATGCGATGCTGTGGCCAAATGGGCCAATGCAATCCTGGGATGCATAAACAGGG
Organism: Emydura macquarii macquarii; assembly: GCF_026122565.2. Taxonomy (NCBI): domain Eukaryota; kingdom Metazoa; phylum Chordata; order Testudines; family Chelidae; genus Emydura; species Emydura macquarii. The sequence continues at coordinate 1,434,322 of NW_027133181.1, read as the reverse complement.
GAGTCTCGAGTAGGAGCAGAGAAGTTATTTTACCCTTGTCTTTGGCACTGGTGAAATGGCTGCTGAATACTGTGTCCAGTTCTGCTGTCAACAATTTAAGAAGAATGTTGATAAATTGGAGAGGGTTCAGAGAAGAGCCGAGAGAATGATTAAAGGATTAGAGAACATGCCTTATAGTGATAGACTCAAGGAGCTCAAACTATTTTCCTTAACAAAGAAGGGTAAGGGATGACTTGATTACAATCTATAAATACGTAAATGGGGAACAAATATTTGATAATTGGCTCTTCCATCTAGCGGAGAAAGGTATAACACAATCCAGTGGCTGGAAGTTAAAGCTAGACAAATCCAGACTAGATATAAGGCATACATTTTTCATAGTGAGAGTAATTAACCATTGAAACAACATACCACGGACTGGGATGGATTCTCCACCCCTGGCAATGCAGGAGATCAAACTAGATGGTCACAATGGTCCCTCCTGGCCATGGAATCTATGAGTCTGTGCTGAAGAAAGAAACAAGTTCTTTGTGAACATGTGGTAGTTGTCCTGTCAATGGAAATATGGTGTGTGCGTGTTAGGGTATGCCTAAAAGATGTCTTATAACTTGGCATTTCCTTGCTTTTACGGGGGTGTCACATTTAAACAACCTTAATCTCTTTTACATGAAGTTTATGTTGATGGCATATATTCTAGAGCTTTCTATCTGAAGCAAAATAATCCAAATCCAACCACTGTTGCTTAGTTGTGATTCTCATAATATTTTATATCAAAAGCTTTTTGGTCAAAAATGAAAAAAAATGTTAACAAATTGATTCTGATAAATTGTGGTTTGTTTGTTCTTTTTTTTAAAAAAAAAATGGAAAGAATTTTTGAGAGGAAAAACAATTTGGGGAGTATTTATGAAATTTTTCATTTTATAATTGTGGGAAAATGCTCATTACTCTGTTTTTTGTGGGGGGGAAGTCTTTAAAATTGTTAAAAATATAGTCAGTAAAACTTTGGGTTTGGTTTTTTTAAGTAACATTTTCTCTCACTTTTTATCTACATTTAAGTGAAAGAAAGTAACACTGACTTCTTTGCAGCTGGAAACCCACTTTCTAACACTTCATTACTGCTTTTCAGACAGAAAATACTGTGAAACAGGAAGTGTGGACAAGTAGGCTTTTCCACACTTCCTTAATTTTTTTGAATTTTCCCATAAGAAAATCATTATTTCTTGATGAGGAAACTTTAAATGGGAATTTTTCCAAAGAAAATTCCCATTTTTGGCAAACTCTAAGCATAAATCACATGGTCTTGATTCTGTTTCCTGGTCTGGTGAGGCTAGCGTGTATGTGGCATATTCTTGCATGGTGTTCTGCAAAGATGGATATTTACACTTGTATGGAAAATCCCCCTGAAGTAAAAGTTTGCCCACCTAGATCATTTTGCATTATTGTAGCCTTAGTCAGGTTTCAGGTGAAGTGCTCACAAAAAGTGAATTTTAAATTTTGTATATATGTTTGAGCAAGAGATATGAAAACTTTCTTTCGACAACCACCTACATTAATAAAGCGTTGTCATATGAATGTTTTTTCTGAGAGGAAAAAAGGGGGTAAATATAACAGAAGAAAATTAGTAAATTGAACAATTATAAACTGAAAACTTCTTCAGCAATTGCCACCCTAATAATTTCTATTCCTTTTAATCCTCTTGACTAATTAAGCAATTTTAACATATTCACAAGTGTTCTTAAAACAGCCTTATACCATAAAAATCAAACTTTCTTACCTGATGAGTTCTCTTAAGATCATCCAGCTCTGATAGTTTTTACTGTTTGTTTCACTGGCAATTAGTCAATTCAAATAATTCTGGGACTATCTGAAAGGTTCCAAGGTTCAAATGTATTTTGCATATCCATTTTTTCAAGTCACTGTTGGCAAATTATTGCACAAGGTGCCATGATTTCCCTGGACTCTACCAGAGACTCTTGCTTAAAGATCCAGTTTCTGTAAAAACAGCCATAGGTCAAAAATTGAGGGAGGGATGGAAAGAGTCATTTTAGTCGTGTGTTTTTTGGCACGGAATTGTTGGGTGTATAAGCTGTATAAATGTTAGCTTTCTAAATAAACATAACCTCTGGTTGCATGAAAGCAGGGAATAAAGTTGAAACTTGTTCCATTCATTAAACAACTTTTCAAAACTAGCATTTGTTTTGTCTTAAACAGGCATAAATCTGACAAATAAAAAAAATGATGATGATGATGGAGTTGCCAGAGCAATTTTATGCCTTTATTTTTCACAAACAGGGAGATAGATGTTGTGCCAGCTACGTATCCTAGATTACTGATTTAGATTTTAAACAGCAATGAGGGGGTGGTAAAAGATTTGGCCATGGGCTTGTAGGGGTGGAGTTCAGGATGAAAGGAAGTTTCAGTGTTAATATTGTAATTATTGGGGCTGCTCAGTGCTGGAGCGCATCCAATCCCTACGGTGACAGTAGGATGCCAGGTGTACCACAACTTGAAGGCAAGCACTGCAGATGTTTCAGCAAGCTAGGCTTGTAGGCACTAGTCCTGGTGGGTCCCAATAACCACTGGGACACACAGCTAAGTGAGAGGGTATGTTAGTAGGGCTGGTAGGAAGGGAAAGGTTGCAGATACCGTAGGTACAGAGGCTTAAAGAATTATAGTTCAAAGTGAGCAATAATGGTTTTGGTTTGGGCCCCTCAAGCAGACCAGCTGAGAATTAAGGCACTTCAAGTGTAGTGCCAGGGGTGCCCTCCACAGGTTAGTCCTATTCAAGAAAATAGGAGGTTGCAGGTTTCCAGGCCAGACTCAGTTTAGAGTCTCTCATTGGGGCCCTGCTGCACTGGCTCACTGCCCAGCCACTGCTGCTTCCCCACAGGTCCCACACAGACCTGCGCCCAGCTGTAATATCCAGCAGCGACAGCCTCTTCCGGACGTGGCTCTGCATACAATTCTTGGGATTTTTCTCTGCAGCTTCTAGCCTGATATGTTACGACTGCTTCCCAACCAAGCCCAGGAACATCTGATTCAGGACATTTTGCTATGTCTGACCAGAGAAAAGGGAAATGCATTGGGGAGGAAGTGAATGGGCGTTGTAGTCCCCTGCTTAGCATTTCCATCGCAATACCATGAACTGCATGCCAACTGTATTTGTGCGATTTGAGATATTATGGGCAGATGGTAATTTTCATTAGTTGATACTTTCAGGATTTTCTTCTGATGGCATAAACATGACACTATGGGAGCCATAGAGATAATGATCTTCTGGCAAAAGGGAGCCACAGATAGTAGCCACCGTCGAGCACAGCTGTGGGGTGGCTTACTTGACCTACCACAAAACTGTTGTAGCCTAAGAGGCAATTTCCTCCAAATTCTCAATATGTTGTTGCTATTAACATTCATCCCAGTGTCACTGAGATTTTAAAGAAGCAACAGTCTCTGCATGGTCCTGCAACATAAGTGTGCAAGACAGAAGTGTTCTTTCCAGCCCTTTAAGGATAGTTTAAAATACAGTGGAAAGTGTAGAGCGCAAAAAACCACGATCCATTTAAAAAGCATTTTTAGAGTAATTGTCAATATATCCTATATGTACTAAAATGCCTTTAAAGAGAACAGTATTATTAATAGGAGATGAAAATATACAGTACTTTGTTACACACTGCACTATTATTTCACAGTCATTTTAATAGTATGTATGGCAGGTGAAAATATGGGATTGCAACCAACTCTTCCCAAACCCCACTTATTCATGAACGTATATCTATCAAAGTGTCCTGAATGTTTTTGGCAGCACAATCCCAATTTAGGGCATCACACGGTTTATTAATTGTTCTGTAACGTACTGTACAACTGACTCTGGTGCCTGTTAGAGCTCCTCTGGCCTTTATTTATTTTCTTAGATGCTGACATTTTCTTACTGTATATCTAGAAAAAGACCCTGCATTGATTTATTTTAAATATTACTCTAACAAAGAAAATGCCATGTTTTAGTGTAATTAGTGTTTTCTACCATTAGACTTCCAACTCTAGCCAATCTCCCAAGAATAAAGCTCACTGTAAATGAAGATTTACCAAGTAATGTATCTTCTTTAAATATCTATACAGTGTTAAGCAGAAGCACAATGTTGAAATACCTGTTATAATGTGGTATCATACCCATATGGGGCCAAAATTTCAGGTTCTTTCTAATTTTTTTTCTCAGTCATTACTTGGGCAAAACTACTAATTATTACTAGATTAAGAATTAAGGACCTCCAAACTTGGTTCATGCTTTGGACTTGTTTGACAGTGTTAATTTAGGAACAAAGAATAACATATATTAAGGATAATTTGTAAGTGTGTGCATCCTGTTTTTTATATCACACAATTCACCATCTATCCCATTTCCCCCTCCAAAGGAAGATTATCCCCTTTTAGATCTCATATGTTCCCCAGAATCCTTTCCACTGACTGCCACAGTATTTCAGGAGGAGAAAGAAAGGAGTCAAAGGGGGATTTCAACTATGAAAGCTGAGATGTAAACCATATTCACTTGGCTGAGCTGCAGACAGAAAGAAAAGCTCTTGTGGTGAAGATGGGACAGCCAGGCAACAAGTGAGAACCAAAAAAAGATAGACTTTGGGCGTGAGATATATGAAGGGTAGGAGTCAAAACACAGAATACTGCTCTAAGGAAGCTGACACTTGTGCGAAGGGGAAATTTCTATGGGTATCTCCACAGACAGTCTTACAACTGTCAGATTGTCACCAAATGCATATGTCACGATTCTGAAGCCAGCAGGGATGAAATTCCTTTAGTATCTTCTCACACTGAGTTTTCATAGCTCTTCCAAATTAAGCTTAACAGAATTGGTAGTACTCCAATCATAGTATCACTCTAGGGAAGATTGAACTTTTTTTCTTGTGTAGAATTCAAATGTCATATGGACCAATAAATCAAAAATTACAAAGAAAAAAAAATCAGCACTGCTTCTTGAAACTATTGTTACGAGACTTGGGAAGGATGAATATGTATGGGACGACAGATATGCACCTCCCTTGAAATACTCAGAACTAGTAACTGGGATTTTGAATACAGAGACAGAGCTGTTGCTCTCATTCAACATACATAAATTGCAATCATTTTTAAAACTTTCTCCTTTCTCATAATGCCAAAATAATACCCAGGCACAGCACTCATCTGTCTTGTACTTTTTAAAATGACTTTACCTTGCAGTGGCATGAATATCAGCAGAAGTGTGTACGTTATTTTCTGAATTATATGTAAACAAAGCACATCTAATCCATGTATCTAAACCTAAAGGCTCCAACTTTCAGTCCATGGTGTTCATACATAGTCTATCAGAAGCAAAACCGTGGTTCAGAAAATATTCTGTTCATGGGAAAAGTCCCTTCAATGACTGTAGATATTTGTGCTGCCTTTCTCAATGAGAAACATTCAAGAGAGTCTGTTCATCTTCTGGGATAATTATACATTGCTGTGGTTACCCAAAGTGGTCACTGAAGTCACCTTTACTTCATTCTTTTTTTTAGTATGGACTTTGTGTAGATCTCCCATTTTCATGTTTGTACATGACCATGTAGTTTGGGCACTAACTTTCATTGTAAACTAAACTCGTTTTGTTGATAACCATACAGACAACATATGTTGCCAAATTTTGTCTTTATTCATATCTGTGAAAGAAAGAATCTGGTTAGGTCAGAATTTGACCCAAACTCTTCTGTCACAGAGAAGAAAGGAGATAAGAATTAGCAGTTGCAGCCTGTTGCTCTGCTCCCATGCAGAGTTTTGGGTCAGCAGATTTGTGCATGCACTAACCACTGATTTTAGCTTAGCCATGTTCACAGTCCCTCCCCTCAAATACATTCCAGCATAGACAGCCATTGCAGAGTTTTGTTCCATGGCATACAATAGACATGGAGTCCCTTTGGTAGAGGTCTCTCCAGACCCCCTCTGTTTCCATGCAACTGAAAAATAGAATTTTTGCTAGATTTTGGATCCTTCCTTAGATGCATAAGATGAGATCAGGATATTCCCATCAGTGTGGTTATTTTAAGTTCTGTTTATGAAGGCAGAATAAAGCAGTTGAGTCAGCAAGTGGAGTGTCCTTTTACTAAGCATCGAAGTGACGGTATAGTTTGTCTTGTTACATAGTGTTTTATGGCTAGTGAAAATGGAATCAACACTAACTTCACTTATTTAATAGATTGTTCAAAATGTATTGCTAAAACTCTTTCATAAGTATAATGTATAAAATTCTTCTTTATATAGTTTCTCTTTCCTAGGGCAATCTTTTGTAAATGTGGAGCAGATTTACAATGCTGAATTAAGCTTTATGTTTCTCCACCCTTCCCCATATTTTAAAAATTACTCAAATTTTGTAAAATACCAGAAATCTCTGAAGGCATTTCTGACATTTCAAAACTTATTGTTGGTCACTTATCAACATGACAGACTGCATGTTATCAATGAAACCTCATTAACCAGGAAGTTTTGGTTGAATTAGATCATGATTTTTCATTAGTGAAGTAACAAAAACATTAAAATGAAAAGGCTCTACACTCTGGATGGCTTGAGAGTTCAGAATTTCCCCAGACACCTTGCTGTGGGCCAAAGCAGCAGATGCAGTAATTAAAGTCCACTTAGAAAAATTGTTTTCTGTCTGCCAAGAGAATTCAATCTTTTTCCAATAATCTTGCTTTCGTTATCTCCACCATAATAATAGGGATCTCCATTTCAAACAGGTGTACTGTTCATTCAGTGCAAGATCTCTGACTGTTCATGAACTTTTTGTCTGGTATTTCAGTACACCCAAACCCAACAGCACCAACAAAACCAGCCCTTAGTCTGGATTGGCTGCTGACTCCTCGTGAGGAGTTCTTCCCAAAGTCCATAAATGACAGCTCTTTTTAGCGTCAGCTATTGTAACAAATCTATCACTGGTAACATATAAACCATCTTAACCGCGTGGCTTTAATTCCACTAAGACTGTCGTGGTTTTACAGCTTTTCCTGAAAATCTGAATGACGTTTACTCAAAACTGTACTAAATTCTGTTCCGAATCCCAAACTCAGATTTCCTGATGTTCTGAACAAGTCTCAACATTGTCCTAAGGTTAAACAAAACAGGTTGAACTCTTTGCACAGCTCTGTTCAACCTAATTGGTTCCTGTGACTTTTAAGCCTGGTCTACACTGAAACATAACTATGTCAGTAAGAGGTGTGTTTTTTTTAACTGCCATAGTTATGCTAATGTAGATGCAGTTATACTACTGTAATATAAAGCACTTTATTCCAGTATAGTTTATTTTGCTTCACCAAACTGGAATATGTTATACAGGTATAATCCCTTTTGATACTGGTATAGCTGTTCCTAAACTAAGGAAGTTTGTCACTTTAATTATGCTGGGATTTAATCCTAGATAAGACCTTAGATTTATGTCTGCTAACTTTATTAACAAAATTAGTTTCACTACCATTTGTGCGGTAGAGCCAAGGAGCTGGATTGCATTGTCTCATGCAGCATCAACAACTTTTCAGATAGGTTTTGATTGTAGAATATCTATGGCCGGTGAATATTTAGGGGGCAACCTTGAATGTTTGACATATCAGGTCAAGTTTCCAGTGATGGCACTTGCAAAATTTATGAACTCAGGCAAATTAACTCTGGAAATCACTGAGAGAGAATAATCATGGGCCTCATAACTTGGTTTTTACAGTCACTTTTCTGACTATCTAAAACTCCACTTTAAAATGTGTTCAGTCATTTACTGGACTTTAGCAGTTAATCTAGGTATTTAAGCCATTACCAAAAAGGTTCATAGCTGTGGAGTATTTTAATTTTAAAAATCGCCTGGTGTCTGTAATGTTATCCTTCATGCTGTTATTTTTCACTGTCAGGTAAGAGTGAGGTTTTGACACTGTTAATATAACATGGGGTGTTAATCTTATAATTGCGCTGTCAGCACTTTTTGTCAGGGTGTTAATGACCACCTTTCAGCCACTCAGAGTTGCCTGCCAATAAAAATATTACCGGCATCTAGCCAACCATCAGCTATTCAGCTACTTAGCTTTCTTTTCATATAGTAAATAGAAAAATTCAATAGTCATGTGGCTATAAAGAACCTTCTCTCTACTCCACACTTCCCTTTCCTTTTCCACACCCTCTTGAAATAAAAAATAACCAAAATCGAACTTTTTCTATGTATTTTGGTTATTACATTTCAAAATGTCCAAAATAGATCTTAAATAAACATGACTCCTTGGACAGGATAAAAGCACAGTTTTCAATAGTGAGCAAATCAATCATTCATATACATTTATTACTAAATACTAAATAAATACCAGAGACTAATATTGCATTACTGTAACTAGTCAATGGTTATGACAGGTCTTTCTTTCCCTCTCTATGCAGGAGAGGGGCTTTTCCAGCATCCTGGCAGAAGAAATTACACAACTCCAGATGAGTTATTTTACCTGCCTAGAGGCAAATTACACAAATAACAGAGGAGAAACAGAAAGGGGGGGAAGATCACTCAAAATAACAAACAGAATAATACAACATTCTTCCAGTCATCTTTAAGGATTCCAGATGTCATTTCATCCCTCAGTGAGGCCTGAATGTGATTCATTTCAAAACAGCACTGTAGAGTAAGGACACACCTGAACTCTGTAGGAGACCTTGTCAAAGACTTTCTAAAAAATCTGACTAGATTATATTGAGTGGATCACCATTATTCACTGCTTTTTGACATCCTCAAAAAATTCTAATAAATTGGTGAGGCATGACTTCCTTTTACAAAAGCAATGTTGACTCTTCCCCAACAAATCATGTTTATCTATGGGTGTGATAATTCTGTTCTTTGCTATAGTTTTTACCAATTTGCCTGGTACTGAAATTAGGTTCACCATCCTGCAACTGCCATGATCAACTCTGGAGCCCTTTTCAAAAATCAGCGTTACTTAACTACCTTCCAGTCGTCTGGTACAGAGGCTGATTTAAGCGATAGGTTATGTTTCCACAGTTAGTAGTTCTGCAGTTTCATATCTGAGTACCTTCAGAACTCTTAGGTGAATATCATCAGTCCAGGTAACTTATAACTGTTTGTTTTATCCATTTGTTCCAAAACCTCTTTTATTTACACATCAGTATGGGATAGTACTTTAGATTTGTTGCCCAAAAAAGGATAGTTCTGATGTGGGTATCTCCCCCAAATCCTCTGCAGTGAAGACCGATGCAAAGAACTCATATAGCGTCTTTACAATGGCCTTGTCTTCCTTAAGTACTCCTTCAACTGCTGGGTTGTTTAGAAGCCCCACTGCCTCTTTTTCAGTCTGCCTGCTTCAGGTGCATTTAAAAAAAAAATCTTTGTTAACTTTTGCACCTTTAGCATGTTGTTCCTCAAATTCTTTCATAGCTGGCCTTATTATACTTTTACACTTAACCTGACAGAATGTGTGCACCTTCCTATTATACTCAGTAGAATTTGACTTTCTGATTTTAAAGGATTTAAATTTAAATTTGAAAAATTGTTGGAGTTAAATGCTATTTATTGTGTTTAGAGGTAAGGAGCTCTATTTTTTCCAAGGATACATGAGGATTTTACATGTGTAGCTGTCATTAGCATTGTTGTCAGTGAAAGATCAGATAGAAAAGGGAAATACAACTCAAGTTTTGTTTTGACTATTAATCAATTTATTTTATATTCAATCTTTGATGGTTTATTTACCCCATATCAATTATGCCAATTGTATATTATTATTTATGCCAATTGTCTTTATTAGTCTTTAAAACAATGGCATTTAACCACATTACATTGAAAAATCCATCATAGTTTTAAAAAGAACCTCTCACCTATGCAGTCTCTGCTGAGATTATCAGTTGATAATAATTGTAATGCTGAATATCTGATGTGTAAACCATTCTCCACTGAGACTGTACTCAGAACACCAGTTCATTTTACATAAATCACCTATCAGCCAAAAGGTGGTAATTTAAGCCCCAATCCTGCAAAGACAAAGCCCTAGTCTACACTACAGAGTTAGCTGCCTTACCCTTGACCTAATTATGGAGGTATTTACACTACAGTCTTTCTCCCTCCACTTTAACTCTTCCACTACATTGACCTAATAAATCCACCTAGACAAGAGGCATAGCACTTAGGTCGATGAGACAGTGTCAGTGTAGATTTTGTGTTGCTTACATCAACTTAAATAGCTTCCAGGAGCTATCCCACAAAGCCCCACCATGACTGCTCTGGTCACCGCTTTGACCTCTGCTGCCTGGCAGTCAGGTACACAGGTGCACGCCCCTCCTCTTTTAAAGCCTGGGGAATTTTTTAACTTGCTCTTCCTGTTTACTCAGCATGGAGAACTAACATAGTAACTGCCCAACTGACTATGCTGGCTCCACACAGCAAATGTGCACCAGCCTGGAGTACACCAGGGTGGTGGATCTCCTGAGGCTGTGGGCAGAGGAAGCTGTGTAGTCACAGCTCCAATTCAGCTATAGGAACTTCGATATCTATGGCAGATCACGCGAGGCCTGGAGAAGAGGAGCTACAATAAGGACACAGAGCAATGCTGCGTAAAAATTAAGGAGCTGCAGCAGGCCTACCAGAAGGCAGGGAGGCAAACAGTCATTCTGGCGTGGAGCTTCACATGTTGCTTCTACAAGGAGCTGCATGCCATCCTCAGTGGTGACCACACCTCAACCACCAAGCGCCCTGTAGGAACTTCGAGTCACAGGCCACTGGAGTGAACCCTGAGGATGACGTGTTGAACAAGGAAGAGAAGGAGGAGGATCGGGTACAGGTGACAGGGAGATCCAGTGGCTTGGGGAGTCAGAACCTCTTTTTGACTCCTGAGCAGTCTAGCGATTCCCAACAGTCCAGCACTGGCAAGCCTAATGCAGGGGAGGGAAGCGCTGGTAAATACTCAGATGTCTTCAATATTGCAGGGACACATCTGCTCATGCGCTATTTATTTTTTTAATCAGGCTAGAAGAGGTAGTGAAATAACCTATAGAGGGAAAGTTGATATCTGCTTCTCATTCCCCTGTAGAGATAAACAGAAGGGGCGCTGCAGAATAGTTTCTTTATGTGCACCATGAAGTCCCGTGAATCCTCCATAGAGACCTCCAGGAAATCCTCCATAGAGACCTGGAGGTAATCTGCAATCCTCTGCCAAAGGTTTCTTGAGAGAGGGCTACCTTGTTTCTTCTCTCCTTTCCCCCTCCTCCGCGGTAGGACACTTTGCCATGCCACTCAGCAATTACTTCAGCAGGCATCATTGCAGCACAGGGGCTAGCAGCACACGGACCCTGTCTGCAGCCAGACATATGCAGGAGCTGCTCCCTTGCAGGGAGGTTACCCTCAGGAGAGAGAGAGCCGCTACAGTCACCACCGCCTGTGGAAAACAGTGCCAGTATTCAGCACAATAGCCCTATTCACTTGTACTGATACCCCAGTGCAGCTCCCCCTCGTTGTCCCGACTCGCACCCTGCTCCCCCCGGGCCCTAAGCACCATGGCTGGGACTGCCGCCTTGCTCTGAGTCCCAATGGAAAGTGAGAACGTTTTACTTGTCAGTTGCTTGGATCAAGGGATGTAAGTGCACTGACAGTAGTACCTCTGTGCATTGTTTCTTTAGCAGCTGCCCATGTGACCTTGAGGGTCTCTTCAGGCATATCCGCATAGCAGCTCAGGCAGATAAGGAGGAAAAAGAAGAGGGGAAAGGAAGACATTCCAGGATGTGCTGCAAGCTCTGGCACTTTGGGTTGCGAGCAGAGTGATTGCCACCCTCTAAGCCATGAACAAATGCATAGGGATAGCGAGGACAGGAAAAATGGAAACCAAGAGATGACAGTGCTGCTGAGGGAGCAAACAGACATGTTCCCCCTGCAGCTAGGATATCCCTACACTCCCTCTCTCCCGCCCCCAACACACACACTCCATGTATCTATTGGGGCTGCAGCAGTACCCAAAGGCACTCTACCCTGCAGGAGATTAAACACGACAGCCACACATAGATCCAGCTGTGAGAACCTCGTTGTTGTATGTGCTTGTGAGTTCCCTGTTCCTTCCTCTTTAAAGATACTTTTCCCTGTATGTATGAAGTTTACCTCAGCATTACATTGATATGTTTTGCATGGGTGTGGAATAAATATCAAGTAATGGAAACTAAATTTATCTTTATTATTCTCCAGTACATGGTGGCTGCTGCTAACATTCACTGACAATAGCAATAGGTACATTTGCATTGTTACAGTAGCACGCACACAGCAATTACAAGGTTCATAGCACTATGCCAAAAAAACAATGCCAGGCTCAGCATGCTACAGCAACACACATAAATGTGGCTCATTGTTAAAAGGTTCATTCAAGGCCTTCGTGAGCCGAATAACCACCTGTTGAGCTCCTCTTATAGCCCTGGTGTCTAACTGCTCAAAATGAAGCAGACAGCTGATCCACCTCTGCACTCCACCCCTGCGGAAACTTCTCCCCCTTTGTTTCTTGGATATTATGAAGTGCACAGCAGGCAGCTATAACCATTGGGATATTTTCCTCACTGACGTCTAGCCTCCTGAATAGGCAGCACCAGCAACCCTTCAAAGAGACCAAGGCACAGTCAATAGCCTTTCTGCACCTGCTGAGCCGGTTGTTGATGTGCTCCTTGCTGCTGTCAAGGTGGCCAGTGTGCGGTTTCACGAGCCATGGAGGTATGGGGCACGCTGGGTCTCCCAGGATCACTATTGGCATTTCCATATCCCCAATGGTAATCCTCTGATCTGGAAAGAAAGTCCCTGCTTGCAGCTTTCTGTACAGGCCTGTGTTCCTAAAGATATGTGCGCAAAGTGGTCTGGACCCAAAATAGGGATATGTGTGACATCTATTGCCCTACCACAGGTAGGGAATCCCATTGCCACAAGTCCATCCACTATTTCCTGCTCATTGCCCAGTGTCACAGTCCTTCATAGCAGGATGCGATTAATGACCCTGCACATTTACATCACAGCAAACCTCCACCGTGGATTTCATGACTCCAAACTGATTTCCAACTGATCGGTAGCAATCTGGCTTTGCCAGCTTCCACACAGCAATCATCCTCACTTCTCCACCGTAAGTGCAGGTCTCATTTTGGTTTCACTGCACTGGCGGACTGGGGTGAGCTCCACACACAGATCGGGAAGGTGGCCTTGCACATCCAAAAGTTCTGAAGCCACTGCTCATCATCCCATACCTGCATAATGATTTGATCCCACCACTCAGTGCTTGTTTCTCAGGCCCAGAACCAACAGTCCACCATGTGCAGCTGCTCTGTGAATGCCAACAGCAATCCTGAATTGTTTCCATGGCATGCAGCAAGGCAGAAACCAAGGCATCGTCATCAGACTTGCAGCTTAAGAAATGCAGCAGGATCAGGTGCATTATGTTCGAAACCACTCAGCACAGTACTGAGGAGCAGTGCAGGATCCATGCTTTCTGACAGAGATGACTGGTGATAGGTTACTAGGCAGTTGGAAAGCAGCATGAAACACACAAGGATGCCCATGGAATGATGGGATTAAGAATACTACATCATGGGATGCTGAAACTGGCCCCATGAGGTATTGCAAACCCCTCCCAAAACACCCTGTGGTAGATGGTGGCGAGTTGCACAGTGGGATAGCTACCCGCAGTGCACTGCTCTCTGTGTCAGTGCAAGAGCTGTTCTTGTGGACGTGCTCCTCTGACATAAGTCGAATAGTGTGGACATGCAACAGCAGTTGAATTACAGTGGTGGCTTAACTTTGTAGTGCAGACAAGCCCTTACATACTCGAAGCATTTGAATAATTCCACTGAAGTCAATGGGGTTGCTCACATGCTTGAGTTTCCAGAAGCATAGGCATAGACACTAAACTAGTGATCTCCTTCACAGTATTTAGCTTCAGCAACTCTCTTGGCTCTAACACTTAGAAAAGCTTACATTTCCCATTGGCTCATTGGAAAAGTTTTTCACTCTGCTTTATTTTGTGTGCAATGGATGCATTCCAGCTCACAAAAACTAAACACACCTATGTGTGGAGCTGGGCAAAATTTCTTTGCCACCAGCAGATCGTCACACTTTAACAGATTTGCAAAAAAGCGAAAAACATCTTTGGCTTTCACTTTAAGGAGAACCACACTGGAGCCTGCTATGATATAAAATACCATGCTTATTTATCTCCCTAACATTCCTCAGTCAAGAGAGAGCATACTAGGATGAAGATGACCTGTACACTACCCATACAGAAGCCATGAGGAGGGGAGGCCTACCACTACAAAAAGGAAAAGGCAGTTTACTGTGCACACTGTTTTTGTTCTGGAGTCATAGACACTCTTGCATTTGTCCATAATGAGGACATTTTCCATCTTCAGTGTGAGAACCTGTGTCAGTCACTGGAAGCAGTGAATATTGAGTCAAATATACAAGGAAATATCTTTTTGTCTGCAAATCCCAGGGAACTGCAAATTGGTCGCTTTACCCAGCTCTGTCTTCCAGACAAATGTCAGATCCGACTCATGAGCCATGAGGGTCTGGTAAGACTTAGTTCACTATAGCTCAAATGAAGAGGTCCAGAACTCCTATCCAAACAGCTGTGGTTCCTATTTTAATTTCAGCCTACAGGCTATAAAACCTCAGACCCCAAGTTCCCCAAGGAAGTCTTGCATCAGCATTGTTCTCAATAAGTAGGGCTGAGAGCACCGAGAAAGCAAGACATCCAGGCTTTAGTTGACCTTAGAACATTCCAAATAAATGATCGTCTCCCTGAGATGTATGTGTATATATAACCCCTATTAATGGTAATGGGAATTACATGTGCACATTGAGGTACAATATATCCTTAAGTAAGCAAATTAGGACAAGCCAAGAACAATCAAACTTTGTTACATTTTAGAATTTGGCCAAAACAATAGTTATTCAAAACTGATTTTATAGGTTAACCAAAACTCTGTGATGGGATTTTGTATTCCAGTAGAAGTTTGCGTTTTATTTTCTAAGGTTTTAACAGTTTACTTTTGATAAGTGAAACAAAGTTCCAAAAACTCTTGTGCAAAAAGGAACAGCTGTGTGCAGAGAGGAGATATGGAACCCCAGGGGAGAACTGTTGCAAGCACAGTACTGGTGAACTTTGGGGATGCAGTGAGAAGGAGGGAATGGTATTTTACTTCTGTGCTGTCTTCTGCCTGGTGAGAAAGAGGTGATGGGAGAGTGAGAACTCCATATGCATTGAATTTGACAGGCCTGAAGACAAAAGTCCTCTATTTACAGCCTGGGCAGTGGAAGCCTAAACTTTCCTCCATGGTGCCTCAAGCCTGGGATGAGATAATACTTCATTCTCCTTGCCCATTCAACTCTTGGCCCACTATACTGAAACTTCCAACAAGGTTATCAATTAGTGCCAATGTTGGTGGAATTTTTTTGTGATGCAGACATAAGGGTTTGGGGATTTTGTGGCTTCTTTGGGTTATTTTGTTTTTTGTTAACAATTATAAAGAAAAAATATTTAAAATGGCAGAAGTTTACTAAACAGATATAAATCAAAAAGAAAACTGACTATTCATCTGGGAAATATGTTTGGACACATACTTTCAATACCACTTAAAAGCTGTATCATCCAGATGTGAAAGCAATTAAAAAATAAAGACCCACAATGAAATCAGAAGCTAAACTGGTTTGTGGCTTAAAAAGTAAACAAAGCCTGAAACATGCTTGTTGCATCTAAGTTGGAGGAGAGGTTATGAACATGTTCACCAGGCACCCCGTTTCTCAAAAAGCAAAAGTGCACAACTGCAGTCAGCGCTGTAGGAAATGTAGCAGGTGACTCTTGGCAGCTTCAGTTTCCCTGAGTTTCTAAAGTCATCCGTTTTTAAACGTGAAGCAGAAAGTTTGATGAGAGCCAGCATTTTTAATATCCGATCAGTTGTAGGAGGGAAATCAGCAGGACCAGTCATTGGTACAAAGTGTACCCTGAACATGGAGGCAGGAGTCGACTAGCAATGCCTGTGACATTCTTTCACCCTGGCTGTCTTTTGAATAGCAAACCAGAAATGCTTTCCACAAACAATTTAAAAAAAAAATTAGGAATTTTAATGAGAATCCCTTGGTTATATGGTTTTAAATATTCTTTTTTTCAAATATATAAATTAGCTGCTTTTCAGCTTCCCCTTTTCATATTTAAAATCACCCCTTGTGGGGTAGCTATAAATGTTAGTACTTCTGACAAGTATTTATTAACAAACAGCAAATTTTCTGGAAGCCTCAAGCCTTGATAGTCAAGTTAAGTCAAATTCAGGCAGTCAGTTATGTCTAGACCTCCCAGATGAGACACATAGTAGCGGTGGATGTTTAGTTATTTTTATTGGTATTAGGGTAGCACTTACGTGTCTCAAATGAGATTTGGGCCCCATTGTACTAAGACTGATAAGAAAATTAGTAAAACACAGTTCCTGCCTTAAAGAATTTACAGTCTGACCATCATTTGAGGACTGAAATGTCGGGTCTAACACCAGTTTGCTAATTGCTGAGGATGAAACACAGGAATAAGTGTTGTAACTTTTTGGGTAAAGACAATTTTTTTATAATAATCTGTACTTCAATAGCTCCTTTAATGCAAAGATTTCTAGGCACTACCACACATTACTAAACTATGTTAATTATGTGAGAGGTTACCAAGATGGGTAATTTTCCATATTCTATCGTATCGTTAGACTTGCATGGTGGGGTGACTAATATTTGTTTCCACCAGCGCTTTTGAGACCAAGGACAAATTTATTTGCCAGTTAAATGTTATGCAATGATATAAGTAGATCATTTTAACAACCTTGGATCCAAACCATCAGTCCCAGGAGTTTTTTCTTAAATAAAGCAACATGTCCTACACTTGTCTGGAAAATATTGGTCAGAGAGCAAAATTTAGTTCTAGGAGCATTACAAACTATTCACAGTGAACAAATTGAATCCTTTATTCTGTTTCCAAATTGGGATTTTTACAGATTTGTTTCCTACGGGAGACACAGTGGCCTGGTGATAAGGGTATGGACTTCAGGAGATCTGGGCGCTATTTTCCCATGAATCTGTGTTTCCAAACCAAAGCATGTGTGCTCACAAGTGAACAAACTTAGTTGCACAATATGAGCTTTCCCTGAATGTGGGTGTGAACAAAAGCTAATTTATCTGAATGTTTGTGAAGTGGTGAGACCCCTCCTTATGAATCCATTCAATTTCTTTGCATGATCATAAATACTTTTACAAATATTTGTCCTGCTCTAATTGCAATTTTTTTTCCTATGAAGGGTTAGCATCCCTACTGACTTTCTCTCCTCTACACCACTGCAGTTTTGGTAATTTTTTTTGCTGAGTAAGCATTGTGGTGTTTTTGTTGTTTACCGTTATTTACACAGCAGTATAGATTTATGTGGCAATTTGCAAACAGATAGGAAGGCAAGATCTTTTATTGGCTATTAGCAGGTCAATATTTATTTATTACAATTAAATATTTCAGTTAACTCAATATATTTTCAAAATAATTCAACTGTCTCCAAAATTACCTTTTTTCTTTAAAAAAAAAAAAAAAAAGTTTCCCATTGAATTAGGTAATAGACTGTTAAGTTTTAGGTTGTGATAAGAGGATGAAGAATCATGTAGTCTGATTTTTTAGATTGTAAGATCTTTGGGGGCACGGAGTTTTGTTCTGTTTGTATAGCCCCTAACAAAACTGGAATGCTCGTCCATGCCAGGGACATTTTGATGCTACCACAATACAAACTATAAATAATATAGAATATTGCACAGCTCCAATAACATCATGGGCCCTAAAATTTACTTACAAATAATTTTTCTGAAGCTACTAATGGGTGCTTTATTTTACTGTTTCTGAATTGCAAAGTGGTATTAGGAAGGAGTAGGAAGCATAATACAGCTCAGAGAAGCAGGTTAGTGTGTGGGAAAGAATGACCTTGAAAAAACTAACCATGTTTCTAAGGATAACCTTGGTGATTATGTTCCTGACTGGTTTCCTTTCATCACCTACATGCAAGAGTGATTTCCAAATGCAGCTGAACAAAGATCACAAATCTAGTTTCCTCTCCATTAGTCACGTAAATTAAATGTATCTCTTACCATGATTTGAAAAACTCTGGAAAAATAATGATAGTCCTATTATTCTGGGGCACTATAAAAATGGACAGGATGATTTAAGATTGACCACCATGGTGCATACTGTTGTTTTTCTCTTCTCTTTACCCTGTTTATGTATTTATTCACTGTATGTTTATATTTAGAGCCTAATTTTGCACTTCTTGTACACCCTAAAGTTCCATCTACTTCAGTAGGAATTTGAAATATACAATGCCAACTCAGGCCCAAATTCTTGATTTATGCATTATATATTTCTTTATATCTGAATGAAAGACGGTGAATCTATTTCATGATCCCATCAGGCTGCTGGTTAATATTTATACTGGAAGCCAAAATCTTTAATCAAAATATAGTTTATTAAAAAAAAAAGGTTACTCTTGGAAAGTCTGGTCTTAGTTATATAATATTCCTCAATTCCATGCAGTTTTGAAGATCACATAACAAACCTGAGGTTTGAATCTATGCCGAGCACTATCCCTTTTGTGCATATAAGCAAGTACTCAAAATTAGCCATGGTGTTTTCCTTCCTATAAATTTTGCCAATCTCAGCAAGGCATGTTTATTACAACTTTTACAAATTATATGCTAACATAAACCCAGTCTAAATCCTTGTCTGAGATGAATTTCTGTGCTACTCAAGTTAAGTTTTCTAAAAATATATCTAATAAAAATGTTCATAATTTTAAATAGACTCAATTCAAGGGTAATTTAGATTGGTATGTCTTCCGGAGACAGCCTATAATACTATGATCACTAAATAGGTTCAGAATCTGGCTATCTTTGAGTCTGCTTACAGCAGCTGATACAGCCTTTGGGAATATTGTTAAGCGTCTGAGACTGGAAGTCAGGGTTATTAGATTTTTTTATTGCTGCTTCCACTGACCTTGAATGAGGGAGCAAGACACTTAGGACTATTTTCAGTCTTGATCCCACCTATTTCAATGGAGTTATACCAAGGGTGAATTTGGACAATTATCTGTATGGTCCTCCATTTTCCCATGTGTAAAATGGATATATTGTTGTTTATTTACCTCTTCAAGAGGTAGATATGGTGGTTAGTCAATTAATACTAGTAAATTTCTTTGAGTTTATCAAAAGCAAGGTGCCCAAAAAAGATCCCAAGATGAAAGTACTAAATAAAAGTAACCATGTGAAAAAACTCACGGTAATTGTTTTTGTTTTTGTGTTGGTTCTTTAATGGCTAGATACAACCTTAGAGCCCTTCCTGTTTCCATTATAATCTGTGGGAGTGTTGCCATTTTACATAAATGGGGGGCAAAATTGGATGCCCATTCCTTGAAATGAGGTCTGATCTGAAGCACACTGAATCAGTGGAAAAACTCCTATTAGCTTCAGTAACGTTTCGAGCAGGTCCATATAATGCCTTGATTGTATTTATCTATCATTACTAAAAGCCCCACATAAAGACTTTTCTATTTCCCTAAGGTGTCCTATATTTCTAATACAGCCACAAACCTCCCATTTGGGGGGATTTTATAAATATTAAAGACAGTGATATATTGTTGGTCGATAATATTAATGGTGAGTAATTCAAGGTGATTATTTAGGTAAGTGAGATTGAATAAACGTCTCATTTAGACTCTTCATTATACAGTAACATTTTAGAATGGCTTGGCCAAGGAACAGGAATAAATTAAGCCTGTGGGCAGAGATTTCCAGCCTAAGTAAATAGTCTTATTATTCAATGAACTATTTTTCAACAGAACCCAAAGGAAGAACATACGCATCACGTTAACAACCTTTTGTTCACACCTCTGAACACAGTGGTAGTAAATTAGAGGCATGGCAAAAATGATTGGTTTAAAGCAGGAATCCATAAAAGTAAGGTAATTTAATTATCTGTGTCCTATACCAACCATGTACTTATCCCCATTATAAATACAAGATTCCAAGATCAAATCTGCATCTAGAAATTTTTCTTCAAGAACAGCTTATTTAAACACACACAGACACATGAAAACTATTCATTTGTATACTTCAGTTTATCCTGTTCCGAAATACAAAAGTGAAGGCGGGACACAATGTAAATACAGGGAAGTAAATTAATAAAATGCACCTGCTATTCAGCTTTCAAAAACTTCTAATGGCATGGTTTACAACTTCCTTAGACGTTCAGACCAACTTCCATTGAAGTCATTGGGAGTTTTTCCATTTATCTCAGTGGGGGATGGATTGGGCCCTTAAGCAACAGGAACTTTCTATGGTCCGTCCTTTCTATGGTCCATAACATTCCGAATGTTTATGGACTGTCTTTTCTATGAATGTGAATCCAGCGTAGTATACTTAGAGAAACAGATCCTGAGCTGTGATCACTGTCACTCTGGCAACTCAAAGGGGTTGGAAAGCAGCCAGATATCCCTAGCTGTGTAGCCACCTGATGTAGGGTCATCTGCTAATGAGGTAGATCTGACTTAGAGATCCTATGCCATGTTTCCCCCATCTGCTATTGTCCCTGGCTCCAACAATCCATGGCTGATAGATCCATCTTTGGAGGCCATTGCTAGTCTGTGTCTTTGGAGTAGCTGGGGGCATGCAATTGTCCCCAGAATTGGGGAGATTCTTTGCAGTTTTCAGATGTGTCCAGAGAATTTGGTTCTGCATCTTTTTATATTTTTAAATACATATTGTCAGTAAATATCCCCTTCCATTACTGGCTTTCATAGAAAGCACTTTTTTAATAAAGCGATTATTATAGAAATGTCATTTTTATTTCTCCACAGAACTGATCATGGCTTGGCCATTGTTTATGCCAATGCTATTTTTTTTTTTAATTTAACTTTGACAAAGGTTTTCAGTATTTGTCACTCAAAATGTATGATTAGACAAATCTCCACCATCTTCCTAGAATGTCTTCTCCACATTTTCAATATCTCTAACTAAGCACCAGGTGTAAAAAGTGACATTTCTTTGGCAATTCCGTCTCATACCTCTCTGTTTTCATAGCTATAGCATTTGAGAAATTCAAATATAAAACCAAATAGCTGACATTTATTGAAGGGAAGAGGTTATGGAATTATGTCAACACAGCACTAGTTGGATAAAATCTGCCAGTAAATTTAATTTTTGTAGAGTTTTATTACTAATTTTAATTGTTAACATCTTTTATTAGAACACCATTTGGATATAATTAAGAAATGTGAATTATCTTGGCCTGACCTTCAAATTTTATTTTTTCTTTCTTTTTGTCAGTCATCTGTCTAATGGATCATTTTATAATGATGTATCAAGTTGCATATATTAAGCAGGTTTGTATTATTCATGTCCTGTTGAGCTATATAAATAAAATTTGACATGTTTTTATCCCTAAATATTGGAAGTGGAAATCCAGTGTCACAAACATTGTAAGGATTCAATCTGTCTTTCATAATCTAATTTAAAAACTGAACCATGAAATAATTTACAAGAACACATTATGAGCCTAACTCTGCTGGAACTGAAGTAAATCTCAGTGTAGATTGAAAACATGAGCATAACAGATAATTCTCTATAAAAATACAACATAATGATATTTAATAAATTGCATCTTTATATAGCCCCTTTCTATACAAGTCTTATATGCAAAGCAAAGTGTTAAAATGGGGTCATATTGTTCTCTTTATATGAACAGAGACAAGGTGAGTGAGGTAATAGCTCTTATTGGACCAACTTCTGTGGATAAAAGAGACAAGTTTGCAAGTTCCATAGTGCTCTTCTTCAGGTCTTGGGAAGATAAGCAGTGTCACAAGCTAAATGCAAGGTAGAACAGATTGTTAAGCATAAGGAACATGTTGAAAGAAGCCATTCAAAGCATTCATTCCAAATTGACCCCTCAGAAGTCTGCACAACACCTTCAAGCCTAGGAGTTTAAATTCATTAACTCTGCTAGATATGAAAAAATCGTGGACTCAGTGGAGACACTAGTTTTATGTTTCATTACACAATCCACTAACTCTCCTTTGGCGTATCGTTATAGAGGTGTTAATTGGCCACTTCATTTTGAATGGTTTCTTGCAACATGTGTTTATCCACAGGAGAGGAACCTTGCAATCTTTTTCATTCTCTGTTTATCCCATAAGTGCTCCTCTTGTGGCTGTTTACATGGATTGATCTGAAGCTGTGTTCCCAAAGATTATCTGATCAGGAATGTTACTTTACTTAACATAAATAAGAAGTGAATGCTGAAATGATATGACTGAGTGAATTCAGTGAGCAGTCCATGTTTCCAATGAGTATTTGGGTGTATATTACCTTCCAAGTGATTTCCAGGGTAAGCACCACTGGTAGAGCTGAATGTTACGGTTTTGTTATAGTTGGTCTAAAAGTATTAAACTGTATCAAACAGATTTGTTGCCAATGCAAACTTAAATTGAAGCTCCCAATGGTTTAGGTCTGGAAGAAAATACATCTGCTTAACATCTTGGCTTTTCTGGAATTGTCACTGAGAATTTTTCTGATACAACATTCCAAGAACATCCTTTGTTTGCTCACACTATAATCCTAAACCAGTTCTAAACCAGAGCCCAGCCATCCCACCATCAACACACACACATAATTATGTCTTTATGGGGTGTGTGTATATATGGCTTAGCCGTTATTTCTTCATCTTGTCACAACCATACTGCCTACTGACACAGACACAATAACCCTTGTTGACAGGCTCTACTCTGTCTTTTTTTATATGTAGCGATTATACATCGTATAGAAGTGTATATTATATAGGTATTTTTACATTATCCTTCAGGAAGATTTTCTCATTAGATAATAAGGTCTTTATATGACTTTCCACCTTTAATTGCTACAACAAATTTTGCAGCTTTATTCATGCCATTGTTGGCAATTAGTCATTCATCACTCCTCAGTTATTCTATTCCAAATGTTCTGCAGATACAGAATGTTTCATTTACATTGCACAGCTTACCTAACAAATGCTAACGCTGCTTTTTTCAAACATAAAAGCATGGGACCACTATACTGATAATTCTCTCTCTATCTCTTTTTGTAGAGGGAGAGAGAGAGAATACAGTGTGTGTGTGTGTGTGTGTGTGTGTGTGTGTGTGAGAGAGAGAGAGGTTGTGTATGTATAGAGAAACAATATAGTTTCTCTGTCTTTCTCCATAGAGAGGACTATAGTCTCTCTATCAAAATAAATAAAATTTCTTTTAACATTTATTAGGGTAGTCTTTGCATGAGTAGACTGGATTGCATCCCTCAAGATGAACCAGGCTTTCCCTTCTTGTTGAACTATTGAAATATATTATGGGACTCTCATGACTGTGATGCATTGTGGGAGATATAGTTCAGCCAATAGAGGAGAATGGGACCACGAGGCATCCGAAGTACAACTCGGATGAAGCAATACGGCAGACCATTCATGTTGAACTAAGGCAAAAGGACATGTTTCATACTCAGAACTCTCCAATCTGTTGATAAAAAAAAAGATCTTTTGATTTCTTTTCATCTCAGTTCAAGACAAAAGAAATGTCAACCAAAAAAAAAAAAAAGAAAGAAAAGAAAAGAATTTCCCGCAAAATAGAAATTCTGATTTTTGACCAGTTCTAATTTTTATCATTGTCTTCAGTGTATTGGATTAGCTGATGTACATGCATTACAAGCCCATTTTCTCATCAGAAAAAAAATCTAATTTAACAGAGGATGCAAAGAAAGGACCCTACGGCAGGGAAGACTACTCTTTGTGTGTGTATATGGTGCCTAGCACAATGGGGCCTAGTCTTGATTGGCTCTTAGACACTAGTGTAATGAACATAATAATAATAATAATAATAATTAATAAATGAGTGGTGGAAATGATGAGGGAGTAGAGACAGTGGCAATAGCAATAAATTATGCTAATTAACAAAGGTGAAAAATTATATGCACATATATAATGTATGTAGATAGAGTAGAAATTCATCTTATGAGGGATTTGAATATGAGAGGAAAAATATCCTGATGAGCCAGATTGGAGGGGACATTCCAAGCTATCAGAATGCCTACTATTCACATCTACCATAACAAAACTACCCACTCCAAGTGAAATACTGATTCTATGAATAGTTTTTGTATCAGTGTAGCTATGTCGGTTAGTGATGGTGTTTTAATTTTTGTTTTGTTTACTAATATAGTTATAGAGGTACAACTGCTGTGTAGCTGCAGTTATACCAGTATAGATTACTCTCCTTGCCATATGGGAATAAAGTATACCAGTATAAATGCATTTATGCCAGCATAACTACATTCACATTAAGCGGCTTGTTCCACTTTGACTAAATCAGTATAGTTAAAATAGTACAACCTTTGTGTTGAGACAAACCCTAAAGAAAAAAAAATTCTGCTTTCAAACAAAAATCCAATGTGTGAATAACATGTTATAGATTACGGATATTTGTCTCTATTTACAAAGTCAATTGTTACCAATAGTTAACAATAACTGACTGTAGTTATTTATGTTATAGGAAGAAACAGATAGTAAAGTATGGTAGGTGGTGGAAAAATTCACTTTTGCAATAACTATTTTTCAAGTAAAAATAGTTTTCTTCCTTGTGTGTAATATTGTATATTTTGATTAATGTTTATTCCACTGTGCTATCGAGAAAAAGAGCAACAAGCTATTTCTTTATGTATTAAATTATGTATTAAAATATATTTAATAAATAGTTCATTTGAAACTGAAATGAAAAATTGTCATTAAAAAGGTAAATTAAAAATTGCTTCATTAAAATTATAGTTCACATACTAGACATATAAATATTTAGAACAGGACTGCATGCATGGCTCCCCTGTGAAAGGCACGTTGCTATCTCATTTAGACCAGATGCATATAGGAATTTCCTTAAAAGAAGGTGCTACAGATCCCATGAAACCAACTGGGGGAGCTGGGGAAGTAGGGAATGAATTTTGTGGGGGTGTGCACACACATGTATGTTTGAGGTACATATTTTAAAAATTAACTTGTTTGACTCCTCAGCTATTTGAATTGCTGTGGACCTCCTGTTTATCTTGCAATATCTAAACACATACATGTACACATTATATTTACAGATAGCTACAACTGTATATTATGCTTAATACTGTGTATATAGCAAATAATGCCCTGTACTGATGCTGCATGTATTTATCTTTCTTTAACAGAGGAAAATTTGGGGATGTATAAAGATACAGTGCTGCTTTTAAATGAGAAGTCATACTCCAATATTCCCCAATTTCATGCTGTTTTCTATGGAACACTAATTTTTCCTGTATTAGCAAAACCAGCACATTGTGATTATACTGTACATGTCTCAGGAGGATACTGGATGGCAGAATTAGTTTAGGATAGTGAGTTATCAGTCTCAAAATGTTTCTTAGCAGTTTTTGTGTGGTAAAGGAATACATGTTTTTAATTTCTTCTTCAACAGGAGGAAATGTTTTGCTCAGACCTCAAGATAGTCAAGCTCTCAAAGTACATTAATTTTCAGGACAAGATATAACAATATCCTTACAATCTTTTGCATTATCCCAGAATGACCAAAGTTTCTGTCAGTGAATGGAAATTTTAATTTTCTACTGATTTGGTTTAACTATGAGGCACTGTGAAGTATTAGCTCTCAGAACAATATGGTGATCAAATAATCAGAGCTCTTTGAAATGTTTCACTTGCAAAGCAGAATTTTAGCTCTTTCTAGTTTTTTCAGCAGCCTGCCTCACTGGGAATCATTGACAGATACGTGATCAAAAGGGATAAACCAGTGGTAAAGCCTTTGGATTTGTAAAACCAGATTTGTCCACATTCTGTTTAAGCCACCTTTTGATATGTGTGTAAATACACACCTACTTTGGTGTATTCAAAGGGCAAGTATAGGGTCTGTGTAGGATGGACCTATGGTCCTGTGCACAAAGGAAGAACAAGATGAACACTGTGAAGGACTGTGTCAGTGCCGCTATTGCTTTTCACTCCTGGAGGAACTGTGCCTGGATCAGACACCTAATACACACCTAATTTGAGGACATGTATAAGGTTGTGCACATGAAAAGCAGACAGACATCTGTTTGCCTACTTTCTGATTGGAAATCAAGCCCATCCTATCTGAGAATAATATTTCTACTCAATCTCTCAGAAGTTTTTTGTTGCCCCTGTTCAGACGATAATATGAAGGGAGGCCAGGCAAGTTGTTTACATCTGCTAATCTCACTTCTAGAAAGGATAGCCTGGGTCAAGAAGAACATACTTCCCATTTATTTGGCCTCCTTACTGCTTATATAACCATTCTTAAAGCCATTGATAAGACTTTAATGGAACGTACTAAATATTTCAGTGTGAAGGTAAATTGAAATATTTCAAGATCATTCAGCCACCCAGGTCAGAAGGACGTTAAAATTTCCAAATTTAAGTGCCAACATGTGCCTTTAAGACACAGTTTTTGGTTGGTGCATTGGTCACTGCAGCAGGAGTGTGCAAGGGATTGTCTGATCCAGGCACAGTTTGAAAGAACATGATAAACAGAAGCCATATAAATAAATAAATAAAGGGATAAACCAGTGGTAAAGCCTTTGGATTTGTAAAACCAGATTTTAGCCTGTAGTATGTTACAAATGCTGCTTGGACCACAAACTACAGAAAAGAGACTTTGTGCTGCTCAAGGGGCACACAGAGCAGCTTCTTCCTAATTTGTCTCCACATACTGAACTCTAATGTATAAGGAGCTGATGAGACATACATAGCACACTTGTGGGCCTCCCCTCATTTGAAAGACTCTTCACTCTTTCAGGTTTTACAACCTATCAGAACTAGATACAAATGCAATTACCCAGTGCATGAAGATTTGAGTATCTGGGTGTGCACATGATCAACTACTTTCTTATGGAGCCATTTGCTCATGCATGTTGTGCAATTGCACACATTATATATAGAGTTGTGCATGTCTAACTCTGATGATATGGCCCCATTTGGGGGGGAGGGGTGTTTTTGTTTGTCTTTTTTGACCTTCCCATCTGTGCTTCAGTACTTCAGGTAAGCAAGGACAAAATCTGGAATTAAACTAGTTGAGAAGTGTGTGTTTTATTGCTAAACTTTAAGCATATGTGTGAGTTATAAAAACTTGTCCTTGCCTTACTACAGATAACAGCAACTTACCATGTACTAAAGAGTAGTTTAGTCTATTTACCTTTTATTCAAACACCAAAAGACCCTTCTTTAGTATATAGGCAATGTGTGATGCAGTTACGGTCTCATCGCATAATGTAGAACATCTGGGAGAATTGCCACTTGTCAAGCCAATCAGGACCCTGCTGACAGACTGAGAGTGTGCATTATAATGAAATGCCATTCCACAGCTGTTCACAGAATTAATTTCCCTGCAGAATTTTCTAATTAGTTGGCTCTTTCCAGCCCATTCCCCACAGAGGAAACAGAAAGGATGCAAAAGGCTAACACCTGCTCCTAAAGCTGTGGCTGGGGGAAAAAACATTTGAGGGGTGACATACACAGTAAGTACTTAGGCACTAGAAAGTCTCCCATCTACCCAGCTGCAGGGATGAAGTAACACTGTTTGGAAGCTTAATGAAGATCCTTTTGAGGAGGGAAGAATTTCCAGTGGTTGAAATTCCAGACAGTTAACCACATTACTGAGAGGGAAAAAAAGGATTTGTTCAAGTGTTGTTAAAACATTGTCCTTCAAAAAAAAAAGCATGACCTTCAGGGAAAGGAAGAAAGATGGATGAATCAAGACCATTAGGATAGTTTTCTATGCAGCTTGAGCAATTACCGGTCGATCACTTTTGATATTTTTAATTTCTTCAATAATTTAAAATGAAATAACCCAATCCCACAATTTTGTTGTAATGCGGTATATGATACTGCCTTAGAGGTAACAACTAGAACTGTATAATGCATTCCTAGATAAAGTGAATCACAGTAGCAAAAGGAATAAATTTGTTTACAAGTATGCATCTGTGGATTGTACAGGAATAATGAATGCTGAATATTTTAGAAAATGTAGTACCAGTGAAAACAAAAACTCTGGCATAATTCAGAGGGTTTCCTTGAAAAACATCCATACACAACACTTTGCAATTCAAAGTATATATAAGGCAAACCAATAACACTGAGTTTGCAAAGAAATGTTGCCGTAGCAGTGTGTACGGTACAAGTTTAGATTATACTTTTTTCATTACAGCTTAAAGAATAACATATGATCAATTTCAACATATTTCCATATTATCTTCATATATAATATATATATATGAAAACATGTTCATTTTAATACCTTATGAAGTACATTCCAATAAGGGCTTATTTTTTTAGTTTTTATTTAACTAAATGTGTCTCTTTCTTTTGATCCAGTGCTATTTTTGAGTTAGGACCTGATACTAGAAAGATTTATGCATTAGTTTGTAGCTAGAGGCCTTCTCTTTTTAACCCTAGAAAATTTCCTAAGTTTTTATACAGATAATAATTCATGTTGATCCATCCTTGTGCAAAATGATCTCCCAAGATTGCTTTAAGGTTACTGAGCTCAAAAAGCTAACATTATCCTTAACAAAAGGTGATTGTTAGATTCCAGTGTATGTAAGGTTAACTTTATGGTTCAGTATGTTTCATGTAAATTATTTCTCACGTTTTAGTTTGTTTTCCTTTATTTTGGAAGAGTTTAGTTGTTTTAATTGGATCAATGCATCTTTTTTCTTGGTGGGAATAACAGTGTGATTCATTTTCTAGTAATTTTTTCATGCACCAGGTTCAGGTTTTCTGAGTTTTGAAAATGTGTTGGAAATTGGACAGTTCCATTTTGGATAACAGCCACAGTGAGGGTAAAAAATGACGGTTCTGATGCAACTTTTAAAAAAATTGTGGAGATAAAAGAAGAGGCAGTTAGTGGTCCTTATAGAGAGGATTTAGCAATATTCCCAGGCAAATATCTGTTTGGGGGAAATTGGGAAATGATTGAAGGGCAGAAGCTGACACTGAAGCTTATCCTCCCTCTCCTAGGTGGTGGCAATGAACTGGCTTTTACAATGTGTCTGTAATTATTTGAATTAGATTTAACTGTTTGAACTACATTTGAACTACATACAGTTTTGGAGCACCCCATCCCTCCCCCCAAAAAGTTGGTTTCTAATCACCATTGAAATTCAGTCGGAGTTGGATTCCTAACTTCATTTGTAGCTTTGAAAGCCTCCACTTATTCTCTAGATAAGACATTTCTGTCTCAGCTGCACCTGTCTTTCCCTTTTAGCAGCAAGGCTTAAGGTGGAGGGGCAAAAATCTCTAACTTCTAATGAATATGGGACTGAACTTCCTCCATGATGAGTTGTGAGGATATTCTATAATTGCTTTGTTTCTGTAATAATACTTTTTAATGTAGGAGCATTTCTCTTTTGAATTAGAATCTATGCCCCAACCTATTTTCCATACTTTATTAGAAAGGATATTTTAAACTTCTTAAATGGTGTCTATATAATGGACTTTATCTCACTCCAAAAAAAACATTCCTTAATTTTTGAAGTAATATCTATTGGTTAGATGGCTTTGTCATGAAAATGTCTATTATTGGCCTATCTGTGGCTATGTATTAGCCTATTATTAGCTCCTATAGGTGGAGCTGGGAAAGTTGGCTATTATTAAGATTGCCTGACATTTCTGACTATAAGATTTGTTTTCAGTTGATTATAACATTGCCAGAATTTAACTCTTTGGGCTGACGTTTTCTATGCCAGGTGTCTGCCTCAAGCTCTGTGGGCTGAGCCTTTGTTGCCCCTGTAAAAAATGCACCCAAATTTATAAACCTTTATAGTAGTTTAAATATGCTCAGCCGAGTCTTCTTCAATTTTAGCACAAAATTATCTGAAGATTCCATCCTCACTGAGTGTGCTCAAGCACCTGTGTGTTACAGGATGGCATGTGCACCATCCCCATGTTTCCTCCAGTCATGGGTTACAGGATTAAAGCCAACTTGCGCTGTAATGGCTACTCCAGATCAGAATGGGGCTCAGCACTGGTCTGTGTCTCCTATGCTCTCAATGACCCCCCCTGCTGACACCTGGGCAATGTGGAGGAAGAAGCCATCTGATTTGAAGCAGAAGGGCCAAAAGACAGCCCCTGGAACTAAAGGGGGAAAAGAGAAACTAGGACTGGCACTAGATGGGCAATTAAACTGGGACTGTAGCCTGGGTGCAGAAGGGAGGCTGGAATTGGACACCAGGAGGGAAAGAGACCATGGGATTGATTGGGCAGAGGGGCTGGGACTTAGAAACCAGAGGGGAGAACACTGAGATTAGATGAGGATCTAGGAGACATGGAGGAAGACTGGGACTTGTTGGACAAAGAGATTGGAACAAGCAGCTGGAAGGGGGCTGCCACAGTAGGAACTGTGGAAGGAGACTGAGATTTGATGAGGAGCCTGGTGAGGGTAACTAGGACTCCAGGAGCTGGGGAAGAGGAGGTATGAGACAATTTGCACAAGGATCTGGGGGAGGGGAACTGGGATTGGCTGGGCAAGGAGATGGACTGCGTGTCGACAGGGAGATTGGGGGTTAGACAGTAAACCTAGAGACTGGTGATTGATTGAATAAGGAGACTGGGACAAAGAACCATGGATGGAGAAGAGACAAGCCTGGAACAGGAACAGATTTTCTTGTGTACAATACGTATGCAGTTACGTTCATTAAAGGCTTCATCCTGTTCCTTGAAATCAGTATCAAGACATCTATTGACTTCAATGATGCAAGGTCGGGTTCTAAAATTATATTCCACACTTTAAACACTATCACATGTGGGAATTATTTGTTGCATCTCTGTCAGGATATATGAAAGCCTGTTATTCGCAGTTCCTATTAGATCAGTGGATTTAGAGGTGTAACCAGGCCCTGAATAACTAGGATACATAAACTACCTGTAAATTCTTCCGAAGTCCTCAACCCTCCAGCATAAACTCAGTTTGAGTTACATTTAAATTACCTACTGCTCATTCAAACATAAATGCTTGTCAGACAGGACAAGAAAACAATGAGTTAAGAGTATAGGAGACCTATAGCTCCTTCATGATATAGGATGCAGCTGCCAGTCATTTACACTGATGAATTTTATCATACTTTACATAATATTCTTATGCAATCAAAATGAATAAAAAGAAAATCTGGATTATCCAGGGAATTATTTCTGTAGATTTGTTAATTATTTGACTGAATTGACTTATTTTAATCTTAAAACATTTGCATTTTATCATAGACCAGAAATCATTTGAAGTGTTTGGGTTTTTTTTTTTGGTTTTGTTTTTTGTTTTTTGAAAATTCATTTATAATAGGGGTTTGGGGTGTCTTCACTCTAAACTATATAGGTAGAACAAGTCTACTAAAAGGAAATAAAATCAGAGAATTGCTCTTTTGTGAGGTATCTAATCTCTTTAGCCAATGATTGTACATTATGGAATAAATTGCTTACTAGGTCTTTTCCAGCTCTATTTTCTATGATATCAGTCACCTCTTAGCAAACTGAAAACACAATTTGCCACCTTGCAAAACAAATTGGAATCAAATTGGATAGGTCAGCAATGGCATAACAGTGACTTACATATGAAGAATACTGATAGTGCGCTCAATTTTACTACTCATGCACATTGAGCAGTATTGTACCCTGCAAATAGTCCAAGTGATTTACCATTGATGGGTATTATTTATCATGTGTAAGCACTGCAGAATCTTTTCTTCAGTAGGGAGGAATAAATTTAACAAAATCTAGGTTATAATTCTGACAAATATTAACCTGAAGTGAACATGGTATGAGAACTTAAAATCTGTATTAAGCCATGTCTTCCTCATATCATACCAGAAGAGCCTATGATCTTGGAACTTATCAGTAGAAGATGAGTAAAGGGGTTGGGCGACAGTGGTATCTCACATTCCAAGGATGGGCTTCAGAAGCATAAAGCTCTTTTTTTACTAGCCATTTTCCATTTCAGATGACCCTCTTCTGCTAACTGCTTCAGAAGTGGCTACAGGACCATGCACTCTTCTGGATTAACATTATTTACAAATTGTCATTTATATGAACCTCAACGTGTGGTCAAAATGCTACACCTGCAGATTTCCCAGAAGTTTGATTTTGTAGTGTATTCAAATATTGCCTGTTTGGGAGACTTCTCATCCCTCCAGACTTACAGTTAAGGCGGCAGGGGAGAATCTTTTCCAATTTTGGACATCAACTGAAAGGGCAACAGCAAGTATTAAAACAAATAAATACTGTAGAAGTGAAGAAAAAGCTATATTACTACCACTTACATTCTGGGATTGCAACAAAGTAAGACCTTTCTATAGTTATTAGACTGGATAATCTGGCCCATTTGTTTCAGTTTAGAATTAAAATGATAACAGCTTGGCATAGGGGAGCATGTATTGACATGTACTGTTAGTCACTCCAATACTTTATATCTTCATCTATCTCTAATAACAATTCCCATATACTGTACGAATAATATGGAGAACGGGGGGACTAGTTAGTGCTACTCATCAGCCTTGATGGAATTTTGGATTCTGAAATGTGGGATGCTTTTTGGAATAGAAGCTGATAGTTGAACTTTGTTAATAATAATGAGAAATTTCCTATTTAGTTGTAGCAACTTTTTGGCTAGCCCGCTTGGCATGCAGTTATGCTAGTCAATGTCTCTCTCGCTTTCTCCTGTTGGAGCAAGAAACTTGAATCCAAGGCTTCCCACAATCATGATTGCCATAACCACCAGGCTATGGAGCCATTCTCACTCTGGTTTAATGAATAACTAATTACTTTATAAAAATTGATACAATTACATCAGGTTAGATAAGAGCCCAGTCCCAGAATACCCTATAGCTCAGTGGTTAGGTCATTGGCCTGGGACACCTGCATTCAGAATCTCACCTGTACATCAGACAGAGGGGAGTTTGAACCTAGGTCCTCCACTTCCTGGGTGAGTGCTTTAACCACCTGGCTATTGGGTAAAAAAAGGCACTACCGTATCACGTATTTATTGTGATTATTTGCAAGAAAGAACTGACTTGGAGTAAAAGCTGAAGTCCAGGAGAAGGTTTACAGCCGTGAATCTCATATGGAGGGAATCACCCAGCTCCTCCTCAGTGGTGAGGTTAGGTCTCTCCCCTCTCCTCAGTATTTTCTATTGGCTAGTTTAGGTGGCTCTCTGTTCAGCTTGTTGGCTTTTGTGAATCCATTCTTAAGCACCTAGGTTTCCACAAGCATTGTATAGGAAGTCTGTGCACTTACCTAAGGGCTGTGGATTCCAGTAGACAGCAGGGCACCTAAAATTTAGGCATTGCAATACTAAGTCTAAACCCCTTTGGTGGATCCAGCTCCTGGTTTCTGAGGCTGCTGATACTAGTGGTGTTTTGGAGGAGTTCTTCTTCAGGTTCCAGCTCTATACTCCTGGGCCCCAGTATCTGTGGGCAGACCGCTTATGACAAGAGGTAGTCAATAGGAGGACCACGGGTCAAATCTGGACCACCAGACACTTTTGAACAGGCCTCAAGAACTTTTTATTTACTTATTATACTTATTTTTTATTATTTTCTCTGGAGTCTGGACTTCGACTATACCTTGACCAAGAAATGTGGACCTTGACAAAAAAAAATTGGCAACCCCTGGCTTATGATATGTTATTATTTTCTCTTTACTTGTCTGTCACAGCAGATCACTGGCATAATCCCACATGGGGGTGAATTAACTACCAGTATCCCAAGCAGCTCCCTCACTGCACCCTCGCCTTATAGGTAAGTGACCCCTGCCATTGCAGTTTTTGTCCCTGTAGAAAAAATACGTGACTATCGCAAGTATATTATAGATTTGTTTATAGATTTCTACTACACTAAATAAGGCACTTTCATTGACATTTAGATTTTTCACTCTTGCTTTTAAACCTCATATTTCACATATATACACAGAAGACCAGGTTTGGTTTCCATGAATGGGCCACAGTATGTTTACTTATGTTATTCAATCGCCTACAGGCGCCCATCCAAACCAAGCACTAAAATAAAACATGGCTTCTTTCCCTGGGAAGGTTTCACAGTCCCACTATCCAACTTTCTCCCCTACCACAAACACACAACACAATTGTGCAATAGCCTAGGAAGGAAGGGTGAGAGCAGAGCAGTGACTGTGGACATCCTGACATGGGGATCTGGCATATATTCAACACAAACACAATTAGAGGACTTACCCTTGCATGAAGTATTTGCTTTCTTTATAGTCACCAGCCTTAACCTCTAGGAATTCTTACTAATCAGATACAGTGTTCCTTGAGGAGGGCAAGTCTTCTGAAGCTTCTGCCTCTTGCTTTACAGTGAAAGAAAAAAAAAATCTCACAGTAGCGTACAACTTCCCTAAATGAGACAGTTTCGACAGAGCGAAACTGTCAGTTTTAAAAGGAATTTTCACAAAGAATGTTGGTCTCAGAAATCACTGCCAGGATTCAAACAGCAAAGATCTCAGCATGTTTTATTTGAAAGTGGATATGATCTCAATCTCTCCCTCTCTCACTCCCTCCCCGTCCTATCTTCAGCAGCAACAAAATGTAACATTCAACTTCAAATTTCGCAAGATATATGAAAATATGGGACTCATGTGAGTTCCAGGTCCCCATTCTATCAGTCTTTTCTGACAGCTGTGATGTCATAGAATGATGGCAGGGCTTTGTGAGATATAAAAGAGAATTTTAGGATCTGCCTGCACGTTGTTTGAGAGGAGAATAAAAGAGCATGGCTTGTTTAGCCTAACAAAACAGAGACTGAGAGACTATAAGATTGTTCTCTATAAATGTAATGGGGTAGATACCAGGCAGGGAAAAGAGCTATTTAAACTAAATGAAAATTTTGGCACAAGAACAATGACTATAAACTGACCATGAATAAACTTAGGATGATAATTAGAAGGTTTCTAACCATCAGAAGACTGAGGTCCTAGAACAGCTTTCCAATAAGAAAAGTGGGGGCAAGGACAAGAAAACGAACTAGTATTAAGATGGAGTTTGATAAGTTTATGTACAGGATCATATGATGGAGCTGTCTGTGGTAGCAGAGGACTGGAATCAATGAACAGGAGTTCCCTTCCAGTCCTATATTCCTATGTCAGATATACACACAAATACGCATATAATTTTTGAAATTCTGGCCTTTTATGATAGACTCCTTGCATGCCTGCAATGTTATAAGGTGGATCTAATATATATATAATAATAGGTGACTTCAGCTACCCACATATAAACTAGTCAGCTGTCACAAGAGAACAAGGGTCAGAAAAGCAAATTATTTAAGCCTTTGACAATTGCAGCTACTTCTAAAGCACGTAAGAGGAAAGGTTATTCTCCCCTTAATCCTAACTAACACAAAGGGATTCAGGCAAGAAATACCGTGCTACCCCAGGAGTAAAGGCAGGCAGAGTTTTTATGTGAACTGTACAAAAACACCTGAATTCTTACCAATTAATGTAGAATGAAACAAAATAATAAACAAGGGAAAGGGTAAGGCCAACTATATAATCCCTCCAAAATGTCAAGCTACCTCAAGTGCCACTGACAAGGGGAGGCAAGTCTGTCTGTCCGTCTAATACCTAAGCTGCTTTCTCTTGCCACATATGAGCCACAGCTTTACAGTTGTAGAAACATGACATTTATGTAGTTGTAGCAGGCCTCACAACAGATCATATGCATTGTCCCTTTGTTAGTAAGACTGTAGAATCTGTAAAGTACTTTGTGTATAAAGAACAAAGGAAAGTAGTTTGGGAGCAGGGGGATGTAGAGAATGCAAAACACAAGAAATCTGAACCACCTCAGAACAAGGTGCTCCTACAAATATGTGAATGTTGTATAGTCCTAAAAGGAAAAACTGTTCAGATTAGCTACATGGGTTGCCAAAATTAGTATAAGAATTCT
The DNA here is from genome assembly GCF_026122565.2 of Emydura macquarii macquarii. NCBI lineage: Eukaryota > Metazoa > Chordata > Testudines > Chelidae > Emydura > Emydura macquarii. The sequence continues at coordinate 1,398,268 of NW_027133181.1, read as the reverse complement.
CTAACCTTTGTTGGTTGAAGATATTGCATCTGAATATAGGGAGTTATTGCTCTGAAATTTTTTTGTTAAGTCAGAATCTCATTTACACTGTGGTTCTGATAGTGTAAAGGGGCAATAAAGCAGTCTTGAACTATATGTACTCCTATCTTAAAGTGGTATAAGGGTGAGATATGAATAATGCCCAAAGTGTTTCCTGTAAATGTTAATGTTCACAAATCTAAGCAAAGATGTTTATATATATTATTCAGATACAAATGAGTAAAACATGGCATTTTGCTGGACTTACGCTTAAGTGATAGACTTCCTGCATGCCTGCAATGTTGTAAGGTAGATATTAAAGCACTGATATAATTAAGTAGTACCCAGTCAGTCACATTTACTCCCCAAGGAGCTGTGCTGGCTTCAACAGACCTACATTAGTCAAGCATTTGTCCCAATGTCAAAAATTAGCTACTAACTATAAATGGTTCCTGGTCTTGACTTATTGTATCTCCATTTCTAAAAAGCAGAACATACAGCCCTGTATCCGGCAATAATTGAAATACATCAAGTAAATGGTCTGTAATGCATTTCAAATGAATAAAGACAGGTTTTTAAAAACCTATCTGTACTTATAAATGTGAATGTTACTTTCCCCTTCTTATCCAGAATCATACTTAAATGAAAGTTTCTAAATCAACTGGTGCTGCCCTGCACATGCATTCCCTTTGCACCTCTTCCTTCTTATGTATTCAGTGCTTTTATTAACATTAGTGACTTATCTAAATATTAGAATGTTTGACTGCCAGGAAGCTTATCAACTGCAGTTTTTATGGGCTGTTTAATGATGGAAACAGGAGGAGTTGGAGCTCCCTTCCCACCAGCCCCGATATGGAAGTCTTCAAGAAGCCATGGAATGTGCTCTCTGGTATTTTTGGTATCTTTAAAGTGTCAAGAGAGCAAAATTTCTCTTGTCAGTTGTCACAGTGTGATTCACAATTGGAGCCATCTGCTCTGCGTTCCCCTCCCTAGGGGCATCACTCATTTTTCACTAACTTCCTGTTGTTGACAGCACAGTTCCTCCCTGTATCACTCTACACCAACACCCATGCTCCTCCAACACATTGCAACAGGCTTGAACAGATTTCCCTTGAGAAATCCTTTTACTTGTTTTGCTAGTGATTTTTTTTTTTTTAAACACAGGTTGTTGAGAACCCTTTTAAACACCAACGGCTAGGAAGTTCAAAGGAACCAAATGGAATTAGGTGCCCAAACCCTATTGATTTTCAGTGAGACTGGTTGTCTAAATCCATTAGCCTCTTTTGAAAATTGCAGCTTTAATCTACGTTCCACTAGTAAAGTGAAACACTAGTTGTATTCATATTTTTAAACAATTGAAAAAATGGATAATATATTATTATTCTACATATTATTTAGTCATGGGCAGAGCTTGTCAAATAATGACAAAAGCAGCTGCGAACATTTTGCTAGGGGTAGGATGAGGGGAAGAAGAAACCCACAAAATTTGTTCCATAAATTATTCATAAATAATTCCACCAGATCTGTCCTACTGTGACTGTTCATAAGAATGTAACATTGTTGATGTAGATGTAACAGAAAATGTCTTTAAAAGATGCGTTCATGTAATCAACTGAGATAAATGCATACAATTAGCAGCAGCCCATGGAAATTGCATCTGAAAAAATTTTGTGTTAAATCTACAAGGGTCACTTGTTCAGAGATGCAAATTTTCCTGCTCAAACCATCTTAAAATCATGAGAGTTTATATATAAACTCTCCCTTCTTATGAGCCTTAAAATACTCATTTGCTAATAGAGCTGTCATTCTGCATAGTTCAAGGGAACAGTAATAAAACAGAAAGGTTGTCACCTCTTTTGACAGATATTTTTTTCCAGTATCTTCTGATTTCAAGTAGGCTAAAGATACAGAGTTTAGATTAACCCCGCAGCCAATGGGGTTATTATGTTCCAGGGGTTCTGATCCTGTCATAATACTATATTGTTTGCAGTGTTGTTGTAGCTGTATCGGTCCCAGGATATAAGAAAGACAGGGTAGGTGAGGTAATATCTTTTATTGGACCAACTTCTGTTGGTGGAAGGTACAAGCTTTCAGGCTACACAGAGCTCTTCCCCAGATCTGGGGAAGAAAGCAGAGAGTCTGAGCTAACTACAAGTTGGGACAGGTTGTTAAGCAGAAGGGAGGCAGTCAGTTAAAGTAGGCAACTGGAAGTTAGATTGTTATGCATAAAGGGTTTGACGTGGACAATGAAGGATAGCAGGAAGTGTGGTGTGTTACAAATTGTCCTAATGAACCATAAAAGAAGTGTCCCTGTTAAGTCAATGTTTTTTGGTATCTAGCAGAGTTATGAGTTTAAGGTTCCAGGCTCACCTTTTCAAGGTACAGATTTGCTTTGAAGAAGAGTAGCAAAAGATCAGTTATGGAGTGATTGCTTTGTGAAAAGTGTTCACCCACAGATGATATTGTTTGGGTTTTTTTTGTCTTGTATCATTTTTCTGTGAGATCAATCAAGAATGTTGTTTGAAACAAGAGAGTCACTACATCATTTCTATTGGTGTGTTTGATGCATCGAATGAAGTACACCACATGTTGTGATGGGCATTTGTAAGCCCCAAGAATTTTGAAAGGTGTGCTGGGGAGGTATTGGTACATCATAATACTGGAGACTGTTTGCAGGTTTTTCATCTGTCCAACTCAAAGTGGCACCAGACCTTGCCAAAACAACAGATGCAAAACCTGCAGACATGTCTCCACTATAACAATGATTTGCCTCCTTCACTTACCTTTCATGGCAGCCCTGGTTAGCTTGGGGATTGAGTAGGGGGAACTGGAGCAGAGGTAGTGAAAGCACCATCAACAGAAAATGTAGGCCCAACTTTCCCCAAAGTGATTTGCAGCACTGGAACCATTTCTATTCCTGAATTCGCAGGAAGCAGTGTTGCCTTACATCTAATATCCCCTAGATGTGGTCAAAATGTTGTAAACATTCCTGTCTAGAACTTACAATGGTCACCTCCACCACAACCTGGCTAATCTTGAAGAAAATTTGGGACCATACAATCCAACTGTGAAAACATAACACCTATGCACAGATCTTCTTGTTCACCTGTGGGTGCAGTTCAAGAAATTAGCAACAACCTCTGCTGTCCTGTATGGTCTGAAACCTGGCTACACTGAGAAGCCACCTCTAACCTGTACCTCCTCATGGCAGTGAATATTATTTGAGAGACTCTTGCAGTGATTTGCTGGGATCTTTCCACAGCTAGTGGTTGGGTTTTCTTGGGGAAGGGCTTCCACCTACACATTCGCTTCCCTTCCCGACTGAACAGAGGTCTAACAGGCCTCGTGTCACAATACATCTGCATTAATAAAGTCATATCACATCACATCAACATGACACACAGAAACCTTCAATCCTTCATACTAAATCTTCACAACATAGCACCTGAAATTTTTCTCATTGACCCTAATCTACAATATGAAGCTGAACTTTTCTTCCTTATGTCAACAGTCTCATTAGAAGGATGCTATTTAACGCCATTGTGATTTGGGACCTAGATCCACACTGCTTAATTTATCAAAAATAAAATGGATCCTTGCCACTCTATGCAAGAAAATATGTTCCAAAGAAAAATAAAAAACATCCTCTATTTAAAAAAAAAAAAAAAAAAAATTCCATAAAGCAACTCCAAATATAAACTCTGGTCATATAAAACTATTATGAAATCACTAGGGATTCCAAATGTGGGGAGGAAAATTTTCTATAAAGTAGATTAGCTCATTTTTTGTTGAGTAGACTAGTAATCTCAGATGGAGAAAGATGGGAAAGACCCGGAAAGAGACAAATGGGGAGAAGAGCGGGTTTCTAGTAGTTTTGCCTCAGATTGTTTAAAAAAAAAAAAAAAAGATAAGTACTTTATTCACCAAGTTATATCTAGGCAAGTTTTAGTGAGCACACACCGGACCATCCAGTCAGAAACACTCTTTATTTATTTCAGATTTCTTCCCAGACCTCTTTCTGAAGTGGAACTGGAAACAAAATCCATGGTTATTTGCCAGCCTGGTGGCTTACCTAATGACTACTGCACTATCCTACTGGATGGGAACTGCCTGAGCAATATTGTGCTCTTCATCCAAAGTGGTAGACCTCAGATCTGGTATTCTGCTCTCCCTGCATGCACAGATCTCCTGCTGATGTCACTGTGGTATCTGCACATGTATAATCTCAGCATTGAGATCCATTCTGTGGATAAAAGGGACAATTTTGCTCCCACTCCCCCCCCCCCCCCCAAAAAAAAAAAAAAGATACAAATATTTTTCTTGAACCAAATTATAAGGGGCATGATAATATGGATTATAATAGAACTCTGGTTGCAGTCTTAACTCTAAAGCTACCACTACAAGCCTCCAGAATCAGCATAAGTTTTAACAACAAGTAACTGAATAACAGTTTGACCAATTTTTATATAGATTGAGGTCAGTTCTGCAATAAATCCATTACTATACTCATTGCACATATTCACAAAGTTAGAACTAAAACACTGGTCCTAACTCTCAAAACATCCAGGCCTTTGTGTCTTGGACTAAAGAATGCTTTCTGATATCTAATAACTATAGATGTACCCTCAACAGGACAACATGTCCGTTGTCCCAAAATGACTGGCCCTTTAAGGGGCGATCAATCCAGCCCTGTCTGTGACTCACTTAATTCACCTCCCGAGGTGTGCACAATCACATGACAGGCAGGTCATATGCCTAAACTAGACATTCTAGGTGGAGATAACCAAAAAGCCATAACTATATAGAGAACCAAAAGAGAGAGAGAAGGAAGGCTCCAGGTAGGTAGATCTGCTGCAGACAGGAGAAGGAATAGGGAGTGACCTAAAGGTATTCAGGAGGGACTGAGGGAAGGGACTGAGCAGAGCCTGGGAAGGACTGAAAGCTGAGCCCAGAGCATGGCCTGAAGAGTTCCTGAAAACAGGCAGACTCTTATATAGGTACAAGTTGTGCCCAGTTTGAGACGGGTGCAGGAGCCTCTTTTATTTAAAACCTGAATACCCTGGAAGGGATGGATTTTTTTAAATTTAATCACTTATCTGGGGAGCTAAGACACTGCAGCAATCAATCCAGCCTGGAAGTTCAGGGGGATCCAACCTGAGTGAAGGGAAACGGAGGCAGTGACCAGACTGAAGACAGCAGGTAAGTGGCACTGTGACAATTGGCACAGTCTGCAGGATTTGTGTGGCAAATCCTTTTAGTAAGAGGGAAGGAAATAGAGGACATTCTGTATCTGCTGGGGCAATGTCAGAAGCAGCGGCGGGCCTCTCAGCAGAAAACACAGCAAAAACGTGGATGCAGGTTTGAGTGCCTCAGGTGGCAGTGTGAGAACTAGGCTCAAGGAAGAGACAGCCAGGGAGCTATACGAAGCAGAGATACTGGAAGGCAGGAACCTGAAGGGTTAAGAGCCTGACTGAATGTTTTCCCCACTTAAAGGTCTGTCCCTCGAATAAGTGTGAATATGGGAGGATAAAAAAAATGAGTCCCCCGGCAGAGAGATGAGTGAGGGAAAAGTGAGGCAGCAATTAGCCCGAAGTCAGAGTGGGTAGGTGCCACTGCGACATCCACTGTGAAGATGCGGGGTCTCTATGCCAGTCCTCCACAGAATACAAGCATAGTAAGATCTCTTCAAAACTCCCCCCACTTCCCAAGGTTTCCATTTAGTCTGTAGCTTTAGAAACATAAGTGATAAGCTGTGAGGAAGGAGTGTACTCTAACATAAGGATCTATGGAATACTATCAAAGCTTCCTCAGGCGGCTTTATTTCCAGGGTTTCTCCTTGAAAGACTACCTGTCCTTCATCTAGCTCTCCCACTTCAAGGATCCCTTCAACATTTATCCTTCCAGCCTCACTAAGAAAAGGAATTGTTCTGCACCTCCTCAGAGCTCAGCTAAAGCCTAACATTCTGCAACCTGCAAACACACAAACTAACCATTACAATTAAATAGAATGATCATTAATAACAACTTTGCTTAATTACAATTTATTTTTATCAAATATACCCTGCACATTAGATTTCAAGGGAATCCACTTTGTGGAAAGGTTAAATGATTGGTGCCTTTTGACAGCAGAGGGGCCCACAGAAATACACTAGCCAAAATTTCAAATAAAATTTTTTTGTAATAATCTATAATTTAAAAGTAGTCCAACTGATTTTCTTCAAACTTGGTTCTGTTCTACTCTGTTTAGGTTCTTATACCCTACCCATCATTGTGAACTTGCTTTGTGTCTACGTCTACATATTCACCACACTCATCATGATAGTCTCTGAGTATTTTAACCATGGAGCCATAACTGTATTTCCATACTAAAAGTGCTAGTGCTTAGAAAATAAAGGCGCATTTCCTACCAAGGTCATTCCTGCTAGCACTTGAATATTTTAAAAAGGAATAAAAACAAAAACACTTTTTTAAGCTTAATGCAAACACATTGGGCTAGTAGAGCTTTTCAGAGGATGGGGATGGTAATTCCTTCCCAAATAGATTAACTACAACCTTATTGTTTTGAAAATCCAAAACATTACATCAGAGGTAATGCAGAAGCCTCACAGTTTAATAATTAATTTAATAAAAGATCCCAAAAATAATAGAAAAGTCATAAGAGCTATTGCAACCCATGGGCAATTAAGCAGGAGAATGTTTCAATGCCCTTTAGCCTTTGGGTGTGCTGCAGGGCAATAGAGTCCGGTGCTAAATGACAAATTGAGTTAGAAATATTTGAGCCATAAACCATAGTAAATCTTTTAGCACTTGAAACACCATGGTACATTCTGAACTGAGAGCAAATGAAGTGTTAGCCCAGGCATGTTTAAAACCCATGTAAGTTATGTTTACTGGATTATCTATTTCTTATATATGTCTGCTTTATTAGCCTCATATGGGGGCTTTACAAGTTGATTTCCAAGGTCCTGTGATAGGGTGGACTTACCCCGCACTGAAAGAGTTAGCCGACTCTATGGGCGGCAGAAGTCCCACCCCCCAGACCCTGCTGGGCATGCTCCAACTGCTGTCCAAGCATAAAAAGGAGCAGCCCAGCTCATTCTAGAATGACCACCAAGAAGGGAGGAGGCGTGCAGGAGGCTCTGAGCCAGAAGCTGCTTCAGCCCCTGACGGTGGGAGCCAAGAACCCAGCAGACCTTGCCAGAGACCGGACACGCTTCATCGGTTGGCTGGAGCCAGATACCCAAGGAGACGCCTTTGCCAGAGTGCTCCAGAACCCAGGGGAGATGCGAGCAGCAGCTGAGCAAGAAGGGAAACTCAGAGGCCTGAGGGACAGGTCATCAACGACTGGCTAGGAAGTAGCCCAGGGGGCTGGCATGGTGTAACCGAGGGTGGAGAGAAGCACCAGTCAGTATGTTTCGGAAGGATCCCCACCGACCCAGTGTTTAGCGACCCCGACACCGATAGGGCCCTGGGCTAGGGATCAGGGAGGCCTGAGGGCAGAGGAGCAGGGAGGGCCTGAGCCCCCTTACTCCTTGCACCACCACCCCAAAAGGGTGCCCCACTACCCCAACGGACTGCCAGAGCACGCTGCCCTGACCCGAGGGCGACTATTGACTCTGGCCATTAGGCTGTGCTGCCCTGATCTGAGGGTGTCTGTTGACTCTGGCCGCTAGACCATATTACCCTGATCTGAGAGTGGTTATTAGCTCTGACCACTTGGCTGTGTTACCCATCGTGGAAGCGAACTGATAGGCCTTGGATCTGCAGGGTGCAGGGCAGAGGGGAGACAGTCTTGTTGACTGCACTCTTGGGGGCGCCCCATTCCCCTGGGGCAACCAGTTCTCCAGGTCAGAGTGGCTCCCAGACTGGCGTACCAGTAGTGTTGGGGAGGGACAGGCCAGAATTTCAAGGGATCCTGCGGGGATATGACCAGCACCCACTGAGCGGGTGAGGAGCCAGACCCCCAAGGAAGGAACTACTCAGCCACACCCCAGGGGCCGACCCCCAAGAGGGAACTTCTAGACCCACAGAGCTGACTATGCAGCCCAATACAGACCCAAGTCACCCTGTGGAAGACACCCGAGGGGAGCTGGAACAAGATGGAGACTTCATCCATGAACAAAGAGAAGACCCAACCTCAAGTAGGGCATGGGAGCAGGCCATCACCCCACACCAGGAAGGGGATAGCAGCCCCCGAACCTCACAGGGGCCTTGATTTGAGATACGGGGAGACTGCCTGTACTGGGTGGTGCGAGACCCCCAGACCCATGAAGCCATTTACCAGCTCTTGGTCCCGTGTTGACTATGCCATGATCTCTTGCATTTCACCCCCCAGCAAGTGGCCTGGCGTTTCTTTTGGCCAGGTATACACCAAGAGATAAAGGACTATTGCACTTCCTGCCCTTGAGTGCCAACAGGCAGGGCCACTGGGAGTGCTGCGTGGTGGGTACCCTCTTTGAACGCATAGGCATGGATCTCGTTGGGCCACTCAGGAGGAGTCAGACCGGGAACCACTTTATTTTGGTCATTATCAACTATGCTACATGGTATCCCGAGACTGTTCCCCTGCACTTGGTGATGGCCTCAAATATTGCCACAGAACTAGTGAAGGTCTTCACCCGAGTCGATCCTAACCGATCAAGGCACTAACGTCACTTCCAAAGTGATAGCTGAATATTGTGTAGTCTCATGAACATCCGGACACTTAGGATCTCTGTGTACCACTTGGAGATGGATGGACTGGTCGAATAGTTCAGTGGAACCCTGAAGACTACACGTCGCAGTTCATGGAGGAGGATCCCCGATATTGGGATTTACTACTGCCAGCCCTACTTTTTGTGATACAAGAGGTCGCCCAGGCAACCGGGTTCTCATCCTTTGAGCTCCTATATGAGAGACAACCTTGAGGCATACTCGATCTCCTTAGGGAGGCACAAGACACACGTGTCCTGGGGACCACACACTATGTGTTGAGACTCCGGGAATGGTTCTGGGCCCTGAGTGCCTTTGACCAGGAAAATTTTATATGAGCCCAACACACCCGCACACAAAACTACAATCAGGGGACAAAGATGCGCATCTTCGAACCTGGGGATCGGGTACTAATCTTGTTGCCGTCCTCCAACTCGAAGCTCCTGGCCAAGTGGCAAAGGCCTTTCGAAGTGTCTCATCACATAGGGCCAGTGGACTATGAGGTGAGGTTACCGGGATGTCAGAAAGAGGTTTGTGTATACCATTTAAAAAAAAATAAAAAACTGTTGCAGTAATATGACTAAACGGAAATTATAGATTAAGACCCTGTCTACACTTACCTCAGGGATTCAGCAGCAGTTGATGGGAGTTACGCAAGCCACGCAAAAAACTTGTGTAACTCCCGTCAACTTCTCTGCTCCTCTTCTGCGCACCGTCTTCACTGCACTGCATTGACGGGAACTGCATTCCCATCGACGCAGCGCTATGCCACTTGCAAAGGTGGTTTTAGTAAGTCGATTTCTGGATCAACTGAGTGGGTCTTCACTGACCGCTCAGTTGATCCAGAGCAATCGATCTGATGGCAGCGACTTTGCCGCCATCAGTGTAGCCATAGCCACAGATATCTAGAGAGATGCTAATAAATGTGTATTAAAACTATTTAGATTGCAAAGCATGGCTAAATTAGGAACTGGCAGATTTAAATTCGCCTATGCTACTTTAATTTAACCCTCTTTTATGTCTATACTGTGCCATGAATGAGGCAGCGGTCCAGTGGAAAAACTAGTTGTGGTTATGTAATTAGACTGTATCATATGCACAGGAGTTCAGAATTAAGGTTCTGCAGGCAACCATAGATCTAGAGTTTCCTAACCATTGAGTGCTTGACTTTGGAACCTAAACAATGCTCTTTGTACATAATTTTTGTACATAGTTTCCTAGTTGTGCATATTGTTTTAAAAAATATAAAAACAAGTTCTGTTATGCAACTGTAACAATATGTCATCATGCATCATCAACTGGGTTTGAATCTTGACACTTGATTGTTGCAGCACAGCCTTCTACTACTAAAGATACAGAAATAAGTGCATTAGATGTCAGCAAGGAAAGGCTGCTATCCCAGGGTGGGAGTGGGTTGCTGCACCATGGGTTAGATTCAGAAGGTGAACAGGGGAGCCTAGCCTGACCTGGTTCTCTGTCCCCTGGAGGCTGAGGTAGTTTCTGCCCACATGGTTATGACACCATTTAAATAAAGCACATTTGCTTTGTTGATTTGAGTCTCAGATTACATGTGAATATGATTCTTCAAATAAGTGAAATCCTTGGACCATATCCTGCCAAATTGGTACATAGAGATGTATATTGCCCCCTCGCTAGTGTGAGCCTCTGTGTTGCAGGTAGGCAAGCCATTTGTCCGGTTTTAAGCTGGACAGTCCTGTCTTTTCAAGGTTTGTCCATAGTCCCGTATGGATGATTTTGTCTGCTATCATGCTACATGGGACGGAGGATGCCATCTTACTACCCTGCCACCTCACATGCACTGCATGAGGAGCATGCTGATGGGTCGGGGTCTGCACTTCAACATGGCATCTTCCATGCAGCATGACCTTGTGCACATCATTCGTGTGAGGTCATGCTAGTGACATTGGGATCACCCTGGTAGGGCTGGGCCCACACCTCTCCCAGAAGAACCAGAATATCCTGTATTCTGGGTATGCATCAGTGGCCAACCTAAAGTTCCAGTGAAGATTCACTTTGGAGGAGAGACTGTAGTACTACCACTCCATGTCCTTCCACTGAGGGCTCTACATAGCCCGAGCAGCAGCTGCTGAGGGGAAACATTGAATCCTCACTTTCTCTGCCACTCTGGCTTTCACCTCCCTAGCTACCAACACTCTTAAGTCTATGCTGTTCTGCTGTGGTTTTCTCATCACAGGGGATTATTTAAATGGCTGTATTCTTTGTTCTATGAAATCACTCTAGGAAATTAAATATTTAAAAGCATGTTAATGCAATGCCAGCTGAGACTGTGAAAGTGCCTAAGTCAGTAAATTAAAAGTAACTTGGCCTTATTGTACATGTATATTAAGGTATAAAAGTCATCACCATATACAAAGTAGAAAATACAACATAAGTTTGAGATGGCTAAGTTATGGCTGCTGTGAGAGCCATAACTTTTAATACCTAGACTTCTATGCATTTTAAAATGTCAGCCATATCTTTGCATTAATATATTTTTGTGGGATTTAGCATGAAGCATGTGGGCTTCAAGTCATGTGTGAGCAATAAAAGAAACAGTGCTTGTTGCCTAGGATTTTAAATGTCAAGGAATTTCCAGCTAGGAATAAATATTTATAAATAAGTTCTAAACACTTGAAAAATAAGAGTTTGTAGTGGAAAAGTTTACAGACCTCAGCAGCCCAATGCTGCTCCATAATAAAATGCTGTTACCAACAGCATATATACAATTAAGACATTATAGTCTTTGTTACATAGTGTGGAGAATGAAAGAAATACTTCAAACTCATGATATTAAAATAATAATATCTATAGTTTCCACTCATCTAATACACTTCGTTCCAGGGTCCCAAAGTTCTTTGCAAAGATTAATTAATGAAAGACTACTTGAGACACTTTATGAATTATTTCCTCATTTATAAAGCACAACAGTACTGTACAGTAATGGGCCAAACCACTACCGCTCTCCAAAACGACATCATAACGCGTGAGGCTAGTTTTGAGGAATCCTATAGTATTATTATAAAGGTTATTTTTAGGATGGGGCAACTGGAGCACAAGGAAAGTTTATGGCCCATTTCTGCCACCCTTACATTTCTTCACAAATAGATCGATTGACTTCAATTAACCTTAAGGGCTGGGATTGTGCTCCTGCCTCAGATGGCAAGGCAGGGGATGGAATAAGGAGTCTCCAGGGTCCATATAAGGGCCTCCCAGAATACCATCCCTTGCATTCAAGAAAGCAGAGGGGCTGCTACAACATTTCTCCCCTGCCTTCGGAGAGCAACTTGTAAATGAGGGGATGTGGAGAAATGGCAGGTGGAAGTATGACCTCTTAGTGCCACTGGGAAGCTCTGGAAGGCATTTTGCCTTTTTGAAGCAGAATGGCATTCATGGGCTGCACATCTACACCCTGAGGCTTACAAATGGGCTGTGCCTTATAGCCCTTAGTGACTTGCTTGTTTTCACAGGGCAAGTTAATGGCAGAGCCAGAAATTTAGGAGTCTTGATTCCCTTTCTTTAACAACTCTGCCACACAATTTCCAGGCTGAAAATAAATTGGGAAAGTATACCTAGGAGAACTCTAAGCCTGATTCTGCCACCTTTGCTCGTGTGGAATACTAACGTACTCTGGGCCAGACTGTGATACCCCTATAATGAGTAAGTTTCTCAATCTGTTAGTGGTCTACTTGACTTACTTCAGAAGCCTGCTTGTAGCTGAAGTACTACTCAGGGTGAGCGAGTGTATTGAAGTCTGTCCCTCTGGAGTCAAAGAGCCTACTTATAGAGTAAAGTTACTTACAGAGTAACATCTACTTATTGTGAGGGTGGCAGAATCATGCTCAGAATGGGTCAGCAGGCTAGTTTTTGCCCTCTGGAGATCTGTGTTGGAATTCTGGCTTCAGACACAAGTGAAATGATGTGTGACAGAGTTCATGCTGGTCCCCATTTGTGCATATCACCAAACCTTTCTTTGTAAAGGTAGCTCTCAGTAAAGGAGAGGAAGCATTGCTTCAGTATGCTAAAGAGTTGTCTCTGAAGATATGTGGAGTCGTCAGCTCTGGTGTGTGCATGTCATGCTCAGCAGGTGATTTGACACAGGCCTCGTAGACTTCTGAAGGCCTTTCACGTCAAAAAGAGAGCAAACCTCACTTGAATGCAAAGATGCATGCTGACAGGACCAAGTCCCTTTGAGGTTCCTTTTTCCTTGTAGTTGTATTTACCTAAGAAATTTCATGCATAGAAAAGAATGAGTGAAAAGGAATATGCATATACATGACAGGAATGGGATTTTTATTGTTTCCTTTTTTTCAGCAAATGTTTTGTTCCCTTTTAAGTACCACAGGACAGTGTCAAAAGGGAAAGGATTATGTCACAGATGAAATGTTGATCAAAATCTGCAGTCAATGTTTGATTAGCATAAAAAGCTATTGTAGATATAGATCACTAAGAAACAAGCATCCTCTGCAATGCAGCATGCCATTGTCATTACATTGTTAACATGCCACTTGGAAATGGTGCAGCAAGTTCTTTGCTGTTGTATTAAAATTTAAGACAATTCCTTTAGTAATTTAGGATGATTAAAGAAAATGTGAGTTGCTAGGAAAATGTTTATTTTGATTTTCTCCACAAGCCATTATGTAGTGTTAGTGGCAATTTATAGATTAAAATTTTGGGGCCACGCTAGTCTCACAAATGTGGAGCAAATCTGAAGTGCTGCCTCTGACATCAACAGTTAGTGTGGATTTACAGCAGTGTAACTGAGATCAGAATCTGTCCCCTAGTGATTTTATAATTGGGAACTATATTATGGAGCCACTACACTTTTAAAGGTTTCTATTGTCGGTGCTCCTAGTATAGACTCTGCTTTTCAATCATTTCCCTTCCTGTGGTAACCTCAAAGGTGTCTGTTCACTTTTGCATTTGAGAGAGAGAGTGTCTGGCATGGAATGAGATAGATACACAAGTGGTGAGACCATCTGCTGCAATCTCTTCTGTGCCTGCTGCCTCTATAATGCTCCTTGTCTTGTCTTTTTCTTTAGTCACGCAGGGCTAGTTTGAGCCGTTGCTCAATTCCCCGGGGAGGACCCCAGAGGAGGCACTGTGACTGAGTCACTGCTTCATTGGTCCTCGGGTGGGGGAATGTAATTTGCAATATCCCTTTACCAGTGCAGTTCTCCTCACCTTCCACTGCCTCACCTTTGCGGGCTGGCAGGTGGGAGTATGACTCCATCCCCTCAGTTCCTACCAGCTCAGAGTGCTTTCCCCCAACACTCAGACCCAAATTTTGAGGTGCAACCATGCATGGGTTACTTTCCTGCATGGCCATGTTTGGGTCAGGCACAATCTGGCCATCAATTTACACTGGGCCCTAGAAATAACTCAACTGTATCTTTGCATTATTCAGATTAGAGTTCAGAAACGCCGTGTGAAGGATTCACCACAAATGGAAGGGGTTCATTACAGATGTGCTGATGTGGACTGCAAGATTCCAACAGCTCACTGTTTTTGTTACAAAGTTAATGGTGTGTAGCAAGGAGAGGTAGAAAATCCTGAGCTGGGCGTGGGGAGGGATTTTGCAGAGCCTCTTTGGTCAAGTTTTCATATGCAAAAATAAATTTAAAAAATGAGCATTGGCTTAAACTAGATAGGGGGGGGGGGGGCTCTAATCTTAACCCATCTATGCTAACAAGATAGGAAAAAAATTCGAGTGATGCACCAAAAACAACTGAAACCAACTTTAGACTATGATCAATATAGATGGAGCCAAATTAAAGGGAACTATGAACAATAGAGTGAAAACAAATGGCAAAAGAACAATAGGTGGAGCAAAGATGCTACAAGTGACAGTAAGAGCGAAGAAGTAGTGTCTGAACTTGCTTTAAGATTAACCTTATAGTCTATGCAGAAACACTCAGTATTTATCCAGCTAAAACATTCATGTTAGGTTTTAATGTATCTTAGGGAACACTAATAAATATATTATTTATATATATTGTGTTTTAAATAAAATTTGTTGTGGTAGTGGTACTGCTAAGTACACTAATATCTTGCTTTTCACATTTGGGGGAAGAAAACACAAGCAGACTATGAGGCTAGAATATGGCACATATCACGGGGTCCACACTTCTGGAAGTAACCCAGGATTAAAAACATGCTCTCGTATGCATTTGTTAAAAATACTCAACAGATGCAGGTTGCACATAAAAAGTGATGTGGAGATCAGGGACTCAGAAGACCAGGGGGTCTATTCCCAGTTCTGCCACTGGACCTGCTGGGTGACCTTGGGCAAATCACTTAACTGCTATGTGCCTCAGTTTCCCCATCTGTAAAATAAATATGTAGGGATAATGATATTTCTCTGCCTTTGTAAAACACACCATGACCTATACATGAAAAGGACAAAGAAATATTATTTATTTGTGTTAATAAATGATTATTCCTTCATTTGCATTACGTAAGCTATTCTGCTGACACCTGTGGTGATGCCGTCTTTTGTCCCAAGTGTTGGAGCAAAGCTGCACAATTTTGCATCTAGAATCTTCCAGTTGGGTTCTATATAATGAATTTGAATTTACACAGGTTAAAAAAGCTGAAAGAAAATTAGACTCCATGAGCTGACCAAAATAGACATAATCTAAAATACTTAAATTCATAAAGTATGCCAGTGATGTGAAGACTGTACCTGTGGTCATCTGAGGAATGTGAGCGGGACTTTATTCACAAAGAAATACTGTACATGTTATTCTGCTCAAAAGTGTAGTACCTACGTGAGTGATCAGGAATGCACATTCTTGCAGATAGATTATCTGAAAGTGTTACACTTTGTTTGACTTAGTTTGTTATGTTCTACTAACCCTTTATTTAAAAAAAAATGTTTATACATTACATTTTGTATGGCAGCTTGATCTCCTTTGGCACCTTAAAATCAAACACTACTCCAGATCAATCCCTTTTATTTATAATGCAGTGCAAATTTTAGGAACAGACTAAACAGCATATTAGCAATGCAATGATTTCATCTCTAGCTCTCCAGTACCTTTCGTTTTTCAGGGCTTATTCTTTCTTTCTTTCTTTCTTTCTTTTTTTTTTTTTCCCCAAGTGGGAACAGGCACATTCAGATGTTGTTTTCACGTTAAAAATCTGCTGAAGCGCCTCTGTGGGTTTTTTGCTAAACTTGTCTTTCAGCATGTTTCCAAAGGCTTGGAATCAGCACATTGTGTTGTGACATGTGCATGCTTGACATTGCTTTGTTCCAGGACTTCCTTTTGCTTGAGATCTTTAGGAAGTTATCTTACAATTAGCATGGAATTTTGAGTCAGTGCTATTGCAGACTGAGCATATTCTCCATCTCTAAGAAAAAAAGCACACGAGCTTGTGAACAAAGCAAAGTTAATATTTATAACTAGCTGAACTGCATGGGATTCTGACCATAATTCACTACATGGAGAATTATAGCAGTGATCTGAGCCAATGCGGAAAAATAATGTTAATGTTACACTCTATACAGCCCTTAAATTAAAAGAAAATCTAGGGTATTGTGCTAACAGAACTAAGTGCTGATACTTCATTATTTTGTGGTTTTGTTCAGCCCTAATCTTCCTGTCATCATATAACAAAAATAAGAAGTATTACTTATGGAGAAGTTTATAGCTAAATTATAGGGCATTTTTTATCTTCACATTTTAATGTAAATCAAGGCTGGTGTGTAGGGAAGTTATTGTGGTTGGTATGAACTAGCATACAGGTTTTGTTTGCTCTCTGTATCTAATACAGTCTATTATTCTTTTATTTAATTATATTATATCATTTAGACTAAGCTCCTTGGAGCAAAGATCAGAGGCAAAATCCTTGGATTTTTCTTTTGTGTACCCATCACAGCTCAGAAGGGGTGGGTGGAGCAAAGTTGGGTTTAGACCACCTTTGCACTATTTCCTACCCTCCCCATCTGCCAATCCTGGGGTGATCGGCAGTCCAGAAGCACTTCTTAGAGCAGCTTCAGGGCTGCACTAAATTTCACTGCCTGCCCCCAGTCTTGTGGAGCTATTTCAGCATTGCTGGAGAACAGTGTGTGACACAGAGGCCCATTGGTGGTTCTCCTCTGTGTGTCAACAACTCGTCAGGCCTGGCATACTCACTACACCAAACACACTGTTGTCATGATATATACCTGAAAGGTGGTTATAATATGCCCTTGGAAAACTTAGTAACTCACTGATCATTAATAGTCTTATGTGACATATGGTAAACCCACAAATGATTTTATAGATATTTGCTGCAAATGTGTTCTTAAAATGTCTAAGTGTCTAAGCCACACCCATTCCAGACAAAGGAATGTGGTTCCACCTGCTTGAATGAGTGTCTGATGTAAATTTGGCAAGGTGTGACCAAAGACAAAGAAAAGCACATTTACATGCAAGGTAAGCAAATGGGGGAAAGGTGAGTAGTTCACAATCTTAATGGAGGATGGAGACTCCCTCTCCCCCCCCCCCCAACTCCCTCAGGAAGTCTTCCTGCCTCTTGAGGCAGGGTCAATTAACATTGGGAAGACGGCATGGCATCTACAACTTAGCAGGGGAGAGAAGCATTAGCTGGACTTACTTTTCAAAGAATACAATTGAAAGGTTTACTGGACTACAAAAAGAAAGGGGAGAGAATCCCATAGTTATCCATTAGTGAGCAGATAGAAGAGACCAGTGCTCTTGTACATCTGAGAAAAGTGAATTCTTAAGCCAAGAGGGCTGAAGTTTCTGGGAACTGAATATAGATGAGAAAACTACTTAGGCAAGGATTGTAACTTGCTGAAGTTAAGTTTTAGTCTTAGAAGTATATTTTTACTTTTGTTTGTTTGTAACTATTTCTATCTTTACCCCTTATGCTTGGTCTCACTTAAACATATGACTTTTTTGTTTAATAGATTTGTTTTTCTTTTGCTATAAACCAATTCAGTGCTTTGAAATGTTTGTCATGCCCCAGTTAAATTAATGAGCTGCAGAGTATTGTTTCATTAAATCTGCAATGAATTTAATAATTTCTGTAAGAAATTCCATAATAATTCTGTAAGAAATTATTATTCTGCGAGAGGGCTGGAGTCTGCAGGGTAGTGGTCTGGGGAAAATTTGGCAATGGGAGGGAGTTGGGGTCACCCTGTGAAGAGGGACTGGGCGATGGAATCCAGGATGTGGCCTGCATGCTTGTAGGCTGGCTGTTGGTGGCAGGGCTGTGAGCCACACCAGGACAGCATTGAAAGCACCCAGAGTTGAAGGGAAGGTGATGACACACCCCATTATTGCTCTTGGCTCAATCCCAAGTTGCCCCAGAGTGGAACCTGCATGGCAGGGAAAAGGGGGAGTGTGATTGGACCCACTATGGCACCAGAAAAATCCTGAAGAGGCTGGATCTACTATCTTCAGAGCAGCTTTGTGTGGGGGACTGATGCACTGCAGCCCTCATACCGAGAAGGATCTCCCCCCAGTTCTCATCTAGGCCTCATCTAGCAGTACAATAACGGATTGAAACATCACAGTATCAGTATCATCCTATTCAAAGGCAAAAAGGGAATTTGCTATAGCTAATGTAACACACACATTCCCACAGCTGGCAATTAAAATAAGCCTTAAATTGTCTGCTTTATGTTTCAGTTTCAAACCGTTTTGACTGTACTTTTAACATGTAAATACATTTTTCAGCACCTAAATAAGTGGCCTGACATTCAGCGGTGCTGAGCACCTTCCACTCCCACTATCTTCTGAAAATGACACCACTCCTACTAAAGTGCCTAATGCCTGAATCCTGCAAAGATTTAGCATACCCACTGGGGCCCATTCATAATGCACACTGCTCTGCACATATGTAAGGCTTTACCCGACAGGGGTCTAAATATGGATTCTAAACTCTAAACCACTCCCAAGCTAGAACTACTCAAAAGACCTAACGACATATGTACCCTCAGGCTACATATGAATTGTTTGTATGTTCTCTTGGGGGGGGGAGGGGGAGGGGTTCTTCCTGAGTTAATACTTTGAACCATTTTTTCTTAATGTGTCACAGAATACAAATTACATTATGTGGAAGATAATATTTTGTCTTGCCCCCACTGAAGTCAAGGGAATTTTGTCTGCTGACTTCAGTGAGAGCAGGGTCAGAATCCAATCCAGCCCCCATGAATATGCCTGATGAAATGATGAAAGTTTTGCTGTGGAATATTCCACCTGAAAGATAGAAAAATGCCAAGGAGTCCTGTGGGTCTTTCCACTGACTTCAGCAGGCACTGGAACCTCTTCTGCAGCCTTTAATCATCAAGTCTCTAATTCTCATCATTCTGAGACATGACCAACTCAACACCATAACAAACCAAGAAGGCTTCAAAGTGTTAGGAAGCTCTGAATAGCACTCAGTGAAGAGAGGATGATTTAGGTTCCAAACCTGCAAAAGACTTATGCATATGCTTAACTCTGTGCACTGTAGTAGTCCCATTGAAATTAATATTCCATAGTGTAGTACATGAAGTTGAGCACATGTACAAATCTTGGACGGATTGGGGCCTTACACTGGACCAGGGAATGAAATATAAAAGTATATTTGCTAAAATTATACTGTAATAATACTTACTGAATAATAAAATAGAAGAAAAATAAATTGTGGTATAAATCCAAATGCAAGAAGCTCAACAATAACAAAATGGCTTATATTTGGAAAGAAATCATTTTTAAGTGATGGATGTTTAAATAGAAAAAAATGCATTTTACAAAACCCACAAACTAAGGGCTATAATACATGTAGACTAAAATCCAGCCATGTCTGAAAAATGTAAGAGTCATCTTTCCCAGGTAAAAGTTGTGTTGCAACCATTCTGGAAGTCTTTTTTTAATCACTGATACATCCCTTCTTACTGGAAGGCAATAACTAAGCGGCTGTGATTCCTTCTTTGGCAGCTGCACAAATTAGAATTTTGTATGTTGACCTTGTTTGTGTTCATTATATAATCTGTGTTCCTCGTGTATCACATACATGCATGCTCACTGAAACACATGCATTAGTGTAATAAATAACTATACTTTCAACTATATTCAGGAATTTTTAAAAAAATCCTTTTTTTTAAATACAAAACATATCAGGCTAATCTATCATTCTTTAGCAGCTGTGCAGTTTATTAGTGTTATCTAAGTTGTACTACTTTTCCTTGTCACATCATAAGTTAACCTTTCCTAATTGCTACCCTGGATATTTACCAGGCATTCCCTGGGGACCTGTTTAACTAGGGCCACAATTTTCCTGTTACTGCATACACTAGTGGTTTCAAAAACTTATGTTGCTTCTAGTCAGAAAACATAAATCTGTGCAAGTTTGATGCTAGGGAACGTACTGTACTAGATAAAGATATGGCTGGTTTAAATACACTTCATAATTTGTAGTGTGGTGACTAAGGCCCCGCTTTTTAAGGATATTTGGAAATTGATCTAGTGATTTGAGGGGCTGTGACATTTTCTAGTGACATAGGCATAAACCTCCTTGAAAGTAAATGGGAAAACCTAACCAGAAATCAGTGTTATGGTGATTAATTCAAAATGAAAGCCACAGATCCACAGAAGTACTTATGTGCCTACGTCTGGGATTTAGGCATCTAAGTCCTAGCTTTGGCACTGCTGTGATCCACAAACCCTCCTCCCCCACCAACTGCTGCCTAACCCTGTTAGGTGCCTAAACTCACTCAATGCCGAAGTAAGTTGTTGCTGTTAAATTTCCTTAGACACCTAAATTTCTGATTCTGGACACATACACTTGCTGCCTCCCTTTAGGTGTCCAGACACCTTTCTCCAAGCTTTAGTGCAATCCACAAAGCAGGGGAAGATAGGCACACCTCCACCTATCTTACCTGTGGGGACCAATCCAAGAGGTGTGCTTTTAGGCCTCCTAATAGATTTAAAATCTATTTAAAAACCTATTTAAAATCTGGCAAGACAAGATGGTGCCCAATTTATAACATAGTGGTTAGAGCACTCACTTAGTATATGGGTGCCCCAGTTCAATTCCCTGCCCACTGCCTGTGAAGGAGAAAAATGATTTGAACAGGGGTCTCCCACACCTCTCGGGAGTGTGCACTAACCCCTGAGCAAGGGCATAGTCTGATGTGGAGCTCCCTCTCCTGTTGAAGTCATTCCACTTTGGACAAATACTTAGTCATTGGTCCAAAGAGATCCTGGTGGTTAAGGCACTCACCTGGGTTCAGTCCCCCTGCTCCAATCACTGTTTATGGATGCACAGTGGAATAGCTTGAACAGGGAAGTTTGAGAGAGAATATCCCATAGCTCACAGGTTACAGCACACCTGGGAGGTATGGAAGACCCCTGTTCAAATCATTTTTCCCCATCAGGCAGAGGGGGGAATTGAACCGGGGTCTCTCACATCTCAGGATTAATAATATCCCCTTTTATTGTACAGGGAGAATAAGGACCTAGCTGAGGCTTTGTAAATCACAGTGTTGTTCCTGTGATTTTTCTAAGAATCTCAAAGTTAGACCTTGTGAGAGTGAGTGTCAGAACACCTAAGTCCCTTTGTGGATCCAGACCTGTAAGTGTACATTACAAAACTACTAGAGAATTTGATACAGAGATTTCCCTAGCCCTTGCGTGATTTGCTTGTTTTCTAATTAAATTTTGTCTTTGAAGAGGTAACAGTAAAATTCTTCATTGTGTTTTCCTCTTGCCTGGGCAGCACGTAGTATGATGGGTTTTGAGGTTGCCAAAGGAAATCTGGTTCTCAAAGAATGAAGCATTCGCTTGCAGGCTGACCTCCTGCCTAGAGCTGGGCCGGAAAAAGGTTTCCTGTCCCATGAAAATCTTTGAGGTTTCAAAAATTTTTCCCATTGTTCATTTGAATGAACCCAAGACCTTTCAAAACTTTTCACAGAAGGAAGATTCCACCTCAGAATAGCTCGTAGCCTGGCGGTTCGAGCAATCACATGGGATGTGGGAAACCCACATTCACGTCCCTGCTTAGCCTGACTTGAAGCGAGGACCTGCGTGTCCCACAGCTAGGCTGAGTGCCCGAACCATCAGGCTATTGGCTATTCTGAGGTGGGTGGGTGTCTCGCTCTCCTTCTGAGCAGAAATTATCCCCTGGACTTGAGACACCTTCCAAACAAAAGTCTCATCAAAACCAATCGTTTCCTACAAAAAGTTTTAGTTTTGATGAATCAGCATTTTCTGATGGAGAAACCATTTAATCAAAAAAAATTCCTGACCAGGCCTGCCCACCCTGCATGCACAGAATTCCCATTGAAGTCAATGGGTGTTCCGTACACAAAACTTGCAGGACTGGTTCCCTAGTGGGTAACCTTTATAGTGCATTACACACCAAACCCTTGAAACTTGCATGGAACTGACTATTTGCAAGTAGATCAATAGGAATAATGGCTTGAGTTTATTAGCATTCCCTACAAAAATACCCTTAGGACTTACACACTGCTGTAACTAACTGGGTTTCAGTGGAGTTACTACATGTTTGTACTAGCCCAAGGTTTTCATAATAACCTTCATTCCTAGATAAACTATGCAGGGTGTATTTTGCTATCAGGCTCAGCAGCCCTGAGAGCTGCATGCATAACTACATGAACATTTGAGGACAAGATTAAAATAATTGTATGATGTATATGGCATACTTACCAGTTTAACTATTAATCCTTAATACTCCTTATTTGCAATATGTGTACATCAAGTTTACTATGAAAAAATTAACATCAGTATTACCAGACTTTGTAGTTTGAAATAGGAACCTAAATGTTACATTAATGTATATTTTGTGTATAATGTCATTGGACCAAGTTCTAATGTTCTTTCTTGGTTTTCACTCACTACTTATTTACTCTTTACCCCAGAGAAACATGTATGCTTAAGAAAAATGAAAGGGAACATAAGGTATCGTGCTTTCTACTGATTTCTCTCTATCTCCACTTGTGGCAAAAGCTTATTCAACTGCTGTGAAATAATAATGTACAACCATGACTATTTAACTAACATTAGGCCAAACTACCCACTCCCATGGCAAAACTTGTGGGAGAGGCCACAGGCAAGGAAAACTCTGATAATCCCTTCACAGAGTTTGTCCCTAGCTATTCATTTCAGCTGGAGTTTGCCTTCCTCTAGAATGGCCCACAGGATTTACCTGCAAATCCCACAGATCCCAAGCACCATGTACTCAAAGTCACTGTGCTTCCACACCAGTTATGTGCCTCAGGTAGCTATGGCTCCCCCTTCTCACTTTAGCAACTGCTGTGCTTGTGACACCCTCAGAAAAGGAGATCCCTGACATACAGGGAGCTGTGGAGAAGACCTGTATTGCCTTTGCCAAGTAATTCCCAGAGAGATTAGCGGACAGGAGATGATGTGTCCCCTGACTGCATGCCTCCCTACAGCCTACCCGCTCCTTCCCTAGCCCACCTACTCTCAGGGCTAGGAAAGGAAAGGCGGTATTTCAGAGGCAGCTAAGCCCCTTTTTGGTGCATGAGGAGTAATAGCTGTGCAAAGAGAATGGCCCCTCTGGGAGGTACAAACCTCCCCCCATTTAAATAATGCATTTATATTACTCCATAGTTTTACAGACAGTGATGTACTTCTAAACTTAGTGAAATTTTCACCATGTGTGTATGCAAAAGTAACTACAATTTTACATCAAGTAAATTCCATTATTTCTTTTTTCCCCCCCATTTCCCATTTGGCCTCTGGAAAGACTAGCCCCATGGAAAATTTAATCTTGTCAAGTAGTGCCCACCACAGTGGACCCTTAGCTCATGCATCTTTTAAATAGACACAAACTAATATAAATAGAATCTTTCCTTCACCCCCTAAATAACCTGCAGATACAACCTCCAATCACTCAGACAGAGTCTTGATAAGAGATGGTTAACCCCTTTCCTCCATTTTTAAAAGAACCCAGACCTTTTCCTCCTCTCCATATCTTGCTTTTGAGAGGCAGTGTGGTCTAGCGTTTAGAGTAGAAGATTCTGTGTCACTCCTTCAGGGTTCCATTCTTCAGTCTGGCATCTATGGATAAATTGGGTCCTCCAAAAGCTAAAGAATGATTTCATCTGGACAGTGGTGGATTTTGTATGCCTCAGTATCACGACCTTGCTCTGACCCCCACAGAAGCCAAGAATTTGGCACTCTCCACTTGTCGTATATGTGCATCAGGAAGAGTAGGGCGCTCTGGTGCTCTGATCCTGCTTGCTTGACAGTGACCACAGCAAGAAGCAGAATACAGTAAAGGTGCTGGAAGATCTGGCTAGTACTGTGAAAACATCATGACGGAATCTTCTATGCAATAGACAAAGAACTCATGTGATGGCTCATTCCAATTCACTCCACAAAACTAGAGCAATATGTTGAATACCAGTGGTTAACAGATATCCTGGGGTTTTTTTTAAAGTGGTGATCTGAACACTCATTAGTTGGCACAGCTATTGCCTGGACAAAGTGTCAAATTATTCAATATCTATTCTTTGGGGGTCTCTTTTTTCCAACCCTCAGTTAGGCAGATTATTGCTATTACATCTGACACACACAGACCTCTGAGTGTGGGAGTGAGAACTCAACAAGAGAAATAAGAACATCCATACTGGGTCAGGC
Source organism: Emydura macquarii macquarii (assembly GCF_026122565.2). Classification (NCBI taxonomy): domain Eukaryota; kingdom Metazoa; phylum Chordata; order Testudines; family Chelidae; genus Emydura; species Emydura macquarii. Next base: position 1,373,918 of record NW_027133181.1, on the reverse strand, counting down.
CAATCGTCCATCTAGCCCAGTATTCTGTCTTCCAACAGCGGCCGGTGCCAGCTGCTTCAGCTGGAAGTTTCACAGACAACCAGCTGTGCTGAATTAAAGGTCTCTATTTAACACTTCCCATCAATCAAAGAGCAGGAGTACGCTGACGTTATTTGTAAGAAATGTAAGAGAGTTATTATTCACCTGTAATTAAAAAGAAAGGGTTTGATTTGGCTCCCTGTCTGGTGTTGTGAATGCTTTTCTTTTTGCTAGGTGATGAATTTTGCCAAGTTCCATAGTCAGAACTCCATATTCCAAGTTCTGAGTGAAACATGAACAATGATGCAATATGAGACAGATTGTTTTTCTTGATAAATCGTACTTTTTTCCCCACACTCATTACTTTTGAGTCTAGTTTATTTATACTTCCTCCCCCCACCTTACATCTCCACCATCTCTAGTTGTTGCCCATTAAATCCTGCAGGGAGGGAGTGAAGGCTTATGCTTGTACACTGTGATCCCATACATCATGTACATTGCGGGCTAGCAGAAAAGGCCATTCCATGGAAAATGCCATCCAGAATGTAGGAAAAAGTACATCCTGCACCTTGACATTCCAGGATAAGTGCTTCTCATTGGTATCCAGCATGCTCTAATCCATGGCGAAAGAAAGCATTTAGTTCCCATCACTGGAGGCAGCGCATCTCAGCATACATTGGCATAGAAGGCACATTCCCAAAGAAAGATCAAGATTTAAACCATGCATTTCTTCACCAGAGACAATATTGTACCACATGCAGAACTCATGCAAGTGGACAATGAAGTGGTGGACTTTAAGGCTGGAAGAAACAAGTTTATATTTCATTTTTCAAAACTTTTCAAATTTGAGACCTGATTCTGCAAACACCTATGCACATGCTTAACTTTATAGGACTGCTCAAGTGTTAACATTCAGCATGTGCACAAAGTGTTTGCAGGATCAAGGCCATATGTAACTGACATTTGCCATCATTTGGGGAAATGTTGTCATCACTTGACAATTTGTTATTACCCTAATCATTTGGTAGTATAATGGGTTTACTGTAAGTGTGTGCAACAGGCTAGGAGTAGGAGCCACTGTGGCAAAATAGAAAGAAGGAGTAATTAGTATGGGTTTGATTCTGCAGCAATTGAAGTCAATGGCAAAACTTCCATTGATTTTCACTGGTGCAGGTTTAGACACTATTATGACATGGAAAAAGTTGGGATTGTTCAGTAGGCAACAGGCAAAGAATAGGCAAGCAGCAACATTTCCCAAAGCTGAAATAAACAGTTGATATAATGATAATCCTTTCATCTCTTAAAGACAGGTTAGAGGCAAGATCTGGTTGTCTCAGTGGATTGGCAATGGGACTGAGCCTCTTAATAGCTAAGCACTTATTTAAATCCAGCCCATGGTGGTAGTGAGTGAAAGTTGATATACTCTGAATAAAGTTTGGCAGCAATGTGAAATATATTTAGTGGTCTCAGTGAAATAAAAAAACCCATAATCTTTATTGATGCACTTGTTGGCACTCTGAGGAGAAGCTGAGGACTGAATGTATATGGGGACTGAATCATCACATCAGTTAAACCTTTCAGGCCTGGGATAGGAAGACAAATTGGTGGGGCAGCACGCATAAACCTGCATTGCTTCTATATCTTCAGTGAATGGAAAAGAATTTAGTCTCCTGGCTCTTGTCTACATTAGGAATGTTCAAACTCGCAATTCCCCAGAAAAGCATCTTCATTGATGGAAGAAAAGGTTAGACAAGGATCTGAGCAGCATTAGATGATCTGGTGGTGGTAACATCTGAGACAATGTGAGTTATTTCAACTTCAAGCTTCCATGCTAGTGGAGCTGCAACTAGTGGGGAATTACAGATTTGCAAAAATCCTAGTGGAGTCGCATCCTACATCTATCTGGAACCTTCCACAAGCGCTAACTAAACACACAATTTAATATGTCTTTTAAAAGGCAAGTGTTTAAAAAGACAAGACAGATAAAGTCAAGCAAATCACTTTATAGAAAACATGAGCTGAACCTACCATTATTTTTTAAGGTTGAAACTGTTTGAGTAACTATTTTGTTTTGTTCTGCTCTAAATGTTAAATTATCCACACACCTCAGCAATTCTAGGTTTTAGCTGGGGCTAAACACATCATGTACCAAGATGCTAGAGCTTGGCAAATACCACGTGAAAACACTCACCAATAGTTGTTCAAATAAGAACTTGGGTGTTACTCAAACCTTGTACTTCCTTTCCAAAATACAGCTCTCTTCTTAATGGGAAAAGAAAGCTTTGTGAATACTCTATGCGAATAGACAGTCTTATTAGTATTCATGAAAGGAGGATTCATGTTGCCATCTTGAACACTACTTCTTGGATTGGTTCATTTAAGTGTTTTTGAAAACCCCTCTCAACAATGATTGGTCCAATGTCATGCTACTAGCTAATGGTACAGCCAACATATAACCCAGTAGTCCTGACTTCCAGGTCTGTCTCCTAACAGCAATAAAACACCCTGAAATGTATTCATTTATGAAAAGATCTAACAGAGAGGAGAAAATACTTAATAGCACACAGGATGTATATCCTTGTTTTCACTTCAACACACTGTTGAATTTTGATGCAGAGCAATTGTCTTCAGAGCTTATTCCTGTACAATATGCAACATGTGACACTGTATGTTGGTGTGAGAAATACTGTTAGTAATAAGTGTTGGTTAGTAATTTCATTCTGCTGCATTAATCATTCTTCCCTAAAGTAACCCCACAGACATTCAGTGCAAATCATCCAATCACGCTGGTCACAACGTTAATATTAGAAAATAATGGTTAGTGTAATGTCAAAAGCTTTTCCATGTAGCTTGAAGATGGTAGTGGGGGCGAAGGGTATAAGAGGAAGTAACCTGTCTTTCTTATAGTAGTGAGACAAAATAATTTGGGAGTCCTTATCTTATCTCATTTAGGGTTATAGCCTGCCATTGATTTTTTTTTAACCTCCTGCAGAATTCCCTATTGATTTCAGGACTGAGTTCTACATTCATATCAATGCAAGGATGTGGCCTTTATTTATTGCAACACTTTCTCATCACTTTACTCTAGATTTTAACTCCTCAAAAACACAGGGAGCTAGATGGTAACATTCAATATTGTGCTGGCCTCTTTACCTAGAGATTTGAGTGAAGCTCCTTACTTTGGTCAACAATATAGTTTGGCAGGTTCTCTTTTGTGATCCAAGATTGGTGATAGCTGATGTATATTGCAGGCCAAGACTGAAATACATTTGCAGAGATATTTGGGGAAGTGGTCACAGCCCTTCGATTAGCTAGCTAACAGTAGCTAACTGTCACAAATCCCAAAATCCCAATTGCAGTTTCAGAAAAGATATGGATCTGATACTCTCTAGAGTTGAGCCAAACCTCATCTCTCCTAATCTAATCCAGCACAGTCTCTTGTATAAATTATTCACAATTATTTACTGTAAGGTTTCAATAAAAAGTACATGTTGTTTGTCTGGATGAGATTTCTTCTATTATAAATTATAATAATCCATTTTAATTGAAGTGGGCAGGAAAAAAACCAAGTCTCAGACAAACTCTGTGTGAAAAATACATTGAGCATAGACTTCTCTTCATGAAGATTAGAACCCTTACTGATCTGGAAAAAATAAATAATCTAAATATGTGCTTTTGAAAATGAGCTACCAAGAACAGATTGTGGTGAATTACAATAAAGCTTTGTAATTTACACTAGCTCACTAACATACCTTGGTCCTCATCCTGCAACTGGATGCAAGCAGATGGACCCCTGTGCCTGGATGGAGCAGCATTGACTTCAATGGGTGCCTGCATAGAAGCAATTGAAAAGCTAAGCTCTAGTTTTGATGCAGATTCTTAATCACATGAAAGAGGAAGTGCCACATTACTTTTTAAAGGGATGACGTGAAATATCTTGTTGGTTGGTTGATTGATTGGTTTTTCTTTCTTAAACTTTCTCTGAGTTATAATATTTTCTTTGCAGCTAGAGGCCTTGAGGCATTTAAACCATGGGTGTATTCTAAGGGTGGAATAGATGCTTTAAGTCTTGGGAAAATCAAATATATTACATGATGCAGGCACATTTTCCTAGGAAAGGTGCAACTGTTCTATTCAAAAGCAAAGTAGAAGGGGGGAAGTTATTTTCTTCATTCTTTACACTGAAAGAAAGCAGCAATATTCCTATTATGTTTGCATTGATTTAGAGTGAATGTTTTTATTTTATGAATAGCCCTTGCACATGCTGTACAACCAGATGTCTATATGCAATAAATAGCAGCTGCTTATCAACTACTAAATATATTGCTGTATGTAGTTTGTTTGCTGAGTTTGTTCTTGTGACCTTTGTCATTAAAACAAAGTTAAAAGACGTCGGGGAGAAAAACTCAAATACCCTATTTACACCAGCTGAGTATCTGGCCCCCATTTTAATGGGATACTGTTTCTTTTCAATGGCTGAATAGTGACAAAGTCCAGGTGGCCTTAGGAAGAAGGTTTATGTCAAGACTGGAGACAGTGACTCATGAAGACACAGCTGATCAGTTGATAAATGACATAGTATCAGAGACTTGGCAAGTAACATGAGAGACGTGAGAACTGGGACGTTAAATAAAAAGTAGTTTCAAAATAAGTTTATGTGGTATAGTATACCAGCATGTTGATCAGAGATCTATTTTTTCTGAAGATGGATTTGATTTTGTAATTTTGATAATTTGTAATACATTTTTGAGGAAAGTGGATTGCTTGTTCTCCAAATGCATTCTAATATTTAAAAGAAACCACTTATCTTCATGCACTTAAATATTCTAACTTCCAGAAAAAACAAAGCAATCCACAACTCTACACTGAGTGTGGCCTGAACTTTTTTCTATACAAATCAGTACATACTGCACAGGTTTGTTCACTTCTATAAAACTTTACACCTGTTCTACACTTCCAACTTCCTCTTTTTTTAAGTTAATCAAAATGATTATTTATATGGGTAAAATAAGAGAAGACTTCGTCTCTACACTTTGGAGGCCTAAAGATTCTTAAACCAGGAATCTAACAAAATAGACATTCAGGGACACAATACAATAGTCCCACCCCCTCGTCTGACAGCCTCTCTGCTGTTAAGGAATATGAAAGTCTCAGGTGAAGAGAACATTAAGCTGGAGAGGAAGCAAACAATCCCATAGTTTGGACACTCCTTCCAGATGATGTCCTGATACCTCTCACATTGAGTATACCTGTCCTTGGGAGGAAACCCCACTTACTAGAAAAAGCAAGGTAATAGTAATGGGGATTCAATCATTAGAAATATAGATAGTTGGATTTGTGATGACTGGGAGAAAGACATAGTAAATTGCCTGACAGATGTGAAGGTTGTGGCTCTCACGAGATATCTAGACAGATTGTGTGTGCAGTGCTCTGGAAGAGCTGGTGGCTGTATAGGAAAGATAGAGTAAGTCATGCTGCTGGGGGTGTGGCTCTATATGTAAAAGGAAGCATAGAGTCAAAGTAAAAATCTTAAATGAATCAAACTGTGCTATAGACTCTCTATGAATAGAAATTCCATGCTTGAACAATAAGAGTATAGCAGCAGAAATATACTACTACCAGGATGGTGACTGTGATTGTGAAATGCTCAGGAAGATCAGATGGGCTACAGAGGCAGAAAACACAATGATAATGGGGAATTTCAACTATCCTTATATTGACTGGGTACATGTCACCTCAGGAAGGGAGGCAGAGATAAAATCTCTAGACACCATAACAACTGCTTCTTGAAGCAGCTTGTCCTGGATCCCATGAGGGGAGAAACAATTTTTGATTTAGTCCTAAGTGGAGCACAGGATTTGGTCCAAGAGGTGAACTGCTCAGTAATAGGGACTATAATATAACTAAATTTAACATCGTTGTAGTAGGGAAAATGCCAAAGAAAATCCACCACAATAGCATTTAACTTCAAAAAGGGAAACTACACAAAAATGAGGAAGCTAGTTACACAGAAATGAAAAGGAACAGTCACAAAGGTGAGATGCTTGAAAACTGCATGGAGACTATTTAGAAACACCATAATAGAGTCTTAGACTAAATGTATACCCCCCAAAAATACTATTATAGCTAAACAGGCATCCTTTAAAAACTAGAAGTCAAATCCTACTAAGGAAAATAGAAAGGAGCATAAACTCTGGCAAATCCAAGTGTAAAAGTATAATAAAGTAAGCCAAGAAAGAATCTGAAGGGAAACTAGCTAACAACACACAAAGTAACAACAATTTTTTGAATGCATCAGAATCAGGAAGCCTGACAATAGGCAATGAGGCCACAGGATGATCAACGTGTTAAAGGAGAACTCAAGGAAGACAAGGCCATGGCTGAGAAGTGAACTGAATTCTTTGCATCAGTCTTCAGTGATGGCAGCAGGAGGGATGGACCACTATGGACTGGCCTTCCACAATGGAAACTGGCTCTAGGGATGAGGAACATCACTTCATTGGTAGGGAAAGAGCCAGATCTGGTGAAGGGGGTGGAAAGATACTGGCTAGATATAGTTGGCATCACCTCCACACATAGCAGGGGCTCTGGAAACAAATTTCTTGACTGAAGGTGGCCTTTTTCCTACTGTGGAATGGCTCCACCTGAGAGAACCTGGGTGGGTGTGGGGATACTCACAAGTCCCCGTCTGGGTGCTGTGCAGTTGGAGTTTGTCCCAGTAGATGAGAGGGTTGCGTCAATGACCGCTGTGTATGTTTACGCGCCTAACAGCAGTTCAGATACTCAGCCTTTTTGGAGACAGGGGGATTGGTGCTTGATAGAGTGCCACCTACCAACTCTTTTGTTCTACTGGAGGACTTCAACGCCCACATGGGGAATGATGGAGGAGGGGGAGGAACGGCATCCCTAATCTGGAAATGAAAGGTGAGCTGTTGTGGTATTTCTGTGTTAGTCATGGATTGTCCATAATGAACATCATATTCAACACAAGGTTGCTCATAAATAAGCACCGTGGGCCGAAGATCAATTATTGACTTTATAGTCACTTCATCGGACCTAAGACTGTATGTTCTGGATACCAGGTGAAGAGAGAAGCAGAGCTGTTAACCGATCACTACTTGATGGTGATTTGCCTCAGTGTGTATCACCTGGGAATGTCTGGTGGAGGATCCTGTGTGGAAAGACTTCAATTCCTATTTCTGGAAGAACTTCTCCTGAATTCTGGGTGAGGTTGTGGACATTGAGTTACAGTGGACCATGTTCAGGGCCTTAATCATTGAGGCAGCCATGAAAAGCTGTAGCGTGAAGACAGTTGGTGGCAACTCTAGGATCTTCTGAAAAATACTCATGAATCAGATTCCTGATATGACTGAAAGCTACTGGTGGGCTAGGAGGTCATTGAAGTGAAAGCCTGGGTGCAGTACTCAGGATTTGTACCTCAGGATTGGTACACCACGGTGGTGGTTCCAATCTTTAAGAAAGGAAACCAGAGGGTGTTTTCCAATTACAGGGGGATCACTCTTCTCAACCTCCCTAGCAAAGCCTATGCTAGCATGTTTGAGAGGTGGCTATGCCCATTAGTTGAACCTCGAATTCAGGAGGAACAATGCGATTTCTGTCCCAGATGTGGAACAACAGACCAGCTCTCTTTCACAGATACTCGAGAGGTCATGCGAATTTGCTAACCTGGTCTACCTTTATTTTGTAAACCTGGAGAAATCTTATGACCACATTCCTCAAGATGTCCTGTGGGAAGTGCTCTGGGAGTATGATGTGCGGATGCCACTGCTGCATGCTATCTGGTCCCTCTATTCCCAGAGTAAGAGTACTGTCCGTATTTTTGGCATTAAGTCAAGTTTATTCAAAGTGGACATTGGACTCCACCAAGGGTGTGTCCTGTTTCCACTCCTATTCATGATCTTCATGGATAAGATATCAAGACACAGCCGTGTTGGGGAGTATATCTGGTATGGGGACATGGATGTCGCATCTCTGCTTCTTACTTCTTCAGACTGTGATCTCCGATGCACACTTGTGGGATGAGAATCTGCATCTCCAAATCAGAGGTCATGGTTCTTTCCCAGAAGAAAGTGGAGTGTTCTTTCCAGGGAAGGGGAAGCAGTTGCTCTTAGTGGAAGAGTTTAAGTATCTAGGGGTCTTCTTCATGATGATGGTAAACAGGAGTGTGAGACTGACAGGCGGATTAGTGCAGTGACAGCAGTAATGCGGGCGCTGTACCAAGCCATGGTCATGAAGCAGAAGCTACGTTTTTGGACAAAGCTCTTCGTTTATAGGTCAATCTATGTCCACAGCCTCACCTATGGTCATGAACTTTGGGTAATATAATGACTGAAAGGACAAGATAGCGGGTACAAGTGGTAAAAATGAAGTTTCTCCACGGGAGGGCAAGGCTGACTCTCCAAGATAGGGTGAGGAGGTAGGTTATTTGGGAGAGCCTCGGAGTACAGCCACTACTCCTCCAGATCGAGAAGAGTCAGATGAGGTGGTTTGGGCACCTGATAAGGATGCCCCCGATAGGTTTCCTTTGGAACTAGACTGGACATGTCCTACTTAGAGGAGGCCTTGAGGCCGACCCAGGACATGCTGGATGGATTATATCTTCCAGCTGGTCTGCAAACACCTGGGAATCCCCCAGGAAGAGCTGGAACCTGCTGTGGAAGAAAGCGAAGTCTGGTCCTCCCTACTGTCCATGCTTTCTTTGCGACCCTCACCAGAAAAAGTAGCATAAAGGAAAAAAAGAAGTTGTTTTCCCTGTAGAAGATGTGTGTGTGTGGGGGGGGGGGATTCCTCATTCACGAGCCACCCTTTTTAAGCGACAAAAAGGAATGGTCCCAGATTGAGGTGTCACTAGATGAGGTTTTGGAACAAATTGATAAATTAAACATTAATAAGTCACCAGGACCAGATGGTATTCACACAAGTGTTCTGAAGAAACACACACATGAAATTGCAGAAACACTAACTGTGATATGTAACCTATCGCTTAAATCAGCTTCTGAACTAGATGATTGGAGGATAGCTAATGTAACAACAATTAAAAAAAAAATGGCAGGGGCGGTCTCCAGTGGCAATCTTGGCAATTCCAAACTGGTAAACCTAATTTCAGTAACAAGCAAACTGATTGAAACTATAGTAAAGGACAGAATTATCAGACATATAGATAAACACAATATGCTAGGGAACAGCCAACATGGCTTTAGTAAGGGGAAATCATGTCTCACCAATCTATAAGAATTCTTTAAAGTTGTCAACAAGTGTGTGGACAAGTGTGATCAAGTTGATATAGTGTGCTTGGATATAGTGTGCTTTTCAGAAAGCCTTTGACAAGGTCCCTCACCAAAGGCTCTTAAGCAAAGTAAGCAGTCATGGGATAAAAGGGAAAGTCCTCTCATGGATCAGTAACTGGTTAAAAGATAGGAAATGGGGTAGGAATAAATGGTCAGTTTTCGCAATGGAAAGAGAGAGATAGTGGGGTCCCTCTAGAATCTGTACTGGGGCTTGTGCTTTTCAACATATTCATAAATGATCTGGAAAAGGGAGAGAACAAGGAAGTGGTAAAATTTGCAGACAATATAAAATTATTCAAGATAGTTAATTTTAAAGCTGACTGAAGAGTTACAAAGGAATCTCACTAAACTGGGTGACGGGGCAATAAAATGGCAGATGAAATTCAATGTTCATAAATGCAAAGTGATGCATATTAGAAAAAATATTCCCAACTATACATACAAAATGATGGGGGTCTAAATTAACTGTTACCGCTCAAGAAAGAGATCTCCTAGTCATCGTGGATGTTTCACTGAAAACACTTGCTTGATGTGCAATGGCAGTCAAAAAAGCTGACCATGTTAGGAGTCATTAGGAGAGAGAGACCTAATAAAACAGAAAATATCGTAATGCCACTATATAAATCCATGGTACACATACATCTTGAATACTGCTTGCAGTTCTGGTCTCCCCACGTCAAAAAAGATATATTAGAATTGGGAAAGAGAAGGGCAACAAGAATGCTTAGGTGTATGGAATAGCTTTCATAATAGGAGAGATTAAAAAAGACTGGGGCTGTTCATCTTAGAAAAGAGATGACTAAGGGAGGACATGATAGAGGTCTATAAAATCGTGTGGATAAAGTGAATAAGGAGGTGTAATTTACCCCTTTCACATAACACAAGAACCAGGGGTTACTCAGTGAATAGGCAGTAGTTTTAAAACAAACATAAGGAAGTATTTCTTCATACAATGCAAAAATTGTGTAGTTCATTGCCATGGGATGTTGTGAAGGCCAAAAATATAACTGGATTCAAAAAAGAATTAGATAAATTCATGGAGGATAGGCCATCAATGGCTATTAGCCAAGATGGACAGGGACCCAACCCTATGCTCTGGATGTCCCTAAATCTCCAACTGCCAGAAGCTGGGCCTGGATGACAGAAGATGGATCACTCGCTAATTGCCCTGTTCTGTTCATTCCCTCTGAAGCATCTGGCATATCTATCAGAGACAGGATACTAGGCTAGATGGACTATTTGTCTGAGCCAGTATGGCTGTTATTTTAGCTCTCCAGTGGGGAAACATCTCTGAAAGATTTCAAAGTGAGGGAGACTCTACATGAAGAGTATTCCCACAGAAAATGATATAATAAAAAATGGACACACCTCTTCCCCTCTCTTAATCCATGTTTCAAGAAAAAGCACTTCCTCCAGAGATGGGCAATGAAAATTCATATGACTCTGCCCCCCACATCTCCTAGCAAAGTCATTTTTCAAAACAGGAATCCTACAAAAATCTGAATTGAAATGAAGGGATGTAGCTTCTAAAAGAGACATGAAATGAAGGAAATCCTTATTCAGTAATACAGTCTCAGAAGGAAGATTAGTAGTAGTGATAACCATGCAATTTGGAATAATATGTTTATGGAGAATGATCATATTCTCCAGTAGGAGGTTACAAATCTACTTCAGTTCTCCATGCATCAAAAAATATGTGAGAATTTAAATTCATGTGGTATTTTGGGGTTCTCTTTTGTTGTTGCTTTGGTTTGTCTTTTTTTTCTGGTATTCTTTGTACACTTTCATTTTTCAGTTTAAATCATTGTAGGGGGTGAAAATAAATGCCATTTAGGCAAAATGAGACTTGCCTAAACCAAAACTTAGGATCCAATGACTTCCAAAATATAGGGTGTTCAGAATCTGAACCCGAATCGAAATTTGGCAAATGGCCCTATCTTAATAATAAGCAAAACCAAAAACCCAAATCAAAGCATGCTCAAATCTTGGGTTGGGGGGAGTTAGAAATCAAGATTGGAATTTTGCAGATGAACTACGCTTTACAGTTGTATTAAAATAAGAGGGGGTAATAAAGCCAACGGTGAGGAGTTGGAAGTGTATCTTCATGCTTTTCAGCTCCAGGCCGGACTACTACAATCCACTCTACCTCAGCTTGCACAATACATCCAAGGAGAAGATACCACTGCCACACAATACAGCAGTCAAGTTAAGTGGAATGAACTAGCAGGAATCTAATTCTCCAGGGCAGCATTTAACTGCCTTAAGCACAAGGCAGTGCTTTCTCTTCCTACAATCCCCTTTCTTATTCTCTACACAGCTTCCAATTTATAAAGCAGGGATCCTGCAGACAACTGTTTCCTTCACTACACAACCTGATTAACTTGTGCGATGGCTAGCACAATGGGGTCCTGGTCCATGACTAGGGCTCCTAGGTGTAAAAGTAATACATGCTTGCAATGCTAGAGTGGGTTGTTTATCGCCAAAGATTTTGAAAGAAATCCAGGATAAACCATGACAAACTTTGATAAAATCCCAAATTTAAATAATCCAATGATTCACCTGTGATTTTTTGCTATGTTTTCTTTCTCTTTCATTATCAGTGCCAGGCAAGTACTATTAGAGAAGGGGGAATTATGATTACATTTTGTTTCAAGGGAATTTTTGAAACTTTTGCTTTTGTTCCATTTTGGTACAGAAAATTATTCAAAAGCACAGGTTTTCCTGCAAAACAAAAAAAAAATTTGGTTCTCACCCAGCTATAATTCTAAAGTTCCTTGGCTCAACACACAGCCGATGTCAGGTGATATCTTGTAAGAGGGAATAGCCCACAGAGCTGATTTTCTGGTTTCATTCCTCTCATGCTAGATCTGCTCCACTCCAGCAGTGAAACTGGAGAGGAGACTCAAAAGCTTTGTTTTTAACTCAGTATAGTTATTGCTAATGTATCAAGTAATGTAATTTCCTTGGGAAAGTTAGGACACAGCAAGTGGGGAGCAGAATGGACTATAAGAGGAAGGGTAGTGTAGATACCAGTCTAATAGGCAATATTGGCAGTAGAATGACTGTGCCAAAGCAGGTAAGGAACATGAGCGAAGCCAAACAGCAAAAATTAAGATGTTTGTATACCAATGCAAGGAGACTGGGTAACAAAATGGAAGAACTAGAACTACTGCTAGAGGAAGTGAAACCAGATATTATAGGGATAACAGAAACATGGTGGAATAGTAGTCACAACTGGTGTACAAGTATTGACAGATATGTGCCATTTAGGAAAAACAGATATAAAGGCAAAGATGGTGGAGTAGCATGCTATATCAATGATGAGGTAGACTGTAAAGAAATTAGAAGTGATGGAATTGATAAGACAGAGTCTGTCTGGGTAAAAATCACATTGGGGAAGAAAACTACTAGAGTTTCCCCCAGGGATAGTGCTTGGGGTGTGCTACAGACTACCAGGATCTGATCTGGACATGGATAGAGACATCTTTAAGGCTTTTAATGAAGTAAATACTACTGGGAACTGTGTGATTATGGGAGACTTTAACTTCCCAGATATAGACTGGAGGACAAGTGCTAGTAGTAATAATAGGGCCCAGATTTTCCTGGCTGTGATAGCTATTCACCAAATAGTTACTGAACCAACAAGAGGGGATGCCATTTTAGATTTGGTATTGGTGAGTAATGATGACTTCATAGAAGAACTGGTTGCAGGGGACAACCTTGGTTAGAGCGACCATGAGCTAGTTCAGTTCAAACTAAATGGAAGGATAAACTAAAATAGAACTGTGACTAGGGTCTTTGACTTCAAAAGGGCTAAATTAAAAAAATTAAGGGAATTAGTTGGGGAAGTGGACTGGACTGAAGAACTCATGGATCTAAAGGTGGAGGAGGCTTGGAATTACTTCAAGTCAAAGTTGCAGGAACTATCTGAAGCCTGCATTCCAAGGAAGGGGAAAAAATCATAGGCAAAGAGTTGTAGACCAAGCTGGATGAGTAAGCATCTCAGACAGGTGATTAAGAGAAAGCAGAAAGTCTACATGGAGTGGAAGATGGGAGGCATCAGCAAAGAAAGCTACTTCTTGGAGGCCAGAAAATGTAGAGATAAAGTGAGAAAAGCCAAATAGAGTTGGACCTTACAAAGGGAATTAAAACCAATAGTAAAAAGTTCCATAGCCCATATAAATAGGAAGAAAACGAAAAAAGAAGTGGGACCGCTAAACACTGAGGTGGAGGTTAAGGATAATCTAGGCATGGTCAAATATCTAAACAAATAATTTGCCTCCGTTTTTAATTAGGCTAATGATGAGCTTGAGGATAGTGGTAGGGTGGCTAATGGGAATGAGGATATGGAGGTAGAAATTACCACATCCGAGCTAGAAGCCAAACTCGAACAGCTTAATGGGACTAAATTGGAGAGACTGGGGGTGTATACTCTCCATCCAAGAATATTAAAGGCACTAGCACATGAAATTGCAAGCCCATTAGCAAGGATTTTTAATGAAACTGTAAACTGTTTAACTGTTTAACTGTATAACTGTAAACTGTATAACTGGAAAATTGCTAACATAGTTCCTATTTTTAAGAAAGGGAAAAAAGGTGATCCAGGTAACTACAGGCCTGTTAGTTTGACCTCAGTAGTATGCAAGGTCTTGGGAAAATTTTTGAAAGAGAAAGTAGTTAAGGACATCGAGGTTTACAGTAATAGGGATAAAATACAACATGGCTTTTTTTGACCTTTTTTGAGAAGATAACAGATTTTTTAGACAAAGGGAATGCGGTGGATCTAATTTACCTAGATTTCAGTAAGGCTTTTGATATGGTTCACGTGGGAAATTATTAGTTAAATTGGAAAAGGTGGGGATTAATATGAAAATTGAAAGGTGGATAAGGAACTAGTTAAAGGGGAGTCATGCTGAAAGTCATGCAACAAGTCATGCTGAAAGGTTGAACTGTCAGGCTGGAGGGAGGTTACTAGTGGAGTTGCTCAGGAATCAGTCTTGGGACCAATCTTATTTAACCTTTTTATTACTGACCTTGTCACAAAAAGTGGGAATGTGCTAATAAAGTTTGTGGATGACACAAAGTTAGGACATATTGCCAATACAGAGAAAGATTGGGATATCATACAGGAAGATCTGGATGACTTGTAAACTGCAGTAATAGAAATAGGATGAAATTTAATAGTGGAAAGTGCAAGGTCATGCACTTAGGGACTAATAATAAGAATTTCTGCTATAAGCTGGGGATGCATCAGTTGGAAGTGAAGAGGAGGAGGAGAAGGACCTGGGCGTATTGGCTGATCACAGGATGACTATGAGCGGCCAATGTGATGTGGCTGTGAAAAAAGCTAATGCGGTCCTAGGATGCATCAGACAAGGTATTTCCAGTAGAGATAGGGAGATATTAGTACTGTTATACAAGGCGCTGGTGAGACCTCATCTGGAATACTGTGTGCAGTTCTGGTCCCCCATTTTTAAGAAAGATTAATTCAAACTGGAACAGGCGCAAAGAAGGGCTACCAGGATTATCCATGGAATGGAAAATCTGCCTTATGAGAGGAGACTCAAAGAGCTTGGCTTGTTTAGCCTAACCAAAAGAAGGTTGAGGAGAGATATGATTGCTCTCTATAAATACATCAGAGGGATAAATACCAGAGAGGGAGAGGAATTATTTAAGTTCAGTGCCAATGTGGACACAAGAACTAATGGATATAAACTGGCCATCAAGAAGTTTAGACTTGAAATTAGGCGCAGGTTTCTAACCATCAAAGGAGTGAAGTTCTCGAATAGCCTTCCAAGGGGAGCAGTGGGGCAAAAAACCTCGCTGGCTTCAAAACTGAGCTTGATAAATTTATTGAGGGGATGGTATGATGAGACAGTCTAGTTTGGCAATTGACCGATCTTTGACTACTGGTGGTAGATATGCCAATGGCCTGTGAAGGGATGTTAGATGGGGTGGGTTCTGAATTATTACAGAGAATTCTTTTTTGGGGGTCTGGCTGGCGAGTCTTGTCCACATGCTCAGGATTTAACTGATCATCATATTTAGGTCGGGAAGGAATTTTCCCCCAGGGCAGATTGGCAAAGGCTCTCGGTTTTTTTTCACCTTCCTCTGTAGCATGGGGCACGGCTCACTTGCTGGGGGACTCTCTGTATCTTGAAGTCTTTAAACCATGATCTGAGGACTTTAATAACTCAGTCATAGTTTAGGGGTCTATTATAGGAGTGGATGAGTGAGGTTCTGTGGCCTGCATTCTGCAGGAGGTCAGACTAGGTTATCATATTGGTCCCTTCTGACCTTAGAATCTATGAGTCTATTTGCAGTCCTCTGCCTGGTAGATTATTTTAGCTCTTTGACTGGAATACCTTCACCATAACCACTGCCTGCTGTGTGGAAAAGCTCCAATGGCAGAGAACTGGCAGTATTTCCTCACTCTCCTCTTGCTGCTGGGGCCTTTCACTAAGATGGAGAAAGGTTCCGCACTCGGGAGTTACCCAAGCCTTTCCCTGGCAGTGCTGCCTCCTCTCTGCCAGAGCCTTCACCGGCTGGAGAAGTCTTTTCCTGTGGAGGAGAAAGGCTTAGGCAGCAGGGAGGCATGGCTTGGGTGATAGAGAGAATGTAGGGTATGTACTTGCGCTTCAGGAGTGTCTTTACTCTACTTGCCTAAGCTGTGCCTCACTGGCTACACAGCTATTTATACCCACACTATGGGGAGCTACGCAGGTATGTACCTTAACTGTTGCTAAAAGAAGCATGCAATGTAGATGTACCCATAGAGTGGCAGCCATTTTGCCTTTGGGTATGATTTCAATCTCCTTGAAAATAATGGGTAGCTTCTCTTCTACATACAGATCGACTCTGGAGAAATGGTGGTCATCTTGCTGGCTTCAGCTCCATTGACAATAATAGGAGATGATGGCCATTTTGAATAAGGGAAACATCTTGAGTTGGCAGCAGTTCTTCATGTTTTCATGAGACAGATTAAAAAAACTCAGAATTGCCAGGAACATGACAAAATCATGAGAGATTGTCATGCTGTGTTCCCTGGTATGGCATTTTCCTGAGGTCTTGGCTGACTCTTGGTAGTAGTGCCAAGTTGGATCTCTCTCCACTGAATGCTGGTCACTATAGTGAACTGGGACTACTTGGTCCATGCAGCTAAAATCTCACAGCAGTGCAAAAACTCCCTTTTGGGGGGAGTGGGAGTTTAGGAGGAACTCCTTGAGCGGCGCTGTCTCTGACCCAGCTTCCAAACTAAAAACAGAAAACAAAACTCTCTTCATTGTCAAAAGTCAAGGTGTCCCCTCGGTGGCTGGTCATTGGTTCAGTGGACTTCATGTCCAGATTACTCCATGCAGAAGCCTCAGCAGGAGTTTCTAGCTCCTTCGTTTGCCTCCCTACACACACACACACCAACCATAAGCGTGCTGGGAAATGAGGTCAGAGGACTTTGGTAGCCATTTTAATTGTAGTATTTTTGGTAAGGTCCCCAAGAGGTTCAGTTGGGAATTCCAGGAAAGGGTAAACTCCAAGTGGGGGTTACATGTCAAAAGTAATACATAAGTCAAACAGCCGAGAGCGTTAAATGTATTTTTACCTAAGTCTAAGACTACAAAACAATAAGGAAAAAAACCAAAAGAAATCAGGTCTGTTACAAGATGTGACATGAGTGAGCTAGCAGCAGTGCTGCATTATTCTCACATTCCTATACAGACGAGGGAGTGGTTGATGCTGAGTGTTGTTCTGATGGGATTAGTAATATATTTGCTGACAGTTGTTGTAAATAATGTGTCTAAAGATGATTCCCAGAAATACAGCATAAGTGTACCCAGAATAATTGTTAACTGATAGGTCACCACACGTTACAAATTAGCAGTATATGAGAAACTGACTCCATCAGGTTTCCTACTCTAGAGGCCTTTGTAATTGATATTCTGCATGTGCCATTGATTTAAATGTCTTTATATCCATGTAGAATAAAAATGCTGCTATAGCTATGTAACAGATAGAAGGACATTTTTCCTTCAAATTTCATTATAGATAATAGGGCTCACATGTCGACTTAAAGGAGTTAAATGTCTTCTTGAGTTTGAATTTCTCAAGTTTCCAGGTAGATAGAAGCATGTGGTATTATCCCATAATGAAGAAGTGGAGATTCAACTGCCTTCTGCATAAAAATATTAGAAACTGGTGCAAAACCTCAGCTAGGAACACCCTCAAATTTTGTGGGTGTTGAGAATCTGAAACTCAAACCACATTTAAATGTTATCATCTGGTCCTATTACCATTAAAATCTGAACTATATTACATCTTGCTCAATTAACATAAATGGCATTCACAATGGCCAATATTTTCAAAAACAGGTATCTGATCTTAGCCTCCAAAGTCTATATTTAGACACCAAAATAATTAGGCTGATTTTTCAAGGGGCTGAACAGCCAAACAGCTCCCACTGAACTTAACTGTACCAGCAAAGGTAAAGATTTTAAAGATAAACATTCTGGGTTAGATCTGAAGCCCATTGAAGTCACTGACCTTCATTCTCTAAGATTCGGTACAGTGAAGGGGCCCCAAGGGGATCCATTTGTAGTTCTCTGAGTCAGGGCCACTCATCTGCAGTGCAAATTCGATCTTCACAGGGGTACCAATAACTTATGTCACTGGAAGATCAGGAGGAGCAACAGAACTCTGCTTTGTCATGGATGTCCCCATGTGGCCCTTACCCACCCCTAACATTCCAGTCCTTATGTCAGGTTTGGGGGAACAGAAGGTACAGGAGGCAGCAGAGCCACCTCCTGCTTGAGCTTTCTCTCACTGGACAATTCCCTTTCACAAGAGAGTCTATCATTGGACATCTCTGGCTGCTAACAGACCACTTTCTGAAACCACAGTAAAAAATACATTTAATAGATCAGAGAATTTGGTCCAATGGGAGTTTTTCAGGCCCTCTATCCCTCCTGAAGTCCTGGATTCACTCCAGGCAAATTTCATAACTCAGGCCCATCTTGAAATTGCTGGGTGTGATTGTTCTCTCACACTGCTCTAAATCAGGAATAATCTGACTGAAGTCAATGAAGTTACACTTGTGTAAAAGTGACGTGAGAGAGAGGAATCAAGCTCAATATCTTTGGTTGGAAAAATGCACAGGATTTGATGATGAGCCAATCAGCAAATACTGTACCTTTTACAAACGAATCCCTCTGAAATTCACAGCAGGTAACCCTCTCCAATCTGACGTGATGTCATTTCCAAAAATACTGCTTCTAAAAAGCAGGCAGCAAGTCTGGAAATAGCACAAATCTGACTAAGGTTAATTAATTTTCAGATCTAGGAATGGTTAATCTAGTGTTAGAACACCAGAGTTGTGTAGGTGTTGTGACACTTGTAAATTTTCTGCAATACCCTTAAAAGACATTATTGTATTAAGTTAAGTATTAAGGTGGGCCAGGATTACATGCATCATCCCTAGGGGGAGATGTGACAGAAGTGAGACCTGGGAAAATATGAAGGAGTTCAAAAGACTATACAGAATTGTACCAAATAAGTATGGATTTATAAATGTTAAAAGGATTTCCTGAGGAATCTCTAGGAAATAGCTAATGCAAATCTCCAGTTATGCAAAAACCCACCCTTTTGCAGCTAAACCCTGAAGAAGGGGATATTGTGTGCTTATTTCCTATTATAGAAGTCTAACAGCCCAAGCAGTATAAGGAAGTGGCTCATCTGCGCAGCCTTCATTCTGGATCTGGATCTAAGACTGTTATGAACTTGTAACCAAGGGGAAAACCCACTTGTGAGTTTTGAAGGACTAAAACCTATAGAGCTCTAGGCGGGAGATGACCTCTGGGAAGCTTTTTAGCATGCCTGTAGGAACTTGTATCGTTAAGGGTGGTTTTTTTTTCTGTAATGCTTTTACACCTTAAGAATTAATGTGGACCCTGGAGGGGAACTACAGGTGCAGTTACCTTGGAACTATGACAGGTGTCTCAAATATAGCTAGTCAGAGGTACAAAGAAAAAAGTAAAGAAGCAAAAGAATTATGGGAAGAAAGAGCATGGGGTAGGATCCGGTGTGCGTGCTGACAATGGCTATTGTTTAAAATGAAAGAAAGAGATAATTTTATACAAATCTGCCTTTGTGCAGTCCATCTCCTTCACAAAGAACTGAACAAACAGTTCAACCAAGCATACACTGTCACTCATGCTGTTTGAAAGGATGGCAGAATACACATTTTCTGATCTAGCTGCAAAGCCAGAACACACTCAGTTTTGGAGGTACCTAAACTTTTCCAAAGGCAGTTGTATTTATCTCTACTATATTCACATACACTTAATAGATGCCCTGATGTACATCACAATCACTTAAACTGATTTGTTTGCCAACAAACAAATTCAGAGCAAAGTGCTTGTTAAAGATTGTAAATAGTAGCACACCTCTTCCGCTTAACTGAAAAACAGAGTGCTCCCTGCAGCTTATTCACACTTTGATAACATACATTTTCTACTTTGTGGCTACTTTCATTCTGCTGCATTCTTTCATGCTTTCATGCTTTCATTCTTGTCCTGGCTGCTAACTGAAGTGATCATGTCTTAATATTGTTCTCTAAAATGGCTTATACAATGCTTAATTTATTTCGGAAAATATAAGTAAAGATTGAGTAGAATAATGGATGTTTTATTAGGATTTATCAGAATTCTCTAAAATAATAATGCCATTATTTTAAAATAATTCTGTGTATTGTAGATCTGTAGGAAGTATATCTTTAATAAAAACTTTCCCACTTGTAGGATGACCAGTATAGTAGCTCTGCTTATTGAAAGTGGTACACCTTCCATTTTATGTAATACTTCATCTCCATTCATTATTAGATATATTCAATTCTGCATAGTAATTTCTTAATTGTAGTAGTTTGATATACTTTATTCCTTGCTTCCTGCCAAAGAAACAGGTTTTCATTTATATGCCAACAACGTCTCTCTAATTCCATTACTCATACATCAGACATTGGTATCTTAAAGGTTTTTCAGTTTTTCAATTAGAGCTACACTCAATTTACTTTAGTAATGGTAAACTTACGACAAGTTCACATTGAAACCCAGCCTTTAGTTTATGGAGATGTTGTAATGTTTCAATTAGCTCTCTAGATGTTTTCATTTCTGAATGTAAACTTATCAACTGTCCCCTAACCACAGCTCCAGCTGCATCTCAATTTACCCCTCTGATTATATCCCAATATTATTAATCTTAGAGTAATTATTTAAAATTTCCTTATTTTTCTTAACACAAATAGAAGCTTCTAAACATGTTAATCTCTACTTTTTGAAGAGGTTGGTCTGTTCTCATTTATGTATTGGGTTTTAAAAAAAATTTATTTAGACTTAACATAAAGTGCCTATGGGAAAATGCTGGGCACCTCTAGTAAATATTTAAAAGTGCAATAAATCAAAACAGAACCGTAACTCTATAAAGTACAATAAAATGAAATTACCAGGCAATACAAAATGAAATGAAATTCCTCATTTTCTCTGAACATCATTCCCAACAATACTTATTTCTCCAGCAGCAATGTTAAGATGTGTGTTCAGAATGCTGAAAGAACTGACACATGAAATT
The DNA here is from genome assembly GCF_026122565.2 of Emydura macquarii macquarii. Taxonomy (NCBI): domain Eukaryota; kingdom Metazoa; phylum Chordata; order Testudines; family Chelidae; genus Emydura; species Emydura macquarii. The sequence continues at coordinate 1,352,979 of NW_027133181.1, read as the reverse complement.
GCTAGTCCAGTAGCAATGATTTTTAATAAATCTGTGTATTATGGGGTAGTAATGTATGACTGTAGAATAGCTAACGTCATACTTATATTTACGCAAGGGAAAAAAGTTATGTGGGCAATTACAGACCTGTTAGTCTAACCTCAGTAGCATGCAAAGCTAACAAATTGCAAAGGAAATAATTAAATTAAATTCATGGAGCTAAATGGAAAAGGAGACGTAATGCAACATGGTTTTACCAAAGGTAGATCATGCCAGACCAACCTAATTTCCTTCTTTGAAAAAATAACTGATTTTTCTAGATAATAAGTAGATCTAATATACTTGGGCTTCAGTAAAGCATTTGACATGGTACCACATGTGAAATTATTAGTTATATTAGTACAAGAATTGTAAGGTGGATAAGAAACTGCCTAAATAAAGAAGAGTAGGCAATGGGCTGTGCTGAAAGGTGAACTATCAGACTGGAGGATGGTTATAGGGGAGTTTCTCAAGAACTGGTCTTGAGACCAATCTTGTTCAATATTTTGATTAATAAAAATGAAGAAAGTGATGGCACAAAAAGTAGGGATGTACTAATGAAATTTGTTGGAGGCATTGTTAATATGGAGGAGGATTAGAATGTTGTACAGGAAGATTTGCATGACTTTGAACACTGTAGTGATAAAAATGGGTGAAATCCAATAGTACAAAGTGCAATGTCGTGAACTTTTGGTCTAATAATAATTTCTGCTGCAATCTGGGGGCTCATCAGCTGGAAGCCACAGAGGAGGAGAGAGAGAGAGCTCCGTGTGTTGGTCTATCACAGCATGATGAGGAGCCACCAATGTGATACATTGTAGGATTGCATTTGCCTTTTTTTTTCACAGTTGTGTCAGTTAAAATATTTCCAATATAGTGAAGTATTAATTCCATTGTACTGGTAAGTCCTCATTTGGAATACTATGCACAGTTCTGGTCACACATTTTCAAGAAAGATGAAGTCAAACTGGAACAGATACTGAGAAGAGCTACTAGTATGATCAGGGGAACGGAGGGTCTATTTTATGTGAGGAGACTGGAAGAGCTGGCCTTGTTTAGCCTAGCAAAAAGAAGATTTAGAAGGGATATGATAGCTCTCTATAAATACTTCAGAGGGGTAAACACCAGGAAGGGCGAAGAGATATTTAAGCTAAAGGATACTGTTGGCACAAGAACAAATGGGTATAAACTGCGATAAAGAACTTCAGGCTGGAAATTAGAAGATTTATAACCATCAGAGGAATGTGGTTCTTGGACAGTATCCCATTTGGAGTTGTGGGGGCAAAAAACTTAATTAGTTTTGAGAGCAGGACAAATTTATGGGTGGGATTGTATGATGGAGTTTTTGGTGATGGTGGAGCAAGGCTCAACAGTCCTCACGGTCCCTTCCAGTGTATGGTTTATGTTCCTAAAATTCATGCTTTAGGATTTCAGCTGGTCACGTGCAGGAGTCAATAAAGGATATTTTCTTCCCAGTGTATTTTTGTTTGCTGCATTTGTCTCCTTCCTCTGAAGTATCAGGTGGACATGGGGTGAGCCACTGCTCTGAGGTGTCGCTAAGCATTTTTATTTCTTACATGCCTCCCTGATTGTTTCTTGCTCACATGCTTAGGGTTAAGCTGATTGATTGGGGTCAGGAAGGAATTCTCCTCAGGCTCAGATTGGCAATGACCTTGGCATCCTCTGCAACATGGTGTGCAAATATCTTGCTGGGATTATAGGGGTATAGCTTGCTTCATTCCCTATCATTGGTGCACCTTGATCCCACTATTCTCTGTCTGTGACCCCTAATTAAGGATATGATATAGTCATGGACTTTAATGGACCCTGGGACTTCTTAGGCTTCAGCTCTCAGTGGCTGAAGCCGGGGACAAATCCGGATCTGTGCACCCCCTCCCCAGGGTGGGCTTTGGCTCGGCCGGGGATGAAGCCAGACCAGTGCGCCCGCACCTGCCCCCGTACTGTGAGTGGGCCTGTGACTCATGACTTCAGCCAGGGTTCCAGCCGGGACTGTGGGCCCGTGCCCTGCAGCTGCAGACTCTGACAGAGCGATGTGCCCTGCTCGCCTCTGGCTGGGGCTGGAGCCATCTGGAGCTGGGTGCGAAGGCCAGAGAAGAAGCTCAGAGAGCTGAGCTGACCCACCGCAGCAGAACCAGAGGAGCGTCCCAGAGAGCTGAGTAGAGCCGAGCCCCACTGAAGCAGAGTCATCCAGAGCCGGGTGTGGTAAGCAGCTGGGGAAAGCGAGGGGGAACCTGGGCAGGGCCGGCTGCAGGGAGACACCACCAGCCAAGAGGCCTCAGAGGGGATCATGACCCAGACACTGAGGGGGGGGTCAGACACTGGGGAGAAGTGCCCTATCTCCTAGATCCTAGGGGCGTGTAGCCATTGCCAGAGCATGTGTCTGACTCTGCATCCCTGCGCCACAGCCAGGCAGGAGGCTGTGACGTGAGACACACAGTCTGTGAACGTCCCTCACACCCCAGAGACACTGGGTGTCCCCAGGCCCGGGGGCAGCATTGGGTGTTTTCCTTTAACATTTCTTCTCTTTATTTTTTAATTGATTGTTGTTTAATAAATTGTATCTGCTTTGAACTGTATGCAGTGATCAGTGGGTCAGGGAAGCACCCAGTGCAGAGTTAGTATCTCAGAGTGGGGACACCCAACCCCCTTGCCCTAAATGACCATAACAAGATTGGGGGTCGAGCCTCCCAGGAATTGGGGTTACGGGGGGACCCTACCACACAGCAGAGTGGGAGGGGAGTCCTCGAGGTCAAGCAGGCCTCTGGGTAAAAGTAGTGGGAGCAAGGACTCAGATCCTTTTGCTAGCCAAGTCCACCAGGGTAGTGTATGAGCCAGGAAAGTTCCTCACAATAGTGGGACCATTCCCCTGCTTACACATGGAAAGCCCGAGTCCTAATACCTGGGCGGGGGCACAGCCCCAACTCCAGCCATGGCCGCAAGTGAAGGGCAGTGGTGGAGGGATGGGGGTAGACCGTGCTCATTACCTTGGGGGGGCACAGCCCCAGCCAAAGCCAACGTCCCAGCTCCTAGCCATGGCCACAGATGCCCGTTTCCGGCTGCAGCTCTAGTGCAGGGGCACTGAGTCACTACTGACACCCCAGCCGAAGCTATGGAGCCTGGGCGCACAGTCCCGAGTCCAGCCCCAGCCAGGGAGCAGGGACACACAGTCCCAGCTGCAGTCCCGGCCGAAGTTATAGGTCAGGGGTGCCGAGCACAAGCCGGGGCAGGGATGCACCGTCTGTGACTTTCCTAAAAACAAAAAAACCAGGGGGAAGGAATGGTAGGTTGAGTGCCATATGCCTAACCCCCACACCTTGGGGGGCACAGTTCCAGCTCCAGCGGCCAGATGAGGCACACAGTCATGGCCCCAGCTGCATTTCCAGGGCAGGTGCACCCAGCCCTGATCACAGCCATGAGAGGTGGGGGGGTGTGAGGCATGACAGCTGGAGCCCCATGGGACAGCCCGAGACCCACCACCATGGTGGCGGGGAGGGGACACAGCCCCAAGCTAACCCGCACAGTCCTGTGTGCAGCCGTGGCTGAAGCCATGGGGGCGTTTGGAGGGGGAGGAGGGAGAGGCACAGTCACAAGACTCATCTGTGACTCTGCTAAAACTAACCAGGGGGCAGAGCTGTTGGGGGTAGGATGGTGCGGAATGACATCTGGCATCTCATGAGACAGCCCAAGCCCCATTACCATGTGTGTGTGTGTGTGTGTATGTGGGGAGGGGGGGGGAGGCACAGCCCTGGCTGCAGCCAAGGGTGGGACGCAGAACCCAATCACCTGTCTAACTTTACTAAATATAATCAGGGAGTGGGGGAAGGAATGACAGCTGGAGCACCATGGGACAGCCCAAGCCAGGTCAGCCATAGCCGCCAGACAGGTGCACAGCTGTGGCGTCAGTCTTGGCCAAAGCCGCACAGCCCCGGCCTAAGCCTCAAGGGCCCAGCTCAGGGCAGGGTGTACAGTCCTGGCTCCAGCCCCAGATGCAGATGCAGGGCGGGGAGAGGCTGAGCAGTCCCATGCCCTGTCTGGTGGGGCAGGACTGGGGTGCGCAAGAAAGAAGGAATGACAGCTGGAGCCCCACCTCCTTGGGGGGTGGAGGCAGCCCTGGCTCCAGCCCCCAGATACAGCTCCAGCCCTGGCCCAAGCTCCAGTGCAGGGGTACGCAGCCCTGGCCCAAGCTGTACAGTCTCAGCTGAAGGCCTGTCCGAAGCCATGGCGCTGGGGCGCACAATCATGGCTCCAGCCCCGGGCATAGCTGTGGGACAGGGGTGCACAGACCTGCCTGCAGCCACAGGAGAGGGGAGAGGGCATACAGTCCCATGACCTGCCTGTGGCTTTACTAAAAGTAACTGGGGTGCGGGGGGCCAAGGCCTGGGGCAGTGTGTGTGTCGGGGGGGGGGGGGGTGGAGTGACAGCTGGAGCCCCATGGGACAGACTGAAGCCCAGTACCTGGAGGGAGGGAGGGGCGACAGCCCTGAGCAAACCCACATAGTGTCAGCTGCAGCTCCAGCTGATACCATAGAGTAAGAGTGCCCCAACCTGGCCGCAGACAAATGGGTGTGGGCAGGGGCACAGCCCTGCTCCAGCCCCAACCATGGGTCCTGGATGCAGCCAAGTGGGGGGGGGGGGAAGAGAAATGACAGCTGGAGCTCCATGGCTCACCACACTAGGGGGTGCGGTGAAGGCAGGCACAGCTCCAGCCCTGGCCCAAGACGCCCAGTCCCAGCTGGAGCCCCAGCCAACGTCATCGGTGAGGGGGCTGGCGCACAGTCCCTATGACTTTACTAAACGTAACAAGGGCGTTTGGGGAGGGGGCGGCAAGTATGGCATGACAGCTGACGCCCCATGGGCCAGCCCGAGTACCAGCACACTGGGATAGGGCTGCACACCCCCCAGCTGCGGCCGCAGCCCCCTCCTGACAGGGGCGCACAGCACTGAACAAATGTGCACAGTCCCTGTTGCAGCCACAAAGGTGGGACGGAAGGGCACAGTCCCATGACCTGTCTGTCACTTTAACTGAGGGAGGCCAGGGTTGGGGGGAGGGAGGGAGACGGGGGAGGAATGACAGCTGATGCCCCGGCTGAAGCCAGGGGGTGTACCGGCCCAGCTATAGCCCTGGCAATAACCTTGAGGTGGAAGGAGGGTGCACACTCCCATGAGCTGACCATGACTTCACTAAAAGTAACCCGGGGGTGGGGGGGAGTGAGTGTGGGGTGAAATGACAGCTAGAGTCCCATGGGACAGCCCAAGCCCCACCACCACTGGGGGAGGAGGAGCAGGGCACAGTTCCCACGCCAGCCATGGCCTCAGCTGTGGGGCAGGAGCACACAGTCCCAGCCACGGCTCCATGGCAGGGATACACAACCCTGGCCGAAGCTGCACAGTCCTGCCTTCAGCCCCAGCTGTGGGGCCATGAGGTGGCGGGCAGGCGCACAAGCCAATGACCTGACCATGACTTCCCTAAAAGTAACCAGGGGTAGGGTGGTGGTGGTGGTGGTTGGAGGGCGGGTGGTGAGTGTGTGGTGAAATGACAGCTGAAGCCCCACCACCATGGGTGGAGGGTGGGAAACAGCCCTAGGCTAACTTGCACAGTCCTAGGTGCAGCTACAACAAGAGGGAGGGGATGCAGTCACAAGACCTGGCTGTGATGTTACTAAAAATAACTTGGGGGGGAAGGAATGACAGTTGGACCGGGGGGGGGGGAGAGGGCGCGGGGGAGCAGCCATGGGATATCCTGAGGCCCAACACCATGGAGTGGTGGCACAGTGCACACAGTCCCATGACCTATCTGTGCCTTTACTAAAAGTAACCAGGTTGGTAGGGCTGGGTAGGCTTGGGCTAGCCCATGGGGCTCCAGCTGTCATTCCTCAGCAGCCCTGTGACCTGGCCCCACTTATTTTTAATAAAGTCACAGACAGTTCATGGGTTCATGTGCATTTTTGTTTATTGCCCGCAACCTGGCCATGAGGTTTACTAAAAATAACTGTGACTAAACTTTTACTGACTCGTAATAGTTTCGTGTCCATGCATCCGTAATGTATTGGTCTGATTTTGGTTATTGGGTTTAGTGTGCAGCTGTTGGCTCCCTGAGAAATACAGGCGGTCAGTCTAGATGAGTTGGTGGTCCTTTGTAGCCAGGAGGTGTGGCCTCCCTTGGAAATTGACACCGAGGGAGAGCCAAACCCCACCCGTGGGTTGGAACCCAGGAGTGCAGCACCTGACCACAAGCACATAGGCAGGGCTAGGCCTATAAAACCCAGGCCTGCTTGCTCAGTCAGATCCCCAACGGCTGAGAGAGGAGGACACCTCGCCCTTGGTGCCTGAGCCTATGGCTGCACCCGACCACTACCTGGAGGAGAGGCTGCTGGAGCTACCCACGGCGTGAGGCCCTGAGGATCTGGAGGACCTGCCTGAACCAGATGAGCCGAAGGAGACCCCCCGATCCTGTGACCTGGAGGAAAGCTACTGGAGCTACCTAAGGCCTGAGGACTTGGAGGAGCTACCCCAGTTGCCACCCCCCAGTAAGCCAGAAGGGACACATGGACCCTGGGACCTAGAGGAACTGCCCTCCGCAGAGGACCCCAAACAATTCCCGCACCTGCCGTCAAGCGACGAGGAACCAGGGTATGGCTCAGGAGACCAGGTACTCTAGGGAGAGGTGTTGGGAAATATGGTTGTATGTTGTAAATAGTTCATATAGTTCTGTGCCCTTCACAAAGCCAGTATCATGGCAACTGGGAAAAATGATTTGCTGCGCCAGCTTCCGCATACAACAGTTGGATGGAATAGGAATATTAGGAGTCGATGTACTCAAACGATTGGGAGCAGTGATAGACCTCCTGAACAGAGTGATCCTATCACAGGGAGAGGTGACAGAGCCTTATGAGGTGGCTGCCTCCTACAGAGTGGCTACAATCAAGGCTCCAACCAAGATTGATCTCTCTGAATGGCATAACAAAGTGGCTACAATAGCAAAGCGACATCTCTCTGCGTTCGCAGTGAACAAGCTGCAATGTGGGAAAATGAAAAAGGTGGCGAAAATAAGAAGACCGGACCTAAAGCCTCTGAAACAGTACAGATATCCTGCACAAGCTGAGGACAGTTTAAAGGAGAGCATTGACATGCTGCTCCAGCAGGGGGTGTTGACGGAGATGCAGCGCCCCTGCAACTCCTCGATTTGGCCCATCAAGAAGACTGACGGCAAGACCTGGAGACTAATGGTGGATTACAGGGAGCTGAACCGCATAACACCAAGGTTAGCCCCTGTAGTGGCAAAATACCAGGAAGTGATGGCCACCATTGCTGCAGGTGCGCAATGGTTCACTGTACTCTATCTTAGCAATGCCTTCTTCTCAATACCGATAGACCAGCGGGATTGGCACAAGCTGGCATTTACCTTTGGGGGACACCAGCTTATGTTCACACGATTGCCACAGGGATTGCATAATTCCCCCTCCATATGCCACCAGGAGGTATCAAGGATGTGGCGAGACATCAGCTGTAAAAGTGTAGTGATGTCCTACGTCGATGATATATTGATCACCACTCAAACTAGAGATGAGAATCTGCAGGCCTTGGATGAGGTGCTACAGAAAATAAAGGTTACAGGATTCATTGTTAACCCCACTAAGGCCCAGATGTGCCAGCAAGAGGTTACCTACCTAGGCGTGAGCCTAGGTGTAGACGGGAGAAGCCCCAATACGCAATGCGTGGAGCTCATTTCCAAATTACCGGCCCCATAAGACATCAGTGCACTAAGATCCTTCTTAGGCTTGTCTGGGTTTTCCAGGGATTTCATAGAGCGATATTCGATCATAGCAAAGCCTTTATATAAGATGTAAAAAAGGACGAAGAGTGGATATGGGGTGACGAACAACAAAAAGCGTTCATGGAACTAAAGGAGGCGTTGATGAAGGCACCAGCGCTAGCTTACCCCAGAGAAGGGATGCCTTTCTCTTTACAAATTGCAGCGACTGCGGAAGGTATCAGTGCTGTGCTGTCGCAGAACTGTGGAACCGGAGAAAAAACGATAGCTTATGGTTCAAGGAACCTTTCCGAGATAGAAAAGCAATACAGTCCCTGCGATTGGGAAGTATGGGCCATAACGCACTTGATTGGATTATCTCCCATCATATTGAGAACCGCTCATACACCGATTAAGTATGTCTTATCCGGCAAGATCAACCAAGGAAGAGTGTCTAATCCCAGGATTGCGGGGTGGACTCTGACCCTAATCAATCGAGAAATATGTGTGGATAAGGTAAAACAAAATATAATGGCACCATACGCGTTTTTGTGGCAAGGGGAAGAGCACAACTGCCCTTTGCCCGTTGAAATGTCAAACAAATAAAAGTCCCCATTTAAGGTCATAAAAGAACACGATATAAAAGAAGACACAACGGTTGAGATCTGGGCAACCGACGGGAGCTGCTACCACCATGAGGGCAAGCCAGTGGCAGGATATGCGGCAACCAGGAAATCCAACAGTAGGGTTTTGCAGGGGACTGGAAGACCAGCATCGGACCAAGCTGCTGAAGTAATTGCTGTGGCTGCTGTTTTGGAAAAAAAGGACAAAAACATGAAGTTGATTATCACCTTGGACTCAGAGTGGACCATGCGGGCATTGCTGGGTTGGATGCCCATATGGTTGGGACGGAAAATGACAATGGGAGACGGAAAAACAGTGGCTCATGATCAACACTTAATGTATGCATGGGAGCTAGCGCAGAATAGAGTGGCAGAGACGTTCCTTTGTAAAATCAAGGCGCATATTAAGAAGGATACTTACCTGTCCAGTTTAAACCGTGAAGCTGATCGACTAGGAAAAGAAGCGGCGCTTTTGGGTCAGGAACATGAATGGACAGAGTCCAATGAAGTACGGAAGTACGGATGCCGATGCACCGTAGTAAACCCAGAGACAAGAACGAGGGCGGAGATATTACAGAGTCAAGATAAGAAAGAAGATAAGAAAATTCAGGAATTAGCCCAAAAGGAGGAACATCAGGGATGGAGCATATTCCGTTCAAAGGAGGGGTTGGTAATGGCAAGCAGAACGGGAGCTAAAGACAAGTTGCCTGTCCTGGTGATGCCGAGCTATTTGCGAGACGAACTGATGGAATTGGCACACCACCAGGGCACTTTGGTAGAGATAAGACCATTGCCCGAATACAATCAGTGGCCTGGTGGCCAAACGTGACGGAGCAGGTAGTGCAATTCATCAACAAATGCCTACAGTGTGCCACCAACAACGCAGACTGCAGGGTAATCAAAGGACCAGTCAGGCATCAAGCAATAGTAGGGCCCTGGAGAAGGGTCCAAATAGACTTTATCGGCCCGCTGCCACAGACCGGTAGAGGAAAAAAGTACGTGTTGGTGGCCATGGATTCCTTTAGTAAGTGGGTCGAGGCCTATGCGACTAACAACAACACAGCCATCACTACTGCAAAAACCTTGCTAAACGAGGCATTCTCCCGGTATGGAATTCCCGACTGCATGGACTCTGACCAGGGCCCCCATTTCATCGGAGAAGGGACAAGGCAGTTATGTCAGGCCCTGGAGATCAATCAGAGACTGCACATTGCAGGTCACCCTCAGTCCTCAGTTGAACGTACAAATAGAACTCTTAAAACAGCCTTGAGGAAGGTGGTTTGTACATCCAGGAAGGATTGGGATCTATATTTGCCGTTAATACTTATGGCAGTAAAATCCATGGTGGGATCTCTCGGGTTCACACCACACGAGGTGTTCACTGGGAGAAAAATGAAGACACCGGAGCACTGGTGGGCAGAGGGAGGAGTCCCTCCAAACAAATTTCAAAATAAAATGAAGCTACATGAGTTTGTAGAAAAGACATTAGAAAGAATTAAAGATATACAGTCGAGAGTTGCCCACCAGTTAAAAGCGAACATAGAAAGTATGAATAAAAGGTTGGGAGAAAACCTAAAATCCCAAGAATGGGATGTGGGAGAAAGAGTGGTGTACAGGTACTTCTCAGAAACAGGACATACGTTAAATCCTCGATGGATGGGCCCTGTCAGAATCATAAATAAGGCAGGACCTACCGTATACCAGCTAGAACTAATAGACAAGAAAGGGAAGAAATACTTGAAATGGTTTCATAGTACCCAGTTGAAAATATGGAAGGGAGGTAAGGGAAATAACGAGCAATGACATGAGATAATTCCATGTCCTCCTTGCAGGTATCATAATGAATGGCCGTCATCTGGAATTATGTACATATGTTATAATCACTGTATATATGATGGTAAGGTGATAGTAAAACAGTGTTATGTACATATTCCTTGCAGATAACCTGATGGACATCTATTGACTTAAATTATGTATGTACATTGTAATTTATGCAAATATAATGTGGCCAAAAGGGTCTTATGGGTTAGAGGTATCCCCGGACAAGGTGTACAGATGTACAATTACAAGGCCATCTACAAGGGAAGAATCCCTAATACTAGGCAGACGACGAATGTTAGGTACATCTAAACGGGCTGTAGAAATATTTGCTCATGAAGAAAGTCAAAAATGTTATTTGTACTGGAGAGGTACACTAAGAAACACCACAGGAGAAAATGATAACACAGAATGATGGGTGCATCACAAAGGATTAGAAAGGGCCATAGTCATGGGCCATAGATTTGAACGGATCGTAGACAACTCAAAGAAGTGTTCATGGCACACACCAAATGAAAAGGCATTCCACCTATCAGTAATATGTCGGAGTATGATAGGGGTGGAACACGATAAGTGCGGTGAGATCCAAAGTCAGATGCCAAGGATCCTCCATGAAGGATATTACGGGTACACGGTGTGATAAAAATGATGACTTATGTGGAATCGGTTCAAGTAAATGTATATACAAATAACAAGGAATTCCATAAGGAGGTTAAATGTTACAAACATGAGACACGGGGAACTCACCCAGGGGAAGGGTTAATGAGTTTTGTAAAGATCTTAAAAGGATGTATAAGGAGGCATGTGAGGACACAGTCCCCCACTGCACTGATGATGCAGGACAGTGGCTGATTTTGGGACCATATGGACTGGGATGGTTGCAAGAAGTGGCGGTGGTCGGACGACCCTGAATAAGTGAAATAGGGCCTGTGGTGGTAAGCAGACAGCTAAGGAGAAAACTCATAATAACGCCAGAGTATTCTCTAAAACATATTGAGATTGAATTGGAAGTAGAGGTCCATAAAATAAATCGTAGGTGCGAACTCTAAACCAGAATGTTACGACAAGGATGGATTCAGTGGGTGAAATCCATCTGAAGTGATGTAAGGCCAAAAAAATCACTGTAAGCACAGTGTTAGGTGGAATGGGTACAGGGTTAGGAGTATTAAATGCTGTGGACCAGGAGGTATTGGCCTCCAAGCTAGGGTCTTTGGGCAAGGAACTTCACTACCATGTCCCAGCCCCTAACCACATCTTTAACCCAATTGGCTGATATCCAGCAAAAAGTAACCAGCATCCTCCCGGATTGGCTACAGATGCAAACTCAGGATAACTTAAAAATAATAGCTGCATTGGGTGGTCTACAAACCAACGTATCACGAGCTCTAGGATGCATTCAAGCACAGGGATGGGTCCAGTCTATAGGTCAGGCTATGATAAGATCGAGCATGGAAGGAAACATCCCTATGGAAATCCATAAATTTGTAGAAACAAATATGACGAATAGTTTCGAAAAGGAACACCAGGAGTGGTGGCGCCTGATTAATTTCACGGTCCATTTCGAAATGACCTCCATTGAAACATTCATTCTGACTATTAAGAAAGCAACACAGATTTGGATATACCCATTAGTTCCATTAGGATTGCTGATAAACTCCTCCCTTCTGTGGCCAGAAGATCTGCCCAGGTGGGTGCGAGAAAAGAATGACAATTGGGAAGTAATCAATTTGCAGGCGTGTACGGGAGAGGCTAGCATAGGATACACTTGTGAATCAGGATTTGCGGAAGTAGAACATGCATGCCTAAACCCTGTACAGGGCAGATGCAATTATCAGTTACTGGAAACAAATGTATCTGTATTGGTAATGGTAATCGTAAATGCGTCATGTGTTTGTCTTAGGACAGCATGTACTAAACTGATTGTAAATACGATGTATCCAATGTATCCGGTGCCAGGTAGACACATTTGCATTTGTCAGTTACATAGTGTCGAAGGATGTGACATAAAATTCAAGTACCCTAAGGAAAAGGTAATTGAAATGGTACAACATTACAAATTATATGAGACAATCGAACCAGTACACCTGACTGCAAATTTACAAGTGTTAGAACAAATGATGCACCATCCAGACCTCGAGGCCCACTTAGTAACGTTGGCTAAAGAAGGGAAACAGGTGGCACTGACAGTACACCATTCGACCCAAAAGATAGAGAAAATTTTAAATAGAATAAAACAAGAGACTGAGCACGATTGGTGAAGGGAAATATTCTTTCCAGGGGCATCCTCTGTAGCCCCTTGGAAATATTTGATCCATCCAATTATGGTTATCTTGATTGTGCAAATAATATTAATAATGTTGTGGATAAGGTTGTATATACTAGTTAAAAGGTTAAGGAGATAAGTATGTGATGCCCAAGAGATGGGAGATTGTCCCACTCTCAGGATCGCAAGGAGGGGAATTGTTGGGGAATATGGTTGTATGTTGTAAATAGTTCATATAGTTCGTCTAGGGCCTGACTAGGCCCGACCCCATTTTGTTTAAAATGGAGTCTGACAAAGGACACAGACAGTCATGATGCTTGGCAAGGTGCCAGCAGGGCAGGTCTGCCCGGCAACTGGGAAAAAGGCGGGAAGCCTAGGGCTTTTGGTGCCGGGTGCATCACCTGAGAGGATGGTGTGCAAAGGGTTTAGTGCCGAGTGCACAAGAATGGTGCCGTGTGCACAACTCTGAGGCGGGAAAATCCCTAGCCTCTGATTGGTCCAGGACTGGAGGGACCAAAAGAAATAAAAGGCCACTTAGCCCATCTGAGTGGCAGTGTGGGGAGGGTGCCTGTGATCATTAAGAACTGGCTACATCAAGTGAAGATAATCTTCGGACTAGGACGAGAAGCAGATGGAGACCAGACTGTGACCAACGCTCGGTGGTCTGAGCGAAGAACCAACTGTGAGCTCAAAGAGACTTTGGGAGACCAAGGGTCATTTTATTGGTTGTTGGGACCTTAGGTTCATCCCCATTGTTGTTTAGTCTTGATATTGGTGGTTTTACTGAGTTGTCACTTAATAAATTGCCACCTTTGTTTTGGAAACTTCTGGAACGGTGTGATTCTTACAATCCATTCACCGGTGATAGATCCAGCAGGGTAAAGTCCTTCAGTATAGAGACCCCCTTTTAATTCTGTTTTACGGTAACAGAGGGTGGATGGAAGAAGCCCAGGGAAGGCGACTACGGTCTGGCAGAGCTTGCACTGGCTTTGCGTCAGCGTGTTTTGACCGGAGCCCCACTGACGGGACACCCCATCACTGACAGGGCTCTGGGCTGGGATGCAGTGGAGATGGGTGGGCCTGCGTCCGCATCCCCCCTTCCTACCCTGACGTAAGGGTGAACGCCCCTTGAAGGCCAGAGCTTGTCCCTGCTGCCTGCCATGCCCTGCCGAAGGGCTGGGTGTGGACTAGCTGTTCGCCCTGCTGAGGGTTAGAGACTGCTTCCCTGCCTAAGAGCCAGGGCCTTGGACCATTTCTTCACCCTCTTGGGCTATAGACTATTTACTCGCCCTGCTGAGGGTTCAAGACTGTGTTCCCCATTGTCGGCCTGCCCTGCCAGAGGGCTAGGCCTGAGGCTGTTGCCTCACCCTGCTGAAGGCTCTTCCCAGCTGCCTGCCTGCCCTGTTGAGGACCAGGCCATAGCCTTACTCACCCGGTGAGAGGCTGGAGACTGTTCCCCATTGATGGCCCATTCCTGCTGGGGGCCAGGCCATAGCCTGTTTGCTTGCCCTGTTGAAGGGCTAGAGACTATTAACCCGAAGGAGCGACCCAAACCCAAGGCTCGCCCTACTAAGGGCTGGAGGCAGCCCCTTTACCTTGGACTCTCTGAAGGGCATAGGTGTTGGGAGGTGTGACCTCCCTCAGTGATTGACACTGAGGAAGAGCCACCAGCACTGCCCCCTACAGGGGATCTTCTATATCCCTTCTAGCCTAAACTGTGTGGGCATGTCTGCACTGCAGCTTGGAGCGTGTGCAAGTAGACAGACACACACTAGCTCTGCTTAAGGTAGCACATTAAAAATAACAGGGTAGCTGAGGGTACTGTGGGAAGCAGCTCGAGCTAGCTGCATGAGTACGAAACCACCACAACTCTGATCCCTTCTCCCCCCAGGTACATACAGCTAGACCATGCCAGCACTTGTGCTACCCAGCTACACTGCTATTGTTAGCTTGCCAGTGTGTGTCGGTCTACTTATGCTGTAAGCATGCTCCCAGATGCAGTGCTGACATACCCTGTGGTTCTGTCTCTTGTGGCCTGCACTGAAGTGTCAATAGATAGTAGATATTTCAGATCATGTCTTGGCGTGTTAACTCATCTGGAGCATCGTCAAATCAAGAGATAATAAATATGGGACACTGTGATCATTCCATATGAATTGATCATTTCCCCCAAATCATTCCATGTGAAAGTAGGATTTTCCTGAGAGATGCACAGGAAGCCCTGCGCTTCCACAGCAGTTCTCAGACTCCCTCCCTCTTTCTCTACTTTCAGGGCAGGAGGACAGTGCCATGAAAGCATTTGGAATTGATTTGCTGTAATCAGGAGAATACAGTGTTATTTCTTGTCCTCAGTTAGCACCATTCACAACTAGAACTATTCCATCTTTCCCTTTTGTTACATTAACTACATGCAGGTGTTTTGCTATTGAAGTAGCAACGACTCTTCTTTGTTTCTGTCACTGAAAGCTTCAGATGCTTTTAAAAATATTTTTCTGCACTCTAAGAATGTATTTAAGAAAAACTTTGGGCTAGAGTTCTGGTCTGGCTGAGCTGTGTTCAGCACACAACTGGGTGGCTGTGTGCAGGCCCCTGATCCTGGGACTAGCCAGGAACTGGTAAGTTAGAGCATCCTCAGGCCAGACGATTGACTGAAGGGCCTTATCCTGCAGCCAGGGACCACTGGATATGGAGACACCTCAGACACCCCCTCCTTCTTCCTGCCATGCCCCCTGCAGGATGAACAAGCAGGTACATTTTACAGGTAGTTCAAGGGTTGGTGATTCCCTCATACAGAGGGAACGGTCAGCTGTCTGGCTACTTAGTACAGCTTCAGACACCATGACTTCCCTCTGTATAGGTTCAGATATAATTCTTACCCTGCAAGTCATTCCTATTATATTATTTAGCTATTAGACATTCAGGGCAATTATTTTTACTTCTTGACCATTTAAATGTATATTCAGGCAAACCAGATTTGACCATGAACCTTACAAGTTTACATTTTGAATAAACAGCCTGGAACAGAATATCTGTAGTACAGTTAAATGTTACTTCGAGTGTAAACTCTTTGGGGCAGGGATCATCTTTTTATTCTGTGCCTTGCACAATGGGGTTCCGATCTATGGTAATACTAGTAATATTTACCCCCTTCATTTCATCTTGTGTTAAATTAGATTACATACTGGGCTGGCACTATGCATATTTTTCTATACTAGGAGGTAGACAGTAACATTATGTACACTGTAAAATTAATATTACTGATTTTTTATGAATAAATCTTCATGCACCAGCTAAATAAACTATTTATACTAATCCAACTTTACAAACTTGACTGTATTTGTAGCACTTAGCCCTGTAACAATTATTGGATTAAAATCTCTTTTCCTTTCCAGATCATATTTTAAATTACCTTTCATACTCTAAATAACAAATGATCAGATTAAAGCCCCTTTCCTCTGCATTTTGGCCCACCCATCCCAGGGGCATAGATACTTTTTTCTTTTAAATTTAGGGGAGCTAGACTTAAAAAAACACTACAATAATAGTTGTTGAATATCACATCAATGAATAGTTTTGTACCATAGGCTATTTTTAAGAAAGTGAGATAAATGAGCTTCTGTTCCAGGCTCAGTGTTCACTGTACACAATTCCTAAATTTTAGGGTTGGAAGGGAGGGTTAATGAATTCTCTAAGACCCCAGTTGTCTACATTCAGACATCCCTCCCCCTGTGTTCTCTCTGAACCATCTGAACCAGCACATGACTAGCGTAAGACTACATACTATAACAGTAGTACAGAAATTTTATTTTCCAATATAGTTGAGCCACTGATGATTACTGAATTGGAATTTTTGCTCCCACTGCAACACTTCCAGCCTAAAGGATTCCACTTTTTCCCTTAATTTTCTAAAGAGTCTGGCCACTATCATTGGTCATGCGGCTTCTCATGGATGAGCAAATAAAATGTGTTAAATTAAGAACTGAGCCAAACCTTACTTGAGGTCCAAAAAGTTATTTTTACTCTTTTTCAGGCAAGGAGGACTACTCCTGTGCCTAAAATTCTGCTTGGGTCTAAGTATATTTCTGAATCAGGCCCTAAACTTGCTGTGGACATCTGCACTTCTTGTTTGCAGCTTAGACAGGAACTGAAAATATGAGAAATCCTTCTTCTCACAAAAACAGCAGCTCACTTGGAAAGAGAAAACTGGAGATGCTGCCAGAGAGCCCGATCTTCAGCTTGGTTCCTAAACCAAAGAGCACTGAATAAACATCCAAACTGTAACAAACCTCTGAACTTCTTAATTGTTTGCCCATCACTATTTGTTATATATTGATTGAAGTACATTGATATAAGAGGGGCATAAGGTAGTTACTTTAGCATTTCTTAAAATGTTAAAAGGGGCTGGAATGGTTGGGAGTTACCCATCAATCTTTATAATTAACTCTAAATCATTTCCCTATGCAGCCATTTAGTACAAAGAAAACCTAATCCTCAATGGCCTTTAAAAGAGATTCAGGTGATTACCTGTCAAAAACAATAACTAGTGTAGAAAAAGAATAACTATCCCCTTTTGGTCAGAGAAAAACTTTACTGCAAGGGAAAGAGACTATAACAATTTAATAGTTTTAGTGCCTTAATAAAGTAAGGTTATATTGCAGTGGTGTCTGCAACATCTAGTAAAAACAAGCACCCCACCTACCATGGTAGACCCCTGTCTCCACATAAATGCTTAGTAAAAAGCCACATCACCTTAAAGGAAGGATTTTACTGTCCTCCTGCTAAATAAGCTTTATGAGCCATTTGCTTAGCTCAGCCCTGTGTCTTGTCAGGAATATTGTGTGTATACTATACTTGTCAGCATTAGTTCTCACCTTTCATTCAGTTGTACATTTTTATACATTGACAGCTTCCATCATCAAATTTAATGACCTCTTTTAGACAAAGAAATAATTGACTAATGAGGTCGTCTTTTATTTGCAGTAAGCCTAACAGACCAATTTCTCTGCAAACCCCCCAGACTACTTAAAAGCATGTTCTAGGCTTTAAAATGCATGAGAGGCAGAAATCAGCAAAATGGCAACAGAGCAGATGCACAAAGACAAGGGACAGAGGTTACTACTTTATATATAAGGTTCTTTATCTCAGGTTTCTTTAGTATCACCTTATTTAAATATACTTCCGGCTTTTTGCTGAAAACATTTTATAGTGGACAACTTTCTCCATGAACCTAATGCATATGCTAAGAATATCTTAATGCATAATTGTGGGAAATTATAAACAGTTGCATACATTCACATACATGCATTGTGTACATACATTATTTATTTACAATTCTAAAACAAAAGTGTTTGTAAACTCTAGAGATGCTTAAAACCATATCTTAAAATCACATACTAAATAATATAATACAATAAAGCATCCCAGTCAGTTTTACTGCTTAAAAAAAAAACATCTGAACATCCTCAGACATTTAAGGATCACATCAATTGTAATTCTCAAGATCATCTTTGAGACTCATTAAGATGTCTGTCAGATTCAACAATGATTAGACACCACTGAAGAGTTTGAGTAATAATGATATTGTTCTCATATTTTCATGGAGGCTGAATTGGATTTTTCATCAACATCATTGCGAACGTTGCTCAAGTGAAACTGTGGGAGGAGTCAGGGAGCCGAAGCCCATGCATGATTATGAGTGCCATGCTACACGTAACTTTATAAAACAAAATCACTGATCATGTAGGGCTCTGCCACCCCAGATTTCTTCATAAAAGAAGGAATCATCTACCCTTACTACATTGCCTTTCCTCTATTTCCCAGAAAGATTTGCTGCTGTTAAGGAAACAGCTATAACAGAGATACAGTACATGCCAACTTTGAGGGGTTGGGGGGCATAGTTTTCAGCTGAGAGATATCTCTAACTCACTGAATGTCAGAAGTTATGCATTTGACAATTAGATCCCCTGTAAGTGCTCCTCAGCAGAGTTTCTATTGGTCTTTTTCTGGTATCTTTTTAAATTAACAAATCCAATGGTGAAAGTAATCAGGCCTCTGCAACTTGTCAACCAGGATGACTTTTGTGTTCTGGTAGATTCTGAAATCAATCAAAGGAAACAAATTTAGAAGGTTCTATTAGGAATGTAATATCAGTCTTGTCACAGATGTACTATAGCAACATGGTATGCGCTGGATGCTCAGCATGGTTCTAAGTACTCTCAGATTCCTCTGATGTCAGGGGATGCTGAAGTAGATCAGATGTCTACACGAGCTGATCAGAAAATGGTTACCTTTTTATGGAAAATTTTACGTTTTCAGTGAAAAACTAACAACCAAACATTTTGATTTGGGAATACTACTACAATGACTCATGAAAGTTATAGTTCAAATAACTTATGTGCCCATTCTCCTCTGTAGGCTGGGCTCCTTGGCCAGACTACTTCTTGTGTGGCCAGAATCCTCTGGCCAGACTCCTTGGCCAGACTACTTCCCTGTGGCCTCCCCCTCTTGCTGAGACACCATGATTTACCATAGGAGTCGCATGGTTATGGTGCAGGACATGAACCCAGCCCATGGAGGAAAATGGAGGCATAAGTCACTCAAACTACAACTCCGATGAGACACCACAGTGGCTTCTCTGAATCAAAGTATTCTTTTTCAGCAGAAAACCAAAAATACGTTTAGGCAAAAAGTTGACATTGTTCCATGGAAAGAATACACTTTTCATCATTTTCAGTTGAAAAACAATTTCAACAGAAAACTTTTAACTAGCCCTACTCAACACATTATATGAGGAAATCCTATTTCAGCAACTCCATTTCACAGTGTATTACTGATTCATTATTCCAGAATAAAAACTCAGCTCATTGTATTAGTCTTTGGATATTAATCTTGAACCTTATATCTATGAAATATCACCAGTCTGAAGCCTTTACCCACCAATAAAACTTGCTTAAAGTCAGCAAAAATGTAGTACATCTGACAGGAGGATATGTGGAGGATGAAACCTCTAATGAACCCCCTTGAAGAGATCAAATCAGATCCTCCAGAACTGCCCACTCATCATTCATGGAAAAGTTCTGGGAGCCCATCCCCAAACCCCTGACCTCCACATCATCTCCCTTTTTTCCTCCCGGTCCCTAGCAGCACAGTTCCATCAGTAACATGCTACTAAGAACCCTCTGGCTATGACAGCAGCTATGGAGTCTCAGTGTTCAGGAGTGCCTCAGAAAAGTTAATGCAGGTTCAACCTGTATTAACTTTTCTGGGTGTGGCTGCAGGGCCACATGGGCCCTGACCCTCTGATCTCCTAGCCCCTCTTCTTAGTTTCTGCCCTCTGCTGATATGAAGAAGCTTCTCAGAAAAGGATGGTGTTAAAGAAGCACCTGAACATCTCCTTACATGCAGTATGACAAAGTTCTATGTGGGAAAGGTATCCTCAATTCATGATTCTAAGGGGCACAGTCTGTGCCTTGGTGGTTTAAGACATGACAACAAAATCCATCTTCTCACAGACATTTTGTAAACAGAAAGAGATAAAGTCACTAAGTAAATCATTTGCTCAGCTTTAATGAACAGTCTCTGCTATTTCTGGCTGAACAGAAACAGCCAATCACATGGAATTACACATTGGATTTGTGATGTGAGCAAGTGGCAGTTCAAGACTACAGTAGGGTAAGACTGGTTGGTCAACTCGTTGTAGATACTTGCCTCAAACTTGAAACATTCTTTCTGTTTCCATTGTACCAAAGCAATGAGAAGAAACACCTTGAGCTTGATTAGACTTGCACCCAAATTTACATCAATCATTTCCACTGTCTCTGCCATAATATGTTAGCATATATTTCCTCGTTGAACATTATGTAAAGTAATGCAAAGCCTGGGAACAACATTGCATTCACATCGAGACAAAGTCAGCCTTGGACATGGTCATATTGCAAGAGCCAGTGATATCATTCAAATAATTACCTTCTGTTCTATCTACAGCAGCCTATAATAAAAGTAAAGAGTTAGATTATAGCTATTATGACTACATGTTATGAGGGGGAAAGGTGTAATTTTCATCACCAGCACAGAATCCAGTACCTGAGGGATATTTGAAAGATATGTATTTCATAGAGTTGACTCATATTCCTGGAGCACAAGTAACTCGGATGGAAGCATAACAGATTGTGGTTTCATAACACAAGAACTAGGAGTCACCAAATGAAATTAATAGGCAGAAGGTTTGAAACGAACAAAAGGAATTATTTCTTTACACAATGCACAGTCAACCTGGGCCAGAGGATGTTGTTAAGGCCAAGACAGTAACAGGCTTCAAAAAGAGCTAGATAAGTTCATGGAGGATAGGTCCATCAGTGCTATTAGCCAAGATGGGCAGGGATGGAACACCGTGCTCTGATGTGTCTCTAGCCTTCATATGCCAGAAACTGGGAATGGGTGATGGGATGGATCACTTGATGATTACCTGTTCTGTTCATTCCCTCTGAAGCACCTGGCATTGACCACTATCAGAAGACAGGATACTGAGCTAAATGGACCATTGGTCTGACCCAGAATGGCCATTTGTATGTTCTTATGATTCAACGTATTCTATCCACTTAGCTTGGTTTTACCCCATAACAAAGGATGTAACATAAATCCTAGATTTATAGTATGACCCTTGAATGCCATTGGGCTACGATCCCACCAGAGAAATATCCTGAATATACATACTCTACCTATTTCTAAAAAGCGTTTTCTTCTTTAAGAAGGTGAGAACAAGAACACTGCTTGCAAGGATTGTTTTCAAAGAAGAGCATTTCTACTACCTGATATTGATGTTCGCATGGAGCAGAACATAGCTTGGAGCAGGACTTTCCTAGAAACAAGAGGGTGTAGCAAAGTTTGTAGCAAAATAAATTCCAGAAGCAAGGAATTTCCTGTGACTCACAGAACTACAGGAAAAAAAGGAAATGGTAGGTGAAGTAGCATGGATTACTTCTTAAAAATGTGCTGCTGCTGATTGATAATGCAGGTAGACAGAACCTTTGACACATCATGATGCCACTTCAGAAAGGCAACAGTTTGACTTGTTGCAGGCTACAGCCGCTGTCCATGCCATTAATAATGAATTGGGGTGAGATTGTGATTTGGATCATATGCCCTCATACAAGCATAAACAAGAAGAAAAAAACCCTTTACTCCCCTGTGGGGATCTCGGGTTTGGGTGCACAAGAGACAGTTGGGGCTTGGTCAAGTGACAGAGGCAGGGAATGGTTTGAGCCTTGGTTCAATGCCCCAGTGCTTCAGCCAGCACCGTAAGCTGGAATAATGCCGTGATATAATTTGCTGCTGGTATAGGCAGGCAGCAAATTGCTACTCCTGGAAGCAAGTGCCCAGCAAGGAGGTAATTGTGGTGCCTGGGGCCACAAATCCTTCCCTTGGATATTCTTGTAGCATATAGCAATGTTCTGCCCCTTACTATGCTTACTGTGTCCTTGTAGTGCCCTCTAGCCTCTGATCTGAACAATTGGGTGCAGAATACTGCATATATGTAGAGTGAAGTGTTGCATGCCGGTTGCTGTGTTAAACCACTCCCACTCTGAGTCTTGTGAATTATGCAACTGTACATGTTGCTTACACGATTTCAGTAACACTGGATCTCTTATTTGTTCATTGGAAATTCAGCTTACTTAATTTACAGTGCAACCACAAATCGCTAATAAATATGTAACCAGCATAGTGGTTATAGTAAACAAAAGCAACCAATTCAGATTTTGGGCTTCATATTTTTGTTAGTATCTTAAATTAGCACTGAAAACACAGCAGAAAACAGATCACTGAACATCAACTGGTGGGAAAATATAATTCTAAAATGAAGAAAGTGCAATAAATAATTTTCTTAGAAAAAAAGCTAAATCCAGCCACTGGCCAACTATATCACAACTAATTTCTACCACAGTATCAAATATCAATTACCTGCTGGAGTCCTTGCATAGGAAAATGAATAGTATGCGCAAGAGTGTGATGATTTAGCAAAGTAGAAGGAAGTGTGTTTGCTGCTGGCAAAATAAACCTGGAGAATTTTGTACTGCTCTATACTGGAAAGTTTATTCCCTAAAAGAGGTAATATAACTTTCATGACAATAAAATAGAGACTAGTATACTTTAAAATACCTGAAACCTGAATTCAGCCCAAACTTTTTCAAAGCACTCATGAAGCCTGAAGCTTGGGCTGGGTACATGGTGATCTCTGTGTGCTTCCAAATGCTTGTCATTAACAAGCACAGGATGTGAAAGTAATCTTTTTTTTTCTCCTGTTTTTGTCTCTTTTTATGTCTCCTTTATAATTTCCATTTGATACTCTGAAGATTTTAATATTAAAACGCTTTCTGGCCACACAATGTTTTTTTGATTGCCTTGAAATTTTTCCAAAAGTCTAATCAGGGATATGCACTTATGCCTTTCCATGTTTCTCCTCAATCACGCAGATATAACTCTTTTGTATTTTGCAAGCGTCACACATGCATAATCCATGCATTACATAAGCTCTTCAGGACTCCAATTACAGTAGTTTATTTAATCTAAATAAGGACCCAGTTCTGCCATTCTTACTCATGCTAAGTAATAGGTCTACTTTCATAGTAAAGTACTACTCCACGTGTGTAAGGCATGCAGAATCAGACCCTTAGAATACGGCTACACGCTTCCCAGCAGGAATAGACAAATGCACTAGCCCTGCTTGAGCTAGCATGCTAAAAATAGCAGTGTGGTGACAGTGGCATGGGCAGCAGCTTGAACTAACCACTTGAGTATTTACCCAGAGGATAAGGCAGGCTTATACTTGGGGGCTAACCCAAGTTGCCACCCATGTCACTGTGGCCACACTTATTTTTAGCATGCTAGCTCAAACAGAACTAGTATGTGTGTGTGCACATGCCTGCCTGCCTGCCTGCCCACCCACCCCCGCCCCAGAAAACATGCTTCCAGTTGCTGCGTCTCAACCATCTATACCATCATCATTGCTGCAGCTAGTTTCACCTCAGACTGTCTTGAAAGCCATCTGTACTCTGTTCTCTGCACTGACTGCACGTCATTTGCCAGGTGAAATCCAGAGTATTGTATGGGTTACTATACACACAGCCCTAAATAGACTAGGCCTAAGTTACCTTAAAGGAAAACAAGGTGATCTGCACTCCTCCACAATGCTTTAACTCAATGTCACAAACTAGGTAGGTTTTCACCCTGGAATTTGCTCCCAATGGAAACACACTTAAACATAGAACAGATCACTTTTTAGTAAGTAGATCAAGCCTAATTTCTTTGCCCTGGCCATCCCACCAGACTAAGCTCCTAGTTGGCTGGTTAAATTAAAGACTGTGGCCAACAGAGAAGCATGATTTTTTGTTTCTCTTAATAAAATCAGTACAGTTTCATTTTAAACCATGTAAAAGCATCCAAAAACCATGGTAAAGGGTACCTTATCAGCTTATGTAATAAAAGAAAATCATCAATAACAGTAACACCAGCAATAAAGGAAATACCAGTCTGTCCCATGGTTTAAAATAGCACTATATTGTAAAGAAAAAGGCAATATATCTTGCTGAAAGTCATTTCCAGGGGCACACTACTGCTCAGATTCCAAACAACAGATGTCATGCAACACTGCTGCAATATTAATTGCACGCTCTCTGCTACCAATCAACACTTAATTGATGTACACCCTGCAAAATTCAGATTTTTTTTTTATTGTCTTTTTAATTCTGATTCTTTTCCCCCTGCCCTGTCATTGGCTCAATGTAGGGATGAGGGAATATGGCATTGAATAGGTAGATGTGTAAAAGGCTATGTGTCTTACACATGGGACCAAGGCAATATATAAATGAATGAAAGTTAATGTAAATGACCAAAACTGATCAATTGTTTCAATGATTCACTAGAAAGAAAGGGCTCTTTCATCATAAGCTTTGGTCCACTGTCATCATCAGCGTACCAAGCCTTTTTTATTCAAAGGTAAGCATTCAGAGGAGCTGTGTGGAAAACTTGATGATTTCAGTGTGTGGAGAGTAATGCAAATCATGGCTGAAATACTAGTACTATTGAAGTCAGTGAGAGTTTTGCCATTGACATCAATAGAGCTAGGCTATTACTTCTCATTTTATTGTTATTTGATCAGTTTTGTCTGGTTTTGGTTTGAAAGAAACTTGGTAGAACCATAAGTTTGTATTGGTGTACAATCAAAACTGTACCTCAGTCCAGTTTCACTCAGTTTGGTCTCAGTTTGTGTGAAACTGGACTCTAGATTTCAGTTTCAGTAAAATCAGGTGAGTTTCATTTCATTTGGGGTTTCACTGTTAAAGTTGCACTCAGCTCTGGTATGTAGCTGTTTGCTGAAAAAACATTCTTTCTGAATTCCAAAATAATTTTTTTCTAAAGAGTTTTAGGTCATTCTTACTGGGGACAAGTGGATTTCATCAAGCTGTAGAACTACTTTGATCGTTTGGAGTGTATTTTATTGGGTCACAGATTTGCTACCTGCAACATTTGTTTGAGGAACATGTCATCACATTCAAAACAATAACAGCCCTGTCATTTGAGCTCTTTTATCAGGCTTTGCCGTCCTAGTATGCAATGAACCACAAAACATTGTATAGACTGTTAAATTATTACTTTGCTGGTGGGTTTGGCTGGAGTTAATTTTGCCAGATTTCTGAACGCATTAACAGATAATTGGAATAAAGAAGGTATATCTTACATATAACTTTTAAATAGCAATTCTTAAATAGTTACAAGAGGCTTTATTTTTATACAGCTAAATTAAACATATATATATATATACAGTACACTATTAAATATAAATATTATAGTGTACTATACATGCTGACAGGCGTTAAGGCACAAAGTTGTTTAAACAAACATTATAAACAGCCAACCAACATAGTTACCCGTGTTAGCCTGCTCCCTTAACTTCTGACTGAAAATCCCAGAACTTCCAACCAAAACTGTATTTATGCTGCATATGAGCTTCTTTTATATCCTGCAACTGCATAGCTGTTGCTGTGCACTGGCAATCCCTGTCTCTTGGAACTTTCTTTAGCCTGAACGTGGGGATCAGCTAGATAGTCTCTTACAATTGTGGTGAGGAAAAACTTCTGAAGGAGCAAAACTGTTTCTGGTATGAGGGGAGCAGATAGAATTTCATGATCTATATAGCAACTGAAATGGTTTCCTTGTAGAAAAAGAAGAAAGTTAAAGTAGAGACATTGCTGAGAACTAATGGAAATAGAAATTTAAATAAGTGTATTTATTATTATGAGGGATTTATTATTTTGTGTGGCACTAAATTGCCTTTTGGGGGATGGTTTTTTGGCCAAAGATGAAAGAATTGTTGGAAAATATGAAAACCCCGCATTTTCCAGTAAAAATCAAGTTATACAGAAGCATTTTACACTGCACCTTAAAGTCACCAAATCTGGGCTTTAGCTTCAATATAGGAGCAAATTACAGATATGAAGAGCACCTCCACTGCAAATGTCTTGCTGCCTTTGCCCGAAGTTCTTCTTTGGGGTGGACGATGAGATCATTCTATCCAACCATAACAATTACAATGGGGCATATAGGGAGAGGAACTCTCAGATATAGTCAGTCTCTGGCCATTTACGGGTTTAGAGATAATCTTTAATACCTTCATTTTCACCCAGCAGTAGATTTCTGAGCTAAAATGTTAGGCAGCTTGGAGAAGAGGAACTAGACTCTGCTAATTTCATGATTACTCAGTATAATCCAAGTCTCTTAAGACTTCTGGAAGTTCACACTGTATATTTTCAGAGAGCTATTAATATGGTCATTACTATTAGCATCCTTTTAGACCAGGGGCATAGCCAGAAGTGATTTTCTAGCAGATCCTGTGATTGACTCTGGTGGGCCTGGGCCACTTCCTGCTTCCAGCCATGTGACCAGAAGCAGGAAGTTTGGGAAGCCACCGGCCAAAAGCAGCAGGGTGTCAGCAGGAGAAGCCACAGATTGGGTGGGCCTGCTTCCAAAGTGGGTGGGCTATTGCCCACCCAGGCCCACCCATAGCTATGCCCCTGTTTTAGACGACATCAGTTCTTCTAAGATAGCACTTGGAAATAATTTGTAAGATATAATTGGTCAATAGAATTATTTTCAAAGTATTTGTCACAGTCATTTAATAATACTTTATTCTGGTCCTAACCTATATGTGGTTGCCTTTCACAGGACACTATTCCTAACAGGTCCTCTAATTGTACATTTCCAAAATATAGTATATGATTATGGTTCTACTATGAGGGATATAGAACACTTGCTGGCTTTCAGCTATAATTCTGTGGTCTCAAGCATAGTGTTTTGCCTGGCTGTCAGTCTGGACAGTGTTTCTTTCTGTCTATCATAGTAATATTTTGTTCATTCTTCCTCTCTCCTAATTGCACTGTGAACATATTATTTGTTTTGATTTGAGTATTTCAAATCTTGGGAGAGTGAATGTCCTTGTTCATTGGCACTGGAGTTGGAGAAACTAGTCCTTCCTGGTGCATTTCTAAAATTCAGTAGGGCTGGATGCAGATTGTTATTGTCATGTTCAGCTCTTTCTAAACTGTGCCCATCGTCATTGTCTCTGTATGTTAATTAACAAATGTTAATACATGAAAACTGACTCACCCATACTAAGCATCATAAATAAAAATAATGCCAGATCCTACCTCAACATAATAGGCAAATGTCTCTGTATGTTAATTAACAAATGTTAATACATGAAAACTGACTCACCCATACTAGGCAAATGTCTCTGTATGTTAATTAACAAATGTTAATACATGAAAACTGACTCACCCATACTAAGCATCATAAATAAAAATAATGCCAGATCCTACCTCAACATAATAGGCAAATGCTTGAGGAAACAAAAGCTAGAGTAACTATATAGCTGTTACAAACTCAGAGTAATCCCATCACTGTTACTGGTGTCCAATATTCATGCCATGAGATCAATATTAAGTAAAACAAGGTTACTTACCAGTAACTGCTGTTCTTCGAGATGTGTTGCTCTGTCCATTCCACTATAGGTGTGTGCACGTCTACCTGTCCACGGCTACTGGAACTTTTTCCCCCTTAGCGCAGTGATTCTCACTGGTGGTACTTACCGGAAGGCTGGGTGGTACGCACGCCGCTGAAACCGCCACCACCAGAAGGGCCCTCCCACCCGCCCGCGTGAAACTCTGCCGCCGAAAATGGGGAAATGGCGGAAGGGTTTCGGTGGCGGGTATTGTTTCCGCCGCAAAACCCCGCCGCTCGTCTCTCCCCGCGGCCGCGAAACCCCGCCGCAAATCCCTCCCGCCGCCGCTGCGAAACCCCGCCGCAAGTCCCCTCCCTTTTTTCTCCCGAGTGGTACTCGGGTCGGGTACAGTCGGGTCAAGTGGTACTTGACCTGACTGTACCTGGCCCGAGTGCTACTCGGGAAAAAAAGGTTGAGAACCGCTGCCTTAGCGGATCCTGTAGGGCAGGCTCTGGCACCTCCTGGAGCCCCGCACACATGCCGCGGTATATGAGGCACTGCCAGCCCTATGCCTCCTTAGTCCCTTCTTTCTGCCAACTCCAGCAATGGGGACGGAGGGGTGGGTTGTGGAATGGACATGAGCAACACATCTCAAAGAACAGCAGTTACTGGTAAGTAACCTTGTTTTCTTCTTCGAGTGCTTGCTCATATCCATTCCACTATAG
The DNA here is from genome assembly GCF_026122565.2 of Emydura macquarii macquarii. Classification (NCBI taxonomy): domain Eukaryota; kingdom Metazoa; phylum Chordata; order Testudines; family Chelidae; genus Emydura; species Emydura macquarii. The sequence continues at coordinate 1,324,769 of NW_027133181.1, read as the reverse complement.
GTGACTAACAAGCAATACCTTGGAGGTGGGTCGGAGCTACCAATGAGCTGCCCTCAGCACCGCTCTGCCAAATCCTGCATCCTCTCTTGCCTGCTGGACGATGGCGTAGTAGGACGTGAAGGTATGCACTGATGACCAGGTAGCAGCTGTGCAGAGGTCTTGCATGGGCACTCTCTCCAGAAAGGCTGTAGAGGAAGCTTGAGCTCTGGTTGAGTGCGCTGTGATGTTCCTGGAAGCGGCACCTTCGCCTGCTCGTAGCAGAACTTGATGCAGGATGTTATCCATGAGGAGAGGCGCTGGGTGGAGACAGGTGATCCTTTCATCCGGTCGGCCACTGCGATGAAGAGCTGTGTCTATCTCTGGAACAGCTTTGTGCGCTCGATGTAGAAGGTCAGGGCCCGTCTCACATCCAGCAAGTGCCACCTCGTCTCCTCCTCTGAACTATGAGGTTTGGGAAAAAATACAGGGAGAAAAATATCCTGATTATAATGAAATTGGGAAACCACCTTGGGCAGAAAGGCCAGGTGCGGCCTCAACCGAACCTTGTCTTTCTAAAACACTTTATAAGGGGGCTCCAAGGTCAGTGCCCTAATCTCGGAGACCCATCTTGCAGAGGTAATGGCCACCAGGCAGGCCACCTTCCAAGAAAGCAGGAGCAGAGGGCATGAAGCCATGGGTTCAAAGGGGGGGCCCCGTGAGTCACGAAAGGACCAGGTTGAGAGCCCAGAGAGGCACTGGGTCACAGACCTGTGGATAGAGCCTCTCCACCCCCTTAAGGAACCTGACTGACATCGGGTGGGAGAACAGCAATCTCTCCTCTTGCGGCTGATGGAAGGCCGAAATAGCCGCTAGGTGAACCTTCAACAAGGCCACTGGCAGACCTGGGAGCTTTAGCTGGAGCAGATACTCCAGGATTGCCTGTATAGGCAAGAGGCTAGGTGGGATACCCCAGGACACCGCCCAACAGATAAACCATCTCCACTTAGCCTGATACACGACCTGCATAGAAGGCTTCCTGCTGCCAAGCAGGACTTGCTGGACCTGCAACGAGCAGGCTCGCTCACCTTCCATCAGCCACAGAGCCTCACTTGCTCCACGTGCTGCAGGCAATGCCTGGCTGTTGTCGTGGGGCATCGGTGCAGATGGGAGATGATGGAGATCATTGTCTTGAAGCGTGGTTGGGGCAGGAAGGTTCTGGCTTCTGTTGGTTGATCAACAAGCCCAGCCTGCAGCACGTGGAGCAAGTGAGGGTCACACTGCTCTGCACTTGGGACTTGGACCTGCCCCTGATTAGCCAATTGTACAGGTATGGAAAAATTTGTACACCTTTTCATCTCAGGTGGGCAGCCACTACCGCCATACATTTGGTTAACACCCTCAGGGCCGAAGATAGGCCAAAGGGTAAGGCTGTGGACTGGTAGTGGGAGCCAGCCACCATGAAGCGAAGGAAGCACATGTGGCTGGGAAGGATGGATATGTGGAAATATGCAACCTTGAGATCGAGGGCAGCATACCAGTCTTCTGGATCCAGGGAAGGGATTATGGAAGCTAGGGAGACCATGCGAAACTTGAGCCTCTTGAAATATTTGTTTAGACAGCGCAGGTTTAATATGGGCCTTAGACCCCCTTTCACCTTGGAAATGAGGAAGTACCTCGAATAGAACCCTTTCCCCGCCCTTCCCTGAGGGACCTTTTCTTCCACTCCCAGGCTGAGGAGGGTGTCCACCTCCTGTATGAGGAGTTGTTTATGAGAGGGGTCCCTGAAGAGGGATGGAGGGGGAGGATTGTTGGGAGGAGTAGACGTAAACTGGAGGACATAGCCCACTGAAAGTTCTCCAAGGACCCAGTGGTCCGAAGTAATTTTGGCCCACTCAGAGTGGAAGGGCGCTAGGCTGCTCAAAAAGGGGCAGGATGGATCCAGGAGAACGGTCAGGGAGCCATTCTCGGGTGCACCATCAAAAGTGCCTCCTTTGGTTGGCCGACTGCCTGGGGGGCTCCTGTTGGGGGGCTAAGGAGGAACTCGGGGGCAAATTACATCTCCGAGACACCCTATTTCTGTCCCGTTGTCTAAAGGACTGAATAGCCAAGGCTGAAACCTTTGCTGCTGCTACGCTTGGGGGCGTGACTGATGCCTAGAAGACTGAGGTGTGTAAAAGCCCAGGGAGCGAAGCATGGCCCTCGAGTCCTTCAGACCATGCAACTTCGCAACAATCTGGTCCAAAAACGAGGCCGACCGGTCAAAGGGAAGGTCCTGGATGGACTGCTAAACCTCTTAGGACAACCCAGAGGATTGGAGCCACGAGCATCTTTGCATGCAGATGGCAGAGGCTATAGCCCTGCCCGCCAAGTCAGCCGCATCCAAAGATGCTTGGAGCTCTGCTCTAATTACCGTGGTACCCTCCTCCACGATCGTATTAAAGTCTAGGGTCTGGTCCTGGGGCAGGGCCTCAGCAAAGCATCTCAGGGAGTCCCACAGGTTAAAATTATACCTGCCCAGGACAGCCTGCTGATTGGCAATCCTAAACTGGTGGCTTGCCATCGAATACATTTTTCTCCCAAACAAGTCCAGTTTCTTGCTGTCCTTGTTCTTGGGAGTTGATCCTGGCTGCCCCTGCCTATCCCTCTGGTTGGCAGTGTCTACCACCAGGGTCCCAGGGAGGTGCGGTTAAAGAGATACTCAAACCCCTTGGCCAGGACGTAATATTTCTTCTTGGCCGTCTTAGACATTGGGGCCATCGAAGAAGGGGTTTGCCACAGGGCCTTCACTATTCTGAGGACCCCTTCATGGACAGGGAGGGCTACCCTAGATGGCAGCCGCCACCAGCACATTGAAGAGACTGTCTGTAGCCTCTTTTAGTTCCTCCACCTCCAGCCCTAAGTTGGAGGCAACCCTCTTGAGCAGTTCCTGGTGTGCCCTGAAGTCCTCCAGTGGCGCTGAGTGGTCTTGGGAGACTGCTTCATGAGGAGGAGGAGGACTGCAGGGGTGCAGCCTGAAGTGGCGCCCCCTCCTGTCAATATGCGGTACCCACAGAGGTCGCCTCCTGAAGGTCTGAATCATCATCCGAGGGATGGTAATGGGCCTTCCCTGGTACTGGAGGCATCGATTGTGCCCCCAAGGACTTAACCGATTAACCCACCTGGAAATCCCAGGAATCCCAATAAGGCCATTGGGGTGGCCATTGCCCTTGAGGCCATCCAGCGGCTACCTGCATCGGGGGTTCTGGCACCTTTTGTCAATGGCGGCTTGCCCAACAAGTACCCACCGGGAGGACCCCGAAGCAGCATCGGAGTCCGAGGCCCTTGCCCTGCAGTACTGCACCAGAGCGGAGTGTTGTCCGAAGTCACAGGCACTCGTCTCTCCAGAGAACGCCCCCTCAATGCCGCCGATCTTGACAACGACAAGGAATGCTTTTGGCACCGCGAACAGTGCTGGTGTGTGGGGTTGTGCTCCGAGGAGCTAGATGTACCAGAGCGTCGTCTCAGTACCGACGACTTTCGGTGCCGCTTGCCCTGCGGCTCCATGTTGGCTTTCGGCGACCGGGTTCAGCACTGCCTCAGTGCGGGCAAACTCCTTGGTACCAAATCCATCTCTGATGACTAGGATCTGCGCCACCTTCGAGTGGGTGAACTCTTTGGAGCTGGGTCTTCATCTGATGACCGGATTATGCACCGCCTCAGTGTGGGCAAACTCCTTGGTGCCAGGGAACGGGAGCTGTCTGTGGAGCATCGCCCAGCGGGGGACCTCAACTGGTGCCATCTCCTGACGTGAGCTACTCCCGGTGCCAGGGATCGACATCAGTGTTGGAAGGAAGACTCCATGTACTATGTCAGTGCAGGCCATTCCGACGACACCAATTTTGAGCAACTGCTAGGGGACCGGCACTGCTCCACCTTAGGTGACCGTCCTGCAGGAGATCTTTCTCCCCATACTGGAGATTTGCTCAGCCACTCAGGGGGACCCAACTCGGGTTCTCCCTGTGACACCAGCCCCTTCTCCCTCGGTGTAGGCAAAGCCAACAAGGCTCTTGCCGCCTGAAAGGCCTCCAGCGTTGACGGCGTCAGCAGGGACAGAGGGGCTCTCTCATTCCCAGGAGTTGGGGGAGGCTCCCTAAGTGGAGATGCTGGCACCCCAGAAAGGGTCTCCATGGGTCAACCTCAGTGCATCTCAGCGTTCGATCCCGCCCGTACTGACGGCGGGGGGGAGTGTCCGCGTTCCGCATGCTGCTTCCTTTTCTTCTTCTGCGCCAGGGAAGCAGCGCGGTGTCGAGTCGATGGTGCACTCTGTATCAACCCCACACTCGGTACCAAGACGAAGCGGTTCGGCTCAGAGGCCAGGCGAAGTGCTGCCTCCATATGCATAGGCTTTCAAACGGATATCTCTGTCCTTTTGAGTCCTTGGTTTGAAAGCCTTGCAGATCTTACACTTGTCCTTACAGTGGGCTTCCCCCAAACACTTCAGGCAACTGTTGTGGGAGTCGCTGAGTGGGAAGGCCTTCCCGCAGAAGGCACACGGCTTAAAGCCCGGTGACTGGGGCATACCCTTGTCTCGCTAAGTCCCAGCCGGGACTACCTTAAGTTTCTAACTACACTATTAACCACTACTTAACTAAACTAGCTATACAATACAGTTAATAGAAAAACACAAGTCCAAACAAGGGGAATAGCACTTGCAAGGCAAGCAAGGATAATTCCAGCAACCGTCACAGGCGGAAAGAAGGAACTGAGGGGGCATAGGGCCAGCGGCGCCTCGTATACTGAGGTATGTGCACAGGGCTCCACGGGGCACTGGAGCCAGCCCAATGGGATCTGCTAAGGGGAAAAAAGTTCTGGTAGCCATGCACAGAGGCGTACACACACCTACAGTGGAATGGACATGGGCAAGCACTCAAGGAAGAATCTATGCTGGTTTATTCTAGAATATTCATGAAAAAATGTGTGGTTAGGAGGTAGTCTTTATTTTAAGAAACTTGTCAGTGACCACCTTAGCGATCTGTACAATATTTTTTTAATGTTTCTATGCAATTTGAGAGATATATCTTGTCCCTATCTCACCATTAGCTTCTGAACAGTTTCCTACAACCCTGAAGATGAGAAACGAATTAGTAGTTCATACTGAAGCAGAGGCAATAGTTGAGGTTGACAGATTACATTCATCTAAATTAAAAATGATCAATTAATCCCTCCGAGTTCCTAAAATATTTAAAATACCAAACAAACCCAGAATTAACCTGTTAATGTAGAAAAACAATCCACAACTGCTAATTATATATTTACAAGATTTCCACACTTTTTTCTGCTACCTTTTTTACAAGGAATGGCCAAATTCCATATATTTTATGTCTGAAAGCCTCCTTTTGGGCACCAGCATCTGTCCTTTTCTTCAGGTGTAGCTAGTTTGTAGTAGCATTGTAAAATCCACTGGCATGAAAGAATGACCATTCCTTTCATGTTCCATTGTTCTGCTGGAAATTGCTTGACTTGGTCAATGGCAATGAAATACTTTTGTGGCCATGACGGTTTTACAGAACTGCACCAGTTTGTGGTGGACATGGGAAATGATCCAATAATGACCATTTTATGATACAAATATGGCTGGCTTTGGTGGAAAAACTTCCCTAGCTGTGGTCTAACTGGGACCTGCTTCTGGATGACAGAATTCACCATAAATCTGGCCAGACAAACTGTGGAGTAAAATAATATTCTTATATTATAGCTCATATGATAATTGCATTGCATTAACTTTGCAGCTGTTCTACATTAGAGCACCAGTTTGCAGTATAAACAGTATGCTAACGCCGATCAATCCATAGCTTTGTTTTTAAGTTAAAACTTTTTTCTAGTGACTGGACTGAGTTTTGATTCTGTGGGTCAAATTCTGCTCTCTGTGACACTGATGTAAATCTGAGGTAACTGCACTGAAGAGAGCGGGGCCAACAATTTGGCACAATGCACCCTAAAGCAGATTCAAATTGACACCCACATTTTGAAATGTAGAATGACAAGTCAAGTCATCTTATTGTCATTAGGGTCTTAATCAGGGACTTCCAGTATATTGCTTTGAAAAAATATAACTCAGGCTGAGTCCATTTCCAAAATAACAAAGTACACTGCAGCAATTAATTGAGGAGAAGCAAATCCACTAAGGTAAAAAGGCACATTATAGAACCATTTTAGAACCATTATAGAACCTTTTAAAAATCTATGTCTGAAGTGCTAAATATTGGGGTAGAAAGATAAAGCCTGACTGCAATAATCTATTAGCTCCTACAGCATAAGTGGGAGTAGTTTTACAGTGCATTTTTGTCAGTCACTGAATTGTATTACTATTCTGGTATAGGAAAATGATTGGTGCCCTTGAAGCAATTTTCCTTAATAAAACCCAGACAGCAGAGCGGTGCATCTTTTGAAGTTGCTCCAGAACATGTAATATTTAGCTTGTGAAGCAATAGTGAGGAAATGAGCACGATAAGGGCTCATTTAGTAACAGCCCTAAATTGATTATTTCCTTCCTTATGTAAACTTATCAGTCAGCCCTTTGGGCTCACTTCCGAAGACCAGCTCAGCATAACAGCCTTATCTCAAGGAAGTGGAATGCAAAAGCCAGACAGTTTTTGATAAGGCACGTATTATAGTTATGGTCCTTTTTGTTTTCTCTTTTTAAATAATGCAGCTCCACTAAAAAGGGAAATACTAGAATTCCTCTTTCCCCTCTACTTATATATATATATATATATATTGCTTCCTGTAATTATATTCAGCACAAACCATGTGTATTTAGTCTCTGTTTCTCAGAATATTCTTAACTAAAAGAGACATCCAAATATATGGAATACTTATGTGCCCATTATCCTAATGTGGGTTCCTAAGATAAGGTGCCCAAATCTGTATTCATTAGGGCTGTCAATTAATCGCAGTTAATTGTGAGAACGCAAAACAAATTAACTAGATTTTTTTAAATAGTTGTGATTAATCACAGTTTTAATCGCACTGTTAAACAATGGTAGAATACAAATTTAAATATCTTTGAATGATTTTGTACATTTTCAAATATATTGATTTAATTACAACACTGAATACAAAGTGTACAGTGCTCAATTTATATTCTTTTTATTACAAATATTTGCACTGTATAATATTTTTTTATCTTACAATTCATTGTGATTATTTTTTTAAATCGTTTGACAGCCCTAGTATTTATGCACCTAAATACCTGTTATAAATAGCTAAATGTGTAAGAAGGTACCTATCTTTTGGCAAACAAGTTTGAAAATAATGTTCAGTAATAATACTGCACATTGCATTTATGGTATATTCAGTGTTCCATCCACAGATCTCAAAGCATTTTACAAATAGTGCATTAGTAAATTAATGTTCACAACACTTCTGTGAAGTAGGTAAGTATTATTACTTAAGGGAGAAAGAGCGGTTAAGTGAGTTGCTCAAATTCAAAGAAAGCACAGCTGAGAACTGAGTACCACCCAGATCATCCAACACCCAGATTTGTGCAACAACCATAAGACCATTTCCTCCCAAATTAAATAATGTCTTAGTTTTAAAAAGTTTTCAGTATCCATCAAATTTTAATGCACACTAAGACTTATATTAATTCTTCACAGTTTGGTTCTATTCAATACCCAGTATGTGTCCATGTCACAGCTTTGGTCATGCCCTGCCCCTATTGGCCACTAACCAGATTGCTATGTAACTCCAGCCTCTGGCCAACTGGATATTTTAATAGGGTCTCAAAAGGCACTGTTTCTTCCTCTTTTGACTTCTCTAGCACATTTCCTGGGCACTGACTCTCAGCCTGTTTCACATTTATGGAAATGGAGCCCCTCAGCCCACTTGCCTCCTAATTGACTCCCAAGGTATCCCAGTATCTTTAACTCACCCTTTCCCAGAATACCAGTAAAGGTGTGAGCCTTCTAGGTTACAGTTTAACTCTCTCAGGAGACACATGCTAGGTATAGCATATAACACATACAGACACTTTACCCAGAGTTCTACAACACTGTGGCTCTTTACTCAGAAATACACAGATCCATACAAAAATAATAAACCCTACATACATTTTCCATTAGTCTAGCTCTCCCTCCCCTTGGGAGTCCTTTGGGAATCATCTGTGTTCAGGTAGGCAGGGTCTCACCTCATTCGGTTCCTACAGCAACTTCTGTCACCTTATGCTCATTAAAAACTGGCTGAAGAGACAAAGCAAATAGAGCAGCATCTTCTAGTCCCTTCTGTCAGCTGACTCCCTGATGAGCCTCAACAGGTGGCCACAGAGTTCTAACAGGTGACTTTGGTGCTAGATAACATTCCCCTGCCAAACCAGCTCTGCTGATTGGGGGCCAGTCCCTTATCTAGAGCTATTACATTTCAGTGGTCAAGCACTTAAATCAGTGACCTGCCTTCATTAGCCTTTTGCCACCCACCTTTGGAATTTCAGTTCAACATGGAGGCAAATGGACAATAGAGAGGCCAACAAGTTGCACATTCAAAATGGAATATAAACCCAGATAACGATACATACAGAAAGGTCCTAATCTCAAAACAGAATTAATAAATTGTACAGAAAGGTACTACAAATCATCACAGTCCTGTCCATAGTAGAAGGAGAAAAGAAAGATAGACATGTTTTTCAAATAGAGCTGATTCTAATTTTTTTCCCTTGAAAAAATTTCAACTTTTCATGAAAAAAATCCCCCTAAAACTAACAAAAGAAACAAAAGAACTTGGCTGAAACTGCTGAAATGGAAGAAAAAAACCCCCAAAAAACAAGCCCCCTAAATCCAAAAGATTAGCCTTTTTTTTTTTAAAGGAAAATATTTTAGGCAAAACAATTTAATTTGTCAAAAATTCAATTCTTCCATGTCTCATTTTTAGTGTTTCAACAGAAAATTTTCAACCACCCGTTTTCAAACTTAGATGCAACTCATTATCTTCTCCTTATGTAATATTGCTTTTAACCTTATACTTTCAATACCAACTGAACTAGTTTTAAGTTGAAATAGTTTCTAAAATATGTAATCACCAGGAAAGGACAAAATATTTTTTTCTTCAATCCCATGTATTATTCCACAAGGTTGTTAAATGTGTATGTGGGGCCATTAGGAGGATCAATGAGGATGCTTGGGCATTGGTGCCTTCTCTATGTTGATAAAGCCCAGTGCTATGTCTCCATTATATTTATTCCTAGCTAGTGCAGTCTAGTGGCTTCTCTAGTGTTTGGCTGAGGCTGAATCCCGATAAGACTGATGTGATGCTGGTGGGTTGAGAAACATAATTGTAATATCAGACCCTTTGACTGAGAAAGTGTGACAGCAATGTCATTTGAGTTCATAATTTGTGGATCAGGTTAAATCCTCAACTGCTGCTCTTTGGACAAGTGGTGGAAGTGGAGTGAAATTCTCGAATAGCCTTCCAAGGGGAGCAGTGGGGGCAAAATATTTAGTTGGCTTCAAACCTGACCTTGATAAATTTATGGAGGGGATGGGTATGATGAAACAGCTTAGTTTGGCAATTGACTGATCTTTCTATTGGTGTTAGATATGCCAGAATAATCTGTGAAGGGATGTTAGATGGGGTAGATTCTGAGTTAATACAGAGAATTCTTTCTTGGGTGTCTGGCTGGTAAGTCTAGCCAACATTCTCAGGGTTTAACTGATTGTTATATTTGGGGTCGGGAAGGAATTTTCCCCCAGGACATATTGGCGAAGGCTCTGGGAGTTTTTCATCTTCCTCTGTAGCATGGGGCACAGCTCACTTGCTGGTGGATTCTCTGTACCTTAAAGTCTTTAAACCATGATCTGAGGACTTTAATAACTTAGTCATAGGTCAGATGTCTATTACAGGGGGTGGATGGGTGAAGTTCTGTGGCCTGTATTCTGCAGGAGGTCAGACGAGATGATCATATTGGTCCCTTCTGACCGTAGAGTCTATGAGTCTAAGCAGCAGCAGCAGCCAAGAATGCTTTCTTTTTTCTGGTTGTGTCTTGACAGGCAACTGTGACCATTTTCTGGAATTTTGGAATATGGAATTCAACTGCATAATTCACTGCTTTGTCACCTCAACATTAGACTACAGCTGTGTAGTCTACATGGAACTACATTTCAAATGTATGCAGAAACTCAGGCTAGTGCAGAATGCAACAAGTTGCATGTTAAGTGGTTGTTTCCAGAACCAGTGCTCCATGATCTATCTAGGACATCTGCTGTTTCCTAGTGGAGCACCACATGTTGGGTGTTGACCTATAAGCCCCTATCTATATGGCCTGAGACCTTCCTTTTTGTTAGACCATCTCTATCCTAGTGCAACACTGTAGTCCCATTTGTGATCCAAAGATATACTCAAACAGGAGCTCACTAGTTTGAAAAAGAGAGAAGTTGGCAGAGGGGGTCTTCTGTGTGGGACCTCATCCTTGAAATTCACTCCTTTCTCCTGTCCAAAATAGCTTGAATTTATTGAACAGCAGGGCTCTTTGCATGGCTCACCTATTGTATTCTGAGTATCCTCAAAAGTACTATCAAACAATAGAACTTAACTTAAGTTCCAGGGCTTTAGGATCCAGAGATTTGGTTCAAGCACATTTCTAATTTACAAGGGAGCAAGGAGGAGAATTCTAATTATTTGTAGAGCAAACCACTTCCTGAGGTACATATAACCTTTCAATACCTATATCATACAGATAGTTTAATGAGTTCATCAAGAACCTAATCCAAAGCCTAGGAATCAATGGGAATCTAATAGCCTACTGTGTCATGAAAATACAAAACGATACTCTACTTATCTGGATTTTATTTAATGCAAGAGATAATGCATCTACATTTAACAGTTAATCTTAAGGCATGAAGGTTTAATGTCCCTCTTCCTTTCCCCCCCACAGGTGTATAAAGCCTCTAAAGATCAGCCAGACTTTGATCCAATCCCCTTGACCTAATCCTTACTTGTACCAGTACTGAAGAGCAGAAATTGTTTGAAGTAGATTCTATCTAAACCATTTCCGATGTAACATGCAAATTAAATGGGCATCTTACTTCAGCAGATGATTTCATGTATCTTTTAAAAATTGAAGTTGATTTAGAAAGAAGGCAATAGATCATGCACTAAAAAGGGGCAGCTCCTTCCTCCTACACAGCATGTTAGGTAAGATGAGAAGCTCACTAAAACAACATAGTAATGAGTAACCAATTGTTCTGTGTGACACATCCCTTGGTACAGGGTCCACATAGTTTATAAATCATTGATAGGCTTGTTATGCAAATAGTCACTTTACTGCACTCTGTTCATCTTTCCACTGACAAAGTCTATGTGTTGTTGCGGAAGTAATAACCATACAATTGTTTTGGGCAATTAGAAACATCTTCAAATCAAGACTTATAGTCCCTTTCAGTACTGCGTGCCTAAAGTCAGGTATCAGAATAAAGCCTATTTTCCATAGTCCAGAGCACCCACAGGAGTTTTGGGGGTCTCTGTACTCCTCACAAATAGGCCACTTAAGTGTCCAACTATGGTTTTGGGAGTCTAACTTTAGGCACTCAAGCCTGAAAAATGGACCACAATGTTCAGATGCTTGAAATGTAGATGAAAAAATCTGCACCAAATATAATGTTTGTTAGTATTCTGTATAGTTCATTCATGCTTGCAAGGTAACATATGCTGTGAACAACTTAACACAAGGCAGATTGTCTTCCTCCAGTAAATTAAGGTTGGATCCTTAGCATTTGCTGCCCAGACAGCCTCCTGCATTGTGAGGAGACTCACTCTTGGGGACAGGGAAATTATAATTGTCTTCTTTTGGCAGACAGCCTGATAAAAGGACATCAGTTTTATAGAAACCAAATGTCTCTTGCCAGCAGCTGTTTTTCTCAGAAAAGGAGAGGTAACGATGGCAGTAACCTGGAAAATAAAGGAAACAGCAAAAGTTAAAAAGGCACAGTGTAAGCAAAAAATAAACCCTATGTGAAAACGTCACGCAGACCGATGTTTTATGACACAATTCCGCTCTAAACAGAAGCAGTCATAGACATTTTGCTGGCCAGGGCAAAAAACATCCCTACCCCACCTCCAACAGCTGAGTGTGAGGAGGGGAAAAAAACATAGCCAGCCAGCCAATCAGAAAATCAGGCATCACACTGCTATTTTAGACACTAGCTCAATCAGAGATAGCATGTACATATATATCTGAGCTAGGGGTCTACCACACAGCTGCTGTGTAGATATACCCATAGATAAATCACATATGATTGGTAAGAGAGGGGCACAATATAACAGCATGAGCACAGAATTGGGAGCTATGTCTACCTAAATTCTATTCCACCTTATGCTGGGAAAGTTATTTTAAACTCTCTGACTCCCTTTGCAAAAGAGGATTATTAATACTTACTTACCTTCATCACAGGGGTAGTGTAAGAATTACACACTGGTGGACTTTTCAAAGTCTCTGATGGATTTTGAAGATGGAAAGCACTTATTTATTGTTTATTACTAATATAATACATAGCTTGTTATCAGATTAGGAACATTTAATGTAAGGTATATTCAGGCACCAAAAAAAAAAAAAAAAAAAAAAGGCCATCTGCCAAAAATTGCTAAATGTCATCAATTCATAGAGAACTGTGAGGTAGGTCAGTTGGTTTTTCTGAGCTTTTAGCTTTTTATTAATTAATTAATTAATTATTATCTTCTTACTTTATAGTAATGTGGATTTTCCTATTGACAGTGAAAATGCTGTAAGAGAAATGTACTCTGGGCTGGTGAAATGGAACATTATGTATGTTTGTAGCACCTTGGGAATATAAAATTCAGTCAGATGGTGATTGATTTAAATGGAATACTAATGTAAATAAGATCAGAATGTGGCCCTAAATTTTTGCGTAAATTGCCGATTTACAGTCTTAATGTGATTTAATCCCACCCATGAATTGCTAAAGAGTCTTTTAATAGCTTACTATTAAAGTTTGACTGGAAGGATACAAGCATCAATCCCTTAAAATACACTATGGCTAAAACAATTATTTTCCTGTCTTATGGAAAACTAATTTTCACTCTTGTACTCTCTTTTCTATACCTAGTCCATGATTTAATTCTTTTCTCCTTCTCTTCTGTGTAGTCTGCAATACTAAATAAAGCATCAGACTTTTTTGCATGAACTCTGCACTTCAGCTATGCTCATAAAGTCTGCATTCAAACTTTTTCTATCAAAGTACATAATTACAGCTGCAAGGGGTATTTTAGGTAGATCACTCATGGAGTGGCAGGAAATTGTTCACAGCATGGTCCACATTTCTCCTTATTATCACTATTTTCATTCATAGCAACACTTTAATAATCAAAAAGGAAAAAAGCTGTGACAAACATTGGACTATTTTTTCTAGTAACCTGGCTCTAAGCCTTGTTTTTCTGTCACTAACTGACATGGTAACATTAACAAAAGTAATAATGAGAACAATAATACAATAAACAATATCCAGCAGGAGGAGAGAAACATATCTCCTGTAACCTCTCCTTGCCTATTCTTTCTCTGTATTTTCCTTTATTATAGCATTACTGCTTATCTGCTTTCTTCTATAAGTTACATACTGAAGTATGTTTATCCTTTAATAATCTTTTCAAAGGGTTCTGTTGATACTATGATCTACAGAGTGCAAAGTTCTGATTACATTAGGAAACTAAACAAAAGTGCTCAATGCTTATAATTGCCTTCTACATGCCAGTGTGGTATGGATGTGGGCATGTAATAGCAAAGAACAAACTGTTTCGTTTCTTGATACCATTTATTACTTCCACCTACTTCTCTCCTTTTACACCTCCACACCTGATGCTCTCTCTCATCTCTGCTTCCTTTCTTCTTATAGAAACAAGTTGGGTGAGGTAATATCTTTTACTGGACCAACTTCTGTTGGTGAGAGAGAGCCCCGTGTAAGCTCAAAAGCTTCTCTCTCTCTCCTCAAGAGAAGATTGTCCAATAAAATATATTATCTCACCCACCTTGTCTCTCTAATATCCTGGGACCAATATGGCTACAACACTCCTTTCTTGTCATCATTCCAGCCTCCTGCTGCTTCTTTACTTCTCACTTCTCCTTCCCTGCAGTTACTCTCTTGCCAATTACCCTTGACTGTTTCCCAGGGCCAAGACTAAAAGTATTTTCCCCCAACCCAGTAGAACTGTCTGTACCCCTTTACACTGTGCGTGAGACTTATCAGGATTTGGCAAACAGACACATCAAGTATGTTTGCAAATGCACTGAATGCAGTGTCCAAGCAAGCAGGGAGCCATCCAGTTGACCCTAATCAAACACACACAACCAAGTCAAATAGAAACCACAGTGGAAGAATGTATTTAAATATCACTTATATACCTTTTTTGCTCCCCCTCCTATCCTCTGAACTGCTGTATATTGCTCTGCATTTACTGTTCACCCAGGTTTTGGTCCTGAAACCTATGGTCAATACCAACAGCCTCCAACTGAATCGGTCAAATAGCCATAGGTTTCTACTGCACTTACTACATTAATATAAATATGTAACTTATTGCCTTTATAGGGAAATAGAGCCTACAAGATGTTAATAATTATTTAAGGAACAGCCTTCTCTTTTAATAAATGGCACTGACTCATGAAAAATCATCTTGCCTCTGTAAGTTGTTCCTTTTGCATATACAGTAAAGTGCATTTGTGTAAAGCAAAATGAAACCTTCACTTTTCTAAATGTGTTGTTCTCAAAACACTATCAAGTAAGCATTTCCTAGGATTCATCAGGAGGTCTATGGTGGCTATTATAAGGGAACATTTTCAATGCTGGAATTAGCCACCAAATAGTGTCAGTGATTATGTCATTTCCTTGCTGCTGCTGGATAAAAAAGATGGACATTGGAAGACATCATCAGTTTTGCTAGAAACATGCCATTACCATTCTTTTCTGCCCCACTTCGGCTACTCACTTTATTGCTTATAAATATCGCTTTAACACACATACAACAGAAAACTACAGGTCAAGGAAATGAGGATAATGCCAAATTTAGAGGGCACCCCATATGATTTCTGTAGCTCCAAACTCATCTCTATTTTTGATTCAGAAGATACTCCTTAAGCAGCTTGGGAACAAACTGGAGAAACAACCATGCAACACTAAAGTTCAAAGCAATTTACAGTGATCACTGTAAAGTCAGCATCTCCTAACAGTTGCTGTACAGTGGTATCTGAGATTCTTTTGGCCTCTGTATTTACCACAGTAGTATATTCAATTCCTCTGGTATTGCCATCATTGCTACCTTCCTCCAATATTTCTCTATACTGCGACTGTATTTCCGCTGTATTCCACAGTACAGAACAGGAAAAAACGGTAGCATGGCAACTGCTCTGTGCTTTTACTGGGCAACACGAGAACAAATAAGTGATCAAAGAACACAAGAAATTGAAGATTTATTTATGCCAAATAACCAAATGGAAACCTCTTCATTTGAAACTTGTGACCACAAAATTAAGCATAAACAGTGTAATTTATTCTTACATAAACAGCATACTTGTCAGATTCAGAAGGATACACCAGTTTGACAATTTGCCTAGCTTAAGACTCAGATATTCTGTATAATTAAATAAATAAGATGACCAAATCTGGCAGGTTTACTTCATCCTGCCTCAGCATAGGAAGCTGGATTTAGTTACTTCTAAAGGTCCCTTCCAGCCCTACATTTCTATCATTTTCTTTAAGAATGAACATACCAGCATTGTGATGGCTTTTACCAGACCTACACATCACTCTAGCCACTGAAATAGAGCTTACATGATTTCAGAGGCCTACTGCCCCGCCGCACAAGAGTAAATGTAAATCCCTCAATGCAGAGGGTCAATGAAAGGCTCTCCACACCACTTCAGTGATCCTCTGAAACGTTATTACTAGGACTTCAGTTAGGTGCAATGTTGTCTCCAGTGCAGCCTTGTACAGTCCCTCGGCACTGGGATGTATTTACTGTACAGGAGCAAACTATAAAGGAGCTGATTGTTAAAGTTCCACATACAACTAATTCAGGCATGGAATTTCCACTACATTTTTTTCCATTATTTGCTCATGTGCCTCTTACAGTCTACTTGCATGTGGAAACAAACAATTATTGTCACAGCTTTCTGTAACTGTACATGCAGTTGCACATATATTTTTTTTAAAAAATCAGGATTAAAATTCTTATTCCAGCCTAAATGTCCAAGATAGTCTACTTCTCTTTTCTGGTTGTGAAATGAATTTCCATATATCAGTTCTAGCTATTGTGCATATTATGATATGTTGAATGTAACAGTAAACAACATAGTACACCGTTTTGCTTTACAGGATTCTACTATGATTAGCTGACAACAAGAACACAGATTTATTTGCATTTAAAATATGGATTCATAATTGTTATTATGCTAAGCTTCTCCACTGAAATCCTGTTCAAACTATAATGCCTATTAAAGTTTTATTTTAGAAGTGTTTTCCCACTGCTTCCGAATGACAAAAGACGAGGCTGCATAAAAACAGTGGTGCATTCTTCTCTGGCTCTATATTTAGTGCATGTTATGGCATGACCTTGTACTTTCGCTGTTCATTCTTTATTCTGTAAATAATAGGTAATTATACATTGTGTGGAGCTATAATCATTGTTAATTTAGCATTTTCAAAGGGTATTTGGAAGGTTGAGCTATGTGCAAAATTTATTTCGCATTACACAATTTTATTTAATTACATGTCTGTAGAATCACCAATGCATGGAAAAAGCTCTCATTTCCTTCAAAAAATAAAATATGCAAAAGCACCATCTTTCTGTTTCCAAGGTCTGGTAGAGGACAGATTCCTTTCCCAGCTTTATTTCACTAATGCATGCTAAAAGTGCTTCTCTTTTCTTTCCCTGGCTAGTGTGTATAACTCTGACCACCCATGCAGTGATTCTTGACTTTTTAAAGCTCACAAAATGACCAAACAATGACCAAATCCCACAATCCTTTGTGATCACACAATAGGACTGTGGAATTTTGGTCAGGGGACAGTTCTTCATCTTATGAGATGCAAGGGTGTTGTGCTGCTGTAGGGTTACCGAAGGTGCCTCCCTCTGTCCTCACAGTGCTTAGTTGTGGGGCCATGACTCTTCAAGAGGTTGAGAAGCAGAATCCTGCCCTGGAGCTGAACACTGTGTGCTGTGTAGGGGAGGGCCTCATGCCTGAGGAGGAGAACTAGTATTGTGGTGAATGGGAAGAAGCAGAGCAGGCCAGAAGCAGCAACCACATCAGCGAGGAGGAAACGTGGAGCAAGCTGCTAAGTCCCTTTACATAGTCTCATTCACTAGAATAGTGTTAATATCTATTCTCTCTCTTGCTTTCCAAAATGACTGAAAAACTTTTGTTACAGTCCCTCTAATTAGCTACTTCTAAATAAGCTGGTTCAATTTATATCAAGAGGACTAAGCTGACTTGGAATCATTCACGTGCACTTCTGGTTTAGATCCAACTCCCAAAACGTAGTTCCAAAATACCAAACCCACACCAACTGCTTTCAGAAACCAACATTTCATATCAGTCAGTATAATTAATAAGAATACATTAGGACATGGAAAGAATGCCACAAGCCAACCAGGTTTCTGAGTTCCAGGAGATTTGTTTCAGTTTCTAATCAGATGGCTTCTGAGCCTTCATTCAAGCAGACTTTTCCCTAGACACTGTCAGGAAAAAGCTTCTCTCCCACCCCCTCAAAGCAATTACTGTAAATATAATGGCTAAAAATTCAACTGTAAATCCTTTTCTTCTGCTCTTGAGAAGCTCTTTCGAGGTGACACTAATGCCCTTCCCCTGTTTTACCACATATGAAATATTAAGACCAATTGAGCTAAAATGCCTGCCTTTTAATATTCATAGAGATCATGATGACCCCTTCCAGTGCTGTAAATAAATTTGAGATGCCTTTCTGTCTTTTAAAATCATTCATGAGACTTCTGACAGCTTACCTTGTGGCCCTAGATCTTTTTAAGGTACCTCGCATATAGCAGGGAAGGAAGGAATTGATGTTCTCCTGTTATGTTTATTTCAACATCACTTGAAAGAAATTTGCCCAATTTGGATTGTGATGACTAGCCATATCACCGTCAACAGAGAAACCAACTGAGTAAGTAATAGTGACTTTGACCATAGAAAATGTTGCTCTACTGCTTTAAACATGTGATGACATGGCATGCTTAAGTGTTGAAAAGACAGTTTCCTCATGATAATGTAAAGTGACATAGAGCAAAGAGTACCTATTTTCAGCTTGGAAAAATCATTAGTTTATATAATGGTCTTCCCAGATAAAACAGCACAGATAACCGGAATTGCATGACTATAAACACACATGAAAGCAGATGGATTCCTAGGGCCAGA
The DNA here is from genome assembly GCF_026122565.2 of Emydura macquarii macquarii. Classification (NCBI taxonomy): domain Eukaryota; kingdom Metazoa; phylum Chordata; order Testudines; family Chelidae; genus Emydura; species Emydura macquarii. The sequence continues at coordinate 1,306,390 of NW_027133181.1, read as the reverse complement.
TTCTAAGCTCCATTGAACTAAATGGAGCTGCGTCAATTTACACCAGCTGGCAATCAGTCTTCTATTCTCTGAGTTAACAATAAACTGAATGTATATATGTGGTTGCAGGTAATATAATACCTATAACCTAGGATCTACTAAACTAAGGTGCCAAATTTACTAGTGGTATATTATTTCATGTTACCCATAATACCTCCATAGGTAGTTTGATGCAAGACTGGCAAAATGCTCAGTCCCTATATAAGTCCAATCGGCAGAGCTGACAATGGAATCTCAGATAAACCATTCTTTATTGTTGGGTTGTTCCTAGTTTCAGTTAAGTTGCAAGCTGAATAGCAGGGATGACCACCAAATATTTGGATACTTAGGATTTGTAATCCCACCTTTTCTTTGCTGATTTCCCCAGAGAAAGCATTCATAGAACTCAAAAACAGGAGAAATGTAACATAAACATGTACACTGAGCGCTTCTAATAAACGATAAATAACCAATTAACTATACAACTAGAAGCAAATTAACTAATGAACTAACAGAGACAAACATTCCAAACTGGTATGTCTAAGATGCTGAAACAACTTTTACAGGTAAAGACACAGGTGTTTCTGCACCCTCAGTTACACCAGTTGAGAGATGGGAATTATCTAGCACAGGAGTTCCCAAACTTTTGCCTGCATGACCCCCATTTTGGGGTTTGCTGTTTCCTGTGACGCCAGACAACAACAAAGCAACATAGCAACCAAGGAATCCAAGGAATTTACACATTGTTAGTTATTTAATGCTTGCTATTGTGACACATGGAACTGCATGTTATGACAGCTTCTCTAAATCCCGTGGCATGGTAGAAATTGCACATCTATTCTCTAATGTGACATCAATAGTAGACTGACATTGATAGTGGATGGACTTAAGTGTGCTGAATCCAGCTTCACACAGATACATGCTCATGAATAGCACTATCAGTCTGAAGGCACATATTGAGAGTGCAGGATATTCATTCTTGACAGTGAACCAGAACTCCGGGAGAGAAAGTTGGTATATGTTCTTTCCAAGAAGTTATCGCAGAAAATTTTGATGAGCTGTTATGTTTCAGCTGCTGGCAAAGCCATGGCATCAGGCTTGCACTGAAAGGAGTTCTGCAGCTAGGTCATACTTTGTCATTTTGAAGTTGGGGGGGAACAGAATGCAAACTGTTCCTCCATCTGGCGGAAATGCTCAGCCATCATCTGTGTGGAAAGCTGAATAATTTCACTGTCAGCCAGGAACTTGCAAAACTGTGGGAAGAATTAATAATTTATCTTCAATAGATTATTCTTCCAGAAATCAATTTTCTCCATGACTCCTGTGATTCAATCACTTAACTGAAGGATGTCAGTGTTCTTTCCTTGCACACTTGTATTCAATTCATTCAGTTTCCCAAATATGTCTGTGACACAGGCATTGGTCACACAGAAAATCAACAAATTCACTCTTTTTGCAGTCCACTCCATAGGCATGCAGTTCTTGTCTTGGTTCAAAAATCATCCCAGTGCTTTTCCGCTCAAGAGCCAATGAACTTCAGTATGGAAACAACATGTCATGACTGGACCCCATGTCTTCATACAGTTTTGCAAACAAAGAGGTGAGAAGAGGCTGAGTCTTTATGTAGTTCATAGTAGACAAGACCTGCTGCAAAACTTCACCTAGCTTTGGACTTAGAGTTTACATGCCAATTGTTATCTGTGAATCATGCAATGAGTCCACACAGCAGATGGAGCAACTTTCTGCACCAAGGCACACAAATCTGCTTTGTGGCCGGCCATCAACGGAGCCATCAGTGCAAAAGCCTGCCATGTGATCACCCAGATATTTTTGTCTTACATGTAGCACATTGAACATTTCTTGTGCTGTCTTGTGTCTGGGAAGAGGAAGACAGAATAGAATGTCTACAAGAATTGCACTATCCCCTGTATATGTCATAAAAGCCAAGAAATGTGCATCACAACCCTTAATCTTCACATCAACGTGAAGAGCAACAACATTTGGGTTTTTCAGATGCTCCACCGCTGTGTTTTCCTGATTTGTTGCTGCCCTCTGACTCCTTTGCTTCACTGTGTTGCTGGACAGTGGAATGGCATTGAGTTTGTCTTGATTTTCCCACATATTGTCTTCACCATATTAATTACAGCTAGCAAAATCAAAGTCTCTCTAATTGTGTGAGGCTTCTTGGCCTGTGCGATGCAGTAACTCACCTCCAGTGAGGCATTTTGAGCATGGTCAGAGATAGACATGACTCTCTTGAATTGCACTGGTTGATGCAAAAGTTCTTTCTGGTGCTGGAAAAATTGTCTTTGTTTTCCTATGTGTTCCTTGTAAAGGGTTTCCAAGTGTCATTAAGTTTATTAGACTTCATATTTTCAGTAAACAACACCATATGACACAGCAGGCATTTTGGCCTTTCTTCGTTCTTGACAAAAACAATGGTGAAGCCATATTCAAAGAAAGCCCCATCCTATTTGTGGGTACAGTTCTTGCACTCTTTTTGGTTCATAACTCCATCACTGGATTCTCTACTGTTAGTTGAAGCAGATACTTTGCATAAAAATGAATCCATTGTGCCTGTTATCACAAATCATACAGGAATTCACTGTTAGGCAAATGAGTCCAGGATTTAGGAAGGGCCTGTGTGATGATACTAGCGCAGCCCAGAGACAGTGACTTACAATGATACTTTATTGAGTGCCAACAGGGCACTCAGAGTGGCATAAAAGAAGTTATTGGCCCTGCCTTAATGAGCTTAACCACTGCATTTTCCCATCTCAGAAAAGGCAAGCACAGGCTCCTGCCAGCTCAAGGAGAGAGGATGGTCTGTTGATAATGCTGCTGTCCACACATAAAGAACTTCTGGATTCAAGTCTCTCAGCTGAATGCTTGCACAACCACATGATGCAAATGACAAAATTGTGTCCACAACTCTCAGTTGTGCAGCTCCTGCAGTCCCTGACAGCGAGAATAAGGAGGATTACTCAGAGACAATTGCTCTTAACTCCCAACAACCAAAGGTCATTTCTACTTGGATTGTAAAATATTTAGGGCAGAGGCTGTCTTTATGTTATTTGTTTGTACAGGGCCTCACACCATGTGATTCTGCTCCATGATTAGGGCTCCCACTACAATTAAAAAAATAAACAATAATTTCTGCTGAGGCAAAGTTTCAAGCAAGTAATATCTAGTGACAGAAAACAAGGAGGATTAACCAGCAGCACTATCTAAAGAGGCAATCTCGTCTTTCTACCAAGCAAGGGACAACTGTGAAAGTACCAGTAGAACAGACCTTGACTTTCAGAGGAGGAAAGAACAAATTAGTCATTATTATGAGTTGACTAATGCGGCAGACAAAAATTTTCTCAACTTCCTCTTAATTTTGATTGGTCTCTGTTGATTATTTTCTCTCTTTTGTTATATAAATATTTTAAAGTAGGATCACTAGAACAGTTTTATGCATAGTATTCCAGGTACCACCACAGTGTAAAGTGGTACAACAACTTCTTTTGTCTTGCAAGCAATCCCTCTAATTATTCTGGGTTTTTAAAAAAAGGCATTCCTACAACATAAACAACATTAAAGGAACAACAACATGGTAACATAAACCTACAGAAGCAAGGACATCTATATATAAGGATTTCCTACAAACTATAGTACACCATGATCATTGTACCCTACCCAATCATGTTTAGGTAGATGAGAGTTAATCCTTAATCATAAATTTCCTCTTTTTTGTGGGTTTATGTCACAACTTTAGCATTCTATCAGTGTAGTTTTAGTTGGATAAATAGTTTCTTTATCTTGGGAGAAGTGGATGAAATAGCCAATGCAAATATTGAATATAAATGTGTGAACCAGATTTTGAAAAAAATCAGAAATCCTTCACTGGCAAGAAAAAAGGCATAAATAATTAATTTAAAGTTTAACAAGGATCAAACAACGGTACAAATGTTTATATAAAGATTTTTTTACTCAAGATTTTTTATTTCATGGTCTCCTGTGGATACCCATTATCTAGATAAGTTTATTTCTGGTTTGCTCACTCATTAACACCTATTAATAATCTTTTTCTTTCATTCAATGGGGAAAAAGCTGTGATCCTTATATAGATTTCATTCAATAAAATTACTTCTGAATAAAGCCTCTGAAGTCTGAGGTATAGTTAAAGTTACCTAATTCCCAAATCCTGACTGAGAAGAGGCCTCAACTATTCCTGACATTGCTGACAATCAAACAGATTTTGATCTTATTTATATAATGTATTTCTGAAATAATTCTTTAGCTCAGCGTAATGAACTCAGAATTTGGCTCAGAATGTCTTCCTATTTTACCAGCATAAAGTCTACTCTTCACACTTTAGACAGAACATTTTGTTGTGTTTTAATTTTGTTAAGACTAGACAACAAATTACAGTAAGTATTGATTACAACAGAAGAGTGAAATAACATGCTTACTGTTACAACTTCTGAATGGTTTCTCTGCATTGTGTTTCATGCATGCTGTGGTATGCATAAAAGATAACATCACTCATCTGCATTATTGTATTGTGCATTCATCTATGTACTGATTAAAATCTAGAAGTGCTCAAATAGCAGAAGGGTTTAGTAATTTGTAATCAAATACATAAGAATGAACAAATGGCAGTATCAATGCTTTCAAAGGGAGTTTTGACCTTTCTGTATAGATTCTGCAATAACTTTCTCTGTAGAATTTAAATTGCACCTGAATGTCAATATTAACAAAGTAGCTATGCATTACAAGTAAGGGAAAGTTTTCCGATTGAGCTTTTACAGTGTAATTACATTTTAATATTCTGCAGTATGTTTAGTTATCACAACACATAGGAGCAAGGAGACATACCGGATGTATAATATACTCACATTGTAGAATTTTTTATTTCTTGTGGGTAACATGTTTAGTTGTGACGTTCTAGTTTCTTGTGTTCTCCATTAGGACTTCAATTTACATATTGCTGGGTCCAACTGTACTGTTGTGTTTTTGAAAAATGTTCTGCAATCTCATATCTTTTGGGGGAGATTCTAGAGTATGGGGATAGCAATAGATTGGCCAGAGTGTGAGAACTGCAGTGCTCACTAAATTTAAACATGTGTATAGTATGTGAAAGTTTCTTTCTAAAGACACATGGACAGTTGCAAAATACATAGTGATGCGAAATAAGCCAAGCTCTTCATTTTACTTCCATTAGAAAAGGAAATCTATTTATATGGGATATATATCTCCCCTTAGCCTCGCTGACTCTTCTATCTTCACCAAATGCCAATAAATCATAGTCCTACTTGATTATCCAAGTGCTGGGCACATCTCAAAAAAGAGTATAACTTCAAGACAAGAAATCTTTGTCAATAGCCACAAGGATCTCAACGATCCAGGTGGACCATACCACCCAAATTCTGCTCTCACTTTAATCCTGTCAAGCAATAAGTCTTATTTCTAACACATCACTAAGTCTTCAATTCTTCATTTACAAAATGAAAGTTTGTTTTACTGGTAAGCGAGGGCATTTATTTTCCAGATTGTTTAACTAGAGATTGTGAATTTACCCAATAAAACATTTAGGCCCTGATCTTCCCATTTGACCAACCTGCTCTTGGTTCAGGCTTTGAGTGGGTTGACCAAGATATCATTACCCCTCTTTTCATTTCACCCTGAGGATACCTGGAAACCAACTTAGCCCATAACACAGCACAAAACAGCCTCACAAAATTTCTAAGTCACACCCAGCTGCAACATCACTTCCCTACCACCCAAAAAAAGGGCTTTTTCAGAAGCTGGGAATTGCCAGAGTGCAGCAACAGTCTACCTACACCTTCTTCCCCTAGCCATTGACTAGACATGCCCTCTAAGTTGGAGACTGTAAGGAAGGTTGGTATATACCTGACTATTTTGGTTCTACATTACTGGGGAATTCCTTCATGCAGGAGTTGTACAAAAGGTATGGAATTGAATCAAGGATCTAGCCCACAGACATTTTATTTCAGAGAGTGACAATCATTTTTCACTTTCTTTGAAGAGAAATCAGCATATGGTTCATAATGTTAAAAGATCAACTACCAGTGACAATGAATATTGGGAAATGTTCTGTTAAATGGACTGGAATCCAGGGAATTTTCTGAGCTTTAAGTGCTCTGGGTCCAAACAGGTTTGCATACACAAACTACAAGCATGCTGGCACATGGGTGGGTGCATGCACACAACATGCAGTTGTGCACTCAAAATACATAAAACTCTCCATTCACATAGACATCTATCAGGTAATTGTGTTTATAATTACCCATGAATCATTTTGTGCATGCAGTTACTTATCTGCATATTCCTTTATTTTCAGAGTAACATAATGTGCCTATTTGTGAAGATTTAGTCCACTTTTCACTCTATTAGGTCAGAGAAAATAGAGTTTTTAGTTCAGGAGGTATCAGGCATGGAGGATGTCTCTACTTTGTTTCCCACTGAATCCTTGTTTTTTAGACTTATGCCAACTTCAGCAGTTTGGGTTCACAGGGGGCTCAACAATTTTTTTTGTTCATTGATTTAGGTCACATGGTTTTGTGCTTCTTATTCCATATTCTGCCCTGATTTACACTTATTGCAACCTGACTACGATCAGGCAGAATGGGGTGTAAGTCAGCGCAAACTTTGGGCTCCTGAATTTCCCTGAAACCCAGCCAAAGTTGTTGAATTGCATTTGTTTTTTACCAAAATCATAAATACTTCCCAATGGGAGAAGCCGGGAGTTTCCCTTGAAACTTGGCCCATGACTATAATCCTCTTAATGAACTAAGGCCAATTTTGAGGTTTGAATTAAAACTCAAACCAAGGACAGTTTCGGGTGAGTTTTTTTAATATATAACTTTTGTTTCCCTTGCTTGAAAATAACATTTTGAAGATTTTTTTTAAAGTAAACTCCATTTTTACACTAAACATAAAGGGCCAGATTATCAAATGATGAAGATTGGCATAACTTGATTGGCTTGACTGGAGCAAGGCTGGTTGACAAGTTGGGGATCTAGTCTTAAGTGCAGTTTTTTCAACCCATCATATCATATGCAATTTTACTTCTGCATTATAGTTAAGAGTTATAGCACTTACTTAGTATTCTTCTTATATATGATGAAGCACAACCACTTTTCTTATTTTGCAAATAGAACTATTCAAAATTCATTATATTGGTTAATACAAGACAGCATAGGAGTTCCCATACTTCAAATGATAGACCTTGATTTTCAAATATTAATATTTTGTGAGTAAATGTTGTTTAAATTGCAATACATTATAATATTTATTCTAAGCAGCTATGCCAACATTTTCAGACCTGGGTGCCTAACATTAGGCTTCTAAATACAACTTTGAGCACCCACCATACTCATCACTGTCACCCAACACTAATCATCACCACCCATATCCTCACACACACTCCCTGTTGAGACCTAGCTTCCAGACCGGATCTGTTCTTTTATCAAGGTGACGAAATATGAATTTAGTAGCCTAACTTTAGACAGCACTGTTTAATAAATGAGGGCTTTGTATTTTATGTCAGAAAATATCTTGTAACCTTGCTAAACAATATCTTTTTTGGAAATAAAATATGGTAAAGTACTAATGCTAGTGAAGAAAGGAAGGTCTGATGATGCTGTATTATTGATAGGTCAGTGAGTCCAACTATACTGTGGTGTTTTTAGAGATCATCCAAAATATAGTTGTATGGTGCACTTTAAATTCTATATGGTGTATGTCATTGCAGAAAGTTTATTATAATAAAATATCTTAAGTTCATATAAAGTCTTTCAAATCAAAGAACTCAAGGTACTTTATCAGCATCAATAAACAGAACATTTGTGATGCAGATAAGCTTAGTCTATGCATTTTCAAGTAAGGAAACTGAAGAACAGAGAGGTTATTGACTTGCAGGTCACTTGTAAGAAACCATTGGCAAAGCCACAAATAAGACAGTGGTCTCCTGTCTTCCATTGCCATGCTTAAACGAGTAGCTCACATTTCCTCCCAGTTAAACATGGATTAATATGATCTTCAAAGGTACTGTGTCTTTCAAAGGTACTCTGTCCTTCAAAGATGCAATATTCTCCAGGAACATGACATGGGAAAGGTAAAAATAATATGTTGTGCTTCTGTAGTGAGTTAGTAGCAGAGGTAGGAATACACCCCAAACAATCCAGTCCCCCTCCAACCAATAAACAAACTGTCTCCCCTAAATCTAAGTTCTAAGAATAATTTATCTTGCAGTTCTGGATGTTAACCCTCTCCTGCGTAGTACAGTCCATAATGCTACACCTATAAAGAGTGCTGTAAGTTTGTGAAATAAATTCTGAGTGAGAGAACACTCTGGGGAAAATCAACATTTAGTACATACACACACATCAAGTCTCTCCAGAAAATAAAGAGATGTATGTTCTAGTGGAATTATGATAATTATGTACTCATATATAACCTCAGAATAAAAATTTATCATAACTCATAAAATAACTGAAGTCCAATAAATAAGCACTTATTGGAAGTCAGTGTGGTTTTTTGCAACATGTATGCAGTATTTTTTGACTGATTCAATACAACAGGCTCATTAAGCCATTACATTCTTAATGCCATTTAAAAGTCTTCTACTATACCTGGCACCAACTGGTACTGCATGTACACTAGGAAACCATGGCCCCTTAAACCAATAATTTCTCTTTGTTACCCTTTCAGCTTGGGCCCCAAAATCAGCAGCCATGGCACATGATGATGTTACACTTTGATGTATAAATACTGAACCCTGGCTCACAATGAAACATATCAACAATCCCATTCCTGTACAGAATCACTGTAAGAGTTGCTGTGGAAGTAAGAAGTTTTTGTTCTCACTCAGTGCTTCACTGTTTTATTCTAATAACATAATATTAATTGTTAACGTTAAGTAAAATGATAAAGCATTATAGGAAGAATCTAATTGGTTTTAACTCGATAATATCAATTCCAGCAAGCAATTGCTTGTCCACCAGCACTTCGAGGATGCTCTACATTACCTAAAGGGACCAGATTAGTGTCCAGAGACCCCTATCCTATGACTGGGGGGAGAGTAAAAGTGGTTTAAAGCATCTGTTCACCCTCACCCAAGCTCCATTAGTTGCACAAGTATTCCAGCTGCATTTTACACCTTGCACTAAGTCTTTTCCTGCTTCATACCCTCCTGCCCATTCACAGTGATTCAGGAGCACAAGCCCTGCCAAACAGGGCCAATGAAAAGCCACAGCTGTCACAGCACAACACTCAGATAAGAGTACATAGGGGAAGCAGTAAACACTAGCTAAAGTGCAGGCATTCATCCAGTTTCCAGATTTATCCTAAAGACTCCTCACAAACAAAACAAAGCAAAAGATATCTTAGACCTCCATGCCACACAACCTCAAGGATCTCCCACTCTCAAGATATTTAATCTTCCTCCAGGCAACTTTCCCCCCTCTCCCCCTCAAAAAAAAGCATTTCTCCCTCACAATTTAGTGAGTCCTTCATTCTTGTACATTAAAGGTGCCACCATCCCAACTCAGGCCACTCCTCAGACACTGAATAATGGGCCAAATTAATCCCTGGATTATTCAGTGGAGTTACATCAGGAGTTAATTTAACCCAATGTGACAGTTAACCGAGCGAGTACAAGTAACCAGGAGTAGTGGCTTTCAACCTTTTTCCACATGGGACTCAAAAAGAAACCTTTTTGGCCAGTTAGGATTCTGGGAAAGTGCAGCCTGGTTTTGACTGGAAATGCATGGGGAGCTGGTGAGAGTGTGCTACGCTCCTTCCTCCTCATTTCCCATCACTCAGTTTGCACCATGCTCAGCTATAAGGTAAATGATGCTTTAAAATATCTGTTTTTGTTTTGCAGCGTAAAGCAGAGAGGTGGGAGATCATTTGACCCACTGCCTCTCTCCTAAGCACCCAAAGGACAAGCACATAAAACTTTGTTACAAAAATCACATCAAAGACGTCATTAGATTTGTTTTCTGTGACCTATATTTAATAAACTATTAATTCAGCAGCTCTAGTTTCTTTCCAAAGCACAACGGTGCTCCTTCACATCACATCAGACGCTTGCATTGGAAAAGCCAGCATGCAGCTTTCCATGAAGGAGTACATTGAAAACATCAGCAGTGCAGCGACTGGTGAATACCTCTGGCAGAAGCAGCGAAGACAGACTGTGGTTAAAAAAAATAAATAACCCTCTATGAAACCCATATGTACAGAACTAAAACCTCAGAGTTTGTTACCTTGTCTTTTACATTATGGACTTGATTGTGCCTTTAAGGCACAGGACTGCACTGAGGGTGGTGCAGGGCCACAACATCCCAGGGGGAGCTTAGGAAAGCCCAGTTCCTCCCAGAGTTCCCCAGGGTGCAGAGGAAGTGCAACACTGAACTCCCCTTTGGGCTTCTCCTCCTGTCTCCACATCTCTATCCTCTTCATGATGGCTAGCACTCGAAGCAGCTGGAACAGGCAGGAGAATGCTGGGACTGCAATTGTTCCTGGTTCCTGCATAGGGGCACAAAAGAGTGATAGGTTCCTCCAGGGCACACAAACATGGTCTAGGCACAATCTATCCATAAGAATGTCCCTTTATTAAAATTAGACGTGGACAAGGACTACCACTTACTCCTGCATACCACAATAATGCCCAATGGCCCTCTGCAGTTTGTTCGATTAAAAAAAAAAACCAATCACCTCTGACTAAATGATATAATATGCCAACTACCATTTTAAGGACTGGAATTCCCATAAGTACCATCTTCCTCGTGCACTGTAAAGGAAGTGAAAATGGTCACAGTAACCCACCTTTATAGGGAATTGAGATATATAGACTAGCAAGTATTTTACACACACACACACGTATTGGCTAGAGTTTACCCATAACATCTCTGTGTGTGTCTTGGTGAATTTCATAGCTGTTTTGCATGGCTATCTTTCTTTCTTTCTCATTCATTAGCATGGAAGCTATTTCTAATGGAATTTTTAAATCAAATGCCCATAAAACATGGCATTAATGACTAAGTTATTTCCTTTATTTACTAAGGGAAATGAAAATCCCTACCTCTAAAGATAGCCTCTTTCATTGTGGAAATATAACACTTGCATGTCAGGGCCATTTTCTGTCAGCCAGATGAACTCTGCAAAATGAAAGGCAAAGGTTATTTGCTTTTGTTGACTTGTGGTAATGCTGTCAATAGAATAAAATCATCCTGGCACTTCTGTGAAAGAATGCTGAATAAAGTAATCAATTAGAGGATTAAGAAGACAGCTCTAGATGATAAACAGCCCACACAGCTGCAAAACGAGCATCACTGCTTTACATTTTGCCTTCAAGCTGAATGTTATACATACTATGACTTCTGCTTATTATATTAGACATGGTTGTTTCACTATTAGATTACTCCCCCAACCCATCCTCATTTGTTCATTGTATCCACTTTTTGTCTGTCATCATGTGCTAAGATTGTAAGGTCTGTGGGGCAAGGACTGTCTTTTTTATTACATGTGTTTACACAGCCTAGTATACTGGGGCCTTGATCGGTGAGTTTTGCTTCTAGAAGCTACTGCAATACAAATCAAAGCCAACAACAATAATAATTTCATGTGGGCTGGTAAAACTCTTCATTGCAAACTATTTATTCATGACTCTGACTCTTTTTTCTGTTTGCAAACTGTCAGGGAAACAACTGAACACATTCCCTGAATTCTTTATAATTTATCATTTTTAAAAAATATTTTTTATAAATATTTGGACCAATGGACTAGTCACAAACTATTTACAGTGAATGCTCTTACTAGTATTTGATACTCACAATTAAGCACTCTGATTAATCACCTAAATCACATGTTATGGTTTCTTTTCCCTGACTAAATGACCTGAGCTGAGTAATTACATGTGAATACAAAACAAGATTGAAAGAAAACAAAAAAGCAAAGGAAAAGGAAACAAAAAGAGGGCAAAAACATAGAATCATAGAAGATTAGAGTTGGAAGAGACCTCAGGAGGTCATCTAGTCCAACTCTCTGCTCAAAACAAGACTAACCTCAGCTAAATTATACCAGCCAGGGCTTTGTCAAGCTACACCTTAAAAACGTCTAAAGATGGAGATTCCACCACCTCCCTAGCCAACCCATTCCAGTACTTCACTACCCTCCTAGTGGAAAACTTTTTCCTACTATCCAACCTAGACCTCTCCCACTGCAACTTGAGACCATTGCTCCTCATTCTGTCATCTACTACCATTGAGAACAGCCTAGCTCCATCCTCCCTGGAAACCCCTTTCAGGTAGTTAAAGATTGCTATCAAATCCCTCCTCATTCTTCTCTTTTTGCAGACTAAACAAGCCTAGTTCCCTCAGCCTCTCCTCATAAGTCTTGTGCTCCAACCCCCTAATAATTTTTGTTTCTTCCGCTAGACTCTCTCCAACTTGTCCACATCCTTTTTGTAATGGGGGGGCCCAAAATTGGACACAATATTCCAAGTGTGGCCACACCAATGCCGAATAGATGGGAATAATCACTTCCCTCGATCTGCTGGCAATGCTCCTACTAATGCAGCCCAATATGCTATTAGCCTTCTTGGCAACCAGGGCACACTGCTGACTCATATCCAGCTTTTTATCCACTGTAACCCCCAGGTCCTTTTCTGCAGAACTGCTGCCTAGCCCATCGGTCCCCGGTCTGTAGCAGTGCATGGGATTCTTCCATCCTAAGTGAAAGACTCTGCACTTGTCCTTGTTGAACCTCATCAGATTTCTTTTGGCCCAATCCTCCAATTTGTCTAGGTCACTCTGTATCCTATTCCTATCTTCCAGGGTATCTGCCACTCCCCCTAGCTTAGTGTCATCTGCAAACTTGCTGAGGGTGCAATCTACCCCATCCTCCAGATCATTAATGAAGATGTTGAACAAAACCGGCCCCAGGACCGACCTCTGGGACACTTGTGACCTGCTGCCAGCTAGACATGGAGCCATTGATTACTACCCGTTGAGCCCGATGACCTAGCCAGCTCTCTATCCATTTTATAGTCCATTCATCCAACCTATACTTCTTTAACTTGCTGATAAGAAAACTGTGGGAGACCATATCAAAAGTTTGTTAAAATCAAGGTATATCATGTTCACCGCTTTCACCACATCCACAAAGCCTGTCACCTCTTCATAGAAGGCAATCAGGTTGGTCAGGCATGACTTGCCCTTGGTAAATCCACGTTGACTGTTCCTGATCACCTTCCTCTCTTTTAAGTGCCTTAAAATGGATTCTTTGAGGACCTGCTCCATGATTTTTCCAGGGATTGAGGTGAGGCTGACCAGTCTGTAACTCCCTGGATACTCTTTCCTGAAGATGGATGGTTCAATTTATGAGCCAACTATTGAAATATATTTGAGTATTTTTCCCCCTGCAACTCAACCAGTATATAATTTCTTCTCACTATACAAAGTCACATTAACTCTGAAGAACAGCACATTGCATATGATACGTATTTTCTAATCTCTTACACTGAAAAATGTCAGAAGATAAAATAATAACACCATTTCATTAATCCAATGAGAGTTATGATATATTTTTATTTATAGGAATTACCATAGCAGATGATTCCTAGTGACACATCTAGTCCAGTACTGTATCTCAGACAGTGGCTAGGTCATTATCAGATGTTTCAGAAGATGGTGCAACACACCCAGCAGTGGACAATTATGGAGCTGTCTGCCCATTTCTTTCTACCTCTTCCCCCCATCATTTAGTGGTGGGGAATGTACTGAGGCATGAGAGTTTATATTCCTACTAAAAATGTTGTATCCTGTCTTGATCTAATGTAACTGTAGATATTCATCTGAATTCTTTTTCTGAATCCTCAGCACTTGGCTTCAATGATGTCTTGTAGCAACAAGTTCCACAGGTTTGCTATGTGGTATGTGCAAAATTAATTCCTTTTGTTGCTTCTCAGTTTCACTGAATGTCCCCTTGACCTGTGCATAAATAAAATTGTGATTTAACGGAAGAACACAACAGTTGCCTGCTAAGAAAACATACATTTCAAATTCAGAAAACAATCCCAAAATGTAAAAACGTATCCTATGCAATGGTACCAAAGGGAATTTTGCCATGGATAAAGAGCAATGGGCAGTCTAGTTTGATTAAAGTATTTAATTCGTTTGGAAACATGCCTCAAAACCCAGGTGCTTAGAAATACCCCTCTTCTTGACCTGAATAATTGTGATTCTGCCCAGCTGACTGCCCAACTGAGGAGAGCAGTCTCATTTTGGCAATTCCTTATTCAGTCTGGATCAGAAGTAGCGGTGCAGAGTCAACTGAGAAACCTAAGGGAAAAAATGATACTAAACTTCACTGGGGTTTCAGTTTTGTTGTTCCCGGAATGCTTTGGGATCAAACATAAGAGGCCCTGCCTTGCCTGCAGGGGCACACAGGAGGCTTTCCCACTTTGTTCTGGACTAGGGGTTGTTGTGTAAGGACGTGCAGCGTGGCTGAAGAGAGCACAGGCCATCAGATGGTTTTGGAATGTGTGGTTCTAAATTGTGACATGGGGAAGCTTACAGTAGACTCTCATTGGTGTGTTACACAATGTTTAAATAAAAGCAATTGAGTAGGCAAATACAAATTCTCCCTGCCTTAATAAGAAGAGCAACACAGCAGCCCCCATGTTCACATGTTCTGTGAACTCCAGGGAGTAAGGGACTTCTTACTCTTATTTTCCCACCCTCATGCCAGGGATCAGGAGCTGTGGGGGAGGATGTGGGGAGGAGAGGGGAGGCACAGCATGGGGAGCAATCTGCTCCATTCTAACTAAGGCATAATCTTTTCTGGTGCTCTTTCCTAACGCATGCAGGTCAGCTCTTTCCCCCGTTCAGGGCTATGGATTTTTTAACCACAAGCTAGGCCTGAAAGAGGACCTAGGAGTAGATACATGCAGAATTTGCTCTTTGGAGCGTGCCACTTGAATTACACTTTTGTAGTTTCTGCAACAAGCAGAGACACTCCAGAGAATAACAGCATGGTATTTACTCCTTATATCTTATATTTCAATATTTACATTTTACAGAGATTGCATTGAAATTCAGTCTGGGGATGTGGGGGAGGGGTGAAATAGTCATAGCTGGGAAGTTATGAGGCAGTATTTGGTTAACATGAAGAGCTGTTGAAATACCACTAAAATATCAGCTTTAAAAGGAAACAAAATGTATTTCTGTGACTGGCACAACCCACAATGCCTATGTTTAAGGGGGAAATGAGATGACAGCGCTCTTATGTTTACTCTTAAATGGATTTGTAGCCAATTACTCTTGGGTAAAACACAGCGAGTCAGCGTGGCATCAGCAATATCAATATAATTCCTGAAGGGGAACAAAGTCTTCCGTTTAACTTCCCCCCCGCCCCGGCACACACACACACACACACACACACACACAGAGGACTGTGTCAGACTGTTTCAGGAAGCAGTACATTGCATAGTTTGTAGATTCTGTTCAGACACAAGAAGAAACTATTGTAACTCAAGTGACTCATTTTAAACTATAGCAGAAACCTTTTCATGATTTAAAATGTGGCTAGAAATTATGCATGCTCAAGTCAATGATGCTCCTATTTCCCAAGACATGACAGAATACCTTGAGACCCAAGTCCTCATATGTCATGCTGAGTCCAGTGTGAGTTTTCACTGTTTGATGAATTCAATAATAGATACCACCATGCTGGGACTTATTGTGATTTTTTTTTCTTACAATTTCATGTGATCAATATACTAGGTAATTATTGAATTCAGGTGTAAATTTCAAATCAGTGTATGCTTGGTTTCTTCTTCTTTATTTTAATAAAAAGGTGAATTCACTGTTCATTGAAAACTTTATGACAGATTTAGGGTTATACCTAGATAGCTGTCCTTTTAAAACTACATTATCAGAACACTGTAGTTAAAACAAAATAATATTGTAATGTCGATAAAGTTTAAGTTAATTTTTTAAAAACCAATATTTCAAAGAGAGGAAATTAAAAGATTGTGGTTAAAGGAAAGTAAAAAAGGCAGAAAATCCCAAAGTACTCACTTAAAATTCTGCCTCTCTTATCTCTGCCCTTTTGTTCCTGCTTTTTTCCTGGAAAAAAAACTTGAAAGCAGTTTGGATGTGCACTGTTGCGTATGACTTATAATTAGAACACTTTATTCCTTAGAATGTCAACTCATCCTAATCTTCTGAATGGTGCATCATCAAGACAAAGGGTAAACAACCACAAATGGGATAGGAAGTATGATCCTCAGAATCTCCCATTATTCACAAGTGTGAATACCCAGAGTCCAGCAATTTAAGCCTTTGTGAAAAAATATAGAAAACATGTTTTAGAAACATCTAGAAATTACTTGACTTGATATCTTTCCTCTGCGTAGTGTCATGATTTTAATATCTGACTTCTCTGAGCCTCACAGGACTAGAAGCAACTGTTGTGTATCCCCTTGCAAACCTGGGAATTTCTCCTTAGCAGTGGCCTTAATTTCCCATTTCTAGCCATGGTGATGACCCATAAGCTATTGGACCTTACACCTGTCACTGATCTAGGACTGAATCTGCACACCTTTTGGGGGGAGATTCCACATTCGGGAGAAGGCAGCAAATGTCTTTAGAGCGATGGTGGTGTGAGGTTTTTTTTTGTTTGTTTGTTTATTTTTCCCTTAATGTTAATAGGCAGATGTCCAGAAGGACATGGGCTTGACCCTGCGAAGTGCTGATCACATCCTGTCTTTTGGATTGTCAGCTCTTTGGAGCAGGGCATATCATTTACTATGTTTGTATAATTCCCAGCATGATGGGGCCATAATCATCTGTTTTTAAAGATAGATAAAGAAAGATTAGAAAGATTAGATTACAGTGTCAATACCTTTTTACAATAAACCAATTATGATTTTACAGTAGAGGGACAATCCCAATCAACCTTTAAATCAGGATGGTTCCCTGATTAAAAAGATACAAGAGAGACTGAAAGTTTCCTCCTGTTCTAGTACCAGACCTTTATTTATGTGTTCCTGATGTAAAATCACAGAGGAAATAAAGCAATATGCTTACCAAACAAATCTGCCTGATTTGGAAGGATGAAGAATGACAAGAACTGGGTTTTTTTTTCCAATTTAGGGTACATTTCATAACATCAGTTATGTGCCATACAAACTTCCAGGTTGATAATATCAGACATACTTAAAACATAAATGATCACAGAGAACAAGTATTACATGTACAGATAACAAAGAAGCCACCGCCATTAGAGAGGCTGAGAGCCAAACACTTGCCCTGCATGGAATCTACTTGTTTGTATTAGTCCATGCTATCTAATATAACACTGACTCAAATGGTGCCTCGTTCTTCCTGTCTGCCCCTCCTCAATTACACTGCCCTTGTACATTTGAAAAGCTCAGTCCAAAGATCTGACAGTTGGGCTTATCTAGTAATATCACTAAGTACATGGTTGACATTATCTGTGCAGGCATTCTGTATAATTATGGCATTTAGCTGGCGTTGCTAAATGGGGGCTGAAATCAATCAGGTTCTGGTTAATCTGTCTTGAGTAGCCACAGCTGGCTGGCCGGAAGAAAATGGTTTTGAAATGAAGTTGTAGTGTCTTATAATAATGATTACTGTTATCCAGGCAGGAGCATTCCAGTGCTCGCCCCAATTTCCTTTCTGAAAGACTTTCAGGAATGTGTGGGAGGAGGAGGAGCAATACTTCAACTTTGAAGAGCCTAAGTTAAATATCTTTTAGTACTTTTCATGTTTTGCTTACTCTTCCTCTCCTTCCCCAGCCTCTCTCTTTTCATAGCAACACAGAAATTGTGGTGAAATTTGCTTAGTATCAGGATATTTTCTAGACAAATTTGCTTGGCGATTGAATAGACATTAGGTCAGTTTCCTTGTTTTAACTTGTCTTTGAAGAGACCCCTAGACTAAAGTAAAAGATGTGAGTCTGCCTAGTTTTATTATATACCTCTCCATCTGGCTAACAGTTTTTTTATGTCTCAAGACAAAGATATAGAATATAATGCAGTGTGATATTTAGGGTTAAATCCTCCATACAAGTCAACAAGACTGCATATGTTGTGTATGTAAGGCAAGCAGGATTTGACCTGTAATAGAGCTAGGTGAAATGGTTTTTGTGACTTTTTTGCCAGTTTTTGGCACCTAAGAATCCCTTTAACCTTCTTAGCATTTTTAAGTAAGTTCTTATTCCTTTCTTTTTGAAGACAGCTTTGTAATTAAAGCTGCATGGAGAAAAGTAATTCTATTTCACAGAGGATTTCAATATTTTGAAATATGGTTTTGTTCTGGAACAAAATTACAAGAGTTTGAAATTAACTGCAGAAGGGAACAGAGCCCCGACTCTGGAACAGTCCATAGTCCCTGGAAGCCCTAGAGTCCCCCACGCCAAACCATTCCAATGGCAGGCTGCCTTGGAGCCCTGGACCATGAAGGCCCTGGTGTCTGACTTCAAGGCAGCCTGCCCGAAGGGCTGTCCCAGGGCAGGAGACTATTGAAGCCCTGGGAGCTGGGGCTGCTGAGGAGTCACATGCCAGGAAACCATTTGGCTCCCCATCAGCCAACCAGGCAGTTCTGGCAAAGAGCTGGGTAGGTGAGCTGACAGGTAACCATGTAGGTTTGCATCAGAAGCCTGACTGGCAAGTAAGTTTCCATTGTAACCCTATTTGGATTCCATCAGAACTAACCTGTCTCTGGGTCATTTTTCAATTTCAACAAACTGGCAAGTTCCAGTGAAAAATGTTTTGGTGGAATTTTCTCGATCAGCTCCACTTGTAACTACAAGAGTGTATCCTGTCTTATGAGGTTATTACTGAAGCTTTAATCTATATTTGAATGACACAAGTTAGCTTTGATTTCATTTTTATTATCTATTCTTTAAGTTAATTTAAACATAGTTTTGTTTAAAATAATTGTAACTGGTCACATGAGCCACATGGTATCAGAGACCCTTATTTTATGTAAACCAGTTCGAAAACAACCTGTGGAGTTTGTTAGAAAAAGCCTACCTTACCTTCTTTCAGTTTTTTACTTCTCTGCTCCCCCCCCCCCCACCCCCACCCACACACAAAGAATTTTCAGAAAATGTAAAAGTGTCAGTACTGAAAGTATAATACTTGAAAATACTTTTTTAAAATGCCAAATGTTGAAAGATGCTACTTTCAGAAAACTTAACACCTTCATTCACTTTTTATCTCTCCCTCTCTTCAAGTGACAGAAAAGACCGCAAAGGAACTTTGACTTTTTTCCCAGTG